>NC_064920.1:1340000-3740000 GCF_023897955.1 Schistocerca gregaria | reverse complement strand
AACGTGCATCAGAGAGAAGTAAGTTATGGGCAGCAGACGTTACATGCGCCTTCCGTAGTCGACTGAGTTCGGAGACAACTCGGGCTCGACCCAGTTGTATGAATAGGCCAGTCAATTTCTGAGTACCATCCGCAACGTGGTAGACCGACATGTATAATAAAAATGGAAAAGAGCATCAGAGTCAAGATTCTACACTAAGGAGACGCTTCACGCCCTTAGCGTATTCGCCTCAGTAATAGAGACGTCGGAAGGTCCCTGTTGTATCAAAAGTCGAGGCAAATTCGGTGTTCCATCGTTAGCATGATAGGTTCACATCAAGCGTAACCATGGAAACTTGCATCAGAGAGAAGTAAGTTATGGGCAGCAGACGTTACATGCGCCTTCCGTTGTCGACTGAGTTCGGAGACAACTCGGGTTCGACCCAGTTGTATGAATAGGCGAGTCAATTTCTGAGTACCATCCGCAACGTGGTAGACCGACATGTAGAATAGAAATGGAAAAGACCATCAGAGTCAAGTTTCTACACTAAGGAGACGCTTCACGCCCTTACCGTATTCGCCTCAGTAATAGAGACGTTGGAAGGTCCCTGTTGTATCAAAAGTCGAGGCAAATTCTGTGCCCCATCGTTAGCATGAGAGGTTCCCGTTAAGCGTAACCATGGAAACTTGCATCAGAGAGAAGTAAGTTATGGGCAGCAGACGTTACATGCGCCTTACGTAGTCGACTGAATTCGGAGACAACTCGGGTTCGACCCAGTTGTATGAATAGGCCAGTCAATTTCTGAGTACCATCCGCAACGTGGTAGACCGACATGTAGAATAAAATGGAAAAGAGCATCAGAGTCAAGTTTCTACTTTAAGGAGACGCTTCACGCCCTTACCGTATTCGCCTCAGTAATAGAGACGTCGGAAGGTCCCTGTTGTATCAAAAGTCGAGGCAAATTCTGGGCCCCATCGTTAGCATGAGAGGTTCACGTCAAGCGTAACAATGGAATCTTGCATCAGAGAGAAGTTTTATATGGGCTGCAGTCGTTACATGCGCCTTCCATGGTCGACTAAGTTCAGAGACATCTCATGTTCGACCCAGTCGTATGAATAGGCGAGTCAATTTCTGAGTACCATCCGCAACGTGGTAGACCGACATGTCGAATAAAAATGGAAATGAGCATCGGAGTCAAGTTTCTACACACAGGAGACGTTTCACGCTCTTACCGTATTCGCCTCAGTAATAGAGACGTCGGAAAGTCCCTGTTGTATCAAAAGTCGAGGCAAATTCGGTGTTCCATCGTTAGCATGATAGGTTCACATCAAGCGTAACCATGGAAACTTGCATCAGAGAGAAGTAAGTTATGGGCAGCAGACGTTACATGCGCCTTCCGTAGTCGACTGAGTTCGGAGACAACTCGGGTTCGACCCAGTTGTATGAATAGGCCAGTCAATTTCTGAGTACCATCCGCAACGTGGTAGACCGACATGTAGAATAAAAATGGAAAAGAGCATCAGAGTCAAGTTTCTACACTAAGGAGACGCTTCACGCCCTTACCGTATTCGCCTCAGTAATAGAGACGTCGGAAGGTCCCTGTTGTATCAAAAGTCGAGGCAAATTCGGTGTTCCATCGTTAGCATGATAGGTTCTCATCAAGCGTAACCATGGAAACTTGCATCAGAGAGAAGTAAGTTATGGGCAGCAGACGTTACATGCGCCTTCCGTAGTCGACTGAGATCGGAGACAACTCGGGTTCGACCCAGTTGTATGAATAGGCCAGTCAATTTCTGAGTACCATCCGCAACGTGGTAGACCGACATGTAGAATAAAAATGGAATAGACCATCAGAGTCAAGTTTCCACTCTAAGGAGGCGTTTCACGCCCTTACCGTATTCGCCTAAGTAATAGAGACGTCGGAAGGTCCCTGTTGTAACAAAAGTCGAGGCAAATTGTGTTCCCCTATCGTTAGCATGAGGGGTTCCCGTTAAGCGTAACCATGGAAACTTGCATCAGAGAGAAGTAAGTTATGGGTAGCAGACGTTACGTGCGCCTTCCGTAGTCGACTGAGTTCGGAGACAACTCGGATTCGACCCAGTTGTATGAATAGGCGAGTCAATTTCTGAGTACCATCCGCAACGTGGTAGACCGACATGTAGAATAAAAATGGAAAAGAGCATCGGAGTCAGGTTTCTACACACAGGAGACGTTTCACGCCCTTACCGTATTCGCCTCAGTAATAGAGACGTCGGAAGGTCCCTGTTGTATCAAAAGTCGAGGCAAATTCGGTGTTCCATCGTTAGCATGATAGGTTCACATCAAGCGTAACCATGGAAACTTGCATCAGAGAGAAGTAAGTTATGGGCAGCAGACGTTACATGCGCCTTCCGTAGTCGACTGAGTTCGGAGACAACTCGGGTTCGACCCAGTTGTATGAATAGGCCAGTCAATTTCTGAGTACCATCCTCAACGTGGTAGACCGACATGTAGAATAAAGATGGAAAAGAGCATCAGAGTCAAGTTTCTACACTTAGGCTACGCTTCAAGCCCTTACCATATTCGCCTCAGTAATAGAGACGTCGGAAGGTCCCTGTTGTAACAAAAGTCGAGGCAAATTGTGTTCCCCTATCGTCAGCATCAGGGGTTCCCCTTAAGCGTAACCATGGAAACATGCATCAGAGAGAAGTAAGTCATGGGTAGCAGACGTTACATGCGCCTTCCGTAGTCGACTGAGTTCGGAGACAACTCGGATTCGACCCAGTTGTATGAATAGGCCAGTCAATTTCTGAGTACCATCCGCAACGTGGTAGACCGACATGTAGAATAAAAATGGAAAAGAGCATCGGAGTCAAGTTTCTACACACAGGAGACGTTTCACGCTCTTACCGTATTCGCCTCAGTAATAGAGACGTCGGAAGGTCCCTGTTGTATCAAAAGTCGAGGCAAATTCGGTGTTCCATCGTTAGCATGATAGGTTCACATCAAGCGTAACCATGGAAACTTGCATCAGAGAGAAGTAAGTTATGGGCAGCAGACGTTACATGCGCCTTCCGTAGTCGACTGAGTTCGGAGACAACTCGGGTTCGACCCAGTTGTATGAATAGGCCAGTCAATTTCTGAGTACCATCCGCAACGTGGTAGACCGACATGTAGAATAAAAATGGAAAAGAGCATCGGAGTCAAGTTTCTACACTAAGGAGGCGTTTCACGCCCTTACCGTATTCGCCTCAGTAATAGAGAGGTCGGAAGGTCCCTGTTGTAACAAAAGTCGAGACAAATTGTGTTCCCCTATCTTTAGCATGATGGGTTCCCGTTAAGCGTAACCATGGAAACTTGCATCAGAGAGAAGTAAGTTATGGGCAGCAGACGTTACATGCGCCTTCCGTAGTCGACTGAGTTCGGAGACAACTCGGGTTCGACCCAGTTGTATGAATAGGCGAGTCAATTTCTGAGTACCATCCGCAACGTGGTAGACCGACATGTAGAATAAAAATGGAAAATACCATCAGAGTCAAGTTTCTACACTAAGGAGACGTTTCACGCCCTTACCTTATTTGCCTCAGTAATAGAGACGTCGGAAGGTCCCTGTTGTATCAAAAGTCGAGGCAAATTCTGTGCCCATCGTTAGCATGAGAGGTTCCCGTTAAGCGTAACCGTGGAAACTTGCATCAGAGAGAAGTAAGTTATGGGCAGCAGGCGTTACATGCGCCTTCCGTAGTCGACTGAGTTCGGAGACAACTCGGGTTCGACCCAGTTGTATGAATAGGCCAGTCAATTTCTGAGTACCATCTGCAACGTGGTAGACCGACATGTAGAATAAAAATGGAAATGAGCATCGGAGTCAAGTTTCTACACACAGGAGACGTTTCACGCTCTTACCGTATTCGCCTCAGTAATAGAGACGTCGGAAGGTCCCTGTTGTATCAAAAGTCGAGGCAAATTCGGTGTTCCATCGTTAGCATGATAGGTTCACATCAAGCGTAACCATGGAAACTTGCATCAGAGAGAAGTAAGTTATGGGCAGCAGACGTTACATGCGCCTTCCGTAGTCGACTGAGTTCGGAGACAACTCGGGTTCGACCCAGTTGTATGAATAGGCCAGTCAATTTCTGAGTACCATCCGCAACGTGGTAGACCGACATGTAGAATAAAAATGGAAAAGACCATCAGAGTCAAGTTTCTACACTAAGGAGACGTTTCACGCCCTTACCGTATTCGCCTCAGTAAGAGATACGTCGGAACGTCCTTGTTGTATCAAAAGTCGAGGAAAATTCTGTGCCACATCGTTAGCATGAGAGGTTCCCGTTAAGCGTAACCATGGAAACTTGCATCAGAGAGAAGTTAGTTATGGGCAGCAGACGTTACATGCGCATTCCGTAGTCGACTGAGTTCGGAGACAACTCGGGTTCGACCCAGTTGTATGAATAGGCCAGTCAATTTCTGAGTACCATCTGCAACGTGGTAGACCTACATGTAGAATAAAAATGGAAAAGACCATCAGAGTCAAGTTTCTATATTAAGGAGACGCTTCACGCCCTTACCTTATTCGCCTCAGTAATAGAGACGTCGGAAGATCCCTGTTGTATCAAAAGTCGAGGCAAATTCTGTGCCCCATCGTTAGCATGAGAGGTTCACGTCAAGCGTAACAATGGAATCTTGCATCAGAGAGAAGTTTTATATGGGCTGCAGTCGTTACATGCGCCTTCCATGGTCGACTAAGTTCAGAGACATCTCATGTTCGACCCAGTTGTATGAATAATCGAGTCAATTTCTGAGTACCATCCGCAACGTGGTAGACCTACATGTAGAATAAAAATGGAAAAGAGCATCGGTGTCAAGTTTCTACACACAGGAGACGTTTCACGCCCTTACCTTATTTGCCTCAGTAATAGAGACGTCGGAAGGTCCCTGTTGTATCAAAAGTCGAGGCAAATTCTGTGCCCATCGTTAGCATGAGAGGTTCCCGTTAAGCGTAACCATGGAAACTTGCATCAGAGAGAAGTAAGTTATGGGCAGCAGACGCTACATGCGCCTTCCGTAGTCGACTGGGTTCGGAGACAACTCGGGTTCGACCCAGTTGTATGAATAGGCCAGTCAATTTCTGAGTACCATCCGCAACGTGGTAGACCGACATGTAGAATAAAAATGGAAAAGAGCATCAGAGTCAAGTTTCTACACTAAGGAGACGCTTCACGCCCTTACCGTATTCGCCTCAGTAATAGAGACGTCGTAAGGTCCCTGTTGTATCAAAAGTCGAGGCAAATTCTGTGCCCCATCGTTAGCATGAGAGGTTCACGTCAAGCGTAACAATGGAATCTTGCATCAGAGAGATGTTTTATGTGGGCTGCAGTCGTTACATGCGCCTTCCATGGTCGACTAAGTTCACAGACATCTCATGTTCGACCCAGTTGTATGAATGAGCGAGTCAAATTCTGAGTACCATCCGCAACGTGGTAGACCGACATTTAGAATAAAAATGGAAAAGAGCATCGGAGTCAAGTTTCTACACACAGTAGACGCTTCACGCCCTTACCGTATTCGCCTCAGTAATAGAGACGTCGGTAGGTCCCTGTTGTATCAAAAGTCGAGGCAAATTCGGTGTCCTGTCGTTAGCATGATAGGTTCACATCAAGCGTAACAATGGAAACTTGCATCAGAGAGAAGTTAGTTATGGGCAGCAGACGTTACATGCGCCTTCCGTAGTCGACTGAGTTCGGAGACAACTCGGGGTCGACCCAGTTGTATGAATAGGCCAGTCAATTTCTGAGTACCATCCGTTACGTGGTAGGCAGACATGTAGAATAAAAATGGAAAAGACCATCAGAGTCAAGTTTCTACATTAAGGAGACGCTTCACGCCCTTACCGTATTCGCCTCAGTAATAGAGACGTCGGAAGGTCCCTGTTGTATCAAAAGTCGAGGCAAATTCTGTGCCCCATCGTTAGCGTGAGAGGTTCAAGTCAAGCGTAACAATGGAGTCGTGCATCAGAGAGATGTTTTATATGGGCTGCAGTCGTTACATGCGCCTTCCATGGTCGACTAAGTTCAGAGACATCTCATGTTCGACCCAGTTGTATGAATAAGCGAGTCAATTTCTGAGTACCATCCGCAACGTGGTAGAAAGACATGTAGAATAAAAATGGAAAAGAGCATCAGAGTCAAGTTTCTACACTAAGGAGACGTTTCACGCACTTGCCGTATTCGCCTCAGTAAGAGATTCGTCGGAAGATCCCTGTTGTATCAAAAGTCGAGCTAAATTCTGTACCCCATCGTTTGCATGATAGGTTCACATCAAGCTTAACCGTGGAAACGTGCATCAGAGAGAAGTAAGTTATGGGCAGCAGACGTTACATGCGCCTTCCGTAGTCGACTGAGTTCGGAGACAACTCGGGCTCGACCCAGTTGTATGAATAGGCCAGTCAATTTCTGAGTACCATCCGCAACGTGGTAGACCGACATGTCGAATAAAAATGGAAAAGTGCATCAGAGTCAAGATTCTACACTAAGGAGACGCTTCACGCCCTTAGCGTATTCGCCTCAGTAATAGAGACGTCGGAAGGTCCCTGTTGTATCAAAAGTCGAGGCAAATTCGGTGTTCCATCGTTAGCATGATAGGTTCACATCAAGCGTAACCATGGAAACTTGCATCAGAGAGAAGTAAGTTATGGGCAGCAGACGTTACATGCGCCTTCCGTTGTCGACTGAGTTCGGAGACAACTCGGGTTCGACCCAGTTGTATGAATAGGCGAGTCAATTTCTGAGTACCATCCGCAACGTGGTAGACCGACATGTAGAATAGAAATGGAAAAGACCATCAGAGTCAAGTTTCTACACTAAGGAGACGCTTCACGCCCTTACCGTATTCGCCTCAGTAATAGAGACGTTGGAAGGTCCCTGTTGTATCAAAAGTCGAGGCAAATTCTGTGCCCCATCGTTAGCATGAGAGGTTCCCGTTAAGCGTAACCATGGAAACTTGCATCAGAGAGAAGTAAGTTATGGGCAGCAGACGTTACATGCGCCTTACGTAGTCGACTGAATTCGGAGACAACTCGGGTTCGACCCAGTTGTATGAATAGGCCAGTCAATTTCTGAGTACCATCCGCAACGTGGTAGACCGACATGTAGAATAAAATGGAAAAGAGCATCAGAGTCAAGTTTCTACTTTAAGGAGACGCTTCACGCCCTTACCGTATTCGCCTCAGTAATAGAGACGTCGGAAGGTCCCTGTTGTATCAAAAGTCGAGGCAAATTCTGTGCCCATCGTTAGCATGAGAGGTTCCCGTTAAGCGTAACCATGGAAACTTGCATCAGAGAGAAGTAAGTTATGGGCAGCAGACGCTACATGCGCCTTCCGTAGTCGACTGGGTTCGGAGACAACTCGGGTTCGACCCAGTTGTATGAATAGGCCAGTCAATTTCTGAGTACCATCCGCAACGTGGTAGACCGACATGTAGAATAAAAATGGAAAAGAGCATCAGAGTCAAGTTTCTACACTAAGGAGACGCTTCACGCCCTTACCGTATTCGCCTCAGTAATAGAGACGTCGGAAGGTCCCTGTTGTATCAGAAGTCGAGGCAAATTCGGTGTTCCATCGTTAGCATGATAGGTTCTCATCAAGCGTAACCATGGAAACTTGCATCAGAGAGAAGTAAGTTATGGGCAGCAAACGTTACATGCGCCTTCCGTAGTCGACTGAGATCGGAGACAACTCGGGTTCGACCCAGTTGTATGAATAGGCCAGTCAATTTCTGAGTACCATCCGCAACGTGGTAGACCGACATGTAGAATAAAAATGGAAAAGAGCATCGGAGTCAAGTTTCTACTCTAAGGAAGCGTTTCACGCCCTTACCGTATTCGCCTCAGTAATAGAGACGTCGGAAGGTCCCTGTTGTAACAAAAGTCGAGGCAAATTGTGTTCCCCTATCGTTAGCATGAGGGGTTCCCGTTAAGCGTAACCATGGAAACTTGCATCAGAGAGAAGTAAGTTATGGGTAGCAGACGTTACGTGCGCCTTCCGTAGTCGACTGAGTTCGGAGACAACTCGGATTCGACCCAGTTGTATGAATAGGCGAGTCAATTTCTGAGTACCATCCGCAACGTGGTAGACCGACATGTAGAATAAAAATGGAAAAGAGCATCGGAGTCAAGTTTCTACACACAGGAGACGTTTCACGCTCTTACCGTATTCGCCTCAGTAATAGAGACGTCGGAAGGTCCCTGTTGTATCAAAAGTCGAGGCAAATTCGGTGTTCCATCGTTAGCATGATAGGTTCACATCAAGCGTAACCATAAAAACTTGCATCAGAGAGAAGTAAGTTATGTGCAGCAGACGTTACATGCGCCTTCCGTAGTCGAATGAGTTCGGAGACAACTCGGGTTCGACCCAGTTGTATGAATAGGCCAGTCAATTTCTGAGTACCATCTGCAACGTGGTAGACCGACATGTAGAATAAAAATGGAAAAGAGCATCGGAGTCACGTTTCTACACTAAGGAGACGTTTCACGCCCTTACCGTATTCGCCTCAGTAATAGAGACGTCGGAAGGTCCCTGTTGTATCAAAAGTCGAGGCAAATTCGGTGTTCCATCGTTAGCATGATAGGTTCACATCAAGCGTAACCATGGAAACTTGCATCAGAGAGAAGTAAGTTATGGGCAGCAGACGATACATGCGCCTTCCGTAGTCGACTGAGTTCGGAGACAACTCGGGTTCGACCCAGTTGTATGAATAGGCCAGTCAATTTCTGAGTACCATCCGCAACGTGGTAGACCGACATGTAGAATAAAGATGGAAAAGAGCATCAGAGTCAAGTTTCTACACTAAGGCTACGCTTCAAGCCCTTACCATATTCGCCTCAGTAATAGAGACGTCGGAAGGTCCCTGTTGTATCAAAAGTCCAGGCAAATTCGGTGTCCCATCGTTAGAATGAGAGGTTCACATCAAGCGTAACCATAGAACCTTGCATCAGAGAGAAGTTAGTTATGGGCAGCATACGTTACATGAGCCTTCCGTAGTCGACTGAGTTCGGAGACAACTCGGGGTCGACCCAGTTGTATGAATAGGCCAGTCAATTTCTGAGTACCATCCGCAACGTGGTAGACCGACATGTAGAATAAAAATGGAATAGACCATCAGAGTCAAGTTTCTACACTAAGGGGACGTTTCACGCCCTTACCTTATTTGCCTCAGTAATAGAGACGTCGGAAGGTCCTTGTTGTATCAAAAGTCGAGGCAAATTCGGTGTCCCATCGTTGGCATGATAGGTTCACATCAAGCGTAACCATGGAAACTTGCATCAGAGAGAAGTAAGTTATGGGCAGCAGACGGTACATGCGCCCTCCGTAGTCGACTGAGTTCGGAGACAACTCGGGTTCGACCCAGTTGTATGAATAGGCGAGTCAATTTCTGAGTACCATCCGCAACGTGGTAGACCGACATGTAGAATAAAAATGGAAAACACCATCAGAGTCAAGTTTCTACACTAAGGAGACGTTTCACGCCCTTACCGTATTCGCCTCAGTAAGAGATATGTCGGAACGTCCTTGTTGTATCAAAAGTCGAGGCAAATTCTGTGCCCCATCGTTAGCATGAGAGGTTCACGTCAAGCGTAACAATGGAATCTAGCATCAGAGAGAAGTTTTATATGGGCTGCAGTCGTTACATGCGCCTTCCATGGTCGACTAAGTTCAGGGACATCTCATGTTCGACCCAGTTGTACGAATAAGCGGGTCAATTTCTGAGTACCATCCGCAACGTGGTAGAAAGACATGTAGAATAAAAATGGAAAAGAGCATCAGAGTCAAGTATCTACACTAAGGAGACGTTTCACGCCCTTGCCGTATTCGCGTCAGTAAGAGATACGTCGGAAGATCCCTGTTGTATCAAAAGTCGAGGAAAATTCTGTGCCCCATCGTTAGCATGATAGGTTCACATCAAGCTTAACCATGGAAACTTGCATCAGAGAGAAGTAAGTTATGGGCAGCAGACGTTACATGCGCCTTCCGTAGTCGACTGAGTTCGGAGACAACTCGGGTTCGACCCAGTTGTATGAATAGGCCAGTCAATTTCTGAGTACCATCCGCAACGTGGTAGACCGACAGTTAGAATAAAAATGGAAAAGAGCATCGGAGTCAAGTTTCTACACACAGGAGACGTTTCACGCTCTTACCGTATTCGCCTCAGTAATAGAGACGTCGGAAGGTCCCTGTTGTATCAAAAGTCGAGGCAAATTCGGTGTCCCATCGTTAGCATGATAGGTTCACATCAAGCGTAACCATGGAAACTTGCATCAGAGAGAAGTAAGTTATGGGCAGCAGACGTTACATGCGCCTTCCGTAGTCGACTGAGTTCGGAGACAACTCGGGTACGACCCAGTTGTATGAATAGGCCAGTCAATTTCTGAGTACCATCCGCAACGTGGTAGACCGACATGTAGAATAAAGATGGAAAAGAGCATCAGAGTCAAGTTTCTACACTAAGGCTACGCTTCAAGCCCTTACCATATTCGCCTCAGTAATAGAGACGTCGGAAGGTCCCTGTTGTATCAAAAGTCCAGGCAAATTCGGTGTCCCATCGTTAGAATGAGAGGTTCACATCAAGCGTAACCATAGAACCTTGCATCAGAGAGAGGTTAGTTATGGGCAGCATACGTTACATGCGCCTTCCGTAGTCGACTGAGTTCGGAGACAACTCGGGGTCGACCCAGTTGTATGAATAGGCCAGTCAATTTCTGAGTACCATCCGCAACGTGGTAGACCGACATGTAGAATAAAAATGGAATAGACCATCAGAGTCAAGTTTCTACACTAAGGGGACGTTTCACGCCCTTTCCTTATTTGCCTCAGTAATAGAGACGTCGGAAGGTCCTTGTTGTATCAAAAGTCGAGGCAAATTCGGTGTCCCATCGTTAGCATGATAGGTTCACATCAAGCGTAACCATGGAAACTTGCATCAGAGAGAAGTAAGTTACGGGCAGCAGACGTTACATGCGCATTCCGTAGTCGACTGAGTTCGGAGACAACTCGGGTTCGACCCAGTTGTATGAATAGGCCAGTCAATTTCTGAGTACCATCCGCAACGTGGTAGACCTACATGTAGAATAAAAATGGAAAAGACCATCGGAGTCAAGTTTCTACATTAAGGACACGCTTCACGCCCTTACCGTATTCGCCTCGGTAATAGAGACGTCGGAAGGTCCCTGTTGTATCAAAAGTCGAGGCAAATTCTGTGCCCCATCGTTAGCATGAGAGGTTCACGTCAAGCGTAACAATGGAATCTAGCATCAGAGAGAAGTTTTATATGGGCTGCAGTCGTTACATGCGCCTTCCATGGTCGACTAAGTTCAGGGACATCTCATGTTCGACCCAGTTGTACGAATAAGCGGGTCAATTTCTGAGTACCATCCGCAACGTGGTAGAAAGACATGTAGAATAAAAATGGAAAAGAGCATCAGAGTCAAGTATCTACACTAAGGAGACGTTTCACGCCCTTGCCGTATTCGCGTCAGTAAGAGATACGTCGGAAGATCCCTGTTGTATCAAAAGTCGAGGAAAATTCTGTGCCCCATCGTTAGCATGATAGGTTCACATCAAGCTTAACCATGGAAACTTGCATCAGAGAGAAGTAAGTTATGGGCAGCAGACGTTACATGCGCCTTCCGTAGTCGACTGAGTTCGGAGACAACTCGGGTTCGACCCAGTTGTATGAATAGGCCAGTCAATTTCTGAGTACCATCCGCAACGTGGTAGACCGACAGTTAGAATAAAAATGGAAAAGAGCATCGGAGTCAAGTTTCTACACACAGGAGACGTTTCACGCTCTTACCGTATTCGCCTCAGTAATAGAGACGTCGGAAGGACCCTGTTGTATCAAAAGTCGAGGCAAATTCGGTGTCCCATCGTTAGCATGATAGGTTCACATCAAGCGTAACCATGGAAACTTGCATCAGAGAGAAGTAAGTTATGGGCAGCATACGTTACATGCGCCTTCCGTAGTCGACTGAGTTCGGAGACAACTCGGTTCGACCCAGTTGTATGAATAGGCCAGTCAATTTCTGAGTACCATTCGCAACGTGGTAGACCGACATGTAGAATAAAAATGGAAAAGACCATCAGAGTCAAGTTTCTACACTAAGGAGACACTTCATGCCCTTACCGTATTCGCCTCAGTAATAGAGACGTCGGAAGGTCCCTGTTGTATCAAAAGTCGAGGCAAATTCGGTGTTCCATCGTTAGCATGATACGTTAACATCAAGCGTAACCATAAAAACTTGCATCAGAGAGAAGTAAGTTATGGGCAGCAGACGTTACATGCGCCTTCCGTAGTCGAGTGAGTTCGGAGACAACTCGGGTTCGACCCAGTTGTATGAATAGGCCAGTCAATTTCTGAGTACCATCCGCAACGTGGTAGACCGACATGTAGAATAAAAATGGAAAAGAGCATCGGAGTCAAGTTTCTACACACAGGAGACGTTTCACGCTCTTACCGTATTCGCCTCAGTAATAGAGACGTCGGAAGGTCCCTGTTGTATCAAAAGTCGAGGCAAATTCGGTGTCCCATCGTTAGCATGATAGGTTCACATCAAGCGTAACCATGGAAACTTGCATCAGAGAGAAGTAAGTTATGGGCAGCATACGTTACATGCGCCTTCCGTAGTCGACTGAGTTCGGAGACAACTCGGTTCGACCCAGTTGTATGAATAGGCCAGTCAATTTCTGAGTACCATTCGCAACGTGGTAGACCGACATGTAGAATAAAAATGGAAAAGACCATCAGAGTCAAGTTTCTACACTAAGGAGACACTTCATGCCCTTACCGTATTCGCCTCAGTAATAGAGACGTCGGAAGGTCCGTGTTGTATCAAAAGTCGAGGCAAATTCGGTGTTCCATCGTTAGCATGATACGTTAACATCAAGCGTAACCATAAAAACTTGCATCAGAGAGAAGTAAGTGATGGGCAGCAGACGTTACTTGCGCCTTCCGTAGTCGAGTGAGTTCGGAGACAACTCGGTTCGACCCAGTTGTATGAATAGGCCAGTCAATTTCTGAGTACCATCCGCAACGTGGTAGACCGACATGTAGAATAAAAATGGAAAAGACCATCAGAGTCAAGTTTCTACACACAGGAGACGTTTCACGCCCTTACCTTATTTGCCTCAGTAATAGAGACGTCGGAAAGTCCCTGTTGTATCAAAAGTCGAGGCAAATTCTGTGCCCCATCGTTAGCATGAGAGGTTCCCGTTAAGCGTAACCATGGAAACTTGCATCAGAGAGAAGTAAGTTATGGGCAGCAGACGTTACATGCGCCTTCCGTAGTCGACTGAGTTCGGAGACAACTCGGGTACGACCCAGTTGTATGAATAGACCAGTCAATTTCTGAGTACCATCCGCAACGTGGTAGACCGACATGTAGAATAAAGATGGAAAAGAGCATCAGAGTCAAGTTTCTACACTAAGGCTACGCTTCAAGCCCTTACCATATTCGCCTCAGTAATAGAGACGTCGGAAGGTCCCTGTTGTATCAAAAGTCCAGGCAAATTCGGTGTCCCATCGTTAGAATGAGAGGTTCACATCAAGCGTAACCATAGAACCTTGCATCAGAGAGAGGTTAGTTATGGGCAGCATACGTTACATGCGCCTTCCGTAGTCGACTGAGTTCGGAGACAACTCGGGGTCGACCCAGTTGTATGAATAGGCCAGTCAATTTCTGAGTACCATCCGCAACGTGGTAGACCGACATGTAGAATAAAAATGGAATAGACCATCAGAGTCAAGTTTCTACACTAAGGGGACGTTTCACGCCCTTTCCTTATTTGCCTCAGTAATAGAGACGTCGGAAGGTCCTTGTTGTATCAAAAGTCGAGGCAAATTCGGTGTCCCATCGTTAGCATGATAGGTTCACATCAAGCGTAACCACGGATACTTGCATCAGAGAGAAGTAAGTTATGGGCAGCAGACGTTACATGCGCCTTCCATGGTCGACAAAGTTCAGGGACATCTCATGTTCGACCCAGATGTACGAATAAGCGGGTCAATTTCTGAGTACCATCCGCAACGTGGTAGAAAGACATGTAGAATAAAAATAGAAAAGAGCATCAGAGTCAAGTTTCTACACTAAGGAGACGCTTCACGCCCTTGCCGTATTTGCCTCTGTAATAGAGACGTCGGAAAGTCCCTGTTGTATCAAAAGTCGAGGCAAATTCGGTGTCCCATCGTTAGCATGATAGGTTCACATCAAGCGTAACCATGGAAACTTGCATCACAGAGAAGTAAGTTATGGGCAGCAGACGTTACACGCGCCTTCCACAGTCGACTGAGTTCGGAGACAACTCGGATTCGAGCCAGTTGTATGAATAGGCCAGTCAATTTCTGAGTACCATCCGCAACGTGGTAGACCGACATGTAGAATAAAAATGGAAAAGACCATCAGAGTCAAGTTTCTACACTAAGGAGACGTTTCACGCCCTTACCGTATTCGCCTCAGTAAGAGATATGTCGGAACGTCCTTGTTGTATCAAAAGTCGAGGCAAATTCTGTGCCCCATCGTTAGCATGAGAGGTTCCCGTTAAGCGTAACCATGGAAACTTGCATCAGAGAGAAGTAAGTTACGGGCAGCAGACGTTACATGCGCATTCCGTAGTCGACTGAGTTCGGAGACAACTCGGGTTCGACCCAGTTGTATGAATAGGCCAGTCAATTTCTGAGTACCATCCGCAACGTGGTAGACCTACATGTAGAATAAAAATGGAAAAGACCATCAGAGTCAAGTTTCTACATTAAGGACACGCTTCACGCCCTTACCGTATTCGCCTCGGTAATAGAGACGTCGGAAAGTCCCTGTTGTATCAAAAGTCGAGGCAAATTCTGTGCCCCATCGTTAGCATGAGAGGTTCACGTCAAGCGTAACAATGGAATCTAGCATCAGAGAGAAGTTTTATATGGGCTGCAGTCGTTACATGCGCCTTCCATGGTCGACTAAGTTCAGGGACATCTCATGTTCGACCCAGTTGTACGAATAAGCGGGTCAATTTCTGAGTACCATCCGCAACGTGGTAGAAAGACATGTAGAACAAAAATGGAAAAGAGCATCAGAGTCAAGTTTCTACACTAAGGAGACGTTTCACGCCCTTGCCGTATTCGCGTCAGTAAGAGATACGTCGGAAGATCCCTGTTGTATCAAAAGTCGAGGAAAATTCTGTGCCCCATCGTTAGCATGATAGGTTCACATCAAGCTTAACCATGGAAACTTGCATCAGAGAGAAGTAAGTCATGGGCAGCAGACGTTACATGCGCCTTCCGTAGTCGACTGAGTTCGGAGACAACTCGGGTTCGACCCAGTTGTATGAATAGGCCAGTCAATTTCTGAGTACCATCCGCAACGTGGTAGACCGACAGTTAGAATAAAAATGGAAAAGAGCATCGGAGTCAAGTTTCTACACACAGGAGACGTTTCACGCTCTTACCGTATTCGCCTCAGTAATAGAGACGTCGGAAGGTCCCTGTTGTATCAAAAGTCGAGGCAAATTCGGTGTCCCATCGTTAGCATGATAGGTTCACATCAAGCGTAACCATGGAAACTTGCATCAGAGAGAAGTAAGTTATGGGCAGCAGACGTTACATGCGCCTTCCGTAGTCGAGTGAGTTCGGAGACAACTCGGTTCGACCCAGTTGTATGAATAGGCCAGTCAATTTCTGAGTACCATCCGCAACGTGGTAGACCGACAGTTAGAATAAAAATGGAAAAGAGCATCGGAGTCAAGTTTCTACACACAGGAGACGTTTCACGCTCTTACCGTATTCGCCTCAGTAATAGAGACGTCGGAAGGTCCCTGTTGTATCAAAAGTCGAGGCAAATTCGGTGTCCCATCGTTAGCATGATAGGTTCACATCAAGCGTAACCATGGAAACTTGCATCAGAGAGAAGTAAGTTATGGGCAGCATACGTTACATGCGCCTTCCGTAGTCGACTGAGTTCGGAGACAACTCGGTTCGACCCAGTTGTATGAATAGGCCAGTCAATTTCTGAGTACCATTCGCAACGTGGTAGACCGACATGTAGAATAAAAATGGAAAAGACCATCAGAGTCACGTTTCTACACTAAGGAGACACTTCATGCCCTTACCGTATTCGCCTCAGTAATAGAGACGTCGGAAGGTCCCTGTTGTATCAAAAGTCGAGGCAAATTCGTTGTTCCATCGTTAGCATGATACGTTAACATCAAGCGTAACCATAAAAACTTGCATCAGAGAGAAGTAAGTTATGGGCAGCAGACGTTACATGCGCCTTCCGTAGTCGAGTGAGTTCGGAGACAACTCGGTTCGACCCAGTTGTATGAATAGGCCAGTCAATTTCTGAGTACCATCCGCAACGTGGTAGACCGACATGTAGAATAAAAATGGAAAAGACCATCAGAGTCAAGTTTCTACACTAAGGAGACACTTCATGCCCTTACCGTATTCGCCTCAGTAATAGAGACGTCGGAAGGTCCCTGTTGTATCAAAAGTCGAGGCAAATTGTGTTCCCCTATCGTTAGCATGAGAGGTTCCCGTTAAGCGTAACCATGGAAACTTGCATCAGAGAGAAGTAAGTTATGGGCAGCATACGTTACATGCGCCTTCCGTAGTCGACTGAGTTCGGAGACAACTCGGTTCGACCCAGTTGTATGAATAGACCAGTCAATTTCTGAGTACCATCCGCAACGTGGTAGACCAACATGTAGAATAAAGATGGAAAAGAGCATCAGAGTCAAGTTTCTACACTAAGGCTACGCTTCAAGCCCTTACCATATTCGCCTCAGTAATAGAGACGTCGGAAGTTCCCTGTTGTATCAAAAGTCCAGGCAAATTCGGTGTCCCATCGTTAGAATGAGAGGTTCACATCAAGCGTAACCATAGAACCTTGCATCAGAGAGAGGTTAGTTATGGGCAGCATACGTTACATGCGCCTTCCGTAGTCGACTGAGTTCGGAGACAACTCGGGGTCGACCCAGTTGTATGAATAGGCCAGTCAATTTCTGAGTACCATCCGCAACGTGGTAGACCGACATGTAGAATAAAAATGGAATAGACCATCAGAGTCAAGTTTCTACACTAAGGGGACGTTTCACGCCCTTTCCTTATTTGCCTCAGTAATAGAGACGTCGGAAGGTCCTTGTTGTATCAAAAGTCGAGGCAAATTCGGTGTCCCATCGTTAGCATGATAGGTTCACATCAAGCGTAACCACGGATACTTGCATCAGAGAGAAGTAAGTTATGGGCAGCAGACGTTACTTGCGCCTTCCATGGTCGACTAAGTTCAGGGACATCTCATGTTCGACCCAGATGTACGAATAAGCGGGTCAATTTCTGAGTACCATCCGCAACGTGGTAGAAAGACATGTAGAATAGAAATGGAAAAGAGCATCAGAGTCAAGTTTCTACACTAAGGAGACGCTTCACGCCCTTGCCGTATTCGCCTCTGTAATAGAGACGTCGGAAAGTCCCTGTTGTATCAAAAGTCGAGGCAAATTCGGTGTCCCATCGTTAGCATGATAGGTTCACATCAAGCGTAACCATGGAAACTTGCATCACAGAGAAGTAAGTTATGGGCAGCAGACGTTACACGCGCCTTCCACAGTCGACTGAGTTCGGAGACAACTCGGATTCGAGCCAGTTGTATGAATAGGCCAGTCAATTTCTGAGTACCATCCGCAACGTGGTAGACCGACATGTAGAATAAAAATGGAAAAGACCATCAGAGTCAAGTTTCTACACTAAGGAGACGTTTCACGCCCTTACCGTATTCGCCTCAGTAAGAGATATGTCGGAACGTCCTTGTTGTATCAAAAGTCGAGGCAAATTCTGTGCCCCATCGTTAGCATGAGAGGTTCCCGTTAAGCGTAACCATGGAAACTTGCATCAGAGAGAAGTAAGTTACGGGCAGCAGACGTTACATGCGCATTCCGTAGTCGACTGAGTTCGGAGACAACTCGGGTTCGACCCAGTTGTATGAATAGGCCAGTCAATTTCTGAGTACCATCCGCAACGTGGTAGACCTACATGTAGAATAAAAATGGAAAAGACCATCAGAGTCAAGTTTCTACATTAAGGACACGCTTCACGCCCTTACCGTATTCGCCTCGGTAATAGAGACGTCGGAAAGTCCCTGTTGTATCAAAAGTCGAGGCAAATTCTGTGCCCCATCGTTAGCATGAGAGGTTCACGTCAAGCGTAACAATGGAATCTAGCATCAGAGAGAAGTTTTATATGGGCTGCAGTCGTTACATGCGCCTTCCATGGTCGACTAAGTTCAGGGACATCTCATGTTCGACCCAGTTGTACGAATAAGCGGGTCAATTTCTGAGTACCATCGGCAACGTGGTAGAAAGACATGTAGAATAAAAATGGAAAAGAGCATCAGAGTCAAGTTTCTACACTAAGGAGACGTTTCACGCCCTTGCCGTATTCGCGTCAGTAAGAGATACGTCGGAAGATCCCTGTTGTATCAAAAGTCGAGGAAAATTCTGTGCCCCATCGTTAGCATGATAGGTTCACATCAAGCTTAACCATGGAAACTTGCATCAGAGAGAAGTAAGTTATGGGCAGCAGACGTTACATGCGCCTTCCGTAGTCGACTGAGTTCGGAGACAACTCGGGTTCGACCCAGTTGTATGAATAGGCCAGTCAATTTCTGAGTACCATCCGCAACGTGGTAGACCGACAGTTAGAATAAAAATGGAAAAGAGCATCGGAGTCAAGTTTCTACACACAGGAGCTGTTTCACGCTCTTACCGTATTCGCCTCAGTAATAGAGACGTCGGAAGGTCCCTGTTGTATCAAAAGTCGAGGCAAATTCGGTGTCCCATCGTTAGCATGATAGGTTCACATCAAGCGTAACCATGGAAACTTGCATCAGAGAGAAGTAAGTTATGGGCAGCATACGTTACATGCGCCTTCCGTAGTCGACTGAGTTCGGAGACAACTCGGTTCGACCCAGTTGTATGAATAGGCCAGTCAATTTCTGAGTACCATTCGCAACGTGGTAGACCGACATGTAGAATAAAAATGGAAAAGACCATCAGAGTCAAGTTTCTCCACTAAGGAGACACTTCATGCCCTTACCGTATTCGCCTCAGTAATAGAGACGTCGGAAGGTCCCTGTTGTATCAAAAGTCGAGGCAAATTCGTTGTTCCATCGTTAGCATGATACGTTAACATCAAGCGTAACCATAAAAACTTGCATCAGAGAGAAGTAAGTTATGGGCATCAGACGTTACATGCGCCTTCCGTAGTCGAGTGAGTTCGGAGACAACTCGGTTCGACCCAGTTGTATGAATAGGCCAGTCAATTTCTGAGTACCATCCGCAACGTGGTAGACCGACATGTAGAATAAAAATGGAAAAGACCATCAGAGTCAAGTTTCTACACTAAGGAGACACTTCATGCCCTTACCGTATTCGCCTCAGTAATAGAGACGTCGGAAGGTCCCTGTTGTATCAAAAGTCGAGGCAAATTCGGTGTTCCATCGTTAGCATGATAGGTTCACATCAAGCGTAACCATGAAAACTTGCATCATAGAGAAGTAAGTTATGGGCAGCAGACGTTACATGCGCATTCCGTAGTCGACTGAGTTCGGAGACAACTCGGGTTCGACCCAGTTGTAAGAATAGGACAGTCCATTTCTGAGTACCATCCGCAACGTGGTAGACCTACATGTAGAATAAAAATGGAAAAGACCACCAGAGACAAGTTTCTATATTAAGGAGACGCTTCACGCCCTTACCGTATTCGCCTCAGTAATACAGACGTCGGAAGGTCCCTGTTGTATCAAAAGTCGAGGCAAATTCTGGGCCCCATCGTTAGCATGAGAGGTTCACGTCAAGCGTAACAATGGAATCTTGCATCAGAGACAAGTTTTATATGGGCTGCAGTCGTTACATGCGCCTTCCATGGTCGACTAAGTTCAGAGACATCTCATGTTCGACCCAGTTGTACGAATAAGCGGGTCAATTTCTGAGTACCATCCGCAACGTGGTAGAAAGACATGTAGAATAAAAATGGAAAAGAGCTTCAGAGTCAAGTTTCTACACTAAGGAGACGTTTCACGCCCTTGCAGTATTCGCCTCAGTAAGAGATACGTCGGAAGATCCCTGTTGTATCAAAAGTCGAGGCAAATTCTGTGCCCCTTCGTTAGCATGATAGGTTCACATCAAGCTTAACCATGGAAACTTGCATTAGAGAGAAGTTAGTTATGGGCAGCAGACGTTACATGCGCCTTCCGTAGTCGACTGAGTTCGGAGACAACTCGGGTGCGACCCAGTTGTATGAATAGGCCAGTCAATTTCTGAGTACCATCCGCAACGTGGTAGACCGACATTTAGAATAAAAATGGAAAAGAGCATCGGAGTCAAGTTTCTACACACAGGAGACGTTTCACGCCCTTACCTTATTTGCCTCAGTAATAGAGACGTCGGAAGGTCCCTGTTGTATCAAAAGTCGAGGCAAATTCTGTGCCCCATCGTTAGCATGAGAGGTTCCCGTTAAGCGTAACCATGGAAACTTGCATCAGAGAGAAGTAAGTTATGGGCAGCAGACGTTACATGCGCCTTCCGTAGTCGACTGAGTTCGGAGACAACTCGGGTTCGACCCAGTTGTATGAATAGGCCAGTCAATTTCTGAGTACCATCCGCAACGTGGTACACCGACATGTAGAATAAAAATGGAAAAGAGCATCAGAGTCAAGATTCTACACTAAGGAGGCGTTTCACGCCCTTACCGTATTCGCCTCAGTAATAGAGACGTCGGAAGGTCCCTGTTGTAACAAAAGTCGAGGCAAATTGTGTTCCCCTATCGTCAGCATGAGGGGTTCCCGTTAAGCGTAACCATGGAAACTTGCATCAGAGAGAAGTAAGTTATGGGTAGCAGACGTTACATGCGCCTTCCGTAGTCGACTGAGTTCGGAGACAACTCGGATTCGACCCAGTTGTATGAATAGGCGAGTCAATTTCTGAGTACCATCCGCAACGTGGTAGACCGACATGTAGAATAAAAATGGAAAAGAGCATCGGAGTCAAGTTTCTACACACAGGAGACGTTTCACGCTCTTACCGTATTCGCCTCAGTAATAGAGACGTCGGAAGGTCCCTGTTGTATCAAAAGTCGAGGCAAATTCGGTGTTCCATCGTTAGCATGATAGGTTCACATCAAGCGTAACCATGGAAACTCGTATCAGAGAGAAGTAAGTTATGGGCAGCAGACGTTACATGCGCCTTCCGTAGTCGACTGAGTTCGGAGACAACTCGGGTTCGACCCAGTTGTATGAATAGGCCAGTCAATTTCTGAGTACCATCTGCAACGTGGTAGACCGACATGTAGAATAAAAATGGAAAAGAGCATCGGAGTCAAGTTTCAACACTAAAGTGACGTTTCACGCCCTTACCGTATTCGCCTCAGTAATAGAGACGTCGGAAGGTCCATGTTGTATCAAAAGTCGAGGCAAATTCTGTGCCCCATCGTTAGCATGAGAGGTGCCCGTTAAGCGTAACCATGGAAACTTGCATCAGAGATAAGTAAGTTATGGGCAGCAGACGTTACATGCGCCTTCCGTAGTCGACTGAGTTCGGAGACAACTCGGGTTCGACCCAGTTGTATGAATAAGCGAGTCAATTTCTGAGTACCATCCGCAACGTGGTAGAAAGACATGTAGAATAAAAGTGGAAAAGAGCATCAGAGTCAAGTTTCTACACTAAGGAGACGCTTCACGCCCTTACCGTATTCGCCTCAGTAAGAGATACGTCGGAACGTCCTTGTTGTATCAAAAGTCGAGGCAAATTCTGTGCCCCATCGTTAGCATGAGAGGTTCACGTCAAGCGTAACAATGGAATCTTGCATCAGAGAGAAGTTTTATATGGGCTGCAGTCGTTACATGCGCCTTCTATGGTCGACTAAGTTCAGAGACATCTCATGTTCGACCCAGTTGTATGAATAAGCGAGTCAATTTCTGAGTACCATCCGCAACGTGGTAGAAAGACATGTAGAATAAAAATGGAAAAGAGCATCAGAGTCAAGTTTCTACACTAAGGAGGCGTTTCACGCCCTTACCGTATTCGCCTCAGTAATAGAGACGTCGGAAGGTCCCTGTTGTATCAAAAGTAGAGGCAAATTCGGTATTCCATCGTTAGCATGATAGGTTCACATCAAGCGTAACCATGGAAACTTGCATCAGAGAGAAGTAAGTTATGGGCAGCAGACGTTGCATGCGCCTTCCGTAGTCGACTGAGTTCGGAGACAACTCGGGTTCGACCCAGTTGTATGAATAGGCCAGTCAATTTCTGAGTACCATCCGCAACGTGGTAGACCGAAATGTAGAATAAAAATGGAAAAGACCATCAGAGTCAAGTTTCTACACTATGGAGACACTTCATGTCCTTACCGTATTCGCCTCAGTAATAGAGACGTCGGAAGGTCCCTGTTGTATCAAAAGTCGAGGCAAATTGTGTTCCCCTATCGTTAGCATGAGGGGTTCCCGTTAAGCGTAACCATGGAATCTTGCATCAGAGAGGAGTAAGTTATGGGCAGCAGACGTTACATGCTCCTTCCGTAGTCGACTGAGTTCGGAGACAACTCGGTTTCGACCCAGTTGTATGAATAGGCCAGTCAATTTCTAAGTACCATCCGCAACGTATTAGACCGACATGTAGAATATAAATGGAAAAGAGCATCGGAGTCAAGTTTCTACACACAGGAGACGTTTCACGCTCTTACCGTATTCGCCTCAGTAATAGAGACGTCGGAAGGTTCCTGTTGTATCAAAAGTAGAGGCAAATTCGGTATTCCATCGTTAGCATGATAGGTTCACATCAAGCGTAACCATGGAAACTTGCATCAGAGAGAAGTAAGTTATGGGCAGCAGACGTTGCATGCGCCTTCCGTAGTCGACTGAGTTCGGAGACAACTCGGGTTCGACCCAGTTGTATGAATAGGCCAGTCAATTTCTGAGTACCATCCGCAACGTGGTAGACCGACATGTAGAATAAAAATGGAAAAGACCATCAGAGTCAAGTTTCTACACTATGGAGACACTTCATGTCCTTACCGTATTCGCCTCAGTAATAGAGACGTCGGAAGTTCCCTGTTGTATCAAAAGACGAGGCAAATTCGGTGTTCCATCGTTAGCATCATACGTTAACATCAAGCGTAACCATAAAAACTTGCATCAGAGAGAAGTATGTTATGGGCAGCAGACGTTACATGCGCCTTCCGTAGTCGACTGAGTTCGGAGACAACTCGGGTTCGACCCAGTTGTATGAATAGCCCAGTCAATTTCTGAGTACCATCCGCAACGTGGTAGACCGAAATGTAGAATAAAAATGGAAAAGAGCATCGGAGTCAAGTTTCTACACTAAGGAGGCGTTTCACGCCCTTACCGTATTCGCCTCAGTAATAGAGACGTCGGAAGGACCCTGTTGTATCAAAAGTCGAGGCAAATTGTGTTCCCCTATCGTTAGCATGAGGGGTTCCCGTTAAGCGTAACCATGGAATCTTGCATCAGAGAGAAGTAAGTTATGGGCAGCAGACGTTACATGCTCCTTCCGTAGTCGACTGAGTTCGGAGACAACTCGGTTTCGACCCAGTTGTATGAATAGGCCAGTCAATTTCTAAGTACCATCCGCAACGTATTAGACCGACATGTAGAATATAAATGGAAAAGAGCATCGGAGTCAAGTTTCTACACACAGGAGACGTTTCACGCTCTTACCGTATTCGCCTCAGTAATAGAGACGTCGGAAGGTTCCTGTTGTATCAAAAGTAGAGGCAATTTCGGTATTCCATCGTTAGCATGATAGGTTCACATCAAGCGTAACCATGGAAACTTGCATCAGAGAGAAGTAAGTTATGGGCAGCAGACGTTACATGCGCCTTCCGTAGTCGACTGAGTTCGGAGACAACTCGGGTTCGACCCAGTTGTATGAATAGGCCAGTCAATTTCTGAGTGCCATCCGCAACGTGGTAGACCGACATGTAGAATAAAAATGGAAAAGACCATCAGAGTCAAGTTTCTACACTATGGAGACACTTCATGCCCTTACCGTATTCGCCTCAGTAATAGAGACGTCGGAAGTTCCCTGTTGTATCAAAAGTCGAGGCAAATTCGGTGTTCCATCGTTAGCATCATACGTTAACATCAAGCGTAACCATAAAAACTTGCATCAGAGAGAAGTAAGTTATGGGCAGCAGACGTTACATGCGCCTTCCGTAGTCGACTGAGTTCGGAGACAACTCGGGTTCGACCCAGTTGTATGAATAGCCCAGTCAATTTCTGAGTACCATCCGCAACGTGGTAGACCGAAATGTAGAATAAAAATGGAAAAGACCATCAGAGACAAGTTTCTACATTAAGGAGACGCTTCACGCCCTTACCGTATTCGCCTCAGTAATACAGACGTCGGAAGGTCCCTGTTGTATCAAAAGTCGAGGCAAATTCTGGGCCCCATCGTTAGCATGAGAGGTTCACGTCAAGCGTAACAATGGAATCTTGCATCAGAGACAAGTTTTATATGGGCTGCAGTCGTTACATGCGCCTTCCATGGTCGACTAAGTTCAGAGACATCTCATGTTCGACCCAGTTGTACGAATAAGCGGGTCAATTTCTGAGTACCATCCGCAACGTGGTAGAAAGACATGTAGAATAAAAATGGAAAAGAGCTTCAGAGTCAAGTTTCTACACTAAGGAGACGTTTCACGCCCTTGCCGTATTCGCCTCAGTAAGAGATACGTCGGAAGATCCCTGTGTATCAAAAGTCGAGGCAAATTCTGTGCCCCATCGTTAGCATGATAGGTTCACATCAAGCTTAACCATGGAAACTTGCATTAGAGAGAAGTTAGTTATGGGCAGCAGACGTTACATGCGCCTTCCGTAGTCGACTGAGTTCGGAGACAACTCGGGTGCGACCCAGTTGTATGAATAGGCCAGTCAATTTCTGAGTACCATCCGCAACGTGGTAGACCGACATTTAGAATAAAAATGGAAAAGAGCATCGGAGTCAAGTTTCTACACACAGGAGACGTTTCACGCCCTTACCTTATTTGCCTCAGTAATAGAGACGTCGGAAGGTCCCTGTTGTATCAAAAGTCGAGGCAAATTCTGTGCCCCATCGTTATCATGAGAGGTTCCCGTTAAGCGTAACCATGGAAACTTGCATCAGAGAGAAGTAAGTTATGGGCAGCAGACGTTACATGCGCCTTCCGTAGTCGACTGAGTTCGGAGACAACTCGGGTTCGACCCAGTTGTATGAATAGGCCAGTCAATTTCTGAGTACCATCTGCAACGTGGTAGACCGACATGTAGAATAAAAATGGAAAAGAGCATCGGAGTCAAGTTTCTACACTAAAGTGACGTTTCACGCCCTTACCGTATTCGCCTCAGTAATAGAGACGTCGGAAGGTCCTTGTTGTATCAAAAGTCGAGGCAAATTCTGTGCCCCATCGTTAGCATGAGAGGTTCCCGTTAAGCGTAACCATGGAATCTTGCATCAGAGAGAAGTTTTAAATGGGCTGCAGTCGTTACATGCGCCTTCTATGGTCGACTAAGTTCAGAGACATCTCATGTTCGACCCAGTTGTATGAATAAGCGAGTCAATTTCTGAGTACCATCCGCAACGTGGTAGAAAGACATGTAGAATAAAAATGGAAAAGAGCATCAGAGTCAAGTTTCTACACTAAGGAGACGTTTCACGCCCTTGCCGTATTCGCCTCAGTAAGAGATACGTCGGAACGTCCTTGTTGTATCAAAAGTCGAGGCAAATTCTGTGCCCCATCGTTAGCATGAGAGGTTCACGTCAAGCGTAACAATGGAATCTTGCATCAGAGAGAAGTTTTAAATGGGCTGCAGTCGTTACATGCGCCTTCTATGGTCGACTAAGTTCAGAGACATCTCATGTTCGACCCAGTTGTATGAATAAGCGAGTCAATTTCTAAGTACCATCCGCAACGTGGTAGAATGACATGTAGAATAAAAATGGAAAAGAGCATCGGAGTCAAGTTTCTACACTAAGGAGACGTTTCACGCCCTTGCCGTATTCGCCTCAGTAAGAGATACGTCGGAAGATCCCTGTTGTATCAAAAGTCGAGGCAAATTCTGTGCCCCATCGTTAGCATGGTAGGTTCACATCAAGCTTAACCATGGAAACTTGCATTAGAGAGAAGTTAGTTATGGGCAGCAGACGTTACATGCGCCTTCCGTAGTCGACTGAGTTCGGAGACAACTCGCGTGCGACCCAGTTGTATGAATAGGCCAGTCAATTTCTGAGTACCATCCGCAACGTGGTAGACCGACATTTAGAATAAAAAT
Source organism: Schistocerca gregaria (assembly GCF_023897955.1). NCBI lineage: Eukaryota > Metazoa > Arthropoda > Insecta > Orthoptera > Acrididae > Schistocerca > Schistocerca gregaria. The sequence continues at coordinate 3,713,694 of NC_064920.1, read as the reverse complement.
GGAAAAGAGCATCGGAGTCAAGTTTCTACACACAGGAGACGTTTCACGCCCTTACCTTATTTGCCTCAGTAATAGAGACGTCGGAAGGTCCCTGTTGTATCAAAAGTCGAGGCAAATTCTGTGCCCCATCGTTAGCATGATAGGTTCACATCAAGCTTAACCATGGAAACTTGTATCAGAGAGAAGTTTTATATGGGCTGCAGTCGTTACATGCGCCTTCCATGGTCGACTAAGTTCAGAGACATCTCATGTTCGACCCAGTCGTATGAATAGGCGAGTCAATTTCTGAGTACCATCCGCAACGTGGTAGAAAGACACGTAGAATAAAAATGGAAAAGAGCATCAGAGCCAAGTTTCTACACTAAGGAGACGTTTCACGCCCTTGCCGTATTCGACTCAGTAAGAGATACGTCGGAAGATCCCTGTTGTATCAAAAGTCGAGGCAAATTCTGTGCCCCATCGTTACCATGATAGGTTCAGATCAAGCTTAACCATGGAAACTTGCATCAGAGAGAAGTAAGTTATGGGCAGCAGACGTTACATGCGTCTTCCGTAGTCGACTGAGTTCGGAGACAACTCGGGTTCGACCCAGTTGTATGAATAGGCCAGTCAATTTCTGAGTACCATCCGCAATGTGGTAGACCGACATTTAGAATAAAAATGGAAAAGACCATCAGAGTCAAGTTTCTACATTAAGGACACGCTTCACGCCCTTACCGTATTCGCCTCAGTAATAGAGACGTCGGAAGGTCCCTGTTGTATCAAAAGTCGAGGCAAATTCGGTGTCCCATCGTTAGCATGATCGGTTCACATCAAGCGTAACCATGAAAACTTGCATCAGAGAGAAGTTAGTTATGGGCAGCAGACGTTACATGCGCCTTCCGTAGTCGACTGAGTTCGGAGACAACTCGGGTTCGACCCAGTTGTATGAAAAGGCCAGTCAATTTCTGAGTACCATCCGCAACGTGGTAGAAAGACACGTAGAATAAAAATGGAAAAGAGCATCAGAGCCAAGTTTCCACACTAAGGAGCCGTTTCACGCCCTTGCCGTATTCGACTCAGTAAGAGATACGTCGGAAGATCCCTGTTGTATCAAAAGTCGAGGCAAATTCTGTGCCCCATCGTTACCATGATAGGTTCAGATCAAGCTTAACCATGGAAACTTGCATCAGAGAGAAGTAAGTTATGGGCAGCAGACGTTACATGCGTCTTCCGTAGTCGACTGAGTTCGGAGACAACTCGGGTTCGACCCAGTTGTATGAATAGGCCAGTCATTTTCTGAGTGCCATCCGCAACGTGGTAGACCGACATTTAGAATAAAAATGGAAAAGAGCATCGGAGTCAAGTTTCTACACACAGGAGACGTTTCACGCCCTTACCTTATTTGCCTCAGTAATAGAGACGTCGGAAGGTCCCTGTTGTATCAAAAGTCGAGGCAAATTCTGTGCCCCATCGTTAGCATGAGAGGTTCCCGTTAAGCGTAACCATGGAAACTTGCATCAGAGAGAAGTAAGTTATGGGCAGCAGACGTTACATGCGCCTTCCGTAGTCGACTGAGTTCGGAGACAACTCGGGTTCGACCCAGTTGTATGAATAGGCCAGTCAATTTCTGAGTACCATCCGCAACGTGGTAGACCGACATGTAGAATAAAAATGGAAAAGAAAATCAGAGTCAAGTTTCTACACTATGGAGACACTTCATGCCCTTACCGTATTCGCCTCAGTAATAGAGACGTCGGAAGTTCCCTGTTGTATCAAAAGTCGAGGCAAATTCGGTGTTCCATCGTTAGCATCATACGTTAACATCAAGCGTAACCATAAAAACTTGCATCAGAGAGAATTAAGTTATTCGCAGCAGACGTTACATGCGCCTTCCGTAGTCGACTGAGTTCGGAGACAACTCGGGTTCGACCCAGTTGTATGAATAGCCCAGTCAATTTCTGAGTACCATCCGCAACGTGGTAGACCGAAATGTAGAATAAAAATGGAAAAGAGCATCGGAGTCAAGTTTCTACACTAAGGAGGCGTTTCACGCCCTTACCGTATTCGCCTCAGTAATAGAGACGTCGGAAGGTCCCTGTTGTATCAAAAGTCGAGGCAAATTGTGTTCCCCTATCGTTAGCATGAGGGGTTCCCGTTAAGCGTAACCATGGAATCTTGCATCAGAGAGGAGTAAGTTATGGGCAGCAGACGTTACATGCTCCTTCCGTAGTCGACTGAGTTCGGAGACAACTCGGTTTCGACCCAGTTGTATGAATAGGCCAGTCAATTTCTAAGTACCATCCGCAACGTATTAGACCGACATGTAGAATATAAATGGAAAAGAGCATCGGAGTCAAGTTTCTACACACAGGAGACGTTTCACGCTCTTACCGTATTCGCCTCAGTAATAGAGACGTCGGAAGGTTCCTGTTGTATCAAAAGTAGAGGCAAATTCGGTATTCCATCGTTAGCATGATAGGTTCACATCAAGCGTAACCATGGAAACTTGCATCAGAGAGAAGTAAGTTATGGGCAGCAGACGTTGCATGCGCCTTCCGTAGTCGACTGAGTTCGGAGACAACTCGGGTTCGACCCAGTTGTATGAATAGGCCAGTCAATTTCTGAGTACCATCCGCAACGTGGTAGACCGACATGTAGAATAAAAATGGAAAAGACCATCAGAGTCAAGTTTCTACACTATGGAGACACTTCATGTCCTTACCGTATTCGCCTCAGTAATAGAGACGTCGGAAGTTCCCTGTTGTATCAAAAGTCGAGGCAAATTCGGTGTTCCATCGTTAGCATCATACGTTAACATCAAGCGTAACCATAAAAACTTGCATCAGAGAGAAGTATGTTATGGGCAGCAGACGTTACATGCGCCTTCCGTAGTCGACTGAGTTCGGAGACAACTCGGGTTCGACCCAGTTGTATGAATAGCCCAGTCAATTTCTGAGTACCATCCGCAACGTGGTAGACCGAAATGTAGAATAAAAATGGAAAAGAGCATCGGAGTCAAGTTTCTACACTAAGGAGGCGTTTCACGCCCTTACCGTATTCGCCTCAGTAATAGAGACGTCGGAAGGACCCTGTTGTATCAAAAGTCGAGGCAAATTGTGTTCCCCTATCGTTAGCATGAGGGGTTCCCGTTAAGCGTAACCATGGAATCTTGCATCAGAGAGAAGTAAGTTATGGGCAGCAGACGTTACATGCTCCTTCCGTAGTCGACTGAGTTCGGAGACAACTCGGTTTCGACCCAGTTGTATGAATAGGCCAGTCAATTTCTAAGTACCATCCGCAACGTATTAGACCGACATGTAGAATATAAATGGAAAAGAGCATCGGAGTCAAGTTTCTACACACAGGAGACGTTTCACGCTCTTACCGTATTCGCCTCAGTAATAGAGACGTCGGAAGGTTCCTGTTGTATCAAAAGTAGAGGCAAATTCGGTATTCCATCGTTAGCATGATAGGTTCACATCAAGCGTAACCATGGAAACTTGCATCAGAGAGAAGTAAGTTATGGGCAGCAGACGTTACATGCGCCTTCCGTAGTCGACTGAGTTCGGAGACAACTCGGGTTCGACCCAGTTGTATGAATAGGCCAGTCAATTTCTGAGTATCATCCGCAACGTGGTAGACCGACATGTAGAATAAAAATGGAAAAGACCATCAGAGTCAAGTTTCTACACTATGGAGACACTTCATGCCCTTACCGTATTCGCCTCAGTAATAGAGACGTCGGAAGTTCCCTGTTGTATCAAAAGTCGAGGCAAATTCGGTGTTCCATCGTTAGCATCATACGTTAACATCAAGCGTAACCATAAAAACTTGCATCAGAGAGAAGTAAGTTATTCGCAGCAGACGTTACATGCGCCTTCCGTAGTCGACTGAGTTCGGAGACAACTCGGGTTCGACCCAGTTGTATGAATAGCCCAGTCAATTTCTGAGTACCATCCGCAACGTGGTAGACCGAAATGTAGAATAAAAATGGAAAAGAGCATCGGAGTCAAGTTTCTACACTAAGGAGGCGTTTCACGCCCTTACCGTATTCGCCTCAGTAATAGAGACGTCGGAAGGTCCCTGTTGTATCAAAAGTCGAGGCAAATTGTGTTCCCCTATCGTTAGCATGAGGGGTTCCCGTTAAGCGTAACCATGGAATCTTGCATCAGAGAGAAGTAAGTTATGGGCAGCAGACGTTACATGCTCCTTCCGTAGTCGACTGAGTTCGGAGACAACTCGGTTTCGACCCAGTTGTATGAATAGGCCAGTCAATTTCTAAGTACCATCCGCAACGTATTAGACCGACATGTAGAATATAAATGGAAAAGAGCATCGGAGTCAAGTTTCTACACACAGGAGACGTTTCACGCTCTTACCGTATTCGCCTCAGTAATAGAGACGTCGGAAGGTTCCTGTTGTATCAAAAGTAGAGGCAAATTCGGTATTCCATCGTTAGCATGATAGGTTCACATCAAGCGTAACCATGGAAACTTGCATCAGAGAGAAGTAAGTTATGGGCAGCAGACGTTACATGCGCCTTCCGTAGTCGACTGAGTTCGGAGACAACTCGGGTTCGACCCAGTTGTATGAATAGGCCAGTCAATTTCTGAGTACCATCCGCAACGTGGTAGACCGACATGTAGAATAAAAATGGAAAAGACCATCAGAGTCAAGTTTCTACACTATGGAGACACTTCATGCCCTTACCGTATTCGCCTCAGTAATAGAGACGTCGGAAGTTCCCTGTTGTATCAAAAGTCGAGGCAAATTCGGTGTTCCATCGTTAGCATCATACGTTAACATCAAGCTTAACCATAAAAACTTGCATCAGAGAGAAGTAAGTTATGGGCAGCAGACGTTACATGCGCCTTCCGTAGTCGACTGAGTTCGGAGACAACTCGGGTTCGACCCAGTTGTATGAATAGCCCAGTCAATTTCTGAGTACCATCCGCAACGTGGTAGACCGAAATGTAGAATAAAAATGGAAAAGAGCATCGGAGTCAAGTTTCTACACTAAGGAGACGTTTCACGCCCTTACCGTATTCGCCTCAGTAATAGAGACGTCGGAAGGTCCCTGTTGTATCAAAAGTCGAGGCAAATTCGGTGTTCCATCGTTAGCATGATAGGTTCACATCAAGCGTAACCATGAAAACTTGCATCATAGAAAAGTTAGTTATGGGCTGCAGACGTTACATGCGCATTCCGTAGTCGACTGAGTTCGGAGACAACTCGGGTTCGACCCAGTTGTATGAATAGCCCAGTCAATTTCTGAGTACCATCCGCAACGTGGTAGACCGAAATGTAGAATAAAAATGGAAAAGAGCATCGGAGTCAAGTTTCTACACTAAGGAGGCGTTTCACGCCCTTACCGTATTCGCCTCAGTAATAGAGACGTCGGAAGGTCCCTGTTGTATCAAAAGTCGAGGCAAATTCGGTGTTCCATCGTTAGCATGATAGGTTCACATCAAGCGTAACCATGAAAACTTGCATCATAGAAAAGTTAGTTATGGGCTGCAGACGTTACATGCGCATTCCGTAGTCGACTGAGTTCGGAGACAACTCGGGTTCGACCCAGTTGTATGAATAGGCCAGTCCATTTCTGAGTACCATCCGCAACGTGGTAGACCTACATGTAGAATAAAAATGAAAAAGACCATCAGAGACAAGTTTCTACATTAAGGAGACGCTTCACGCCCTTACCGTATTCGCCTCAGTAATAGAGACGTCGGAAGGTCCCTGTTGTATCAAAAGTCGAGGCAAATTCTGGGCCCCATCGTTAGCATGAGAGGTTCACGTCAAGCGTAACAATGGAATCTTGCATCAGAGAGAAGTTTTATATGGGCTGCAGTCGTTACATGCGCCTTCCATGGTCGACTAAGTTCAGAGACATCTCATGTTCGACCCAGTTGTATGAATAGGCGAGTCAATTTCTGAGTACCATCCGCAACGTGGCAGACCTACATGTAGAATAAAAATGAAGAAGACCATCAGAGTCAAGTTTCTACATTAAGGAGACGCTTCACGCCCTTACCGTATTCGCCTCAGTAAGAGATACGTCGGAAGATCCCTGTTGTATCAAAAGTCAAAGCAAATTCTGTGCCCCATCGTCAGCATGATAGGTTCACATCAAGCTTAACCATGGAAACTTGCATTAGAGAGAAATAAGTTATGGGCAGCAGACGTTACATGCGCCTTTCGTAGTCGACTGAGTTCGGAGACAACTCGGGTTCGACCCAGTTGTATGAATAGGCCAGTCAATTTCTGAGTACCATCCGCAACGTGGTAGACCAACATGTAGAATAAAAATGGAAAAGAGCATCAGAGTCAAGTTTCTACACTAAGGAGACGCTTCACGCCCTTACCGTATTCGCCTCAGTAATAGAGACGTCGGAAGGTCCCTGTTGTATCAAAAGTCGAGGCACATTCGGTGTCCCATCGTTAGCATGAGAGGTTCCCGTTAAGCGTAACCATGGAAACTTGCATCAGAGAGAAGTAAGTTATGGGCATCAGACGTTACATGCGCCTTCCGTAGTCGACTGAGTTCGGAGACAACTCGGGTTCGACCCAGTTGTATGAATAGGCCAGTCAATTTCTGAGTACCATCCGCAACGTGGTAGACCGACATGTAGAATAAAAATGGAAAAGACCATCAGAGTCAAGTTTCTACACTAAGGAGACGCTTCATGCCCTTACCGTATTCGCCTCAGTAATAGAGACGTCGGAAGGTCCCTGTTGTATCAAAAGTCGAGGCAAATTCGGTGTTCCATCGTTAGCATGATAGGTTCACATCAAGCGTAACCATGGAAACTTGCATCAGAGAGAAGTTAGTAATGGGCTGCAGACGTTACATGCGCCTTCCGTAGTCGACTGAGTTCGGAGACAACTCGGGTTCGACCCAGTTGTATGAATAGGCCAGTCAATTTCTGAGTACCATCCGCAACGTGGTAGACCGACATTTACAATAAAAATGGAAAAGAGCATCGGAGTCAAGTTTCTACAATCAGGAGACGTTTCACGACCTTACCTTATATGCCTCAGTAATAGAGACGTCGGAAGGTCCCTGTTGTATAAAAAGTCGAGGCAAATTCTGTGCCCCATCGTTACCATGAGAGGTTCCCGTTAAGCGTAACCATGGAAACTTGCATCAGAGAGAAGTAAGTTATGGGCAGCAGACGTTACATGCGCCTTCCGTAGTCGACTGAGTTCGGAGACAACTCGGGTTCGACCCAGTTGTATGAATAGGCCAGTAAATTTCTGAGTACCATCCGCAACGTGGTAGACCGACATGTAGAATAAAAATGGAAAAGACCATCAGAGTCAAGTTTCTACACTAAGGAGACGCTTCATGCCCTTCCCGTATTCGCCTCAGTAATAGAGACGTCGGAAGGTCCCTGTTGTATCAAAAGTCGAGGCAAATTCGGTGTTCCATCGTTAGCATGATAGGTTGACATCAAGCGTAACCATGGAAACTTGCATCAGAGAGAAGTTAGTTACGGGCTGCAGACGTTACATGCGCCTTCCGTAGTCGACTGAGTTCGGAGACAACTCGGGTTCGACCCAGTTGTATGAATAGGCCAGTCAATTTCTGAGTACCATCCGCAACGTGGTAGACCGACATTTAGAATAAAAATGGAAAAGAGCATCGGAGTCAAGTTTCTACAATCAGGAGACGTTTCACGACCTTACCTTATTTGCCTCAGTAATAGAGACTTCGGAAGGTCCCTGTTGTATCAAAAGTCGAGGCAAATTCGATGTCCCACCGTTAGCATGATAGGTTCCCGTTAAGCGTAACCATGGAAACTTGCATCAGAGAGAAGTAAGTTATGTTCAGCAGACGTTACATGCGCCTTCCGTAGTCGACTGAGTTCGGAGACAACTCGGGTTCGACCCAGTTGTATGAATAGGCCAGTCAATTTCTGAGTACCATCCGCAACGTGGTAGACCTACATGTAGAATAAAAATGGAAAAGACCATCAGAGTCAAGTTTCTAAATTAAGGAGACGCTTCACGCCCTTACCGTATTCGCCTCAGTAATAGAGACGTCGGAAGGTCCCTGTTGTATCAAAAGTCGAGGCAAATTCTGGGCCCCATCGTTAGCATGAGAGGTTCACGTCAAGCGTAACAATGGAATCTTGCATCAGAGAGAAGTTTTATATGGGCTGCAGTCGTTACATGCGCCTTCCATGGTCGACTAAGTTCAGAGACATCTCATGTTCGACCCAGTTGTATGAATAGGCGAGTCAATTTCTGAGTACCATCAGCAACATGGTAGAAAGACATGTAGAATAAAAATGGAAAAGAGCATCAGAGTCAAGTTTCTACACTAAGGAGACGTTTCACGCCCTTGCCGCATTCGCCTCAGTAAGAGATACGTCGGAAGATCCCTGTTGTATCAAAAGACGAGGCAAATTCTGTGCCCCATCGTCAGCATGATAGGTTCACATCAAGCTTAACCATGGAAACTTGCATCAGAAAGAAGTAAGTTATGGGCAGCAGACGTTACATGCGCCTACCGTAGTCGACTGAGTTCGGAGACAACTCGGGTTCGACCCAGTTGTATGAATAGGCGAGTCAATTTCTGAGCAACATCCGCAACGTGGTAGACCGACATTTAGAATAAAAATGGAAAAGAGCATCGGAGTCAAGTTTCTACAATCAGGAGACGTTTCACGACCTTACCTTATTTGCCTCAGTAATAGAGACGTCGGAAGATTCCTGTTGTATCAAAAGTCGAGGCAAATTCTGTGCCCCATCGTTAGCATGATAGGTTCCCGTTAAGCGTAACCATGGAAACTTGCATCAGAGAGAAGTAAGTTATGGGCAGCAGACGTTACATTCGCCTTCCGTAGTCGACTGAGTTCGGAGACAACTCGGGTTCGACCCAGTTGTATGAATAGGCGAGTCAATTTCTGAGTACCATCCGCAACGTGGTAGACCGACATGTAGAATAAAAATGGGAAAGACCATCAGAGTCATTTTTCTACACTAAGGAGACGCTTCACGACCTTACAGTATTCGCCTCAGTAATAGAGACGTCGGAAGGTCCCTGTTGTATCAAAAGTCGAGGCAGATTCTGTACCCCATCGTTAGCATGAGAGGTTCCCGTTAGGCGTAACCATGGAAACTTGCATCAGAGAGAAGTAAGTTATGGGCAGCAGACGTTACATGCGCCTTCCGTGGTCGACTGAGTTCGGAGACAACTCGGGTTCGACCCAGTTGTATGAATAGGCCAGTCAATTTCTGAGTACCATCCGCAACGTGGTAGACCGACATGTAGAATAAAAATGGAAAAGACCATCAGAGTCAAGTTTCTACAATAAGGAGACGTTTCACGCTTTACCGTATTCGATTCAGTAAGAGATACGTCGGAACGTCCTTGTTGTATCAAAAGTCGAGGCAAATTCTGTGCCCCATCGTAAGCATGAGAGGTTCCCGTTAAGCGTAACCATGGAAACTTGCATCAGAGAGAAGTTAGTTATGGGCAGCAGACGTTACATGCGCCTTCCGTAGTCGACTGAGTTCGGAGACAACTCGGGTTCGACCCAGTTGTATGAATAGGCCAGTCAATTTCTGAGTACCATCCGCAACGTGGTACACCGACATGTAGAATAAAAATGGAAAAGACCATCAGAGTCAAGTTTCTACACTAAGGAGACGCTTCACGCCCTTACCGTATTCGCCTCAGTAATAGAGACGTCGGAAGGTCCCTGTTGTATCAAAAGTCGAGGCAGATTCTGTACCCCATCGTTAGCATGAGAGGTTCCCGTTAAGCGTAACCATGGAAACTTGCATCAGAGAGAAGTAAGATATGGGCAGCAGACGTTACATGCGCCTTCCGTAGTCGACTGAGTTCGGAGACAACTCGGGTTCGACCCAGTTGTATGAATAGGCCAGTCAATTTCTGAGTACCATCCGCAACGTGGTAGACCGACATGTAGAATAAAAATGGAAAAGACCATCAGAGTCAAGTTTCTACACTGGAGACGTTTCACGCCCTTGCCGTATTCGCCTCAGTAAGAGATACGTCGGAAGATCCCTGTTGTATCAAAAGACGAGGCAAATTCTGTGCCCCATCGTCAGCATGATAGGTTCACATCAAGCTTAACCATGGAAACTTGCATCAGAAAGAAGTAAGTTATGGGCAGCAGACGTTACATGCGCCCACCGTAGTCGACTGAGTTCGGAGACAACTCGGGTTCGACCCAGTTGTATGAATAGGCGAGTCAATTTCTGAGTACCATCCGCAACGTGGTAGACCGACATTTAGAATAAAAATGGAAAAGAGCATCGGAGTCAAGTTTCTACAATCAGGAGACGTTTCACGACCTTACCTTATTTGCCTCAGTAATAGAGACGTCGGAAGGTCCCTGTTGTATAAAAAGTCGAGGGAAATTCTGTGCCCCATCATTAACATGAGAGGTTCCCGTTAGGCGTAACCATGGAAACTTGCATCAGAGAGAAGTAAGTTATGGGCAGCAGACGTTACATGCGCCTTCCGTAGTCGACTGAGTTCGGAGACAACTTCGATTCGACCCAGTTGTATGAATAGGCGAGTCAATTTCTGAGTACCATCCGCAACGTGGTAGACCTACATGTAGAATAAAAATGGAAAAGAGCATCGGAGTCAAGTTTCTACACACAGGAGACGTTTCACGCCCTTACCTTATTTGCCTCAGTAATAGAGACGTCGGAAGATACATGTTGTATCAAAAGTCGAGGCAAATTCTGTGCCCCATCGTTAGCATGATAGGTTCCCGTTAAGCGTAACCATGGAAACTTGCATCAGAGAGAAGTAAGTTATGGGCAGCAGACGTTAAATTCGCCTTCCGTAGTCGACTGAGTTCGGAGACAACTCGGGTTGGACCCAGTTGTATGAATAGGCGAGTCAATTTCTGAGTACCATCCGCAACGTGGTAGACCGACATGTAGAATAAAAATGGGAAAGACCATCAGAGTCAAGTTTCTACACTAAGGAGACGCTTCACGACCTTACCGTATTCGCCTCAGTAATAGAGACGTCGGAAGGTCCCTGTTGTATCAAAAGTCGAGGCAAATTCGGTGTCCCATCGTTAGCATGATCGGTTCACATCAAGCGTAACCATGAAAACTTGCATCAGAGAGAAGTTAGTTATGGGCAGCAGACGTTACATGTGCCTTCCGTGGTCGACTGAGTTCGGAGACAACTCGGGTTCGACCAGTTGTATGAATAGGCCAGTCAATTTCTGAGTACCATCCGCATCGTGGTAGACCGACATGTAGAATAAAAATGGAAAAGACCATCAGAGTCAAGTTTCTACACACAGGAGACGTTTCACACCCTTACCTTATTTGCCTCAGTAATAGAGACTTCGGAAGGTCCCTGTTGTATCAAAAGTCGAGGCAAATTCTGTGCCCCATCGTTAGCATGAGAGGTTACCGTTAAGCGTAACCATGGAAACTTGCATCATAGAGAAGTAAGTTATGGGCAGCAGACGTTACATGCGCCTTCCGTAGTCGACTGAGTTCGGAGACAACTCGGGTTCGACCCAGTTGTATGAATAGGCCAGTCAATTTCTGAGTACCATCCGCAACGTGGTACACCGACATGTAGAATAAAAATGGAAAAGACCATCAGAGTCAAGTTTCTACACTAAGGTAACGCTTCACGCAATTACCGTATTCGCCTCAGTAATAGAGACGTCGGAAGGTCCTTGTTGTATCAAAAGTCGAGGCAGATTCTGTACCCCATCGTTAGCATGAGAGGTTCCTGTTAGGCGTAACCATGGAAACTTGCATCAGAGAGAAGTAAGTTATGGGCAGCAGACGTTACATGTGCCTTCCGTGGTCGACTGAGTTCGGAGACATATCGGGTTCGACCAGTTGTATGAATAGGCCAGTCAATTTCTGAGTACCATCCGCAACGTGGTAGACCGACATGTAGAATAAAAATGGAAAAGACCATCAGAGTCAAGTTTCTACACTAAGGAGACGTTTCACGCCCTTACCGTATTCGATTCAGTAAGAGATACGTCGGAACGTCCTTGTTGTATCAAAAGTCGAGGCAAATTCTGTGCCCCATCGTAAGCATGAGAGGTTCCCGTTAAGCGTAACCATGGAAACTTGCATCAGAGAGAAGTTAGTTATGGGCAACAGACGTTACATGCGCCTTCCGTAGTCGACTGAGTTCGGAGACAACTCGGGTTCGACCCAGTTGTATGAATAGGCCAGTCAATTTCTGAGTACCATCCGCAACGTGGTACACCGACATGTAGAATAAAAATGGAAAAGACCATCAGAGTCAAGTTTCTACACTAAGGAGACGCTTCACGCCCTTAGCGTATTCGCCTCAGTAATAGAGACGTCGGAAGGTCCCTGTTGTATCAAAAGTCGAGGCAGATTCTGTACCCCATCGTTAGCATGAGAGGTTCCCGTTAGGCGTAACCATGGAAACTTGCATCAGAGAGAAGTAAGTTATGGGCAGCAGACGTTACATGCGCCTTCCGTAGTCGACTGAGTTCGGAGACAACTCGGGTTCGACCCAGTTGTATGAATAGGCCAGTCAATTTCTGAGTACCATCCGCAACGTGGTACACCGACATGTAGAATAAAAATGGAAAAGACCATCAGAGTCAAGTTTCTACACTAAGGAGCCGCTTCACGCCCTTACCGTATTCGCCTCAGTAATAGAGACGTCGGAAGGTCCCTGTTGTATCAAACGTCAAGGCAAATTCGGTGTCCCATCGTTAGCATGATCGGTTCACATCAAGCGTAACCATGAAAACTTGCATCAGAGAGAAGTAAGATATGGGCAGCAGACGTTACATGCGCCTTCCGTAGTCGACTGAGTTCGGAGACAACTCGGGTTCGACCCAGTTGTATGAATAGGCCAGTCAATTTCTGAGTACCATCCGCAACGTGGTAGACCGACATGTAGAATAAAAATGGAAAAGACCATCAGAGTCAAGTTTCTACACTAAGGAGACGTTTCACGCCCTTGCCGTATTCGCCTCAGTAAGAGATACGTCGGAAGATCCCTGTTGTATCAAAAGACGAGGCAAATTCTGTGCCCCATCGTCAGCATGATAGGTTCACATCAAGCTTAACCATGGAAACTTGCATCAGAAAGAAGTAAGTTATGGGCAGCAGACGTTACATGCGCCTACCGTAGTCGACTGAGTTCGGAGACAACTCGGGTTCGACCCAGTTGTAAGAATAGGCCAGTCAATTTCTGAGTACCATCCGCAACGTAGTAGACCGACATTTAGAATAAAAATGGAAAAGAGCATCGGAGTCAAGTTTCTACAATCAGGAGACGTTTCACGACCTTACCTTATTTGCCTCAGTAATAGAGACGTCGGAAGGTCCCTGTTGTATAAAAAGTCGAGGGAAATTCTGTGCCCCATCATTAACATGAGAGGTTCCCGTTAAGCGTAACCATGGAAACTTGCATCAGAGAGAAGTAAGTTATGGGCGGCAGACGTTACATGCGCCTTCCGTAGTCGACTGAGTTCGGAGACAACTTCGATTCGACCCAGTTGTATGAATAGGCGAGTCAATTTCTGAGTACCATCCGCCACGTGGTAGACCGACATGTAGAATAAAAATGGAAAAGACCATCAGAGTCAAGTTTCTACACTAAGGAGACGCTTCACGACCTTACCGTATTCGCCTCAGTAATAGAGACGTCGGAAGGTCCCTGTTGTTTCAAAAGTCGAGGCAAATTCGGTGTCCCATCGTTAGCATGATCGGTTCACATCAAGCGTAACCATGAAAACTTGCATCAGAGAGAAGTTAGTTATGGGCAGCAGACGTTACATGCGCCTTCCGTAGTCGACTGAGTTCGGAGACAACTCGGGTTCGACCCAGTTGTATGAATAGGCCAGTCAATTTCTGAGTACCATCCGCAACGTGGTACACCGACATGTAGAATAAAAATGGAAAAGACCATCAGAGTCAAGTTTCTACACTAAGGAGACGCTTCACGCCCTTACCGTATTCGCCTCAGTAATAGAGACGTCGGAAGGTCCCTGTTGTATCAAAAGTCGAGGCAGATTCTGTACCCCATCGTTAGCATGAGAGGTTCCCGTTAAGCGTAACCATGGAAACTTGCATCAGAGAGAAGTAAGTTATGGGCAGCAGACGTTACATGCGCCTTCCGTAGTCGACTGAGTTCGGAGACAACTCGGGTTCGACCCAGTTGTATGAATAGGCCAGTCAATTTCTGAGTACCATCCGCAACGTGGTAGACCGACATGTAGAATAAAAATGGAAAAGACCATCAGAGTCAAGTTTCTACACTAAGGAGACGTTTCACGCCCTTACCGTATTCGATTCAGTAAGAGATACGTCGGATCGTCCTTGTTGTATCAAAAGTCGAGGCAAATTCTGTGCCCCATCGTAAGCATGAGAGGTTCCCGTTAAGCGTAACCATGGAAACTTGCATCAGAGAGAAGTAAGTTATGGGCAGCAGACGTTACATGCGCCTTCCGTAGTCGACTGAGTTCGGAGACAACTCGGGTTCGACCCAGTTGTATGAATAGGCCAGTCAATTTCTGAGTACCATCCGCAACGTGGTACACCGACATGTAGAATAAAAATGGAAAAGACCATCAGAGTCAAGTTTCTACACTAAGGAGACGCTTCACGCCCTTACCGTATTCGCCTCAGTAATAGAGACGTCGGAAGGTCCCTGTTGTATCAAAAGTCGAGGCAGATTCTGTACCCCATCGTTAGCATGAGAGGTTCCCGTTAAGCGTAACCATGGAAACTTGCATCAGAGAGAAGTAAGTTATGGGCAGCAGACGTTACATGCGCCTTCCGTAGTCGACTGAGTTCGGAGACAACTCGGGTTCGACCCAGTTGTATGAATAGGCCAGTCAATTTCTGAGTACCATCCGCAACGTGGTAGACCGACATGTAGAATAAAAATGGAAAAGACCATCAGAGTCAAGTTTCTACACTAAGGAGACGTTTCACGCCCTTACCGTATTCGATTCAGTAAGAGATACGTCGGATCGTCCTTGTTGTATCAAAAGTCGAGGCAAATTCTGTGCCCCATCGTAAGCATGAGAGGTTCCCGTTAAGCGTAACCATGGAAACTTGCATCAGAGAGAAGTTAGTTATGGGCAGCAGACGTTACATGCGCCTTCCGTAGTCGACTGAGTTCGGAGACAACTCGGGTTCGACCCAGTTGTATGAATAGGCCAGTCAATTTCTGAGTACCATCCGCAACGTGGTAGACCTACATGTAGAATAAAAATGGAAAAGACCATCAGAGTCAAGTTTCTACATTAAGGAGACGCTTCACGCCCTTACCGTATTCGCCTCAGTAATAGAGACGTCGGAAGGTCCCTGTTGTATCAAAAGTCGAGGCAGATTCTGTACCCCATCGTTAGCATGAGAGGTTCCCGTTAAGCGTAACCATGGAAACTTGCATCAGAGAGAAGTAAGTTATGGGCAGCAGACGTTACATGCGCCTTCCGTAGTGGACTGAGTTCGGAGACAACTCGGGTTCGACCCAGTTGTATGAATAGGCCAGTCAATTTCTGAGTACCATCCGCAACGTGGTAGACCGACATGTAGAATAAAAACGGAAAAGACCATCAGAGTCAAGTTTCTACACTAAGGAGACGTTTCACGCCCTTACCGTATTCGATTCAGTAAGAGATACGTCGGAACGTCCTTGTTGTATCAAAAGTCGAGGCAAATTCTGTGCCCCATCGTAAGCATGAGAGGTTCCCGTTAAGCGTAACCATGGAAACTTGCATCAGAGAGAAGTAAGTTATGGGCAGCAGACGTTACATGCGCCTTCCGTAGTCGACTGAGTTCGGAGACAACTCGGGTTCGACCCAGTTGTATGAATAGGCCAGTCAATTTCTGAGTACCATCCGCAACGTGGTACACCGACATGTAGAATAAAAATGGAAAAGACCATCAGAGTCAAGTTTCTACACTAAGGAGACGCTTCACGCCCTTACCGTATTCGCCTCAGTAATAGAGACGTCGGAAGGTCCCTGTTGTATCAAAAGTCGAGGCAGATTCTGTACCCCATCGTTAGCATGATAGGTTCACATCAAGCGTAACCATGGAAACTTGCATCAGAGAGAAGTAAGTTATGGGCAGCAGACGTTACATGCGCCTTCCGTAGTCGACTGAGTTCGGAGACAACTCGGGTTCGACCCAGTTGTATGAATAGGCCAGTCAATTTCTGAGTACCATTCGCAACGTGGTAGACCGACATGTAGAATAAAAATGGAAAAGACCATCAGAGTCAAGTTTCTACATTAAGGAGACGCTTCACGCCCTTACCGTATTCGCCTCAGTAATAGAGACGTCGGAAGGTCCCTGTTGTATCAAAAGTCGAGGCAGATTCTGTACCCCATCGTTAGCATGAGAGGTTCCCGTTAAGCGTAACCATGGAAACTTGCATCAGAGAGAAGTAAGTTATGGGCAGCAGACGTTACATGCGCCTTCCGTAGTCGACTGAGTTCGGAGACAACTCGGGTTCGACCCAGTTGTATGAATAGGCCAGTCAATTTCTGAGTACCATCCGCAACGTGGTACACCGACATGTAGAATGAAAATGGAAAAGACCATCAGAGTCAAGTTTCTACACTAAGGAAACGTTTCACGCCCTTACCGTATTCGATTCAGTAAGAGATACGTCGGAACGTCCTTGTTGTATCAAAAGTCGAGGCAAATTCTGTTCCCCATCGTAAGCATGAGAGGTTCCCATTAAGCGTAACCATGGAAACTTGCATCAGAGAGAAGTAAGTTATGGGCAGCAGACGTTACATGCGCCTTCCGTCGTCGACTGAGTTCGGAGACAACTCGGGTTCGACCCAGTTGTATGAATAGGCCAGTCAATTTCTGAGTACCATCCGCAACGTGGTAGACCGACATGTAGAATAAAAATGGAAAAGACCATCAGAGTCAAGTTTCTACACTAAGGAGACGTTTCACGCCCTTACCGTATTCGATTCAGTAAGAGATACGTCGGAACGTCCTTGTTGTATCAAAAGTCGAGGCAAATTCTGTGCCCCATCGTAAGCATGAGAGGTTCCCGTTAAGCGTAACCATGGAAACTTGCATCAGAGAGAAGTTAGTTATGGGCAGCAGACGTTACATGCGCCTTCCGTAGTCGAATGAGTTCGGAGACAACTCGGGTTCGACCCAGTTGTATGAATAGGCCAGTCAATTTCTGAGTACCATCCGCAACGTGGTAGACCTACATGTAGAATAAAAATGGAAAAGACCATCAGACTCAAGTTTCTACATTACGGAGACGATTCACGCCCTTACCGTATTCGCCTCAGTAATAGAGACGTCGGAAGGTCCCTGTTGTATCAAAAGTCGAGGCAGATTCTGTACCCCATCGTTAGCATGAGAGGTTCCCGTTAAGCGTAACCATGGAAACTTGCATCAGAGAGAAGTAAGTTATGGGCAGCAGACGTTACATGCGCCTTCCGTAGTCGACTGAGTTCGGAGACAACTCGGGTTCGACCCAGTTGTATGAATAGGCCAGTCAATTTCTGAGTACCATCCGCAACGTGGTAGACAGACATGTAGAATAAAAATGGAAAAGACCATCAGAGTCAAGTTTCTACACTAAGGAGACGTTTCACGCCCTTACCGTATTCCATTCAGTAAGAGATACGTCGGAACGTCCTTGTTGTATCAAAAGTTGAGGCAAATTCTGTGCCCCATCGTAAGCATGAGAGGTTCCCGTTAAGCGTAACCATGGAAACTTGCATCAGAGAGAAGTTAGTTATGGGCAGCAGACGTTACATGCGCCTTCTGTAGTCGACTTAGTTCGGAGACAACTCGGGTTCGACCCAGTTGTATGAATAGGCCAGTCAATTTCTGTGTACCATCCGCAACGTGGTAGACCTACATGTAGAATAAAAATGGAAAAGACCATCAGAGTCAAGTTTCTACATTAAGGAGACGCTTCACGCCCTTACCGAATTCGCCTCAGTAATAGAGACGTCGGAAGGTCCCTGTTGTATCAAAAGTCGAGGCAGATTCTGTACCCCATCGTTAGCATGAGAGGTTCCCGTTAAGCGTAACCATGGAAACTTGCATCAGAGAGAAGTAAGTTATGGGCAGCAGACGTTACATGCGCCTTCCGTAGTCGACTGAGTTCGGAGACAACTCGGGTTCGACCCAGTTGTATGAATAGGCCAGTCAATTTCTGAGTACCATCCGCAACGTGGTAGACCGACATGTAGAATAAAAATGGAGAAGACCATCAGAGTCAAGTTTCTACACTAAGGAGACGTTTTACGCTCTTACCGTATTCGATTCAGTAAGAGATACGTCGGAACGTCCTTGTTGTATCAAAAGTCGAGTCAAATTCTGTGCCCCATCGTAAGCATGAGAGGTTCCCGTTAAGCGTAACCATGGAAACTTGCATCAGAGAGAAGTTAGTTATGGGCAGCAGACGTTACATGCGCCTTCCGTAGTCGACTGAGTTCGGAGACAACTCGGGTTCGACCCAGTTGTATGAATAGGCCAGTCAATTTCTGAGTACCATCCGCAACGTGGTAGACCGACATGTAGAATAAAAATGGAAAAGACCATCAGAGTCAAGTTTCTACACTAAGGAGACGCTTCACGCCCTTACCGTATTCGCCTCAGTAATAGAGACGTCGGAAGGTCCCTGTTGTATCAAAAGTCGAGGCAGATTCTGTACCCCATCGTTAGCATGAGAGGTTCCCGTTAAGCGTAACCATGGAAACTTGCATCAGAGAGAAGTTAGTTATGGGCAGCAGACGTTACATGCGCCTTCCGTAGTCGACTGAGTTCGGAGACAACTCGGGTTCGACCCAGTTGTATGAATAGGCCAGTCAATTTCTGAGTACCATCCGCAACGTGGTAGACCGACATGTAGAATAAAAATGGAAAAGACTATCAGAGTCAAAATTCTACACTAAGGAGACGTTTCACGCCCTTACCGTATTCGATTCAGTAAGAGATACGTCCGAACGTCCTTGTTGTATCAAAAGTCGAGGCAAAT
Organism: Schistocerca gregaria; assembly: GCF_023897955.1. Lineage (NCBI taxonomy): Eukaryota > Metazoa > Arthropoda > Insecta > Orthoptera > Acrididae > Schistocerca > Schistocerca gregaria. The sequence goes on along the minus strand of NC_064920.1, from coordinate 3,694,712 downwards.
TCTGTGCCCCATCGTAAGCATGAGAGGTTCCCTTTAAGCGTAACCATGGAAACTTGCATCAGAGAGAAGTAAGTTATGGGCAGCAGACGTTACATGCGCCTTCCGTAGTCGACTGAGTTCGGAGACAACTCGGGTTCGACCCAGTTGTATGAATAGGCCAGTCAATTTCTGAGTACCATCCGCAACGTGGTAGACCGACATGTAGAATAAAAATGGAAAAGACCATCAGAGTCAAGTTTCTACACACAGGAGACGTTTCACGCCCTTACCGTATTCGATTCAGTAAGAGATACGTCGGAACGTCCTTGTTGTATCAAAAGTCGAGGCAAAATCTGTGCCCCATCGTAAGCATGAGAGGTTCCCGTTAAACGTAACCATGGAAACTTGCATCAGAGAGACGTTAGTTATGGGCAGCAGACGTTACATGCGCCTTCCGTAGTCGACTGAGTTCGGAGACAACTCGGGTTCGACCCAGTTGTATGAATAGGCCAGTCAATTTCTGAGTACCATCCGCAACGTGGTAGACCTACATGTAGAATAAAAATGGAAAAGACCATCAGAGTCAAGTTTCTACATTAAGGAGACGCTTCACGCCCTTACCGTATTCGCCTCAGTAATAGAGACGTCGGAAGGTCCCTGTTGTATCAAAAGTCGAGGCAGATTCTGTACCCCATCGTTAGCATGAGAGGTTCCCGTTAAGCGTAACCATGGAAACTTGCATCAGAGAGAAGTAAGTTATGGGCAGCAGACGTTACATGCGCCTTCCGTAGTCGACTGAGTTCGGAGACAACTCGGGTTCACCCAGTTGTATGAATAGGCCAGTCAATTTCTGAGTACCATCCGCAACGTGGTAGACCGACATGTAGAATAAAAATGGAAAAGACCATCAGAGTCAAGTTTCTACATTAAGGAGACGCTTCACGCCCTTACCGTATTCGCCTCAGTAATAGAGACGTCGGGAGGTCCCTGTTGTATCAAAAGTCGAGGAAAATTCGGTGTCCCATCGTTAGCATGATAGGTTCACATCAAGCGTAACCATGGAAACTTGCATCAGAGAGAAGTAAGTTATGGGCAGCAGACGTTACATGCGCCTTCCGTAGTCGACTGAGTTCGGAGACAACTCGGGTTCGACCCAGTTGTATGAATAGGCCAGTCAATTTCTGAGTACCATCCGCAACGTGGTACACCGACATGTAGAATAAAAATGGAAAAGACCATCAGAGTCAAGTTTCTACACTAAGGAGACGCTTCACGCGTTTACCGTATTCGCCTCAGTAATAGAGACGTCGGAAGGTCCCTGTTGTATCAAAAGTCGAGGCAGATTCTGTACCCCATCGTTAGCATGAGAGGTTCCCGTTAAGCGTAACCATGGAAACTTGCATCAGAGAGAAGTAAGTTATGGGCAGCAGACGTTACATGCGCCTTCCGTAGTCGACTGAGTTCGGAGACAACTCGGGTTCGACCCAGTTGTATGATTAGGCCAGTCAATTTCTGAGTACCATCCGCAACGTGGTAGACCGACATGTAGAATAAAAATGGAAAAGACCATCAGAGTCAAGTTTCTACATTAAGGAGACGCTTCACGCCCTTACCGTATTCGCCTCAGTAATAGAGACGTCGGGAGGTCCCTGTTGTATCAAAAGTCGAGGAAAATTCGGTGTCCCATCGTTAGCATGATAGGTTCACATCAAGCGTAACCATGGAAACTTGCATCAGAGAGAAGTAAGTTATGGGCAGCAGACGTTACATGCGCCTTCCGTAGTCGACTGAGTTCGGAGACAACTCGGGTTCGACCCAGTTGTATGAATAGGCCAGTCAATTTCTGAGTACCATCCGCAACGTGGTAGACCGACATGTAGAATAAAAATGGAAAAGACCATCAGAGTCAAGTTTCTACACTAAGGAGACGCTTCACGCCCTTACCGTATTCGCCTCAGTAATAGAGACGTCGGAAGGTCCCTGTTGTATCAAAAGTCGAGGCAATTTCTGTGCCCCATCGTTAGCATGAGAGGTACCCGTTAAGCGTAACCATGGAAACTTGCATCAGAGAGAAGTAAGTTATGGGCAGCAGACGTTACATGCGCCTTCCGTAGTCGACTGAGTTCGGAGACAACTCGGGTTCGACCCAGTTGTATGAATAGGCCAGTCAATTTCTGAGTACCATCCGCAACGTGGTACACCGACATGTAGAATAAAAATGGAAAAGACCATCAGAGTCAAGTTTCTACACTAAGGAGACGGTTCACGCCCTTACCGTATTCGCCTCAGTAATAGAGACGTCGGAAGGTCCCTGTTGTATCAAAAGTCGAGGCAGATTCTGTACCCCATCGTTAGCATGAGAGGTTCCCGTTAAGCGTAACCATGGAAACTTGCATCAGAGAGAAGTAAGTTATGGGCAGCAGACGTTACATGCGCCTTCCGTAGTCGACTGAGTTCGGAGACAACTCGGGTTCGACCCAGTTGTATGAATAGGCCAGTCAATTTCTGAGTACCATCCGCAACGTGGTACACCGACATGTAGAATAAAAATGGAAAAGACCATCGGAGTCAAGTTTCTACATTAAGGAGACGCTTCACGCTTTTACCGTATTCGCCTCAGTAATAGAGACGTCGGAAGGTCCCTGTTGTATCAAAAGTCGAGGCAATTTCTGTGCCCCATCGTTAGCATGAGAGGTACCCGTTAAGCGTAACCATGGAAACTTGCATCAGAGAGAAGTTAGTTATGGGCAGCAGACGTTACATGCGCCTTCCGTAGTCGACTGAGTTCGGAGACAACTCGGGTTCGACCCAGTTGTATCAATAGGCCAGTCAATTTCTGAGTACCATCCGCAACGTGGTAGACCGACATGTAGAATAAAAATGGAAAAGACCATCAGAGTCAAGTTTCTACACTAAGGAGACGCTTCACACCCTTACCGTATTCGCCTCAGTCATAGAGACGTCGGAAGGTCCCTGTTGTGTCAAAAGTCGAGGCAAATTCGGTGTCCCATCGTTAGCATGATAGGTTCACATCAAGCGTAACCATGGAAACTTGCATCAGAGAGAAGTAAGTTATGGGCAGCAGACGTTACATGCGCCTTCCGTAGTCGAATGAGTTCGGAGACAACTCGGGTTCGACCCAGTTGTATGAATAGGCCAGTCAATTTCTGAGTACCATCCGCAACGTGGTAGACCGACATGTAGAATAAAAATGGAAAAGACCATCAGAGTCAAGTTGCTACACTAAGGAGACGTTTCACGCCCTTACCGTATTCGATTCAGTAAGAGATACGTCGGAACGTCCTTGTTGTATCAAAAGTCGAGGCAAATTCTGTGCCCCATCGTTAGCATGAGAGGTTCCCGTTAAGCGTAACCATGGAAACTTGCATCAGAGAGAAGTTAGTTATGGGCAGCAGACGTTACATGCGCCTTCCGTAGTCGACTGAGTTCGGAGACAACTCGGGTTCGACCCAGTTGTATCAATAGGCCAGTCAATTTCTGAGTACCATCCGCAACTTGGTAGACCGACATTTAGAATAAAAATGGAAAAGACCATCAGAGTCAAGTTTCTACACTAAGGAGACGCTTCACGCCCTTACCGTATTCGCCTCAGTAATAGAGACGTCGGAAGGTCCCTGTTGTATCAAAAGTCGAGGCAAATTCTGTGCCCCATCGTAAGCATGAGAGGTTCCCGTTAAGCGTAACCATGGAAACTTGCATCAGAGAGAAGTTAGTTATGGGCAGCAGACGTTACATGCGCCTTCCGTAGTCGACTGAGTTCGGAGACAACTCGGGTTCGACCCAGTTGTATGAATAGGCCAGTCAATTTCTGAGTACCATCCGCAACGTGGTAGACCGACATGTAGAATAAAAATGGAAAAGAGCGTCGGAGTCAAGTTTCTACACTAAGGAGACGTTTCACGCACTTACCGTATTCGCCTCAGTAACAGAGACGTCGGAAGGTCCCTGTTGTATCAAAAGTCGAGGCAAATTGTGTTCCCCTATCGTTAGCATGAGGGGTTCCCGTTAAGCGTAACCATGGAAACTTGCATCAGAGAGAAGTAAGTTATGGGCAGCAGACGTTACATTCGACTTCCGTAGTCGACTGAGTTCGGAGACAACTCGGGTTCGACCCAGTTGTATGAATAGGCCAGTCAATTTCTGAGTACCATCCGCGACGTGGTAGACCGACATGTAGAATAAAAATGGAAAAGACCATCAGAGTCAAGTTGCTACACTAAGGAGACGTTTCACGCCCTTACCGTATTCGATTCAGTAAGAGATACGTCGGAACGTCCTTGTTGTATCAAAAGTCGAGGCAAATTCTGTGCCCCATCGTTAGCATGAGAGGTTCCCGTTAAGCGTAACCATGGAAACTTGCATCAGAGAGAAGTTAGTTATGGGCAGCAGACGTTACATGCGCCTTCCGTAGTCGACTGAGTTCGGAGACAACTCGGGTTCGACCCAGTTGTATCAATAGGCCAGTCAATTTCTGAGTACCATCCGCAACTTGGTAGACCGACATTTAGAATAAAAATGGAAAAGACCATCAGAGTCAAGTTTCTACACTAAGGAGACGCTTCACGCCCTTACCGTATTCGCCTCAGTAATAGAGACGTCGGAAGGTCCCTGTTGTATCAAAAGTCGAGGCAAATTCTGTGCCCCATCGTAAGCATGAGAGGTTCCCGTTAAGCGTAACCATGGAAACTTGCATCAGAGAGAAGTTAGTTATGGGCAGCAGACGTTACATGCGCCTTCCGTAGTCGACTGAGTTCGGAGACAACTCGGGTTCGACCCAGTTGTATGAATAGGCCAGTCAATTTCTGAGTACCACCCGCAACGTGGTAGACCGACATGTAGAATAAAAATGGAAAAGACCATCAGAGTCAAGTTTCTACACTAAGGAGACGCTTCACGCCCTTACCGTATTCGCCTCAGTAATAGAGACGTCGGAAGGTCCCTGTTGTATCAAAAGTCGAGGCAGATTCTGTACCCCATCGTTAGCATGAGAGGTTCCCGTTAAGCGTAACCATGGAAACTTGCATCAGAGAGAAGTTAGTTATGGGCAGCAGACGTTACATGCGCCTTCCGTAGTCGACTGAGTTCGGAGACAACTCGGGTTCGACCCAGTTGTATGAATAGGCCAGTCAATTTCTGAGTACCATCCGCAACGTGGTAGACCGACATGTAGAATAAAAATGGAAAAGACTATCAGAGTCAAAATTCTACACTAAGGAGACGTTTCACGCCCTTACCGTATTCGATTCAGTAAGAGATACGTCCGAACGTCCTTGTTGTATCAAAAGTCGAGGCAAATTCTGTGCCCCATCGTAAGCATGAGAGGTTCCCTTTAAGCGTAACCATGGAAACTTGCATCAGAGAGAAGTAAGTTATGGGCAGCAGACGTTACATGCGCCTTCCGTAGTCGACTGAGTTCGGAGACAACTCGGGTTCGACCCAGTTGTATGAATAGGCCAGTCAATTTCTGAGTACCATCCGCAACGTGGTAGACCGACATGTAGAATAAAAATGGAAAAGACCATCAGAGTCAAGTTTCTACACACAGGAGACGTTTCACGCCCTTACCGTATTCGATTCAGTAAGAGATACGTCGGAACGTCCTTGTTGTATCAAAAGTCGAGGCAAAATCTGTGCCCCATCGTAAGCATGAGAGGTTCCCGTTAAACGTAACCATGGAAACTTGCATCAGAGAGACGTTAGTTATGGGCAGCAGACGTTACATGCGCCTTCCGTAGTCGACTGAGTTCGGAGACAACTCGGGTTCGACCCAGTTGTATGAATAGGCCAGTCAATTTCTGAGTACCATCCGCAACGTGGTAGACCTACATGTAGAATAAAAATGGAAAAGACCATCAGAGTCAAGTTTCTACATTAAGGAGACGCTTCACGCCCTTACCGTATTCGCCTCAGTAATAGAGACGTCGGAAGGTCCCTGTTGTATCAAAAGTCGAGGCAGATTCTGTACCCCATCGTTAGCATGAGAGGTTCCCGTTAAGCGTAACCATGGAAACTTGCATCAGAGAGAAGTAAGTTATGGGCAGCAGACGTTACATGCGCCTTCCGTAGTCGACTGAGTTCGGAGACAACTCGGGTTCACCCAGTTGTATGAATAGGCCAGTCAATTTCTGAGTACCATCCGCAACGTGGTAGACCGACATGTAGAATAAAAATGGAAAAGACCATCAGAGTCAAGTTTCTACATTAAGGAGACGCTTCACGCCCTTACCGTATTCGCCTCAGTAATAGAGACGTCGGGAGGTCCCTGTTGTATCAAAAGTCGAGGAAAATTCGGTGTCCCATCGTTAGCATGATAGGTTCACATCAAGCGTAACCATGGAAACTTGCATCAGAGAGAAGTAAGTTATGGGCAGCAGACGTTACATGCGCCTTCCGTAGTCGACTGAGTTCGGAGACAACTCGGGTTCGACCCAGTTGTATGAATAGGCCAGTCAATTTCTGAGTACCATCCGCAACGTGGTACACCGACATGTAGAATAAAAATGGAAAAGACCATCAGAGTCAAGTTTCTACACTAAGGAGACGCTTCACGCGTTTACCGTATTCGCCTCAGTAATAGAGACGTCGGAAGGTCCCTGTTGTATCAAAAGTCGAGGCAGATTCTGTACCCCATCGTTAGCATGAGAGGTTCCCGTTAAGCGTAACCATGGAAACTTGCATCAGAGAGAAGTAAGTTATGGGCAGCAGACGTTACATGCGCCTTCCGTAGTCGACTGAGTTCGGAGACAACTCGGGTTCGACCCAGTTGTATGATTAGGCCAGTCAATTTCTGAGTACCATCCGCAACGTGGTAGACCGACATGTAGAATAAAAATGGAAAAGACCATCAGAGTCAAGTTTCTACATTAAGGAGACGCTTCACGCCCTTACCGTATTCGCCTCAGTAATAGAGACGTCGGGAGGTCCCTGTTGTATCAAAAGTCGAGGAAAATTCGGTGTCCCATCGTTAGCATGATAGGTTCACATCAAGCGTAACCATGGAAACTTGCATCAGAGAGAAGTAAGTTATGGGCAGCAGACGTTACATGCGCCTTCCGTAGTCGACTGAGTTCGGAGACAACTCGGGTTCGACCCAGTTGTATGAATAGGCCAGTCAATTTCTGAGTACCATCCGCAACGTGGTAGACCGACATGTAGAATAAAAATGGAAAAGACCATCAGAGTCAAGTTTCTACACTAAGGAGACGCTTCACGCCCTTACCGTATTCGCCTCAGTAATAGAGACGTCGGAAGGTCCCTGTTGTATCAAAAGTCGAGGCAATTTCTGTGCCCCATCGTTAGCATGAGAGGTACCCGTTAAGCGTAACCATGGAAACTTGCATCAGAGAGAAGTAAGTTATGGGCAGCAGACGTTACATGCGCCTTCCGTAGTCGACTGAGTTCGGAGACAACTCGGGTTCGACCCAGTTGTATGAATAGGCCAGTCAATTTCTGAGTACCATCCGCAACGTGGTACACCGACATGTAGAATAAAAATGGAAAAGACCATCAGAGTCAAGTTTCTACACTAAGGAGACGGTTCACGCCCTTACCGTATTCGCCTCAGTAATAGAGACGTCGGAAGGTCCCTGTTGTATCAAAAGTCGAGGCAGATTCTGTACCCCATCGTTAGCATGAGAGGTTCCCGTTAAGCGTAACCATGGAAACTTGCATCAGAGAGAAGTAAGTTATGGGCAGCAGACGTTACATGCGCCTTCCGTAGTCGACTGAGTTCGGAGACAACTCGGGTTCGACCCAGTTGTATGAATAGGCCAGTCAATTTCTGAGTACCATCCGCAACGTGGTACACCGACATGTAGAATAAAAATGGAAAAGACCATCGGAGTCAAGTTTCTACATTAAGGAGACGCTTCACGCCCTTACCGTATTCGCCTCAGTAATAGAGACGTCGGAAGGTCCCTGTTGTATCAAAAGTCGAGGCAATTTCTGTGCCCCATCGTTAGCATGAGAGGTACCCGTTAAGCGTAACCATGGAAACTTGCATCAGAGAGAAGTTAGTTATGGGCAGCAGACGTTACATGCGCCTTCCGTAGTCGACTGAGTTCGGAGACAACTCGGGTTCGACCCAGTTGTATCAATAGGCCAGTCAATTTCTGAGTACCATCCGCAACGTGGTAGACCGACATGTAGAATAAAAATGGAAAAGACCATCAGAGTCAAGTTTCTACACTAAGGAGACGCTTCACACCCTTACCGTATTCGCCTCAGTCATAGAGACGTCGGAAGGTCCCTGTTGTGTCAAAAGTCGAGGCAAATTCGGTGTCCCATCGTTAGCATGATAGGTTCACATCAAGCGTAACCATGGAAACTTGCATCAGAGAGAAGTAAGTTATGGGCAGCAGACGTTACATGCGCCTTCCGTAGTCGAATGAGTTCGGAGACAACTCGGGTTCGACCCAGTTGTATGAATAGGCCAGTCAATTTCTGAGTACCATCCGCAACGTGGTAGACCGACATGTAGAATAAAAATGGAAAAGACCATCAGAGTCAAGTTGCTACACTAAGGAGACGTTTCACGCCCTTACCGTATTCGAGTCAGTAAGAGATACGTCGGAACGTCCTTGTTGTATCAAAAGTCGAGGCAAATTCTGTGCCCCATCGTTAGCATGAGAGGTTCCCGTTAAGCGTAACCATGGAAACTTGCATCAGAGAGAAGTTAGTTATGGGCAGCAGACGTTACATGCGCCTTCCGTAGTCGACTGAGTTCGGAGACAACTCGGGTTCGACCCAGTTGTATCAATAGGCCAGTCAATTTCTGAGTACCATCCGCAACTTGGTAGACCGACATTTAGAATAAAAATGGAAAAGACCATCAGAGTCAAGTTTCTACACTAAGGAGACGCTTCACGCCCTTACCGTATTCGCCTCAGTAATAGAGACGTCGGAAGGTCCCTGTTGTATCAAAAGTCGAGGCAAATTCTGTGCCCCATCGTAAGCATGAGAGGTTCCCGTTAAGCGTAACCATGGAAACTTGCATCAGAGAGAAGTTAGTTATGGGCAGCAGACGTTACATGCGCCTTCCGTAGTCGACTGAGTTCGGAGACAACTCGGGTTCGACCCAGTTGTATGAATAGGCCAGTCAATTTCTGAGTACCATCCGCAACGTGGTAGACCGACATGTAGAATAAAAATGGAAAAGAGCGTCGGAGTCAAGTTTCTACACTAAGGAGACGTTTCACGCACTTACCGTATTCGCCTCAGTAACAGAGACGTCGGAAGGTCCCTGTTGTATCAAAAGTCGAGGCAAATTGTGTTCCCCTATCGTTAGCATGAGGGGTTCCCGTTAAGCGTAACCATGGAAACTTGCATCAGAGAGAAGTTACTTATGGGCAGCAGACGTTACATTCGACTTCCGTAGTCGACTGAGTTCGGAGACAACTCGGGTTCGACCCAGTTGTATGAATAGGCCAGTCAATTTCTGAGTACCATCCGCGACGTGGTAGACCGACATGTAGAATAAAAATGGAAAAGACCATCAGAGTCAAGTTGCTACACTAAGGAGACGTTTCACGCCCTTACCGTATTCGATTCAGTAAGAGATACGTCGGAACGTCCTTGTTGTATCAAAAGTCGAGGCAAATTCTGTGCCCCATCGTTAGCATGAGAGGTTCCCGTTAAGCGTAACCATGGAAACTTGCATCAGAGAGAAGTTAGTTATGGGCAGCAGACGTTACATGCGCCTTCCGTAGTCGACTGAGTTCGGAGACAACTCGGGTTCGACCCAGTTGTATCAATAGGCCAGTCAATTTCTGAGTACCATCCGCAACTTGGTAGACCGACATTTAGAATAAAAATGGAAAAGACCATCAGAGTCAAGTTTCTACACTAAGGAGACGCTTCACGCCCTTACCGTATTCGCCTCAGTAATAGAGACGTCGGAAGGTCCCTGTTGTATCAAAAGTCGAGGCAAATTCTGTGCCCCATCGTAAGCATGAGAGGTTCCCGTTAAGCGTAACCATGGAAACTTGCATCAGAGAGAAGTTAGTTATGGGCAGCAGACGTTACATGCGCCTTCCGTAGTCGACTGAGTTCGGAGACAACTCGGGTTCGACCCAGTTGTATGAATAGGCCAGTCAATTTCTGAGTACCACCCGCAACGTGGTAGACCGACATGTAGAATAAAAATGGAAAAGACCATCAGAGTCAAGTTTCTACACTAAGGAGACGCTTCACGCCCTTACCGTATTCGCCTCAGTAATAGAGACGTCGGAAGGTCCCTGTTGTATCAAAAGTCGAGGCAGATTCTGTACCCCATCGTTAGCATGAGAGGTTCCCGTTAAGCGTAACCATGGAAACTTGCATCAGAGAGAAGTTAGTTATGGGCAGCAGACGTTACATGCGCCTTCCGTAGTCGACTGAGTTCGGAGACAACTCGGGTTCGACCCAGTTGTATGAATAGGCCAGTCAATTTCTGAGTACCATCCGCAACGTGGTAGACCGACATGTAGAATAAAAATGGAAAAGACTATCAGAGTCAAAATTCTACACTAAGGAGACGTTTCACGCCCTTACCGTATTCGATTCAGTAAGAGATACGTCCGAACGTCCTTGTTGTATCAAAAGTCGAGGCAAATTCTGTGCCCCATCGTAAGCATGAGAGGTTCCCTTTAAGCGTAACCATGGAAACTTGCATCAGAGAGAAGTAAGTTATGGGCAGCAGACGTTACATGCGCCTTCCGTAGTCGACTGAGTTCGGAGACAACTCGGGTTCGACCCAGTTGTATGAATAGGCCAGTCAATTTCTGAGTACCATCCGCAACGTGGTAGACCGACATGTAGAATAAAAATGGAAAAGACCATCAGAGTCAAGTTTCTACACACAGGAGACGTTTCACGCCCTTACCGTATTCGATTCAGTAAGAGATACGTCGGAACGTCCTTGTTGTATCAAAAGTCGAGGCAAAATCTGTGCCCCATCGTAAGCATGAGAGGTTCCCGTTAAACGTAACCATGGAAACTTGCATCAGAGAGACGTTAGTTATGGGCAGCAGACGTTACATGCGCCTTCCGTAGTCGACTGAGTTCGGAGACAACTCGGGTTCGACCCAGTTGTATGAATAGGCCAGTCAATTTCTGAGTACCATCCGCAACGTGGTAGACCTACATGTAGAATAAAAATGGAAAAGACCATCAGAGTCAAGTTTCTACATTAAGGAGACGCTTCACGCCCTTACCGTATTCGCCTCAGTAATAGAGACGTCGGAAGGTCCCTGTTGTATCAAAAGTCGAGGCAGATTCTGTACCCCATCGTTAGCATGAGAGGTTCCCGTTAAGCGTAACCATGGAAACTTGCATCAGAGAGAAGTAAGTTATGGGCAGCAGACGTTACATGCGCCTTCCGTAGTCGACTGAGTTCGGAGACAACTCGGGTTCACCCAGTTGTATGAATAGGCCAGTCAATTTCTGAGTACCATCCGCAACGTGGTAGACCGACATGTAGAATAAAAATGGAAAAGACCATCAGAGTCAAGTTTCTACATTAAGGAGACGCTTCACGCCCTTACCGTATTCGCCTCAGTAATAGAGACGTCGGGAGGTCCCTGTTGTATCAAAAGTCGAGGAAAATTCGGTGTCCCATCGTTAGCATGATAGGTTCACATCAAGCGTAACCATGGAAACTTGCATCAGAGAGAAGTAAGTTATGGGCAGCAGACGTTACATGCGCCTTCCGTAGTCGACTGAGTTCGGAGACAACTCGGGTTCGACCCAGTTGTATGAATAGGCCAGTCAATTTCTGAGTACCATCCGCAACGTGGTACACCGACATGTAGAATAAAAATGGAAAAGACCATCAGAGTCAAGTTTCTACACTAAGGAGACGCTTCACGCGTTTACCGTATTCGCCTCAGTAATAGAGACGTCGGAAGGTCCCTGTTGTATCAAAAGTCGAGGCAGATTCTGTACCCCATCGTTAGCATGAGAGGTTCCCGTTAAGCGTAACCATGGAAACTTGCATCAGAGAGAAGTAAGTTATGGGCAGCAGACGTTACATGCGCCTTCCGTAGTCGACTGAGTTCGGAGACAACTCGGGTTCGACCCAGTTGTATGATTAGGCCAGTCAATTTCTGAGTACCATCCGCAACGTGGTAGACCGACATGTAGAATAAAAATGGAAAAGACCATCAGAGTCAAGTTTCTACATTAAGGAGACGCTTCACGCCCTTACCGTATTCGCCTCAGTAATAGAGACGTCGGGAGGTCCCTGTTGTATCAAAAGTCGAGGAAAATTCGGTGTCCCATCGTTAGCATGATAGGTTCACATCAAGCGTAACCATGGAAACTTGCATCAGAGAGAAGTAAGTTATGGGCAGCAGACGTTACATGCGCCTTCCGTAGTCGACTGAGTTCGGAGACAACTCGGGTTCGACCCAGTTGTATGAATAGGCCAGTCAATTTCTGAGTACCATCCGCAACGTGGTAGACCGACATGTAGAATAAAAATGGAAAAGACCATCAGAGTCAAGTTTCTACACTAAGGAGACGCTTCACGCCCTTACCGTATTCGCCTCAGTAATAGAGACGTCGGAAGGTCCCTGTTGTATCAAAAGTCGAGGCAATTTCTGTGCCCCATCGTTAGCATGAGAGGTACCCGTTAAGCGTAACCATGGAAACTTGCATCAGAGAGAAGTAAGTTATGGGCAGCAGACGTTACATGCGCCTTCCGTAGTCGACTGAGTTCGGAGACAACTCGGGTTCGACCCAGTTGTATGAATAGGCCAGTCAATTTCTGAGTACCATCCGCAACGTGGTACACCGACATGTAGAATAAAAATGGAAAAGACCATCAGAGTCAAGTTTCTACACTAAGGAGACGGTTCACGCCCTTACCGTATTCGCCTCAGTAATAGAGACGTCGGAAGGTCCCTGTTGTATCAAAAGTCGAGGCAGATTCTGTACCCCATCGTTAGCATGAGAGGTTCCCGTTAAGCGTAACCATGGAAACTTGCATCAGAGAGAAGTAAGTTATGGGCAGCAGACGTTACATGCGCCTTCCGTAGTCGACTGAGTTCGGAGACAACTCGGGTTCGACCCAGTTGTATGAATAGGCCAGTCAATTTCTGAGTACCATCCGCAACGTGGTACACCGACATGTAGAATAAAAATGGAAAAGACCATCGGAGTCAAGTTTCTACATTAAGGAGACGCTTCACGCCCTTACCGTATTCGCCTCAGTAATAGAGACGTCGGAAGGTCCCTGTTGTATCAAAAGTCGAGGCAATTTCTGTGCCCCATCGTTAGCATGAGAGGTACCCGTTAAGCGTAACCATGGAAACTTGCATCAGAGAGAAGTTAGTTATGGGCAGCAGACGTTACATGCGCCTTCCGTAGTCGACTGAGTTCGGAGACAACTCGGGTTCGACCCAGTTGTATCAATAGGCCAGTCAATTTCTGAGTACCATCCGCAACGTGGTAGACCGACATGTAGAATAAAAATGGAAAAGACCATCAGAGTCAAGTTTCTACACTAAGGAGACGCTTCACACCCTTACCGTATTCGCCTCAGTCATAGAGACGTCGGAAGGTCCCTGTTGTGTCAAAAGTCGAGGCAAATTCGGTGTCCCATCGTTAGCATGATAGGTTCACATCAAGCGTAACCATGGAAACTTGCATCAGAGAGAAGTAAGTTATGGGCAGCAGACGTTACATGCGCCTTCCGTAGTCGAATGAGTTCGGAGACAACTCGGGTTCGACCCAGTTGTATGAATAGGCCAGTCAATTTCTGAGTACCATCCGCAACGTGGTAGACCGACATGTAGAATAAAAATGGAAAAGACCATCAGAGTCAAGTTGCTACACTAAGGAGACGTTTCACGCCCTTACCGTATTCGAGTCAGTAAGAGATACGTCGGAACGTCCTTGTTGTATCAAAAGTCGAGGCAAATTCTGTGCCCCATCGTTAGCATGAGAGGTTCCCGTTAAGCGTAACCATGGAAACTTGCATCAGAGAGAAGTTAGTTATGGGCAGCAGACGTTACATGCGCCTTCCGTAGTCGACTGAGTTCGGAGACAACTCGGGTTCGACCCAGTTGTATCAATAGGCCAGTCAATTTCTGAGTACCATCCGCAACTTGGTAGACCGACATTTAGAATAAAAATGGAAAAGACCATCAGAGTCAAGTTTCTACACTAAGGAGACGCTTCACGCCCTTACCGTATTCGCCTCAGTAATAGAGACGTCGGAAGGTCCCTGTTGTATCAAAAGTCGAGGCAAATTCTGTGCCCCATCGTAAGCATGAGAGGTTCCCGTTAAGCGTAACCATGGAAACTTGCATCAGAGAGAAGTTAGTTATGGGCAGCAGACGTTACATGCGCCTTCCGTAGTCGACTGAGTTCGGAGACAACTCGGGTTCGACCCAGTTGTATGAATAGGCCAGTCAATTTCTGAGTACCATCCGCAACGTGGTAGACCGACATGTAGAATAAAAATGGAAAAGAGCGTCGGAGTCAAGTTTCTACACTAAGGAGACGTTTCACGCACTTACCGTATTCGCCTCAGTAACAGAGACGTCGGAAGGTCCCTGTTGTATCAAAAGTCGAGGCAAATTGTGTTCCCCTATCGTTAGCATGAGGGGTTCCCGTTAAGCGTAACCATGGAAACTTGCATCAGAGAGAAGTTACTTATGGGCAGCAGACGTTACATTCGACTTCCGTAGTCGACTGAGTTCGGAGACAACTCGGGTTCGACCCAGTTGTATGAATAGGCCAGTCAATTTCTGAGTACCATCCGCGACGTGGTAGACCGACATGTAGAATAAAAATGGAAAAGGGCATCAGAGTCAAGTTTCTACACTAAGGAGACGCTTCACGACCTTACCGTATTCGCCTCAGTAATAGAGACGTCGGAAGGTCCCTGTTGTATCAAAAGTCGAGGCAAATTCGGTGTCCCATCGTTAGCATGATCGGTTCACATCAAGCGTAACCATGAAAACTTGCATCAGAGAGAAGTTAGTTATGGGCAGCAGACGTTACATGCGGCTTCCGTAGTCGACTGAGGTCGGAGACAACTCGGGTTCGACCCAGTTGTATGAATAGGCCAGTCAATTTCTGAGTACCATCCGCAACGTGGTAGACCGACATGTAGAATAAAAATGGAAAAGAGCATCGGAGTCAAGTTTCTACACACAGGAGACGTTTCACGCCCTTACCTTATTTGCCTCAGTAATAGAGACTTCGGAAGGTCCCTGTTGTATCAAAAGTCGAGGCAAATTCTGTGCCCCATCGTTAGCATGAGAGGTTCCCGTTAAGCGTAACCATGGAAACTTGCATCAGAGAGAAGTAAGTTATGGGCAGCAGACGTTACATGCGCCTTCCGTAGTCGACTGAGTTCGGAGACAACTCGGGTTCGACCCAGTTGCATGAATAGGCGAGTCAATTTCTGAGTACCATCCGCAACGTGGTAGACCGACATGTAGAATAAAAATGGAAAAGAGCATCGGAGTCAAGTTTCTACACTAAGGAGACGTTTCACGCACTTACTGTATTCGCCTCAGTAATAGAGACGTCGGAAGGTCCCTGTTGTATCAAACGTCGAGGCAAATTCGGTGTCCCATCGTTAGCATGATCGGTCCACATCAAGCGTAACCATGAAAACTTGCATCAGAGAGAAGTTACTTATGGGCAGCAGACGTTACATGCGGCTTCCGTAGTCGACTGAGTTCGGAGAAAACTCGGGTTCGACCCAGTTGTATGAATAGGCCAGTCAATTTCTGAGTACCATCCGCAATGTGGTGGACCGACATGTAGAATAAAAATTGAAAAGATCATCGGAGTCAAGTTCTACACACAGGAGACGTTTCACGCCCTTACCTTATTTGCCTCAGTAATAGAGACGTCGGAAGGTCCCTGTTGTATCAAAAGTCGAGGCAAATTCTGTGCCCCATCGTTGGCATGAGAGGATCCCGTTAAGCGTAACCATGGAAACTTGCATCAGAGAGAAGTAAGTTATGGGCAGCAGACGTTACATGCGCCTTCCGTAGTCGACTGAGTTCGGAGACAACTCGGGTTCGACCCAGTTGTATGAATAGGCCAGTCAATTACTGAGTACCATCCGCAACGTGGTAGACCGACATGTAGAATAAAAATGGAAAAGACCATCAGAGTCAAGTTTCTACACTAAGGAGCCGCTTCGCGACCTTACCGTAATCGCCTCAGTAATAGAGACGTCGGAAGGTCCCTGTTGTATCAAACGTCGAGGCAAATTCAGTGTCCCATCGTTAGCATGATCGGTTCACATCAAGCGTAACCATGAAAACTTGCATCAGAGAGAAGTTACTTATGGGCAGCAGACGTTACATGCGGCTTCCGTAGTCGACTGAGGTCGGAGACAACTCGGGTTCGACCCAGTTGTATGAATAGGCCAGTCAATTTCTGAGTACCATCCGCAACGTGCTAGACCGACATGTAGAATAAAAATGGAAAAGAGCATCGGAGTCAAGTTTCTACACACAGGAGACGTTTCACGCCCTTACCTTATTTGCCTCAGTAATAGAGACTTCGGAAGGTCCCTGTTGTATCAAAAGTCGAGGCAAATTCTGTGCCCCATCGTTAGCATGAGAGGTTCCCGTTAAGCGTAACCATGGAAACTTGCATCAGAGAGAAGTAAGTTATGGGCAGCAGACGTTACATGCGCCTTCCGTAGTCGACTGAGTTCGGAGACAACTCGGGTTCGACCAAGTTGCATGAATAGGCGAGTCAATTTCTGAGTACCATCCGCAACGTGGTAGACCGACATGTAGAATAAAAATGGAAAAGACCATCAGAGTCAAGTTTCTACACTAAGGAGACGCTTCACGCCCATACATTATTTGCCTCAGTAATAGAGACGTCGGAAGGTCCCTGTTGTATCAAAAGTCGAGGCAAATTCTGTGCCCCATCGTTAGCATGATAGGTTCACATCAAGTGTAACCATGAAAACTTGCATCAGAGAGAAGTAAGTTATGGGCAGCAGACGTTACATGCGCTTTCCGTAGTCGACTGAGTTCGGAGACAACTCGGGTTCCACCCAGTTGTATGAATAGGCCAGTCAATTTCTGAGTACCATCCGCAACGTGGTAGACCGACATGTAGAATAAAAATGGAAAAGAGCATCGGAGTCAAGTTTCTACACTAAGGAGACATTTCACGCACTTACCGTATTCGCCTCAGTAATAGAGACGTCGGAAGGTCCCTGTTGTATCAAACGTCGAGGCAAATTCGGTGTCCCATCGTTAGCATGATCGGTTCACATCAAGCGTAACCATGAAAACTTGCATCAGAGAGAAGTTACTTATGGGCAGCAGACGTTACATGCGGCTTCCGTAGTCGACTGAGTTCGGAGACAACTCGGGTTCGACCCAGTTGTATGAATAGGCCAGTCAATTTCTGAGTACCATCCGCAATGTGGTAGACCGACATGTAGAATAAAAATTGAAAAGATCATCGGAGTCAAGTTCTACACACAGGAGACGTTTCACGCCCTTACCTTATTTGCCTCAGTAATAGAGACGTCGGAAGGTCCCTGTTGTATCAAAAGTCGAGGCAAATTCTGTGCCCCATCGTTGGCATGAGAGGATCCCGTTAAGCGTAACCATGGAAACTTACATCAGAGAGAAGTAAGTTATGGGCAGCAGACGTTACATGCGCCTTCCGTAGTCGACTGAGTTCGGAGACAACTCGGGTTCGACCCAGTTGTATGAATAGGCCAGTCAATTACTGAGTACCATCCGCAACGTGGTAGACCGACATGTAGAATAAAAATGGAAAAGACCATCAGAGTCAAGTTTCTACACTAAGGAGCCGCTCGCGACCTTACCGTAATCGCCTCAGTAATAGAGACGTCGGAAGGTCCCTGTTGTATCAAACGTCGAGGCAAATTCAGTGTCCCATCGTTAGCATGATCGGTTCACATCAAGCGTAACCATGAAAACTTGCATCAGAGAGAAGTTACTTATGGGCAGCAGACGTTACATGCGGCTTCCGTAGTCGACTGAGGTCGGAGACAACTCGGGTTCGACCCAGTTGTATGAATAGGCCAGTCAATTTCTGAGTACCATCCGCAACGTGGTAGACCGACATGTAGAATAAAAATGGAAAAGAGCATCGGAGTCAAGTTTCTACACACAGGAGACGTTTCACGCCCTTACCTTATTTGCCTCAGTAATAGAGACTTCGGAAGGTCCCTGTTGTATCAAAAGTCGAGGCAAATTCTGTGCCCCATCGTTAGCATGAGAGGTTCCCGTTAAGCGTAACCATGGAAACTTGCATCAGAGAGAAGTAAGTTATGGGCAGCAGACGTTACATGCGCCTTCCGTAGTCGACTGAGTTCGGAGACAACTCGGGTTCGACCCAGTTGCATGAATAGGCGAGTCAATTTCTGAGTACCATCCGCAACGTGGTAGACCGACATGTAGAATAAAAATGGAAAAGACCATCAGAGTCAAGTTTCTACACTAAGGAGACGCTTCACGCCCATACATTATTTGCCTCAGTAATAGAGACGTCGGAAGGTCCCTGTTGTATCAAAAGTCGAGGCAAATTCTGTGCCCCATCGTTAGCATGATAGGTTCACATCACGTGTAACCATGAAAACTTGCATCAGAGAGAAGTAAGTTATGGGCAGCAGACGTTACATGCGCTTTCCGTAGTCGACTGAGTTCGGAGACAACTCGGGTTCCACCCAGTTGTATGAATAGGCCAGTCAATTTCTGAGTACCATCCGCAACGTGGTAGACCGACATGTAGAATAAAAATGGAAAAGAGCATCGGAGTCAAGTTTCTACACTAAGGAGACGTTTCACGCACTTACCGTATTCGCCTCAGTAATAGAGACGTCGGAAGGTCCCTGTTGTATCAAACGTCGAGGCAAATTCGGTGTCCCATCGTTAGCATGATCGGTTCACATCAAGCGTAACCATGAAAACTTGCATCAGAGAGAAGTTACTTATGGGCAGCAGACGTTACATGCGGCTTCCGTAGTCGACTGAGTTCGGAGACAACTCGGGTTCGACCCAGTTGTATGAATAGGCCAGTCAATTTCTGAGTACCATCCGCAATGTGGTAGACCGACATGTAGAATAAAAATGGAAAAGAGCATCGGAGTCAAGTTTCTACACACAGGAGACCTTTCACGCCCTTACCTTATTTGCCTAAGTAATAGAGACTTCGGAAGGTCCCTGTTGTATCAAAAGTCGAGGAAAATTCGGTGTCCCATCGTTAGCATGATCGGTTCACATCAAGCGTAACCATGAAAACTTGCATCAGAGAGAAGTTACTTATGGGCAGCAGACGTTACATGCGGCTTCCGTAGTCGACTGAGTTCGGAGACAACTCGGGTTCGACCCAGTTGTATGAATAGGCCAGTCAATTTCTGAGTACCACCCGCAATGTGGTAGACCGACATGTAGAATAAAAATTGAAAAGATCATCGGAGTCAAGTTTCTACACACAGGAGACGTTTCACGCCCTTACCTTATTTGCCTCAGTAATAGAGACGTCGGAAGGTCCCTGTTGTATCAAAAGTCGACGCAAATTCTGTGCCCCATCGTCGGCATGAGAGGATCCCGTTAAGCGTAACCATGGAAACTTGCATCAGAGAGAAGTAAGTTATGGGCAGCAGACGTTACATTCGCCTTCCGTAGTCGACTGAGTTCGGAGACAACTCGGGTTCGACCCAGTTGTATGAATAGGCGAGTCAATTACTGAGTACCATCCGCAACGTGGTAGACCGACATGTAGAATAAAAATGGAAAAGACCATCAGAGTCAAGTTTCTACACTAAGGAGCCGCTTCACGACCTTACCGTAATCGCCTCAGTAATAGAGACGTCGGAAGGTCCCTGTTGTATCAAACGTCGAGGCAAATTCAGTGTCCCATCGTTAGCATGATCGGTTCACATCAAGCGTAACCATGAAAACTTGCATCAGAGAGAAGTTACTTATGGGCAGCAGACGTTACATGCGGCTTCCGTAGTCGACTGAGGTCGGAGACAACTCGGGTTCGACCCAGTTGTATGAATAGGCCAGTCAATTTCTGAGTACCATCCGCAACGTGGTAGACCGACATGTGGAATAAAAATGGAAAAGAGCATCAGAGTCAAGTTTCTACATTAAGGAGACGCTTCACGCCCATACATTATTTGCCTCAGTAATAGAGACGTCGGAAGGTCCCTGTTGTATCAAAAGTCGAGGCAAATTCTGTGCCCCATCGTTAGCATGATAGGTTTACATCAAGTGTAACCATGAAAACTTGCATCAGAGAGAAGTAAGTTATGGGCAGCAGACGTTACATGCGCTTTCCGTAGTCGACTGAGTTCGGAGACATCTCGGGTTCGACCCAGTTGTATGAATAGGCCAGTCAATTTCTGAGTACCATCCGCAACGTGGTAGACCGACATGTAGAATAAAAATGGAAAAGAGCATCGGAGTCAAGTTTCTACACTAAGGAGACGCTTCACGCCTTTACCGTATTCGCCCCAATAATAGAGACGTCGGAAGGTCCCTGTTGTAACAAATCTCGAGGCAAATTCGGTGTCCCATCGTTAGCATGATAGGTTCACATCAAGCGTAACCATGCAAACTTGCATCAGAGAGAAGTAAGTTATGGGCAGCAAACGTTACATGCGTCTTCCGTAGTCGACTGAGTTCGGAGACAACTCGGGTTCGACCCAGTTGTATGAATAGGCCAGTCAATTTCTGAGTACCATCCGCAACGTGGTAGACCGACATATAGAATAAAAATGGAAAATAGCATCTGAGTCAAGTTTCTACACACAGGAGACGTTTCACGCCCTTACCTTATTTGCCTCAGTAATAGAGACTTCGGAAGGTCCCTGTTGTATCAAAAGTCGAGGCAAATTCGGTGTCCCATCGTTAGCATGAGAGGTTCCCGTTAAGCGTAACCATGGAAACTTGCATCAGAGAGAAGTAAGTTATGGGCAGCAGACGTTACATGCGCCTTCCGTAGTCGACTGAGTTCGGAGACAACTCGGGTTCGACCCAGTTGTATGAATAGGCCAGTCAATTTCTGAGTACCATCCGCAACGTGGTAGACCGACATGTAGAATAAAAATGGAAAAGAGCATCGGAGTCAAGTTTCTACACACAGGAGACGTTTCACGCCCTTACCTTATTTGCCTCAGTAATAGAGACTTCGGAAGGTCCCTGTTGTATCAAAAGTCGAGGCAAATTCTGTGCCCCATCGTTAGCATGAGAGGTTCCCGTTAAGCGTAACCATGGAAACTTGAATCAGAGAGAAGTAAGTTATGGGCAGCAGACGTTACATGCGCCTTCCGTAGTCGACTGAGTTCGGAGACAACTCGGGTTCGACCCAGTTGTTTGAATAGGCCAGTCAATTTCTGAGTACCATCCGCAACGTGGTAGACCGACATGTAGAATAAAAATGGAAAAGAGCATCAGAGTCAAGTTTCTACACTAAGGAGACGCTTCACGCCCATACATTATTTGCCTCAGTAATAGAGACGTCGGAAGGTCCCTGTTGTATCAAAAGTCGAGGCAAATTCTGTGCCCCATCGTTAGCATGATAGGTTCACATCAAGTGTAACCATGAAAACTTGCATCAGAGAGAAGTAAGTTATGGGCAGCAGACGTTACATGCGCCTTCCGTAGTCGACTGAGTTCGGAGACAACTCGGGTTCGACCCAGTTGTATGAATAGGCCAGTCAATTTCTGAGTACCATCCGCAACGTGGTAGACCGACATGTAGAATAAAAATGGAAAAGAGCATCGGAGTCAAGTTTCTACACTAAGGAGACGTTTCACGCACTTACCGTATTCGCCTCAGTAATAGAGACGTCGGAAGGTCCCTGTTGTATCAAAAGTCGAGGCAAATTGTGTTCCCCTATCGTTAGCATGCGGGGTTCCCGTTAAGCGTAACCATGGAAACTTGCATCAGAGAGAAGTAAGTTATGGGCAGCAGACGTTACATGCGCCTTCCGTAGTCGACTGAGTTCGGAGACAACTCGGGTTCGACCCAGTTCTATGAATAGGCGAGTCAATTTCTGAGTACCATCCGCAACGTGGTTGACCGACATGTAGAATAAAAATGGAAAAGACCATCAGAGTCAAGTTTCTACACTAAGGAGACGCTTCACGCCCTTACCGTATTCGCCTCAGTAATAGAGACGTCGGGAGGTCCCTGTTGTATCAAAAGTCGAGGCAAATTCGGTGTCCCATCGTTAGTATGAGGGGTTTACATCAAGCGTAACCATGGAAACTTGCAACAGAGGGAAGTTAGTTATGGGCAGCAGACGTTACATGCGCCTTCCGTAGTCGACTGAGTTCGGAGACAACTCGGGTTCCACCCAGTTGCATGAATAGGCCAGTCAATTTCTGAGTACCATCCGCAACGTGGTAGACCGACATGTAGAATAAAAATGGAAAAGAGCATCAGAGTCAAGTTTCTACACTAAGGAGACGCTTCACGCCCATACATTATTTGCCTCAGTAATAGAGACGTCGGAAGATACATGTTGTATCAAAAGTCGAGGCAAATTCTGTGCCCCATCGTTAGCATGATAGGTTCCCGTTAAGCGTAACCATGGAAACTTGCATCAGAGAGAAGTAAGTTATGGGCAGCAGACGTTAAATTCGCCTTCCGTAGTCGACTGAGTTCGGAGACAACTCGGGTTCGACCCAGTTGTATGAATAGGCGAGTCAATTTCTGAGTACCATCCGCAACGTGGTAGACCGACATGTAGAATAAAAATGGGAAAGACCATCAGAGTCAAGTTTCTACACTAAGGAGACGCTTCACGACCTTACCGTATTCGCCTCAGTAATAGAGACGTCGGAAGGTCCCTGTTGTATCAAAAGTCGAGGCAAATTCGGTGTCCCATCGTTAGCATGATCGGTTCACATCAAGCGTAACCATGAAAACTTGCATCAGAGAGAAGTTAGTTATGGGCAGCAGACGTTACATGCGCCTTCCGTAGTCGACTGAGTTGGGAGACAACTCGGGTTCGACACAGTTGTATGAATAGGCCAGTCAATTTCTGAGTACCATCCGCAACGTGGTAGACCGACATGTAGAATAAAAATGGAAAAGAGCATCGGAGTCAAGTTTCTACACACAGGAGACGTTTCACACCCTTACCTTATTTGCCTCAGTAATAGAGACTTCGGAAGGTCCCTGTTGTATCAAAAGTCGAGGCAAATTCTGTGCCCCATCGTTAGCATGAGAGGTTCCCGTTAAGCGTAACCATGGAAACTTGCATCATAGAGAAGTAAGTTATGGGCAGCAGACGTTACATGCGCCTTCCGTAGTCGACTGAGTTCGGAGACAACTCGGGTTCGACCCAGTTCTATGAATAGGCCAGTCAATTTCTGAGTACCATCCGCAACGTGGTACACCGACATGTAGAATAAAAATGGAAAAGACCATCAGAGTCAAGTTTCTACACTATGGAGACGTTTCACGCCCTTGCCGTATTCGCCTCAGTAATAGAGACGTAGGAAAGTCCCTGTTGTATCAAAAGTCGAGGCAAATTCGGTGTCCCATCGTTAGCATAATCGGTTCACATCAAGCGTAACCATGAAAACTTGCATCAGAGAGAAGTTACTTATGGGCAGCAGACGTTACATGCGCCTTCCGTAGTCGACTGAGTTCGGAGACAACTCGGGTTCGACCCAGTTGCATGAATAGGCCAGTCAATTTCTGAGTACCATCCGCAACGTGGTAGACCGACATGTAGAATAAAAATGGAAAAGAGCATCGGAGTCAAGTTTCTACACACAGGAGACGTTTCACGCCCTTACCTTATTTGCCTCAGTAATAGAGACTTCGGAAGGTCTCTGTTGTATCAAAAGTCGAGGCAAATTCTGTGCCCCATCGTTAGCATGACAGGTTCCCGTTAAGCGTAACCATGGAAACTTGCATCAGAGAGAAGTAAGTTATGGGCAGCAGACGTTACATTCGCCTTCTGTAGTCGACTGAGTTCGGAGACAACTCGGGTTCGACCCAGTTGCATGAATAGGCGAGTCAATTTCTGAGTACCATCCGCAACGTGGTAGACCGACATGTAGAATAAAAATGGAAAAGAGCATCAGAGTCAAGTTTCTACACTAAGGAGACGCTTCACGCCCTTACCGTATTCGCCTCAGTAATAGAGACGTCGGAAGGTCCCTGTTGTAACAAAAGTCGAGGCAAATTCTGTGCCCCATCGTTAGCATGAGAGGTCCCCGTTAAGCGTAAACATGGAAACTTGAATCAGAGAGAAGTAAGTTATGGGCAGCAGACGTTACATGCGCCTTCCGTAGTCGACTGAGTTCGGAGATAACTCGGGTTCGACCCAGTTGTATGAATAGGCCAGTCAATTTCTGAGTACCATCCGCAACGTGGTAGACCGACATGTAGAATAAAAATGGAAAAGACCATCAGAGTCAAGTTTCTACACTAAGGAGCCGCTTCACGACCTTACCGTATTCGCCTCAGTAATAGAGACGTCGGTAGGTCCCTGTTGTATCAAACGTCGAGGCAAATTCGGTGTCCCATCGTTAGCATGATCGGTTCACATCAAGCGTAACCATGAAAACTTGCATCAGAGAGAAGTTACTTATGGGCAGCAGACGTTACATGCGCCTTCCGTAGTCGACTGAGTTCGGAGACAACTCGGGTTCGACCCAGTTGTATGAATAGGCCAGTCAATTTCTGAGTACCATCCGCAACGTGGTAGACCGACATGTAGAATAAAAGTGGAAAAGAGCATCGGAGTCAAGTTTCTACACACAGGTGACGTTTCACGCCCATACATTATTTGCCTCAGTAAGAGAGACGTCGGAAGGTCCCTGTTGTATCAAAAGTCGAGGCAAATTCTATGCCCCATCGTTAGCATGAGAGGTTCCCGTTAAGCGTAACCATGGAAACTTGCATCAGAGAGCAGTAAGTTATGGGCAGCAGACGTTACATTCGCCTTCAGTAGTCGACTGAGTTCGGACACAACTCGGGTTCGACCCAGTTGTATGAATAGGCCAGTCAATTTCTGAGTACCATCCGCAACGTGGTAGACCGTCATGTAGAATAAAAATGGAAAAGAGCATCGGAGTCAAGTTTCTACACTAAGGAGACGTTTCACGCACTTACCGTATTCGCCTCAGTAATAGAGACGTCGGAAGGTCCCTGTTGTATCAAAAGTCGAGGCAAATTGTGTTCCCCTATCGTTAGCATGAGGGGTTCCCGTTAAGCGTAACCATGGAAACTTGCATCAGAGAGAAGTAAGTTATGGGCAGCAGACGTTACATGCGCCTTCCGTAGTCGACTGAGTTCGGAGACAACTCGGGTTCGACCCAGTTGTATGAATAGGCGAGTCAATTTCTGAGTACCATCCGCAACGTGGTAGACCGACATGTAGAAAAAAAATGGAAAAGACCATCAGAGTCAAGTTTCTACACACAGGAGACGTTTCACGCCCTTACCTTATTTGCCTCAGTAATAGAGACGTCGGAAGGTCCCTGTTGTATCAAAAGTCGAGGCAAATTCTGTGCCCCATCGTTGGCATGAGAGGATCCCGTTAAGCGTAACCATGGAAACTTGCATCGGAGAGAAGTAAGTTATGGGCAGCAGACGTTACATTCGCCTTCTGTAGTCGACTGAGTTAAGAGACAACTCGGGTTCGACCCAGTTGTATGAATAGGCGAGTCACTTTCTGAGTACCATCCGCAACGTGGTAGACCGACATGTAGAATAAAAATGGAAAAGACCATCAGAGTCAAGTTTCTACACTAAGGAGCCGCTTCACGACCTTACCGTATTCGCCTCAGTAATAGAGACGTCGGAAGGTCCCTGTTGTATCAAAAGTCGGGGCAAATTCTGTGCCCCATCGTTAGCATCATAGGTTCACATCAAGTGTAACCATGAAAACTTGCATCAGAGAGAAGTAAGTTATGGGCAGCAGACGTTACATGCGCTTTCCGTAGTCGACTGAGTTCGGAGACAACTCGGGTTCGACCCAGTTGTATGAATAGGCCAGTCAATTTCTGAGTACCATCCGCAACGTGGTAGACCGACATGTAGAATAAAAATGGAAAAGAGCATCGGAGTCAAGTTTCTACACTAAGGAGACGTTTCACGCACTTACCGTATTCGCCTCAGTAATAGAGACGTCGGAAGGTCCCTGTTGTATCAAAAGTCGAGGCAAATTGTGTTCCCCTATCGTTAGCATGAGGGGTTCCCGTTAAGCGTAACCATGGAAACTTGCATCAGAGAGAAGTAAGTTATGGGCAGCAGACGTTACATGCGCCTTCCGTAGTCGACTGAGTTCGGAGATAACTCGGGTTCGACCCAGTTGTTTGAATAGGCCAGTCAATTTCTGAGTACCATCCGCAACGTGGTAGACCGACATGTAGAATAAAAATGGAAAAGACCATCAGAGTCACGTTTCTACACTAAGGAGACGTTTCACGCCCTTGCCGTATTCGCCTCAGTAATAGAGACGTCGGAAGGTCCCTGTTGTATCAAAAGTCGAGGCAAATTCGGTGTCCCGTCGTTAGCATGATAGGTTCACATCAAGCGTAACCATGAAAACTTGCATCAGAGAGAAGTTAGTTATGGGCAGCAGACGTTACATGCGCCTTCCGTAGTCGACTGAGTTCGGAGACAACTCGGGTTCGACCCAGTTGTATGAATAGGCCCGTCAATTTCTGAGTACCATCCGCAACGTGGTAGACCGACATGTAGAATAAAAATGGAAAAGAGCATCGGAGTCAAGTTTCTACACACAGGTGACGTTTCACGCCCATACATTATTTGCCTCAGTAATAGAGACGTCGGAAGGTCCCTGTTGTATCAAAAGTCGAGGCAAATTCTATGCCCCATCGTTAGCATGAGAGGTTCCCGTTAAGCGTAACCATGGAAACTTGCATCAGAGAGAAGTAAGTTATGGGCAGCAGACGTTACATTTGCCATCAGTAGTCGACTGAGTTCGGAGACAACTCGGGTACGACCCAGTTGCATGAATAGGCGAGTCAATTTCTGCGTACCATCCGCAACGTGGTAGACCGACATGTAGAATAAAAATGGAAAAGACCATCAGAGTCCAGTTTCTACACTTCGGAGACGCTTCACGCCCTTACCGTATTCGCCTCAGTAATAGAGACGTCGGAAGGTCCCTGTTGTATCAAAAGTCGAGGCAAATTCGGTGGCCCATCGTTAGCATGATAGGTTCACATCAAGCTTAACCATGGAAACTTGCATCAGAGAGAAGTTAGTTATGGGCAGCAGACGTTACATGCGCCTTCCGTAGTCGACTGAGTTCGGAGACAACTCGGGTTCGACCCAGTTGTATGGATAGGCCAGTCAATTTCTGAGTACCATCCGCAACGTGGTAGACCGACATGTAGAATAAAAATGGAAAAGACCATCAGAGTCAAGTTTCTACACTAAGGAGACGTTTCACGCCCTTACCGTATTCGCCTCAGTAAGAGATACGCCAGAACGTCCCTGTTGTATCAAAAGTCGAGGCAAATTCTGTGCCCCATCGTTAGCATGAGAGGTTCCCGTTAAGCGTAACCATGGAAACTTGCATCAGAGAGAAGTAAGTTATGGGCAGCAGACGTTACATGCGCCTTCCGTAATCGACTGAGTTCGG
The DNA here is from genome assembly GCF_023897955.1 of Schistocerca gregaria. Lineage (NCBI taxonomy): Eukaryota > Metazoa > Arthropoda > Insecta > Orthoptera > Acrididae > Schistocerca > Schistocerca gregaria. The sequence continues at coordinate 3,667,117 of NC_064920.1, read as the reverse complement.
AGACAACTCGGGTTCGACCCAGTTGTATGAATAGGCCAGTCAATTTCTGAGTACCATCCGCTTCGTGGTAGACCTACATGTAGAATAAAAATGGAAAAGACCATCAGAGTCAAGTTTCCACACTAAGGAGAGGCTTCACGCCCTTACCTTATTCACATCAGTAATAGAGACGTCGGAAGGTCCCTGTTGTATCAAAAGTCGAGGCAAATTCGGTGTCCCATCGTTAGTATGAGAGGTTCACATCAAGCGTAACAATGGAATCTTGCATTAGAGAGAAGTTATTTATGGTCTGCAGTCGTTACATGCGACTTCCATGGTCGACTAAGTTCAGAGACAACTCATGTTCGACCCAGTTGTATGAATAGGCGAGTCAATTTCTGAGTACCATCCGCAACGTGGTTGACCGACATGTAGAATAAAAATGGAAAAGACCATCAGAGTCAAGTTTCTACACTAAGGAGACGCTTCACGCCCTTACCGTATTCGCCTCAGTAATAGAGACGTCGGGAGGTCCCTGTTGTATCAAAAGTCGAGGCAAATTCGGTGTCCCATCGTTAGTATGAGAGGTTCACATCAAGCGTAACCATGGAAACTTGCATCAGAGAGAAGTAAGTTATGGGCAGCAGACGTTACATGCGCCTTCCGTAGTCGACTGAGGTCGGAGACAACTCGGGTTCGACCCAGTTGTATCAATAGGCCAGTCAATTTCTGAGTACCATCCGCAACGTGGTAGACCGACATGTAGAATAAAAATTGAAAAGATCATCGGAGTCAAGTTTCTACACACAGGAGACGTTTCACGCCCTTACCTTATTTGCCTCAGTAATAGAGACGTCGGAAGGTCCCTGTTGTATCAAAAGTCGAGGCAAATTCTGTGCCCCATCGTTGGCATGACAGGATCCCGTTAAGCGTAACCATGGAAACTTGCATCAGAGAGAAGTAAGTTATGGGCAGCAGACGTTACATTCGCCTTCCGTAGTCGACTGAGTTCGGAGACAACTCGGGTTCGACCCAGTTGTATGAATAGGCGAGTCAATTACTGAGTACCATCCGCAACGTGGAAGACCGACATGTAGAATAAGAATGGAGAAGACCATCAGAGTCAAGTTTCTACACTAAGGAGCCGCTTCACGACCTTACCGTAATCGCCTCAGTAATAGAGACGTCGGAAGGTCCCTGTTGTATCAAACGTCGAGGCAAATTCAGTGTCCCATCGTTAGAATGATCGGTTCACATCAAGCGTAACCATGAAAACTTGCATCAGAGAGAAGTTACTTATGGGCAGCAGACGTTACATGCGGCTTCCGTAGTCGACTGAGGTCGGAGACAACTCGGGTTCGACCCAGTTGTATGAATAGGCCAGTCAAATTCTGAGTACCATCCGCAACGTGGTAGACCGACATGCAGAATAAAAATGGAACAGAGCATCGGAGTCAAGTTTCTACACACAGGAGACGTTTCACGAACTTACCTTATTTGCCTCAGTAATAGAGACTTCGGAAGGTCCCTGTTGTATCAAAAGTCGAGGCAAATTCTGTGCCCCATCGTTAGCATGAGAGGTTCCCGTTAAGCGTAACCATGGAAACTTGCATCAGAGAGAAGTAAGTTATGGGCAGCAGACGTTACATGCGCCTTCCGTAGTCGACTGAGTTCGGAGACAACTCGGGTTCGACCCAGTTGCATGAATAGGCGAGTCAATTTCTGAGTACCATCCGCAACGTGGTAGACCGACATGTAGAATAAAAATGGAAAAGAGCATCAGAGTCAAGTTTCTACATTAAGGAGACGCTTCACGCCCTTACCGTATTCGCCTCAGTAATAGAGACGTCGGAAGGTCCCTGTTGTATCAAAAGTCGAGGCAAATTCTGTGCCCCATCGTTAGCATGAGAGGTTCCCGTTAAGCGCAACCATGGAAACTTGAATCAGAGAGAAGTAAGTTATGGGCAGCAGACGTTACATGCGCCTTCCGTATTCGACTGAGTTCGGAGCTAACTCGGGTTCGACCCAGTTGTTTGAATAGGCCAGTCAATTTCTGAGTACCATCCGCAACGTGGTAGACCGACATGTACAATAAAAATGGAAAAGAGCATCAGAGTCAAGTTTCTACACTAAGGAGACGCTTCACGCCCATACATTATTTGCCTCAGTAATAGAGACGTCGGAAGGTCCCTGTTGTATCAAAAGTCGAGGCAAATTCTGTGCCCCATCGTTAGCATGATAGGTTCACATCAAGTGTAACCATGAAAACATGCATCAGAGAGAATTAAGTTATGGGCAGCAGACGTTACATTCGCCTTCTGTAGTCGACTGAGTTAAGAGACAACTCGGGTTCGACCCAGTTGTATGAATAGGCGAGTCAATTTCTGAGTACAATCCGCAACGTGGTAGACCGACATGTAGAATAAAAATGGAAAAGACCATCAGAGTCAAGTTTCTACACTAAGGAGCCGCTTCACGACCTTACCGTATTCGCCTCAGTAATAGAGACGACGGAAGGTCCCTGTTGTATCAAACGTCGAGGCAAATTCGGTGTCCCATCGTTAGCATGATCGGTTCTCATCAAGCGTAACCATGAAAACTTGCATCAGAGAGAAGTTACTTATGGGCAGCAGACGTTACATGCGCCTTCCGTAGTCGACTGAGTTCGGAGACAACTCGGGTTCGACCCAGTTGTATGAATAGGCCAGTCAATTTCTGAGTACCATCCGCAACGTGGTAGACCGACATGTAGAATAAAAATGGAAAAGAGCATCGGAGTCAAGTTTCTACACACAGGAGACGTTTCACGCCCTTACCTTATTTGCCTCAGTAATAGAGACTTCGGAAGGTCCCTGTTGTATCAAAAGTCGAGGCAAATTCTGTGCCCCATCGTTAGCATGAGAGGTTCCCGTTAAGCGTAACCATGGAAACTTGCATCAGAGAGAAGTAAGTTATGGGCAGCAGACGTTACATGCGCCTTCCGTAGTCAACTGAGTTCGGAGACAACTCGGGTTCGACACAGTTGCATGAATAGGCGAGTCAATTTCTGAGTACCATCCGCAACGTGGTAGACCGACATGTAGAATAAAAATGGAAAAGAGCATCAGAGTCAAGTTTCTACATTAAGGAGACGCTTCACGCCCTTACCGTATTCGCCTCAGTAATAGAGACGTAGGAAGGTCCCTGTTGTATCAAAAGTCGAGGCAAATTCTGTGCCCCATCGTTAGCATGAGAGGTTCCCGTTAAGCGTAAACACGGAAACTTGAATCAGAGAGAAGTAAGTTATGGGCAGCAGACGTTACATGCGCCTTCCGTAGTCGACTGAGTTCGGAGATAACTCGGGTTCGACCCAGTTGTTTGAATAGGCCAGTCAATTTCTGAGTACCATCCGCAACGTGGTAGACCGACATGTAGAATAAAAATGGAAAAGAGCATAAGAGTCAAGTTTCTACACTAAGGAGACGCTTCACGCCCATACATTATTTGCCTCAGTAATAGAGACGTCGGAAGGTCCCTGTCGTATCAAATGTCGAGGCAAATTCTGTGCCCCATCGTTAGCATGATAGGTTCACATCAAGTGTAACCATGAAAACTTGCATCCGAGAGAAGTAAGTTATGGGCAGCAGACGTTACATGCGCTTTCCGTAGTCGACTGAGTTCGGAGACAACTCGGGTTCGACCCAGTTGTATGAAAAGGCCAGTCAATTTCTGAGTACCATCCGCAACGTGGTAGACCGACATGTAGAATAAAAATGGAAAAGAGCATCGGAGTCAAGTTTCTACACTAAGGAGACGTTTCACGCACTTACCGTATTCGCCTCAGTAATAGAGACGTCGGAAGGTCCCTGTTGTATCAAAAGTCGAGGCAAATTGTGTTCCCCTATCGTTAGCATGAGGGGTTCCCGTTAAGCGTAACCATGGAAACTTGCATCAGAGAGAAGTAAGTTATGGGCAGCAGACGTTACATGCGCCTTCCGTAGTCGACTGAGTTCGGAGATAACTCGGGTTCGACCCAGTTGTTTGAATAGGCCAGTCAATTTCTGAGTACCATCCGCAACGTGGTAGACCGACATGTAGAATAAAAATGGAAAAGACCATCAGAGTCACGTTTCTACACTAAGGAGACGTTTCACGCCCTTGCCGTATTCGCCTCAGTAATAGAGACGTCGGAAGGTCCCTGTTGTATCAAAAGTCGAGGCAAATTCGGTGTCCCGTCGTTAGCATGATAGGTTCACATCAAGCGTAACCATGAAAACTTGCATCAGAGAGAAGTTAGTTATGGGCAGCAGACGTTACATGCGCCAACCGTAGTCGACTGAGTTCGGAGACAACTGGGGTTCGACCATGTTGTATGAATAGGCCAGTCAATTTCTGAGTACCATCCGCAACGTGGTAGACCGACATGTAGAATAAAAATGGAAAAGAGCATCGGAGTCAAGTTTCTACACACAGGTGACGTTTCACGCCCATACATTATTTGCCTCAGTAATAGAGACGTCGGAAGGTCCCTGTTGTATCAAAAGTCGAGGCAAATTCTATGCCCCATCGTTAGCATGAGAGGTTCCCGTTAAGCGTAACCATGGAAACTTGCATCAGAGAGAAGTAAGTTATGGGCAGCAGACGTTACATTCGCCTTCAGTAGTCGACTGAGTTCGGAGACAACTCGGGTACGACCCAGTTGCATGAATAGGCGAGTCAATTTCTGCGTACCATCCGCAACGTGGTAGACCGACATGTAGAATAAAAATGGAAAAGACCATCAGAGTCCAGTTTCTACACTTCGGAGACGCTTCACGCCCTTACCGTATTCGCCTCAGTAATAGAGACGTCGGAAGGTCCCTGTTGTATCAAAAGTCGAGGCAAATTCGGTGGCCCATCGTTAGCATGATAGGTTCACATCAAGCTTAACCATGGAAACTTGCATCAAAGAGAAGTAAGTTATGGGCAGCAGACGTTACATGCGCCTTCCGTAGTCGACTGAGTTAGGAGACAACTCGGGTTCGACCCAGTTGTATGAATAGGCCAGTCAATTTCTGAGTACCATCCGCAACGTGGTACACCGACATGTAGAATAAAAATGGAAAAGAGCATCGGAGTCAAGTTTCTACACACAGGAGACGTTTCACGCCCATACATTATTTGCCTCAGTAATAGAGACGTCGGAAGGTCCCTGTTGTATCAAAAGTCGAGGCAAATTCTATGCCCCATCGTTAGCATGAGAGGTTCCCGTTAAGCGTAACCATGGAAACTTGCATCAGAGAGAAGTAAGTTATGGGCAGCAGACGTTAGATTCGCCTTCAGTAGTCGACTGAGTTCGGAGACAACTCGGGTTCGACCCAGTTGTATGGATAGGCCAGTCAATTTCTGAGTACCATCCGCAACGTGGTAGACCGACATGTAGAATAAAAATGGAAAAGACCATCAGAGTCAAGTTTCCACACTAAGGAGAGGCTTCACGCCCTTACCTTATTCACATCAGTAATAGAGACGTCGGAAGGTCCCTGTTATATCAAAAGTCGAAGCAAATTCTGTGCCCCATCGTTAGCATGAGAGGTTTACGTCAAGCGTAACAATGGAATCTTGCATTAGAGAGAAGTTATTTATGGGCTGCAGTCGTTACATGCGACTTCCATGGTCGACTAAGTTCAGAGACAACTCATGTTCGACCCAGTTGTATGAATAGGCGAGTCAATTTCTGAGTACCATCCGCAACGTGGTTGACCGACATGTAGAATAAAAATGGAAAAGACCATCAGATCAAGTTTCTACACTAAGGAGACGCTTCACGCCCTTACCGTATTCGCCTCAGTAATAGAGACGTCGGGAGGTCCCTGTTGTATCAAAAGTCGAGGCAAATTCGGTGTCCCATCGTTAGTATGAGAGGTTCACATCAAGCGTAACCATGGAAACTTGCATCAGAGAGAAGTTAGTTATGGGCAGCAGACGTTACATGCGCCTTCCGTAGTCGACTGAGTTCGGAGACAACTCGGGTTCGACCCAGTTGCATGAATAGGCCAGTCAATTTCTGAGTACCATCCGCAACGTGGTAGACCGACATGTAGAATAAAAATGGAAAAGAGCATCAGAGTCAAGTTTCTACACTAAGGAGACGCTTCACGCCCATACATTATTTGCCTCAGTAATAGAGACGTCGGAAGGTCCCTGTTGTATCAAAAGTCGAGGCAAATTCTGTGCCCCATCGTTAGCATGATAGGTTCACATCAAGTGTAACCATGAAAACTTGCATCAGAGAGAAGTAAGTCATGGGCAGCAGACGTTACATGCGCCTTCCGTAGTCGACTGAGGTCGGAGACAACTCGGGTTCGACCCAGTTGTATCAATAGGCCAGTCAATTTCTGAGTACCATCCGCAACGTGGTAGACCGACATGTAGAATAAAAATGGAAAAGACCATCAGAGTCAAGTTTCTACACTAAGGAGACGCTTCACGCCCATACATTATTTGCCTCAGTAATAGAGACGTCAGAAGGTCCCTGTTGTATCAAAAGTCGAGGCAAATTCTGTGCCCCATCGTTAGCATGATAGGTTCACATCAAGTGTAACCATGAAAACTTGCATCAGAGAGTAGTAAGTTATGGGCAGCAGACGTTACATGCGCCTTCCGTAGTCGACTGAGTTCGGAGACAACTCGGGTTCGACCCAGTTGTATGAATAGGCCAGTCAATTTCTGAGTACCATCCGCAACGTGGTAGACCGACATGTAGAATAAAAATGGAAAAGAGCATCGGAGTCAAGTTTCTACACTAAGGAGACGTTTCACGCACTTACCGTATTCGCCTCAGTAATAGAGACGTCGGAAGGTCCCTGTTGCATCAAAAGTCGAGGCAAATTGTGTTCCCCTATCGTTAGCATGAGGGGTTCCCGTTAAGCGTAACCATGGAAACTTGCATCAGAGAGAAGTAAGTTATGGGCAGCAGACGTTACATGCGCCTTCCGTAGTCGACTGAGTTCGGAGACAACTCGGGTTCGACCCAGTTGCATGAATAGGCGAGTCAATTTCTGCGTACCATCCGCAACGTGGTAGACCGACATGTAGAATAAAAATGGAAAAGACCATCAGAGTCCAGTTTCTACACTACGGAGACGCTTCACGCCCTTACCGTATTCGTCTCAGTAATAGAGACGTCGGAAGGTCCCTGTTGTATCAAAAGTCGAGGCAAATTCGGTGTCCCATCGTTAGCATGATAGGTTCACATCAAGCTTAACCATGGAAACTTGCATCAGAGAGAAGTAAGTTATGGGCAGCAGACGTTACATGCGCCTTCCGTCGTCGACTGAGTTCGGAGATAACTCGGGTTCGACCCAGTTGTATGAATAGGCCAGTCAATTTCTGAGTACCATCCGCAACGTGGTAGACCGACATGTAGAATAAAAATGGAAAATAGCATCAGAGTCAAGTTTCTACACACAGGAGACATTTCACGCCCTTACCTTATTTGCCTCAGTAATAGAGACGTCGGAAGGTCCCTGTTGTATCAGAAGTCGAGGCAAATTCTGTGCCCCATCTTTAGCATGAGAGGTTCCCGTTAAGAGTAACCATGGAAACTTGCATCAGAGAGAAGTAAGTTATGGGCAGCAGACGTTACATGCGCCTTCCGTAGTCGACTGAGTTCGGAGACAACTCGGGTTCGACCCAGTTGTATGAATAGGCGAGTCAATTTCTGAGTACCATCCGCAACGTGGTAGACCGACATGTAGAATAAAAATGGAAAAGACCATCAGAGTCCAGTTTCTACACTACGGAGACGCTTCACGCCCTTACCGTATTCGCCTCAGTAATAGAGACGTCGGAAGGTCCCTGTTGTATCAAAAGTCGAGGCAAATTCGGTGTCCCATCGTTAGCATGATAGGTTCACATCAAGCTTAACCATGGAAACTTGCATCAGAGAGAAGTAAGTTGTGGGCAGCAGACGTTACATGCGCCTTCCGTAATCGACTGAGTACGGAGTCAACTCGGGTTCGACCCAGTTGTATGAATAGGCCAGTCAATTTCTGAGTACCATCCGCAACGTGGTAGACCGACATGTAGAATAAAAATGGAAAAGACCATCAGAGTCACGTTTCTACACTAAGGAGACGCTTCACGCCCTTACCTTATTCGCCTCAGTAATAGAGACGTCGGAAGGTCCCTGTTATATCAAAAGTCGAAGCAAATTCTGTGCCCCATCGTTAGCATGAGAGGTTCACGTCAAGCGTAACAATGGAATCTTGCATTAGAGAGAAGTTATTTATGTGCTGCAGTCGTTACATGCGACTTCCATGGTCGACTAAGTTCAGAGAAAACTCATGTTCGACCCAGTTGTATGAATAGGGGAGTCAATTTCTGAGTACCATCCGCAACGTGGTTGACCGAAATGTAGAATAAAAATGGAAAAGACCATCAGAGTCAAGTTTCTATACTAAGGAGACGCTTCACGCCCTTACCGTATTCGCCTCAGTAATAGAGACGTCGGGAGGTCCCTGTTGTATCAAAAGTCGAGGCAAATTCGGTGTCATATCGTTAGTATGAGAGGTTCACATCAAGCGTAACCATGGAAACTTGCATCAGAGAGAAGTTAGTTATGGGCAGCAGACGTTACATGCGCCTTCCGTAGTCGACTGAGTTCGGAGACAACTCGGGTTCGACCCAGTTGCATGAATAGGCCAGTCAATTTCTGAGTACCATCCGCAACGTGGTAGACCGACATGTAGAATAAAAATGGAAAAGAGCATCGGAGTCAAGTTTCTACACGCAGGAGAAGTTTCACGCCCTTACCTTATTTGCTTCAGTAATAGAGACGTCGGATTGTCCCTGTTGTATCAAAAGTCGAGGCAAATTCTGTGCCCCATCGTTAGCATGAGAGGTTCCCGTTAAGCGTAACCATGGAAACTTGCATCAGAGAGAAGTAAGGCATGGGCAGCAGATGTTACAAGCGCCTTCCGTAGTCGACTGAGTTCGGAGACAACTCGGGTTCGACCCAGTTGTATGAATAGGCCAGTCAATTTCTGAGTACCATCCGCAACGTGGTAGAAAGACATGTAGAATAAAAATGGAAAATAGCAACAGAGTCAAGTTTCTACACACAGGAGACATTTCACGCCCTTACCTTATTTGCCTCAGTAATAGAGACGTCGGAAGGTCCCTGTTGTATCAAAAGTCGAGGCAAATTCAGTGTCCCACCGTTAGCATGATAGGTTCTCATCAAGCGAAACCATGGAAACTTGCATCAGAGAGAAGTAAGTTATGAGCAGCAGACGTTACATGCGCCTTCCGTAGTCGACTGAGTTCGGAGACAACTCGGGTTCGACCCAATTGTATGAATAGGCCAGTCAATTTCTGAGTACCATCCGCAACGTGGTAGACCGACATGTAGAATAAAAATGGAAAAGAGCATCAGAGTCAAGTTTCTTCACAAAGGAGACGCTTCACGCCCTTACCTTATTTGCCTCAGTAATAGAGACGTCGGAAGGTCCCTGTTGTATCAAAAGTCGAGGCGAATTCGGGTGTCCCATCGTTAGCATGATAGGTTCACATCAAGCGTAACCATGGAAACTTGAATCAGAGAGAAGTAAGTTATGGGCAGCAGACGTTACATGCGCCTTTCGTAGTCGACTGTGTTCAAAGACAACTCGGGTTCGACCCAGTTGTATGTATAGGCGAGGCAATTTCTGAGTACCATCCGCAAAGTGGTAGACCGACATGTAGAATAAAAATGGAAAAGAGCATCGGAGTCAAGTTTCTACACACAGGAGACGTTTCACGCCCTTACCTTATTTGCCTCAGTAATAGAGACGTCGGAGGGTCCCTGTTGTATCAAAAGTCGAGGCAAATTCTGTGCCCCATCGTTAGCATGAGAGGTTCAAGTCAAGCGTAACCATGGAAACTTGAATCAGAGAGAAGTAAGTTATGGGCAGCAGACGTTACATGCGCCTTCCATAGTCGACTAAGTTCAGAGACAACTCAGAAATTGACTCGCCTATTCATAGAACTGGGTCGAACATGAGTACCATCCGCAACGTGGTAGACCGACATGTAGAATAAAAATGGAGAAGAGCATCAGAATCAAGTTTCTACACTAAGGAGACGCTTCACGCCCTTACCGTATTCGACTCAGTAATAGAGACGTCGGAAGGTCCCTGTTGTATCAGAAGTCGAGGCAAATTCGGTGTCCCATCGTTAGCGTGATTGGTACACATCAAGCGTAACCATGGAAACTTGCATCAGAGAGAAGTAAGTTATGGGCAGCAGACGTTACATGCGCCTTCCGTAGTCGACTGAGTTCGGAGACAACTCGGGATCGACCCTGTTGTATGAAAAGGCGAGTGAATTTCTGAGTACCATCCGCAACGTGGTAGACCGACATGTAGAATAAAAATGGAAAATAGCATCGGAGTCAAGTTTCTACACACAGGAGACGTTTCACGCAATTACCTCATTTGCCTCAGTAATAGAGACGTCAGAAGGTCCCTGTTGTATCAAAAGTCGAGGCAAATTCGGTGTCCCATCGTTAGCATGATAGGTTCACATCAAGCGAAACCATGAAAACTTGCATCAGAGAGAAGTAAGTTATGGGCAGCAGAAGTTACATGCGCCTTCCGTAGTCGACTGAGTTCGGAGACAACTCGGGTGCGACCCAGTTGTATGAATAGGCGAGTCAATTTCTCAGTACCATCCGCATCGTGGTAGACCGACATGTAGAATAAAAATGGAAAAGACCATCAGAGTCAAGTTTCTACACTAAGGAGACGCTTCACGCCCTTACCGTATTCGACTCAGTAATAGAGACGTTGGAAGGTCCCTGTTGTATCAAAAGTCGAGGCAAATTCGGCGTCCCATCGTTAGCATGAGAGGTTCACGTCAGGCGTAACCATGGAAACTTCCATCAGAGAGAAGTTTTTTATGGGCTGCAGACGTTACATGCGCCTTCCGTAGTCGACTGAGTTCGGAGACAACGCGGGTTCGACCCAGTTGTATGAATAGGCGAGTCGATTTCTGACTACCATCCGCAACGTGGTAGACCGACATGTAGAATAAAAATTGAAAAGAGCATCGGAGACAAGTTTCTACAATCAGGAGACGTTTCACGCCCTTACCGTAATCGCTTCAGTAAGAGATACGTCGGAAGGTCCCTGTTGTATCGAAAGTCGAGGCAAATTCTGTGCCCCATCGTTGGCATGAGAGGTCCATGTCAAGCGTAACCATGGAAACTTGCATCAGAGAGAAGTTTTTTATATTCTGCAGTCGTTACATGCGCCTTCCATAGTCGACTAAGTTCAGAGACAACTCATGTTCGACCCAGTTGTATGAATAGGCGAGTCAATTTCTCAGTACCATCCGCATCGTGGTAGACCGACATGTAGAATAAAAATGGAAAAGACCATCAGAGTCAAGTTTCTACACTAAGGAGACGTTTCACGCCCTTGCCGTATTCGCCTCAGTAAGAGATATGTCGGAAGGTCTCTGTTGTGTCAAAAGTCAAGGCAAATTCTTTGTCCAATCGTTAGCATGAGAGGATCACGTCAAGCGTAACCATGGAAACTTGCATCAGAGAGAAGTTAGTTATTGGCTGCAGTCGTTACATGCGCCTTCCATAGTCGACTAAGTTCAGAGACAACTCATGTTCGACCCAGTTGTATGAATGGGCGAGTCAATTTCTCAGTACCATCCGCAACGTGGTAGACCGACATGTCGAATAAAAATGGAAAAGACCATCAGAGTCAAGTTTCTACACTAAGGAGACGTTTCACGCCCTTGCCATATTCGCCTCAGTAAGAGATACGTCGGAAGGTCTCTGTTGTATCAAAAGTCGAGGCAAATTCGGTGTCCCATCGTTAGTACGATAGGTTCACATCAAGCGTAACCATGGAAACTTGCATCAAAGAGAAGTAAGTTATGGGCAGCAGACGTTACATGCGCCTTCTGTAGTCGACTGTGTTAGAAGACAACTCGGGTTCGACCCAGTTGTATGAATAAGCGAGTCAATTTCCGAGTACCATCCGCAACGTGGTAGACCGACATGTAGAATAAAAATGGAAAAGACCATCAGAGTCAAGTTTCTACACTAAGGAGACGCTTCACGCCCTTACCGTATTCGCCTCAGTAAGAGATACGTCGGAAGGTCTCTGTTGTATCAAAAGTCGAGACAGATTCGGTGTCCCATCGTTAGCATGAGAGGTTCACATCAAGCATAACCATGGAAACTTGCATCAGAGAGAAGTTAGTTATGGGCTGCAGACGTTACATGCGCCTTCCGTAGTCGACTGTGTTAGAAGACAACTCGGGTTCGACCCAGTTGTATGAATAGGCGAGTCAATTTCCGAGTACCATCCGCATCGTGGTAGACCGACATGTAGAATAAAAATGGAAAAGACCATCAGAGTCAAGTTTCTACACTAAGGAGACGCTTCACGCCCTTACCGTATTCGCCTCAGTAAGAGATACGTCGGAAGGTCTCTGTTGTATCAAAAGTCGAGGCAAATTCGGTGTCCCATCGTTAGCATGATAGGTTCACATCAAGCATAACCATGGAAACTTGCATCAGAGAGAAGTTACTTATGGGCTGCAGACGTTACATGCGCCTTCTGTAGTCGACTGTGTTAGAAGACAACTCGGGTTCGACCCAGTTGTATGAATAGGCGAGTCGATTTCTGAGTACCATCCGCAACGTGGTAGACCGACATGTAGAATAAAAATGGAAAAGAGCATCAGAGTCAAGTTTCTTCACTAAGGAGACGCTTCACGCCCTTACCGTATTCGCCTCAGTAATAGAGACGTCGAAAGGTCCCTGTTGTATCAAAAGTCGAGGCAAATTCGGTGTCCCATCGTTAGCATGATAGGTTCACATCAAGCGTAACCATGGAAACTTGCATCAGAGAGAAGTAAGTTATGATCAGCAGACGTTACATGCGCCTTCCGTAGTCGACTGTGTTCGGAGACAACTCGGTTTCCACCCAGTTGTATGAATAGGCCAGTCAAATTCTGAGTACCATCCGCAACGTGGCAGACCGACATGTAGAATAAAAATGCAAAAGAGCATCAGAGTCAAGTTTCTACACTAAGGAGACGCTTCACGCCCTTACCGTATTCGACTCAGTAATAGAGACGTTGGAAGGTCCCTGTTGTATCAAAAGTCGAGGCAAATTCAGTGTCCCATCGTTAGCATGATAGGTTCTCATCAAGCGAAACCATGGAAACTTGCATCAGAGAGAAGTAAGTTATGAGCAGCAGACGTTACATGCGCCTTCCGTAGTCGACTGATTTCGGAGACACCTCGGGTTCGACCCAGTTGTATGAATAGGCGAGTCAATTTCTGAGTACCATCCGCAACGTGGTAGACCGACATGTAGAATAAAAATGGAAAAGAGCATCAGAGTCAAGTTTCTACACTAAGGAGACACTTCATGCCCTTACCGTATTCGCCTCAGTAATAGAGACGTCGGAAGGTCCCTGTTGTATCAAAAGTCGAGGCAAATTCGGTGTTCCATCGTTAGCATGAGAGGTTCACGTCAGGCGTAACCATGGAAACTTCCATCAGAGAGAAGTTTTTTATGGGCTGCAGACGTTACATGCGCCTTCCGTAGTCGACTGAGTTCGGAGACAACGCGGGTTCGACCCAGTTGTATGAATAGGCGAGTCGATTTCTGACTACCATCCGCAACGTGGTAGACCGACATGTAGAATAAAAATTGAAAAGAGCATCGGAGACAAGTTTCTACAATCAGGAGACGTTTCACGCCCTTACCGTAATCGCTTCAGTAAGAGATACGTCGGAAGGTCCCTGTTGTATCGAAAGTCGAGGCAAATTCTGTGCCCCATCGTTGGCATGAGAGGTCCATGTCAAGCGTAACCATGGAAACTTGCATCAGAGAGAAGTTTTTTATATTCTGCAGTCGTTACATGCGCCTTCCATAGTCGACTAAGTTCAGAGACAACTCATGTTCGACCCAGTTGTATGAATAGGCGAGTCAATTTCTCAGTACCATCCGCATCGTGGTAGACCGACATGTAGAATAAAAATGGAAAAGACCATCAGAGTCAAGTTTCTACACTAAGGAGACGTTTCACGCCCTTGCCGTATTCGCCTCAGTAAGAGATATGTCGGAAGGTCTCTGTTGTGTCAAAAGTCAAGGCAAATTCTTTGTCCAATCGTTAGCATGAGAGGATCACGTCAAGCGTAACCATGGAAACTTGCATCAGAGAGAAGTTAGTTATTGGCTGCAGTCGTTACATGCGCCTTCCATAGTCGACTAAGTTCAGAGACAACTCATGTTCGACCCAGTTGTATGAATGGGCGAGTCAATTTCTCAGTACCATCCGCAACGTGGTAGACCGACATGTCGAATAAAAATGGAAAAGACCATCAGAGTCAAGTTTCTACACTAAGGAGACGTTTCACGCCCTTGCCATATTCGCCTCAGTAAGAGATACGTCGGAAGGTCTCTGTTGTATCAAAAGTCGAGGCAAATTCGGTGTCCCATCGTTAGTACGATAGGTTCACATCAAGCGTAACCATGGAAACTTGCATCAAAGAGAAGTAAGTTATGGGCAGCAGACGTTACATGCGCCTTCTGTAGTCGACTGTGTTAGAAGACAACTCGGGTTCGACCCAGTTGTATGAATAAGCGAGTCAATTTCCGAGTACCATCCGCAACGTGGTAGACCGACATGTAGAATAAAAATGGAAAAGACCATCAGAGTCAAGTTTCTACACTAAGGAGACGCTTCACGCCCTTACCGTATTCGCCTCAGTAAGAGATACGTCGGAAGGTCTCTGTTGTATCAAAAGTCGAGACAGATTCGGTGTCCCATCGTTAGCATGAGAGGTTCACATCAAGCATAACCATGGAAACTTGCATCAGAGAGAAGTTAGTTATGGGCTGCAGACGTTACATGCGCCTTCCGTAGTCGACTGTGTTAGAAGACAACTCGGGTTCGACCCAGTTGTATGAATAGGCGAGTCAATTTCCGAGTACCATCCGCATCGTGGTAGACCGACATGTAGAATAAAAATGGAAAAGACCATCAGAGTCAAGTTTCTACACTAAGGAGACGCTTCACGCCCTTACCGTATTCGCCTCAGTAAGAGATACGTCGGAAGGTCTCTGTTGTATCAAAAGTCGAGGCAAATTCGGTGTCCCATCGTTAGCATGATAGGTTCACATCAAGCATAACCATGGAAACTTGCATCAGAGAGAAGTTACTTATGGGCTGCAGACGTTACATGCGCCTTCTGTAGTCGACTGTGTTAGAAGACAACTCGGGTTCGACCCAGTTGTATGAATAGGCGAGTCGATTTCTGAGTACCATCCGCAACGTGGTAGACCGACATGTAGAATAAAAATGGAAAAGAGCATCAGAGTCAAGTTTCTTCACTAAGGAGACGCTTCACGCCCTTACCGTATTCGCCTCAGTAATAGAGACGTCGAAAGGTCCCTGTTGTATCAAAAGTCGAGGCAAATTCGGTGTCCCATCGTTAGCATGATAGGTTCACATCAAGCGTAACCATGGAAACTTGCATCAGAGAGAAGTAAGTTATGATCAGCAGACGTTACATGCGCCTTCCGTAGTCGACTGTGTTCGGAGACAACTCGGTTTCCACCCAGTTGTATGAATAGGCCAGTCAAATTCTGAGTACCATCCGCAACGTGGCAGACCGACATGTAGAATAAAAATGCAAAAGAGCATCAGAGTCAAGTTTCTACACTAAGGAGACGCTTCACGCACTTACCGTATTCGACTCAGTAATAGAGACGTTGGAAGGTCCCTGTTGTATCAAAAGTCGAGGCAAATTCAGTGTCCCATCGTTAGCATGATAGGTTCTCATCAAGCGAAACCATGGAAACTTGCATCAGAGAGAAGTAAGTTATGAGCAGCAGACGTTACATGCGCCTTCCGTAGTCGACTGATTTCGGAGACACCTCGGGTTCGACCCAGTTGTATGAATAGGCGAGTCAATTTCTGAGTACCATCCGCAACGTGGTAGACCGACATGTAGAATAAAAATGGAAAAGAGCATCAGAGTCAAGTTTCTACACTAAGGAGACACTTCATGCCCTTACCGTATTCGCCTCAGTAATAGAGACGTCGGAAGGTCCCTGTTGTATCAAAAGTCGAGGCAAATTCGGTGTTCCATCGTTAGCATGAGAGGTTCACGTCAGGCGTAACCATGGAAACTTCCATCAGAGAGAAGTTTTTTATGGGCTGCAGACGTTACATGCGCCTTCCGTAGTCGACTGAGTTCGGAGACAACGCGGGTTCGACCCAGTTGTATGAATAGGCGAGTCGATTTCTGACTACCATCCGCAACGTGGTAGACCGACATGTAGAATAAAAATTGAAAAGAGCATCGGAGACAAGTTTCTACAATCAGGAGACGTTTCACGCCCTTACCGTAATCGCTTCAGTAAGAGATACGTCGGAAGGTCCCTGTTGTATCGAAAGTCGAGGCAAATTCTGTGCCCCATCGTTGGCATGAGAGGTCCATGTCAAGCGTAACCATGGAAACTTGCATCAGAGAGAAGTTTTTTATATTCTGCAGTCGTTACATGCGCCTTCCATAGTCGACTAAGTTCAGAGACAACTCATGTTCGACCCAGTTGTATGAATAGGCGAGTCAATTTCTCAGTACCATCCGCATCGTGGTAGACCGACATGTAGAATAAAAATGGAAAAGACCATCAGAGTCAAGTTTCTACACTAAGGAGACGTTTCACGCCCTTGCCGTATTCGCCTCAGTAAGAGATATGTCGGAAGGTCTCTGTTGTGTCAAAAGTCAAGGCAAATTCTTTGTCCAATCGTTAGCATGAGAGGATCACGTCAAGCGTAACCATGGAAACTTGCATCAGAGAGAAGTTAGTTATTGGCTGCAGTCGTTACATGCGCCTTCCATAGTCGACTAAGTTCAGAGACAACTCATGTTCGACCCAGTTGTATGAATGGGCGAGTCAATGTCTCAGTACCATCCGCAACGTGGTAGACCGACATGTCGAATAAAAATGGAAAAGACCATCAGAGTCAAGTTTCTACACTAAGGAGACGTTTCACGCCCTTGCCATATTCGCCTCAGTAAGAGATACGTCGGAAGGTCTCTGTTGTATCAAAAGTCGAGGCAAATTCGGTGTCCCATCGTTAGTACGATAGGTTCACATCAAGCGTAACCATGGAAACTTGCATCAAAGAGAAGTAAGTTATGGGCAGCAGACGTTACATGCGCCTTCTGTAGTCGACTGTGTTAGAAGACAACTCGGGTTCGACCCAGTTGTATGAATAGGCGAGTCAATTTCCGAGTACCATCCGCAACGTGGTAGACCGACATGTAGAATAAAAATGGAAAAGACCATCAGAGTCAAGTTTCTACACTAAGGAGACGCTTCACGCCCTTACCGTATTCGCCTCAGTAAGAGATACGTCGGAAGGTCTCTGTTGTATCAAAAGTCGAGACAGATTCGGTGTCCCATCGTTAGCATGAGAGGTTCACATCAAGCATAACCATGGAAACTTGCATCAGAGAGAAGTTAGTTATGGGCTGCAGACGTTACATGCGCCTTCCGTAGTCGACTGTGTTAGAAGACAACTCGGGTTCGACCCAGTTGTATGAATAGGCGAGTCAATTTCCGAGTACCATCCGCATCGTGGTAGACCGACATGTAGAATAAAAATGGAAAAGACAATCAGAGTCAAGTTTCTACACTAAGGAGACGCTTCACGCCCTTACCGTATTCGCCTCAGTAAGAGATACGTCGGAAGGTCTCTGTTGTATCAAAAGTCGAGGCAAATTCGGTGTCCCATCGTTAGCATGATAGGTTCACATCAAGCATAACCATGGAAACTTGCATCAGAGAGAAGTTACTTATGGGCTGCAGACGTTACATGCGCCTTCTGTAGTCGACTGTGTTAGAAGACAACTCGGGTTCGACCCAGTTGTATGAATAGGCGAGTCAATTTCTGAAAACCATCCGCAACGTGGTAGACCGTCATGTAGAATAAAAATGGAAAAGAGCATCAGAGTCAAGTTTCTTCACTAAGGAGACGCTTCACGCCCTTACCGTATTCGCCTCAGTAATAGAGACGTCGAAAGGTCCCTGTTGTATCAAAAGTCGAGGCAAATTCGGTGTCCCATCGTTAGCATGATAGGTTCACATCAAGCGTAACCATGGAAACTTGCATCAGAGAGAAGTTAGTTATGGGCTGCAGACGTTACATGCGCCTTCCGTAGTCGACTGTGTTAGAAGACAACTCGGGTTCGACCCAGTTGTATGAATAGGCGAGTCAATTTCCGATTACCATCCGTAACGTGGTAGACCGACATGTAGAATAAAAATGGAAAACACCATCAGAGTCAAGATTCTACACTAAGGAGACGTTTCACGCCCTTGCCGTATTCGCCTCAGTAAGAGATACGTCGGAAGGTCCCTGTTGTATCGAAAGTCGAGGCAAATTCTGTGCCCCATCTTTAGCATGAGAGGTTCATGTCAAGCGTAACCATGGAAACTTGCATCAGAGAGAAGTTTTCTATGTTCTGCAGTCGTTACATGCGCCTTCCATAGTCGACTAAGTTCAGAGACAACTCATGTTCGACCCAGTTGTATGAATAGGCGAGTCAATTTCTCAGTACCATCCGCAACGTGGTAGACCGACATGTAGAATAAAAATGGAAAAGACCATCAGAGTCAAGTTTCTACACTAAGGAGACGTTTCACGCCCTTGCCATATTCGCCTCAGTAAGAGATACGTCGGAAGGTCTCTGTTGTATCAAAAGTCGAGGCAAATTCGGTGTCCCATCGTTAGTACGATAGGTTCACATCAAGCGTAACCATAGAAACTTGCATCAAAGAGAAGTAAGTTATGGGCAGCAGACGTTACATGCGCCTTCCGTAGTCGACTGTGTTAGAAGACAACTCGGGTTCGACCCAGTTGTATGAATAGGCGAGTCAATTTCTGAGTACCATCCGCTACGTGGTAGACCGACATGTAGGATAAAAATGGAAAAGAGCATCGGAGTCAAGTTTCTACACACAGGAGACGTTTCACGCCCTTACCTTATTTGCCTCAGTAAGAGATACGTCGGAAGGTCCCTGTTGTATCGAAAGTCGAGGCAAATTCTGTGCCCCATCTTTAGCATGAGAGGTTCATGTCAAGCGTAACCATGGAAACTTGCATCACAGAGAAGTTTTTTATGTTCTGCAGTCGTTACATGCGCCTTCCATAGTCTACTAAGTTCAGAGACAACTCATGTTCGACCCAGTTGTATGAATAGGCGAGTCAATTTCTCAGTACCATCCGCATCGTGGCAGACCGACATGTAGAATAAAAATGGAAAAGACCATCAGAGTCAAGTTTCTACACTAAGGAGACGTTTCACGCCCTTGCCGTATTCGCCTCAGTAAGAGATACGTCGGAAGGTCTCTGTTGTGTCAAAAGTCAAGGCAAATTCTTTGTCCAATCGTTAGCATGAGAGGATCACGTCAAGCGTAACCATGGAAACTTGCATCAGAGAGAAGTTAGTTATGGGCTGCAGACGTTACATGCGCCTTCCGTAGTCGACTGAGTTCGGAGACAACTCGGGTTCGACCCAGTTGTATGAATAGGCCAGTCATTTTCTGAGTACCATCCGCAACGTGGTAGACCGACATGTAGAATAAAAATGGATAAGAGCATCGGAGTCAAGTTTCTACACACAGGAGACGTTTCACGCCCTTGCCGTATTCGCCGCAGTAAGAGATACGTCGGAAGGTCTCTGTTGTATCAAAAGTCAAGGCAAATTCTTTGTCCAATCGTTAGGATGAGAGGTTCACGTCAAGCGTAACCATGGAAACTTGCATCAGAGAGAAGTTTTTTATGGGCTGCAGTCGTTACATGCGCCTTCCATAGTCGACTAAGTTCAGAGACAACTCATGTTCGACCCAGTTGTATGAATAGGCGAGTCATTTTCTCAGTACCATCCGCAACGTGGTAGACCGACATGTAGAATAAAAATGGAAAAGACCATCAGAGTCAAGTTTCTACACTAAGGAGACGTTTCACGCCCTTGCCATATTCGCCTCAGTAAGAGATACGTCGGAAGGTCTCTGTTGTATCAAAAGTCAAGGCAAATTCTTTGTCCAATCGTTAGGATGAGAGGTTCACGTCAAGCGTAACCATGGAAACTTGCATCAGAGAGAAGTTTTTTATGGGCTGCAGTCGTTACATGCGCCTTCCATAGTCGACTAAGTTCAGAGACAACTCATGTTCGACCCAGTTGTATGAACAGGCGAGTCAATTTCCGAGTACCATCCGCAACGTGGTAGACTGACATGTAGAATAAAAATGGAAAAGACCATCAGAGTCAAGTTTCTACACTAAGGAGACGTTTCACCCCCTTACCTTATTTGCCTCAGTAATAGAGACGCCGGAAGGTCCCTGATGTATTAAAAGTCGAGGAAAATTCTTTGCCCCATCGTTAGCATGAGGGGTTCCCGTTAAGCGTAACAATGGAAACTTGCATCAGAGAGAAGTTAGTTATGGGCTGCAGACGTTACATGCGCCTTCCATAGTCGACTGTGTTAGAAGACAAATCGTGTTCGACCCAGTTATATGAATAGGCGAGTCAATTTCCGAGTACCATCCGCAACGTGGTAGACTGACATGTAGAATAAAAATGGAAAAGACCATCAGAGTCAAGATTCTACACTAAGGAGACGCTTCACGCCCTTACCGTATTCGCCTCAGTAAGAGATACGTCGGAAGGACTCTGTTGTATCAAAAGTCGAGGCAAATTCGGTGTCCCATCGTTAGCATGAGAGGTTCACATCAAGCATAAAAATGGAAACTTGCATCAGAGAGAAGTTAGTTATGGGCTGCAGACGTTACATGCGCCTTCCGTAGTCGACTGTGTTAGAAGGCAACTCGGGTTCGACCCAGTTGTATGAATAGGCGTGTCAATTTCCGAGTACCATCCGCATCGTGGTAGACCGACATGTAGAATAAAAATGGAAAAGACCATCAGAGTCAAGTTTCTACACTAAGGAGACGCTTCACGCCCTTACCGTATTCGCCTCAGTAAGAGATACGTCGGAAGGTCTCTGTTGTATCAAAAGTCGAGGCAAATTCGGTGTCCCATCGTTAGCATGATAGGTTCACATCAAGCATAACCATGGAAACTTGCATCAGAGAGAAGTTACTTATGGGCTGCAGACGTTACATGCGCCTTCCGTAGTCGACTGTGTTAGAAGACAACTCGGGTTCGACCCAGTTGTATGAATAGGCGAGTCAATTTCCGAGTACCATCCGCAACGTGGTAGCCTGACATGTAGAATAAAAATGGAAAAGACCATCAGAGTCAAGTTTCTACATACAGGAGACGTTTCACCCCCTCACCTTATTTGCCTCAGTAATAGAGACGCCGGAAGGTCCCTGATGTATTAAAAGTCGAGGAAAATTCTTTGCCCCATCGTTAGCATGAGGGGTTCCCGTTAAGCGTAACAATGGAAACTTGCATCAGAGAGAAGTTAGTTATGGGCTGCAGACGTTACATGCGCCTTCCGTAGTCGACTGTGTTCAAAGACAACTCGGGTTCGACCCAGTTGTATGAATAGGCGAGTCAATTTCTGAGCACCATCCGCAACGTGGTAGACCGACATGTAGAATAAAAATGGAAAAGAGCGTCGGAGTCAAGTTTCTACACACAGGAGACGTTTCACACCCTTACCTTATTTGCCTCAGTAATAGAGACGCCGGAAGGTCCCTGTTGTATCAAAAGTCGAGGAAAATTCTTTGCCCCATCGTTAGCATGAGGGGTTCCCGTTAAGCGTAACAATGGAAACTTGCATCAGAGAGAAGTTAGTTATGGGCTGCAGACGTTACATGCGCCTTCTGTAGTCGACTGTGTTCAAAGACAACTCGGGTTCGACCCAGTTGTATGAATAGGCGAGTCAATTTCTGAGCACCATCCGCAACGTGGTAGACCGACATGTAGAATAAAAATGGAAAAGAGCGTCGGAGTCAAGTTTCTACACACAGGAGACGTTTCACCCCCTTACCTTATTTGCCTCAGTAATAGAGACGTCGGAAGGTCCCTGTTGTATCAAAAGTCGAGGAAAATTCTTTGCCCCATCGTTAGCATGAGGGGTTCCCGTTAAGCGTAACAATGGAAACTTGTATCAGAGAGAAGTTAGTTATGGGCTGCAGACGTTACATGCGCCTTCCATAGTCGACTGTGTTAGAAGACAACTCGGGTTCGACCCAGTTGTATGAATAGGCGAGTCAATTTCCGAGTACCATCCGTAACGTGGTAGACCGACATGTAGAATAAAAATGGAAAAGACCATCAGAGTCAAGTTTCTACACTAAGGAGACGCTTCACGCCCTTACCGTATTCGCCTCAGTAAGAGATACGTCGGAAGGTCTCTGTTGTATCAAAAGTCGAGGCAAATTCGGTGTCCCATCGTTAGCATGATAGGTTCACATTAAGCATAACCATGGAAACTTGCATCAGAGAGAAGTTAGTTATGGGCTGCAGACGTTACATGCGCCTTCCGTAGTCGACTGAGTTCGGAGACAACTCGGGTTCGACCCAGTTGAATGTATAGGCGAGTCAATTTCCGAGTTCCATCCGCAATGTGATAGACCGACATGTAGAATAAAAATGGAAAAGAGCATCGGAGTCAAGTTTCTACACAAAGGAGACGTTTCAGCCCCTTACTTTATTTGCCTCAGTAATAGAGACGCCGGAAAGTCCCTGTTGTATCAAAAGTCGAGGCAAATTCTGTGCCCCATCGTTAGCATGAGAGGTTCCCGTTAAGCGTAACCATGGAAACTTGCATCAGAGAGAAGTTAGTTATGGGCTGCAGACGTTACATGCGCCTTCCGTAGTCGACTGAGTTCGGAGACAACTCGGGTTCGACCCAGTTGTATGAATAGGAGAGTCAATTTCTGAGTACCATCCGCAACGTGGTAGACCGACATGTAGAATAAAAGTGGAAAAGACCATCAGAGTCAAGTTTCTACACACAGGAGACGTTTCACGCCCTTGCCGTATTCGCCTCAGTAAGAGATACGTCGGAAGGTCTCTGTTGTATCAAAAGTCGAGGCAAATTCTGTGCCCCATCGTTAGCATGAGAGGTTCCCGTTAAGCGTAACCATGGAAACTTGCATCAGAGAGAAGTTAGTTATGGGCTGCAGACGTTACATGCGCCTTCCGTAGTCGACTGAGTTCGGAGACAACTCGGATTCGACCCAGTTGTATGAATAGGCGAGTCAATTTCCGAGTACCATCCGCAACGTGGTAGACCGACATGCAGAATAAAAATGGAAAAGACCATCAGAGTTAAGTTTCTACACTAAGGAGACGTTTCACGCACTTGCCGTATTCGCCTCAGTAAGAGATACGTCGGAGGGTCTCTGTTGTATCAAAAGTCTAGGCAAATTCTTTGTCCAATCGTTAGCATGAGAGGATCACGTCAAGCGTAACCATGGAAATTTGCATCAGAGAGAAGTTTTTTATGGGCTGCAGTCGTTACATGCGCCTTAAATAGTCACTAAGTTTAGAGACAACTCATGTTCGACCCAGTTGTGTGAATAGGCGAGTCAATTTCTGAGTACCATCCGCAACGTGGTAGACCGACATCTAGAATAAAAATGGAAAAGAGCATCGGAGTCAAGATTCTACACACAGGAGACATTTTACGCCCTTACCTTATTTCCCTCAGTAGGGAGGTCCCTGTTGCATCAAAAGTCGAGGCAAATTCGGTGTCCCATCGTTAGCATGATAGGTTCACATCAAGCGTAACCATGGAAACTTGCATCAGAGAGAAGTTAGTTATGGGCAGCAGTCGTTACATGCGCCTTCCATAGTCGACTAAGTTCAGAGACACCTCATGTTCGACCCAGTTGTATGAATAGGCGAGTCAATTTCTGAGTACCATCCGCAACGTGGTAGACCGACATGTAGAATAAAAATGGAAAAGAGCATCAGAGTCAAGTTTCTACACTAAGGAGACGCTTCACGCCCTTACCGTATTCGCCTCAGTAATAGAGACGTCGGAAGGTCCCAGTTGTATCAAAAGTCGAGGCAAATTCGGTGTCCCATCGTTAGCACGAGAGGTTCACGTCAAGCGTAACCAATGATACTTGCATCAGAGAGAAGTTTTTTATAGGCTGCAGTCGTTACATGCGACTTCCATAGTCGACTGAGTTCAGAGACTACTCGGGTTTGACCCAGTTCTACAAATAGGCGAGTCAATTTCTGAGTACCATCCGCAACGTGGTAGACCGACATGTAGAATAAAAATGGAAAAGAGCATCGGAGTCAAGTTTCTACACTCAGGAAACGGTTCACGCCCTTACCGTATTCGCCTCAGTGATAGAGACGTCGGAAGGTCCCTGTTGTATCAAATGTCGTTGCAAATTCTGTGTCCCAAGGTTAGCATGAGAGTTTCACGTCAAGCGTAACCATTTTAACTTGCATCAGAGAGAAGTTAGTTATGGGCAGCAGACGTTACATGCGCCTTCCATAGTCGACTGTGTTCAGAGACAACTTGGGATAGACCTAGTTGTATAAATAGGCGAGTCAGTTTCTGAGTACCATCCGCAATGTGGTAGCCCGACTTGTAGAATAAAAATGGAAAAGAGCATCGTAGTCAAGTTTCTACAGTCAGGAGACGTTTCACGCCCTTACCGTATTCGCCTCAGTAATACAGACGTCGGAACGACATTGTCTTATCAAAAGTCGAGGCAAATTCTGTGCCTTATCGTTAGCATGAGTGGTTCACATCAAGCGTAATAATGGAAACTTGCATGAGAGAGAAGTTAGTTATGGGCAGCAGACGTAACATGCGACTTCCGTAGTCGACTAAGTTCGGAGACAACTCGGGTTCGAATCAGTTGTATGAATAGGCGAGTCAATTTCTGAGTTCCATCCGCAATGTGGGAGACCGACATGTAGAATAAAAATGGAAAAGAGCATCGGAGTCCAGTTTCTACACTCAGGAGAAGTTTCAAGCCCTTACTGTATTCGCCTCAGTAATAGAGTCGACGGAAGGTCCCTGTTGTGTCAAAAGTCGAAGCAAATTCTGTGTCCCATCGTTAGCATGAGAGGTTCACGTCAAGCGTAACCATGGAAACGTGCATCAGAGAGAAGTTAGTTATGGACTGCAGACGTTACGTGCGCCTTCCATAGTCGACTGAGGTTTGAGACAACTCGGGTTCGACCCAGTTGTATTAATAGGCGAGTCAATTTCTGAGTACCATCCGCAACGTGGTAGACCGACATGTGGAATAAAATTGGAAAACACCTACGGAGTCAAGTTTCTACAGTAAGGATACGTTTCACACCCTTACCGTATTCGCCTCAGTAATAGAGACGTCAGAAGGTTCGTGTTGTATAAGAAGTTGAGGCAAATTCTGTGTCCCATCGTTTGTATGAAAGGTTCACGCTAAGTGTAATGATGGAAACTTGCATCAGAGAGAAGTTAGTTATGGGCTGCAGACGTTACATGCGCCTTCTGTAGTCGACTGTGTTCAAAGACAACTCGGGTTCGACCCAGTTGTATGAATAGGCGAGTCAATTTCTGAGCACCATCCGCAACGTGGTAGACCGACATGTAGAATAAAAATGGAAAAGAGCGTCGGAGTCAAGTTTCTACACACAGGTGACGTTTCACCCCCTTACCTTATTTGCCTCAGTAATAGAGACGCCGGAAGGTCCCTGTTGTATCAAAAGTCGAGGAAAATTCTTTGCCCCATCGTTAGCATGAGGGGTTCCCGTTAAGCGTAACAATGGAAACTTGCATCAGAGAGAAGTTAGTTATGGGCTGCAGACGTTACATGCGCCTTCCATAGTCGACTGTGTTAGAAGACAACTCGGGTTCGACCCAGTTGTATGAATAGGCGAGTCAATTTCCGAGTACCATCCGTAACGTGGTAGACCGACATGTAGAATAAAAATGGAAAAGACCATCAGAGTAAAGTTTCTACACTAAGGAGACGCTTCACGCCCTTACCGTATTCGCCTCAGTAAGAGATACGTCGGAAGGTCTCTGTTGTATCAAAAGTCGAGGCAAATTCGGTGTCCCATCGTTAGCATGATAGGTTCACATCAAGCATAACCATGGAAACTTGCATCAGAGAGAAGTTAGTTATGGGCTGCAGACGTTACATGCGCCTTCCGTAGTCGACTGAGTTCGGAGACAACTCGGGTTCGACCCAGTTGTATGTATAGGCGAGTCAATTTCCGAGTTCCATCCGCAATGTGATAGACCGACATGTAGAATAAAAATGGAAAAGAGCATCGGAGTCAAGTTTCTACACAAAGGAGACGTTTCACCCCCTTACTTTATTTGCCTCAGTAATAGAGACGCCGGAAAGTCCCTGTTGTATCAAAAGTCGAGGCAAATTCTGTGCCCCATCGTTAGTATGAGAGGTTCCCGTTAAGCGTAACCATGGAAACTTGCATCAGAGAGAAGTTAGTTATGGGCTGCACACGTTACATGCGCCTTCCGTAGTCGACTGAGTTCGGAGACAACTCGGGTTCGACCCAGTTGTATGAATAGGAGAGTCAATTTCTGAGTACCGTCCGCAACGTGGTAGACCGACATGTAGAATAAAAGTGGAAAAGACCATCAGAGTCAAGTTTCTACACACAGGAGACGTTTCACGCCCTTGCCGTATTCGCCTCAGTAAGAGATACGTCGGAAGGTCTCTGTTGTATCAAAAGTCGAGGCAAATTCTGTGCCCCATCGTTAGCATGAGAGGTTCCCGTTAAGCGTAACCATGGAAACTTGCATCAGAGAGAAGTTAGTTATGGGCTGCAGACGTTACATGCGCCTTCCGTAGTCGACTGAGTTCGGAGACAACTCGGATTCGACCCAGTTGTATGAATAGGCGAGTCAATTTCCGAGTACCATCCGCAACGTGGTAGACCGACATGTTGAATAAAAATGGAAAAGACCATCAGAGTCAAGTTTCTACACTAAGGAGACGCTTCACGCCCTTGCCGTATTCGCCTCAGTAAGAGATACGTCGGAAGGTCTCTGTTGTATCAAAAGTCGTGGCAAATTCTTAGTCCAATCGTTAGGATCAGAGGTTCACGTCAAGCGTAACCATGGAAACTTGCATCAGAGAGAAGTTTTTTATGGGCTGCAGTCGTTACATGCGCCTTCCATAGTCGACTAAGTTCAGAGAAAACTCATGTTCGACCCAGTTGTATGAATAGGCGAGTCAATTTCTGAGCACCATCTGCAACGTGGTAGACCAAAATGTGGAATAAAAAACGGAAAAGAGCATCGGAGTCAAGTTTCTACACGTAGGAGGCGTTTCACCCCCTTACCTTATTTGCCTCAGTAATAGAGATGCCGGAAGGTCCCTGTTGTATCAAAAGTCAGGGCAAATTCTGTGCACCATCGTTAGCATGAGAGGTTCCCGTTAAGCGAAACCATGGAAACTTGCATCAAGGAGAAGTTAGTTATGGGCTGAAGACGTTACATGCGCCTTCCATAGTCGACTAAGTTCAGAGACAACTCATGTTCGACCCAGTTGTATGAATAGGCGAGTCAATTTCCGAGTACCATCCGCAACGTGGTAGACCGACATGTAGAATAAAAATGGAAAAGACCATCAGAGTTAAGTTTCTACACTAAGGAGACGTTTCACGCCCTTGCCGTATTCGCCTCAGTAAGAGATACGTCGGAAGGTCTCCGTTGTATCAAAAGTCGAGGCAAATTCTGTGCCCCATCGTTAGCATGAGAGGTTCCCGTTAAGCGTAACCATGGAAACTTGCATCAGAGAGAAGTTAGTTATGGGCTGCAGACGTTACATGCGCCTTCTGTAGTCGACTGAGTTCGGAGACAACTCGGGTTCGACCCAGTTGTATGAATAGGAGAGTCAATTTCCGAGTACCATCCGCAACGTGGTAGACCGACATGTAGAATAAAAAATGGAAAAGAGCATCGGAGTCAACTTTCTACACACAGGAGGCGTTTCACCCCCTTACCTTATATGCCTCAGTAATAGAGACGCCGGAAGGTCCCTGTTGTATCAGAAGTCGAGGCAAATTCTGTGCCCCATCGTTAGCATGAGAGGTTCCCATTAAGCGTAACCATGGAAACTTGCATCAAGGAGATGTTAGTTATGGGCTGCAGACGTTACATACGCCTTCCGTAGACGACTGTGATCAAAGACAACTCGGGTTCGACACAGTTGTATGAATAGGCGAGTCAATTTCCGAGTACCATCCGCAACGTGGTAGACCGACATGTAGAATAAAAATGGAAAAGACCATCAGAGTCAAGTTTCTACACTAAGGAGACGCTTCACGCCCTTACCGTATTCGCCTCAGTAAGAGATACGTCGGAAGGTCTCTGTTGTATCAAAAGTCGAGGCAAATTCGGTGTCCCATCGTTAGCATGATAGGTTCACATCAAGCGTAACCATGGAAACTTGCATCAGAGAGAAGTTAGTTATGGGCTGCAGACGTTACATGCGCCTTCCGTAGTCGACTGAGTTCGGAGACAACTCGGGTTCGACCCAGTTGTATGAATAGGAGTGTCAATTTCTGAGTACCATCCGCAACGTGGTAGACCGACATGTAGAATAAAAATGGAAAAGACCATCAGAGTCAAGTTTCTACACACAGGAGACGTTTCACGCCCTTGCCGTATTCGCCTCAGTAAGAGATACGTCGGAAGGTCCCTGTTGTATCAAAAGTCGAGGCAAATTCTGTGCCCCATCGTTAGCATGAGAGGTTCCCGTTAAGCGTAATTATGAAAACTTGCATCAGAGAGAAGTTAGTTATGGGCTGCAGACGTTACATGCGCCTTCCGTAGTCGACTGAGTTCGGAGACAACTCGGATTCGACCCAGTTGTATGAATAGGCGAGTCAATTTCCGAGTACCATCCGCAACGTGGTAGACCGACATGTAGTATAAAAATGGAAAAGACCATCAGAGTCAAGTTTCTACACTAAGGAGACGTTTCACGCCCTTGCCGTATTCGCCTCAGTAAGAGATACGTCGGAAGGTCTCTGTTGTATCAAAAGTCAAGGCAAATTCTTTGTCCAATCGTTAGGATGAGAGGTTCACGTCAAGCGTAACCATGGAAACTTGCATCAGAGAGAAGTTTTTTATGGGCTGCAGTCGTTACATGCGCCTTCCATAGTCGACTAAGTTCAGAGACAACTCATGTTCGACCCAGTTGTATGAATAGGCGAGTCAATTTCTGAGTACCATCCGCAACGTGGTAGACCGACATGTAGAATAAAAATGGAAAAGACCATCAGAGTCAAGTTTCTACACTAAGGAGACGTTTCACGCCCCTGCCGTATTCGCCTCAGTAAGAGATACGTCGGAAGGTCTCTGTTGTATCAAAAGTCGTGGCAAATTCTTAGTCCAATCGTTAGGATGAGAGGTTCACGTCAAGCGTAACCATGGAAACTTGCATCAGAGAGAAGTTTTTTTTTGGGCTGCAGTCGTTACATGCGCCTTCCATAGTCGACTAAGTTCAGAGAAAACTCATGTTCGACCCAGTTGTATGAATAGGCGAGTCAATTTCTGAGTACCATCTGCAACGTGGTAGACCAAAATGTGGAATAAAAAACGGAAAAGAGCATCGGAGTCAAGTTTCTACACGTAGGAGGCGTTTCACCCCCTTACCTTATTTGCCTCAGTAATACAGATGCCGGAAGGTCCCTGTTGTATCAAAAGTCAGGGCAAATTCTGTGCACCATCGTTAGCATGAGAGGTTCCCGTTAAGCGAAACCATGGAAACTTGCATCAAGGAGAAGTTAGTTATGGGCTGAAGATGTTACATGCGCCTTCCATAGTCGACTAAGTTCAGAGACAACTCATGTTCGACCCAGTTGTATGAATAGGCGAGTCAATTTCTGAGTACCATCCGCAACGTGGTAGACCGACATGTAGTATAAAAATGGAAAAGACCATCAGAGTCAAGTTTCTACACTAAGGAGACGTTTCACGCCCTTGCCGTATTCGCCTCAGTAAGAGATACGTCGGAAGGTCTCTGTTGTATCAAAAGTCGAGGAAAATTCGGTGTCCCATCGTTAGCATGATAGGTTCACATCAAGCGTAACCATGGAAACTGGCATCAGAGAGAAGTAAGTTATGGGCAGCAGACGTTACATGCGCCTTCCGTAGTCGACAGTGTTCAAAGACAACTCGGGTTCGACCCAGTTGTATGAATAGGCGAGTCAATTTCCGAGTACCATCCGCAACGTGGTAGACCGACATGTAGTATAAAAATGGAAAAGACCATCAGAGTCAAGTTTCTACACTAAGGAGACGTTTCACGCCCTTGCCGTATTCGCCTCAGTAAGAGATACGTCGGAAGGTCTCTGTTGTATCAAAAGTCGTGGCAAATTCTTTGTCCAATCGTCAGGATGAGAGGTTCACGTCAAGCGTAACCATGGAAACTTGCATCAGAGAGAAGTTTTTTATGGGCTGCAGTCGTTACATGCGCCTTCCATAGTCGACTAAGTTCAGAGACAACTCTTGTTCGACCCAGTTGTATGAATAGGCGAGTCAATTTCTGAGTACCATCCGCAACGTGGTAGACCAAAATGTGGAATAAAAAACGGAAAAGAGCATTGGAGTCAAGTTTCTACACATAGGAGGCGTTTCACCCCCTTACCTTATTTGCCTCAGTAATAGAGATGCCGGAAGGTCCCTGTTGTATCAAAGGTCGAGGCAAATTCTGTGCACCATCGTTAGCATGAGAGGTTCCCATTAAGAGTAACCATGGAAACTTGCATCAAGGAGATGTTAGTTATGGGCTGCAGACGTTACATGCGCCTTCCGTAGTCGACTGAGGTCCGAGACAACTCGGGTTCGACCCAGTTGTATGAATAGGCGAGTCAATTTCCGAGTACCATCCGCAACGTGGTAGACCGACATGTAGAATAAAAATGGAAAAGACCATCAGAGTTATGTTTCTACACTAAGGAGACGTTTCACGCACTTGCCGTATTCGCCTCAGTAAGAGATACGTCGGAGGGTCTCTGTTGTATCAAAAGTCTAGGCAAATTCATTGTCCAATCGTTAGCATGAGAGGATCACGTCAAGCGTAACCATGGAAACTTGCATCAGAGAGAAGTTTTTTATGGGCTGCAGTCGTTACATGCGCCTTCAATAGTCACTAAGTTTAGAGACAACTCATGTTCGACCCAGTTGTATGAATAGGCGAGTCAATTTCTGAGTACCATCCGCAACGTGGTAGACCGACATCTAGAATAAAAATGGAAAAGACCATCAGAGTCAAGTTTCTACAGTCAGGAGACGTTTCACGCCCTTGCCGTATTCGCCTCAGTAAGAGATACGTCGGGAGGTCTCTGTTGTATCAAAAGTCGAGGCAAATTCTTTGTCCAATCGTTAGCATGAGAGGTTCACGTCAAGCGTAACCATGGAAACTTGCAACAGAGAGAAGTTTTTTATGGGCTGCAGTCGTTACATGCGCCTTCCATAGTCGACTAAGTTCAGAGACAACTCATGTTCGACCCAGTTGTATGAATAGGCGAGTCAATTTCCGAGTGCCATCCGCAACGTGGTAGACCGACATGTAGAATAAAAATGGCAAAGACCATCATTGTCAAGTTTCTTCACACACGAGCCGTTTCACCCTCTTTCCTTATTTGCCTCAATAATAGAGACGCCGGAAGGTCCCTGTTGTATCAAAAGTCGAGGCAAATTCTGTGCCCCATCGTTAGCATGAGAGGTTCCCGTTAAGCGTAACCATGGAAACTTGCATCAAGGAGAAGTTAGTTATGGGCTGCAGACGTTACATACGCCTTCTGTAGACGACTGTGATCAAAGACAACTCGGCTTCGACACAGTTGTATGAATAGGCGAGTCAATTTCCGAGTACCATCCGCAACGTGGTAGACCGACATGTAGAATAAAAATGGAAAAGACCATCAGAGTCAAGTTTCTACACTAAGGAGACGTTTCACGCCCTTGCCGTATTCGCCTCAGTAAGAGATACGTCGGAAGGTATCTGTTGTATCAAATGTCGAGGCAAACTCTTTGTCCAATCGTTGGCATGAGAGGTTCACGTCAAGCGTAACCATGGAAACTTGCATCAGAGAGAAGTTTTTTATGGGCTGCAGTCGTTATATACGCCTTCCATAGTCGACTAAGTTCAGAGACAACTCATGTTCGACCCAGTTGTATGAATAGGCGAGTCAATTTCTGAGTACCATCCGCAACATGGTAGACCAACAAGTAGAATAAAAATGGAAAAGACCATCAGAGTCAAGTTTCTACACTAAGGAGACGTTTCACGCCCTTGCCGTATTCGCCTCAGTAAGAGATACGTCGGACGGTCTCTTTTGTATCAAAAGTCGAGGCAAATTCGGTGTCCCATCGTTAGCATGATAGGTTCACATCAAGCGTAACCATGGAAACTTGCATCAGAGAGAAGTAAGTTATGGGCAGCAGACGTTACATGCGCCTTCCGTAGTCGACTGTGTTCAAAGACAACTGGGGTTCGACCCAGTTGTATGAATAGGCGAGTCAATTTCTGAGTACTATCCGCAACGTGGTAGACCGACATGTAGAATAAAAATGGAAAAGAGCATCGGAGTCAAGATTCTACACACAGGAGACATTTTACGCCCTTACCTTATTTCCCTCAGTAGGGAGGTCCCAGTTGTATCAAAAGTCGAGGCAAATTCTGTACCCCATCGTTAGCATGAGAGCTTCCCGTTAAGCGTAACCATGGAAACTTGCATCAGAGAGTAGTAAGTTATGGGCAGCAGTCGTTACATGCGCCTTCCGTAGTCGACTGTGTTCAAAGACAACTCGGGTTCGACCCAGTTGTATGAATAGGCGAGTCAACTTCCGAATACCATCCGCAAGGTGGTAGACCGACATGTAGAATAAAAATGGAAAAGAGCATCAGAGTCAAGTTTCTACACTAAGGAGACGCTTCACGCCCTTACCGTATTCGCCTCAGTAATAGAGATGTCAGAAGGTCCCTGTTGCATCAAAAGTCGAGGCAAATTCGGTGTCCCATCGTTAGCATGATAGGTTCACATCAAGCGTAACCATGGAAACTTGCATCAGAGAGAAGTTAGTTATGGGCAGCAGTCGTTACATGCGCCTTCCATAGTCGACTAAGTTCAGAGACACCTCATGTTCGACCCAGTTGTATGAATAGGCGAGTCAATTTCTGAGTACCATCCGCAACGTGGTAGACCGACATATAGAATAAAAATGGAAAAGAGCATCAGAGTCAAGTTTCTACACTAAGGAGACGCTTCACGCCCTTACCGTATTCGCCTCAGTAATAGAGACGTCGGAAGGTCCCAGTTGTATCAAAAGTCGAGGCAAATTCGGTGTCCCATCGTTAGCACGAGAGGTTCACGTCAAGCGTAACCAATGATACTTGCATCAGAGAGAAGTTTTTTATAGGCTGCAGACGTTACATGCGCCTTCCATAGTCGACTGTTTTCAGAGACAACTTGGGATAGACCTAGTTGTATGAATAGGCGAGTCAGTTTCTGAGTACCATCCGCAATGTGGTAGCCCGACTTGTAGAATAAAAATGGAAAAGAGCATCGGAGTCAAGTTTCTACAGTCAGGAGACGTTTCACGCCCTTACCGTATTCGCCTCAGTAATACAGACGTCGGAACGACATTGTTTTATCAAAAGTCGAGGCAAATTCTGTGCCTTATCGTTAGCATTAGTGGTTCACATCAAGCGTAATAATGGAAACTTGCATGAGAGAGAAGTTAGTTATGGGCAGCAGACGTAACATGCGACTTCCGTAGTCGACTATGTTCGGAGACAACTCGGGTTCGAATCAGTTGTATGAATAGGCGAGTCAATTTCTGAGTTCCATCCGCAATGTGGGAGACCGACATGTAGAATAAAAATGGAAAACAGCATCGGAGTCCAGTTTCTACACTCAGGAGAAGTTTCAAGCCCTTACTGTATTCGCCTCAGTAATAGAGTCGACGGAAGGTCCCTGTTGTGTCAAAAGTCGAAGCAAATTCTGTGTCCCATCGTTAGCATGAGAGGTTCACGTCAAGCGTAACCATGGAAACGTGCATCAGAGAGAAGTTAGTTATGGACTGCAGACGTTACGTGCGCCTTCCATAGTCGACTGAGGTTTGAGACAACTCGGGTTCGACCCAGTTGTATTAATAGGCGAGTCAATTTCTGAGTACCATCCGCAACGTGGTAGACCGACATGTGGAATAAAATTGGAAAACACCTACGGAGTCAAGTTTCTACAGGAAGGATACGTTTCACACCCTTACCGTATTCGCCTCAGTAATAGAGACGTCAGAAGGTTCGTGTTGTATAAGAAGTTGAGGCAAATTCTGTGTCCCATCGTTTGTATGAAAGGTTCACGCTAAGTGTAATGATGGAAACTTGCATCACAGAGAAGTTAGTTATGGGCAGCAGACGTTACATGCGCCTTCTATAGTCGACTGAGTTCACAGACAACATGGTTTCGACCCAGTTGTATGAATAGGCGAGTCACTTTTTGAGTACCATCCGAAACTTGGTAGACCGACATGTAGAATAAAAATGGAAAAGAGCATCGGAGTCAAGTTTCTACAGTCAGGAGACGTTTCACGCACTTACCGTATTCGCCTCAGTAATAGAGACGTCGGAAGGTCCCTGTTGTATCAAACGTCGTTGCAAATTCTGTGTCCCATCGTTAGCATGAGAGGTTCACGTCAAGTGTAACCATGGAAAGTTGCACCACACAGAGGTTAGTTGTGGGTTGCAGACGTTACATGCGCCTTTCACAGTCGACTGAGTTCAGAGACAAATCGGGTTCGACCCAGTTGCATGAATAGGCGAATCAGTTTCTGAGGACCCAGTTGTATGAAGAGGCGAGACAATTTCTGAGTACCATCCGAAACGTGGTAGACCGACATGTAGAATAAAAATGGAAAAGAGCATCGTTGTCAATTTTCTACACTCAGGACACGTTTCACGTCCTTACCGTATTCGCCTCAATAATAGAGACGTCGGAAGGTCCCTGTTGTATCAAAAGTCGAGGCAAATTCTGTGTCCCATACTTAGCAAGAGAGGTTGACGTCAAGCGTACCCATGGAAACTTGCATCAGAGAGAAGTTACTTTTGGGATGTAGACGTTACATGCGCCATCCATTGTCGACTGAGTTCAGAGAACACTCGGGTTCGACCTAGTTGTATGAATAGGCGAGTCAATTTCTGAGTACCATCAGCAACGTGCTACACCGGCATGTAGAATAAAAATGAAAAAGAGCACCGCAGTCAAGTTTCTACAGTCAGGAGACGTTTCTCGCCCTTACCGTATTCGCTTCAGTAATAGAGACGTCGGAAGGTCCCTGTTGTATCAAAAGTCGAGGCAAATTCTGTGACCCGTCGTTAGCATGAGAGGTTCACGCTAAGCGTAATGACAGAGACTTGCATCAGAGAGAAGTTAGTTATGGGCTGCAGATGTTACATGCGCCTTCCATAGTCGACAGAGTTCAGAGACAACTAAGGTTCGACCCAGTTGTATGATTAGGCGAGTCAATTTCTGAGTACCTTCCGCAACGTGGTAGACCGACATGTAGAATAAAAATGGAAAAGAGCATCGGATTCGAGTTTCTACTGTCAGGACACGTTTCACGCCCTTACCGTATTCGCCTCAGTAATAGAGACGTCGGCAGGTCCCTGTTGTATCAAAAGTCGAGGCAAATTTTGTGTCTTATCGTTAGCATGAGAGGTTCACGTCAAGCGTAACCATGGAAACTTGCATCAGAGAGAAGTAAGTTATGGGCAGCAGACGTTACATGCGCCTTTCATAAGCGAATGAGTTCAGAGACAACTTCGGTTCGACCCAGTTGAATGAATAGGAGAGTCAATTTCTGAGTACCATCCGCAACGAGGTAGACCGACATGTAGAATAAAAATGGAAAATAGCATCGGAGTCAAGTTTCTACACTCATGAGACGTTTCACGCCCTTACCGTATTCGCGTCAGTAATAGAGATGTCGGAAGGTACCCGTTGTATCAAAAGTCGAGGCAAGGTGGTGGTGGTTGTTGGGATGGTTAATGGGGACTAAACAGCTAAGGTCATCAGTCCCCCATTCCTAAAACAGGCGAAACACAATTTATGGAACAAGTAAAACCCTAAGGAGGGTGGAGACGCCCCTCCCCCCAGTCACTGAAAGAACACCATGTGGCAGCGAACACTAGAGACAAGAAGAGTACAGACGAACACCGGACAGAAAGAAACGGAAGAAAAGAAGAGGGCCGGAGACTGGTTGACTGACCATGGGAACAAAAATTGTGAAAGAGTCAACCATCCGGGTACACACATTAAAATTTGCAACCAATGAGAGACTCGAGGACAAGATCCACAGAAAGGGAAAGGGCTGGTCCCCCCTAAATGGAACCATAAAAAGGACTACCACGAATAAAATTTAAAACAGCGTCAGCCATGGGGGCATCGTCGCACAAAACAAAAGGCAACGTGCCCGGGAGATTAAAAGTCTGCCGGAGGGTGCGCAATCGGGGACACTCCAACAAAATGTGGGCGACTGCCAACCCGGACCCACACTGACACAGGGGGGGGATCCTGATGACGCAAAAGATGTCCGTGCGTCAGGTAGGTATGGCCGATGTGGAGCCGACACAGGATGACAGAGTCCCTGCGAGAAGCCCGCAGGGAGGACCGCCACACATCGGTCGTCTCCTTAAGAGCCCACTGTTTATTCGGCAAAGTCAGGCTACGCCACCCGTCATGCCACATCTGAATCACCTTATAGCGCAACGCCAGCTGCAGATCGCGAGCCGGGAGGCCGATCTCCAAAGTGGGGGCGTCGATCGCCCCTTTGGCCAGCCTGTCGACACGTTCATTCCCCAGGATGCCAAGGTGACCTGGCGTCCAAACAAAGACCACCGAACGACCAGAGCGGGTAATGGAAAAAACAGACTCCTGAATAAAGGATACCAGAGGAGAAGAGGTATAGCAGCGGTCGATAGCCTGGAGGCTGCTCAGGGAGTCACTGCAGATGACGATGGACGTACCTGAGCAGGAACGCATATGCTCAAGAGTGCGCAATATGGCCACCAGGTCTTCAGTAAAAATACTGCAGCCATCCGTCAAGGAGCGCTGTTCAACATGGGCAGCGTGAGCAAAAGCATAGGCAGTACAACCATCCACCAGGGAACCATCAGTGTAGACAGGCTCACAGCCTGAAAATGAGGCGAGGAGCCCAAGAAATCGGTGACGGAGGGCCACATGCGGAACCGAGTCCTTGGGTTCCCATGCCAAGTCCAGGCAGATGGCCGGCCAGGGCATACACCAGGGAGGCGTGGGTGCACGGACCCGGAAGGGTGGCAGAAGAGGGAAGGACCCCAGTTCCGACAGCAGGGACTGGACGCGGACAGCAATGGAAAGCCCAGACCTAGGTCGCCGTCGGGCAGAGGGAGGACCCTGGCAGGGAAAAGCAGGCAATGATTGGGATGGCCCGGTGAGCAATGCATGTGGACAGCATAGTCGGCGAGCAGTCGGTGGCGGCGAATCCGCAGGGGGGAACCCCGGCCTCCACCAGTAGACTATCCACGGGGCTTGTACGGAAAGAGCCAGTTGCAAGCCGAACCCCACAGTGGTGTATGGGGTCCAACAACGTCAACACTGAGGGTGATGCAGACCCATAGGCCAGGCTCCCATAATCAAGCCTGGACTACACAAGGGCACTGTACAATCGGAACAGCGTGCTGCGATCTGCACCCCAAGACGCATGGCTCAGGCAGCGGAAGGCGTTGAGGTGCCGTCAGCACTTTTGCTTCAGCTGAGTAATATGAGGAACCCATGTGAGCCGGGCATCAAAGACGAGTCCTAAGAAGCGGCTAGTGTCCACCACTTCAAGTAGGTGACCGTCGAGGTAAAGCTCTGGATGAGGGTGGACCGTCCGACGTCTGCAGAAGTGCATTACTCGAGTCTTGGCCACAGGGAACTGAAATCCATGAGTCAGAGCCCATGATGCCGCCTTGCGAACGGATGCTTGCAGCCTGTGTTCGGCGACTCCTGTAGTCGTTGAGCTAAATGAGATGCAGAAGTCGTCGGCATACAAAGAAGGAGACACCAACGACCCCACGGCTGCAGCCAGACCATTAATGGCCACTACAAATAAGGAAACGCTCAACACCGAGCCCTGCGGGACCCCATTTTCCTGTATATAAGATGAACTAGAGGCGGCACCGACTTGCGCCCGGAAAGAGCGGCGCAATAAGAAGTTTTGAAGAAAAACTGGGAGCTGACCACGAAGACCCCACTCGCGGAACGTAGCAAGGATGTGATGCCTCCATTATGTGTCATATGCCTTCCGCAGATCAAAAAATACAGCAACGAGATGCTGACGGCGGGAAAAGGCCGTACGGATAGCAGATTCCAGCCCCACGAAATTGTCCGCAACAGACCGGCCCTGACGGAAGCCACCCTGGGATGGAGCGAGGACACCGCGCGACTCAAGGAACCAACACAAACGCCGCCCCACCATACGTTCGAGCAATTTGCACAAAACGTTGGTGAGGGTAATGGGACGATAGCTGTCCACCGCCAGAGGGTCCGCACCGGGCTTCAAGATTGGGACGATAACACCCTCTCGCCATTGCGACGAGAACACGCCCTCGCTCCAAATGCGGTTAAAGATGGTGAGGATGTGTCTCTGGCAGTCCCCGGAGAGATGCTTCAGCATCTGCGCGTGGATGCAGTCCAATCCTGGTGCTGTATCAGGGCAATCGGCGAGGGCAGCGAGGAATTCCCTCTCTCTGAAAGGAGCATTGTATTTTTCAGAACGACTTGTGTGGAGTGATAACGGCGTCCGCTCGGCGCGCTCCTTTATAGAGCGAAAGGCAGGAGGGTAAGTTGCAGTCGCAGAGCTCGTAGCAAAGTGCGTGGCAAGGTGGTCAGCAATGGTGGCAGCGTCCGTGTAAACAGCGCCGTCCAGGGAGATTCCAGGGACACCCATAGGGGTCTGGTATCCATAAATCCGCCGGATGCGGGACCACACGAGCGACGGGGAGAGACAGCAGCCCAAGGATGAAACGTACCTCTCCCAGCACTCCTGCTTACGCCGTGCAATAAGACGACGGGCCAAGGCACGGATCCTCTTAAAGGCGATGAGGGTCTCCAGAGATGGGTGCCGCTTATGACGCTGGAG
The DNA here is from genome assembly GCF_023897955.1 of Schistocerca gregaria. Taxonomy (NCBI): domain Eukaryota; kingdom Metazoa; phylum Arthropoda; class Insecta; order Orthoptera; family Acrididae; genus Schistocerca; species Schistocerca gregaria. The sequence goes on along the minus strand of NC_064920.1, from coordinate 3,628,001 downwards.
AGCCCGCCTACGGTCGCGAATAGCCTCAGCAATCTCCGGCGACCAACAGGGAACAGCCTTCCTCCGAGGGAGTACAGAGGAGCCGGTGATGGCAGTCTCGGCCGCAGAAATAATGGACGAGGTCAAGGCACGGACCACCTCGTCAATGTCACCCTGTGAGGGAGAAGCAATGGTGGCAGCAGAAGTAAAAGCCGGCCAGTCAGCCCTGTTGAGAGCCCAGCGGGGCAGGCGCCCAGAAGAATAACACTGGGGCAGTGACAAATAGATGGGAAAATGGTCACTACCACACAGGTCATAATGCACTCTCCAGTGAAGGGATGGGACAAGTCCGGGGCTGCAAAGAGAGAGGCCGATGGCCGAGAACGAGCCATGGGCCACACTGAAATGCGTGGGAGCACCGGTGTTCAAGAGGCTAAGGTCGAGCTGAGCCAACACATGCTCCACGGCGCGACCGCCGTCATCGGAGACAGTCCCACCCCATAGTGGGTTGTGAGCATTGAAATCGCCCAGAAGCAGCAATGGCGGCGGGAGTTGAGCCAGCAGCGCAGCCAAGACATGTCGGGAGAGCTGCCCATACGGAGGAACGTAAACAGAGCAAACAGTAATAGCCGGCGAGAGCTCAATCCTGACAGCAACTGCCTCTAAAGGCGTCAGAAGGGGTACTGGCAGCTACAGACAGAGTGGTGAACAAAGAGGCAAACTCCACCTGAAGCTCGTTGACAGTCAGCGCGGTTCTTATAGTAGCCCCGATAACCGAGAAGGGCAGGGGTCCGCATTGCTGGAAACCAAGTTTCCTGAAGAGCAATGCAGAGAACAGGGCAAACACTCAGAAGCATCCGGAGCTCTGGGTTCGGAGACAACTCGGGTTCGAATCAGTTGTATGAATAGGAGAGTCAATTTCTGAGTACCATCCGCAAAATGGTAATTCTACATGTAGAATAAAAATGGAAAAGAGCATCGGAATGAAGTTTCTACACTCATTAGCCATTTCACGCCCTTACCGTATTGGCCTCAGTAAAAGAGACGGCGGCAGGTCCCTGTTCTATTAAAAGTCGAGGCAGATTCTGTGTCACATTGTTAGCATGAGAGGTTCACGTCAAGCGTAACCATGGAAACTTGCATCAGAGAGAAGTTAGTTATGGGAAGCAGACATTAAATGGGCCTTTTGTAGTCGACAAAGTTCAGAGACAACTCGGGATCGACCGAGTTGTATGAATGGGCGAGTCAATTTCCGAGTACAATCCGCAACGTGGTAGACCGACATGTAAAATAAAAAAGGAAAAGAGCATCGGAGTCAAGTTTCTACAGTCAGGAGACGTTTCACGCACTTACCGTATTCGCATCAGTAATAGAGACGTCAGAAGATCCCTGTTGTTTCGAAAGTCGAGGGAAATTCTGCATCCCATCGTTAGCATGAGAGGTTCACTTCAAGGGTAACAATGGAAACTTGCATCAGAGAGAAGTAAGTTATGGGCAGCAGACGTTATACACGCCTTTTGTAGTCGACTAAGTTCAGAGACAACTCTGGTTCGACCAAGTTAAATGAATAGGCGAATCAATTTCTGAGTATTATCCGCAACGTGATAGACCGTCAATTAGAATAAAAATGGAAAAGTGCATCGGAGTGCAGTTTCTACAAGCAGGAGACGTTTCACGCCCTTACCGTATACGCCTCAGTAATAGAGAAGTCGGAGGCCCCTCTTGTATCAAAAGTCGATGCAAATTCCATCGTTAGGATGAGAGGTTTACTTCCGACGCAAATATGGAAACTTGCATCAGAGAGAAGTTACATGCGCCTTTTATAGTCGACTAAGTTCATAGACAACTCGGGGTCGACCCAGTTGTATGAATAGGCGAGTAAATTTCTGAGTACCACCCGTAAAATGGTAGACCGACATTTACAATAAAAATAGAAAAGAGCATCGGAGTCACGATTCTAAACTCAGCAGACGTTTCACGCCCTTACCGTACCCGCCTCAGTAATAGAGACGTCGGAAGGTCCCTGTTGTATCAAAAGTCGAGACAAATTCTGTGTCCCATCGTTAGCATGAGAGGTTCACGTCAAGCGTAACCATGGAAACTTGCATCAAAGAGAAGTTAGCTATGGGAAGCAGACGTTACATTCGCCTTTTGTAGTCGACTAAGTTCAGAGACAACTCGAGTTCTACCCAGTGTTATGAATAGGCGAGTCAATTTCTGAGTACCATCCGCAACGTGGTAGACCGACATGTTGATTTAAAATGGAAAATAGCATCGGAGTCAGGTTTCTACATGCAGGAGACGTTTCACACCCTTACCGTATTCGTCTCTGTAATAGAGACATCGGAAGGTCCATGTTGTATCAAAAGTTGAGGCAAATTCTGTGTCCCATCATTAGCATGAGGGGTTCGCTTCAAGCGTAACCATGGAAACTTGCATCAGAGAGAAGTTAGTTATGGGCAGAAGACATTACATGTGCCATTTGTAGTCACTAGGTTCAGAGACAACTCGGGTTCGACCCAGTTGTATGAATAGGCGAGTCAATTTCTGAGTACCATCCGCAACGTGGTAGACAGACATGTAGAATTAAAACGGAAAAGAGAATCGGAGGCAAGTTTCTACACTCAGGAGATGTTTCACGCCCTTACCGTATTCGCCTCAGTAATAGAGACGTCGGAAGGTCTGTATCAAACCAGTCTCTGGACTGAAGACTACAACAACAACAACATAGATTTAAATACAAAATTTGAACTTCATATGTTATATATTTGTACTTAACTTGCCATTCTTTGAGCGGACGTTTCCTTCCTCTGAGGTCTGTTCTGGTATGAGCTCCTAATAATTTAATGAACAATTCATCATTGCTAACGTAATACTTAGTATTTATTTCTCCTGGTTTTAATGGCACACTTAATTTCTCTTTGTTAATTTTTAAAATGTCAAAACCTTTTAACATCTGCAATAAAAATGTATGCTGTACTTAGTTTAGGCAGAAATCATATCAGATAATATTTTACAGTACTTTTATTGATAAAAATTTTTGCATTTTGTTTACTTGGAATTAATGCACGTAACTTTTTTTTAGAAAGGTCCAGTACAATATCCACCCCTTAGGGTATCAATAAAAGAATGAAATTTAAGATGATAATGTATGCACCAGCAAACCTTGCACAGCTGACTGACTGACTACAGTGTTACAGTGTATAACAAATTGATGCCACATGACCTCAACCATGAAATAACAAAGAATTTGGTCTTTGTTGACAGTAGCTTCTGTTTCTCACTTGTTTATGGGATGGCTGAGTATTGGTTGATGACATCTTCAGAAAGACAAAGTGTTCCAGTGCCAGCTGGTGACTCGGCCTGTAAGGAGCTGTATTGATATAAGCGATGTCGCTCACCTGTTGAGAAAAGTCTTTAAATACAGACCTGTCCACAGCTGTCATTTTGGAATGTCAATTTAGTACTGATATAGAAATTTGGTTTTGGGAAGTAAACGTAATCTCCTGGGGGGGCTCTGTATCATGCATTTTCCTGATGCACACAAATAGTTTTCCGTAGCTGAAACACTATGGCACACATAGCACTTGTTGAATCCACTACTATACACCTCAAAAACTAGCAGAATTCTGGATTGGCTGGAGTGAGAGATGACATGGTAATTTTTGGGCAATCAGAAAACCAAATTCCTTGGCATCCCCCAGTTGCAGTAATTGTTTTTACCTCTATCAAAGCATACCTCTGCATGTCGACACCCACTGTGATGGTCCTAATGAATGAGAATATAACCAAATACATGATCTTTCGCTGTTGTACTTGGTGTGTGTCGACATCCATCAAAGAAAGATAACGTTCTCCAACTACAGGTTTTCACAGTAACATGCGGACTGAACAGCCAGAGCAAAAGATTATCCCTGTCTCATATCCTTTCCAATCAATGCACTTTGTTTTTAGTCTTGCATTCTTTTTCTTAATGCTTGTTATTTGTATAAAAAGTGCATCCCATTTCTGTTACAAATGTGTCTATGAAAAATGAAAGTCATGGATTACGTTCACAAAATCCCTGTATGTAGTCGAAAGAGCCACCCCTGAATCGATACACGGCCAAAATAATTTTAAAAGTGTTCTCAAACAGTCACTGTAGCCCTTTTTTTTTGGAATTGGATTTAGTACAGCAGTATAGTTTTCTTGGCCATTCTTAACTGTGGCGTAACAGTTTTGTTTCATTCAATTTGGGGAAATATTACAAGTCTGCCGAGGACAGATGTGGAAAAGACAGCTGGTAATCCAGGACTGTGATTCATTTCCTAACCAAAAACTTGTGTAAGAACTTTGCTTTGTCAGCTGGGGCAATGTCGTGGACGACTGACCAGGTATTCAGGTCAAATTTGACGAATTCTCACCCACAGACAATAAAGCTCTCAAAAAGCTTCATATTGCCTTGATGCTCCATCGACACTTTGTGACGAATGTCAGAACATATTGTAAAGTTTATGGTCAGGATGCCTCCTGCAGTGATGCTAGTGCTTTGACCTTCTACATGAACGTTTTTGAAACTTCAAGAATCACAGAACAGCTCACCGTGAGATAGCATTGCAGTTTGCAATTTCATAGTAGTAGTCCTAACTGATTTGGTACAAAACATATATATTTCCCATCTTTCCTACAGCTTACACCTATTTCTCCGAGCATTTCAAACGACTTGCAGCATAACAGATAACATAATGCCAGTCCATGGTATCCAATGGGCACAATATTTCGGCACTCAGACATGTTGTCATTGCCAGGTGAACTGAGAAACTCACTCCTGAGGGTGAGCAAAAGACAGTTCTTATGCGGTGTTTTTTCAATATACACTGAACTTTTCCCGATAGCATGTTGATGTACAGTATAAAGGGCTGTGGTTACCACTTCCTCTGTCATTTCTTCCACCCCCACAGACTGTACTGCAGTGGTGGGGTGAAGAACATGCTTCATCTGCCATTCTGAGTATCCATTTTTTGGAATGCAGTTCTGAGGTGTTTCACTTCCTGGGATGGACACATTGTGTCCGAGATGGTGTGTGCACTGTGTACTAGTGTTTTTGGTACCCCATTCCTCTGAGCAGACTGGTGGCAGCTATCTGCATGCAAATACAGTTCAGTCCATTTTCTTCTGATAAACACTGTGGCCATGGTTCCATCAGCTCTTCTCTTGACCATGATACCCCAAAATGGTAGTCTTCCACCATCTTTGGTCTCCATAGCGGATCTGATGCTGGAATGTATAGAGCTCAGAAAGAAGTTTGTTCCTTCCATGTGGCCAGATGATGACTGTGTCACCCACATAACATAAAGAACTGGGTTTTCATTTGGCTGACATCAGTGCCTGAAATGCTCCATATACAAATTCACAACCATTGACGAGAGAGGGATGCTCATTCTGGCTCCGTCTGTCTGCACATAGTATTCTCTGCTAAACAGAAAATATGTGAAGGTTACTGGTCTTCTTGTCCAGTTTCTGAGCAATGAGTTCTAGTGACTGGTGTCAAAGCTCACCACAATATCCAAGATGTTCAGTCTGAAGTTACTGAGGCATTTCACAAAATTCACAGAATTGCAGCTATGATGTGGGCATTTACCTACATAAGGACTCGGTATCTCTGTCAGATATTTTGCTAGCAAATTAGGTGTTTCGATGTTATTGACAATGTGGCTAACAGCACCGTATCTTTGTGAATCTTGCGAGGTCCATAAAATCTTGTAGGTTGAGATCAATGTTGTGAAAATTTCTTCATGACCCACCCTGGTAACTCCAATTCCTTGAGAAGTGCACTGGCCTTGTTCTCCACCTCCTTGGTGATGTCAGTATTGACCTTTTTATAGGAGTCATCATTTAGCAGGCTTTGTGTCTTCTCAGTGTAGACTTGCGGCATCTCAGCAAGGCTTTGGAACCAGCACTAAGTCTAATTAAGAAGACATTCAGCAAACACAACAATCTGGTGACTACTGTGGACAAAGCAACTACATCGATGCTACCACAAATGCAGATGCAAGCATCTCCACTACTGCTGACATGCACCCTCAGACACAGACCACAGAGTGAATGGCTTGTGTTGGGGAGGGGGGGGGGGGGGAGAATAGAAATCAGCTACACTGCGTCAGAAGCTCAGTCAGTCAACACACCTGACTATGGTGACATGTCTGATCAGAAAAATATTGTGTCTGTTGTACACTTTCAGCACGACAACTGCTGGAACAATGTGTAGTCACTAAACTGTTTGACTCTTGGTTACCTAAGGTAGTGACTGCACACTGGCACACACCGTTCCACTGAAGTTCAAAGTCACTGCTTCCAACACCTGTGATTATTAACATATAAGTGAGCAATCAGTAACTACAAGTGACTCATGAGAATTTGTTTGATGTTCCCATTTAATCAATAAAATTCAGCCATAAGTATCTTCAGTGTACTGCACAGAGTAAACATACGAGTGTCTCGTCCAACAAAAGATTGCACAAGAGACAGATTATCTTTCAGATGTAAGCTACAGTCTTTTGCCAAATAATTCCACATGTTTCAGCTGTAAAATACACTGAAGACTGTCACCAACAAACTAATGTAGTTCAGAGCTCCAGCTATTCAGCCTATATTATTAAAGTTCAGTGTCACTGCACAAAAATTCTGCAAGTTCAATGCGGCATTCCACAAGAGTAATACAGCATTTCATGTCCTCGTATGCTGACTTTTACTAAGTCTGTACTGAATTGTACAAAGTCCAACACTACGGCATTCCAGCTGCCAGTATTTGCCCTGGTAACTTCCACTAAAGAGTATCCCGTACAAAATCATAACATGCTCCATTGAGCCTAGGTGGAAGAACGAAACTAAAATGAGCTCTAACATGGAAATTAAGCATTTCCGGACACATGTCCACATAACATCTTTTCTTTCTTTGTGTGTGAGGAATGTTTCCTGAAAGTTTGGCCATACCTTCTTGTAAAACCCTGTATTGCAGGAGTACAATGTCTTATCCTTTGGTCTTTAGCCCAAGTGGGCAGCATTACTATACTCTTCTTTCCTAGTTCTTGGGTAACTACGTACCATTTTCAAGTGCAGACATTTTCAGGAGTGGAGTGACAGAGTCACAAGAGGGAGTTGAGAATTAACGATGTGGTACAGACTTGTGTAAAAAGTGAGGCCACCTAGGTAATGCATAGAGCCACAAAAGTGATAAAAGTAATTGTTTATATGTAGTATTGTGATGCAGAAGTAAAAAGCTGTGGTATTAAAAATGATGTTTGATATCATGGGTAGAAAAATGTAAAGTGTGAGCTATTGCCAAACCTGAGAATTGTGATCCTTTAAGTGAGCAAAGCCTCTCAGTTTCATGGCAGTAAAGTATGTTGAGTAAGAACAGTAATAATTTGAACTTTTACTGTGTAGTGAACAATTCTGGCTTACTCCCACAAAGAATCGTGAAGTTTTGATTAAAACACTCACCCACTGCTCCTCGTCCCTGATTTCAATGCCCAAAGAAGTTAGAGGTTGGTAACATTACATTTGGATTGAAAATATTCCTATATTCTGTAAATCAGAAGACATATCTGAAGTGAAGAGATACTGGTTAGCAAATAACAACAAAACAGGTTAGGCATGCTGGTGTAACAAAGTTGTCCAGAAGTGAGCCTGTTGAGTGGGGTGTTAACTGTATGAAAGGAAAGTTCAGTTCAGAAAACTTATAAATTGTGGGGCAGAATAGCTGCTCCGTACTTACATTGAGGAGAAGTGTATTATTCCCGAGGGGGCACACATGGGAGTAAAAGGGACGCACTACCTTACTTTCAGAACTAATAGTTCTTCCCTCATGGAGAAGAAAAGCATGGGTTAAGTTAGGTTCACAAGGAAGGACAACTCACTCAGACCCCAGGACAGAAGGAATGTAACTGTTGTGAGGAAACGACAGCTACCCAAAGAATTACTAGTTCTGAAAGATAGGTGGAACATCACTTCAAAGTTTTATGTGTGCATGCATCACCAGTGCCACATTTCATCTACTGAGCATAAGCACTGGCTAGTAGTTCTGTCTCTTAACTTACTTGTTGAGTGGTGTGGAATGCTGTCTATTCACATAGTAAAGTCTTTAGACAAGATACCAAATTAACAAGAATCATGTAGCACATTTAAATATAGTTTGTAGCATTGCACAGTCTGGAGTGTACAAGCACAGCACAAAATACATTCAGTGATAAAAATGCTTCTGCAATGCACAGCAGTATGGATTTCTGAAATAAATATATGTTCCACTACTAAATGTTGAACCGTAACTCCTAATGTGGTTTTGTTTCACCTTCTTATGAATTTGCTTATTCTGTGATTTATCCTGTCTTGATTTTAAATTTTAGGTAACAATTCATCAGTCTGATAGGGTCCAGAAGGACAGACATGGAGAAGATGGTATAGCAGCCAAGATGATAAAGTGGGGAGGCAACAAAGCAATAGACAACATGACCAACATAATTCACCACATCTGGAGAACAAAGAAGTTGCCAGAAGGATGGAAGAATGCAATTGTAATACATAAGAAGGGGGACAAGAGAAATTCAAGCATCTACAGAGGAATATCGCTACTAGAGGTCGGATACAAGGTGCTGTCAAAACTATTGCTCAAGAGAGTAGAAGAACAGGTTGAAAGTACAGTTGGTGACTACCAAGCGGGATTCAGGAAGGGAAGAGGTTGTATTGAACAGATATTTATCCTGAAGCAACTGATAGAACATAGGGCCTTCAAAAACAAAAAGACAGTAATAACCTCCGTAGACTTCACAAACACATATGACTCCATCAACAGACAGACTTGTTAGGATCCTGAAGAACAGAGGACTGGGAGGAACTACCCAAGAACTCATAAAAGAAATTTTGACAGAGACAAAAGCAGGGGTGATATTCAGAGGAGCACTGTCAGAAGAATTTGAGATCAAGACTGGTGTTAAACAGGGAGATGGATTGGCACCATTGTTGTTCAATATAGCACTGGACGAAGTGATAAGGCAGTGGAGAGCAGTAAACGAGGAAATGGGAATACCAAAGACCCATGTGGGGGACAAAAAGGACAAACGGGCTCAAGTGGACTGCCTAGCCTTTGCACACGACATAGCAATAGTAAGTGAGATGCAAGAAGACACAAAGACACAGCTCGACAACTTTAGTAAGGTAGCCAGAAAGATGGAACTAAGGGTCACCTATAACAAGAGAAAGACATTAAATACCACTCCAGGCTGGGAAACACCAGAAGGCACTGTGCAAATGATGGACAAATTTAAACACCTAGGAGAATTTCTAACAGGAAGGAACAAGAGCAAGGAGAGAATAACAGAAAGGATAAAGATGAGGTCAGCCTTCTGCATGGATATATATATATATATATATATATATATATATATATATATATATATATACAATAAAAAGAATATATCCACAGAGATAAAGATAAGCCACTACAAAGCAACGGTGAGGAATGCAGTATTATATGCTGCTGAGACGATGAAACTAGGAAGAGATGGGGCAGAACAACTAGAGAAAGAAGAGAGAAAAATACTAGGTCCCAAAAGAGGTGGCTGTGAAGACCTAGGGAAGAATTGTATCGGAACATGAGAATAATATCCAGGGAAATCAGATTCAAAAGGGCAAGGTTTGCTGGACATGTAGTTAGGATGAGTATGGACAGAATGACAAAGAGTGTGTGGGAAACAACAGGGAGGACACGGAGAAAGACCGCAACCAAGTGGCTTGTTGAACTTCGGAAGGACTGGTTGGAATTGGGGATCAAGGTCGAAGGACAGGAAAAGGAGGAGGAACAAATATACACTGACCAATATGCCGCAGATCAATGACAGAAGAATAAAAGAAAAGATTAGTCTCACCATTGGTGCTGACAGGAGAAACAGACACTGAAGATATCTGAAGAAGATGGTGTCCACAAAGGGGCTACCTGTGGTCCTACAGGGGCCGTAACGCAAGAAGAAGAAGAAGAAGAAGAAGAAGAAGAAGAAGAAGAAGAAATGCAGTTCCTACAGAACATTTTAGGTCTACTATCAGTTTTCCAGAATATTATTGTTTGTTATTTATTTAGATACTACAGTGTAACTTATTTTGTGGTGCATAACTGAAAGCCTATGATTTCCTCTGTTTCATCAACATGAACATTATATATATAGCTGAAAGCATTCCAATTACATGCTGCTTTAGCAGTTAAATGCATGTTTCATCAATGAAAATGTTTTTCATACAGTCTCAAGAGGCTGAATGACCCCCAACAAATCCTTCCCATAGCAAACTAATACAGCCCCATGTAGTCAGACAGCACACATTCACATCGGCCTCAAAGGATTCAACTGTTAATTGATAGAGAAAATCATTGTGTTTCATATGACTTTTTCCAATTCACAAATAAAATAAGTTAAATGTCTGGCTCCAATGAAACATTTTTATTGGGGTGCAGAGTGCAGGTATGCAGACATAACGGTACGAACAAACAGAATGCTGATGATGTAATCTCTGTTGAAGTTGAATCTTTACTCTAGTCGGGCAAGAAGTTAACATTTCCTTTTCTCTATGTGCCATTTGCCATGTAATAAGAAATATGTCCATCTTTGAGATTTTCAGAAGACAAAAAAAAAAAAAAAGCATGGAAGTTTTAAATTTCCGAATTCCCTATTAAGCACCAAGTACATAATTACACTTTCTCCCTTCCCTTTGACACCAAAAGAATGCTCACAAATATTTGCAGTCTTGTTTATGTGTGCACAGACAACTCATCATGTCAGCTGTGTGGTTACCTTTACATCTTACCACTTACTCTGTTGCAAAAATATGTAACCTGCACCATTACACTGACCTTTTTTTCAGTAGTTCAGGATGTGCATGCAGAGAGTTGATTAGTTCATTACTTTACTCTGTTGTACCAATGATGGACTCTTTACCAGTCAAACAGGTTTTGCTCTGCAAACAGAATGCCACAGTGCTGTACACTCTGGTTTTCTGAGGCTTATAGTCTTATTTAAACTACTTGGCACCTGATGTATAAAGTCTGAAGCTGCAGTTTTGTTGCATCGTACACAACACATCACTCTCTGTGCCAACAGAAGAAAACCAATTCGAAAAAGCCCAAATTCATGTAAGATACCTCTGTAGCACCTCTCAGCATTTAAAGAATATATTCTTCTTAACAATGTAGGAAAAGACAAATTGCTACTTACCATAAATACGACACGTTAAGCTGTGGGCTGGCACAACTAATAGACTTAACTGTGCCTGTCTGCAACTCAAATATCTCAAAAACTATTGAATTCTCACCTCTACTTTTTTCCCCTGATTACCAAAATACAATGGCATGAATTGTTTCAAAGTTGTATACTATCTTGTGTTTCCTGTACACAAGCTTTTGAAAACAGTATTTTTATGCAACTGTTTCAATATTTAACTCTTAAAGTGAAATTTAAAGTCTCTTTCTCCTGAAATTCAAGTATGGTATCAATCTCAGCAGCATTTCTAAGCACCTCAAATATAATTTTTAATTTTAATTAGGGCTAGTGCAATTTTGGTTTTTCAAATAGGAGAAATTTTAATGGTAAAAAAAGTTGCCTTCTTGTCACTACATACCTCAAAAATTATTACATTGATAGAAATAACATCGTGGAGTCTTCATAAAATGCAGTACAGTTTACCACAAGGAGGTGAAGGGAATGGCTGAATAGTACTCCTTAGTATCAACAGGAAGGAAAAACTGATCAAAATAAATTCACAAGCATATGATTTAATGGAAGTTACAGTACACTATAGCCTAGTCAAAGGGAAAACACTGCGCAACCCAAGAGTCAGTGGAACTAACAATGTCACTGTCTTAGTGACACATATAATCAAGTCTTCATCGGACTCTGCTGTAATATACCTTCATTTTTCCACGCTTCCTGCATTACTCATTTTACTACTACTACTACTACTACTACTACTACTACTACTACCAGTTCTCTGGCTTAACTTTTTCAATTGTCTTTTGCATACGATGTTCCACTAAAGGTCAACAAATTCTTTATTCACCATAGCTATATGTCATTTGGACTGAGCCTAAGTAAGGTCTGTTGTGTAGAGACGGCAATGGTAGGGAGGCAATATGAACACTGTATGTCTTTTTTTTTTTATTTCACTTTGCTCGTGTTGTGACAAGTTGTACTAATTCCACCCTTTCCAAGTAACTGTCAAACTTTAAACTTCTCTAGCCTTCTTTTTTCCCTCACTTCCTTTGTGGGAACCATATCTTATATGAACAAATGGAGCATTATCCATAAAATTACACAGTTTTTGTGTTAAGTTTTGAAGCAAAGAATCTTCGAATCATTTCAAAGTAGTATTGTGATGCACCTCTTTGTGGGTGATTGAGGTCTTACTTGAACTGAATGACACACATTTAGGAAAGAAACTTTTTCAGTTTCTGCCATGTGCTAACATTTTTCTCTTCCCTTAGGTGACTAAAGCTGCCATCCTTTCACTGATGGTATCATCCAGCAAATCTTTTCACCTACATCCCACGTTCACCTATGTTTCAACACGTTAAACAATAATGGCAAAATTTGTCCCTACTAATTACCTACAAAAGTGTCAGTGCCAGCCTGTAGGACCTTGGCATTTCATTAATAACCTGTGACCCAAAATACTTTTGCTGCAGAATACTAACTTTATCACAACTCTTAGCATGGGGCATAACCCGTATCACTTCAGGCAGGAGGGGGGAGGGGGGGGGTTGCCTTTATAGTCTCTGACGTTATTGAATGTAGTGTATGTTAAAATTCAGGTGTATAAAAAACAAAACATTCATGCCTCGAGATACAGGCCTCCAAAGATGACATAGCAAACACCATTTTGAAGATGCAAATTTCGGAAATTTTTTTAAATGCTGTATCTCTGTAACAGTTCTAGATATTTTGTTACAGTTTCTTTTATTTGAAAGATAACTGCTTTATGATTACAATTGTATCTTTCATTTGGACATATATATGTCAAGGTTCTTTTACTGTCGTCTTGAGTTTTTATAATTTACAGAAATTATTACTATTATTTTTAAAAATGCCAGTCAAGAAAAGTTATATTTTTTCTGTTGATTAGTATCATATAGTACTATATTCTCTGTGAAGAACAGCTTCCACTTTTAAGTTGGACATGTTTATTTCAAAAAAAAATTTTTTTTTACTTGCAAGTTCTTCACTGAAGTTGTTTCTTACTAATTTCTTTGTTACAATGTTTATTTCTATTGTCTTTGTTGCAGTTACTTCTTACCACGTTCTTTGTTGCCATTATTTCTTTTCACTTTCATTGTTGCAGATATTTCTTAGACTTGTTATAGTTTCTTATCAGTTTTTTTGACGTGGTTGTTCATTGCAGGTATCTGTATTGTAGTGTTTCAGTGCTAATTTGTTTACTGAAGAGGTTGCTAAGAAACCCAAGACCATCCAGTAAGTCCTGTGTTTTTGTGAGGAATTTGCCAGTTGACACAGTTGCATTGTGTTTTGTGAAAAGGACTGTTTGAAATGTCTTCTGACTGGGGCCACAGGAGAGTGAAGTGTGCTGACTATTTGCATATCCATGAAAGAGTGATATATAAGACAAATAAAAAAAACAGACTTTGTTTACGTTGGAAATAAATGTTCTCATTTGAAGACTCTGTTTCAAAGTGAAGATGTTTCCAGCGATGACTTTTTGTGTTCTAAATGTTTTGACAGAACAACAACAATGATAGTATCTGAACAAGGTGAGGCCTCCCACGGTGCAGATGATGCACATCTTCCATCAATAGAGGAAGAATTAAATACCCTGAATCAGTCAACTACAGAAGTAGGTGTTAGTCCTGTGAAGAAACCATCGTCAGTGAAATTGAGTCATAAGCTCTATGCATCAAGAAAGTGCACAGAAATTACTAAAGCTATGGATGAATACACTACAGCCAAACTGACCAAATTCTTCAAAGTAGAAATTCCATCTTCAGAAGAAAATTGACCAATGCACTCTTGCAAGGAATTTTTCACAAATATCAATTCAACTGTTTAATACTGTGCACCCTACATTGAAAAGGTCCAAGTTGTAACTATTATTCCAGAGACATTTTCAAAGATACAATTTTTAACCATATTTCATGAGTATCAAAGAACATGGTAGACAAATCAAGAAATGTGAGGCATGTACAAGAAGTCTTTTGAAGATCAGATCCCTATTATGGTCATGCTGTAGAAGTAGCTATATAAGAAGTTCAAATAGTGCAGTCGTATTATGTGGAAGATAAATGGGACTGTTCTTGCCAGAGAGCCAACAAAAAAGACTATAGCTGTAACAGCTGAAGGTCAAAAAGTTGTGAAAGTGAAGAGGTACATGATTCGCAGTATTAAAGAAACTTTTGCAGTTTATAAGAGCAACTATACAACTTCACATATTGGAAGATCAAAATTTTATGCACTATGACCTAAGCGGATAGTTCGACATCCACCTAGAGATGTCAGTTTATGTGTGTACTGCATGAATTTTGAACTGAGTAGTAACTTCAAAGTACTTACTGGAGCACATCACATATGACACCTTTGACTGGCCATGTGAAGCTATTAGTAGTCTGTGACATAAAGCGAGATACTTATTTCAAGAATGTGGTGATTGCCATGGAAAGGAAGAATTGTCTTCACAGACACTTGGCCTGGAAGACATTGCAGATAAGTCTGCAGAAATTACATATGCAACATGGGAGGAAAATAAATTAATTAAGAAAACTGTTGCCTTTGACAGTTTGTCAATTAAACTTGGTGAATCGTGAGTGAAAGCAGTAACACACCAGGATCTGAAGAAACTGCAACAACACAATGCAGAAGTGAAAGGGTGTGTACAGGCTGAAGGATTATGTTTAGTGCTTCACTGTGATTTTGCAGAGAACTGGTCTGTAATTCTCCCACAAGAAGTACACAGGTATCATTGGACTTCACAAAGACATATGACTCCATCGACAGACAGACTCTTGTTAGGATCCTGAAGAACAGAGAACTGGATGGAACTACACAAGAACTCATAAAAGAAATTCTGACAGACACAAAAGCAAGGGTGAGATTCAGAGGAACACTATCAGAAGAATTTAAGATCAAGACTGGTGTTAAACAGGGAGATGGATTGGCACCATTGTTGTTCAATATAGCACTGGACGAAGTGATAAGGCAGTGGAGAGCAATAAATGAGGAAATGGGAATACCAAAGACCCATGTGGGGCACAAAAAGGGCAAACGGGCTCAAGAGGACTGCCTAGCCTTTGCAAACAACATAGCAATAGTAAATGAGACGGAAGAAGACACAAAGACACAACTCGACAACTTAAGTAAGGTAGCCAGGAAGGTGGAACTGAGGGTCGCCTATAACAACACAAAGACATTGAATACTACTGCAGGCTGAGAAACACCGGGAGGCACTATGTAAATGATGGACAAATTTAAAGACCTGGGAGAATTTATAACAGGAGCAAGGGAAGAATAACAGAGAGGATAAAGAAGATGAGGTCAGCCTTCTGCATGACGAGAGATATATACAATAAAAAGAATATCCACAGAGGCAAAGATAAGCCACTACAAGGCAATGGTGAGGAATGTAGTATCATATGCTGCTGAGATGATGACACTAGGACGAAAAAAGAGGTGGAGAGAGGTGGATGCAAAGACCTAACGAAGAGTTTTACCGGAACATGAGAACAATATCTGGGGAAATCAGACTCAAAAGGGCAAAGTTTGCTGGACATTTAGTTAGAATGAGTATGGACAGAATGATGATGAGAGTGTGGGAAACAATGGGGAGGACGAGTGGGTTGCTGAACTTCGGAAGGACTGGTTGCAATTGGGGCTCTAGGTTGAAGGAAAGGAAAATTGGAGGAACAAATACACACCATCCAATATGCCAGAGATCAACAACAGAGAAGATTTCAGGAAAAAGATTAGTGTGTCACCAGTGGAACCAACAGGTTCTGGGCGAAGAGGAGGGAAATGCAGTCCACAAAGGGGCTACCCGTGTTCCTACAGAGGTGTTAACGCAAGAAGAAAAAGAAGAGTAATGACAAGGTTTCAATTTTTACAGTAGTGACATATTTTCAAAACAAGATCAGAAGTGTTGCAGTTATAAGTGATGACACAGGACGTGACTCAGTACATGCTTTTCTAGCAATGTGCAAAATTCTTCAACTGCAAGCAGGGATCATCATTATTTCTGGTGGTGCTCATAGTCATTTTAAAAATCGTTACCAGCTGTTTGAATCGAGTAAGTTGCTTGTGGCATACAGTGCTGCTGGACAGGGGAGTGGGCCTTGTGGTGCTGTAAGAGGCCAGCTGAAGCACCATGCTACAAAACAATCTTTCCAGACCAAATACAGCTGCAATTTAGAATGCTGAGGATTTTACGTGAGTCGTGAAATCCTACACTTCCAAAGCCCTCATTCATTTGTCCAAAGTGGAAATTGAAGGATTCCATGAGCAGAAAAAAGTTCCTAACAAACCACTCATGTGAAAGGAATTCAGAAGACATATTTTTGGACTCAAATTGATGGGTGAACTCACTGCATGCACTTTAAAGAGCAAAGAAGAAGAAATTTCATTCATTCAGCCAACACCTCAGAAACAACAGGACAATATTCAGATGCATAACTCACAATGTTTTGAAGATTGGAAGTGTTCCAGTTCCTATTGGTTCAACAGAAAGGCATCACTCTACACCAAAGGGAGATACTGAAGCAGTGGAACACATTTTTAGTTCATTGATTGGCTAATTTCAGTACGAAACAGAGTGCATAGAAGTTGTATAAATTGAAACCTTTAAGTCTCTGGACCTTTCACATACATTTTGGAACCATTTAAAATGCTTTAAAAATGAGTCTCTTACTCATTTTTCAGAACTAAAATTATGTTAAATAAGACTAGGTTTTGATTTTTATGAGCCTGTTGTGTGATAATGTGGTACTAAAACAGGTTTTGAGTGTGACAAAAATTTCAATTATTCATAAAATCTGTTCAACCTATAAGTGGAAGCCCTCCTTTTCAGGGTATATTGAACTACATGGTACTAATAATAATAATTTTTAAAAAAATTTAGTGGATTGGCATTTTTGAAAAAAAAAAATGTTTTTCCATAAATTATAAAAAAGTTTAGAACTTTGGCAGGTAAGTCCAAATGGAGGATTTCTTTGTAATCACAAAGCAATTATCTTTCAAATAAAAAAAACAACAAAATTTCACATCTTCAAAATTGTATGCATAGCATCATCTTTGGAGGGATGTATCCCTGAGCAGAAATTTTTTTGGAGGGGAAAAAAGTGTTTCTTACTTAGCCCTTCATTTTAACATATGCTAAATTCATTAACATGTGAGACTATGAAGGTGGGATTTATTCCTAGCCTACCTGAACTGATATGGACTATGCACGATTTACTATATTGAAAGAGCTCCACTCTGCAATGTTAGCATTTGGCTCTTCACATGTCAGATACTTACTTGAGGAAAAAAATAGACTTATATTTCAATATGAATTGCATCTTCCTTGGGAGGGGGGGGGGGTTATAAAATAAAAAGATAGAGAGTATTGTGACTGTCCTCACAAGAAGGCACCTTTTGTTTCCAGTATTGCTAATTTAGAAGATTCTACTACTTCTTCCTAATTCTCGTAACTCATCATTTACTGATTTGCAGAGCAGTGCCAGTTCAGTTCACCAGTTTGTCCCAAATATTTCTGCAAGGAACACATGAATTCATGCAACTGACTGTGTAATTATGCTATGTTTGACATCTGAACGTTTCTTAGGGGCGTGCATCCTTGGTTTGCCACTCTTTTGACTAATTTCATCACACATCTTAAGGCACCTGACTATAATGACACACTGAGAAATGACTGGCGCCATGCTTTTCACAGTGCAATGCACTTGATGTGACAATACAGTGGGAACTGGCAGTGCCAGGCTTCCAATGGTGTATTGGTGACGAGAGGAGCCCAGCTCGTTATCTGTCAACTGAACCAATTTAAATAAAGCTATATAGGGTAGTTAACATTACAAAGCTAAAACTTCATTCATGAGAGTGAAATATGATGGATACATATCCCATGGAGTCTACGGTAGCAGTATTACCATAGTAAATATTGACCTATAACAGTTTACAAATTCTGATAAAAAGGTGCAAGGAAGTACTAGTTTTTTTAGGCTTTCATAAATAATATCCTATTCACATTTACAGCCTGGGAACCATGAAATGTATCAGTTCTGCCAAAAGCTTCCAACACAAATAAATCCAGTTCTCATATCGTACGCTACAATACAACAGTGCAAAAATACTTTTAAAAAATTGTCTGTGAAAAATTATAAACACAATGTATGAACTAAACTACAACCATGAATCCTCAAATGTGGATATACAAAAAGTTTGGGCACAAATGCATTTACATATATCAAAGCTATTCCTCAGTTACAATAAAAACTAGAAAATCAGGAGATAAAATAATAATCCTCACAAGACAAAATTCTTAATACTGCTGATAGACAAATATAAGTACACAAACTATCCTACTTTTCAGAATCATTACTTGCCTCCCAAGGAAGGACAGAGGAATACGTTGAAAAAGGTTAAAAAGCAAGGGCAGGTCCTATGACCCCAGGATTAGAGGGACCCACCTGTACTGAGGACAGTAGTAGACAGATTTCTCCTCCTAAAATTCAGTGATGCCCAGCAATTCTGTCAAAACTTTATAGTTTTCTCACATTGATTTTCCTTTTGACACAATCAAGTAAAATAAAAGTCCATTGTTACATCAGTTTTGTACTTTTCTGCTATATTTTCACTCAAATTTCACACATCAATACATAAGACTCATTTTCCAGTCTCATTCTTTCAAAGGTTACATCAGAAAAGTTGCATCCTTCAGTCATAATTTAATAAATATTGTGTGCACTCATACAATACACCACTAATGTACCCCAAATCACCTCAGCATATTCCAATTAAAAAGAATTTTCACGTACAGCAATAATTTCAAAATTATTTTCTAATTATCTGCACAAAATAAAAATTGTGCTAATGTGATCATTTACAAAATTACTTCCTGTAAGTAATTATATTCAGATTGGCCGATTTTAAAAGAAATCATTACTGCTGTCACAAAATAACAACCTTTACAATTAACTGTAACTAATGTGACAAATAATAGTGCTTGTATGCCACAAATTCTAAAACAGAAGGATACTTGCAGTCAGTTATGACAAGTGCTTGAAACAAAGCTCATAAATTCTCAAATATTACGCTGTACAATCAGACAAAGTGCTTTGATTGCTGTCATATAAGCTGTCTTGCATTCTGCTAAGAAAATACATGTTGATAACTGCACAGCTTTGTATCTTTCCCATACAACCAATATTCATGTAAATGTACGCTGAGTTTTTTGGAGTAATTATGCAATAAGTAAAGTATGAGAATTGCACAAATACGAGATGAAACTGATTAATAAAACTATCACAACACCAATTAAATAATACACCACAATGATCATCAGAAAATAAAAGAATGTGAACAACTATCTTGATAAGCTATTAGCTCAAACTCAACGAGTTCATGACAATCTTTACATAATGCAAACAGTGCAGATTTAGAGGAGCACTTATTAATTTCAGTGTAAAGTAGACAGCAAATCAAGACAGTGTTACAGTCATGCAAATAACTCCATGATCAGGTAAAGTCTTCTTTTCTCCTACTGGTCGTCATCTTCAATTGAAACATTACCACTGTCATTGATTATTTCCTGAAAGAACAAATATTTAAAATGTAGCCAATGTTTTAATCTGAGTTGTAGATAACAAACTTTCTCACAAGGAAGATGCACAATTATAATATTTAATCTAGTGCAGTGTTACTAGAGGCCACAATTAAATCGTGTGGACATCTTAACTGCATTACAAGTATTTCACAGGGGGGAGAGAGACAGGGAGGGAGGGAGACAGGGGGGAGAGAGGGAGACGGGGGGAGGGAGGGAGACGGGGGGGAGAGAGAGAGACGGGGGGGAGGGAGACAGGGGGAGGGGGGGAGACGGGGGGAGAGAGAGAGAGACGGGGGGAGGGGGGAGGGGGGGGAGACGGGGGGAGAGAGAGAGAGACGGGGGGAGGGGGAGGGGGGGAGACGGGGGGAGAGAGAGAGAGACGGGGGGAGGGGGAGGGGGGAGACGGGGGGAGAGAGAGAGACGGGGGGAGGGGGAGGGGGGAGACGGGGGGAGGGAGACGGGGGGAGGGGGGAGACGGGGGGAGGGGGGAGACGGGGGGAGGGGGGAGACGGGGGGAGGGGGGAGACGGGGGGAGAGAGAGACGGGGGGAGAGAGAGACGGGGGGAGAGAGAGACGGGGGGAGAGAGAGACGGGGGGAGAGAGAGACGGGGGGAGAGAGAGACGGGGGGAGAGAGAGACGGGGGGAGAGAGAGACGGGGGGAGAGAGAGACGGGGGGAGAGAGAGACGGGGGGAGAGAGAGACGGGGAGACGGGGGGAGAGAGAGACGGGGGGAGAGAGAGACGGGGGGAGAGAGAGACGGGGAGACGGGGGGAGAGAGAGACGGGGGGAGGGGGGGGAGGGGGGAGGGGGGAGACGGGGGGAGGGGGGGGAGGGGGGAGACGGGGGGAGACAGGGGGGAGGGTGGAGACAGGGGGGAGGGTGGAGACAGGGGGGAGGGTGGAGACAGGGGGGAGGGTGGAGACAGGGGGGAGGGTGGAGACAGGGGGGAGGGTGGAGACAGGGGGGAGGGTGGAGACAGGGGGGAGGGTGGAGACAGGGGGGAGGGGGGAGACAGGGGGGAGGGTGGAGACAGGGGGGAGGGTGGAGACAGGGGGGAGGGTGGAGACAGGGGGGAGGGTGGAGACAGGGGGGAGGGTGGAGACAGGGGGGAGGGTGGAGACAGGGGGGAGGGTGGAGACAGGGGGGAGGGTGGAGACAGGGGGGAGGGTGGAGACAGGGGGGAGGGTGGAGACAGGGGGGAGGGTGGAGACAGGGGGGAGGGTGGAGACAGGGGGGAGGGTGGAGACAGGGGGGAGGGTGGAGACAGGGGGGAGGGGGGAGACAGGGGGGAGGGGGGAGACAGGGGGGAGGGGGGAGACAGGGGGGAGGGGGGAGACAGGGGGGAGGGGGGAGACAGGGGGGAGGGGGGAGACAGGGGGGAGGGGGGAGACAGGGGGGAGGGGGGAGACAGGGGGGAGGGGGGAGACAGGGGGGAGGGGGGAGACAGGGGGGAGGGGGGAGACAGGGGGGAGGGGGGAGACAGGGGGGAGGGGGGAGACAGGGGGGAGGGGGGAGACAGGGGGGAGGGGGGAGACAGGGGGGAGGGGGGAGACAGGGGGGAGGGGGGAGACAGGGGGGAGGGGGGAGACAGGGGGGAGGGGGGAGACAGGGGGGAGGGGGGAGACAGGGGGGAGGGGGGAGACAGGGGGGAGGGGGGAGACAGGGGGGAGGGGGGAGACAGGGGGGAGGGGGGAGACAGGGGGGAGGGGGGAGACAGGGGGGAGGGGGGAGACAGGGGGGAGGGGGGAGACAGGGGGGAGGGGGGAGACAGGGGGGAGGGGGGAGACAGGGGGGAGGGGGGAGACAGGGGGGAGGGGGGAGACAGGGGGGAGGGGGGAGACAGGGGGGAGGGGGGAGACAGGGGGGAGGGGGGAGACAGGGGGGAGGGGGGAGACAGGGGGGAGGGGGGAGACAGGGGGGAGGGGGGAGACAGGGGGGAGGGGGGAGACAGGGGGGAGGGGGGAGACAGGGGGGAGGGGGGAGACAGGGGGGAGGGGGGAGACAGGGGGGAGGGGGGAGACAGGGGGGAGGGGGGAGACAGGGGGGAGGGGGGAGACAGGGGGGAGGGGGGAGACAGGGGGGAGGGGGGAGACAGGGGGGAGGGGGGGAGACAGGGGGGAGGGGGGGAGACAGGGGGGAGGGGGGAGACAGGGGGGAGGGGGGAGACAGGGGGGAGGGGGGAGACAGGGGGGAGGGGGGGAGACAGGGGGGAGGGGGGGAGACAGGGGGGAGGGGGGGAGACAGGGGGGAGGGGGGAGACAGGGGGGAGGGGGGAGACAGGGGGAGGGGGGAGACAGGGGGGAGGGGGGAGACAGGGGGGAGGGGGGAGACAGGGGGTAGGGGGGAGACAGGGGGTAGGGGGGAGACAGGGGGTAGGGGGGAGACAGGGGGTAGGGGGGAGACAGGGGGTAGGGGGGAGACAGGGGGTAGGGGGGAGACAGGGGGTAGGGGGGAGACAGGGGGTAGGGGGGAGACAGGGGGTAGGGGGGAGACAGGGGGTAGGGGGGAGACAGGGGGGAGGGGGGAGACAGGGGGGTAGGGGGGAGACAGGGGGGGAGGGGGGAGACAGGGGGGGAGGGGGGAGACAGGGGGGAGGGGGGAGACAGGGGGGGAGGGGGGAGACAGGGGGGAGGGGGGAGACAGGGGGGGAGGGGGGAGACAGGGGGGGAGGGGGGAGACAGGGGGGAGGGGGGAGACAGGGGGGAGGGGGGAGACAGGGGGGGAGGGGGGAGACAGGGGGGGAGGGGGGAGACAGGGGGGGAGGGGGGAGACAGGGGGGAGGGGGGAGACAGGGGGGAGGGGGGAGACAGGGGGGAGGGGGGAGACAGGGGGGATGGGGGAGACAGGGGGGAGGGGGGAGACAGGGGGGAGGGGGGAGACAGGGGGGAGGGGGGAGACAGGGGGGAGGGGGGAGACAGGGGGGAGGGGGGAGACAGGGGGGAGGGGGGAGACAGGGGGGAGGGAGACAGGGGGGAGGGAGACAGGGGGGGAGAGAGACAGGGGGGGAGAGAGACAGGGGGGGAGAGAGACAGGGGGGGAGAGAGACAGGGGGGGAGAGAGACAGGGGGGGAGAGAGACAGGGGGGAGAGAGACAGGGGGGGAGAGAGACGGGGGGGGGAGAGACGGGGGGGGGGAGAGACGGGGGGGGGGGAGAGACGGGGGGGGGGAGAGACAGGGGGGGGAGAGACAGGGGGGGAGAGACAGGGGGGGAGAGACAGGGGGGGAGAGACAGGGGGGGAGAGACAGGGGGGGAGAGACAGGGGGGAGAGACAGGGGGGGAGAGACAGGGGGGGAGAGACAGGGGGGGAGAGACAGGGGGGGAGAGACAGGGGGGAGAGACAGGGGGGGAGAGACAGGGGGGGAGAGACAGGGGGGGAGAGACAGGGGGGGAGAGACAGGGGGGGGAGAGACAGGGGGGGAGAGACAGGGGGGAGAGAGACAGGGGGGAGAGAGACAGGGGGGGGAGAGACAGGGGGGGAGAGACAGGGGGGAGAGAGACAGGGGGGAGAGAGACAGGGGGGGAGAGACAGGGGGGGAGAGACAGGGGGGAGAGACAGGGGGGAGAGACAGGGGGGAGAGACAGGGGGGAGAGACAGGGGGGAGAGACAGGGGGGAGAGACAGGGGGGAGAGACAGGGGGGAGAGACAGGGGGGAGAGACAGGGGGGAGAGACAGGGGGGAGAGACAGGGGGGAGAGACAGGGGGGAGAGACAGGGGGGAGAGACAGGGGGGAGAGACAGGGGGGAGAGACAGGGGGGAGAGACAGGGGGGAGAGACAGGGGGGAGAGACAGGGGGGAGAGACAGGGGGGAGAGACAGGGGGGAGAGACAGGGGGGAGAGACAGGGGGGAGAGACAGGGGGGAGAGACAGGGGGGAGAGACAGGGGGGAGAGACAGGGGGGAGAGACAGGGGGGAGAGACAGGGGGGAGAGACAGGGGGGAGAGACAGGGGGGAGAGACAGGGGGGAGAGACAGGGGGGAGAGACAGGGGGGAGAGACAGGGGGGAGAGACAGGGGGGAGAGACAGGGGGGAGAGACAGGGGGGAGAGACAGGGGGGAGAGACAGGGGGGAGAGACAGGGGGGAGAGACAGGGGGGAGAGACAGGGGGGAGAGACAGGGGGGAGAGACAGGGGGGAGAGACAGGGGGAGAGACAGGGGGGAGAGACAGGGGGGAGAGACAGGGGGGAGAGACAGGGGGGAGAGACAGGGGGGAGAGACAGGGGGGAGAGACAGGGGGGAGAGACAGGGGGGAGAGACAGGGGGGAGAGACAGGGGGAGAGAGAGGGGGGAGAGACAGGGGGGAGAGACAGGGGGGAGAGACAGGGGGGAGAGACAGGGGGGAGAGACAGGGGGGAGAGACAGGGGGGAGAGACAGGGGGGAGAGACAGGGGGGAGAGACAGGGGGGAGAGACAGGGGGGAGAGACAGGGGGGAGAGACAGGGGGGAGAGACAGGGGGGAGAGACAATATCTCCTCATTAGTTATGTGATCTACCCATCTAATCTTCAGCATCCTTCTGTAGCACCACATTTCAAAAGCTTCTATTCTCTTCTTGTCCAAACTAGTTATTGTCCATGTTTCACTTCCATACATGTCTACACTCCATACAAGTACTTTCAGAAATGACTTCCTGACACTGAAATCTATACTCGATGTTAACAAATTTCTGTTCTTCAGAAACGCTTTCCTTGCCATTGCCAGTCTACATTTTATATCCTCTCTACTTCAACCATCATCAGTTACTTTACTCCCCACATAGCAAAACTCCTTTACTACTTTAAGTGTCTCATTTCCTAATCTAATTCCCGCAGCATCACCCGATTTAATTGGACTACATTCCATTATCCTCGTTTTGCTTTTGTTGATGTTCATCTTATATCCTCCTTTCAAGACACTGTCCATTCCGTTCAACTGCTCTTCCAAGTCCTTTGCTGTCTCTGACAGAATTACAATGTCATCGGCGAACCTCAAAGTTTTTATTTCTTCTCCACGAATTTTAATACCTACTCCAAATTTTTCTTTTGTTTCCTTTACTGCTTGCTCAATATACAGATTGAATAACATCGGGGAGAGGCTACAACCCTGTCTCACTCCTTTCCCAACCACTACTTCCCTTTCATGTCCCTCGACTCTTATAACTGCCATCTGGTTTCTGTACAATTGTAAATAGCCTTACGCTCCCTGTATTTTATCCCTGCCACCTTTAGAATTTGAAAGAGAGTATTCCAGTCAACATTGTCAAAAGCTTTCTCTAAGTCTACAAATGCTAGAAACATAGGTTTGCCTTTTCTTAATCTTTCTTCTAAGATAAGTCGAAAGGTTAGTATTGCCTCACGTGTTCCAACATTTCTGCGGAATCCAAACTGATCTTCCGCAAGGTCCGCTTCTACCAGTTTTTCCATTCGTCTGTAAAGAATTCGTGTTAGTATTTTGCAGCTGTGACTTATTAAACTAACAGTTCGGTAATTTTCACATCTGTCAACACCTGCTTTCTTTGGGATCGGAATTATATTCTTCTTGAAGTCTGAGGGTATTTTGCCTGTCTCATAAATCTTGCTCACCAGATGGTAGAGTTTTGTCATGACCGGCTCTCCCAAGGCCGTCAGTGGTTCTAATGGAATGTTGTCTACTCCCGGGGCCTTGTTTCGACTCAGGTCTTTCAGTGTTCTGTAAAACTCTTCCCGCAGTATTGTATCTCCCATTTCATCTTCATCTGCATCCTCTTCCATTTCCAGTATTTCCCTTGTATAAACCTTCTATATACTCCTTCCACCTTTCCGCCTTCCCTTCTTTGCTTAGAACTGGATTTCCATCTGAGGTCTTGATATTCATACAAGTGGTTCTCTTTTCTCCAAAGGTCTCTTTAATTTTCCTGTAGGCAGTATCTATCTTACCCCTAGTGAGATAAGCTTCTACATCCTTACATTTGTCCTCTAGCCATCCCTGTTTAGCCATTTTGCACTTCCTGTCGATCTCATTTTTGAGACGTTTGTATTCCTTTTTGCCTGCTTCATTTACTGCATTTTTATATTTTCTCCTTTCATCAATTAAATTCAATATTTCTTCTGTTACCCAAGGATTTCTACTAGCCCTCGTCTTTTTAACTACTTGATCCTCTGCTGCCTTCACTACTTCATCCCTCAGAGCTACCCGTTCTTCTTCTACTGTATTTCTTTCCTCCATTCCTCTCAATTGTTCCCTTATGCTCTCCCTGTAACTCTCTACAACCTCTGGTTCTTTCAGTTCCTCCAGGTCCCATCTCCTTAAATTAGCACCTTTTTGTAGTTTCTTCAGTTTTAATCTACAGTTCATAACCAATAGATTGTGGTCAGAGTCCACATCTGCCCCTGGAAATGTCTTACAATTTAAAACCTGATTTTTAAATCTCTGTCTTACCATTATATAATCTATCTGATACCTTTTAGTATCTCCAGGATTCTTCCATGTATACAACCTCCTTTTATGATTCTTAAACCAAGTATTAGCTATGATTAAGTTATGCTCTGCGCAAAATTCTACCAGACAGCTTCCTCTTTCATTTTTTCCCCCCCAATCCATATTCACCTACTATGTTTCCTTCTCTCCCTTTTCCTACTGACGAATTCCAGTCACCCGTGACTTAAATTTTCATGTCCCTTCACTACCTGAATAATTTCTTTTATCTCATCATAGATTTCCTCAATTTCTTCATCATCTGCAGAGCTAGTTGGCAAATAAACTTGTACTACTGTAGTAGGCGTGGGCTTTGTGTCTATCTTGGCCACAATAATGCATTCACTATGCTGTTTGTAGTAGCTAACCCGCACTCCTATTTTCTTATTCATTATTAAACCTACTCCTGCATTACCCCTATTTCAATCTACATGACCTGACATAAAACGTGAAGCACCTTGAAGACACGATCGGGTATAAGTGTCATGTACATGTGCACACCACTAGCGACTATGTAAATTATTTAGAGTTGGAATTCTCTGTGACATCTAAAATGACCACCATAGTGCATTCATGTTGTTGATGTTTAGTATTATTATTATTATTATTATTATTATTATTATTATTATTATTATTATTTCTTTCTTATCTCAGACGTTATGTCTGGTCAAAAGTGGAAAGTGATGTGGACCTTGATCAAGTGTGACTTCCTTTTAACTGAATGGTATATGTTATATTGCATTTAGGAACTTTCGGGTAATTGAACATGTATCAATAATTATGGATTTCTATAGTTGTATATATATGTTTGGATGTAGCTGTATTGCATAGATGTACTGGTGGATATTGTGTGGTAGGACTTCTGTAGTTGATAGTGTAATTGGTATAATGTCAACTTTATCCTGATGCCATATATCCTTGACTTCCTCAGCCAGTTGGACGTATTTTTCAATTTTTTCTCCTGTTTTCTTTAGTATATTTGTTGTATTGGGTATGGATATTTCGATTAGTTGTGTTAATTTCTTCTTTTTATTGGTGAGTATGATGTCAGGTTTGTTATGTGGTGGTGTTTTATCTGTTATAATGGTTCTGTTCCAGTATAATTTGTATTCATCATTCTCCAGTACATTTTGTGGTGCATACTTTTATGTGGGAACGTGTTGTTTTATTAGTTTATGTTGCATGGTAAGTTTCTGATGTATTATTTTTGCTACGTTGTCATGTCTTCTGGGTTATTCTGTATTTGCTAGTATTGTACATCCGCTTGTGATGTGATCTACTGTTTCTATTTGTTGTTTGTAAAGTCTGCATTTATCTGTTGTGGTATTGGGATCTTTAATAATAAGCTTGCTGTAATATCTGGTGTTTATTGTTTGATCCTGTATTGCAATTATGAATCCTTCCATCTCACTGTATATATTGCCCTTTCTTAGCCATGTGTTGGATGTGTCTTGATCGATGTGTGGCTGTGTTAGATGATACGGGTGCTTGTCATGTAGTGTTTTCTTTTTCCAATTTACTTTCTTCGTATCTGTTGACGTTATGTGATCTAAAAGGTTGTAGAAGTGGTTATGAAATTGCAGTGGTGTAGCCGATGTATTTATATGAGTGATTGCTTTGTGTATTTTGCTAGTTTCTGCTCGTTCTAGAAAGAATTGTCTTAAATGTCTACCTGTCCATAATGTAGGTTTTTTATGTCGATTAATCCCCTTCCTCCTCCCTTTCTGCTTAACGTGAATCTTTCTGTTACTGAATGTATGTGATGTATTCTATATTTATGGCATTGTGATCGTGTAAGTGTATTGAGTGCTTCTGGGTCTGTGTTACTCCATTTCACTACTCCAAACGAGTAGGTCAATATTGGTATAGCAGAAGTATTTATAGCTTTTTTGTTTTGTTTTTTGCTGTCAATTCTGTTTTCAGTATTTTTGTAAGTCTTTGTCTATATTTTTCTTTTAGTTCTTCTTTAATAAAGGTAGTATCTACTCCTATTTTTTGTCTGTATCCTAAGCAAATGTGTGATTTTGTGTGGGTATGTTCCAGTAATATTGTTGTTATTGTTATTGTTATTGTTATTATATTATTATTATGCCTGGTAAGATATAAAAGGGGTGTGAATATCAGATGTTG
The DNA here is from genome assembly GCF_023897955.1 of Schistocerca gregaria. Classification (NCBI taxonomy): domain Eukaryota; kingdom Metazoa; phylum Arthropoda; class Insecta; order Orthoptera; family Acrididae; genus Schistocerca; species Schistocerca gregaria. Next base: position 3,599,625 of record NC_064920.1, on the reverse strand, counting down.
AATAATAACTGAAGGACATGGAGATGTCGTGCGATAATGTGAGACAGCATTACCGTCACCTCACAGAGTTGGGTTGAAAGGTCCCTCACTGTGGATCTCCATTTGGCCGGTTGGTCACACCATCCAGACCTGTGGGCCATTCAGTAACAGTGTCCTGATGCTGGACTGCATGGGAACACGAGGGCAGACACACTCATAGTCGAGGTCTCATGTTTGATCACCATAAGGGAGGAATGCCATATTGTGCACCAAGCACATCCCCTCAAGATCTGCACTTGCCATCCAAGAAATGGACTCATCACAACATTGTTTTGGATAAGCACAGCTGTATTACTCCTGGTGCCATGGTTTGGGGAGCTACTGAATAAGACTTCAGGTCACAGCTGGTAGGAACTAGAGAAATTCTGATGGGACAACTGTACATCACGAACACCGGCATACTGCATTTTCTTGTGTGACGGTATTGCAATGTCATATTTCAACAGGACAACGCTCATTCACAATGGAACACGTTTCTATGAACTGTGTGAGGTGCTGAGGTGGTCATTTGATTAGTGAGATCTCTACATCTGACCTCAAAGAAAATGGGTGGGACAAACCAAACATCAACTCTGGAACAGAGCCAGTATCCCCGACATCAATGGTAAGTTATATATTTGTGGGCCAGCTTGCTTCCCTACAGTATATGACAGCCTTATGACGTGCTTCACAACTGAATCTGTGCAAGAATCCAGGCCAAATGCGTTAAAAAAAAATTGTGGTAATGTCTAATGGGACCAAAAAGCTGAGGTCATCAGTCCCTAAGGTTACACATACTTAATCTAACTTACACTAAGGACAACACACACACCCATGAACAAGAGAGACTCAAACTTCCAACAGGATGAGCTGTGCAAACTGTGACGAGATGCCTCAGACCGCACGGCTGAGGTCCAATATCAATCCAATAAACAAGCTTTTACTTCAAGTTTTTTGTAAATTTGATTCGATTTTGAAACTGATAAAATAACATCACATCCCATCTAAAACTTAAGTTTCATTTCATTTACTCTCCCATTTCTGTGTGTTTTACTCTTTTCCATGCAGTGTAGGAACCAAGACAGAATTTTAAGCACAAAAGACGAAAAATATCAGATTTAAAAAGGTGTAACACAGTGATGCAGTCCCTCGCTCTTTCTGTTCAATCTACACATCTAAGAAACAATTATGGAAATGAAAGAAAACTTCAGGAGTGGGGTTATAATATAAGGTAAGAGAATATCAATGACATGATTCACTGCTGATATTGATATCTCCCATGCAAGTGAGAAATAATTGCAGGACATCCTGAACTGAATGAAGCCTAATGAGCACAAACTGTGGCCTGAATGTAAAGTCATGGAAGACTACAGTAACGAGTACCAGCATATAAGCCATAAATTTAATATAAAAACTGACCACTAAGTAGTCAAAGTGAAGAAATTTTGCTTCTTTGGGAGTGAAATCACATGTTCTGACAAAGCAAACACATAAAAGGTGAACAGGCATAGGAAAATGATGCATCCCTGGCCAAAACAAGTCTACTAGTATTAAGCATAGGTCTTAACACAAGGAAGAAATCTCTGAGAACGTATGTTTGGAGGGCATGATTGGATAATAGTGAGTCAGGGACTATGGGAAAACCTAGAAAGAAGTGACCCAAAATATTTGAAATGTTAAAAAATAAGTATACTGATAAGGAATTAACTGCACATAAGGAATTCTCTACAGAACCGAAGAAAGAAACACATACGAAAGCACTGATAAGAAACGGGTGTAACATTACAGGACATATTGGGACACATTGAAGTATTCGATACTGTAGACTTTTACGGGATGTCGATACAGATATGCAAAATGTAAAGGGAAACTTTGGTGATGTTTAAATATTGTACTGTGTCAATATTAGGACATTTTGCACAGAAAGAACAAAAATAGAATTAATGTAAATATATATAAGTGTTAGTAACATATTTTCATTCAATTTAGTAATTATATTTCATTTTGTAAAAGAAAGACTCACTGTTTGCTGTAGCTCTGATTAATTGTATAAATTATCAGTTTTGAGCTAAATTATCTCGTATAATATGGACAACATACTTTTAAAAACTCACCAGCTAAAGAGAAAGTCTGTAAATGAACGTTTAATGCACACTTCTGGAACTTTCTATGGAGAAATTCTATATTATGATCGCAAAAATACGAAAACTTGTGAAAACTGTTTCATAACCTAATTTCGAAAGACGATTAGTATCAAGAAATATTGCTAAAAAGATTTATGTACGTTTTGAAACACGATTTAAATCATTTTACATATAAATAGTTGTTCTAAATCACTCAAGAAATATCCAGAATCAAATGTCAAGATATTTCTGGAAACGTCGGTACAAATCTGGTGAAGGTTATCCAGAAGCTGGTAGAAAAATGTTATAAAATCTATTTGGAAATTATGCTTGTAAGAATTTATATGTACTGATCCTTTTACTTACTTTAATCTGTACTAAAATTCTGTAATGTCTAATTTAGTTTTAAGTCGTGAATTGCTATCGTATTGTAAACAAAACATTGTCAAAGACTCTCATTGTTTGGAAAGATATTAATACACCTAGGAGTTGTCAGTTGCCAGTTCGGATATGCAGTGCAGTTAGCTCGGAGAGTCAGTTGTTGAGTCTGTGAAGTCTGTCAGTTCTGTTTGTAAATAAACGTCTGTAATGAAGAATTACTTGTTGTCATCAATATGAACTCAAGACCTTTTGCACGAAGCAGACACCTCCTAATGCAACATTTTAATTTGGTGTTGAGGAGCTGAAAACCACCCAGTGATTCTTCAAAATAAAATACGTCTCTTCTGGGATCACAAGAAGAAAATACGTCTGTTTTGGGACCACAAGAAGAGGATATACGACGGACCAGTCATTCTTCAGAAGTAAATACGTCGATTCTGGGGTCACAAGAAGAGGAGTGAATCAACCGAGCGGAACCATCCTGGAATTGAAGAAATTTCGCAAAACACGGACACCAACGACCGCCGACGGACACTAAGATAAGTACCTGCTTCCTAAAATAATGGAAAAAGATGCAGATTTCAGTATTGACAGCGGTGCAGCGAGTACACCTATTAGGGAAAGTGCTTCTGACAGTGTAGGAATGTTGGAAATGTTAAAACAAATGTTTTCAGAGTTAAACTCGAAGAGGGACGATTCTCGTGCCGAATTACGTCAACAAATTGAACAGACACAACAACAGATAGACAGGTCGATTTCGAAGGCTGTGTGTGATTTAAAATCAGAAATAAATTCAAATACAGAACAGATTGCTCACACTAATCAGGTTCTCGAAGAATGGCGAATTACTTTTGAGTCAAACCAAAAAGAACTTAATTGTCGTGTGGACACGGTTGAGAGCAAAATTTCTGTCCTTGAAACTGATTTAAGTAACGAAATTTCAAATAACCAGTCAAAACTTAAAAAAAGTTGTTGATTTTGTAAATGAGGAAAATTCTCAATTGAGAAATGAATTTGACCAGATAAAACGATTTTTTGAAAGCGAAATTGAATCTTTCAAATCTGATTCTGACAAAAAGGTCACAGAAATTTGTAGTAGAGTAGGTAATGTCGAAAAAACTGTAGACAGAAAATTTGTAGAAATAGAAGAAACTATGTTGCAAAAAGGTTTTAGTAATAGTTGTAATGGGGTATGGGGAAATTTTCCCATTAAAACTTATCCTGGTGACAAGAATATACACCCAAAAGACTTCATGCAATTCTGCAAGGAGCAGTTCACGTCCATAATGACAGATAGTGTTAAGATAAAATTTGTAAAGAAATTACTTGATGGTGAGGCGCTTTCGTGGGCCAATCAGAATTGTTCCGCGGAAATGTCCTTTGAAGATTTCGAAAAATGTTTTTTAACCAAATTTTGGTCTGAAACTGAGCAAGCTCGAATCAAAAGTGAATTCTTGAATGGTCCTAGTTACAGAGAATCTGATGGGTCAATGAAAGCCTATTGTGAGAAACAGTGGCAAAAATTAGTGCATCTGGATAAGCCATTTGATGAGCTAACTCAAATTGATGCACTAAAACGGAGACTACCGGAAAGAGTACAATGGGGTTTAGTATATGGTCCAGATGAGTCCATAGAACAATTCTTGAAATATGTGGACAAACTTGATAGAGCCTTTGAACAAAACAACAGATTTAATGACTTTGTAGGTTCATCACACAGAGGGTGGGAACCGAACCGTGGAAATAATAACAATAATAGTGAACGAAGAAACTTTAACAACAACAGGGATAATTATAATAGCAATGACAGAAGAAATTTTGGTAGGAATGATCAGCACTTTAATTCAAACAGAGAATGGGAAAATCGAAACAGGTCCTGGGGTAATGACATGAGAGAAGGTAACCCGAGGCAGGGAAACGACAGACATAGGCCTTTAAACGACTAAATGCTCCACTGGGAGTCTGTCAGTTTGGGGCAAGGAATTTTCAAAATCAGGCTAATTTCACCCGGAACAGACAGCACTATAATCAGAGACCTAACCAGTATAGACATTATGCTTATGATCGATCTGTAGATAGAGGTAATGAAAAAATTAAATTTGACAGAAAATTTTGGAATGTCATCAGAGAAAATACTAGAAACAACTGTAATAGGAACCAGGCTACCTTTGATGAAGTAGGCTTAGAAGATGATATAATTGCAAATTTATATAATCAAGAAGAAGCACCTAATGCTGAAATGAAAGGTAAGGATAACTTTGATAATTTTGGATTGTACAAACTTACGTGTGGTGATGTTTTAGATGTAAGTTGTCATAATGATGTTCGTACTGAAGTTTCTGGAAAGTCTGATATTCATGTGTATGTGGTTGGTGAAGATGGTGTTGCGAGTAATGTTGGTGATACCAGTAGTATTTGTAGTGTAAGCTCAGGCAATGATGATGATAATGTTGATGTTAAGGCTAATGGTGATTATGTACTAGAAGATTTTGATGGTGAATTGGATGGAATAGTTTATGTTGAAGTTAAGGAGGATGTTATAAGCAATAGTGTTGAGAATAGTTGTGCCAGGAACTCTAACTACATTCCACATGAGAATCAGATTGTGCCAGTTAAGCTTAGTAATACATCAGGAGACAGGGGGGTTGATTGTGCTGATGCATCTGAGATTATTTTGAAATCCGTTTGGGACAAATTTAAAGATTACAGTGATGACAATGATGTTAAGATCAAATTAAGGGAAATTTGTGAACCAGTTTCTGCTTTTAAGCCTAATGAAATCATCAAACGGGGTACTAGTCAGCATGTGTGTGAGGTAAATAGTAATCCAGACATTCCAGTAAATTCCAGTAGACCTAGAAGTTTGAAGAAAGTATTGCCTAATAAAGAAAACCTAAATATGGAACAGAGGTATGATGAGATAGCAGAAGGTCTTTTGTATGAAAAACAGGAAGAAAGGGAAAACACCACTATTGGCAGTCCATACATAAAAATTAAAGCTGCAGGTTGGGAAGGGTATTGTTTGATTGACACAGGGAGTCCAATTGGTGCCATTTCAAGCAAATTAAAAGATATAATTAAGCATGATCCTGACTTTGTTGAATTACCAGTTGTTGGAATAAAAATTAGAGGCATTACCGGCAAACTGAGCAAAATTGTTAATAGACAGGTGTTGTTGTCCTTCAGTATAAATGATGTACAGTTTACTCAAGGATGTCTTGTAATAAGTGACCTAAATGAGAATGTACTGTTGGGTATAGACTGGATATTAAAAGCTAATGCAGCATTTGATTGGGAAAGGAGTTTGTTTACCTTTATTGACCCTAAGACGAGAGTATGTTCCAGTACTGACATGTCGGTTAAAAACTGTGCTGATAAGGGAATTGAAATTAGGGACGTTACATTTTCTAAAGACAGTGGTTATTGTGTAGAGGAAATTACTGAGGATTATGATGATGGAGAATATGGGGATATAGTTCAAGAAAAATTACGGGAATCAGATAATTTGAACCAAGAACAGAAGGTAGAGTTAGAAAGATTATTGTGGAATTACTGTGATGTTTTTGATGATAGACCTGGCAGAGTGAAGAATTATCAATGTAAACTCAGATTAAAACCACATGAGCCATTCTTTATAAAACCTTATAGTGTACCCATTGCAAAGAGAAAAGATGTAGAAAAGGAACTTCAAAAGATGGAAGAGTGGGGCATCATTGAGAGAAGTAAGAGCCAATACAATAATCCTTTGGTAGTGGTTGCAGAACGTGATGGCAGTGTCGGGCTTGTACTAGATTCAAGACACCTAAATAAGTATCTGGAAAGAGAGACCGATCATCCAGAGAATATAGACGAACTACTTCATAAATTTGAAAGAATGAAATACATGACCAGTTTAGATCTCACATCAGGATTTCACCAAGTAGAATTAGAAAATGATTCCAGAAAGTATACTGCCTTTTTGTATGGGGGAAGATGTTACCAGTATTGTGTGGTACCATTTGGGCTGAATGTCTCAGTAGCCGAATTCATTAGAGCACTTGTTTTTGTTTTGGGAAAAGATCTTTTAGCAAAATTAACTGTGTATGTAGATGACATTTTGATCACTGGAGAAACTTGGGAAGAACATGTTAATACTTTGAGGGAGGTTTGCAATAGATTAAGGAAAGGGGGAATGTCACTTAAATTATCTAAATGTAAGTTTGGTATGAAAAAATTGAAGTTTCTGGGGCACAGTATTTCTGAGGAAGGTATTTTGCCAGATCCTGAAAAACTCGAGGCAATTGCAAAATTCCCAATTCCAAACACCAAGAAACAACTAAAGTCATTTTTCGGGATGTGCGGTTACTACAGAAAGTTCATTAGTACCCAAGCTCTAAATGCTCCAAGTCTTAACAGATTGCTGAAGAAAAACGCAATGTGGGTTTGGGATCAGGAATATGAAGCTACTTTTGAAGAAATAAAAACACAGTTATGTAACAGTCAAATTTTGTACCGTCCTGATTTAAGTTTACCTTTTTGCATTATGGCAGATAGTAGTGATTATGGCCTAGGTGCTCACCTTTTCCAAGAAGTAAATATAAATGGGAAAATAGAACACAGGTCTATTGCTTTTGCTAGTCGAACCTTGAAAAAACATGAGAGGCAATACACTGTTACAGAGAAAGAGCTTTTGGCCATTTACTGGGCATTTTCTAAATTCAGAAATTATTTATTGGGAAACCAGGTAGTTGTCTACACAGACCATAAGGCATTAATTTATATTCAAGAATGTAGGTTGCATCATGGAAGGATTACCAGGTGGGCACTCTTGTTACAACAATTTAATTACTCAATAAAATATCTTAGAGGACCCGATAATGTAGTTGCTGATGCTTTATCTAGACTACCTATGGGGGGGTGACTTTGAAGATGACAGTGGTGAATTAAAAAAGTTTTTTGACATATACATTGGACCTTTCAAGATTCAGGACAATCCTCATCCGAATGCTTACCGTCTAGTCTACCCAAAATCTGGCAGACTGTTTGGCCTACGAAACGTGACCGAACTGAAATTGTATTTAAAAAAATGTAAAAAAGTATTTTAGATAATAGATGTTTATAAACTTTTATATGTAATCTTACCAGGATATTTTTGTATACTTTGAATTGTTGTATTTATCTGATTCCTCAGGGGAGCATACATTCTTTGTGTGCTAAGTGTTTGGCGAGCACTAGGTCCCCTATCTATGCAATTGTCATATTTCATTTTCCTCTTCTGGCATTGCATCTTACACTTATTCTGTGATCCTGTATAATTAATTTTCTCCATCTGTCAGTCTATCCTCTCTTAGCTTTAAGAAATTATTTAGAGTAAATTTTCTTGAGTAATTAGACTTTAGAGAATTCAAATTTCTGTGTCCTTAAAAACCGGTCCACCGACTATTAAATGCTTTTGCTAATGTTTAACTGGGTTTGACCACTGTATGCTGTATATTCATAGCGGACTGTGCTATTGCAGCCTGTGATAGCCTGCAGTGTATATGGAAACCATACGGACAGTGAAGATGAGACTGAAATACAGTGTGTGGCATTGAGATATACCGACCTTTAAGGAAGAAGATCACCGACCTTCAAGAAAGAAGATCACCGGTCTTCAAGAAAGAAGACACCAAAGATATGTGTAAAACTTTTCTGTTTTGTAATGTAAGGACATCAACCCTTCCGTGTTTCACGTGGAAGTGCTGATGGTGGGGTTGTGTAACATTACAGGACATATTGAAGTATTTGATACTGTAGACTTTTAGGGGATGTCGATACAGATATGCAAAATGTAAAGGGAAAATTTGGTGATGTTTAAATATTGTACTGTGTCAATATTAGGACATTTTGCACAGAAAGAACAAAAATAGAATTAATGTAAATATATATAAGTGTTAGTAACATATTTTCATTCAATTTAGTAATTATATTTCATTTTGTAAAAGAAAGACTCACTTTGCTGTAGCTCTGATTAATTGTATAAATTATCAGTTTTGAGCTAAATTATCTCGTATAATATGGGCAAGATACTTTTAAAAACTCACCAGCTAAAGAGAAAGTCTGTAAATGAACGTTTAATGCACACTTCTGGAACTTTCTATGGAGAAATTCTATATTATGATCGCAAAAATACGAAAACTTGTGAAAACTGTTTCATAACCTAATTTCGAAAGACGATTAGTATCAAGAAATATTGCTAAAAAGATTTATGTACGTTTTGAAACACGATTTAAATCATTTTACATATAAATAGTTGTTCTAAATCACTCAAGAAATATCCAGAATCAAATGTCAAGATATTTCTGGAAACATCGGTACAAATCTGGTGAAGGTTATCCAGAAGCTGGTAGAAAAATGTTATAAAATCTATTTGGAAATTATGCTTGTAAGAATTTATATGTGCTGATCCTTTTACTTGCTTTAATCTGTACTAAAATTCTGTAATGTCTAATTTAGTTTTAAGTCGTGAATTGCTATCATATTATAAACAAAGTATTGTCAAAAGACTCTCATTGTTTGGAAAGATATTAATACACCTAGGAGTTGTCAGTGGGCAGTTGGGATATGCAGTGCAGTTATCTCGGAGAGTCAGTTGTTGAGTCTGTGAAGTCTGTCAGTTCTGTTTGTAAATAAACGTCTGTAATGAAGAATTACTTGTTGTCGTCAATATGAACTCAAGACCTTTTGCACGAAGCAGACACCTCCTAATGCAACATTTTAATTTGGTGTTGAGGAGCTGAAATGTTATACGGGGCAGCATGATACGTACTGTGGAAGTTTCTTCCTGATGTCTTCACACATGCCCTAAGAGAGCTGTACAGGGTGGTAAATACTGTAGGGGAATAAAACAACCAAAAAATAACTGGGAAAAAAAGGAGGGAGAGAGGGGGGGAGGGGGGGGGGGAGAGAGAGAGAGAGAGAGAGAGAGAGAGAGAGAGAGAGAGAGAGAGAGAGAGAGAGAGAGAGAGAGAGAGAGAGAGTACAGTGGTTAAGAATTAATAGGACACTTGACAGCAACTGACACAAACTTTTCTCCAGATGAACACTGATTAACATCAATACTGATCATTTCTACTGAAGTGATACTTTTATGTAACGTACAAAGAGTTAAACTCGACATATATTAAGTCAACTTAACAATCCTTTATTGCCGAAGGAAAAAACTGTTGGGAGATATTTAGCTTTTTGCTCTGAAAGGACGAACTGTAGGGCTTATGTCTTTGGAAAGTCTTAGGATATTTCTAATGTGTTCTGGCATACAGCCTTGTTGGATCTGAAGGTTGTATGTGGCCAAATTATTGTTCTAAAATAGACGAATGTGAAAGTTTCTACAGATATCTGCAGCAGAAAATACAAGTTAAGCATAAGTGAATCAAAGAAATAATTTCAGACACATTGCCATTTCCAGTGCGCAAACAGTAATCCTGAATCACATGATAAAACACTGCACAGGACACCAAGAACACTAGATATATTACATCCACTTAGTATATATTATAGACTAGGAATTGTTCTCTCCATGATCTTGGTGTAGTGTTACTATTTCAAAAAGCGAGGTTTTAGATTTTAGTTATGCTTCATGCATGTAACATGTGCTGTTGCTATACACAGTCTCCTCTCCATAAGTGCAGGAAGTTAATGTATAATTGTTACTTTTAATCATGGGAACAAGGAAAATACATTAACACAGTGTAATAATTAAGATTAATGTAACGTGTTCTTGAAAATGAGCATTTACAATAGGAACTTAACATGGGGAATGTCAAGACCCCTTTCTGCCTCCCTCAAGGCACTGCAGTGGTAAAGACAGTCTGAATGGTTTTATATAATCAAAATAGAAGCCTTGTTTTTAGAAATTATGTAATACTACTACACAATACTAAGTAAGGTTAGTAACTACCAAAAACAAATCAATATCAAACAACTTCTATCAATACCTCCACATATTGCAATCTCCACAGAAGTATCAACTTAAATTGGACATGGCTTTCAAATACCTACTGAACTAGCTGCATAGTATTTAAATAAGAATCCTACAGCTCACAATACAAATTCAACAAAAGTAAGAAGAATCAATTACAATTATCATGCATTATATAAGTGAGATAAAAAATTGGCTAGTGTCTTAGATTTTCGTACTTGTGACAGAACTGGACCCACTTAACTAAAAAAACTACAGATATTGCAGTCTAGGCTGCAACATCTCTCACTGGCAGTGAAACAACACAACTGTTTCATGTCAAATAGAAGGTCACAATCAATGATCAAAAATTGCTGCTTAAATAGCGACAGACTTATCCATTTCCTGACTTACTATAGTGGGTAATTCACATAGAACAGCAGCTACTGGAGTCAAAACCTATAAAGGGATACTGAACAACTGAGAAGAATCTTATGTTTCTAATTACTTGTGAAAGCACAGGAACAAGATATCTTGAGGGCAATTCAATGAAAACTGACTCAACCTAAACATAAGGCACCAAGAGCAGATGGGTGGAATAACAAATGAAAAGTCAGTGTTCGACACAGTAACTGAAATGCTAACCCTGTGTCTGATTTCTGCTTCAGCATGTAACCAGTTTGAAGTTTTTCTACCTCCCTTTCAGTCTCCCACTCTTCTGTCACCATTTCCTCTCTGACTTTTCATTTCTCTCTTATCTTTTACATTTTACGACATCTTTTACACAGTCTTGTGTTTCTTTCACACTTATCTTTTTCAACATTGGGACTCATTCAACATCACCAGAGTTCCTCACTATTTCCTGGCTCTCCCAGTAAATTCAATTTGCCTAAGAATTCCTCATTATCCAGACCGCTTGCCACCCTGTCATTTACTGAACCAGCAGTCCATTGGTATTTCAAATTTTATCATTTGAAAGTTATGCATTTTCTGGCCAACCAACATGTATATTGATTACAATTTCATCACCAAACAATGACCTATTAAGTGGAAAGTTGAGACTATAATTTTACAGCAGCTGAATTTCCACAGAGAATCTGTTTACACCAACATCCAGCCTGGTACAGCTGAAAAAGGTGAGAATTTTCAGTTCCTTCCTTCTCAAATAAAAACTTTTGTCTGCTTGGTGCTTTACATACATAACACTTCTGAAACACAACTTTCATTTTCAATGCATATTATACAATTTATTATCATTACCTTGAAAGTGTCAACCAAGGTCTTAGTTTCTTCCAACATCGCTTCACACACTTCTTTCTCCTCCTCCAGAATAGATATCTTCTGGTGCAATAACTCATTCTCCTTTAAAGCATCCTCAAGCGCTACACGCCTCCTCTCTGCCAGTACCTTCCAGTAATTTTCACTGGGTTCCTCTGAAACAAAGATTCCATACATAATAATAATAATAATAATAATAATATTGATGTCGTCTTGGAAAATGAGTTTAAACAAGCCTTTACAATTAACAGTGAAATTATGTGGTAACTTATCTACTTAAAAAGGATAGCGGTGAGAGTTTAGAAAATAAAAAAGAAGTTCAGTTATTCAAATTAAATACCACACAATGAACTAAACATGAATGAATTTTAGTACTTTGATTATTGATGTAATGCAGTTTTGTCCCAAAACAGATGGAACTACAGCTCAGAAATGTTTCTGAATTGTTATTTAGTTAATTTCAAGTGACTACTATGTAAACAATGCAGTTTCTAAATTCTCAGCTAAGAATGTCCACTGTCTAGTCTGTGCACACAAGAGAAATGGCGCCGTTACAGAAATGATACATTGAACTATTATTTTTGGTCTCAATTTCAGATTTAGGTCTTTTGTGCAATTTCTAAAAAGTAAGTAACAAAATTAAATGACAAAGTCTTTATTGGCCGAAAGCAAACTTTCAGGCAGTATTTTTGTTGTACCTTTCTGCGACTCAGCATCTCTGATTTTTCATCGTATGAAATTAAATGAGCGGTATATTATTACCAAAAGGAGAGAATTAATGTTAAACTAAAAGCTGGTCAAATAAATGAATAGGAAGCTTTTGTAGCAGAACATTGAGAAAAACCTTGAAAATGAGACCTACAGAGAAACTTACCATCCAAATGGTAGACTTCACATTTTTCATATTCAATGACAAAAAGTTTCTTGGTAATCTGCACATATTTCATGTTACATTATACATGAACATGTAATTAAGAATCTAAAATTTGGACTACCAAATTGGTTAAACCATACAGGAGATGCTGCAAGTCTGATACCTTTAGTTTATCTATCCCCAACAGCTCCAATGCTTTGGAGACTGGACAAAAGCTTCAACTCCAACCAAGAACTTCAAAAGCTGTCTTTCAGTACAGGGCATTAGGTACAGAGTCGAGGATGAAAAGTTTTAAGAAAACCAATATGGTGATACTGACGGGTATTAGTGACAGGAGGAGAATGTCTTAACTGGTACATTACACTTTTGGGTGCAATGACCACATAACTAGAACTTTTAAGCCATGTGCATGGATTAGCAATTTGACCTGTGATTTAGGCTTTTTTGGAGAAGGATCCCGGAAAAAAGGATCATATTATTATTTTAATTATTATTATACAGATGGAACATTACTTTAATTATACAACAGAGGATGTCTCACGAAAGATGCCCAGGAGGGGCCCCAGGTCACATGGCACGTTTGTTGGCTATTGTAACTGTGTATGGTGGTTGTTGCAATGCGTAGTTCTCATATACCAATACTTAGCGCATGCCCTCCTACACTGTACAACTGAGTGTACTGGTATTTTCTCTTGAGTTCTTATATAAAGTTTAATTGCTTCAAATATTGTTGGTACATTTCATTATTGCAACCACACCGAGTCCAGGGCTTTCCCTGCCTGTATGTCGCTGGGCCTGACCCTCAGACACAAACACTATGTGCGTGTCTTCTATACTGCGTGACTAAGATTCGGGTGTGTTGTTTTGAGTTTCCTGCCTAGTTTCCATTTAGTATGGTATACATGAAGGATCAACAAATGTTTCTTGTGATGAACTATGCAAAAACAATTCAAGTGTTGGCCCGAGTTAATATGAAAATTCCTCAGTGTGCAGGCTCTCAGTGACTGAACAATACGAAAATTAGTTAAGCAATTTCAAGAGACAGGATCTGTGTTAAACAAACGAAGGTTTAAAGAACCTAGTGTTTTAACCAAAAATAAATTAGAGGAGATAGTGGAGGCCTTGGAAAGAAGTCCAAGAAAATCTCTGTGCCGCTTGTGTCAAAATCCATATGCCACACAGCTGTGCGCAAACTGGAACCATATAACATAACAGCAGTGCATCAACTGAGGAACTCTGATACTGTTACTCAACACTGTTATTGCAACTGTCTGTTACAGTCTGTGCATGATGGGGAAGTTGATCTTTAGATGCTTTTTCTCCTGATGAAGCATGGCTGCATTTATCAGGGTACGTAAATTCTCAGAATAATTGACACTGGAGCTCCAAAAATCCTCACGAATTACATCACAACTTCTGCATAACCTGAAAACCGAAGTGCAGTGTGCAATTAGGACAAGACAAATTATTGGAGCAATCTTTTCCCACAAAACAATATGCTCTGACAGGTATGTGATGATGTTCGGTTTATTGGGCACTAAACTCCGTGGTAATCAGCGCCCATTCACATTCTCGGTCTGTACACAGTCCAATCTAGCCACTTTCATGAATATTGATAGAATGATGAGAACACCAACACCCAATCCTCAGGCAGAGAAAATTCCCAACCCGGTCAGGAATTGAACCCAGGGCCCTGTGATCTGTAGACAGCAATGCTAGCCACTGGACCGCGAGCTACAGACTGACATATGTGAACAATATATTGCACCCTTTTTTCCGAGAACTAATACTTGGCAACAAGAGATATGGTTATTTCATGAAGGCAACACAGGACCACACATTGTCAATGCTTCTATGACAGCAATACAAAGTGTTTTTGATGATAGGATAGTTGACTCACTTCCTCATTCTCCAGATCTACTGTAAATCTGTGTGATTTTTATCTTTGGGGAATGTTAAATATGTAACCAATCCCTACATGCTCGAAGAGTTAGAAGACAGGGTTCAATTAGTCATTTCCCCGATTTTGACACCAAAATTTGTTGAGTGTTTGTAATGTGTTCAGGAGATGTCAGGCTGCTTTTATGACAGGGACACCATTTTGAGCACCTACTGTATCTTACACTTAATTCAGGGGAATCACATGCACAATGCCTACTGGCAGATTAGTGTCTGCGAGTCAGGTGCTCCAGTGGCCGATGGATGCAGTGGCCATGCTGTGTGACCCGTCCCGCGTGTCTTTCATGAGACACCCTGTAGCAGGATATTGCATCTTTAGAAAAGTCGGACTAAACATGCAGTATTCAAGAAAACACTCCGCAATATAAGAATATTTAATAATTATCTGATAATTTACTGTAATGGGTGTTACAAACTTTTTTGTACTGGGTGTTAAATGATTTTGTCAAAGGTATTACATTAGTACGAATTTAAGTAGTTTAAATTTTAAGTAAAATTTTTATAACTGAATAATTCATTGTGCAAATTTTGTGACTTTAAGGCTAGTTTGGTGTGTTGAGAAACTGGAGCTTGCAACAGCAGTTAAGTCCCACCAAAGAACGAATTTCTATAAGTGGTTGAAAAATGACACAGTGAAGTAGAGTAAACATTTAGAAAGAGAAAAGGATCATAGAAACTAGGAGACTGAAAGTGAAGGAAAGAAAAAGAGGATAAAAACAAAAACCTTGAAGAAAACACAAGGAAGATTTGATGAAGAGTAAGACTGTGGTAGGCAGAAAAATGAAGATGGTGTATATTCAACTACAGATACTTCTAACTCACATATTGTGACTTATAAATATACTCAGTCTTTTGGAAGTGCAGTAAATAAAGCTAAAAAATCTTAGTCAATTAGTCCAGTAAGAAGATAACTGCTCTTAAGATATTAGCAGGTGACATTATTGGACCTAAAAAAGAAAGAAAGAAACAAACAAAGAAAAAAAAGAAAAAATTGATTATGGTTTCAGGGCACAAAACAGCTATGGTCATAAGTGCCCATCCTATGACTTAGTGGAGGATGAAAACAGGAATGTAAATCAGAAGCTATGAGAGTGAAACTCAAGGAGGAGGGAAACTAAAAACAGAAGGAAATCTTATGAAAGTGCAATTGAAGGGTTGTTTTCCCTGAAAAGAGCTTCACATGACCGATGTCATCTAATTAACAGTTTAAACTCAAGAGCACACGTGATCTGCTAACAGGGAAGATATATCAGGCGACAGCTGTAAACGTACGTGCACGTAGCGAATTAAAATAGGGGCACTGAAGTAAAAGGTGTCTCACCATCCATGATTGAGAGCTGTGGGGAAAAAGTGGGGGAGGATCGCCACTTAAAAGAATTTGATAGCAAAAAAGACAATGTCCAATCAGGAGTCTAGTTAACATTACCTCCTCCTGACAACGAGACCAGGAGGAAGAGGTTCAAGCACAGGGAAGAGATTTTATACCCAAAAATTTATGATACTGAAGTGTATGTGCCATAAAAGAGCAACACGTCAACATAAAACACTCTGTAGATCAGCAAAGAGAACCATGTGAGCAGCGGGCCGAGGAAGAGAGACAGCAGCCTTCACCACTATATCGGCTGCACAGTTTCCGCGTATAAAAACATGCCAAGGGACTCAGATGAATGCCACAGAGATGCCTCCCTAGTGTAGCACGTGGAGGCAGTCCTGAATCTGATGGACCAGAGGATGGACGGGATGAAAAGTATGGAGGTTGAGAAGAGAGCTGAGCAAATCAGAGAATATAATATACTGTATCTGCTAATGGCGATTGATGTATTGTATAGCCTGGAGAATGGCGTACAGCTCCGCAGTAAAAACTGAGCACTGGTTGGAAAGCGAAATATAACAGGGGTGTCATTAATAATATAGGCACTCCCGACACCAAAGGTGGTATTTGAGCCATTGGTGTAAATAAATGTGGTATCCTCCATTTGTGCACAGAGCAGCAATTACCCGGCGATAAACTATAGGGGGAGGAGGGGAGAGGGGTGGAGGGGGCTATTATCCTTGGGAAGCTGACAAAGGTCCTGGAGAAGGCAGGTCTGGGGGCGAAGCCAAGACCGTACCTCCATTAGTCAAGAAAGTTGTATGAAATTGTAGTAAAGAGGAAGGGATGCCTGCATACCCAAAATCCTAATCGAAAAAAGGGCATGGGTCAGATGAGCAAGCATGGAAGACAGATGACTAGTGTAACGACTCAGAACATCTCGCCGATTGGACAGGAGACGTTCAGCAGTCTCAGCGTAAAGGCTCTCCAGGGCTAGTGTAGAAAGCTTCAGATGTTAAACACAATCCACGTAGGCGGACAGAATCTAAACGCCCAAGAATAGACAGCCATGCAGAGGAGTAAACTATGCTTCTGTAATCCAATTTCGAGCGCACTACGACTCGACATCAGCAGAGGAGGACCACTCAGTCCGCTCCCTATGAAGTACCACTCAGAACACTGATGGTATTGAGGTATCGCACAGAGTGAGCCAAAAGATGTGAAACGTGGGAAGACAAGAACAGTTTTCTGTCAAACATAAGTCCCAAGAATTTGCTCACATCTGTGAACGGAAGGTCATGAGGGCCTAGGTGTAGGGAAGGCGGACAAAACTCTAACACGCCAAAAATTTACACAGACAGTCATACTGGGAGAAAATCAGAAGCTGGTTTTGATGCTCCATGAGTGGAGGCGATCGAGACATCCTTAAAGATGACATCCAGGAAGGCTGGGCTGTTGAGAGGCATAGCAGATAGTAAAATCATCCACAAAGAGGGAGCCTGAGATATCAGGAAGGAGACAATCCATCATTGGATTTATGGCGATGGCAAACAGTACAACACTCAGCATGGAGCCCCGGGCACCACATTTAATTGGGAAAAAGTACGTGACAGGCTAGTATTTACCTGCATCTTAAATGTCCACTCTGTCAAATTCACAAATGAAAAGGGGTAGCCGATTTCGAAAGCCCCGAGAGAACAATGTGCGCAGGATGGCAGTCTTCCAGCAAGTATTGTAGGTCCTCTCCAGGTCAAACCGTTTGGCATTTCCTGAGAAAACTGTCCATGACATAAGTGTAGAGAGCAACAAGATGGTCAACTGCGGAATGATGCTTTCGAAAACCGCATTGAGCAGGTGTTAAAAGACTTTGGGACTCCAGCCTAAATGGCAATTTACCATACGCTTCAAAACCTTACATACACTACTCATGAGAGAGATTGGGCGATAGCTAGAGGGGAGATAAATGTCCTTTCCAGGTTTCGCAATAGAAATGACGATAGCTTCCCACCATCTTCTGGGAAAGGTACTGTCAGTCCAAATTCGATTATAAAGGCGAAGGAGGTAACGCAGACTAGGGTATGATAGATGCAGTAAAATTTGGACTCTGCTACCATCCGGTCTCAGAGCAAAGGAGCGAGAGGAGGAGAGTGCATGTCCAAGTTCCCATATAGAAAAAACACCATTATAGCTTTCGCGATTTTGAGAGGAAAAGGCTACTCTTTTGCTACCCATTTCTTCGGGAGAAAGGCTGCTGGGTAGTTAGAAGAGCTCAAAATCTCAGCACAGTGCTGACCCAATGAGTTAGAAATTGCAACTGTGTCCACTAAGGTATCTTGAACGACTGTTAGCCCAGAGATCAGGGAGAAACTAGACGTGCCACATAACTGTTGAATTCAACTCCAAACAACAGAGGTGGGAATGAAGGTGTTAAAGGAGCTGGTAAAGAAATTCCAGCTCATCTTCTTGCTATTAAATATGATGTGACAGCATCACAATTGCATCACAGCACATCTCGTTCTACGAAGGAACCTGGGAGGCATCAGGGCAAAGGGCAGGTACAAGGTATTGAACGTTCCACGACTGTAAGAATAACTTCCGTAGTATGAGTGCCCTGATTGTTGATGCTACGAAATTGATGGTCATCAAATACTGCTGGAGAGGAGAAAAGTGTCCAGTCAGCTTGGGTTAACTTCCAGCATCTTGAGTGCGTAGATGGCAGTTTTGGCTATTGGACACATGGAAAATGGTCATTCGAGTGTTTATGAGCAAGGGCAAATCATTCAAAGTGCCAAGCTAGCCAAACAGTACCGACCAAAAGGTCCAAATGAGAGTAGGTTGACGTGGAGACAGACAAAACTATAAGTTCCCCAGTGTTGAGGTAAAAAAGATCCGATTGGTGAAAGAGATCAATCAATAGGGGGCCCCTCTAACAAGGATGTGGAGATCCCCAAAACAGATGGAGGGCATTTAAGTCCCCAAGCTGCAAATGGGGGGTGGGAGCTGATCAAGGGGATGAAGGAGATCAGCTCTTGCCATTGGAGTGGACAATGGAATGCACATGGTACAAAGAGAGAAGGTGTATCCAGAAAGGGAAGGACATACAGCAAGAGCCTGGAAGGAACTATGTAAGGGGATTAAGTGATAATAGATAGCATCATGGAAAAAAAATCTTAAGTCCCTGTGTGCCGGAACACCATCAAAGAGGCGAGTTCAAACCAGACTGATTGAAAATTAGGGAAGACAAAGTGATCATGGGCATGTAGCTTTGTTTCCTGAAGACAGAAAATTACCGGACGGTAGGATTGTAAGAGGATTGACAGTTCATCCCAATTGGAGCAAATTCCATGGATATTTCAATGGATAATTGACATAGGGTAGACAAAAAATGGAAAAAGCATCACCACTGTTGCCATCAATCTAGCGACTTCTAAGAGCTGGTGGCCGACGGTGTGGAATGGCATTCAGCCAGAGACAGAAGATCCTGATCCATAGGTTGTTCGGGGGGCAGCTCCTGCCGCCAGTGATTGGCTGGTTGATCGATCACCAGCGGTGTCTCTCAGCGGCACAGAAGATGGCCGAGGGCAGCTACTGCCAGGTGGCGAAATAGAAGAGACATGCCGTGGCGGAGAAGGAGAGGAGCTGTGTTTCTTATGAGCCTTCTTGGAAGCAGGACGTTGAGACGAAGGAGTTGAGGGTAGGTGGCAGACGTCTATGACACATGAATACAAAAGTTTATTTGACAAAAAAATAAAAATTGTAAACTTACTTTCTGGATGTACCCTTGTATGTAACACCTATTACAATCTGTGAAACACCCAATACATCACCATTTATTTTTTATATTTTGTTAAATATTAAACTAACTTACCCCACAATGGTGAGGAAGTCTATTTGTTCTTTACTTGCACCTCAAAATTTTATCATCTAGATTGAAGTGCAATTCACACAGAATTTTTAACTTCTTTACCCCGATGTGGTTTTAGAAGTCCATTTTAAGTAACAGCTGTTGCACTACTTTCTCCAAAAAAGTTACTTTCACAAAATTCCACACTTTTGTCATCGTAACTCAATTACAGAAGCCAGTTCTCCTTACTCTCACAATTTTCTGCATGAAATAATTTTGATACACGAAGTGAACACCAAGCGTAAGATGCTTTGAAAGTATTTATCAATTGTCATTTTCTTCTCTGGGGTTCTAGTATCTGTCTTGCAGTAAATTGGATTTTACATATTTAAATCTTGTGAACAATATAAAATAGAGCTGCAAGTTGGAAAAGGTGTACTATTTTTAACATAGTGTTTGTTTTGGATTTAATAGAGTGGGTAAGGCAGTAAGGCAGTGGCGACTGCTTGAAACATTTGTGTCACGTGTGGAGAGAGAGCAGTTGGACAACTCATGTAAGGAAAGTAGACTCTTCCTTCAATGGTACTAATGATTTTCCACACTCAGGAGGTCTTGATACCTGACATGCAATAAACTATGACAATTTAATCTTCTGCAACATTTGCATTGAATAGGCAAGGTTCATAATTGTTATGTAGGAGTATTGCATGTTCCAATTCAAAGCAAGAAGTATGAAAGTGGTCACTATTACTGCAATTTTGTTTGAATGTCATCAGTTCACTCACTGAGCATACCATCTCTCCCTAATTGCCCTAATGGTGAGAAGGGCATATAGATCTCAACGCAAAAGTCTGTTAGATGCAGTTTCTGTGTGAAATAAACTTCCTGAACTCAAAACCATACATTCATAACTCACTGTCACACCTTATGTGAAAATATGTGAAAGGTTATTCAATGGAAACAGAAAGAAAATATTAAGTGAGCTTGCCAGGATAATTATTTGCCATCCAGGAAGTAACACAATAACCTCATAGTTGCCAACCATATTCTGCATTACATGACAAAGTTGAAATTCTGGCATTAGCCACCATTGGGCATTGAAATAAATTTAATGGCAACAAGTGAAAATTTGTTGCCAGACTGAGTCTTGAGTCGGGATTTCAAGCTTCGTGTGTGCAGTCTTCTTATCCAATTAGGCTATACTTGCAAGCTTCAACATCCAAACCAAACTCACAAGTTGGTCATACACTATATACATATCATCCCCTGTCCATTACCATCATTGTTTGCAGCCTCACACAAATTACCATACAAGTTCAGATGAAGAGTGCTGAATGATCATTAATTGCCGTCAATGTGCATCTAATTTATATGCAAATTATAAGACATGGCAGAAAGAAAAGACAACACCAAATAAAAATATTCCGTGTTGTCAAGTTTCAGCAGGAAAAACACATTTACACAGCCAATGTTTATCTTCAGAAACGTCGATAGTGAGTGCAGCTTGTGTCTCAAAGACGTAGGCACTAAGGGCTGGAGTACCAAAAGTATAAACCAAAGAGTTTTATTGCCATGTCTGATTAGTCTCAGGGACTGGAACACAGTAATAACGCTAAAATGGTCCTACTACAAACTACACATCATAAATCAGTAACAATCACTATTTTATTTTATTTTTATTTTTATTTTTTTTTATTTTTTTTATTTTTTGTCTTAAGCGCACTAACAACTGAAAAGCTCATTCACCACACACAATTGACATTTTACAGTTTCTGTTAGACTGTGACCATTATGTCTCTGAAAATGTTTTTCTTAGGAACACTGTCACTGACACAATCCCCGAAACACAGGAACACAATTGGAAGGATAACACAGTATCAACTGCAAAGCATGAACCTCCACAGTCAGACTGTACCAGCCAGGAATAACATGAAGTTCCAAACCAAGACAGTCTACTGTGCAAGGAAACCGTATATGCTGACAAAACAAGCCAGCTCAAAAATCCATGAAGAAAATAAAACCAGCGAATACGTGCATCTCAAGTTTCATTCCAGATTCTGCTAAAATAAAAGGATAAAAAGTGTCATCAGAACATGGAACAACTGCTGCTGCTGCTAATTTGTCAATAAAAGCAAAAAGCACCTATGATGAGGAGCTTTTCAACTTACAATAAGCTTACGGCAAAAGGAACACAAAATAACAATAGGTTCACAAAGATGAAAGCTGTGCTGATGCTTTATGCAGCAGCCAGTCAGTGCAGAGTGTTATTAATTTAGTAACGGATGGTTTCATAGGAATGAAGCCTCTACGCTACCACAATATTCATATGGGAATTATCGAGTTGTATTACGGTGGAAACCAACATCGTCAGATAGCTCCATCCTTTCTATGTTTATACTCTACTAGTTTTCTTGACATGCCGATACAGGCTTTTCTCATGTACCTATTTAAGTGTAATTTGACGAAGTGCTTTACAGATCAGATGCCAACAACCTTGCTGCATGGTACCACCATTTCCTGTAAGATCACCAAAGTTAAGCGCTGTCGAGCTTGGTTAGCACTTGAATGGGTGACCATCTGGTCTATCGAGCATTGTTGGCAAGCGGGGTGCACTCAGCCCTTGTAGGCAAACTGAGGAGCTACTTGATCGAGAAGTAGTGGCTCCAATCTTGCTAACTGACGCATGGCTGGGAGAGTAGTGTGCTGACTACATGAACCTCTGTATCAGCATCCAGTAATGCCTATGTGCTGAGGATGACACAGTGGCCAATTAGTACCATTGGGCCTTCATGACCTGTTTGGGCAGAATTTAGTTTTATTGGGACAGCAGGGAAGACCGACAATTCTAGAATTACTGAAACCATCCATAAGGTGCTGATTCAATACACTTAAATACAATTCTTTTATTCTAACAGTGGTCATTGTTTACCAAATCACAGTATATATGTGAATTAGAGTGCAGTGCAGTGCAAATTAATTCAATTAACTGATGGTCATTCTGTTTCAAAACAGTGGAAGTAGAATTGCAGCTAACTGTTTACTTAACTAAATGTAACATATAGAACATACGTAGTGGCTCATTTCAGAGGCACAGTATACTGTAATATTTGTTATGCCTTTTTCCATTATCTGCAGAATTGATTTAATTACCACATCAATTAACTCTGTTGTCATTTTTGTATAATTAGCAGCTCAAGTTTTGAGGATTATACTGGTTAAGGCAGATTATTCAAATGTATGCCAAATACAAAAGCTCTCGTTTTCAAATTGATCCAGAAGTGCAACAGTGGAGCATGATTTAACTTTGTAAGTAATGTTGAACTTGTTACATATGTAAGTCTACAAAACAAGGTGCATAAAGAATCACTGGATGTGCAAAAATCTATTATCTCATCAAAGTTTGGCAAACGTTTTGCTACATGAAAACACAAAATGTCACCATCTAACACTTAAAAAGCTGTTAATACAAATAGTACCCAAGGCTTGTGTGGTTTCTTGAGCTGATTACACGTATTTTGCCACTGTCTGCTAGATAAAATGAAATTGGCCTGTCTAATATTGCAGCAATTTTAACACACACCAAATAAACGTGACTCTTTTGGAACAAATGATCATTATTCTGACATGACAATACTCCCTCTACGATTTTTACCCTCCACGCTGCCCTCCAATGCTAAATTTGTGATCCCTTGATGCCTCAGGACATGTCCTACCAACCGATCCCTTCTTCTAGTCAAGTTGTGCCACAAACTTCTCTTCTCCCCAATCCTATTCAATACCTCCTCATTAGTTGCGTGATCTATCCACCTTATCTTCAGCATTCTTCTGTAGCACCAAATTTCGAAAGCTTCTATTCTCTTCTTGCCCAAACTAGTTATCGTCCATGTTTCACTTCCATACATGGCTACACTCCATACAAATACTTTCAGAAATGACTTCCTGATACTTGAATCTATATACTCCACTAAGTACCAATATCAATTAGGCCTACTACAAGTGAAAAGCTTTGTTATGAAATAATTTCACATTTCATTCATACGCTACAACTTCTCAAGCATGAGATCAGAAAGTAGAACAAAATTTGTATATAAATTGGGAATCTCCATATTCTTCTATAACCATTTCTTCTCCTTCCTCATTCTAACATACAATCTTGTCATCATTAATTCTGTAACTATTCCCGTCCATTTGAAAACTAATTCTCCTGTTAGCTTCACTAAACTTGCCACTATGACCAGTTCAATTATCCCGTATTTATTCACGAGTTAGGCGTTATTGCATGTTCGTGCAAGGCATTTTCTGCACTACTCCCAGAATAGAATTTAAGTGCCTGCTATCCCGGAACTGTATAACTGGCCCTTACTAGTGTAGCAATCTAGCCAAACACTTTCTGTCATAATTTCATTTTCTTGGATACACCGAGAAGATAACACGTAATCTTTCTTACCTGTTATTCCTGTTAGTCCTTTTATTTCCGTTCTGATAGTCTGAATCTATGGCTTTTGCTAGTAATTGTAACAATGCTAATTATTCGCAAACACTCAACCATGTAAACAGCGATTGGTAGTCACCCGTTTGGCTTTAATGAGTTCAGCTCATACAGTCCTGTCCCCTTTTGCCAGTAGGAAAGTTTATTTCTGGATTTGATGGGGATTCCCGTGGCAGAGACATCATGTTCACTATGCACGCATTCAAAAATCAACTTAGAATGTGTTCAAAAGCCAACAGGGATGGATTTCAAAATAATATGAGTAATCGATAGACCAAAATGCACTGAATGCTAGGTGCTTTGCAAAACTAGTTTTTTTTCCCTCAAGAATATGAATTTGGCACCCCCCCCCTCGAAATTACCTCGCAAGGATAGCTCAGTTTGCCCCCCCCCCCCTCCCCCCCCCAGATCCGGAACTGTTGTGCTTGCATGGTGAATCTGGCAGCTTGGGCGCGTCAATAAAATTTTTCTAGGTAGCATCTGGCTTCTTGCTGCTACTGCTTTTAATGCTAACAGCAACACTTCTGTAGCCAGAAGCAGGAGAAGGTACAACTCATACGCGACTCATCCGCGCATGAGCCCGTTCACAACTGCTCAAACGAATCTAATGTAAACAGTTGTGACATCACTCTGATCAGAGGCAATTTGTTGTTCTGAAGCACTGCATAGTCTTCTGAAGCCTTTGACACATTTTGCTGTTGGCAAACGCTTGTATTAGCACTGGTTCTTTATTATGGTTTTAGGGTGCGAACTGCTACAGTCATTAGCACCTGGTCTGTGGCTTAGGTAAAAAAAAATTTTAATCAGTAGCAATGGAAGCGAAACTCAAAAAGTGGGGAAACTAAAAAACAGAATGAAAGCTTAGAAAACCACTATAGAAGGGGGGTTGTTTCCCCAAAATGAGCTTCAAATGACTGACGTCACCTCACTGACACTGATAAACTCGAGGACGTGATCGGAAGAGCGTGTGTCATCTGCTAAAATGGAAGACATATCAGGTGACAACTTTAAACGGGTGCATATCGGAGTAAAATAGGGGCACTCAAGTAAAAGGTGTCTCACTACCACAGTTGAGAGAAGCAGGGACAAAGCGGTGGTGGATTGCCACTTAAAAGATGTTGATGGCTAAAAACAGTGCCCTATCCGGAGTCAAAATTACCTCCTCCTGACAACGAGTTCAGGAGGAAGAGGTCCAAGCACAGAGAAGAGCTTTCACATCCTCGCAGTTTATTATTGGGAAGTGTATACCAATGTGTGTGCCACGAAAGAGCAACACGATGACATAAAACACTCTGTAGATTGGCGAAGTGAACCATGTGAATAGCAGGCTGGAGAAGAGAAATTGCAGCCTTGGCCGCCATATTGGCTGCCTCGTTTCCATGGATAGCAATGTGTCCTGGGATCCAGAGGAATGCCACAGAGACGAGCCCCTTGCCCCCAAGTGGAGCAAGTGGAGGCAGTCCTGAATCCGGTGGACCAGGGACAGGGTAAAGAGCTTGGAGACCGAGGAGAGAGCTGAGCGAATCTGAGCATACAATATACTGTATCCGCTAATGGCGACAGATGTATTGGACAGCCTGGAGAACAGCGTTAAGCTCTGCAGTAAAAACCGAATACTGGTTGGGAAGCCAAGATCGATTAGGAGTGTCGCCAACAATATACGCACTCAAAACACCAAACAAATGTTTCTGAGCCATCAGTATAAATAAATGTGGCATCCTTCATTTGTGTGCATAGAGCAGCAAATGCCGAACAATAAACGCGAGACACAGCCTTGGGAAGCTGACAAAGGTTACGCAAGCAGGCAGGTCCAGGGGCGGAGCCAAGGTGCTGCTGTACCCCCAGTTGTCAAGAAAGTTTTAGGAAAATGGAAGGAAAGAGAATGTATCAGTTGATGGAAGCGGACTCCCGGTGGTAGCAGAGAGGAAGGGCGGCCTGCATACCCTAAATCCAAGGAGGTGCCGAGAAAAAAAAAAGTTATGGGCTGGATTAGCAGGCACGGAAGACAGATGGCCAGCATAACGACTCAGAAGAACAGGTTGCCAATTGGACAGTGGAGGTTCAGCAGTTTCAGCATTTTTTTTGTCATCAGTCTACTAACTGGTTTGATGCGGCCTGCCACGAATTCCTCCCCTGTGCTAACCTCTTCATCTCAGAGTAGCACTTGCAACCTACGTCCTCAATTATTTGCTTGACGTATTCCAATCTCTGTCTTCCTCTACAGTTTTTGCCCTCTACAGCTCCCTCTAGTACCATGGAAGACATTCCCTCATGTCTTAGCAGATGTCCTATCATCCTGTCCCTTCTCCTTATCAGTGTTTTCCACATATTCCTTTCCTCTTCGATTCTGTGTAGAACCTCCTCATTCCTTACCTTATCAGTCCACCTAATTTTCAACATTCGTCTATAGCACCACATCTCAAATGCTTCGATTCTCTTCTGTTCCGGTTTTCCCACAGTCCATGTTTCACTACCATACAATGCTGTACTCCAGACGTTTCAGCATAAAGGTGTAAAAAGCTCCAGACAATAAACACAACCCACGGTGGTGGAGAGAGTCGAGATGCAGTAGAATAGACAGGCGAGCAGAGGAGTGAACTATGCTTCCATAGTTCAATTTCGATCGCACTACAGTGCGATAGAGGTGGAGAAGGACTACTCGGTCCGCTCCCCAGGGGGTACCGTTCAAAACACAGAGGGTGTTGAGGGATCGCAGACAGAGCACTGAAAGATAGGAAATGTGGGAGGACCAGCACAGTTTTCTGTCAAATATAAGACCCAAGAATTTAGCGACGTCCATGAATGGAAGGTCAACAGGGCCTAGATGTAAGGAAGGCAGAAGAAACTCTGTACAATGCCAAAAATCGACACAAACGGTCTTACTGGGAGAAAAGCAAAAGCCGGTTTCGATGCTCCAAGTGGAGGCGATCAAGAGAGCCTTAAAGACGTCGTTCAAGAAGGCTGGTCCGTTGAGAGCTGTAGTAGATCACAAAATCGTCCACAAAGGGGAACCCGACACATAGGGAAGGAGAAACAATAATCAGATTTATGGTGATGGCAAACAGTAAAACACTTAGCACTGTGCCCTGGGGTACCCCATATTCTTGGGAGGAAGTACGGGAGAGAGTAGTGTTCACCCACACTTTAAATGTGCACTCTGTCATAAATTCACGAATAAAAAGGGGCTACGGCCTCAAAAGCCCCTAGAGAACAGTGTGCGCAGGATGCCTGTCCTCCAACATGCATCGTATGATCTCTCCAGATCAAAAAATATTGCCACCGTTTGGAGTTTCCTGAGGAAATTGTTCATGATATAAGTGGAGACGCAACAAGATGGTCAACTGCAGAAACAGTGCTTTTGGAAACCGCATTGGGCAAGTGTTAAAAGGTTTCGGGACTCCAGCCACAAGGCTAAACGGCTATTCACCATACGCTCCAAAACCTTACATACACTACTGGTGAGAAAAATGGGGCGATAGCTATAGGGGTGATGTTTGTCCTTTCCATGTTTCAGAACAGGAATGACGTTAGCTTCCCGCCATCTTCTGCGAAAAGTACTGTCAGTCCAAATTCGATTATAAAGGTGAAAGTGGTAATGCAGACTATGGTATGATAAATGCAGCAATATTTGGATGTGGATACCATCCGGTCCTGGGGCAGAAGAGCGAGAAGAAGAGAGTGCGTGGTGCAGTTCCTGCATGGAGAAAACAGTATTATAGCTTTCGCTATTTTGAGAGGAGAAAACAGTATTATAGCTTTCGCT
Source organism: Schistocerca gregaria (assembly GCF_023897955.1). Classification (NCBI taxonomy): domain Eukaryota; kingdom Metazoa; phylum Arthropoda; class Insecta; order Orthoptera; family Acrididae; genus Schistocerca; species Schistocerca gregaria. The sequence goes on along the minus strand of NC_064920.1, from coordinate 3,571,666 downwards.
ATTTTGAGAGGAGAAAACAAGATGTTGCACTTCCACTGCACGTTTCTTCAGGAGAAAGGCTGGCATGTAATTTGAAGAGCTTGAAATCTCAGCAAAGTGTTGATCCAATGAGTTAGAAATTGTAGCGGGGTCCACTAAGATATCATTCGTGACAGTGAGCCCAGAGGTTGGAGAGAAACTAGGCGCGCCAGATAACTGTCAAATTCGACTCCAAACTTCTGAGGAGGGAGTGAAGGTGTTAAAAGAGCTAGTACAGAAGTCCCAGTTTGCCTTCTTGCTATCGCGGATGACGCGACAGTATCGCACAACTAACTGGTTATAGCGGATACAGTTGGCCAAAGTAGGATGGTGGCGGAAAACGGAAATAGCGCGTTGCTGCTCCCGTATTGCATCACGGCACTCCTCGTTCCACCAAGCAACTGGGGGGTGCCGGGGCAAATCGGAGGTAAGAGGTATTGAACGTTCCGCGGCTGTAAGAATAACCTCTGTAATATGCGTGACCTGATCGTCAACGCTGGGAAAGTGACGGTCATCGAATGTCGCTAGAGACGAAGAATGTGTACAATCGGCTTGGGCAAACTTCCAGCGTCTCGGGTGCAGAGATGGCAGTTGTGGCTGCAATTTAAGGACACATAGAAAATGGTCACTTGAATGTGTATCAGCAAGAGCGAACCATTAAAAGTGCTGAGCTACCTGGACAGTACCGACCAAAAGGTCCAAGTGAGAGAAATTTGTCATGGAGGTAGACAAAAATGTAGGTTCCCCAGTGTTGAGGCAAACAAAATCCGCTGGGTGGAAGATGTCAATCAATAGGGCAGGGAGCCTTGTGGAAAAGTACACGGAGATCCCCAAAGTGGGTGGTGGGCATTGAAGTCCCCAACCAGCAATTAGGGGGGCGGGAGCTCACCAAGGAGATGAAGGAGATCAGCTTTCGCCATCGGTGTGGACGATGGAATGTATACGGTACAAAGAGAGTAGGTGTATCTAAAAAGGTAAAAATGGACAGCAACAGCTTGGAAGGAATTGTTTACGGGGATTGGGTGAAAATGGACAGCATCATGGAGAAGAATCATAAGTCCCCCATGTGCTGGAGTGCCATCAACAGAGGGGAGATCAAACTGGACTGACTGAAAATGAGGGAAAACAAAGCGTGCAGCTTTGTTTCCTGAAGACAGAAGGTGACTGGCAAGTAGGATTGTAAGAGGATCGACAATTCATCCTGATTGGCTGAAATGTCGTGGATATTCCAATGGATAATTGACATAGGGTGGACAGAAAAGGGAAGAATCTTACTACAGTTTCTCCCAAGTCAACAACTGCTTAGAGCCGGTGGCCAACAGCGAGGAACGGCATTCAGTCAAAGACGGAAGATCCTGATCCATAGGTTGTTCGGGGGTAGCTCCTGCCACCAGCGATCGGCCACAAGCAGTGCACCTTGGCGACACGGAAAATGGCCGATGGCGGTAACTGCCAGGTGGCACTGTAGATGAGACATGCCGTGGCGGAGGTGAGGAACTTGTTTCTTAGGAGCCTTCTTGGAAACAGGATGCTGAGATGAGGGAGGAATTGATGGTTGTGAAGTTGGGGTATGGAAAAAATCTTCACAAGTAGGCTGTTTTTTGGAAGTCCAGGTATCTGATTTTGGGGCTCGTGATTTAGCAGAAGCCGATGAAGGGTGAGACAGAGTGAGTGGGGAGGTTGAACGGGCGATCTTTGCGCAGACTGAACTGATGACGTGGCACTAAAGGTGAGGTAACAAGTCTGCATGGCTGCCTTCTTAGTAGGCTGAGAAGATGCAAGGACAGTGCTATATTTATCTGCTGGTGAATAACTTATGAGCAGCAAATGTAAACACCTTTTCCTTCACTCTGATTTCCTGAATAAGCCATTCACCTTTGAAAATGAGGCAATCTCTAGAGGAAGCAGCATGGTCACCCATACAGTTGATGCAACGAGGGGATGGAGGTGGACAAGCACCATCATGGGCATCCTTGCCACACGTAACGCTTTTTGCCAGATTGGAACACGACTAGCTGGTATGATTAAACCGCTGACACCAATAGCAACGCATAGAAGTGCGGATGTAAGGGCAAACTGAAATTATCTCATGGCCTGTTTTAATGTTCGATGGAAGTTGAACTCTGTCAAATGTCAAGAAGATAGTACAGGTTGGTACCAAGTCAACCCTTTCTGTGACTATGTATAGCCATTACACCCTGGTCAGACAGGTAGTTTTGAATTTCCTCACTGGACAATCCATTGAGTTAGCATGTATAAACCAACCCGTGTGATGAATCTAAACAGCGGTACGATTCCACCCGGACAGGGAAGGGGTGTAGCAGTGAAGTTCGCCGCAATTTTTGTGCCTGGAGGGCACTGACTGTTTCTAACAACAAAGTGCAATTTCGTAATCGAGAACAAGACTTTACAGGACCTGCAATTGTGTCGACACCTTTCTGAATAATGAAAGGGTTGACCGTGGAGAAATCTTTACCTTCGGCCGACTGAGAAGCAACAAGGAATTGTGGCACTGATGGAAGAATTGTCCGTGGCTGAGACTCATTTAACTTTTGCTTGTGAGCAGAAATTGCAGATGTAGAGGAAACCAATGAGGAAGTATCGCCGATGGCACACTCCTTCCTTGTGAGGGCCCTCTCTGAGGGCACTCCCGCCTTAAGTGATTGTTCACACCTCCTGAGAAATGGACGGAGGGACCAATCGACATGTTAGGAAGGTACCAGCTCGGGGGCCTGGGCCTGACCATTACCAGGGGGTACGTACGTGTCCTACCTGTCTACCCAGGCACGAAATTACGCGTTACCCTGTCGCCGGCTATGCGTTGGAACGCGTGGGTCGGCTTTGAGACACGCACAGGGAGGTAAGAAAGAAAGGAACAAAGAAAATGAAAGAAGAGACATCTCAAACACTGCAGTGGAGAAGAGGGTAAAGAGAGGAGGCAAGGAAAAGAGGACAAAGGGAGGACAGAGGCTTTCCAGCATAGAAAGCAAAGAAGAGAGACTGTCACAGTTACAAGCGTCTGTCTCCAGATGTAAGCACAAGTACTCCCATAGGGGGAGAAGAGAGAGGGATGAGGCAGAGGGGGGAGGGGGGGAAGGATGTGAAAAAGGAAGGTATGCATCCCGGAAAGGAAAAAAGCCGCACTAGCTCGGCGTCCCATGCTCGCCATGCACATATCCACAAAAGATATGTGGACCCCCTGGGGAGTATGAGTACTGTGTTTTGTTGTTGTATATGGTGCCTTTCCTTTGCAATGTAAGTTTTATTTTCTTTTTTTCTTTCATTCATGTTTTATTGCTGCAGTATTATTGTGCAGTACCGGAATACAGTAATATGTTTTGTGAGAATCTTGGTTCTTACCTGCCAAAATTACAAAAAATCTAACTGAAGACTAAAACAATGAAAAATTCATGTAATTCTAAAAAACTCCCGGGTTTTTCCTGGATGAAAGAATTGACAGGCTTTCCCTGGATCTCCCAGTTGTTCCGAGCCTTAAACACCCTGACTAAGGTACTATCACAAAGTTCCGTGCAAAGGTCGTGGAACTTTAGGCGATAAGAGTAAGGCTAGGGTAGTGTCCTTAGGAAACAAATGAAAGCCAAGGTGAACACAGGCCGTTGCACGAAGCCAAGGTGGTGAAGGGTTCACACCCACAGGGAAAGTTGCATATAGAGTGAAGAGAAGCAAGCAGTGCAAGAGCTGAAAGTGAACACCAAGAGGTAACAGGAAAGGGACGCATCCCATACTGGTGATCAAAGGACTCAAGTCAAGGAGGCATAGGTTGGGTGGCCATGCATGGTAGACATACAGAATGCACACCTGCTAAGATGAAAGTCACGATAGTGGTAGTTCAGCAGCTTCTGCGTACAGATTCTCAACCAAGCTAGTGTAAGAGGTGGTCAAACGGATGCCTCGATGGTGGACAGTACTGAGACAGCATAAGAGGGACAGACGTGCAGATGCATAAAAAGCATCCATAGTCTAGTTTGGAATGAACTAGGGACCAGTACAAATGGAGGAGGGTGGTTCAATCTGCACCCCACAAAGTACCATTGAGGACATGTGGGAGGACCAAGAGTGTTTCCTATCGAGCCCCAGGAATTTCGTAATTTCAATGAATGAAAGAGCAACAGGCCCAAGATGTAAAGAGGTTGGGAGGAATCAACTGTGCCACAAAAATTCATACGAACGGTTTTGTCAGTGGAAAAATGAAAGCCACTGTTGATGCTCCATGAGAAAAGACGATTGAGACATCACTGAAGACTCCGCTCAATGAGATAGATCCATGGAGAACAGCAGTAGATAGCAAAACCGTCAACAAAAAGGGAGCCAGAGATGCACGGCAGGAGACAAGCCATTATAGGGTTAATGGCAATAGCAAAGGGGCAATGCTGAAGACGGAACCCTGAGGCACATCAGTTTCCTAGATAAAGGTGTCTGACAAGACAGAACCCAAACACATCTTGAAAAATTCAGTCTTTTAAAAATTCCTCAAAAAAGCCCCACATGTAAAGACTATGGAGGATACCAGTTCTCCAACAGGTGTCAGAGGCTTTCTCCAAATTGAAAAAATGGCCACAGTTTGGGACTTCTGCAGAAAACCATTCATGACATAGGTGGACAAAGTGACAAGATGGTCAACTGCACAACGGCGCACTTGAAATCCACACCATGCTGTGGTTAGTAACCATCCAGGCTCGAATCGTATGTTCCATCACCTTGCAAACACAGCTGGTGAGATGGATGGGGCAATAGCTAGAAGGAAGGTGTTCGTCCTAGCAGGCTTAGGTCTGGGAAACGTGCCCTCTGCCCAGATGTGGCTGTACTTATGAAGGAGAAAGTGCTTCCCTGCAAGAGAAAGGTGCTACATCTGAATGTGAACATCTGCACCCTGACGCGGAGGATTGGGATGAGGTGAGGTGAGAGTATAATCTAGCTCCCTCATAGTAAAGGCAACATTGCAGCATTCACAATTATGAGAAGAGAAGGATATTGTCCGAGCCTCCTCCACTCGTTTCCGAAGGAGGAAGGCAGAGTGATAGGGGGAAGAGCTCGAAATTTCCAAAAATTGTGGCCTAAGGTGTTGGAGATAGCAATAGGGTCCACTGTCAGGCTGGAAATTGGGAAATGAATCTTGATCCCAGACAGCTGTCGGAGGTTGGCCCACACAACAGAGGAGGGGGTGGAACTTAAAATAACTATTGCATGAAATCCAGCTAGCTTTTTTGCTATCCCGAAGAACCCAATAACACTGTGCACGCATCTGTTTATAATAAACGCAGCTTGGCATCGTAGGATCACATCTAAAAATGCGGAGAGCATGTCTCCACGCACGAAGTGTGTTGCGGCACGTCTCAGTCCACAGAGGGACAGAGATGCAGGGAGGTAAAGAGGAAGTGCGAGGAATGGAACGTTCAGCAGCAGTAAGACATTTCACCTGGTCATCACAACTGGGGAAATCTTGTCAAAGGTTGCCAGGGAGAAGAAAAGCTGCCAGTCGGTCTTAGCAAGCTGCCATTTGGGTGTGCACGCAGGTGGGGTAGGAGTCAGCAAACGGATAGCACACAGGAAAGAGTAGCTCGAGTAGGTGTCAGAAAGAATAGACCAGAGCAGAAGGATAGGTCCAAATGGGAATAGGTGTGTGAGGAGTTGGAAAGGAATGTGGTTGTTCCTGTGTCAAGGCAGGAGAGGTTAAGTTATTTATGGAGGTCAGCCAAGAGGGCACCTCTCTGACAGATTCTTGGAGAACCTCAAAGGGGATGGTGAACAGCAGAAATTGGTGAGGCAGCTGCCCAGTAGCCTTAAGAAAGTCTGCTTCGGTGACATTCAATGACTGAGGGATATAAATGGTACAAAGGGAACCAGGCAAGGGAGGAAGGAAGAGGAAAGCTGCAACAGCTTTAAGATGGGTAGGTAGGCAGATGGGTTGACTACGAATGTCATTCCGTAAGAGCAATACGACTCCCCCATGAGAGAGATACTACCTGCGAGGGAGGGGGAGGTCAAAATGGACCGGGAAGAAATGCAGTAGCTCAAAGCAGACATATAAGTGGATGCTGCGATTCTAAAGACAACCATAAACCCTCTTTGTTGGATTGAAATCAATGAACATTCCAATGGAGGGAGTCATGAGGAGGCAAAAATGAAAGGGTGTCACCTTGGTGGTTGCTGAGAGCCAATCTGCGAAGACTCACTGCTACAGGGCACAGAGGCAGGAGGATCTGCTCCATGAGGTCCACAGAAGTATCGGCTTTCTTGTGCTGTGGGCCTGCGAGTCCAATGGAGAAAAAAAGTCGGTGGTGCACAGCGGGGACACGGAGGCCGACTGGGCAAAGGTATCATATGGCGACATGGTCGAAGAGGATCTTTGAGTTGGTGAAGAAGACTGTTTGCCTTTGTTGGACTTCATTGAGTCTTTTCGGCTAGCAGAGGAAGACTCAGGTGTTTGTTGGCTGGAGGGACACACGAAGTCTTCACGGGAGTATTCCTTCTGTCCTTTCTTGCCTGCTGGTTGTGTAGATGGTGACTTCGCCCCATGAGACTAGAGTCTGATGGCTTGTTGCACAGCTGGACGAGGGGACAGTGGGTGATTTCACAACCTCAAAGCTGAATTTGAGGTTGCATGTCTGCAGGGCATGTCCTTCAAGGAGCAAGATGTAGCAAGAACAGTACTACAAGGGCCAGATGGTAGAACACAGTGTTTGCGACCAACCAGTAACTTACGAGCAATTAGGTAAGGAACTTTTTCCTTTACCCGGATCTCCTGGACAGCCAAATCAAAGCAATCTCAAAAGGAGACAGCATGGTTCCCATTGCAGTTGATACAGCAAAGAGAAGGGGGCAGACAATCGCCTTTGTGCCCTTCCCATTCACAGGTTACACATTTGGCTGGGTATTGAGACATTCGAGTGTGGTTGTGAAACGATGACACTGGTAGCAGTGCATCCGGTTCAGAATGTAATACCTCCACAGCCTGCTTTGATCTTGGACAGAAGCACCACTCTATCAAAGGTGAAAAAAAAGTGTTTGTGTGTGGGCACTTAAGAGGCACCTAATTTTTTCATCACCCAATGGACAGAAATGACACCCTGATCAAAGAGGTATGTTTGCATTTCGGCCTCAGTCAGACAGTTGAACAACCTAGAGTAAACAACACCACGGAAGAATTCAGAGTTCTGTGGGCCTCGACATGAATAAGATAGCTGTGGAGAAGCGAAGTGGCAAGCAGTTGTGCTTGAGAATCAGAATTTGTCTCCAAAAGCAAAGTGCCATTCTGTAAACAACAGCAGAATTTCACAGAGCCAGCAATTGCATCAACACTTTTCTGAATAATAAATGGATTTACTGTCACAAAGGACTGACCATCTTCAGTATGAGGAACCATGTAGCAGCTGGAAGAATCTGAATTGTTAGCCTCATTCAATTTACGTTTCATAGAGGTTAATTGTAAAGATGATTGGCTCATTGTGAGAACATCCCCATGATTGCCAGTGCCTCCCATCTGGTGCCCCCTTCACAAGAAGGCACAGCCGCCTAAGGTGATTGTTCACACTTCACGTCACACCTCCAATACCTGACAGAGGGACCAATTGGCAATTTGGGAGGGTAGCAGCTTAGGCAATCACTCCTCCCTAGGCCTGGCCCATACCAGGGATATGTGCAAAACCTCCCTGCTGACGCAGGGCTGCAAATTACACATGGGACATGCGGACCGGCCTTCAGGAGTGCACAAGGAAGAAGAAAAAAAAGAGGAGCCTCAAATGCTGAAGTGGAGGAAGGACAGAAAGAAGGAAAAGGGAACAAAAAACAGTGGTGAGACTTCTCATGTCAGCTACAGACAATGCGGAACATTCCAAAAACACCCCAGACATGTTCCCCAAGGGAGGCGAAAAAGAATAGTAAGAGGGTAGACATGCAGCACAGAAGGGAAAAGATGCTGCAAAGGCTAGGGCCCCACAGTAGCCAAGCACAAACCCACCAAAGAGTTGGTTGGTTGGGTGTGGGATTGAAGGGACCAGACTGCTAAGGTCATCGGTCCCTTGTTCCACGATAAAATCACACGAAATAAAAACTGTCAGTCGTTAAAAACGGAGAACTGAGAGAAGGGACGACACAATACAAGAAAGGCAGACAAAGACCAGACAAACGGAACTAAAATCGCACCGAGTGTGAAGGTGGTTGGCCGACCATGAAAATAAGGAAAAGCCAACCACCAAATGACATTAAAACCCACAGTTTAAAACCACAGGCCAAAGGCCCAAGTCAATACAGGAAATAAAAGGACAAACACTCAAATCATACGATAAAAACCCCCTGCCCGAATAAAACTCAACACGAGGTCCGCCATAGCATCGTCATCACATAAAAGGGCAGGGAGGGTATCAGGCAGCGCAAACGTCTGCCTGAGTCCTGTTAAAAGCGGGCAGTCCACCAAAATGTGGACCACCGTCAGAGCTGCCCCGCGGCGACATAGCGGTGGGTCCTCCCGGCGCAACAAATGGCCGTGCGTCAGCCACGTGTGGCCAACGCGCAGCCGGCAGAGGACGACAGAGTCCTTCCGAGAGGCCCGCATGGAGGAGTGCCACACACGGGTCGTCTCCTTCACCGCCCGAAGTTTGTTGGGCGTGGGCAGGGTGCGCCACTCGTCACCCCAGGCACCAAGCACTTTCTGGCGCAAAAGCGACAGGAGATCACACTCCATAAGGCCGAGTTCCAGAGCCGGTGAACTCACTGCCTGTTTAGCCAGCATGTCAACCCGCTCATTGCCCGGGATGCCGACATGACCTGGGGTCCAAACAAAGACCACGGAGCGGCCACAACGGGCAAGAGCATGGAGCGACTCGTGGATGGCCATCACCAGACGGGAACGAGGAAAGCACTGGTCAAGAGCTCGTAAACCACTCAGGGAGTCACTACAGATGACAAAGGACTCACCTGAGCGGGAGCGGATATACTCTAGGGCGCGATAGATGGCAACCAACTCGGCAGTGTATACACTGTTCCCGGGTGCCAGCGACCGTTGCTCACAATGATCCTCTAGAGTAAGAGCGTAACCAGTGCGACCAGAGACCATCGAACCGTCGGTATAGGTCACGGCAGATCCGGGAAACTCGGCAAGGAGAGCAACAAAGCGGCAGCGGAGGGCCGGAGGAGGGACCGAGTCTTTCGGACCCTGTGCCAAATCCAGCCTAATGCATGGTCGGCGCACACACCAAGGGGGCAGACAGAGATTGGCCCGGAAAACAGGTGGGAGAGGAAAAAACTCAATCCCACACAGTAGAGCCCGGATGCGAACCGCGATCGTACACCCTGACCGGGGCCGCCTGTCTGGAAGATGGACGATCGAGTGCGGGAACAGGAGACGGTAGTTGGGATGCCCTGGCAAGCTACAAACGTGGGCAGCATAAGCGGCCAGAAGTCGGTCGCGCCGGATCCGCAATGGAGGAACACCAGCCTCCACAAGTAAGCTGTCAACAGGGCTTGTCCGAAATGCTCCTGTGGCGAGTCAGATCCCGCAGTGATGGATGGGATCCAGCAATTGCAACGCTGATGGCGACGCCGAACCATAAGCCACACACCCATAATCAAGGCGGGACTGGATCAGCGCTTGATACAGCCGGAGAAGGGTGGACCGATCGGCACCCCATCCGGTGTGGCTAAGGCAACGGAGAGCGTTTAAATGCCGCCAGCATGTTTGTTTAAGCTGCCTAATATGAGGCAGCCAAGTCAGCCGGGCATCAAATACCAGTCCCAAGAACCGATGCGTCTCTACCACAGCAAGAGGTTCACCGTCAAGGTAAAGGCGTGGCTCAGGGTGAACCGTGCGACGCCGGCAGAAATGCACAACGCAGGTCTTAGCGGCCGAAAACTGGAAGCCGTGCGCTACAGCCCACGACTGCGCCTTGCGGATAGCGCCCTGCAGCTGGCGCTCAGCAACTGCAATGCCAGCGGAGCTGTAGTAGAGGCAGAAATCGTCTGCATACAACGAAGCTGCGACGGACGATCCCACCGCCTCAGCGAGCCCATTGATCGCAATTAAAAACAGGGAGACACTGAGGACAGACCCCTGTGGGACCCCGTTCTCCTGGACCCGGGAGGAACTATGGGACGCAGCAACTTGCACGCGGAAGGAACGAGACGACAGAAAATTCTGAATAAAAATCAGGAGCGGGCCCCTAAGACCCCACCCATGAAGTGTGGCCAGGATGTGATATCGCCAAGTCGTATCGTACGCCTTCCGCATGTCGAAGAAGACGGCAACCAGATGTTGGCGGCGTGCAAAGGCTGTACGGACGGCAGACTCTAGGGAGACCAGATTATCGACGGCAGAGCGGCCTTTGCGGAACCCACCCTGAGACGGAGCCAGAAGGCCTCGAGACTCGAGGAGCCAACTCAACCTCCGGCTCACCATACGTTCTAGCAACTTGCAAAGAACGTTGGTGAGGCTTATGGGGCGGTAGCTGTCCACCTCCAGCGGGTTCTTGCCAGGTTTCAACACGGGGAGGACGATGCTTTCTCGCCATTGAGACGGGAACACACCCTCAACCCAGATGCGGTTGAAAACATCTAGGAGGCGTCGCTTGCAATTCACAGAGAGGTGTTTCAGCATCTGGCTGTGGATGCGGTCTGGCCCAGGAGCCGTATCAGGGCAAGCAGATAGGGCACTCTGGAATTTCCAGTCGCTGAAAGGAGCATTGTACGACTCCGCGTGGCGCGTGTGAAAGGAAAGCCTCCAACTTTCCAACCGCTCTTTCCGGGAGCGGAAGGCGAGTGGGTAATTTGTAGATGCGGAACACTGAGCAAAATGCGCTGCTAACCGGTCCGCAATCGTGTCGGAGTCAGTACACACCACTCCATTCAGCGAAAGCCCAGGGACAGAGACAGGCGGCCGATAGCCATGGAGTCGCCTTATCTTAGCCCAAACCTGCGATGCAGAGGTACGGACGCCAATGGTGGAAACATACCGTTCCCAGCACTCCTGCTTCCGTTGGCGAATAAGGCGTCGGGCACAGGCACGGAGCTGTTTAAAAACGATGAGGTTCTCCAAGGACGGGTGCCGCTTATGGCGTTGAAGAGCCCGCCGGCGATCTCTAATCGCCTCTGCGATCTCGGGCGCCCACCAAGGCACAGTCCTCCTCCGAGGGGACCCGGATGAACAGGGAATCGCAGATGCCGCCGCAGAAACGATGCCGGTGGTGACCGACTGAACCACCGCATCAATGGTGTCAGGGGAAGGAGGTGCGATAGCGGCGAGAGAGGAGAACAAGCCCCAATCAGCCTTATTCAGAGCCCATCTGGATGGGCGTTCAGAAGAGTGACGCTGTGGTAGTGACAGAAAGATGGGGAAATGGTCACTACCACATAAGTCGTCATGGACACTCCAGTGGATGGATGGTGAAAGTCCGGGGCTGCAGATAGAAAGGTCGATGGCCGAAAATGTGCCATGGACGACGCTGAAATGTGTCGGCTCTCCCGTGTTTAAGAGGCAGAGGTCAATCTGCGAGAGAAGAGTCTCGACATCTCTACCCCGGCCAGTAATCGCGGCGCTACCCCACAGGGGGTTATGGGCGTTAAAGTCGCCCAGTAACACAAAAGGAGGAGGCAGTTGTGCTATCAATGCAGCCAACACATGACGCGAGACATCACCATCTGGCTGAAGATACAAACTGCAGACAGTAATAGGCTGAGGCGTCCACATCCTTACAGCGACAGCCTCTAAAGGTGTGTGAAGAGGTACACATTCGCTGTAGACAGAGTTAAGGATGTAGACGCAGACTCCACCAGATACCCTCTCATAAGCTGCCCGGTTCTTGTAATAACCCCGATACCCACGTAGGGCAGGGGTCCGCATTGCCGGAAACCAAGTTTCCTGTAGGGCAATGCAGAGGAAAGGGTGACTGCTGATGAGTTGGCGAAGCTCAGCAAGGTGATGGAAAAAAGCGCTGCAGTTCCACTGGAGTATTGCTTTGTCCATGTCCGAAAAAGGCGTGAAGGGGCCGAGGAGGCAGATCACGCCACTGGGTCACCTGCTGCCACCGATGGAGGACCAGTACAATCTGCTTCCATGGCGTCTGAGGGTCCGGCGAGATCCAGGTCCTCAGCGGACGCCCGGATCTCCACCTTATCCCCGGACGCAGAGCCTGTAGGGAGCAGTGGGGTGGATGCCACCGCGTGTTCCTTGGCCTTAGAGGTCTTCTTCTTCGTCTTGTCTCTCTGGTCCTTGGGTTTCATTGGCTGGGAGGGCTCCAGCGAGTCAGTCTCCGGGACGGAGGAGGAGCGGGAAGCCCTGCGATCAGCCGCTGGTCTGCTTTTCTTCCATTGGCTGACGTCACCCTTCCCAGAGGCGGAAACCTGGGAAGGAAGGGACCCAAGGGACCCTTTCCGTGCTATTCGAGCAGGGGAAGTTTGAGGCTTCCCCAGCTTAGAAGTGGGGACTGATGTCCCCGATGGTGGGGGGGTTGCTGCTCCTGAGGCAGGTAGTGCAGGAGCAGCAGGGAGTGAAGTGCCCCCCACCATCAAGGGGGCAGGTGTAGCATTCCGGCTCTGAGAGGTGGCAGTCTGAGGGAGAGCTAATGGGGCCATAACAGTAGTAGCCGCGGCGTAAGAGGCAGGCATTCGAACAGGATGGAGGCGTTCGAACTTCTGCCTGGCCTCGGTGTATGTCAGGCGGTCCAGGGTCTTATACTCCATGATTTTGCGCTCTTTCTGGTAGATCCTGCAGTCCGGCGAGCAAGGTGAGTGGTGCTCTCCGCAGTTTACACAGATGGGAGGCGGAGCACATGGAGTATCGGGATGTGATGGGCGTCCACAATCTCGACATGTGAGGCCGGAAGTACAGTGGGAAGACATATGCCCGAACTTCCAGCAATTAAAGCACCGCATCGGGGGAGGGATATATGGCTTGACGTCACAACGATAGACCATCACCTTGACCTTCTCAGGTAAAGTATCACCCTCGAAGGCCAAGATGAAGGCACCGGTGGCAACCTGCTTATCCCTTGGACCACGATGTACGCGCCGGACGAAGTGAACACCTCGCCGCTCTAAATTGGCGCGAAGCTCGTCATCGGACTGCAATAGAAGGTCCCGATGGAATATTATGCCCTGGACCATATGAAGACTCTTATGGGGCGTGATTGTAACCGGAACATCCCCCAGCTTGTTACAATCGAGTAACCGGCGGGACTGGGCGGAGGACGCCGATTTGATCAAAACCGAGCCCGAGCGCATTTTGGACAAGCCCTCCACCTCCCCGAACTTGTCCTCTAAGTGCTCGACGAAGAACTGAGGCTTCATGGATGTAAAGGATTCACCATCAGCTCTCGTACACACCAGGTAGCGGGGCGAGTATGGTTCGCTGGCATCCTTAGCCTTTCGTTCCTCCCATGGTGTAGCTAGGGAGGGGACCGATTTGGGGTCATATGTAGTTGCGTTGTATTGAGCCCTGGAACGCTTAGAGACTGCTGGCGGCTGGCCACCAGCAAGAGTTGATGTACCACGCTTCATTGCGGGTCATCCGCCCTGATGCCACCTACTCCGACCAAGGGCCCTCCCCACGGGCGCCACCCAGCCTCAGCAACGACCACCTGGCAGGATGGCCATTGCCGGGAGTCCCAATGCCCCAAGGAGATAGGCATCTACTCCTTGGCATACGTGGGGAGTTAACGGCGCTGGCATCAGCAGAGCGATCCCTGTGTAGTCAGGGGGCTACAACCAACAGGGTACATGGCGGCCCCACCACAACGGACTGGCTACCGTGCTGGATTTCAGGTGATGTAGTCCAATATCGTCATTGGCGCATAAAGCGGCACAGCATAGCAGACTGCAAGAAACCGCACCCAAGAACAAATCCACGCCCAAGAGATGGTAGGTGAGCGGGACTGCTAAGCGATGACGACAAACCTGGCTAGAGATGGTAATGCTTGATGGACACATCGCTCCTTGTAAGGCGCCCTTCCCCAATCGGCTCGCTCTTCGGAAAATTTAGAAGGATGGAGGTCAAACCCGTTAGGGGACCATCTCACAAGGCCAAAACGTTTGAGACTCCTTTTAGTCGCCTCTTACGACAGGCAGGAATACCGTGGGCCTATTCTTACCCCCGAACCCACAGGGGGGCCACCAAAGAGTGGTGAGCCCCCTGGGGATAGATTTGCCAATGATGTAGCTCATTCTGTCGCGGTAGCAAAGGGCTTTGAAGATCCACTGAACGGAATAGATCATGTCTTAAGTGTTTAATAAAGTGCGCCATATAAGATACCACACTTATTATGGTGTTTACTTGCCTTTTATCACTTTTAAACTGTTCAGTGAACTGGTAGGAGGAGGCAGAGGAGTTAACACCTGTTGCCCCCTCCCCCTTGCTATGTGTGCCCATATATGCATTACAGTTGTCTTGCAGCATGATTCCATGTATTTACTTATTTCAATCTAATGTGAGAAATACTGAGCCTCATACACTACTGTAAAAATAGCACAGTATAATGGATTTTTGGCAACAGTACCAGTTCACTTGGTTCAATACTTATACTGCATGTGACACGTAATGTAAGTGGATAATTTGGATCCAACAAATACTGCCCTGTTTGTGAGGATGTAAAATTTTCACTATGGCTAAACATACTACAACAACATGATAACAGTTCAATACACAAATTGAATGCAAATACGAGAACTGGTGAATGCAACTCACCTGTGGATGTTAGGTCTTCTGCAGAGATAAGTTCTTTTTCTGGGTCTGTCTGTACACTCTTGTTGCAGAGTTTCTTCTTCTTTAAATTCTGGTCCTTTTCACTGACATTCCTACATGAAAGTTTTGGGGTAAAAAATTCATAACAAGTACATGAAACAGAATAAATGGAATATGATATGGGTCAAGTTAACATAAGAGCAACTCACAAAGGGTTGTTATACAAATGATAAAGTTACTGTACAATAAAAAGAACTGCACTCATGGGGAAGATAAATCTATACACTCTTGAGCATATGGGCTTTACAAAGTTACACAGGAATACAGAAGCAAAAACATCATGAAAATGCACCTCATACTGGATGGAAAGTTTTCATCTCATCAGACAGTTTATAACAACAGAATGCATTGGAAGGTATCCAACTTGATCAAGAGCCCATTTAAGTCAACTGTGCAAATATGGGAAGTTCACAGCCAACAGACTAGCAAACAACAACAAACAAACTGTAATTGCTTAACAATCAAAACAGTGAGACAAACACTCAATAGGTTACTTATATTGTTTTTCTATAGGCTCCATAAGTTCTCAATTGATATTTTCCAGGAAACTTCCACCAAATGTAATACATGTGTCAGCAACAGCCAAACTGTAGTCAGACAATAGTTTGGGCAGAGAGCCACTATCTAATGCATCTATTTTTAATCTCATATTTTAGTAGAGCCTGATATGTACATTGTAGCAACACATACTATTGTGCACATGTGTGAATTTACTTTGCAAATTCAACTCTAATTGCCACAAATATTTAATTATTCACCAATCAGTATGTCAGTCAAATACAATTGATGGTTCGCATTAACTACTGGTTGTATCATCAGCTACAGCCAGAACTTAGGCCTTGCCACTCTTAAACACTGCTCCCAGCAACACAGTGCTAAATGCTGTGTGACAATCATTTTTCCAGATATGGTCACATAACGCATGCAAACTCATAATGAAAGAACCACCTGATCAGAATAATTAATTGGTGTCAAGGAACATGATAAACAGCAGCACTAGTGGCTGTCGGCTGCCACCCTCATGGCCATTTTGCAGAATGCCTCTCACACGAAAGGCCAGGCAGTCCTTTTGACACTACCCTGAGGCACCTAAAGCTTTGTGGACATGCAGGTAGGATTCCCCTTGCAGTGTGTGCTCATGTCACCCATATTTTATGACCCAGAAAAAAAGAGATATTATAACAGGAAGCACTAGCGTGCACAAAAGCAGGAAGAGTTTTCCAATGGACAGCACTGGACACCACAGAACGTCGAAAACGAAATGAGGTCACAATTTTGGGTCTTCGAAGACATGAGACACCCCCGAACACGTCGACTCCACAAAAAACATAAGAATCAAAAGGATTGGCTCATTTGACTACATTACAGGTTAGACAGAGAAGTTTGGGTGTGTCGACCTTTCAACCCAAATGCAGAAAATTATGCACAAACTAGCTGACATTTTCTAATGTAGAGGAAATACATTCACGACTGCTTTATTACAAAACTCCAACATTTGACACAATACATAACAGTTCACTTTCCAATCTCAAGTAACAAATGGCTCTGAGCACGATGGGACTTAACATCTGAGGTCATCAGTCCCCTAGAACTTAGAACTACTCAAACCTAACTAACCTAAGGACATCACATATAGCCATGCTCAAGGCAAGATTCGAACCTGCGACCGTAGCGATCGCAGGGTTCCAGACTGAAGAACCAGAATGAAATTGTGGGATTACAGCACTCTTCTCCAAAGTTGTACCCTTTCCATATGCTTTAATATATATAAAAAAAAAACATATGGGCTACTTTTCTTCAACAAGTGCTGTGTAGCTAGTGTCCAAGCTGTCTCTTAGGCCAGAAGGCTGAGAAGTGCATCAGAGGCACTGTAACTAAGATTTCTATATATGATGTGTCATAATTAGTAGCAGCCTCTTGGAGCATCAAGCTGAGAGGGGTACAAGGCTGGCCCAACTGCAAGATTTGTATACAATGCACATCACAATTACTAACAAAAACAGACACGAGTGTGTGTACGTGAGGAAAGGGCAAGACGAAGGGAGGGGAACCTACTGATAAGTCAATAGTGTGGAAAAATATTCTCAATTGGGCCCTAGAAATACTGTTCCGCAGGAGATAGTGGAGATACTTGACCATGTGGGAAACTTGACCCATTCGTGCTTTCTTACCTGTAGGTCAATTTTTCCATATGTGGTATCACTGTTTATTGTTCATTAATATTTTATAAGGGAAAAACCACTAGCTGCCTTGGAGCAAGAGAGGTATTGTGCTGTTTTATTTATTGTTTTTTATGCTCCTGCAGTAAATTTGGTAAGTGGTTCTCAACTTTTATGTTTAACCAAATAAACTTAGTGATTGCAATCAACGCACTTTGAGCATTATTTTTGTTCTATAGTCATTTGAATGGCTGCATGCATAACCTAGAAATAGCCACTTGAACGAAAATGGTGAAGATAGGGATACTTCTGACTCTCAGGTTGGGGACAGTTCAATGGCTCAACTATTACCATCACTTGGTCTGTGCGGCAGCTATCAATAGAAAGGTTTCAAGTGTGTATTTGTAATTTTTTTTTAGTTTTTTACTGGAATCTATCTCACTTGGAAGTTTGGATGAAGAATACTTGCATCATTTGAGTTCAGTTTATATATTTTGTCAGCATCATTCTGTGTCAAACTTCTTGGCTGAAGCCCTAACTGTAACAAGTCCTTTTCAGGCCACGACAAAGCCACCCCTATGCTAAAATTACATTCACAGGTACACTCTGTAGAGCAGACACTATTTAACATGAACCATTTTATACAACTTGTTACAAAAACACGTTTGTAAAAGCCTTTAGCCAATTCCAATTTACTTAATAGCAATATTTGTTAGGGAGCATATTTACACTTGCAAAATTAAGCTATAATAGTAACTTTGTTTTGGTAACCCAACCATCCCTCGTTTTATTTGTGAGGGGAACAGGAGGGGAAACGACAAGTAGTAGTACAGGATACCCTCCGACATACACCTTAGGGTGGTCTGCGAAGTATTTACGTAGATGTAGATGTATGAAAACAAATATTTATCGCGAATAAATTCTGAATGTGAATACTTCTGTTTATATGTATTGTTTTAATTGAGTTCTATACCATGGAAGCTGCCTGCAAAGGAGGACTTTCTACAGTTAGAGCATCAGCCAAAAAGTTTTACATAGAGTGCCATTAACACGATACGTTGCAAAATGTAAACCTAAACCAAATACTGCAAGTATTCTTCACCCAAACTTCCAAGTCAGACATATTTACCAAAGATGAGGAAAAAATATTTAAGGACGATTTTATAAAATCAAGCAAATTAAAATATGACCTCCCTAGGAAAGATATGTTTAAGATAGCATACAATTTTGCTGTGGCCAGCACAAAAATACACCACACAGGTGGAACAAACTGTCAAGCTGGTATTGATTGATTTTTCATGGTTTTGTGGACAAACAGCCATCCTTGTCTCTCAGAGAGCCTCAGGCAACAAGCCGATGAGTCGGTATGGAACATTGATGAGAGTGGTGCCCCCACTGCACAAAAGGCAGGGAAGATTGTGGCAAAGAAGAGAGAAAAATAAGTCGGTGGAGGTATGTATGCTGAATGAGGTGTTTCAGTCACCTTGAGCTGCGCAATAAATGCAGTAGGCAATTCCATCCCACCTCTTTTCATTTTTTCAAGGATCAGTATCAAAGGTTATTTTCTGAGAGGTGGGTTCTGCAGGATCTGCACATCCATCCGATCGGATGACAGCAACAAACTTTGAACTTTTCTGTAGCACTTAATTAAGTATGTTAGATGCTCCAAGGAAAATATTGTATTAATGCTTTCAAATAGTAATGAAAGCCACATTTCTGTTACCCCTCAATTTAGCCAACAGCAATGACATTGTGCTTCTCACTTTCCCTCCACCTACCCGCCACAAATGGTTTGTTCTGTTTGCTTTAGGGCGTGAAAGCAACTAAGGTCATATGCACCCATAACAGAACTGTAGAACACTTATAAAAAAAGGAGTTGAAAGCGACTACAATCGATGGAAGGAAAGACAACTAAGAACAGGGACTTTGAGAAAGATCCATAAAATATGCCACAAAACAACAGATATCCTAAACTAAATACTAAATGTCCTTCGCCATATTGCTATGACGCATCAAAAATAATATGCAGTCGACAGCCCAGGTATTGTTCGCTAAAACAGCCAATAACCCAGACGGTAAACATAAATTAGAACATAAGTGGTTAAAAATGCGAATTCCATCAGGAAATTGTGAACCGTCAAAGGTCGAGGACAAAAAATCATCTCTGCATGGCGAGAGCGCCAAGAAGAAGGTAGCCAAGCCACTGGGAGCGGTTTAATTCCCCAGAGTTTGTTCCCATGAAGGGAAGACTAGTGGTGTTGCCAAGGTGATACCACCTGCTGACAGCAACACAGAGATCGTAGGAGGGAATGGAAGAACTAGTGGGCCGAGGTAGGGCGACTGCAGCCTTGGCAGCAGCACCAGCAGCCTCATTTCCGTCAGACTGATGTGATCAGGGACCCACAGAAACATCGAAGCGGCTCCATCAAGAGTGAGCAAGAGACAGTGTTCCTGCACCCTTTGCATTAAGGGATGGGCGTGTACAGCACACGTACCAGAACAAATTGCAGCTTATGGACCAGGCTACTACAGTTCATTGAAAAGATACTACAACAGTGCCCCTGATGAAAGATTATTAATACAGTATATCCAGGCCAGTCTATTTCTGTGTACAATATGGCCAAAATAGTAGATAGGGCATATCCACTAGCTTTCACGAGTGTGAATACCTGCAGAGACTTTCTCCCGATGGTATTACATGACAGTCAGCAAAGTTAAATTTAAAAACAAACTAAAAAAATGTTTCTCCTTGACAAATCATATTCCATAGAAGAGTTGGTAATCCTGTAATGTGTAAAAGGGATGTGTGTGAATTATTAACTCACAACAGTATTTCCTTCAAATAAGATGACAATCAGCATGTGGCCCCATTTAGATATGAACGTATAAAGCAAATGCAAAATGACATCATTACGATTATCCATACAAATGCTCCACATAACTTGAAATTATTTACTGTTATTAGGCATTGTATGAACATAGGTGCTTCCTTAACAAATTACATAAATGTAACATCTAAAGGGTGATTCCGTGATGTTAAAAACTTTCAAGGATGATGGAGAAGAGTTAATGTATCAAACTGAGGTAAAGGACCCTGGTTCAGAAGCAACCGAGTGTAAAGTTATAAGCAAAAATCATTTTGATACCACTGACTGGAATGCCTGTGCAAGTACTATTGCTCATAAGTTTGTAGAGAAGGTGGTAATGATGATCCCTTCCAAAATGATGGAGCCAGGTCTCACTCTGGACTAAGAGCTCTGAACACACAGATCAGACATTCCCTGAAAAATGGGTAGGCAGTGGTGGTCTTGGTTTTTGGCAAGCACATTCACCTGATCTCAACCCATTTGATTTCTTCCTGTGCGGCCACCTGAAAAATCGTATCAACAGAAGCGTCCAATTCCATTCGTCTGCTTTGACCCATGACATAAGTGTCTTGTGGTGTGTGATGTCATTATGGTACAGAGTTTATGAATTGGTTGTGTTCACAGATGTCGTCTTTGTGTGTGTGTGTGTGTGTGTGTGTGTGTGTGTGTGTGTGTGTGTGTGTGTGTGTGTGTGTGGTGGGATGGTCGACCTACTTTTCACCACTGAAATTTGTTGGTAGTAATTGTTTTTTTGGGTCTATTTTTTCTCAAGTTGTAATGTTTTATGTATTTATTGTGTACTGAATGTGTTTTAATTTACATAGGGATGTTTGACTTTTTAATTTTTGAGGTGTTGTGATTTTGGTTTTGTTTTTCGTTGTTGTAGATATTGGTTTTCCGTATCAGTAATTATGGTTGACCTATAGAGTTCAAGGGAAATGACTGATTCCAATTTTCGTAGTTTTATAGGTAGGTATTGGTGTTCTGGTATCGTCAGCTGTGGCCAGAGAAATGTCTGATTCCTATATCCGTAATTTTTGCTGGTGGTGTATTGATATAGTCAGCTTCGGTCAAGGTAAGTCTCAAATTCCTGTAGTTTTTTTTCTTTTCTTTTTTGTTTGTCATTTTGTGTTTTGGGATTGTGGTGGTTTTTTTCACTGCTGTATTTAGCTTGTCCCCACCCTAAAACTCCCAATTTCTCTGTGTTAACCCATTAGTTTTATTGTATTTTTGGAGGGAGATGTTATTGTCTTACTTATATGTATTTTCATATTTGTTGCCATGTGTATGTAGTGAAATCATAGGCGCCATATTGGAGACGCTTAGAATAGCCATTTCCGTCATACTGACGACGTCATGAGTCAAGGCAGACGGGTGGAATCTGACTCTTCTGTAATCCCGAAAAATCTTGTGCACAAGACACCTGTCGAAACTGCTGGCAAGAATTCTCACTGCCTGCAACTCTGTTCAAATGACACTGGGGGTCTTTAAAGTCTCTTCGGGTTTGCTGCTGAATCCTAAAATCAACTCAATTCAATATTTCAGCGAACCAATTGGTTGCCATCTTCAGGAGAATGCTGCTTCTGTTGATGAGTCCCACTTAGAACTGATGCCAAGCTGGCAATTGACGTCCTATATAGGCCACCGTACCATACACAGTGCCACAGTTGCTGCCCTCCAAGACCGGGCAGGTGGCACCTCCCTTAGTAGAACATTGGCAGCAACAATAAATCCAGCAGCAAACCCAAGGAGACTTTCAAGATTTATTACGCTGGGGAAGTCTATGATGTCACAACACTGGGGATATTACAATGTGTACTACAGAACTTTGACGATGTGATGCCTCCACTGTTCCTCAGGATGCCAATTTCAACAATTACTGTAAATGTAGAAACTTGTAAAACTTGTGCAGGTAAATGGGATTCATTATTACTGCTCTTAGGACACTATGTGCACTGTTGACAGTCCAACAGTGGAAATTATCCGAGCGCACTGGGAAGTAATGAGTAGGAATTCTGTATGTCATGATCAGGATTCAGAAGTTGGGGCCCTTAGCTTGAACACTGTGTGGGGCTTAGGCAGGACTTGAGTAGATTTTCGCTTATACCTTTTGATTCTGTCATTTCTGGACCAGGGTCTCTTATCTCAAATTGAAAAATTTACCCTTCTCCCTAATTCCCGAAAGTTGGTATCATTACGTGATCACCCTGTAAGGAAGTCTAAACCTAATATAAAACTTCACGTATTCTTTTAAATCAACCACAAAGATTAAGAAATTAAGCAGATACATGCTACTTTCGATACCCATATATTGTTACTGAGTAGAAGCAGCAGTACTATAAATGAAGATTTTATGTCTTCTGAATCACACATTGCTTTTATGGGAACAATCTTGCAAAGTTACAGCTTTAAGTATTATGAGGTAATTAGCTTTCAGTGGGTAACAACTCATTACTGTGCAAAACACTAAATCATTTACTCAAAACATACACAATAATTACAAAATACTGAAAGAAATACTAAAGAGTTTTGATAATTCTGAACTAGACAGTACCACACTCACATTCCATTTAACTTAAATGTATTTCCTTTATTATAGAAGAATATATAATATTTTGGCATGACTGTACTAGATCTCAAACTCTTACTCGCAATAGCAGCCTTCAGTCCCTCAATATCAGCATACCAAATCTGTATTATAAATGTTTTGTATATATTTTTGAACGAGGCCAAAACAGGACACACATGCGTGTACTTATGGCCAGTAGCATGGCCATAACAGGGAACCTAGACCAAATACGAATCTGTTAATGGTCGTACAAGCTTTAATGTTATGTTTTTGTGTTGCACAATATTTAACTCTTAAAAAATTAAACTATACTACTTAATGCGACCTCTCAACATATTAAGTTTCTTCCGATGTTTTATTTAAACATAATATGAAAAACCAATTATGTGTTCCTTATAGAAAGCTCTATGAAACTCGACGTCTTCAACACACACTGCCCTCTCTCATGTTCAACTGGCAATCACTTATTTAGGTGAAGGAAAAGCTAAAGTGTGATTTGTTGTAACTCATAATAGTAGCCATATCCTGAATTTGGAGTAGTGTAGAGAAATAACTCTTAGAAACTGAATGAGGAAAGTGTCAACTAGAAACAATAGCTACTGCGTAGGAAGATAATGAGTGGATGCAGCAATTTAAAGGATTTAGTAGAATTAGCATTCTACTAAAACCTTTAAATGATATAGCACTGAAGCATTCATTCCACACAGTGTACCTACAGAAACAGGACACCATAAATTGCTGCATCCACTCATTGTCTTCCTATGCAGTAGCTACTGTTTCTAGTTGACAATTTCCTCATTCAGTTTCTAAGAGTTATTTCTCTACACTACTCCAAATTCAGGATATGGCTACTATTATGAGTTAAGAAGACAGATCAATGAGGTTCCCTGAATTACAAAATTCTGAAATCATGCCTCATTACAAGACTTACTTCCTGAGGGATGTTTTCTTGTGGTTCTAAATGGGCCACATACCCTTATGTAAATCTGCCCTTATTCTTAACAGTACAAGTAGTAATCTAATTTATAAGCTGTCATAGACCACATTTAAGTTTTCTCACTAACAGAAGCAGCCTATAGCACTTTCCATTACCTTTATGGACTCACAGACCATGACATTACAGCACAACACTTTTTTTTCCATTACTGAATTAGCAGGTAGTGAGAGCAGTACTGCAAATCGTTATGAACAAACTCCTGATGACAATGGTTGAGTTAGTCAATGTATCCTTAATGTCTGACAGAACAGCACAGTAAATTTCCAGGGCAGTACTGATGTCCACTTAAACTCTTTTCCATGATTATCACAGTATGT
Source organism: Schistocerca gregaria (assembly GCF_023897955.1). Taxonomy (NCBI): domain Eukaryota; kingdom Metazoa; phylum Arthropoda; class Insecta; order Orthoptera; family Acrididae; genus Schistocerca; species Schistocerca gregaria. The sequence goes on along the minus strand of NC_064920.1, from coordinate 3,547,993 downwards.
AACACGAATTTATAGCAACTTATGACAAACTAAGATACGACAGCACTAAAAGAATAAACAATGAACACAGAAAAGATACATGCCACCTCTACAAGATCTCTCATATAGTTACTATAATGTAACATGAAAGTTCGTTAATATCGTTTGGAAGCTAAGCACTAAGGAACAAAGGGGAAATTCTGTCTCTCAAATAGCCATCCAGCTTCGCAATTACTAGTCATCTGCAGACAGTATTTAACTACATTTCACAAAATCCTGTCAGTTAAGATTGATTTATTAATAAAAAAACAAAGTAAATAGTTGTGAAGACGTTCTTGTCATTATCGATTTCATAATGGGGGAAGGGGGTTATAATTCAAACATATCATCCAGGCGTTCAAATCTAACTTGAAAGATATGTTAAAAATTGCTAGTTACATTGTGAATTTTGGATACGTCTGACAGTTATTCTGTTACATAATTCATTGAGTAACGTAACAACTCTATGCACATGGCAATAATACACTGAACATAAAAAGTGTATAATATTTACTTTATTTTCGAGTTGTCTTTTCCCGAAGAAGGCATCTCTCTTCCAGGGCCAACAAGATTTTCCTTATCCCTGGCTGCAGGCTGAAGTACGTGTAATGATTTCCTCGCATTTTTCAGATTTTCCTAAGTAAGAAAACCATGCAAGTAGAGTAACTGGCTAAAGAGTTGATTGCACCATGTGAGTATTGATAACGGCTAGTACCTGTTGGTCAGCATTTTTTGTAGACGAAGCACTTGTTGATCCTGTCTTCATTGTAGAGATGTTTACAAAGAATTCTCTGAGGAAAGCTACAAATCGAGGTGCAGATAGTTGTATTAACACATCAGCTAACACAATGTAAACAACTCTCTGCACCACATTTAACACAATCCGCCACAAGTTTCGAATCAAGCAATGCAGCCAACACAAGATTTCGCCTGCGATGTTTACCAACCTACCAACATAATCGCCTGCTCGTCCCAATAAATCGAAACAGACAACGACGACAAAAGATTAGGTAGAACCACATTTATGATAAAATATCATGTGTATTTACATTCCAGTAGATGAACTCAAAATAAACTAGTGCCTCTAGTTTATTACATAAACAAATTAGAAGTCTGCTACTTTAATCAGTTTCTGTAACGCACCAAGAATTCCGTTATTTATTTCACAATGTTAAATGAGTAAAAATATTTGCCATCATATTAAGTGTTTGTCCCACATCGTCTTAATAACATTCGAGGCTTCAATTGAAAACCTGGAAAAAGTACGAGATCAGATGCCATCGTGACCGATGTTTCATTCTTTTCAAACGTGTTATTAAGCAATGCGTAAGAAGTAAATTTAACAACTATTATTACTGTCCTAGTGATCGAAAGCGTCTTGTTGCTGAAGAACACTGTACCTCTTATCATTACTATTATTATTATTCTGCTTCACTGCACCAGAGAATATCGTTGTTCTACAAGTATGTTAGCAGTGAATTGTTATGAAAAAAGATCGCTCGACATACATTTAAATTTTATGTAATCCAGTATACAGAAGCATGGGATGATACAGAATTATTTTCCTTTCTGGGGAGAGGGGGGGGGGGGGGGATAGGAGAGGACGAAGGGGCACGAAAAGTAGAAATATGAACATGTTCTTACAGGCTTTGTGATTCTAATTAATTTAAAATAAAGACACACACACACACACACACACACATACACACACACACACACACACACACACACACACATACAGGGTGAACCGAAATTCGGGCACTCGGGCTTCACAACGTGACTCATCATATACCAACAGTAAGAAAACCACTCTCCCAAAATTTCGTCCGGCAAGTACATCCGGCAGAAAAATGACGTTAAAGACTGGCAATCTGGCAACACTGTAACCACATATATGGTAACTACCTCTGCCAGAAGAAGTTATTATTGCTGTACAGTTGGTATTGTGGATAGAGTTTTGGGTTAGCATGCAGGACGTCGATGGTTCGATCTTGGGGTGGGGCGCATTTTTTTTACTTTGTTTTTTTTATTTGCAGATTTCATTCTGTTCCAACGTCTAGAACTGCACCTTGGGGAATCAGGTTCTCTCCTTCCACCATTGCATGACAGAGGTCATCCAACGGACTTACCGTACTCCAGCTACTAAGTAAGTTATTCTGGAGGTCATACACCAAGAACCTCAGCGAAGTACACATAGCATAGCAAGGCAGTTGTGTGTCGTGCAACAAATGGTCATTAACGTGCTGCATGAGCATGGGGTGCACCCCTATCATTAGGCTTTCGTGCAACACCTACATCCTGCAGATCGCCATCACAGGAAGCAATTCTGTGAATAGTTCCAACAACAACAGGAAACCAACAAAGACTTCATGAGCACTGTTATTCGTCCGGGCGATGCAGCACTTACTCATGAGGATGCCTTCAATATGCACAATACCCACCATTGCTGTGAGGTTAACCTGCATGTCAGCCACAACTTTGGATATCAAGTTCGCCATGTAAGTGCAAACATTTTTAGAGGACGCACTGCAATCGCTGTTGGTGATTAAGATGCCAGACAACGTAGCACCTGAACTGTATTTACCAAATAAAAAACATGCCTCAACCTAGGATCGAACCATCAACCTCCTGCACAGTAACCAAAAACTCTACCCACTGCACCAACTGTACAGCAAAAATTATAAATGCTGACAGAGGTTGTTACCCTACATGTGGTTTCAGTGCTGCCAGATTGCCACTCTTTAACGTCCTTTTCCTGACGGATGCACTTGCTGGACGAAATTTGGCGAGAGACATGTTTTATCGCTGGCATGTGAGGAGTCACACTGCAAAGTCTGAGTGCGCGAATTTAGCTTCACCCTGTGTGTGTCTATATATATAATCAGCGCCGCTATCTTTGTCAGTTCACACATACAAACGACCCTCACCCCATCACAGCCCCAATGTGATATGTACACATCTTACACACCTAAAATAGGTCTTGCTGTTTGTCTCCACATCACATCAGAGGCTTTCACACATAAACTTCCATTCGGAGCACACACACCCACCACCTGCGATTTAGTCACACAATTAGCATGGTGGCACAGCATTCACTTGAAGAACAACAGGATATAGTTTTTGTTTATGGAGTACCTGATGGTAATGCACCTGAAGATCGAGAGCTGTATGAGGAACGGTACCCAGCAAGATGTCACCCACACTCACAAATGTTTACAGCAACTGACCGACGACTTGGCGAAACAGGCTCGTTAGTGGAATATCATGGTGATGCTGGAGGACCTTGAACACAACAGGATGATCCATTTGAAGAGACTACTCTTGAGCACTTTGAGGAAGCACCTGACAAGTAGTCAAGCAGTCAGACATGAAAATGGGGGCCACTAATCGGTTAGTATGGGAGGTTCTTAGGGATAACAGCTAGCATCCACCCTGTCCAAGACCTAAATCATGTGATGGAATATCAACACAGGCTGGGGTTTTGCCGGTGGTTTCTGTGATGTGTTGCACAAGATCCTGACTTACCCGCCATTGTGTTGATTACTGACGAGTGCACCTTCCATCGGAATGGCCTTTACAACACTTGAAACAGTCATTACTAGTCCAGGGGAAATCTTCACATCACGTATGTCCATGGACACCAGGAACGATTTTCACTCAACATTTGGGCAGGCATTATGGGTGATCATATGATTGGGCTGGTCTATTTACCTACTTCACTTATCGGGGCCAATTACCTTCAATTTTTGCAAGAGACTCTACCCGGCCTGCTGGAAGATGTTCCCCTGGACATACAACTACGCATGTGGTTGCAGCACAATGGGGCTCCTGCACTTAACAGTCGTGCTGTGCGTGATATTTAAATGAACTCTTCAATGGCCAGGTAATTGGCAGACATTTCTGTAGGACATGGTCCCGCAGTCACCAGACCTCACACCACTGGACTTTTTCCTGTGGGGATTCTTCAAGGTTCTAGTTCACCCACCTGGACGTGAACCACCTAGAAACGAAGAGGAATTGATGGATCGCATTCAACGTGCCACCAATCACAGCAGGGCAATTACAGTAATTACCAAGCTTGTGTCACATCAGAGGGTTTCCAGTTTGGGCAACTGCTTTAAGTAAACAATGTCCTAGCGACAAAAAAGACCCTTTTCAGGGCCAACACAATTTGTGAAAGACTTTCTGTAGAGAAACTAACAGCTGTTAAAGGATTTGTCCCCAGTACATCTTATCATGAAACTACAATGGATGTATCGGGACCCCGGCACATTTGTCCTCAGACACCCAGAGTGGCATGCTACCACCGAGCATGTGGGCAACCTTGGATAGACCGCGACCTCCAGCAGGCAGAGCATTCACAGTCATGCATTGTCCAGAGCATGTGGCAACAGGGCAATCCTGCAGCCAATCAGAGAGCATTATGCCAATTTTCCGAAGTTTAAAAATTGTGCATTGTTGACCTACATAACATTACTAATTTTGGTTCCTACTGGCATCAGCTCTTCAGGGTTAAAATTTCATATATATATACCAAAATTGACAAATTTTTCCCGCTGCAAAAGATTTACCTTTACTTGCTGTTGTGTACATAGTTCCACGTATTCAGCGTGTACACAACTTTCCCACTAGAGCACGCCCCGCTAAGCACAGCAGCACAGGCGCAGCGCTCGTCCGTCTCGGCACTACGAGATGGCACTGCCATAGAGACGGACCAAATTGTGCTTCTGCCAATCCACATATTAATATGTAACGCAGCCAATGAGATTGCTGCCAACGTAGAACCTTTTCTCCTCGAAGATTACACTCGCTCAGTGATACATGAACGCGCGAGGTATTATAACGAGTGTATAGACCTCTGATTAGTCAGTCTGCGTTGGTCTGCACCAGTCTTTACCAGTCTGCATTATTCTGTACCAGTCTGTACAAGTTCTACATTTGTCTTTACCAGTCGATAGTCAAGTTTCAGTCTGCGCCTAATAAGATTACCATATTCCTGTACATAGCCATGAAGATAAATGTATAGACACTTTTGGCAAGTATCAGAGATAAATGTGAGAATAAGATTAACGTACCAGTGCCAAAGGAACTTCAGATTCTCAATTGTAAATAGCATCCAGAACCAAGTTAAGTAATTTTAATGCTTGTTATTATTTTAATAAATGTGTGTGAAAATTAATCAAGTTCTGTTTAAAGTTGGTCACTGTCAATGTGCTACTCTAAGCGTGCAAGTGGCATTTCTATTGTCTGACCTAACGGCAGAAGATAAACACACCACGACAAGACCACGAGACATATTGCTGACACTCGCCTACTTCGTTAGAGCGACAAGTCAAATAATCTGATGGTGTGTGTACCGAAGGTCTTACAGTACATACACCATACTTGCATAGCAAGTAAAACCCACACAATAACTCATTTACATACTATGAAATCATGAAATGATAAATGACATCATGTGTCTTTGTACTTTTATCGTAAAATCTGAGGGTGACTGAGTGGTAGTCGTGATGGTCAGACAGATTGCAGAGAGATCACCAGGGCCAGATGGCGCCAGCGAGTGTGTGTGTTCTCAAGAGGGCAGGAGAGATGCCATTATGGTGAGGTGACCGTTGGTGGAGAAGCTGAAAATGAGAGCAGCGGTATCCAAGTAGTGCAGTACCTTCAAGGTTCGCTGGAAGTGATGGGCGATAGACCCGCCCGCAGTTCGGCTCTATGAATGCTATCCCTCAACAAGGTGGTCGTTGTCTATCAACTTGGTGTTAAGGTCTTCAGGAAGAAAATTGTGAACACCAAGACGTGACTCTAAAGTCGGGACAAAACACAGAGAGGGGATTAGTCGTCTGACGAAGTAGTGGAGATCAGCTGGAAGGAGCCATCGCCCACCAAAGCTTTGTACAGAATCCATGCTGGCTTAAGATGACTGACAGACACTGTCGAAGTTTCCCGTGTAATAGTATGTCAACGGTTTGATTATCCCACTGAAGTTTCTTCTGAGGACCAAGTACAGGGTATGCAAGGCTGTTCACATTGTGTCATTGCATAACATCACAAACTCGTAATCTTTCAGAACTGCATGGAGGAATAAATTCGGCCCAGGGTTCAAATGGTTCAAATGGCACTGAGCACTATGCGACTTAACTTCTGAGGTCATCAGTCACCTAGAACTTAAAACTAATTAAACCTAAGTGACCTAAGGACATCACACACATCCATGTCCGAGGCAGGATTCGAACCTGCGACCGTAGCGGTCGCTCGGTTCCAGACTGTAGCGCCTAGAACCGCACGGCCACTCCGGCCGGCCCCAGGGAGAGGAGGAGGTGGGGTATACAGAGGTGGGAGTTGTGACGTTTTAATCGTGAAATCAGGTTTGGAAAGCCAGGAGACATAGTCGATACTTATTGGATCACAGAGTCAGCAGGCAAGGAGTGCACTTTCCTACACAAAGTTTCAGCGAGGGAAGTTCCAAGGTCTCATTTGTGTATGTATACAAAGTAGTGCCTCTGTTCATAACCTGCCGTGGCACACCTGTAAGGTGTGATGCCGCTGCTCAGTGAGGCAATCACTCTGCGGATAACACACTGTCATTCTAAACTAATGGGTGCTGCCCATGATGCATAAAAGAGCTGATACAGACTGCTATCCTTGGTCGGTCGTTATGGATATGGGACAATCGAAGCACAAAATCCACTTATCGATAAAGGCTTTGACAACAGATTTGGACGTAATGTTCTTAAGTGGCAAAGCATGTATGCAGTGAGTGATGTGCTCCGTCAATGACGGGATGTACTGATAGCCATTGGAGATAGGTAGTGAGCCTACAAAATTGACATGCACATGTTGAAAACGTCATTTTGGACTTCAAAGCTGAGCATGGTGTGATACCTTGTTCTTTTGGAACATAATAAATCAACAAGTCCAGAACTTACAGTCCTTCTTCATATTAGGCCATACGAAACGGTCCATCACCAGGTACACAGTCACATGCACGAAAGGAAATGCCAAGTTATTTAATTGGTCGCCAAAGTTGGATTCGGAGGTTCATGGACGCGTCACAAAGGAGACTGTAAATTGCTGTTGCGCTTCTGCAAACTAGTCATCGTCAAAGTGGGATGACAAAGTGTTGATGCGTGAGAGGTAATCTGCCACGATATTTTCCATACCTTTCATAAGATGGACGTCAGTGGTGATCTGTGCAACATAATTTAAACGCCAAAACAATTGGAGGTAGTTGTCCTTGGATGGGTTTCAGACAGTCTTTGAGTAGTCGGTGGTCCATATCAATAATCAGTTGGCCCTGGATGACTTGCTGAAAGCAATGTACTGCCTTGTAAACTGCTAGTCACTCTCAATGATGACTACTTACATTGCGAAAGCGAGAACAGGCATGAGAGAAAATGGAGCGGTCATTGAACACCTCCCACCTGTTGTTGCAGGACAGCACCAATAGCGTCAGGGAGGGGGTACACCAAAGAAATGCCTGGATGAGACAATCTTTAATAGATTCGGAAGCAGAAGGCATCTTTGAAGTCCATGTGAGTTTATGCCTGTCAATAGTGTTTGTGCTGGTGAGTGCTTGAGTGAATGGGTTCTAAAGAGAAGCTGCCTCAGAAAGTTGCTGTAATTATAAATTAAACATGCCTAAAAACTGGCGTAGTTCAAGATAGCTCTGTGGTGGTTGTAGGTTTTTGATGATCCGTATGCACTGTGGTGTAGGGCGAATGCTGCAGACATTTACTCCGTAGCTGAGGAAAATGACTCCTTTTGGCGGCATATTTCTCCATTGACCGCAAGTCCCCTGTTAGTGAGTGGGTCTAGAACTCATTTGAGATACATATTATGGAAGCCTTCATCCAGTCAGAAAAGAAGAATATCGTCATGGTAAGCATAACACAACAGAAACTTGAATAGTATGCCATAAATAAATTGCCACCAAGTTTGAGGAGCGTTCTGAAGTTTGCATGGCTTAAACATAAACCCAAACAAGTCAGAAGGCGAGATAAAAGCCGTTTAGGGGATATTGTTTCGGCACATGAGTATTTGCAGGTATGCTTTCTTGCAGTCAGTGTGACTAATCACAGAGGTGTCTGCCAGATATTGAGTGAATTCCATTATGTTCATGAGTATGTAGCTGTCCAGCATGGTACAGGCATTGAGAGCTTGTAATCACCATACAACCTGACAGGCCCATCTTCATTTGGAACCAGTTTGGTGGGTGAAGTCCAGGAATTGTTGGAATGCCACCCAATGGCAGTCTTTAGGAGTTACTTGACTGCTGTCTTAGCAACCCTGAGTAGATCTGACATTGGTCTATGTTGTTTATTATGTACTGGAGAGCTGTGCATAGTGTTTATCTTATGAATTATCCCGTCTTCAATGGTATAGTCCACAAACCAGTCTTTTGGAGAAGAGCTGGATGGAAAATCAGGAGTAGGAAAAGCGAAAATTACTGTACTAACCTTTACGTCAGCAGTTGGTAGCGATGCTGTAGGTTTAGCCACAGATGACGGAAGAGTTTCAAGACTGGGTCAGTTCAGGCAGACAATAGGTATGTCGGAACTGGGTGGAGGCAGTCGAGGAGGTTGGTAGAGATAGCAGTGTAACACGTGGAGTTCGTCCTCATCTTCGTGAATTCTGCACTTGACAGCACCATTTTCATGTTGCAGATGGATGTTCCTCATGTGTCAGTCGAAATAGAGGTGCTATAGCTTCTGAATGCAAGTGATGACGAGAAGGCAATCCTGAAAGCATCAATGTGTATTAGGCATTTGGGTAAACTGCAGAAACTGTTGTCTAAAGTGGGCTGCTCCGTTGTGTGTTGCGACTGAGGGGGCATAACTGACTACACCAGTCACAGAGATGCCGCTAACAGTGTGAGTCAAAACGCTGCCGTACAGACCAGGAACCAAGTGGAGGTTTAAATCCAGGTCCAGCAAGCGGGTCTGGGATCCACAGATTCGGAGTATCGAGTCGTTTCCGGCGTGAGGCTGGGCAGCTGAGCAGGCAGGTGTCGGGATGGAGATGAGGGTGGTGTAGTACTGACATCTGAGCTGGAGTCAACAAGGAACCACTGTCCGCTGCTGCAGTCAAGACCGAAGAGCCTATTGTCATGTTGAGAGAGAGAGATGGCAAAGAGCTGGTGTCGTTCCGAATTTCTAGGAGATATGGATACCCTTCACAGTTTGGTGCACCTCCTGCAAAGAGTGCATCGAATTTGGGAAGACACATGGTGAACGACCATTGTGAGTAATCTCCAAATCGTTTGTGGTACCATAGAAGTGGTTATGCACAGATGCAGGCATGATGCAGTTGGCTGTGGGATTTGTTGCAATGGTGCAGCCCTCGTCGACGGCGGTGATGTCAGGGTCAGCACAGGTTGGATGAGATCCGCTCAGTTCGTGGTTGGTTGCGCTCCTGTTGCGGTTGCAAGTCATTTCCAATGCCATAGTTGTCTGCATTGTTAATACATTGTCGATTGTGAATGATGGAAAATATTCTGTAAGCGAGTTCTTGCTCGTTTTCAGTCGTGGTCAGTTGGACTTGCAGGGAAGCTTTACAACCCATAACGTTCATAGTGTATGGTCAGGCATAAGGAGCAAATCTATTCGAGTGCATAACCTGACGCCACAGTTGTGAGTCTTGCCCTTTAAGTCTTCATCATAGATGCCGTGTTTGTAACAGTTCTTTCATGGAGTGGGGAGGCGACACAAGAGTGCTATTTCAGCAGTCTACTATTTATTGTCCAAGTTTGGTGAGATGATGATATCATTGACTGTATATGCTTGTTCACACAAGTGGCTGAGCAGTGTGACGACTTTGGTGCTGGCGCTGATGATATCTCTCGTAGCAAAAATGCTCTCCACACTGGCAAACCACTGGCTTGGTCGATCTGGCGAAAATGGTGGCGACTTAAGATGAGTCCCCAGTCCAGTAAGAAGCCATGGCGACATCCATAGAGGAAGAACAGCTGTGCGATTTCCCCCCATACATGGCACGACTTGATATGCAGTAGGTGTGTGGGAAGAGAGTGTAGTGGGATGCATGAGCCCCGGAGTTAATGAATTCACACACAGCCTTATTGACACCTCGGCCGACTGGTCGGATTGGTGTAGTGTGAAAGTAGCCAGTTTGAGAGTGGGGTGGAATAAATTGAAAAATCACAGAGTTGATTGTCCATCGCCCTCCATCGTCATCCACCATTCTTCTCTGTCAGAGCGAAGTCATGGAGAGTGTTACTCATTGGCGACTGGTGCTCATTTTCGATGATGGAGCCTACAAAAAAGTCAATAACTTTTTAACGTAATTGCTCTGAATTGTTTGTTATATAATTTTCATTTATGTCTTACTGCTTAAAAGCACTCTGTCTTCAGGACACAAGTGGTCCATCGGGACCAGCCGACTGCCATGTCAGCCTCAGCTGAGGATGCAGATAGGTGGGGTGGTTGGTCAGCACATCGCCTCCCAGTCGTTATGATGGTTTTCTTTGACCGGAGCCATTACTATTCGGTCGAGTAGCTTCTTAATTGGCATCACAAGGCTAAGTGCACCCTGAAAAATGGCAACTGGGCATGGAGGTCCAGATGGTCACACATCCAAGTTCCAGCCATGCCCGGCAATGCTTAACTTCGGTGATCTGACGGGAACCTGTTTATCCATTGCGGCAAGGCCTTTACTGCTTAAAAAAACACCAGAAAAATAATAAATATGATAATTATACATTTATAAATAGAGGCCTAATCCAAGAAATAGTATAGCTAATAATAAACAATAAGCAGAATTGAACTCATTTTTTTGTTATTGCTTTTTGTGTTGTATATGTAATATTGTAGTTGGTTGATGTGCACCTAACCACTTGATTTGTAACTTCTCTTGCATACTTCATGAATTAACAGGCATTTTTAGCAAATAATCTATTTTCTTCACTTTAAAAGGACTGTAAGAAAAGTCGAGTTTCGACACTGCTCCAGAATACAGAACACTAGTGAGAGATGGGGCCCATTTACTGTTTGCAATATTTCCCATTAATGAGTGGCAGAACAGGTGGGGGAACAGGGTTGGAATGCAGAACTTGACATGTGTCAGTTGGGTTTTGTGTCAAAAGTGCACGTCATACATACAGTTGCTACCTACGCAGCTAGCTCATTTCAACAACGGAGTTTTTGCGGAATATTGGTATAGTATTTCAGGATCTCAAAGGTTGGCCACTGGATGTTGAAGCAGATAATAAGCTATTTAACAGATTTTGCTGTTCGCATAAACTTCGTCTTCATATGTTGTTCAGAAGTTGATCTCAAATGTTATAAAGATGGTTTCTAAGACTTCTTTATAATTCCTTGGTGTCTCACAAAGAAGCATCATTCTTGGTTGATGGGATATAACATAATGGTTTCTTCAAATTTAGGTGCACATGTAAAGTATGGGTTCCTTTGTCTTCATATGTTGTTTCAAAGTTGTTTTCAAGTTATTCCTAGGTTTCATACATATGGTTTCTAACCCTTTTGTCCCTTACAGCTACAACTTGGTTCATACAGTTCTATTGTCCATCCTCTTCAAAATCAACACTTTCATGTTCAGTGTCTGTAACATCTTCATTCCTTCTCATCTAGTTCTGATGTATCGATAACCACTTTGGGCTCTTGAGAACTGGCTTCTACAGTTGTTTGCAGTGAAATTTTATATCTCTTATACTTCTTTCCAAGAAAATTAACATGGTGCTCAACAATCATCATAACCAACAACATACACTTTTCAAAATTTAGTGTCAGACATCTTGTGTTTCTGTGTGGGAATCCAAGCATAGTGTACTGTTCAAAAATCACCAAATTATTAAAACGAGCTGCTTTCTTCAAAAATGCTTCAATTTGAGTTTTATCTTTAACTTTTGTGGAATCAGTTCAATAAAAAGTGAATGTTAAAGCCAAAATTGTGTCATCTGGCAATGCTTTTCATAGGTATTCAGCACAACAGAGCCGAGAATGTGCAAACTCTCAAATGTTTGTATATTCCCATTCAGCAACTCCAATCTGCTCAGGAGTATGTGCTGAAATAAGTGAATGTTTCAGTTAAGCTGATCAGCATACTTGTGTACATCTATATCATTGAATTCCTTTTTACGATCTATATGTAATTCCCTCGCAGTAACATTAACTTGAATTTTTGCTCTTTTAGTGGACAGTAGTAACTTTTCTGTTGTTCTATCGTCATGTTGCATTTATCATACTTAAGACTTACAACAGTGAAGTATTGATAACCCTGTAAACTATTTTCCTTCACAAACATCTGCATAAACTAATTTTCCAGTGGATTTATATATTCTTTCCCTGAACGCCAGCCAATCATGTTTACCATAGATGCACCCCTTACAAAAGCTGCTGTCTTCCGTTAGTCTATATGAAGATCCTGCAAAAATTGGTGCACATCACGTTCATTTTCATGATACTATTTTTCATTTAAACTTTGAAAATACCATATGTTTCAGCAACAACACAAGACTTTTCTTGATGAACAATGTCCATGGCCTTATGATAATGATCATTTTCAATACTGAATCTACCAACAGCAACTGCAATACTGTTTTAGAAAATTATGCACAATTTGCATAATTTTAAATTATTTGATTTATTCCTTTTTGTGCAGCTTTGAAAACAGAGAACAAATTACAGGATCCATATAGACAAAACCAGACATCTTCAAAATATCTCTCTGTCCATTTCTGAATACCTGTGGATTAATTCATCAGTACCAAATTCCTCACTTTGCACGCCATTTTTGGCACTACATATCTTCCCTGGAGCTTTAAACGGCCCTTATCATATGAATCATATGTAATGTATTGTGTTGTTCCACTGTCAGTGTACCACCTATCAGAGTCCAATTTGTTTTATCTACAGAGAAACAGTTGTACCTCCCCATTAAAACTTTCTTCTCAATTTTTGAAGTATCTGCGTGGCTACAACTTCTTGAGCTTCCCACTGTTGTTACACTAGTTGACAACATAACACGGTATTCTCTTTTCCCTACACTATTACACTCTTGTGATCATTGATCCTTTTTCTTACATTTAAAACAAACCAAACCTTTATTTACACTATTTTGACAATTGGCCTTCTTTGCCACATGAAAGGCATTGATTGTCTTCATTCCTTTTATAATGAGATGAGCCAGCTGGAGTGGCCGAGCAGTTCTAGGCGCTTCTGTCTGGAACTGTGTGACCGCTACGGTCACAGGTTCGAATCCTACCTCGGGCATGTTTGTGTGTGATGTTTTTAGGTTCGTTAGGCTTAAGTAGTTCTAAGTGCTAGAGGACCGATGATATTCGCTGGTAAGTCACATAGTGCTCAGAGCCATTTGAACGATTTATTATGAGATGTTTTCGACATAACTGCTTCAGAAGAAGTTTAATTGCAACTTTTGTCACTGTTTGTTGATCTTCATTATTGACATCATTTCTGCAGAAACACTTTCGTCATCATGGTCTGTTTTCTCAGCTCATAAATTATTATTCTCAACTTATAATTTAAACACCATTACTGTAACTAATTCCATGTTTTCAAGTTTGTACTCCATCATATCTGGCTAGATGGCCTTGTATACCACCAGATGCTTTCCACACATTGTATTACTACTTGTATTTAAGCAGCTCAACATTTCGGGCTGACTGAATAACATAAATAACTTATCCAAATATCTTTCATGATCTTCCATTCTTCAACACAAAGTAAAGGGTTGGGGCCAAACGACAGAACTAGCCAATACCTTGTTTTTGCTTTATCCTTGGTACATTTAGCAAGATTGGCTTCCTAATTTTGCCCAGTTTCTTCTGGCCTGAGTAGCCCACTATTTATATAACAGTGAAGATTTCGTTCCATTCTAAAATATTTCCTATTATGATTTCAAGATTTTAAATATGGCTGAAACAGCAACTGTTGAAATTCTTCACGGTAAATGATAACAGCCAAACAGCTACCGGATAAAGATTTATTAAAATTGGTGACAATGATGTTTTAACTACTAACGACGCCTTTGGCACAATTGTTTTATGTATCTCCAGTGCAGGACGTGATTTTAATGTACACTCCTGGAAATTGAAATAAGAACACCGTGAATTCATTGTCCCAGGAAGGGGAAACTTTATTGACACATTCCTGGGGTCAGATACATCACATGATCACACTGACAGAACCACAGGCACATAGACACAGGCAACAGAGCATGCACAATGTCGGCACTAGTACAGTGTATATTCACCTTTCGCAGCAATGCAGGCTGCTGTTCTCCCATGGAGACGATCGTAGAGATGCTGGATGTAGTCCTGTGGAACGGCTTGCCATGCCATTTCCACCTGGCGCCTCAGTTGGACCAGCGATCGTGCTGGACGTGCAGACCGCGTGAGACGACGCTTTATCCAGTCCCAAACATGCTCAGTGGGGGACAGATCCGGAGATCTTGCTGGCCAGGGTAGCTGACTTACACCTTCTAGAGCACGTTGGGTGGCATGGGATACATGCGGACGTGCATTGTCCTGTTGGAACAGCAAGTTCCCTTGCCGGTCTAGGAATGGTAGAACGATGGGTTCGATGACGGTTTGGATGTACCGTGCACTATTCAGTGTCCCCTCGACGATCACCAGAGGTGTACGGCTAGTGTAGGAGATCGCTCCCCACACCATGATGCCGGGTGTTGGCCCTGTGTGCCTCGGTCGTATGCAGTCCCGATTGTGGCGCTCACCTGCACGGCGCCAAACACGCATACGACCATCATTGGCACCAAGGCAGAAGCGACTCTCATCGCTGAAGACAACACGTCTCAATTCGTCCCTCCATTTACGCCTGTCACGACACCACTGGAGGCGGGCTGCACGATGTTGGGGCGTGAGCGGAAGACGGCCTAACGGTGTGCGGGACCGTAGCCCAGCTTCATGGAGACGGTTGCGAATGGTCCTCGCCGATACTCCAGGAGCAACAGTGTCCCTAATTTGCTGGGAAGTGGCGGTGCGGTCCCCTACGGCACTGCGTAGGATCCTACGGTCTTGGTGTGCATCCGTGCGTCGCTGCGGTCCGGTCCCAGGTCGACGGGCACGTGCACCTTCCGCCGACCACTGGCGACAACATCGATGTACTGTGGAGACCTCACGCCCCACGTGTTGAGCAATTCGGCGGTACGTCCACCCGGCCTCCCGCATGCCCACTATACGCCCTCGCTCAAAGTCCGTCAAATGCACATATGGTTTACGTCCACGCTGTCGCGGCATGCTACCAGTGTTAAAGACTGCGATGGAGCTCCGTATGCCACGGCAAACTGGCTGACACTGACGGCGGCGGTGCACAAATGCTGCGCAGCCAGCGCCATTCGACGGCCAACACCGCGGTTCCTGGTGTGTCCGCTGTGCCGTGCGTGTGATCATTGCTTGTACAGCCCTCTCGCAGTGTCCGGAGCAAGTATGGTGGGTCTGACACACCGGTGTCAATGTGTTCTTTTTTCCATTTCCAGGAGTGTATTTTACTTCTGATGAAGTTATATTTAGGTATACCAAAACCGTGGTCAAGAATTTTGATAAATCTTTATCCTGCTACTGTTTGGCTGTTATCATTTACCTTCAATTATTATGATTTTCCATTTTCCCTGATATTCTTTGCCAGCGAGTTTATCAATTTGCTATCTTTCTTCAGCCATTGTGTCGTCTTTTACACTTTTACAACGTCGAGTTATATTCGGAATCGGATATAATTGCGCAATTTCATGAAAACTTAACCAACCACAATCTGCTACCATTTTGATAAAATATCAGATGCAACTGTGAAACAGAATATTTGTTTGAAATATCAGGAAATTATAACAATACTGGAAGAATATGTCAAGCCCATCAAAGCACAAGCAACACAATGTTGAAATAAACTCAAGAAGTTTCGTGCAGAAACTATTTTAAGAGTCTAATTTACTTTGGTAAGCCTGTAGCAGAAAGTATTTGTTGTGGGTTTATACAGTTTACGTTTCTTCTTTAAGTAATTAACTGAAAAAAAACTTAGGGAATATCACAAAGGAACTGCTTTTCTGTAACATTAACTGAATTTTTCATTGGTTCTCGACTGTACATGAGAACATTTAATAAGAAACATTTTCCTAGTGTTCAGTAAAATATCAAATCACAATTGTAAATGCAACATTATTTTTCATCTTTTGCGAAATGTAACGGTATCTACATAAAAAATTTTAATTTTTCATCGTCAGTTAATTGTGACTCTGGGTAAAGAAAATGTAGTACTCTCCTCTCAAATCATTTTGTCTCATCAGTTCTTGTATCTTCTGAACCTGCATGAGGAATATCTGTGTACAGTGCAGATCTTTTTGTACGTGTTCACGACATAGAGTTGTAGCCTGTTGGTACCCTAAGGCCAATTGCACGCAAGTCGCCCAATGTGGCGTCGGCTGAAATAAGACTCGTACTTGGTGGCTGAACTTCCCTGGATGGGGACTCCTGGCCAGCAATGCCATACGATCATTTAATTCCATTTTTTTTACCCTAAGGCAGGGTTTCCACAAGAATGAATTACTTACAAATGCATCCCTTTACCGCTACCTTTGCAAGCAAGTTAGCATTCAGCTGGGAATGACACTTACCTGACTTCCAAGGTGGTGAGAAGTGAAATATCTGTATGGAAGTTTCTCTGTTTCTAGTCGAAAAATTTATAATTAATTGACAAAGAGAATATGGAACCACAAATGTTGCGTACAGAAATAGATATCTCGTATGAATCATTTGGGGTCATCCAACACGCAAATAAGGGAGCTATCCCCAGAAGACTAAGTTTCATTCGGAAATTGTTTTCTAATAAATAAAATCAGTTTTGAATTGCTTGTAAGTCACAATTCTCGTACTGTACAAAATTCTCATACTTGTTTGCTGTGTTATCTTGCATTAAATTACAAGCAACAGTGCAGTATCTTGTAACCCGTGACACTTTATCATCAGTGCAATACGCGTCTCACATTCTGCAGAGCACAACTAAATTTTTATGTTAAGTACTCGATGTTCGTATTACAGTATACTGAAAATACATCGAAAAGCACAGTTTTTGTCTCAACAGTTCTCCTTTATTTTTAGTTTTGGAGTTAGGCAAGGTTTTGGTTAGGTTACAGATTCTGTAAATACATTTCCTTTACAGTGAGATACTTAATTTTGTAACCAAGTTTTGTACTAGTAGCAATCATTACTCAGTGACTGCACTAGTATGGACACTATTCTATTTACATATGATTTTAAATGGAGGGAAGAGTAGCTTTAAATCTCTATATGTAGAAATAAAATTTGTATTTCCATTTAGCTGTAATATTTATGCTCAATGACCAAAGCAAAAAATATTATCATTACAAGGAAATAAAAAATACCTCTATCATATTGACTATTCTGCAGCAATATGAGCCTGTGCAATCCTGCATTCTCAGTTACAATAGTTTTCAAATCCATACATCACTTCTAAAGATGCTGTTATTTTATTACAAATAAGGAATTCCTGAAAGCTAGAATGAGCTTCCTACTTCATAGCTTAAAATAATTTTGCCACTTTATAAATTATTTATTTAAAGACTAAGTACATTACTTTGTCATTATGCTACCTATCCATGACCACAAACAAAGGAATCAAGATATGCAAACAGAATGAGAGCAGCTCCACCTAGTGACACTTCCTGAAACTCATTGGCAATGGTGTCGGAAGCTACTTAGTGCGAGAAATCTACATGCTTCTTATTTATCTGAAATTATATATATATATATATATATATATATATATATATATATATATATATATATATATATTGACATGAGATTACGCAAGTAGGATGTTTACACATTGAAGTTGACTTATACAAGTGGTGGTGAGGGTATGCATGTGTAATTCACAGCTGTGGGAACCCAGTTTGTAATTAGATAAATAATATTTTGAGAATTTAAGGAAAGTGTTTCTTATTTAAAATTATGTTTCTGTACATACAAAGTGCGCGTGTGTGTGTGTGTGTGTGTGTGTGTGTGTGTGTGTGTGTGTGTGTGTGTGTGTGTGTGTGTGTGTGTGTGTGTTTGTACATTTTCCAGAATACTTGGAGGAATGGCTGAAGTAATTTCAACCAACGTGCCACCCATAGATTTTAATACCAGGTGACAATCACTATGAGAGCAAGACACCCTATTTGTGGGAGTGAGTGTGGAAAAGGCATAACATTGAAGTATTTGAGCAATATCAACCAAACTTGGTATATACCAAGTTTCGTATGTACCCCATCTGTACAGTTGTGGTAATGGATGAAATGCAGATGGGTAGAAGCTTAGATGCAAAAATGTTACAAAAGCATTAAATTTGACCAACATGGTTTCATTTAGTCACAAGGTACTAACCATACAGTGGCGAACTCAGTTACAAATCATTTTTATAGAAATTAAGGATATTTCAAAGTTGTGTGGAATAACAGTTTACAGTGAACCCTTAAACATTTGTTTCTTTACTCACAACAAAAATAATCGAAATAGAAGACTAAGTACAATCTTTATGTCCTATTTAGGAAGAACCGTTATTTTAGCTGTTCTTAATGCCTTTTTTGTTGAAATAATATATTTATTTCCCATGTCTATTAAACCCACACTAAGCACATTTTTGAACAAATGATGCCAACTTACATCAATGAAACGCTTTGATAGGTCTATAAATGGCATGAAGAGATTACTGTTTCCAAAAAAAATTTTTGTGAAGTTCATAATTTAGTACTGAACTCTGATTTCTTCACTTTTTGCAGCCATGCAGATATTTCTATTCCACTTTGTATACTATAGGCAGAAATTAATTGCAAGTGATGGGAGGCTCTTTGTTGTATAGTTTCCACCTTAAGCAGTGGTTTGGTGAAAATACTGTTTTAAATGTCTTAAAATTAGTAGATAAATTTTGGCGTTTTAGTAGCAAACTATAATGGCTGAAGTAAGAACAGTGGCACATCTTAGTCTTCTTAATTTGCTGTCAGACTATCAGTTACGAAGGGGAATAACTACAAAAAATGCAATTTATTCTTGTATGTTTGAGCACTAGCAGGTTTAAATGCTAGGTTGCAGACAGTACATGGTTTGTTTGACTAAAAAACACCTGATTGCGTTTTTCATACGTTGGAACACAATGAGAGGAGGGAAATACTTTAACAGTGATATTTTGCATTTCTGGAAAGTAGGAAGCAGAAGATTGTGCTCCAATGTCAACAAGCAGTAAAGATGTTTGAATCTGATATGCGTTATGTGATATGGGGGTGCTAAAGGATTCTGTCCGGACTCCACTGTTTTTCATGATACATATTAATCATCTGCCACTAAATACGACGGATAACACCAATACTGTTCTCTTTACATATAACAAATATGTGGAACATAAATTAAATGGTGTAGCTAACAGTGAAGTCAGCATCATCAGGAAAAAGCTTTGAGAGAACAGATTAATACTTAACTTTAACAAAATGCAGAGAACACAGTTTCTGACATAACACTCTGTTGCCTCATATGGTGCTACATTTTGGGGCAACTCTATGCTCTCACCAAGCATATTTGTAGGCTAGAAAAATGTGATCAGTTTGCTTCATATATGCCATTGTTCACCTATCACAGAAAACTGAGTTTGCTGTCCCTGTATATACATTCCATCATAGCTTTTTTTGTTGACAATTCTGAGTCATTCAGATACATTCACTGAACACTCGATGAAAAAACGAATATGCATAACATTTTCTTAACCATTATACAGAAAGATATGCATTATCTAGCAGATTTCATTTTATAACTGGCTTCCAGCAGAACAGAAAAAAGTGAGGGTTTAAATTATACATCTACTGAACACTAGATAGAAAAACAGTATGTTCATAACATCTCCTTAACCAATGTACAGAAAGATATGCACTATTTAGCAGATTTCATTTTACAATAGGCTTCTAGCAGAACAGAAAAAATTTAGAGATAAATCTCAGGTGTTCAATCACAAGTTGAAAGGTTTCCTTGTAGAACTCCCTGTCTGTTCTGTAAAAGAGTGCCTGTCAGTAGTTCAGAACTTTACTGTGAAACATGTAATTTATTCATACACACACTGCTTCATTTTCATATCTGATAATAGCTGCAAAGCTATGACAAATCATGAATTTTAATGAGTCATTATATGACAAAGACATTGATTTACATAATTTAATGTATTACAAAGGTCACCAGTCTCCTCCACTGACCCAAGTGGAGTCATTTTGTGTATTTTATAAATTAACATCTACACAGTTCACTTCATGAAAATTTAATGATCCAACACCCAGCAACAATTTTTCGTTGGACCATCTCTTCACCAACTTCATCAGTTCTCTCAGCCATTTCGATCTGAGTGCTTTGCCCATCAGGCTGTTCTTATTTTTAAACAATGTATAGCACTGAATTCCTAACTCAAGCTTTGAATTCTTCTGTGCATTTCTTTGTGTGAAAGTTGGATCATGTTTTAGCTATTGATAGCTTTTTCCTCCTACACCTTAGCAGCATCTATGGAATCCTTTAGACATTAATTACCATAAAAGTGGGCAACTTTGTGGCACTTTTAACACTGGTCATAACTTAACTTATACAAATGTGCTCTGTGACTTTTAATTTTCACATATATGGAATTTAATACAAGTTGGTATTTTTTAATATTATTGACAATATAGTTTTTATATGGTATTCAGAATATGGAACATAGTCAAAAAATAACCCCCTTTGCCAACCCCAGTTCAGAACAACATTAAGACAAGAAGTCTAAGGCAGGGAAAGTAGAGTTTAATTCATTTGTCAAGATGATGGGCTGACCTAGTGTTTCCTTATGACATACAGTTATAACCTTTTTACAGATTTTACAGATTTATGAGTTTTGTTTTATCAGTACACAGAAGAACATTTATCATAATTTTTGCCAGTTTGGTGGGATATATTTTTCTAATTCTATTAAAATTCATGTAGGTACAGACCAATACTCACTGAAACAAAATAAGAATGAAAAAACTGTACTAAATAAATGAAAATTTTACACTCATATTTACACATCTGTTCAGTGAAATTATGTGAGAGGAACAGATTAGAACATTTACATTTAATGCAGTACTCTGCAAGTAAGATAATTATATCACACTAATAGTCACTTAAGCACAATTTCAGAGGTATGAAAAAAACAAGGTCATGACACATTTAGTACCACATTGTGAACGGCTATCAGCTACATTTACAAAAAAAGTTATAATACAAAATACAACTTTCTCTTTTTTATTAATCAATTCACAAATATCCCTAATTTCATTAAAGATACTTATTTTCTGCAATCTTAATTGTCATACTTCTACCTCTACATATGTTGCTGGCACCCCACAGTGTCATCTCTATAATCTGAGGGAATAACGTTTTTCGCTTTTTAATCATTGAAGAAATTTTTTAAAATTGAACAGTATGGTGTGCACATATAACTCATTTACATAAAGTTATCTTCAGTTACTGAGTTCTTCAGATTCATCGTTAGTAGCAAGTTTCCAAGGTACAAACCCACTTTTCTCCCTGCAAACAAAACGGCTTTGTGAGCAGCTCAGGTGTAATGCAAACACTTGTTGCTTCCATTAGTAAAAGCAGCAATATGCAAGTGCACTTTGCGGCAGAGGTATATGTTGAATGCAGACCGAGTCACAGTATTTAAGAAAGTATACCATTGTCACCAAGTAACACATAAGTCACAAAGTTCTCCACTTTTAACATACTTCTTTTCTTGAAAATATTTCAATTTAGTGCACCTCATTAGTCCTTCACATACACAAATCTTTACTTTTCTTTATTGATGTGAAGTTCACACATCTGTTCATCACTATGAGACAACATATGAATCCTTATCTATTCCTGGGCATGTTTCGTAGAGCATTATTACTGCTTCCATACAATCTATGACAGCTGGTTCTATATTTCTATACAGTAAAAATCACGATCACTGTTGTTAAGAATATATGATCACATAAATACTAGGGTAAGTCAAATGAAAATCTTAAATATTTTTTTAAGTATTACTTATTGTGCAGAAGTGGTACAAATCTGTATCATTTTTCAACATAATCTCCCCCACACTCAATGCAAGTCCCCCAGCGCTTACAAAGTGCATAAATTCCGTTAGAAAAAAATTCTTTTGGTAGTCCACAGAACCACTCATGCACCACGTGACGTACGTCTTCATCAGAACGGAACTTTTTTCCTCCCATTGCGTCTTTCAGTGGTCCAAACATACGAAAATCACTTGGGACGAGGTCTGATGAGTATGGTCGTCGACGAAGTCACTCAAAATGCGTCTGTGATTGTTGCAACTGTTCTACGGGCAGTGTGGGGCCTTGCATTATCATGTTGCAAAAGGACACCTGCTGACAGCAATCCACGTCACTTTGATTCGACTGCAAGGCGCAGATGATTTTTAGGACATCCGTGTATGATGCACTGGTGACAGTGGTCCCTCTAGGCATGTAATGCTCCAAAATGACGCCTTTTTGTCCCAAAAGAGAGTCAGCATAACCTTCCCTGCTCATGGTTCTGTTCGAAACTTCTTTGGTTTTGGTGATGAGGAATGGCGCCATTGATTGGCGCTATTCCTTGGTCGCTCTCTTCGTTTCCGGTTGGTGGAAGTGAACCCAGGTTTCATCCCCAGTAACGATTCTTGCAAGGAAGCCATCACCTTCTCGTTCAAAGCGCCGAAGAAGTACTTCACAAGCATCAACACGCTGTTCTCTCATTTCTGGAGTCAGCTGCTGTGGCACCCATCTAGCAGACACTTTGTGAAACCGGAGCACATCATGCACAATGTGGTGAGCTGACCGATGACTAATCTGTAAACATGCTGCAATGTTATTCAGTGTCACTCGGCGGTTTTCCTTCATTATGGCTTCAACTGCTGCAATGTTCTGTGGAGTCACAACTCGTTGTGCCTGACCTGGACGAGGAGTATTTTCCACTGCAGTCACACCATTTGCGAACTTCCTACTCCATTCGTAGACTTGCTGCTGTGACAAACATGCATCACCGCACTGAACCTTCATTCGTCGATGAATTTCAATAGGTTTCACACCTTCACTACGCAAAAACCGAATAACAGAACGCTGCTCTTCCCTGGTGCAAGTCGCAAGTGGGGCAGCCATCTGTGTACTGATACTGCGACTGTATGTGTGCATCTGCACTATGCGGCCATTCTTCACGCTGTTTGTAGCACGCTTACCAACTTACAGGATAATGGGGCGAAATTTCTATTTGTTATTGCAAATTTAGGGTTTTCAGTTTAAATGGCTCTGAGCACTATCGGACTTAACATCTGAGGTCATCAGTCCCCTAGAACTTAGCACTACTTAAACCTAACTAACCTAAGAACATCACACACATCCATGCCCGAGGTAGGATTCGAACCTGCGACTTTAGCGTTCGCGCGGTTCCAGACTGAAGCGCCTAGAACCACACAGCCACACCGGCCGGATTTTCAGTTTACTCACCTTCGTATTTAATGGATATATCTCTTATCAGCCTACTACTTTCAAACTGTCACTGAATGCAGTACAGGTAAATTACATCAAGTTGTCTTTGACTTTGAACACAAATATTAAATTTGAAACTTTTAATTTCTTCACTGATACACAAAAATATAATATTTATTTTGTCACTTGGTAAGCATCCCCAACAGGATAACTTATAATAAGGAGCCGGATTGTCAAGTGAACGTGACACAATATTTCGATCGTCCAAATGGCGGTTATGTTCAGCTGAGTTGCTGCTATTGCTGATTCAGATGGAAATGATGCTATTCCGGAGCTGCAACGCCTGTGTAGGGTACTACAGAGATCTCAGAACATGTGCCAAGATCACACATTGCAAAAGATACGAAGAGTATGCTCATTAACGAATTTATCTATTCTCTGGGACAAGCATTTTCCAGTTTACCAGGAAATCGAGTGGAAGAGATCAGGTAAGATTTGTGTTGGACTTTGCCCCAGGCTCGTCTGCTGTAGATTAATATCTCTTCTGTTGAATTCGTTCCATCAGAAAGGTTAAAAATTTTGTAGTTTTATCAGCAGATAAAGGGAATATCGAGATCTTCCTTCAAAGATGGTCAAAGCCAGTAAAATGAATTCCTTACTTAGTGATCGAGCGTTCCAAAGAGAACAGAAGAAAGGTAGGAAAAGAGGTGGCACTTATCCCTCCCCACTCACCTGGAACTTCACTTATAGCAGTGAATGGCTAATCATCAGTTCTTCTAAAAAAGACCGTGATGTCTGAAGATTATATTAAGAAATGGCCACCTGGCACCGCTATTCTGTCGAGAGCATATGGTTTCTCCAAAATTTAGAACGAAAGGGTGCCATTACGCTGCATTGTTCGTATTTTTGGGCGCACCCACGTACAACATGGCGAAGTATCTAGGGGCTGCTCTTTGTCAGCAAATGTGAACATCACACCACCAACAGAGTTGAATTTATTTGGCGCTTAGATACACTACTGTCTATTAGCTCAGCATAATCACGAATAACACGAAAGCGGAAAGAGGAAACGTTAGCAATCTCCCAAGGTCACCGTAAATTTATACCTATGAACCCTAATTGTTCGCTCTGGGTATGAAAGAAGAACTCTTCCATGCTGTGAATAGGGGCCTAAAAAGAGAATAAATGCAAAGAATGCTTGAGACAATTCATGTCTCAGTCCTGTTTGTCCGTTCATAGCGAGGAGAATGCAGTACCTTAGTGAAGTTGATAACATTGTGCCACAAATACGCCGTTTTGATCCTGTTTTTTGCAGGACGGAATAATCGGCCATCTAGAAGAAGGCTAGATACAGACTGAAGTCTTAGTGTCGTTGGATGTTCCCGAAAGTGTCATTTCGAAGCTTTGGCGACTGTTTCGAGATACAAGAGACGTTTGTTTTAGGCCAGTACATTGTCGACCAAGAATAAGTATCCCACAGTACGACAGATATCCGGACGTAACTCTCTATGAAATCAGAGTACACCAGCTGCAGAGGTTGCAGCTGCCTCAGGAGGTGCTGTTCACCTACAAACTGTGTACCGGAGGCTCAGAGTTGCAATGCTCTGTGCCAAGCGGGCAGCCATGTGCACCCCCCCCCCCCCCCCCCCTCACTTCAGCACAGAGATGGGGAGTCACCAGCGTCCAAACTGCATTCCGCTTCAGTCTGCAAAATGACTCTCGTCGCACATTACTCTGGAGAGAATATGGTAGCCGGCACAACCCCACGAACATTGTAGAATGAGACCAGTTTGGTAGTCATGGCATCATGCTGTGCGCAGCCGTCTTGTTGAATGGCTGTATGGAGAGGGGCTGTTCCGTTGTCGCTCTTGGAGCGAGAACACGTAACGAGAGCGTGCGCGCTCGCATGTGTACTCAAAGAGCGAGGAACAAGTCTCTCCTCAGTACTTCACTGGGAGAGCACCTCTGTCGAGAGCGAATCGGAGTGCGACTCTATATTGAGTCCTTGCGATTAAGCGTTGTTCAGTGTGTTGGCCGCAACACTTTTTGGGCGGTGTGAACAGACAGAGTTATAGTTAAACGCCTGCGAGCGAATTCTTGAGTGGCATCATGGTGAACTGGTTATCTGACCGGTGCACTGCACCACTAGTGGCGAATAGGAGTCCTTGACTTCATCAAATCGTCAGGAGAGTTTGATTGGCGAAGGTCAATGCAGATAGAACGAGAGTTATCTTATTTGTCAGCAGCGAGTGGAGCAGACAGCAGTCATTGCAGCTTATGGTATTGTGCGCTACAGCTATTTCGAGCCCCATATTTCCTCCACAACAGTACACTTCACTGCATTTCACACGCAACAGCCTCGACCGTACCTAGCAACATTCTAATGGATAATTATTAAAGTTGAGTAGGTGTGGCTCTCAGCCACTCTGCCAAGTCAATAACAATCTTAAATTTTGTATAGAAATTTCATTAGTGAATCCTATCCTTGAGAGGTAACTTCACATTCCGAAAAGAACCAGGAAGTAACGTGTTCAGTTCATAACTAAAAGTGCCATTGTGATTTCTCAGAGTTTTTGCAAAATAAATAATAATTGTCGTTAGTTTCATGTTTTTCTTACACTAACTAGAACTACTCCAGTACCCAAGTATCCCACTAGTTGCGTAAGAAATTTTGTGAATTTTTGTGTCATTTCCTTACAGTGGACGACTCCAGAAGATATTTATTGCTGAAAATTTTTCAAGCATTTCTCTTTAGAACGTTAGGAGCGTCTGTCTGACTTCTGTACTAGTGTGGAGGTGGAAATTGCCACGGGGTAAAGGGTACATCTCAAATTAATCCGTTGGACAGAATAACAGAATAGCACCCACACGTCACTCACACCATGCAAGCCAATATTAAGTATACAGTGGTAGTGGTGACTGATAGAAGCCTGTCATTTTTGGATGTTCTCGTCTACAAACGACAACGGCACTTTGAGACATAACATTTACTGCAAACCTACACATACTGCCCATTATGTGCATGTGACTTGCTGTCGCCAACCATGCCAATGCACTGGTCTGAGGAGCGTGTACCATACCTGATATAGAAAGCTTACCATGCGAACATGCAAAGCTTGTACTGATATGGAAGAGATTCTCTGAGAAGCAGATCTGTCATGCCTTAGAGTTCAAACCATCATAGGAAGTATAGCAAGATGAATTTATATCAGTTGCTTTCCTACCATGCGCTGGGACTGTGTGTCTAAAATAGAGAGAATTTTAAGGAGTTCTAACACCAAGGTCGTATATCGTCCACCAACCAAGATTAATACCATTTTACGCTCTTTTAAAAATGGTCTGACGCTAAATAAGTGCTAGTGAGATACAATGTATGTAGGTCAACTCATTCGTAGTGCTGAGTGCATGTATGCGAAGATTAACACGTCAGGTTACACTAACCCGAAAAATCCACAGTATGGCGAACTGCTTAGCCGAGGGACACTCGATGAAATATAATAGCCACGGCGTTTGCTGCCGCTTTTCATTACTGATATAGTGTTCTAAAGGAATCCATTGAAATTGACTAGCTGATAATGTTATCAAAAGTGATAAGGGCATCTCGCGGAGCTCTACCCTGTCCTATGTCAAAATACCACATTCTTAGTCTTGTTGACTGAACAACCCCCAAATATTTATCACATTGACTAGAGATGGTAACTGAGAATTTCATGATTTTATGAAAAATTTGTTGTAATACAGTTACATAGCAAACTACTAGACTGCTGCAAGTAAGTATTGCCATCTGCATAAATGGAGAAATTTTCACTACAATGCGGATCAGAAGTACACAGTATGATCAGGTACTTGATACTGGTCATTTAAACTAACATATCTAATACTCAGAATCGGTGTCCCAGAGGGTGACGTAAAGCAAACGCCAATGGATGCTTGGGACTGCTCTAATGCAACCACACAGTGCCTTGTGCCTCTGACCACTTATATGGAACAATGACAAGTAGCCAACTGGATTTCTTAGTCTATAGACTCAGAAAATTTGTCTCAGTTTGTATTCACTGATTCAGCAAAATCATCCCAATTTGCATTCATCTAGGTGGGACAGATGTAATGGTCCAGTCACAAACGTAATTGACCTGCTCCTTCAGCCAAGTATTGTCCGCCTCTGGTATCTGAGTGGTCAGCGAAGACAGAATGTCAATCCCAAGGGACCGGGTTCGATTCCCAGCAGGGTCAGAGATTTTCTCCACTCAGGGACTAGGTGTTGTGTTGTCCTAATCATCATCATTTCATCCCCATCGAGGTGCAAGTCGCTGAAGTGGCGTCAAATCGAAAGACTTCCACCCGGCGAATGGTCTACCCGACGGGAGACTTTAGTCACACGACATTCATATTTAGTCGAGTATTAATTTAATTTGCAAAAGGAAATATAACGAATATTAAACGGTTGCTGAGGGATGAGAGAAGGGTGACAGGTGGGGAAAAATTCTTCTATTAATCCACCTGTAAAAGTCTGTTGGATGTTACAACAGGCAAAGAACATAGAGTTGCCACCTAGCACCACATTACAGAGAATGGAGTACTGGAAGACTGGGCTGAAGTTTCTATGATTGTGTCAGGTCAGCCCTATTGCTTTTCTCGTTGGTTATTTAAACTCTTAGGAAGGTTAGTTCCATGAGGTGCATTACGTGTAATATTAAGTTGAATTTTCAGTTATCAATGGTTTACATTACACAGTGAACTGATATTAAAGTGAGCTCATTTTATTCTTGGCCCATTACCTTAACGTACAACTTTTAAACCACTGTCTAAGCTATAACTCATTGGAATCAGTATTTATAATACAATTTTTCTGCTTGTAGCAGCAGAAGATGGAAGAATTTTAAGAAAGTCAGCTACTGACCTTACTGACGAATGTAATTTACACAGACGATTTTTAATTAAGCCTCTTAATGTGATAGTCTACCAGACACAAATTATAAAAATGAAATAACGTTTAGACTGAAATATAGTGTACAGTAGTCTATGTTATGCAACTACATTCAAACACAATTGTCCTCCACTGATACTGGTGCAGTTTTTCAATTAAAAATGTAGAATTCGAAATTTTTTCCAGTAACAACTGTGTTTTTGATGAACTTATAGGCAAATATGTTTGTTTCTCAAATTTATCAAGCTTGGATAGCAAGAGCATAGCTATTAGTGGAAAATAAAGCTACACTGATCTATCTTCATTGGAGTCCCATTTTATACTCTTATTTATTTTTTATCCTGTTCATGTTCTCTGTTCATAGATGTAACTAGATATACAGCAACTCAGTTTGCAGTAAGAATTATAGTACAAGAACATATTCAGGCATCATAATAGGTGTTTGGTGATGTAACAACAAAGTCATTCAACATATTATAAATTTGTAACATTTGAAATGGAAATGAAGTCCCATGCTTCTTGACAGAGCATAGGGGTACGATGCGGGAGACCTGCACCGCTCTACTAGGCGAGGTCCTAATGGAGGTGGTTTGCCATTGCCTTTCTCTGACTGTAATGGGGATGAATGATAAAGACGACACAACAACACCCAGTCATCTCAAGGCAGGTGAAAATCCTTAACTCCTCTGGGAGTCGAACCAGGTACCCCGTGCTTGGAAAGCACAAACGCTACCACAAGAGCATGTGCTGCGGACTTCGTAGCATTAAGCTGTATATATAATTTCCAAAATATATGTAATACAAGTATAAGACAATATATAGATAAGAAAGTACTAAGATAGCTGTATGCTTATTTCTTAGAGTACATAACAGAAAATATGCATAGTGGAAAATCAACAGATGAAAATCTTACTATCTATTTCGTCTGTAAACAGTTTAAGATCGCATTAATTCATCAACACTCTTGTAAAATTTATTTAAAAGATGTGGTTTTAGACCTTATTTAAAATTATTTAAACTTTTTTCTCGTTTAATGTAAGGTGGGAGCCTGTTGTGTAGTTTTTACCTGCCTAATAAAGGCCCATCTTATCTCAACTTCTTTTTTTTTTTTTTTGCATATTCATCACACGGTATCATTTATTGTAGCGTTGTATCAGTCGAATATTATACTGTTAACATTATAGGGATTTGAAGCATTATTAGTCACAAAGAAAGATGATGAAAGACTATTAAGTTTCGAAACAAAGCTACAAAGGACTTTTTTTGGCCCTGTAGATGTACACACATAAAAAAAAAGTTTTGAATCACCGGGGTTCCCAGAACTCCTAAAGACAGACGTTGACTGTGGATATTGTATCACAGACACTGTCCATTTGACTGTTCAGTGAAGTCACTACACTCATCCAAAGATGTAAGCAACCATGCATAAACAACGCCTATAAGACGGAGGGGGTCCGACAGCCGATCAGATCCAGTCATTCCACCAGGAAGGAGGTACACGGCTCGTGTTGTATGTAGTTCAATCATGCCTAGACGCTCAATATCGCAGTTCGATCGCGTCCGTATTGTTACTTTGTGCTAGAAATGGCCCCCCAACAAGGGAAGTGTCCAGGCGTCTTCGAGTGAACCAAAGCAATGTTGTTCAGACTTGGAGGAGATACAGAGAGACAGGTTCTGTTTGCGACATGCCTCGCTGAGGCAGCCCAGATGCTACTACTGCAGTGGATGACCGCTACCTCCGGATTATACCTCGGAGGAACCCCGACAGCAAGGCCACCATGTTGAATAATGCTTTTCGTGCTGCCACAGGACGTCCTGTTACGAGTCAGACTGTGCGCAATGGACTGCATGATGCACAACTTCACTTTTGACGTCCATGGAGAGGTCCATCTTTGCAACCACGACACATGCAGCGCAGTACAGATGGCCCCAACCACATGCCGAATGGACCACAGTATTGGCATCACGTTCTCTTCACTGATGAGTGTCGCATAAGCCTTCAACCAGACAACGATTGGAGACGTTTTTGGAGGCAACCTGGTCAGGCTGAAAGCCTTAGACACACTTTCTAGCGATTGCAGCAAGATGGAGGTTCGCTGATGTTTTGGGGTGGCATTATGTGGGGCTAATGTACGCCGCTGGTGGTCATGGAAGGAACTGCTGTAAAATATGTGAATGCCATCCTCCGACTGATGGTGCAACCATATCAGCAGCATATTGGCGAAACATTCGTCTTCATGGATGACAATTCGCGCCCCCATCGTGCACATCTTGTAAATTACTTCCTTCAGGATAACGTCATCACTCGACTATAGTGGCCAGCATGTTCTCCAGACATGAACCCTATCGAACGTACCTGGGATAGATTGAAAAGGGCTGTTTATAGACGACATAACCACCAACCACTCTGATGGATCTACGCCGAATCGCTGTTGATGAGTGGGACAATCTGGATCAACAGTGCCATGATGAACTTGTGGATAGTATGCCATGACAAATACAGGTTGCATCAATGCAACAGGATGTGCTACCGGGTATTAGCACTGCCTCTGAAGGTCGCAGTGTATGGTGGTACAACATGCAATGTGTGGTTTTCATGAGCAATAAAAAGGGCGGAAGTGATGTTTATGTTGATCTAGATTCCAATTTTCTGTACAGGCTCCAGAACTCTCAGAACCGAGTTGATGCAAAACTTTCTTTTATGTGTATACGTATGTATAAGGAATGGGAAATGCTATTGTTACTTGTTTGCATGTATTATAATGCTTTGTTTTATATTGCAAATGTTGGTTAAATATTTGAAGTATTAGCTTTAAGTTGACCTGCCCTATATTACAGGTTCAGACAATTTACATAATGAAATCAAACGCGATAAAATAAAAATCAATCAACATGCCTGGTGTGAGTGAAATAATTTTTTTTATTTTTTTCTCATTTTTCTTTCTCTTGAGACGGAAGTATCTCAAAGTAATATGATATATCAACGTAGTACTGTCGTGTTCAGCCCTGTAAGACCATCTCCACAGCCTGACCTCACCAATGTTGTACTTGAAAGGACGAAATTTTGTTTTGGAAGGGGGAGGGGAAGGAAGATCAGGACCCACTAACGATGAGGTCATAAGAAGTTGTGCACGAGCTATAGCATTGAGGCAGTATGGGAAACAAAGTCATTTGTGTCATTTTCAGTGTAAACATTTCAAAATTTCCATTAAAAGATTTGCTTGTCCTAAATACTAACCTCAGATGATAGATACTGTTGCTACATGGCAACGCCATTATTTTCTCCTCCTAACATGATGAAAACTGTAGTTCGTCATGCTGGTGTCAAGTCAGTATCATTGACTTTAGGTTAATGGTTACAAAAGGGTTTAAAAATAGGAAATGATACAGAAATGTTGCTTAAAAACGTGAACGTCTCGTCGAAATCACCAAGAGACATGGGATGCCCTTTTAAATTAATTCGATGCCTCACGAGTAAGTGGAAATTTGCTTTCATATTAAGAATAGTTTGAAAGCTCTGATTGAAAGCAAAATACTGACAATTTTGAAATAATATTATTCTCTGCAGGTTCTGAGACAACTTTTAAATTACTGTAAGTGACGTCACAGTAGCTACAATCAGTGGTAAATAAGAACTGGAGACGGCTAAAATGAACTATGTATATAGCTTCCACAGTGATGTTCTTGTAAAGTTTTGTGAAGTATTTAATTCTGCTTCGTATGTGTAAGATATGATGAGAAAGCGATTCAACATATAGAAGATTGCGTTTTCGTTATTACCCTTCAAATATCTCCTCGCATGGTGTCCTCCATTTATTGTTACTACTTCTGCCTTTCATTACGATCCCTGTGAAACTTGTTTCTTTTATTTCAAAAGGATATGTGTTTTTTACACCCATTATGTATCTGAATGGGTCAGGTCCATGTCGTAGCGTACAGGTAAATGAACGAACGATTTGGTAATCTTGTAACTGAATGAGAATGAAAGAATTTCCACTTCATCGCATCCGTAGACAGCTTTTGAACAGGATGGTGGTGTGGGATGTGACATTATGCCAGAAAGGTGAGTGGCTTTAGTTTCTCAGACTGTTGTTGCAGCAGGCCATGTGTGGAAACACAGGTGTTCTACTTTTCAGTGTTTCACAAAAGAGAGCAATATAGACAGAGTAATAATGTTCTGAGCATCAGAATTGATCTGCTTCCCTAAGTGGAACAGGTATAGTATTGTCCTCATCAACAGGAATACTCCTCATATGTTTATTGGTTAGCTGCAAAATGTAGAACTTTGCTATGATGGGGTTTTGTGCGATTTGCTGAGAGAAGATTTCAGGCTTTTCTGAAAGTGAGGAATACAGTGTTGGTTTTTGTGCTTGTGACAAATTTTTATCCATTGTTCGCTTACCATCCTTTTGGGAGTGAGCTAGAAGTGACCAAGTTACCACTCTTCTGTCTTTGGTTCACAAAACGAAGGAACAGAAAAATAAATTTGAAGATGATAAAGCAATGGCGATATACACGAAATGGAATTTATTATATGTGTGTTTCTGTTCACTGATGAGGATGATGGCGAGGGTTCCTGGTAACTGTATGATGAAGAATGTCGGTGACGATGGTGTTGGAAATTACATAGGATTCACATGGGGGAATAAGCTGATAGGTGCGATGTAGTAGTTACGTGAGTAGTATTTCAGTTAGGCCGAAAGAGGGTGTATTGGTGCCATTTATTTATTTATTTATTTATTTATTTTTTTCTTTTGATGGGACAGGCAGAGCAACTTACATGTAGTAAGATGGGTAAAACACAGGTGTGGCCTGATGGTCTTGGTGTGGGCCGAAGTTACCGAGGGAGGTGGGACACTGGTTAACACAATGGACTTGTATGCAGGAGGACGACAGTTCAAATCCCCATCTGGCCAACCAGATTTAGGTTCTGTGATATCTCCAAATCGCTTAAGGAAAATGACAGGATGATTTCTTTGAAAGGAGTACAGCTGACTTCATGCTCATCCTTCTATAATCCGAGTTTGTGCTATGTCTCTAATGACCCTATTGTCTATGGGACGATAAACTCGAATCTTCCTTCCTTGTTCCATGGGGGCGGGGGAGGGGGGAGGTATAGTTAAAGTTGCCTTATGAATGATTATGGAGGGTATGGAGATGAATGGAAGGTGAAACCTGCAGTGCGACACCAGACAACGGGAAGCAATGATGGCTACGCCAGGAGATGAAATTGCTGAGCTGGAGTTGGAGGGATCGTTGGGATGAAAGGAGTGTAGAATGGACACGAAGGAAGACGATTGGAGTAAGTAGGCAGAAGAAGAGGATGTTGGAGCGTTAGCAGCGTAAGAGAGATAAAAGAATGGCAGGAGGATCCATAGGACCTGCCTGCAGATGGTTGAAGAATGTGTGAGTAAATGTTTATTGTCACTTAGGATGGACAGTTGGTGAGGGTGGACGTTATGACACGAATTTGACTGCCTGGAAATGTATGCAAATGGATCCTGAATATGAGGTTAAACTGCAGCACACAATCTAAAGTTAGGAAGTGGTAAGTTCTATGATATTTGAGTGTAGTGGATGGCGTTCTAAGTATGGGAATTGATTGGTGTTGGGAAATTTTAGACGGAAGCCACAGAGGTTGATGAAAAGAGGAATGTGTCGTTTGAGGATTTTGCTCAAGCTTGTTGAGAGGAGAGAGCTGAGAACAGACCTGAAGAATGAAGCTAAAGACTCGGTAGGAGGAGGTTTATTGCGTTTCAGACAAGCATTTGGGCGGTGTGGGGGGGGGGGGGGGGTCTTCCGTGGAGCAGGGTAAAAATCAAAGTTTTGCATGGGTTTTCTAGGATTTCTTTGGAAGAAACGGGATAGTCTGATTGCATTCAACTCCAAGGGCTGCCCTGTATTTCTTAACTATAGTACATTTTATAAAGTGTGCTGTAACTGAAGTACTTGAATTTGTTTGTGGTGTGGAAGCTGAGGGCAGGGGGGGGGGGGGGGGGGAGAGGGGATGTGCTGCGTCAGTGCTCCTACGGGCACATGGAGTCATTGTGTGCTCAAAGTTGGAATTAAGGGGGATGGCAAATGTGTCTTGCAGGAAGGGGCGAAAGGTTGCTTTTAGTTACGTTCTCGCGTAGAGATTTATTGTTTTGAAGGTGCGGATAGTGTGAAGCGGATTGTGGTCTGTAGCCCAGTAGACAGCCTTTCAATACTACTTCAGTCTGTGGTTAGTGTTGTGCCGAGTTTGATTCATGTTCTTAGTCAATTCCAGCGTCTTTTGCATTAAGTTACGTATGGATAATTCGTTGTTAATGACGGCGCGAAGAAAGAGCTGTTATAGCCCACTGGTTTCTGTTAGTATTTGAAGTGCTCGTGAGGTGAAGGATTGATCGTCTCTGATAGACGGGAAGAAGAGATGTAGCTTCAGTCAAAATTTGTTGTAGGAGGGAAGCATTGTTGATTATACCTTCAGAGACTCATAAGGAGACAGGGTGGATTCAGGTATGAGTAAGGATATACAGCAAGCCAGCAACTCAGACGACGTCATGATAATTTTGGATTAGTTTTAAGACATGTAGTTCGGATGGATTTGTTAGTGTGAGTGAGTATGGGTGAGAATTGAAAGATTGGGTTGCGATCACTTGGATCAAGGAGTCGGGATCTGGGCGTTCAATAAGCTTGGACGACGCTATTATTACATCGTGTACTACTATAAAGAAGGATATAACGCTTTACAGATACCAGTTTTCGTGACAGGATGACAATAAACTGACGCTATACATCCACTCTGTATGCAGAGTAGCTGAGGAAATTAAGACCGCTGGTAATAAGTGGAGGAAGGTTGGTAATTATGAGGGATGAAGCGATTGGGGCATCAGTGACACCAGTGACAGTGAATGTTGCAAAATGTAATGAAAAGGTTAGGTGGTGAGCAAGGTCTTGTTCTTTCTGTAGTGGTGGAAGATACAGGGATGTCGGGTGCCAAATATATTATAACAGAGGACAAAACATGTTTTTTACCCTTTATTGTTATTTTTGCCTTCAGTACGGTGTTTTTATTTATTTAGACTATTTGAAATCAATTTCAAAACACAAAAGACATAATATTAAGGAAAATACAGTGTTAATGGACGTATTGTATATCCGCAACTGGTTCTGATCACTAAAAGGCACAGCTAGAAAGGTTTTGGCGAAACGGGGATAATATTGAGATGTCTAAGGGTTATTCAGTCATTTCTCCTGGAGGATCCTCGATCCTAAAATTCATACGTCCGTCTTTGACTATCAACCGTGTAAATCAACATTATCATCAAGGAAACACGCTGCATGTTCAATATGCTTTCGTTTATAACGCCCTCAAGCCGATGCCTACGCAAATCCCAGCGCCCTGTGTCAACAACGGCACGTCCCCTCTGACTTTAACTGCCAAGTACATGTTTATTTAGTTTCCAGCAGAGTTATTCGTTTTGGTTAGGTTGAAATGATACTCCGATGTTATTTGGACTGTGCACGAGTTCCTCATAGGAGAACGGAGACACAACGAACGCTGTCACTTAGCAGTAGCAATTACGCATTTTAAGCACCAGTTTCACAACACACTGCGTTTATGTTTATACTATTACACATGTCTGGTAGTGACAGAGGCTCTATTGAACACTGATAAATGACTCTATACAGCGACTGTGTCGCTGTTTTTTACGTGAGGAACACGTGTCCAAGAAAAACGACGTCGGAGAGAAACGCGGCAGACTACCCGATCAAACCAAATGAATATTCCAATAAGATACTTAACAAAAACAGAGACCCACTAATAACGATACATATATGTTTAATATGTTTGGGAGAAAAGAGACTGGAAATCGTGTGTTTCACAATGGCAGGTAAAGCTGAGTTCTGGAAATAGGCAGTGGAAAAAAAGACATAATAAAAGACTACCGTCTGCCGTTTATATAACACAAACAAATTTCAGCATCTGTCCTCATAAATGGGTTTCCGCACTTTCGTCTAAGGTATTGTGCAACATACGTCTCTGCTCGCGGCTTTATCTGTTTTTCATAGTTCATTCAGATTATCACTTACAGTCGGTAGTGTGGTGCTTACATCCATGAGATTACATCAAGATACATAATGTAAACGCGCCGTCTTCCGGTTCATTATACTGCCCCAACTGACTTCATAATGGCACGGTTTTAAAATCAGGGACACTTCCAAATCAATGGCTTGTCTGTGTTTTCAACTGCCCACCACAAAGCGTAGTTTTCGGAAGCAGTGATGTATTCAGAAGTCATATGCAACTGTTTTTAAAACTCACAGTACTACGAAATAATCATTAGAAACGTGTGTCGAAATAAAACAGTATTACATGACCTACAATAACATCTGCCACAGTACCCTGAGCTGTGATACTAGCCTCCAAATATCGTGTCATTGAATTAAACATGATACGAATAGAACCGTGAGGAATCAGCTCATGACACGTATCTCAAACATGCTACCAGAGCTACATAGCAGCTGAAAGAGCAGGCCATGGAGAGGAGACGGCTGTCCCGCCGAAAAAGAGGAGAGGCACCTGCTTAAAACACTGGCCTGATATTCGGTATAATAAACTAACTTTGATTTCATTCAAACGAAAGCTAGACTGATTTCTAATACAAAAAAGGCACAATTGAATTCCTTCTCAAATCGCGTTCAACACAAACTGGTTTACGTCACTAGTAACGGTCTTTGTCGACGGAGCGTTGTAGCTACCTACGTGCATTGTGACAATCGAACAAAGAAGAAGTCTCAAGTACAGATAGTGTTGAGGATCAGTGGACAAAGTTCAGAACCATCGTACAATATGTGTTGGATGAGTATGCGCCAAGCCAGGTCGTAAGAGATGGAAAAGAGCCACCGTGGTACAACTACCGAGTTAGGAAACTGCTGCGGAAGCAAAGGGAACTTCACAGCAAACCTAAACATATCCAAATCCTTGCAGACAAACAAAAATTACGCGAAGCGAAATGTAGTGTGAGGAGGGCTATGCGAGAGGCGTTCAATTAATTCGAAAGTAAAGTTCTCTGTACTGACTTGGCAGAAAATCCTAAGAAATTTTGGTCTTTATGTCAAAGCGGTAGATGCATCAAAACAAAATGTCCAGACACTCTGTGACCAAAATGGTACTGAAACAGAGGATGACACACTAAAGGCCTAAATACTAAATGTCTTTTTCCAAAGCTGTTTCACAGAGGAAGACTGCACTGTAGTTCCTTCTCTAGATTGTCCCACAGATGACAATATGGTAGATATCGAAATAGACGACAGAGGGATAGAGAAAAAATTAAAATCGCTCAAAAGAGGAAAGGCAGCTGGACCTGATGGGATACCAGTTCGATTTTACACAGAGTACGCGAAGGAACTTGCCCGCCTTCTTGCAGCGGTGTACCGTAGGTCGCTAGAAGAGCGTAGCGTTCCAAAGGATTGGAAAAGGGCACAGCTCATCCCCGTTTTCAAGTAGGGACGCCAAACAGATGTGCAAAACTATAGACCTATATCTGTAACGTCGATCAGTTGTAGAATTTTGGAACACGTATTATGTTCGACTATAATGACTTTTCTGGAGAATAGAAATCTTCTCTGTAGGAATCAGCATGGGTTTCGAAAAAGACGGTCGTGTGAAACGCGGCTCGCGCTATTCGTCCACGAGACTCAGAGGGCCATAGACACGGGTTCACAGGTAGATGCCGTGTTTATTGACTTCCGCAAGGCGTTCGATACAGTTCCCCACAGTAGTTTAATGAACAAAGTAAGAGCATATGGACTATCAGACCAATTGTGTGATTGGATTGAAGAGTTCCTGGATATCAGGGCGCAGGGTGTCATTCTCAATGGAGAGAAGTCTTCCGAAGTAAGAATGATTTCGGGTGTGCCGCAGGGGAGTGTCATAGGACATCCCCTACCGTTGCAATAGGGCCATGCAATACCGCAATCTGCAGTGTCAGCTGAAGAGGGGCCAGAGAAGTTCAACGCCCAAGTCTGGACCTCAGGATCCGGTACTGACCGGATAATTACGTCCCTAATTAGCGAGTCTGCATGTGATGTAGCACACTTGGGACACTCAAAATTACGTATGAAAGACACTACAGATTAGCGATCCAGGCCACGAACGACTGTCAAGGCTGGTTGTGCCAGTGGTTAAACTACAACCCAGCCATCAACACATGGGGTTTGCATCCGAAATACTGTGTAAGCGACTGAAGAAGTTGATCAATGGGCAGTATCTCAGGCTCAGCAGATGTCTTCAGATTTCGCATAACTTCATATAGCTTCGCACTGCTGGAGAATAACAAGGTTTCTTTGTCGACTACACTGACGATAGCTCGACTCTGCAGTGTAACAAGAACAGGAGAAAGGTAGTTCTCCCACCTTTCCGTAGACTCTGAAACCGGCAAACGGCGTGAGGGATGGCGAGAGCGGGTAAGAAAACTGCACAGCGGGCGCCTGGTGTGCCACCTGCGTGACTTGTGTGCAGGGCAATTCGCCTCAAGCCGGAGCGGCCTTTGCTGCTGCTCGTTGTGGTTAAAGCGCAGCTACTCACGGGATTGCAGCGCGTGCTGTAACTATCGTATGGCAGCGAAACCTGGTATATATGCTAATGCATTAAGGAGGAACCGATTTACGCTGGAAAAAATTAGTTCCAAGTATGGCCACCAGGTTGCATTTGTGGGGCTGTACTCCATTTGTATGACAGTGTGAAATCCACGCTGCCGTTTGACAAGCTATAGCGTGAGTGAAAGTACGGCTATGGAGAACAGAGGTCGTTCGCTGTTAGTGAAACTGTTTCATATGAATGGCAGCAATTACAGTGCAGAGTTGAGAGACTATCGCTGACTGAAAGGTCCGAGGAAAGGCCCGATGTCATTAATTTGTTTAAAGGAGATACTGAAATTCGAAACACGCGTGAGCTTGGTGTGGTATCTGGAAGAAGAAGGCATGCTGTACGGTGGAAGTTACTGGCGAGGTTGCTGTTGCTGTAACGGACCATGCAGCATGAGCCCCGAACAGCGCTAGTGCTCGTGCAGCGTTACCAGGATTGTCCATCCCGTGGTCAAGATTACAGGAAATTTTTGCGGTGTATTTTACATTGGTACCTGTACAAAATCCATATGGTGCAGCAGCTGAAAAATCTCGATCTGCTCTTCGGTTTCTGGCATAGATCGAAATTGATATTTTCTATGGAGTGACGAGGCATATTATACATAAATGACCTTGTGGATGACATCGGTAGTTCACTGAGGCTTTTTGCAGATGATGCTTTGGTGTATCGAGAGGTTGTATCTATGGAAAATTGTACTGAAATGCAGGAGGATCTGCAGCGAATTGACGGATGATGCAGGGAATGGCAATTGAATCTCAATGTAGACAAGTGTAACGTGCTGCGAATACATAGAAAGATAGATCCCTTATCATTTAGCTACAAAATAGCAGGTCAGCAACCGGAAGCAGTTAATTCCATAAATTATCTGGAAGTACGCATTAGGGGTGATTTAAAATGGAATGATCATATAAAGTTGATCGTCGGTAAAGCAGATGCGAGACTGACATTCATTGGAAGAATCCTAAGGAATTGCAGTCCGAATACAAAGGAAATAGGATACAGTATGCTTGTTCGCCCACTGCTTGAATACTGCTCAGCAGTGTGGGATCCGTACCAGATAGGGTTGATACAAGAGATAGAGAAGATCCAATGGAGAGCAGCGCACTTCGTTACAGGATCATTTAGTAATCGCGAAAGCGTTACGGAGATGATAGATAAACTCCAGTGGAAGACTCTACAGGAGAGACGCTCAGTATCTCGGTACGGGCTTTTGTTAAAGTTTCGAGAACT
This sequence comes from Schistocerca gregaria, assembly GCF_023897955.1. Taxonomy (NCBI): domain Eukaryota; kingdom Metazoa; phylum Arthropoda; class Insecta; order Orthoptera; family Acrididae; genus Schistocerca; species Schistocerca gregaria. The sequence continues at coordinate 3,507,674 of NC_064920.1, read as the reverse complement.
TCCCTTACCGAAGAATCAAGCAGTATATTGCCCCCTCCTACGTATATCTCCTTCTTGCCACGAACAATACGAGACTGGAATAGAAGGGAGAACCGATAGAGGTACTCAAGGTACCCTTCGCCACACACCGTCCGGTAGCTTGTGGAGTATGGATGTAGATGAAGATGTAGATCGACGTATGAAGCTGTCACGTCGGAACATAGATACGACACTGGTTTTCATTTTGTGTGTACCACCACATTCCATTCGTTTCCCTGAAAAAGTGAGTCCGCACCCTCACTTAGTGAGTGGGATGATGAGCTCAGGAAGAGGGTGTAAGACGCTTGTAGTATGCACCGTAGAGCTTTAGGAGTAAAGTTTCCAGAATAGGAAAACAAAAAAAACGTTATACTGCCAAAGTATTGTGCGAAGTGGCAGAGCTTAAGCTGTCTTGTCCTATCCTCTGTTCATGTTGTTCTCCATTTCTTATTTCTCCTGCCTTGAAAGCCGTCTAAGTTTAGAATTTTATTTAGTTACGATTAATTGATTGTTTTTCTTTTAGTTCTTCTGTATAGTCCATGCTATAGTCGATTACAGGTTCCAGAAATACGGCAGTGCGAGATTCGTTAGCCTGTTGTCATTTATTCGGTAGATAGTCCAAAGAAGAAGAATATTCGCTTTTCCATTACTTCTGATATCTTCATTATGCACTATGTGACCAAAAGTATCCGGAAACCTCCAAAAACATACGTTTTTCATAGTAGGTGCATTGTACTGCCACCTACTGTCAGGTACTCCACATCAGCGACCTCAGTAGTCATCAGATATCGTGAGAGAGCAAATGGGGCCCTCGGCGGAACTCATGGGCTTCGAACGTGGTCAGGTGATTAGGTGTCACTTGTGTCACACGTCTGTACGCGAGATTTCCATACTCCTAAACATGCCTAAGTGCACTGTTTCCGATGTGATAGTGAAGTGGAAGCGTGAAGGGACACGTACAGCACAAAAGCGTACAGACCGACCTTGTCTGTTGACTGATAAGAGACCGCCGACAGTTGAAGGAGGTCGTAATGTGTAACAGGCAGACATATGTCCAAACCATCACACAGGAATTCCAAACTGCATCAGGATCCACTGCAAGTACTACGACAGTTAGGCGGGGAGTGAGAACACTCGGATTTCATGGTCGAGCCGCTGCTCGTAAGCCACACATCACGCCGACAAATGACAAACGACGCCTGGCTTGGTGTAAGAAGTATAAACATTGGACGATTGAACAGTGGAAAAACGTTGTGTGGAGTGACGAATGACGGTAAATAATGTGGGGAACCGATGGCAGGGTGTGGGTGTGGCGAATGCTCGGTGAACGTCATATGCCAGAGTGTGTAGTGCCAACAGCAAAATTCGGAGGCGGAGGTGTTGTTGGGTGGTCGTGTCTTTCATGGAGGGGGCTTGCACTCGTTGTTTTGGGTGGAACTGTCACAGCACAGGCCTACATTGATGTTTTAAGCATCTTCTTGCTTCGCACTGTTGAAGAGCAATTCGGGGAATGGCGATTGCATCTTTCAACACGATCGAGCACCTGTTCATATTGCACGGCCTGTGGCAGACTGGTTGCACGACAATAACATCCCTGTAGTGGACCGGCCTGCACGGAATACTGACCTGAATCCTATAGAACACGTTTGGGATCTTTTAGAACGCCGACTTCGTGCAGGCCTCACCTATCGACGTCGATACCTCTCAGTGCAGCACTCCGTGACGAATGGGCTGCCATTCCCCAAGAAACCTTCCAGCACCTTAGTGAACGTATGCCTGCGAGAGTGGAAGCTTTCATCAAGACTAAGGGTGGGTTAACACTATACTGAATTCCAGCATTAACGATGGAGGGCGCCACGAACTTGTATGTCATTTTCTGCCAGGGGTCCGGCTACTTTTGATCACATAGTGTATTTTCGTAGATCTGGACGTTAGTATTGCGCCCATTATTTTTGTAATAATACATCTTTCAAGTAGCTCTGTTCCGTGTAGCTTATAGTTAATAGTTAGACATACACATGCTTGCAAATATTCTGGTCTTAGCACTGTGGTACAGTGATTTAGTTCTTCTTTCTCTATTTAAGCATTTCTTCTTGTAGATCTTTTTTTGTCAAACCACATGCCTTTTCTATTTTATTAACATTCATTATATTAACAGCAGCAGTGCTGTTCCGGACTGAAGCGCCTAGAACCGCTCGGTCACAACGGCCGACGGTTGAGTTTTAGATTTCGCGAACACCTAGAAACTCCCAAGTTTGTAGAAACATTTCGGAGTGGCAGCCAGTCAGGCCAGGTACACAGAATGATTGGCTTCTGATGCATACGTGGATAATCGCATTAGTCATCCCATTCGTCAGCTCCCTGGACAGTGATGGGGTTTCCACTTAATGCTATTTGGAGAAACATCTGCTGCCAAAAGAATGCCAAAACATTCAGTATACATTGCGTATCTAACTTGCGAAACAGTTTTTGCGGATTAGGGAAAACCCAACAATCAGCTTTCGATTGACAAAACAGGTGGGCAGTTAATCGATCAGGTTTGGAAACGTCTCTCCTGGAAACCTGCTTGACTGACGACTAATATCTGCTTAGAAGGCAATGTCTCTTGGATCAGCCTTAAATAAACATAGAAATGCGACCCAGCTGCAATCCGATTTGGATTATTACTGCTGCAAAAATCATCGCTTCAGGCTTAGAAATTATACAATACACAGCGAAAAGTCAGAGATATTTCTAGGTAGTGTTACAAACTCTTGTTAAAACTGAGACAGTAAACTGCGAATGAAGATGTATTATAATAGGTAAAATAACTCTGTGGTGAATGGTTAATAGGTGGAATGCATGCTAATATGTCGATGAATATGAAATTTAGTTATGAAGGAAAATAAGTCAGAGACGCCAAAAACAATAATGTAACACGACGACCACGTGCAACACCTCCCAGAAGGGAAGAGATGGGCAGTTGTTGGGAAGATGTGGAGGACATCCTGAGATGAGCTGAGAGTTTGAAGAACGTAAATATTTGACAAAGGGTACAAATATTGTAAGGTGGCAACGGGCTTGCCCCTTACATGAGTCCATTTAACGTGACTGTAATCACTTTGCGAGGACTTTAGGTCAATAAAAGTGACTGACAGCGGTGCAAAGGCTTTGCAGATAAGTATTAGTTGTTTTTTGGAGTAATACTCTCGATTACGGTGTATGAAATGTCTGTGGAAACACAGCGGCACATACAGGGAAAATTAGGTGATTTTGTAACTATCAGATTTTTCTGTAATGCATTATATGGCCAACAGCCTGACAGCGCGTCACTAGGTGTGTAATCTCAAGTGTTTACAAAACAGAGCAGTGGCTCGCCTACGTTCCACTAGTTCTACACCCTCGAGTAATTGAAGTGAGGCAGGCCAGTGGTTTGCTGGGCGTGCTCTCGGCGAAGTGGGGCAGGCCAGGAGTCCCTTAGGAAGTTAAAATTCCGGAAAAATTGTTGCTGCCCGCAGCTGTGGATCTTCCCAGGTGGCTTGGGCGGAGTTTACTCGTTAAATTTGGTAGAAAGGGAAGAATTGTGGAAAATAGTTCGATTCCCAGGCCGTACATTGGCCGGCCCTGGGAAACTGGGTATTTTTAGCGTTTCTAGGGATGTGATTCGATCGGTAAACTTTTGGCGGGGAAAACAGAGCCTAAGAGCGATTTTGCTCGACTATCTGTCGACGTCTTTCATCTTGGACTTTTGTTCTGAGAGGACGTGAATAGTGTCTTCTCTTTGCTAACTGGAAGGTTGTCGCAATTTGAGAAGTTCACAGCAGCAGTCTCTTATCCAAGTATTTTAGGAGTGTAAATTCTTAGCCGTCACACCCGGATTCAACAGCCGCGCCATCGCCTGCCGGAGACCGCAGCCACAGCAGCTGTAGTACAGTGAGATCGCTCTTGCTTCGGCCTGTATTAGGAGTAGTGTTAAATAGCTGGATCACGTGCAGTTGCTGCTTCCACTGAGGTTTCACGATACTTTGGGGTGTAGTGAGTCTTCTTATTTTTCGTTTTGTGTCGATGTCAGTCGGTCAGCCAGTTTATAAGAGATCACGTTTTGCACTGACTTTGACACAGTTCACTGCCAATCCCAGCTAGGAGGGTAATTTGTAAATGGTTCTTTGTGTTTTTATGTTTTTATTCAGGTCTAAGACTTCGAGCATAGTACTTAATTTACGATCCATATACTGCAGGAAGTCACAGAGAATTCTCCCCATCTTAGGGTAAAAGACCATCCTCACACAGTCATTGACCAAACCGCCCTGCAGCACCGTTAGAGAATTAATCTACAACTGATCAGAAGAAGACCACTACACGCCACGTCTCGTGAATGAATAGAGCTTTCCGAGTCGTAACCCGTCCAAATGCACGAGATTTCTCGAGATGTGACCATGTCGAGGAGCTTAGCACTCCTTATCCATGTATAGTGCCATAATGTAATAGTGTACAGTTAAGAAGAAAAAGAAATGACTCATTTTTATATGTGATGGAGTTCCAGACGAATTGAGTTCGATACATTTTCACGTAAATCATCCAAGCCATCAACTCTAAGGTATTGTTCTAGAGTCTAGAATCGGAACCTGGAAGGTATTCGTTCCAGTGCGATCGAGTCATCATCTGTGTCTAGGTGAAAGAAATTTCTCAGGTGTGAACTATGAATGGGGATGCCGCCACTTCATGCTTGCAGGCATCTGTGCATTGTTGGACATCTGACAGATGTGTCACTTATGGCTACCACCTGTGTACTCTACAGGACAGGGGGGGGGGGGGGGCGGACTGCGCTTGCATGCATTGATTGCATTATTTCACGAGCAGGTCTGTAGGCTGTGCTATGCGCTATTTGGACAGCTAATGAGTACTGAGGATGCCTACATATCAGTGTGAAGCATTATTTAGGAACGGTTTCCTATTGTGTACTGAAATTATGAGTTGGTTGCGTGTCTGTGGGCTGTGCAGCATGATCACAGGCGCATAGGGGTGGGTGTTTTGTATCAGTGTGATAGATATACTCAATCCCTAAATAAGATGTTTCAAAATAAATAGAGTGCACTCCTTCCTTACTCTCCCCAGCATCCCAGAGCAGGCTGAGTCATTTTCGCCCCATTTTACTCCACCATCTTGGATTAGGTCACAGGAGGGAAGACAGCATCATCTGATGACAGTACTGTGTACTAGGTCAGTTGGAGTCTCATGGTGAAGAGGCTGTCTGCAAAACAAAGACTCGTGTCCAGAGTTGTTTTCCTGCCATTTACCCCCACCATCTTGGGTTACGCCAAGAAACGGACGATAGCGTCCTCTGCTGGTGGTACTGAGTGCTAGACCTAATGGAGAACACACTGTTTGACGTCATCATGGATAACTGTACCTGCGTCATCACATGACGTCATGGTGGCGCCCTCTGGCAGTGACGATATGAACTAAGTCAGTTGGGCTCTGAACTCAGTGGTGAACACACTGGGTGGGGCCATCTTGAATAATGGCACTTGCGACGTGATCTGACATCAGGAGAGTGCCATCTGGTGACACCAATATGAACTAAGCCAGTTGGAGTCCAGATCCAGTGCCGAACACAGCTATTTGAAATTGGTTAAGTAATAAAGACAAGTACATTGCTTAGTAGAGAAAAGTGAGGTTTGGTGCATTGTGATGTTGGAATTTGAACTTCGCACTATTTTTCTCGAGGAGGGGGCGTGGCACTTTCCTGCCAAAATCCGACATCTTGATTGATGTCATCACCACCATCTTGGATGACGTCATCGCCGCTATGTTGGATAATGGTACTTTGGGGTGGTGTCCCCTGTGTTCCAATACTCATGTACAACAGTTTATTATATTGAAATGATAATAAATAGATCCTGTGTGTTTTAGTTAGAGTTCTTTCCTCCACGAAATCTAAAATTCCAGTTTTCTCAACGATTTCAGTATCCGAGAGTAATTTGGTTTTCCTGCCTGTAGATAGAGAGAACACATCAGAGATACTCGGCTCCAGATGACAGGCGTGACTCGATTTTTCCTTGGATCGTAGTTTACGTTTAGACGACTTGGTTACACCTTGGACTAGCGTTGGTTATTCATTCACCCAGTGATCTACACTGTCATTCACCTGTTGACCCGCCTTTTTTTTTTTTTTTTTGTTCCACCCGGTCTCCACGTCGTCACCAGAGCGAGTGGTTATAAATGGTGTTTCTCCCTATCTCCCTACGCAGAGTAGGGTAGGAGACTGTCGAGGAGTAGTCTCCCACTGTGCAAGCGACCCAGTGCGGCACGGAACGAGTTTCTCAATATGTGGCAGCAGCAGTTGCAGCTGAAGCAGTATCAGGTGCAACAACAAAGCGGCAGTACCTACAGCGTCAGTAACGGCAAGACAGGCGGTGGAAACAACAACAGCAACAGCACGCCGCTGTTACAGCTTCTGCAAAAGCAACAGCATTCGGCAACTGCGGTTGGCTCACCTGCCCCCTCGGCCCTTCGCTTCTTTCGACGAGGTATATAAGAGTTGCGAGATCTATTTACGTCATTTTGTCCTTCACTACAGGGCAAGCTAAATAACTGACTTGGGTGTCAGAGTGTGCTCTTACTGTCTTCTCGTGGTAGACTATATTATATGGTGCTAACATTACGCACACTCTCTGATCCTATAGTTTGACTTTTACTGATGTTTGTGGTTTTCTGAGTATTACGGACACCAGACTCACATCGTTGCAGTTAGGCTCAGGTCCAGCCGATGTGTTAAACAATGTAAACAAACCTACGCAGAATGGACAGCTGACTTACAGGGCTTGGCACGCAAGAGCGACTTTTCCTGCAAACAGAGTGGCACCGTCATACGCGCATCCCTTATCTGTGATGTTATTAGCCAACTCGCTCCAGCTTGAGATGCAATGCGAAAGCCTTACAGGCGCATGATCCCACCATGAGTGATGTGTTAAAAATTGCCAAAGCACACAAAGCTCAAGCTCTGGTTCACGATTCTGCGGGTGTCGACGTTGTTAGTAGTCTCGGTCGCCGATGTCCTCCACAATCAACTCATGACTTCCAGTCAACGTCATCAATCGATCTACCGAGGACTCGCTCGTCCGATAGTCTGGCGACACGGGATTCAATAGTTAGTACGGTACTTAACGATACCTCGCCCTCATCGTCGGTAGACGCGCACAAACGGAAGAGCTTCGTTCGCCGGCGGCATGTTCCCAAGCGAGCAGAGGCTCATGCGAGGTTTTCCTCCTTGTCGTTGTCGACGGACTCCAAAAGCGTTGATGCTGTCCTGTCGTGTCAATATTGCGGTCCACAACATCAACGACGTCATTGCCCTTTCTGTGACGTCACCTGTTTCAAAAGGCGCCAGACGGGGAACCTCGCAAATATCTCCAGCAGCGTGCTTGTCAACAACAGGGATTGCTGACGCCCAGGTCAGCAGCGAGTGAGACGCAGCGTCTCATGGTGCAACTGGGCATTCGCGGGACGATGGCGGATTTCAGGTTGGACAAAGGCGTGGCGGTGTCTCTGATTAAGAGGGCACATACAAAGGTGCATTGCCTCCCTACAGCTGTTGTCTCCTCAGCGTAAAGTGGCGACATACAGTGTCCAGTCTATCCCGTTGCAGTGTCAGATCATCATCCAAGGTACAGGGTGGCAAATATTGAACTACATAAAAAAAGTAATTTATTTACAAACAACGAAGCATGCACACTTTAGTCAGCATGTAAACTTCACTACAGATATTCGGATTTAGGTTATGACATGTTCAATGTACCTACCATTATTGGCGATGATAGCGAAATTCTGCATGACCCGCTGAAGTGTCGGAACATCGATCCTGTCGATGACGTCCTGAATGGTTGCTTCCAACTTAGCAGTGGCTTTGGGGTTATTGCTGTACGCCTTGCTTTCAATATAGCCCCGCGGAAAGGAGTCGCATGTTTCAGATCCAGAGAATATGGCGGCCAATCGAGGCTCATGTCAGTGGCCTCTGGGTACCCCTGAGCCAGAATGCGGTTCCCAGACTGCTCCTCCAGGACATAAAACACTCTCCTGCTTCGATGGGGACGAGCTCCGTCTTGCATGAACCACATCTTGTCGAAATCAGGGTCACTATGGATAATGGGGATGAAATCATCTTCCAAAATCTTCATGTACTATTCTGTAGTCACTGCGCCATCAAGGAATATCGCACCGATTATTCCGTGACTGGACACTTGTAACCTCCCAATAAAAAATGTTCCGAAACCTCCAAACAGTAAAAATATAATTATTTATAATTCACATTCAGCGTAACCTCCGAAAAAATGTATTCCGTAACCTACCAATAATACAATGTGACTAATCTCTCAATAAAACTGAGGCTCACTTATAACCTTTCAATAATTGACTGTGAATTTAAACTGGTAAATTTTGGACGTCAACAGCGCTGCGTCATGGCCCTGAAAGATCATTCTGAATAAAAATGAAAATTCTTACCTCAATTAAGTCGCCGGATAACGCATATATATCTGCTCCCATAAGATTTTTTTTTTTTTTTTTTTTTTTTTTTGGCACAGCCCAGTGCAATGCTGGCCGATAGATTTGTCATGTATAAAAAGAACAACTGATTTTCTTTGCAATAATCGGGATGACCATGGATTGGAGAAATTAGTAAATTCTTTAAATTGTGATGAATACTTCTCAAAAGTTAATTATTATAAGAAAGATTATTACTAAGAGATTTTTTAAAAAACATATACATTGGACTTGATGTAAGAATAGTACATATGCGCAAGGCTGCTTTTACCTTAACCCACAAGGCTCAGGCACTGCCATCGCTGCACACGACCATTCCCCAGCCAACTCCATACACCACACTGCTACCAAACTACTTACTCATACTGCTCCAGACACTGCTCTTACTGCATACAACACTGCTCTCTGGTCTGAGATTCTCTTATAACTTACATACCGCAGGTAGCGCGTGAGAAATCCATCGAAATTGCATCTGCTCGAGTGCGCTAGCAACAAATTTTTTAATCATGGGCCTCTTACACACTGCACACTGCACGGTCATCTGTTGAGGGTGCGGATTCTCAGTCGCCCAATTCCGTCAATTTTTTGCTTATTGACGAAGCCAACCAATGACAGTGGGCTTCGTCGCTAAAACAATCCATACCTGCGCGTACTAATTCCCACCAAGCCCCCGCGGCCAATCGTGCAGTTTGAACTTCCTAACGCCAACCATTCAGAAGTTCTGACTATGTTATTATATGTAGTACAATAACTGTCACCCTGTAAGTATAAAAAATTGTCGCTTGGCATTTAACTTTGCTCTTGCATGACAGCTAACGTTTTTGGTGTAGACGCTTTTGCGCTTTTCCGTTTTCAAATTCAGGACTCGGTTAATGTTGTTACACCTGCGATCCCATTCACGGACCTTGATGCGTTGTGCGCGCTATTTAAGCAGCTGTTTCACCAGTGGCGGATACGTGGGGGGCCGTCAGCATTGCCAACCCCGCCGCCCCCGCCAGTCAGCCCGCACGCTATTCGTTCGTTTCTTTCGTCAGTCGACTCGACTGGATCGAGTTATCGAGTAGTTGTACTTTCCTATGAAGCAAGCGCTTCCGCCTCATCATATTTTATACGTTTCTGTCTGGCCCATGGGATCGACTTAATGGCTTAGCTCTGTTGAACACTCACCCTGACATTGATTGTCGTGTTGACGATGTAATTAACCAATATGCAAGGAAGGATAAGCGCATGGAATTCATCATTTGAGGAAGGGAACCACAACCGTAATTTTTTTTATATATCATAGGGTGGCATTATCTTATACAGGGTTAGCCAGTGAAACGGGAAGGTTTAAATAACTAACTAATCCATTAAGAAATTTTTTTAATTTAATGGTTATAAATATAAAGTGCAAAGGTAGCCATTTACTGTACAATAAGTGAAAAAAATATTTTTTTAAGTATAACATCTGCCAAATGTCCTCCATTAGAATCTATGCACTTCTGCAGCCCGGCCTGGAAGTTTCCCAAAACACTTTGCAGCATGATGACTGGTATTCCTTCAACTTCGTCCCTAATTCGTTGTTTTAGAAATATTTACCATTAAAACAGTGTTGATCACGATTTATTTATCAAGGTGACCGGTTTCGACCACTGCTGTGGTCATCTTCAGACCATTGAGTAGGAACCTCTTTCTTTTGGAGGGCTGGGATAGTTCTGGGTGGATCGTTCTGAAAAGCTGTTCTTTTTAAGTAACCTCATAGAAAAAAAGTAGCAGGTTGTCAAATCTGGAGAGCTAGGGGGCCAAGGGACATCCCCGTTTTGGGAAATGTCGCCGCCTGGAAATAAAGCATTCGCAGCATTCATGGCAACTCTTGCAGTGTGGCTTGTTGCCCCATCTTGCTGGAACATTGTGTGTCCATTCACTGGAAAACGGGCGAATTGTGGCGTAAGAAAGTTCTGGATCATTGCAACGTAACGCACAGAGTTAACAGTCACAGCACTTCCATTGATATCCTCGAAGAAAAATGGGGCTATGATTCCTCTTGCCAACATTACGCACCAAACCTTCACTTTTTGAGCTTGAAGAGGCGTTTCATGAAGTGCGACAGTGTTTTCCTCTGACCAGTATCTGAAGTTTTGTTTATTAACAAAACCAGAGAGGGGGAAATGCGCCTCATCGCTCTTCCACAGGTGGTTTTCTTGGTCGTCATTTTCTGGCCATTTCCTCACGAAATTATAATCGTTTCTGATAGTCACTTGGTTTGAGAGACTGCACAATATGTATTTTGCATGGGTGAAAATGTAAATCTTGACGAAGAATCCTTCTCGCCGAAATGTTACTCATTCCAAGACGTAGAACACGTTGTTTGGCAGATCGGCGTGGACTTCTGAACATTGCCTGCTGAACGGCAGCGATGTTTTGAGGGGTTCGAACGGTTTTTGCACTCTCACCTCCTTTTTTAGACGTTGATCCAGTTTCTTCAATGTTGTTCATCCGAGGGAGCAGGCCTGTTGCGCGGTATGTTGAAATGGCGACGAAAAGCACTTCGCGTTTTCACCAGACTCTCACCATTCGCACGGTACACTTTAACCGCGTGGCCCCGACGTTCACCCGTCCAGCGATCCGTCGCAACTGAGTGGCGGGACACGCAGGCAGAACGGAGCCGCCCACCATTACCCCCACCACTCACATTCCAGCTGTCAAGGCCATCTCCAACCTGCCCGTTTCGTTGGTTAATCCTGTATATGTGTATAATCAGTTTAAATAAAACTTCCTTATGGTTTGCATGTGACTTGATTATTTTTTATTACGGTAAAAGTAAAGGTAGCTGAATATATCTTTAGCACCCCCTCGTTGAGGTTTTTTTGTATCTGCCACTGCGTTGGACCATACATAACAGTGTGCAACAGAGTTCCTGACCCACATTTCCCTAAAGCAATCGCCAATGCGTAAGTTTTGTGGGGATCATCCGATGCCTTTCGTCCTGTGTGATAAAGTTAAAGCAGGACTAGATAGGGTGCAACATCTGGATGTTCTCTCATCCGTATCATTTAGTTGACAGACTATGCCGTCGGTAGCAAATCAGAAATCTAATGGATCAGATCGAATTTGTGGTGATTTTAAGTCTACCGTTAAGCAAACGTCGATTTCTACACAGTTCCTCGACAGTAACTGTTGGCTAAACTGGATGGGGGGCGAATATTTTTCAAGGATAGATCTCGCTGACGACTACTTTCAGTTCCCAGTAGCTGATCGGACGAAATAGTTTTTAGTGCTTGATACACCATTCGGCATGTATCAAATGGTTCAAATGGCTCTGAGCACTATGGGACTTAACATCTGAGGTCATCAGTCGCCTAGAACAACTTAAACCTAACTAACGTAAGGACATCACACACATCCATGCCCGAGGTAGGAGTCGAACCTGCGACCATAGCTGTCGCGTGGTTCCAGACTGAAGCCCCTAGAACCGCTCGGCCACAACGGCGGACTCGGCATTTATCGTTATAGCACATTGCCATTCAGGGTTGCAAGTGCTCCCGCGATATTTCAGAGATATTTAGAGCAACTCATCCAAGGTATCTCCTGCTCTCTTAATTATCAAAACGATTCGTTAGATACTGCGGTCACGTGGGAGCAGCACCTCGGCAATCTGCTGATGATGTTCGAGCGGCTCCAAACCAATGTTTCTCCCCCGTCGCCTCGACAAATGTAGTTTCTTTGCTCCTGGTGTCAAGTATTTGCGTTATGTATTAATTCGAGGAAGTCCGAAGCAGTATCATGTGGCCTGCATCGTTGTCTCGCCGGCGACTAAGAACATCAAAGAGCTACAGTCGTCCCCCAGCAAAATAACTTACTGCACTAACATACACTTAGAAGATGCAACAAGTCCACTAAAGAGACAGCTTACACTACACTCGTTCGTCCTCTGTTAGAATATTGCTGCGCGGTGTGGGATCCTTACCAGGTGGGATTGACGGAGGACATCGAAAGGGTGCAAAAAAGGGCAGCTCGTTTTGTATTAACACGTTATAGGGGAGAGAGTGTGGCAGATATGATACACGAGTTGGGATGGAAGTCATTACAGCATAGACGTTTTTCGTCGCGGCGAGACCTTTTTACGAAATTTCAGTCACCAACTTTCTCTTCCGAATGCGAAAATATTTTGTTGAGCCCAACCTACATAGGTAGGAATGATCATCAAAATAAAATAAGAGAAATCAGAGCTCGAACAGAAAGGTTTAGGTGTTCGTTTTTCCCGCTCGCTGTTCGGGAGTGAAATAGTAGAGAGATAGTATGATTGTGGTTCGATGAACCCTCTGCCAAGCACTTAAATGTGAATTGCAGAGTAGTCATGTAGATGTAGATGTAGATTCCAATGTGGATACACCGGTTCTCGTCAGATCACATAAGTTAAGCGCTGTCAGCCGTGGCCGGCACCATCCGGGCCGTCATGCGCTGTTGCCATTTTTCGTGGTGCACTCAGCCTCGTGATGCCAATTGAGGAGCTACTCGACCGAATAGTAGCGGCTTCGGTGGAAGAAAACCATCATAACGACTGGGAGAGCAGTGCGCTGACAACACGCCGCTCCTATCTGCATCCTCAGTGAGGATGACACGGCGGTCGGATGGTCCCTATGGGCCACTTTTGGCCTGAAGACGGAGTGCAAAGTTTATTCCAACGTGGCCCACATTTCTCATGTGCTCAGTCAGTTGCGCAGAAAAGGGGTTCAGTTTGTGTAGTCAAGCCCTGACAGAAGGCTTTCATACGAATGCGTGGTGCGTGTGTTCTGTCAGACATGTCTGAATGGACAGGTGCCACGTAGAATCTGCAGCTGTGATACATTCTATGTAAATTAAAGGAGGAGGAGGGAAGAAAGGAAAGGAAAGGGAAGGAACTATTGATACCACCTGCATCATAGACTTTGTACGGCATCAGCAGTGACGAGTGAAAACGTGTGCTGGGCCGGGATTCGAATCCAGGAACTTACAAGGCAGCTGCTTTCACCACTCCTCCACCTGGACACAGTGTTTACAGCAATTACGCGGACTGTCTCGGCATGACTCTCGCATTCATATAATTGATTCGCCTCGATTCACAATGAATCCACCACATTCAGTTCAGATGCGCAATTGCGTCCGACCTCATGCAGGAATCTGAAAGTAGTGAGCGCAGAGAACATGGGCAGGGAGTGTGGATAAGTGGCGCTATGTGGGAGTCTGGGTTGACCAAGGGTCGTGCTGGGATAGCAGCTACGCAATCGTTATAAACACTGTGTGTGTGTGTGTGGGGGGGGGCATTGGTTAACTCAACTGCCTAGGAAGTTGCAAATCCTGGGTTCGAATCCAAGTCCGGCACACATTTTCACTCATCATCGGTGATGCTGCTCAAAGTCCTGATGCAGCTGATATCAATAATCCCTTCCCTTTTCTTTCCTTTCTCCCCCCCTCCTCCTTCATGTACACTACTGGCCATAAAAATTGTTACACCAAGAAGAAATGTAGAAGATAAACGGCTATTCATTGGACAAATATATTATACTAGAACTGACATGTGATTACATTTTCACGCGATTTGGGTGCATAGATCCTGAGAAAAAAGTACCCAGAACAACCACCGGCCGTAATAACGGACTTGATACGCCTGGGCATTGAGTCAAACAGAGCTTAGATGGCGTGTACAGGTACAGCTGCCCATGCAGCTTCAACACGATACCACAGTTCATCAAGAGTAGTGACTGGCGTATTGTGACAAGCCAGTTGCTCGGCCTCTATTGACCAGACGAATTCAATTGCTGAGAGATCTGGAGAATCTGCTGGCCAGGGCAGCAGTCGAACATTTTCTGTATCCGAGAAGGCCCTGTATAGGACGTGCAACTTGCGGTTGTGCATTATCCTGCCGAAATGTAGGGTTTCGCAGGGATCGAATGAAGGGTAGAGTCACGGGTCGTAACACATCTGAAATATAACGTCCACTGTTTAAAGTGTCGTCAATGCGAACAAGAGGTGACCGAGACGTGTAACCAATGGCACGCCATATCACCACGCCGGGTGATACGCCAGTATGGCAATGAAAAATACACGCTTCGAGTGTGCGTTTACCGCGATGTCGTCAAACACGGATGCGACCATGATGATGCTGTAAACAGAACCTGGATTCATCCGAAAAAATGACGTTCTGCCATTCGTGCACCCAGGTTCGTCGTTGAGTACACCATCGCAGGCGCTCCTGTCTGTGATGCAGCGTCAAGGGTAACCGCAGCCATGGTCTCCGAGCTGATAGTCCATGCTGCTGCAAACGTCGCCGAACTGTTCGTTTGTTGTCTTGCAAACGTCCGCATCTGTGGACTCAGGGATCGAGACGTGGCTGCACGATCTTTACATCCATGCGGATAAGATGGTTGTCATCTCGACTGATAGTGATAAAAGGCCGTTGGGACCCAGCAAGGCGTTCCGTATTACCCTCCTGAACCCACCGACTCCATATTCAGCTAACAATCATTGGATCTCGACCAACGAGAGCAGCAATGTTGCGATACGATAACTCGCAATCGTGATAGGCTACAATCCGACCTTTATCAAAGTCGGAAACGTGATGGTACGCATTTCTACTCCTTACACGCGGCATCACAACAACTTTTGAAGAGGCAACGCCGGTCAACTGCTGTTTGTGCATGAGAAATCGGTTGGAAACTTTCTTCATGTCAGCACGTTGCAGGTGTCGCTACCGGCGCCAACCTTGTGTGAATGCTCTGAAAAGCTGATCAGTTGCATATGACAGCATCTTCTTCCTGTCGGTTAAATATCGCGTCTGTAGCACGTTATCTTTGTGTTGTAGCAATTTTAATGGCCAGTAATGTATATAGTGAGGCTTTCCTCCGACTCAAAAAGTTCCTTAGATTAGCCCCCACGTTTAGTAACGTTCCAGCCCGGCGTAAGCTGACAGTTGGGTTTGAAAAATTTCAGAATCATAAACAAAAATTTTATTTCACCACTAACTTGTTCATTTTCTTCAACAATATAATGCTCGTAATATTATGTTAGGTAATGCATAAGTTCGTAGCATTTTTGTTTTTCATGCTGGTATTCCGGTTGCTAAGGGCTTTTTTATCGATAGTCATTTTTTATTTGTAGTTCACGGTTGCTATTTGAGTTTACATATTGTCATTTTGTTATTTAGAGATAATAAGTGCAGCTATGGGCACTTCAAAATATAGTGCGAAGTGGAAAAATCGAAACATTTTCGATATTTTCTTCTGTTTGAGTTCAATAAAGGGGAGATAGCGGTGGAAGCAGCCAGAAACATTTGTGCCGTGTAAGGGAATAATGCCACTGACCAGAGCATGGCAAGAAAGTGGTTTTCTCGTATTAAGGAAGATCGTTTTGACATTAGAGACTCTCCACATTCAGAAAACGTTCGGGCTTTGATGAAGTTGTTTCAAGGCATTAATCTACAGTTGTCCATGTCAGTGTACGCGGGAACTAGCAGATGTGATGATCTGTGATCATTCTATCATCGTACGACATTTGCGTGTCATGGGGAATATTCAAAAATCGAGAGTGTGGGTACCGCACAAAAATCAGCCGGTGACTACACGTGCATCTCTGCTTGCTCGTCATCGATTGACTCGTGGACAACACCGACCATTCCTGTCCTATACTGTCACTGGTGACGAGAAATGGTGTCTTTAGGCTAACATAAAAGGCAACGGCCTTGCCACAGTGGATACACTGGTTCCCGTGATATCACCGAAGTTAAGCGCTGTCGGGTGTGGTCGGCACTTGGATGGGTGACCATCCGGGCAGCCATGCGGTGTTGCCATTTTTCGGAGTGCGCTCAGCCTCGTGATGGCAATTGAGGAGCTACTCGACCGAACAGTAGCGGCTTCGGTCAAAGAAAACCATCATAATGACCGGGAGAGCGGTGTGCTGACCACACGCCCGTCCTATCCGCATCCTCCACTGACGGTGACACGGCGGTCGGAGGGTCCCGGTAGGCCACTCGTGGCCTGAAGACGGAGTGATAATAATGTTAACATAAGGAAAAGAAATGATTAGCTTTTTCGAGCAGTCGCACAAGGCTGGCGCCGGTGGCGACACCTACAACGTGCTGACGTCAGGGAAATTTCCAACCGATTTCTCATACACAAACAGTAGTTGACCGGCGTTGCCTGGTGAAATGGCTCGTGTAAGGAGGAGAAATGCGTACCATCACGTTTCCGACTTCGATGAAGGTCGGATTGTAGCCTATCGCGATAGCGGTTTATCGTATCGCGACAGTGCTGCTCTTGTTGGTCGAGATCCAATGACTGTTAGCAGAATATGGAATCGGTCACAATCCGCCAGTTACTACTCTTGATTACTGTGGTATCGTGTTGAAGCTTCATGGGCAGCTGTACCTGTACACGCCATCCAAGTTCTGTTTAACTCAATGCCCAGGAGTATCAAGGCCGTTATTACGGCCAGAGGTGGTTTTTCTGGGTACTGATTTCTCAGGATCTATGCACCCAAATTGCGTGAAAATGTAATAACATGTCAGTTCTAGTATAAGATATTTGTCCAATTATTACCCGTTTATCATTTGCATTTCTTCTTGCTGTAGCAATGTTTAATGGCCAGTAGCGTAAATATTTCAGTACGGCTTGTACGTATGGAACTGGAACAACACCGAAAAAATTTTGGAGGTTGTTTAGGGATATTTTCTGAGTATTTTACTTTTTTGGAAACCGTTGTCTCCAGGGGCACATTTGGCACATCCGTGCTGCACGGAAAACAGCTGCACTATCGTGCAGATGTCGACGGCACGCGCTGTGTGTCTTCTTTGTTAACAAACTCGTCCCATCAACTCACCTTACCTGCTGTTGACAACAGTATTGTCCACATTTCCCCTCGCCTGTAGATTTACGAGGCGTATTTGAAAACTAGTGTCCGTTTCGTCGTAAGAAAATAAGCTGACGAAAAAAGGTTTTTATTAACAGTAGTATTTCACTACATATTTACTCGCCGTTCACATCTATTCACTTTCTATAAAGCTGGACCACCTTCTTCAACTCCTCTGCGTAGTCCGTCGGCTGGCAGTTGAACCGGTTGGTAACGCCAGGGTTGAGTTCGTCGTCGTTTGGAAATCATTGTCCGCCCAGGCGCTTTTTCAAATGAAATCGTCGCTTAGTGTGACGTCTGTACTGTACGGAGGGTCAGCAAAGGGTTCTCAACGAAAACATCGAATCTTGTCCTCGGCTTTGGTAGCGGTGTGAGGGCGTGTATTGTGGTGAAGGAGTATTATGTCAGTTTTCCCGCGGAGTCGGTTATTGGATTGCACGTTTAAGTTTGGTTAAGCACTTCGCAGTATACGTCACCTGTAATTGTTGACCCACGGTGCATAAAATCAACCAGAAGGGCGCTCTTTTCGTCCCAAAAACAGGTAGCCATAATTTTTGGATTCAAAAACGATGATTGCTTAAACGTTTCTGGTTCGGGTGAACGTGAATGACGCATTGACTGTTGTTTAGATTCGGCATTGATGCACGATATCCACTTTTCGTCATCCATTTGTGGTATCCAAACTGTACAGTGACAAGCCTCTAAATTGAGGATCGAGCAACATTTCGAAATTCATTAGGCAGGCCACTAATCGTCAACTGCCGATCACTTCGAAGTTTTTGGTACTTACGCTAGTCCTCCCACTTTGCTACTTATCGAGAAATTTTGCGCGGCCATTTTGAAAGTCTCGACACAATTTTCTAACTTGTTTGCTTATTGCAGGTCCATACACTAGACCTAACACACGATGGATTTCAGCAGCTGAAGATCCTCTTGCCAACGAAAATCTAATCTCACCTCGCAATTCACAGTCGGCGGGATCTACGACTGTCTCGGCCATTGCAATCTGCTCTCATCGACTGGCAAAACTACTGGACCATGCCGACACTGCAGTAGTTTCCTAATATGTCGGTAGACAGAGGTGCATTCGTGAAACTTCATACAGGTGTGGCTCGTGATCTCCATGCTGGAGAACTACAACATTTAAAGATCGGAACTAACCTAGACCTCAAGCTACGTCACAGATGAGGAAGAGGCTCGGGAGACAATATCAAACTCAAGGCAAACGTATACATAATGTATCTTCTTTCCACTTCATAATCAAATACTAAACAACATCAAAAGCTAACTGCAATGTAAAACCCGTAAGTAGCTTTATTATCCGCCACATCACGTTTTCCGACAGTTTACCAGAACAGATCGTACTAAAAGAAGCGTTTAGGAGAGATCTTTAATACGATGTATGTTATCTTTGTTCATGCTTACAGGTTTTAGTATCTTCATTTCTAAACTTTAAACATTTAATGTTCTGTGCACTGAAACCGCGTTGGTTATGCGATCGCGTGACGAAACAGTGATGTTTCCATTACGTCCCTGATGATGTGATGTGGTTGGCTGACAGGAGCAACCTGAACAACCTCCATGAAATGGCACAGACAGTATTTCACGTATTTAACTTTATGTATTACAAAAATATGCATTTTAAGTGATATATAGTACACAACAACTCAGCTGCATTGTACATTGCCCTGATAAGATTGCGTGTATGCCCTTGCCTGGATCTACACTGTTTTTGTTTTTGTTCTTGATTCATGCTTACATCGAATCTGGGCGCACCAAGTTCCTTCACTTTCATCCTAACAACATGTTCCAAAATTTTAGCTGATAAACTGCATACTAAATTAATATTGCATTGTTTTCGAGCTCGTGTTATGCTGCTGTTATTCGTAAGAAAGAAAAACCCATTCGACTCATGCATAATTCACAAAAAGAAACCTGCTAATAACGCACGTTACCCGCATTCAGCAATCAAGGAAATTAAAGTATATCGGGACATATTTCACTCAAGGGATATATTTCGCGCCATTTTTCCTCTTATCATTTGTCTAACTCTCGCTGGGTATCATACTTAGGGTGCATGTACCGTACTGTAGTACATATTTGCACTGTGCCGTTATAACGGGCAATGATAGAAAGAAGAACAACCATCTAAAACAGCATCAAAACAGCAATACTGAAAGTTGATTAAAGACGCATCAAAGCATAATAGAGATATACAAAGACAGATACTCGATAGCAGAGTTTGAGGAATTCTGTTAATTCCTTTTTTAAGTAAACAGTGGAACGTGAAAATTGTGCGCAGGTTGGTTGGACACCGTTAGACTAAAACGATAGAGACTTCGGGACGCTCACTTTCACCCGTAAACGATCAAACATTTTATCAAACTCAACTATGCTTGCCAAATATTTGACTGTGTACGGTGCTGTTTGATGTGTTTGTCAAGCATAGATCGTGTTTAACGTGTTTCCCAAGAATTCTGATTGGCGGAAAGATTGACAAGATGGCGAACGTTAGTCGTGATGATGTTTCGCTGCATATGTTTAGCGAAAAACTGTTTTATTACAATTTACCTCATTATATCGCGAGTTTCCACTACGATAGAAACCGCAGTCAGGTATAAAAACAAGACTGCACTGACAGTTACCAAAATGGTAGAGGCAGAGCATCTTTCCCAGCCACATGTTGCGCATGAAAAGGTTATGAACAAAAGCAGTATTTTAGACATACAGTCACGTACAAGCGGAAGTGGAAAGAAATGAAAGCAATCGAAGTTCTCCGGTTCTTCCACGAACTATGTGGGCTATACGTTCCTAAATTGTGATATTTTAATGAACTGTCTTAGAAGAATAAGTATTAAAGATTAATTTTCGCATACTTGTGTCTTCGTTTTCAATATAAGGGCAAAGTAACGTTAAAAAAAGTCATTGAACGTTTCACTGTCCATCCACAAAAAGTTTAGGTAGTCATCAGGTCCTGAATGTAACATTTCCGTTAACAGGTTTTCAGTTGTACATTTCTCTCTTACGTGCCAGAGTCAGTGCTGTTGCTTTTTGTGGTCTCCAGTCGGAAGAGTGGTTTGATGCAGCCCCCCAGGCCACTACAAATGCTTTATCTGCACTTGTAGCCATTCTGCTAGTGCCAAAATATAGCACTCACGAAAAGCTTCTGCTTCAAAAGTAAGGGTTAAACTGAGAAGCTTTCGTCGTATGTGTAAGGGCTCGTTTGACACATCCGTGGCTAGATGAGAGTGAACTCGTCGTCAAGTATACTGCTTTAGGAGGGTCTTAACAAGTTTAAAAAAATTTCGTTATCCAATCTAAGAAAGCTGATGTAATCATCGGGGTCTGAGGGTAATATTTTCTTTAGCAGACATTCATGGGAAAATCTCTCATTTGAAGCCACTCTCCGGACCAGAGTCTTGTTTTCTTCTTCTTCTTTAAAGACAGTGCCAAACTCAATACCAGGACTGGTTTGCCTGCATTTGTAGGCGTTCTGACTGCAGTCGAAATACTTATGAAGACGGGCAGCGTCTGCTTGAAAGTGAGTTTTGAGTGATAAACGTTGTTTGAATGTGTATGGGCTTGTTTGACAAATCCATAGCTAGATAAGGGCAATTTTATTAAATACGTTTGATCGTTTACAGCAACATTAGAGCTGTTTTCCGAGGAAACCACGCTCCCAAATCTTTACTACATAGAGTTAAAAGGGATTTCAAGGAGCAGCCTAAAGACTAGCTAGTACCTGTTCGAAAAACATCGCGTGGAATCACAAATCAACAGCTCCAAAAACATTGCCCGGTATTATATGAAACAATATGGGAAATATGAGAAATGCGATCATATAATTTCAGTTCTGTAATATGTTACTGAGAAATTTATTGTAATATATAGTTTGAGGCGGCTCCGCCTAAGAGCCTTTAATTACGAGCCGCGCGTGGGTCTGCCATCATTTGGATACTGGCCACCGGACCTTAGTTTTGGAATACGCCTCGTACACTTAGTATTGCTCAGGTTTGTTGTTTTTCCGGCAGCGTGGGTAGTGCTTCAACAGCGATACAGGGCAGTGTAGATAGGTTAGCTGATGTAGAGGTGGTCAGTCTGTGTGTACCTTGTGTGTAGTGT
Organism: Schistocerca gregaria; assembly: GCF_023897955.1. NCBI lineage: Eukaryota > Metazoa > Arthropoda > Insecta > Orthoptera > Acrididae > Schistocerca > Schistocerca gregaria. Next base: position 3,486,152 of record NC_064920.1, on the reverse strand, counting down.
AGGTTCACGGAGCGGAAGAGCAGCGGGACCACACTGTGCTCAATTGCTCCTGAATCGACAGCGACAGCACCACAGCACTTCTGCGTGTTATCGTAACCCTTTTGCTCAAACAAAACAAAAAATTAAAATTGGGGCACTGTAAACTTACGGAAAGGAGCTTAGATATCTGTTGAACGTTTACCAAATTTTATGTAAATTCAGAATTTTTTTTCATAATGGGCTTAGAAAGTCCTGCCAGGCAACTAAATAAGTATTTTATTCGTGGAGGTAGAGTAAGAACATAAAGCTAAGTGTGGTTGCTTACGTAGAAAACAACCCTTCGCCTTGCCCTGAATACTTCGCTCCATTGTAGAACACGTTTCCTCATTAAAAAATTTCTCAGACCTTCATTTTCTTTATCTTCACCCTGATAAATAGCTCGCGCTATTCGTCCACGAGACACAGAGGGCCATAGACACGGGCTCCCAGGTAGATGCCGTGTTTCTTGACTTTCGCAAAGCGTTTGATACAGTTCCCCACAGTCGTTTAATCAACAAAGTAAGAGCATATGGACTATCAGACCAATTGTGTGATTGGGTTGAAGAGTTCCTAGATAACAGAATGCAGCATGTCATTCTCAATGGAGAGAAGTCTTCCGAAGTAAGAGTGATTTCAGGTGTGCCGCAGAGGAGTGTCGTAGGACCGTTGCTATTCACAGTATATATAAATGACCTTGTGGATAACATTGGAAGTTCACTCAGGCTTTTTACCGATGATGATTCTGTAGTATATGGAGAGTTTTAACAACGGAAAATTGTACTGAAATGCAGGAGGATCTGCAACGAAATGACACGTGGTGCAGGGAATGGCAACTGAATCTCAATGTAGACAGGTGTAATGTGCTGCGAATACATAGAAAGAAAGATCCTTTATCATTTAGTTACAATATAGCTGGTCAGCAACTGGAAGCAGTTAATTCCATAAATTATCTGGGAGTAGGCATTAGGAGTGATTTTAAATGGAATGACCATATAAAATTAATCGTCGGTAAAGTAGGTGCCAGACTGAGATTCATTGGAAGAATCCTAAGGAAATGCAGTCCGAAAACAGAGGAAGTAGGTTACTGTACACTTGTTCGCCCACTGCTTGAATACTGCTCACCGGTGTGGGATCCGTACCAGATAGGGTTGATAGAAGAGATAGAGAATATCCGACGGAGAGCACCGCGCTTCGTTACAGGATCATTTAATAATCGCGAAAGCGTTACGAAGATGATAGATAAACGCCAGTGGAAGGCTCTGCAAGAGAGACACTCAGTAGCTCGGTACGGGCTTTTGTTGAAGTTTCGAGAACATACCTTCACCGAGGAGTCAAGCAGTATATTGCTCCCTCCTACGTATATCTCGCGAAGAGACGATGAGGATAATATCAGAGGGATTAGAGCCCACACAGAGGCATACCGACAAGCTTTCTTTCCACGAGCAATGCGAGACTGGAACAGAAGGGAGAACCGATAACGGTATTCAAGGTACCCTCCGCCACACACCGTCAGGTGGCTTGCCGAGTATGACTGTAGATGTAGATGTAGAAAAGAAAACATGTAGCCTTTCTGATCAGCTACAGTACGTAATTTGCAATCCCGTTTCATGCGTTTCACGCTGCTGTACAGTGTTAGCGTGCTTCTGCATTACAATAAGGTCACTGATTCATCTGCACCAGGGGTCCTAACCTTTCTTAGACCATCACCTCTGAATGTAATCAGACCTTAGCCAGTACCACCGCCATCTCTCCCCCCATCCTCCCCCACCGCCCCCCCCCCCCCCCCTGTGCCGCCTATGCTCCCTCCCCTACATTACAGCCAACTTTAGCTCGTAACTAAACTGTAAGAATGAAAGACTTTTATCAGGAACCCTTTCATTTTTAAAATGATGAAGGACATGAAAGACGAATGATATTTAATTTGTGTGTGTGTGTGTGTGTGTGTGTGTGTGTGTGCGCTACCCACAACTCCTCAGACAAAAAGCTAGCTATGCACAGCGAGGGTACACACTTGCTACGACACACACACCCCCTGCATTACTGCTCCCCATCGCGGCACTTGCTTCACCTGCACACTGCAAGCCCGTTTGAAATAAAACAAGCTCAGACGTGCGCGCTATACTTACTGTTTGTGAAATACTTGGTAGCTGGATTCCTTACTTCAGAACTAATGAAATTTGACGACTTCAGGCTGTTAATGCTTTGTGTGTACTCAGTCTAATAATAATAATAATAATAATAATAAACCCCGTGGGGGCCCGGGAAAAGAATAGGCCACCGGTATGTTCTGCCCGTCGTAAAAGGCGACGAAAAGAACAAATCACTAACAGGGCTAAACCTCCCTTTTAGTGTGATTAGTTGGTTCAGGACAGAACTAAAGAAGCCTCGGACAAGCGCCGTCATGGTCGGGGACGACACTTCAACCCTATGCCCGCCCACAAGGGTAACGACACTGCTAGCCAACTGGAAGATGATTTATATCCAAATAGAGGTGTTCTGCAGGATATGCTTCCTGCAACCACCCTAGAATAAAAACAAAGACAGAGGATGAGATGGTCAGATAAAGTTAATCGAAACCTCATGTTCTGTTATTACCAAGCAACAGACCTAGGAACCAACACAACTGGATACAGATCACAAGTATACACAACATTTATTATCAGATACCTAGAATCAAAATTTTTAACAGAACACGAAGTGACACACATGTTAGATATAGAAGAAAAATTTCAGCTGACATATATAGAATACAAGGACACAAATACAGACATTAGACCATTCTTGCACAGACCGCCAAATAACACACAAGTCGAAACAACAATAAAAACTATCAGACAACAAAATAAATGAAAACACAACTATGGAAGAGTTACACCTACTGCCCGTATTATATAGGAGCACTACGTACACTAAATATACACACTAGGCAGAGATCAGAACCAACCAACACACAGAAAAAAACCACAAAACCAGCATGGCAACATAGGCTACAGATCACAATAGAAAAACTGAGAAAAGACATCGGACAGCGAACACAATTTATAAGAAATTATGGATACAATATCACTGGAACATACCCACACAAAATGACACACTTGCTATACACGGATGATCTAAAGCTACTGGCAGCAACGAGTCAACAACTCAACCAATTACTAAAGATAACAGAAGTATTCAACAATGATATAAATATGGCTTTTGGAACAGACAAATGTAAGAAAAATAGCATAGTCAAGGGAAAACACACTAAACAGGAAGATTACATATTGGATAACCACAACGACTGCATAGAAGCGATGGAAAGAACAGATGCCTATAAATATCTAGAATACAGACAAAAATAGGAATAGATAATACAAATATTAAAAAAGAACTAAAAGAAAAATATAGACAAAGACTAACAAAAATACTGAAAACAGAATTGACAGCAAGAAACAAGACAAAAGCTATAAATACTTATGCTATACCAATATTGATTGACCTACTCATTTGGAGTAGTGAAACGGAGTAACACAGACCTAGAAGCACTCAATACACTTACACGATCACAATGCCACAAATATAGAATACATCACATACATTCAGCAACAGAAAGATTCACATTAAGCAGAAAGGAAGGAGGAAGGAGGAAGGGGATTTATCGACATAAAAAAACCTACATTATGGACAGGTAGACAACTTAAGAAAATTCTTTATAGAACGAGCAGAAACTAGCAAAATACACAAAGCAATCACTCATAAAATACATCGGCTACACCATTGCAATTTCATAACCACTTCTACAACCCTTTAGATCACATAACATCAACAGATACGAAGAAAGTAGATTGGAAAAAGAAAACACTACATGGCAAGCACCCGTATCATCTAACACAGCCACACATCAATCAAGACGCATCCAACACATGGCTAAGAAAGGGCAATATATACAGTGAGATGGAAGGATTCATGATTGCAATACAGGATCAAACAATAAACACCAGACATTACAGCAAGCATATTATTAAAGATCCCAATACCAAAACAGGTAAATGTTTTTCAAACAAAAAATTGAAACAGTAGACATCATCACAAGCTGATGTACAATACTAGCAAATATAGAATACCCCAGAAGACATGACAATGTAGCAAAAATAATACATCAAAAACTTGCCATGCAACATAAACTAATAAAACAACACGTTCCCACATACAAGTATGCACCACTAAATGTACTGGAGAATGATGAATACAAATTATACTGGAACAGAACCATTATAACAGATTAAACAACCTGACATCATACTCACCAATAAAAAGAAGAAATTAACACAACTAATCGAAATATCCATACCCAATACAACAAATATACAAAAGAAAACAGGAGAAAAAATTGAAAAATACATCCTACTGGCTGAGGAAGTCAAGGACATGTGGCATCAGGATAAAGATGACATTATACCAACTATACTATCAACTACAGGAGTCATACCACACAATATCCACCAGTACATCAATGCAATACAGCTAAATCCAAACTTATATATACAACTACAGAAATTCGTAATTATTGATACATGTTCAATTACCCGAAAGTTCCTAAATGCAATATAACATATACCGTACAGTTAAAGGAAGTCACGCTTGATCAAGGTCCGCGTCGCTTTCCATTTTTGACCAGACATAACGTCTGAGAAAAGAAAAAAATAATAATAATACTGTGTACAGCCTTATGTAGTTAATACTGTGTTGTGCTGTCAGTTAATTAATTTATCTGTTTGGATGCGAGAAACGAAGCAATTTCTGGACGACTATAGGTACTATCTACAATATGGTGAAGACATTTTATTCAGGTATTTAGCATTTGTTACGTATGTCTCACATTTATCATCGGCAAACTACTGGACAAGCTCAACATATGGGTGTAGTGGGTGGGCTATGTGAGGTAGCTGTAACCTTGAGCGGATTAAAACTGCAATTGAGAAAAAGTAATTATTGATAAGTTATATAATCAGTATTAGAGTCTTACAGAACTGTGATAAGAGTAATGATCTTTTGAAAATAATTCAGTTTCGTGACTAAACAGAATCAGATCGTTTAGTTTTTACCCCTCAGAAAATTTCGTTTTACCGCCCAGGGGATAATCCTCACGTTGGAAACCACTGATCTACACTAATCTTCTGGGTCCCACGGTACAGCTCCGCAAATCTTCTCTTTATTTTGTCGACAGTATAACACAATTCACGCATCTTTCTGTCTCTTGTTTTGTGGTATCGCATTATAATAGTTTACTAATAAAAATCTTACGGTTCCTTAAATCTGGTTCTGCACATTGCATTCGATACTCCATTAACGCTTAAAACAACACTAGCGTTCCAGTAATGCTTCGACGATATAAGGCTTCCGTAACGCAGGAGAAAATTTATTCCTATAAAACAAAGTCACTTCTCTTGTTTCAGGTTTAGATTTTGTTCCTCCAGTGTAGGATAAACATATCACTGGAAATTTCTTTCTTTCACTTTATCAATGCAGCTAAAATGTCTGTTGGAAATCTGCAATCGCCAAGCAATTCGTAGACCACTTCTGTCGAGTGGAGACAGTGGATAATTTCAGAGCTTATTAACAGTGATTGTGCAGCGACTGATCTTTCTTATCAGTGCTACGTAACGTCTGAGCGGTGACCTTTACCTTCTACCTGATTGTTTTCTGGCAGTACTCAACTTCTTCCTTCTTCCGGGGTCGATCAGATTCAGCAAGTTTCTTCAGTTCATATCTTATTCCACACACAGGTGGTGAAAGTATCAAACAAAAGTCACTACCAGCTGAATTATTATCATCCTCTTCATTGTCACTAACGCTGAAGATTAGAAGCAAAGGCGCTGACCAAACGGCTAATAGGGAAATTGAATTGTTTATATCGTTTCCTTCACTTGACAAATCCAACAGTTGACAATTATCTGGAAATGGTTTCAGTAAAAGGGTTATTCCGCGCGGTACTTCTGCGTCAAACGAAACTGCTACAATGAAACTCTTGAGACAGTACGACAATGGAACACAAAAGCTGTAAAAAACTTCCCATCACGATTCACAGGTCTAGTACAAATATTTACGCACTAATACACTAAAGCAACCAAATGCACCGATAACATTTTACAGCTATCTATAATATAAATTTCACTTCAGAAAACTGAAAACAGTACTTTTGTTCACAGTAGCCGATAAAAAACGCAATGAAAAGTAAAAAAAAAAAATAGTCACGAACTTCTAGTGGTAGCATCCGTAGGATACTCCAAGTTCATAAAAGTGACCCTTAAGGCTGAAATTGATACTAAATGCCTAAAACAGATCCAGCAACGGAAGGAGAGACAGGAGGATCCCAACAGGCATTAAACGACCATAGAGAAGGCCAGTGTTGGCGGTATAGCCTAAAATACAACCGGTACTTATGAGTCCCGTCAAATGGAGTGTATAGCGTCCGAAAAGTCTTTCCCTGATTACATAAATTGATAAATCAGGCTAGAAGTAAGATACAAATATGAAACTTGTGTTGAATTGTTTACAACTATCAAAGTTTTTTCTGTTTTAGGTTCGCATTACATAAGTAGTGGATGAGGTGCAGTGCCCAAGAAGCCATGTTCACCAATCAGGAGAAGGCACAGTGTGTCCTGTGGTACCATGAGACACGATCACCAACCACAGTGCAGAGACACTTCCAGACAACATTTGGAAGGAATCCACCTGATGTCAAGAGCATTAAAGCCTGGCATGAGATGTTCAAGGACACAGGATCGGTTGCTGACCTTCCGAGGTCTGGTCGACAAGAACCTCAGCAGACAGGGTGGAAGGTGTAAGGCAGTCCTTTCTGCGAAGTCCGAAGAAATCGGCGCGCAAGGCCTCACGTGAGATACAGATGCCAGAAAGCTTTCTCCATGACATTTTACACAAACGTGTTTTGTTTCGTGCATACAAAGTGCAAATCGTTCAGGCCTTGTTGCCCAATGACGGTACACGTCGATATGACTTTCCGGTCGAAATGCTTTCAGGTATTGAGGACGATGATGGTTATTTCAGACGAATTGCGTTTTCCGACTAAGCGACCTTTTTTGTCAGTGGAGTAGTGAATCGCCATAATGTGCGCATTTGGGGTTCACAACCCCCTGGCGTGGTCACTGAGTGCAGCAGAGGCAGTCCAAAGGTGAATGTTTGGTGCGCGCTATTGCACGATCGAATTATCGGGCCATTCTTCTTCGCTGAGGCTACCATCACATCTGCAGTGTATCTGGACATGTTGCAACTGTATGCTGTCCTCAGCTGCTTCATTATCACCCCGATGTCTTGTTTCACCAAGACGGTGCACCGCCTCATTGGGGTTTGGACGTCCGTGCCTATCTCGATATGACCTTTCGTGGGCGATGGATTGGTCGTAATGGGCCCACGGTTGGCCTCCACGCTCTCCTGACTTCTTTTTATGGGGTTATGTCAAGGACGAGGTCTACGGAACACGTGTACCAGACCTTGAAACCCCGCGGCAACGGATAACCACAGTCGTTGACTCGATCCCTCCAGTGATGTTGACTAATGTGTGGACGGAAATTGAATATCGCCTAGATGTGCTACGTGCTACCAAGGGTGCTCATGTATAAGTTTACTGATATGTGAAAAAAAGCTTTGACAGTTTGTAAACAATTAGACACCAGTTTCATATTTGTATCTTATTTCTAGCCTGAGTTATCAATGTATGTAATCAGGGAAAGACTTTCCGGACACCCTGTACTACAAAAAAATTCTCTGAGAAACCTCCGAAAATCTGACAGTGCAATTCGATTTCCTCTTGTGTGCCATTACTAATGCTTCTTATTACCCTTTCGAGATTGTTTAAGGGGAGTTCACTATAAACAGTTTGCGCTGTCACCAATTTGAAACGAAATGTATGCTCATAATACTTACATTTAGAGAGAAAAATGGGTTACTCGATTTGTTTCCAAAACCCTAAATAAGTCGGCATCAGTTGACAATGATGCTGGAAGACATCTCTCCCAGACCACTGCATCGAGGCCCAAGCCGATTGCAATTACGTACGTTGCTGCCATAGAGTAAGGATAACGGCGTCGTTTTAGTGCCGAGAGAAGTCGCCGTATTCCAGCCGAACCTGTAATTCGAACTTGTATTTGTGTTATTGGCAGTGTAGTCAGTCTAAAAGTAGAACAATAGGCTTTGAAGATTATAAGGAACGAAACGTTTTTTGTGGCGTCTACTTACTTGGCATCGCGGAAGACAGCCGGTGCGGCAAGATCGAAACTTGGTAAGTTGTGATGAATTTTGGACACGGTCTCTGATTAACATGCCTTCTACAAGGAAGCTGAAATTTCGCTAGTAAAAACATGAAGTAGTAAGTTCGCTCCACAAGGAGCCCAATAAGAAATGGAAGGAGAATGAACACCCCAGAAGGAGCGTATTTCTCTTAGGACTCTCTACCATTTTACGGCGTCTACCCGTGGGAAATCGCACAGTGGAGCTGCAGATGTATTTATTCCGTAGCCTGCCCTCCCTCCATCCATCGGTCGCCCCCCAATCATTCCTATCCGCCATCCCCTCGCCGCGGTGTCACGCTGAACCTCCATTGAGTTTTTCTTCCCGTCTTCATTTCGTTGTTCCTCAGTCTTCCGACTCGTTTCATGCTATGCTTCTTTGCCTGTCTCCTGCTAATCTTTTCATTTCCCCGTAACTCTAACAATGTCCAAGATCATTTTTGATCAGTCTAGTCTTCTTCTGCCCTTTCTGTTTTTCCTCTTTGCAGCCGCTTGCAGCTACCTTCCTGGGCGCCATAGCAACTGTCCCACTAACGTGTCTCTTCCAGACAATTTTAATAACGGCATCACTAAACCACCAAAAGCTGCTGTAGTGCTTAAGTATTCACACCTAATCAGCTTTAGCGCAATGTCTGTCTTCAAGTCACAGACGCCATTACATGATGTTAAAGAAAGATTCTTTGGCGTCAGGTACATAATTATCAGTTACAGCATTTCTCACCTAAACAAGCATCCATTATCTTATACAAGCTTCCATTATCTTATACAAGCAACCAATACCTTATACAAGCATCCATTATCTTACACAAGCATCCATTGACTTATACTCTCTACCTAGATTACTAAATGGCTAAAATATTTACCCAGTCACCGAGCCAACTTGCAGGTTGTCTACAGTAACTGCTCCCTGAGCCAAACAAATTTGATTTTCAACATTTCGTATCATTACTGACCAAATGTAAAATGCTGTCATAATCTACTTATTAAGAGTTATAATCTTAGGTTGAAGGATTAACGCAATAAAACAAGTATTAAAGTCAGCAGCTGTGTACATGTTTAGGGACAGGGCAACTCACAGCTTTCAAATTACCCAGAGTACATTCAACTACCATTTGAGAATGGGAGCACTTAACCGGCTCCCAACATACTAATTTTAAATCTTTTCAAAACGTTTTTCTCTCTGGCACCCTCACAAAATAAGAAAGAACAAAACTTTATCACTCAGTACACTTTTGCTGTTAATGGGGTGAAACTTCAGCAACAAGCATAACGTTGTAATTTACTTCTTCTGTACAACGGAGTCTGTTCGCAACACATTTTGCAGACAGTATCCACAAACGCCACTATATGAACGTGCAAAATTACATCACTGCACGACACACAGTTTAGCAGATATGACGCCATAATCTCTGATACGCATGAAAAACTATGTTTCTTTTAGACTGAGTGCAAATATTCGATTCTTTAAAAAATGGTGGGATGTGCACAAACTGACAGTCGATTCTTCTGCTGCGCATACTGTCTTACCAAAGTCGTATCACACAGTGACAGACGCTGCAACGGACAGTAGCTGACGCCAAGAAATCTTCCTTTAACGAAACGTAACTCTTTCCGTGACCTGAAGACGGCCATTTGACCGAAACTATTTACCCACAAATAACGACGCATTATAGCACTTTCGTGACGCCTTTGTTTACGAGTAAGTACGTTGAGCCGAACACCACGATTTACAGAAAGAATTTCCATATATTTCTCACCTAGTCATTTCAGCACGTCTTCGTTTTGTACTGAAACTGTCCTCTTAATTTTTAACATACTCCAACAGCATCACATTTAATTTACTTCCAATTTATTCTTCTCCGGATTTACGAACATCCAGGTTTCACTTTCACACCATGCACTGCCCCACACATACACTTACAGGAACTTCTGTTTCATATACGTATCTCTGTCTAGGACCGGCAGAGCTCTTTTAATCGATTCTGCCAATATCTCCTGCTGCATTTCTTGCTACGACCACCTTCTGTAACTTCACTTCCCAGAGTGCTTTCATTTGCCCCACTATCGCATCGCTCCCAATTTTAATGTTAACCTGTTCTACTAACATTCATCAACGTATTCCTTACGTTCTTAAGCATCAAGCCCAAATGCGAAATGTGGAGCACTTGCCTTACATAGACACTCATTTCTCGACTAACGCAAATATTGACCGTGAAATCCAGTATCTTGCAAGATGCTCTAGCGCAGCTTTTGGCCATATACGTGGCAAGGTGCGCTCAGCACTCAGACTAAGCTCTTCATCTATTATACCATCATTATAGAACTATTACTTATGGGTGATCTATGGAAGACAGCTGAAGCTCCTCGAGAAATATCATCAGCGATACCTGAGGAGACTACTCAGAGTGAAATGCCGAGACCGGCGTACCAACACCAGTAAAGTGGAGGAAAGACGAACTAAAGCATCAACGCCACCATCATCGAACATCATGTTAGTTGGGCTGTAATATTACCCACTTATCTGGCAGACGTCTACCAAAAGAAATAATATATTCTCAACTCAAGAACAAACAACGAAAACATGATTGTCAACTGGAATGATACAAAGAAATTCAGAAGTAATACTTTAAGACATACCAATTCCACCAGAAACATGGAAGCCACGGACTCCGATTGTCCGACACGGTGTCGGACTGTTTGCAATGGCTCGCAGTATGGGGTGTATCATCCGATTTGGCATGTCTTCTAAAACTAATAAACATATCAATGAATTTTGTTTTTTGGTGAATGGCAAACTCAGAAAGTTTTTTTTCATACCTTCTCATAGGTGTTCAATACGGACCCTCGAGATGCACGACATATGTCACTGCGGTATGCCAATTGCTCCCACACAACATCGAGCGTGTCTTGAGTTACAGCTTACACAGCTGCTGTTATGCGATGTGTCATTTCATTCTTTGTTGTCGGTAACGGAGGCACATAAACAATCTCTTATAAACCCTCACAAGAAATAATCACGTACAGTCAGGTCTGGCGACCTTGGGGACCAGCAATGTTAGGTTGAATCATTTGTTGCAGTGCCACCGATCCATCGCTCAGTAATCCTTTTATTTAAAAATTCCTGTACTTCCAGATGCCAGTTAGCGGTGCCCCATCCTGTTGGTAAATGAAATTGTTCGAATCAGTCTGCAACTGTGGCAAAGGAAAGTTCTCAAACAAATAGAGATATGTGCTTTCTGTAAGTGCGTTCTCGGCAAAGGAAAATGGACCATACGGCTTTTCCTGTGAAACTGCACAAAACGCAATACATTTTGGAGTGTTCCTCTCATATTGTACAACTTCATGTGGTTGTTCCCTACCCCATTTTCACACATTAGACGGTTCACCTTTCCATGTAAATGGAATCTTGCCTCGTCACTAAAAACTAAGAGTGGGAGAAATTTGTCGTCCTCCATTTTGTCAAGAACGAAATTACATAACGCCGCACGTTATTGTTTATCATCCTCACGAAGAGCTTGCAGTAGCTGAATTTTGTATGGTTTTATGTGTAAACGTTGACACAACACACGTCAAACGTACATCGGGAACATGTTGAGCTCTCGAGCTGCACGGCAACGGATTTCTGCTGACTCCTCGTGAAACTGTGCCGAATGCGTTCGACGTCTGTGTCAGACACTCAGGAAAGGCCCGCCGATTTGGCTTCACATAAACAAGCTGTTTCTCTGAATTGTTCACGCCATCGTCTAATGCTTTGTGCTGTAGGAGGGTCCACACGATACCTAGTGCGAAAGTCACACTAAACGGTTATTACTGACACGCACTGCGCAAAACGTAGAACACAAAACGCTTTCTTTATCACGATACCATTTTTACTGGAACTGAAGTGGGCACACACTGCTGCTACCTAGCGGGAACCATAAATCTCTTTCGTACAGTATGTTGTTCACAAACATATCTCAAATAACATAATAGTTATGATTCTTTTAAATCGGATGATTCTTTTTGATACGCCCTGTATTTCAAACAACAACGGCAAAGACTGAGATCGGACAAGCGACCGTAGAAGGAAGCAAGAAAACCTCTTGCGAATAACACACAGAAACCTGTGGTTGGCACGCACAGACTGTGTTCGTGCTGTGGTTAAAAGTGCCGTTTCAGAACTGGTCTCCTCAGCCTCTCTTGAACTCATAAAGGAGAACAAGTCTCATGGAAGCCAGGCAGTGCCGGAGATAGTCATCAAGGTGATGATGAATCTTAAACCATAGTCCGTGCTCTGTTCTCTTCAACGTGACCCCTAAGCCTTCTTTCTATTCGCCAGAAAAGCTACGTTGTATGCGAACGTTAGAGTTGGTGTGTGTTACCTTCGCACTTTACTCCTGTTCTGAATTTTTTTTAGCTTCTACTTCTTTCCTTTTGACCACAAACTTTTATTTCTTGACTTTCCGGTTTTTTTGTTGGGATTTGAAGATGATATGTAATATTCTTGTGTCTTTCCTACTTTAGCCAAAGTCTTTAAGGGATTGGCTCTGAGCACTATGGGACTCAACTGCTGTGGTTATTAGTGCCCTAGAACTTATAACTACTTAAACCTAACTAACCTAAGGACATCACACACATCCATGCCCGAGGCAGGATTCGAACCTGCGACCGTAGCAGTCGCACGGTTCAGGGCTGCGCGCCTAGAACCGCGAGACCACCGCGGCCGGCCTTTAAGAGATTGTGAACATTCTATTCCATGTTAAGTTCATCTGTACTTTAGCTAAACTCTTGTAAGGATTGTAAGCACTGTAGCTGCATACGTCCACGCGCAGTACGAAGTGTGGTAAACGTCTGACAACTGCGCTATGTATAAAATGGAGGGAAATTCAAAGTAGCCGGCCGGTATGGCCGAGCGGTTCTAGGCGCTCCAATCTGGCACCGCACGACCGCTACGGTCGCAGGGTCGAATCCTGCCTCGGGCATGGATGTGTGTGATGTCCTTAGGTTGTTTAGGTTTAAGTAGGTCTAAGTTCTACGGGCTGATGACATCAGCAGTTAAGTCCCATAGTGCTCAGAGCCATTTCAAATTCAAAGTAGCCGAGATATAAAACGCTGGGAAATTTAAAGTATTCCATTTGCCCTACATGTAAAACGGCAGGAAATTCAAAGCTTCAAGAAAGTGGACGTAGCCCAGTTGTCGTCAAGTGTCAAATCCAGCTATGTGATGACAGAATCCAAGATGGTGTACGTGAGATTGCGAATGAAGTTTTGAGACCGTCTACGTCAGTGTATCTTAAACCCATGCTGTCGGATCTGAGAAGACGATGGCAATTTTTGAGACCACTATTTCATGAGTATACAAGTTGTATAGCAGATTAGGTTTTCCGTGTCGTCATAGCTGAACCAGTCCACTTATGCTTAACTTAAAACGCTCGAAACCTAACTATTGTAAGATTAAATACGACGGTAAGTTAATTATTATCCGCAAAGTAGTTATAAAATTTTATTGTAAGCAAACAGGAAACTTACAAAAAAATCATTTCCCGACATAGTCTCCTTGCGTTTCAACACACTTGGTCCATCGTTGTACAAGCTTCTTGATGCCCTCATAATAGAAGGTTCTCGGTTGAGCTGCGAGGCAGGAATGCACGGCTTCTTTCACTGCTTCGTCCGAGATAAATCGACGGTGCCTTAAAGCCTGTTTGAGTGGACCAAACAAGTGATAGTCAGAAGGGGGCAAGATCGGGGCTATACGGAGGATGATTCAGTACTTCAAATTTGAGTTTTTGGAGCATTTCAGCAGTGTGGGCTGCAGTATACAGACTAGCATTGTCGTGCAACAACACAACACCTTTTGACAGCAGTCCTCGGCGTTTGCTTCGAATTGCAGGCTTTAGCCTGGCAGTAAGCATCTCACTGTAGCGTACACTGTTTCTTGTTGTCCCCTTTCCCCGTGCTTCCCAAAAAACCGTAAGCATCGGTTTTCCTGCGGACGGTTGGGTCTTGGACTTTCCCTTGCACGGCGAATTTGGATGTTTCCATTCCATACTCTGCTGTTTACTCTCCGGTTCGTAATGATGGATCCAAGTTTCGTCACCAGTAACGATCATGTCTAAGAAGATATTCTCTTCGTTACCATAGCGATCCAAACGTTATTTGCAGATGTCCAAACGCGTTTGTCTATGCAACTGTGTGAGTTGTTTTGGGACCCATTTTGCACAAACTTTATGAAACCCAAGTCTGTTGTGGATGATTTCGTAGGTAGAGCCGTGACTAATTTGCAGACGATGTTCCACTTCGTCAATAGTTAATCGTCTGTCGAAGAGAATCATTTCAGGTGAACGCTCAATGGTTTCTTCATTTGTGGCAGTAAACAGTCGTCCGGCTTCTTCATCGTGCGTAACACTTGGGCGACCATTTCGGAATTTTTCAATCCATTCGTTGACACTCCGTTGTGACAAAACACTGTTCCCGTACTGAACCGAAAGTCTTCGATGAATTTCGACCCCTGATACGCCTTCAGACCCCAAAAAAAAAGAAAAAAAAAATCGGGAACACTGGGCGTGCTCTTCTTTGGTGCAAATAGACAGCGGAGCAGCGATCATTAACAGCACGGCAACGATACCGAAACTAACCTAGCAGCTTGAAAATTGCCAAGATATTACAACAAACAAAGCATGCTTCATCAGCGTAAAACGGCAGTACTAGCAAAATAAACAGAAATGTAACTAAATTGTGGATAATAATTGACTTACCCCTCGTAATTTCCCCCAACCCTCTGACATCACAGTTCACTCTTGTAGTGTCCTCGTCGCTACTGTACTATCCCCATCGCCACTGTAGTGTCTTGTACCTTAGGAAGCAAGGGACAGGATGTTATTAAGGGTGGCCGGTATCCTCTTTCTATAACACAAATGTACACGTGGTTTAACACCGTTCTTTATTTACATGAGCAGATAGCTCCTTGAAATGGCTCTGAGAACTATGGAACTTAACATCTGAGGTCATCAGTCCCCTAGAACTTAGAACTACTTAAACGTAACTAACCTAAGGACATCACACACATCCATGCCCGAAGCAGGATTCGAAGCTGCGACCGTACCAGCAGCGCGGTTCCGGACTGAAGTGCCTAGAACCGCACCAACAGATAGCTGCTACTTAACTTTAACGGAGGCCACGTGTTGTGGTACAAGCTCATCCGTAATATCGGTAATCTTGCTGTAATCTGACGCTATGCACTGTCGTAGCCTGAGATGTGAACAGAGTCTGCACTGCAAATTAATGACACACGCCGAACTGGACAGTGGGTTAGTGACTGAGTGAGGTCCTTCAGTGGCGGCGACCTAAATACTTGCTGTCCAGAGAGCGTTGGCGGCTTGTTGTGACTTCCATGTTTTAACATTTGGCCATTTAAGTTTAGAATTCCAACAGCTAACTTGCCGTAAAATTACAATGATTGGCTGTTTAAAAATTTGCAGTAGGAATAGAGTAAGAAAAAAGGCAGCTTCATTTAGAATGAAATGCGAGAGGTGTTGTTTCATGACACCAGTCAGCATGACGTCGACGGCTCCACTGCTGCATGGTTAAAGCGGCCTACATACGTACCAACCGACCAACCGATTAACGTGTAGCCTACACACGTCCCGACTAACCTCACTCAGCGATTGCAGGGCCGCCCTGTTCGTATCGCTATGCAAAGTTCATTGAGGGTTGATTCGCTGAGATGCCGCTGAAGCAAGAACTGGAAATTGCCTTCGCTGTTTTGAAAGATACAAAGCCAGGCAAAGCAGAGTGAAAGCGGTGGACAAAGAAGAGGCTTACGCAAAGTTAGACATTCACCTATTCTCTTTTACTGAAGCAACTGGGAGTGGACTATTTCCTCAGTTACACTACTGGCCATTAAAATTGCTACATCAAGAAGAAATGCAGATGATAAACGGCTATTCATTGGAAAAAATATATTATACCAGAACTGACATGCGATTACATTTTCACGCGATTTGGGTGCATAGATCCTGAGAAATCAGTGCCCAGAACAACCACCTCTGGCCGTAATAACGGCCTTGATGCGCCTGGGCATTGAATCAAACAGAGCTTGCAGCATTTGGACCACCTTTAACAACTTGGTTTGCCTGCCCAACAGCATGGAGGGAATGGCGACCAATTACAGGACCCGAGGAGTAGTGGACAAACACAGAGCACGTTTGTAACGTTACTAAGGAGCAATAGTTGGCCAAACCGGAAGCTGAAAATGCTTACAGGGGCCCTTGGCATATGAGCGTTGACACAACATTAAACTCCGCTATCTGACAAGAATGGAACCAGAATGGAAAAAGTTACTGCCGATCTGCACTAATAAAGTTCAGTGGATGTAATTACAGCAAGCACGACACGGCAAGGCAGCATTTACAGTTGCGAATCTTAACAGACCAGCCCATGTAACTCAGCTGACCAAACTATACCACAAAGTGACATCAAATGCAAACGTATGTTTGAGCATATTGCACTTGTGACACCTTTAATCAGTGTATACAATTCCAACGCTTCGGTTTGGGTATGCACATAGTTTTCCTATCTTTGTTATCTGGGTTGTTCTGTTTTATCTTCCTGTTCTGGGTATTTTCTTTTTAATTTAATTTGTGTTAAGGTGTTATGGGACCAAGATATTTTCTTGACACCCGTCTCAACCTGTTTCTGCGCGGACGCTGAAGACCTTGCCGTCGTGCGCCCATACAAACCTCTCCATCCATCATCATCCGAGCGTTAAGCTCAATTCGTGAGAAAAATTCGCTACCAGTGAAAGTTTAACGTCTACCCTCCTTGCCTATGGACGCCAGATGAAAGGTGATGTCGTCAAGCCCTGAATGAAAATTGCACAACGGATAACTGGGGAGGGGAGCTTGAGAGCGCTACCTAGAGAGCGTGTCCTTTCTGTACGATACTAGGCAAGGGGCTGGAGGGCGCACACGCTGATGTGTGGGGCCCTGCATTCTAATCTTTTATTTTAAATGAATTCCTTTAACTTGACTCCTATGTGATTTTTAAGGTATGTTAAAGATTGATGACAATTGATTACGTATTAATTTTAAATATTACCACTCGATTTTACAGCGATTGCAGCAATTGTTCTAGTTCACAGATATTACAATTATACAACTCATAGCTCTGGCATATTATATACTAATCTGCACGCACTTTTCTACGGGCAAGACGGAATTGCGTTGGCCAAATGTATACCACCAAAGCCACCCAATATTTTACATAGGACATTCACTATGTGAGGAGGATAACGGGCAACCTGGGGACCAGATACATTAACACAGGGAGTCAAATTTCCGGAATTAAATGAGCACATGCATTTCCATACCCAATCCGAAGCTGGAAATAAAAGAATTAGTACAAATATTCAAATACCTCTCTTCCATGCGTGAACATTGAGACAGACGCACTGAGAGCACGTTTGCTCACTTACCCGTCTTCTGTAACACCCCTAATATGGCGGGCACCCGGAAGTCTTCCTGGGCCCCGGTGGAGGGCGTTGTCGAACCACTTGGCCGTGACCAACCTCTCAACCCCAAATCTTGTGACACTGGAAGTCTTAGACTTTTACTTGCCTGTGCTGTCTCTCTGATGCCCTAACCAGGAGTAAGGTTGGCACTACTATACTACAGAACTACTTCCCAACAAAGATTTGGCCACGCTTTAAGGAAAGGTGTGAGGAGGATAAGGAAAGTTCATGTGCAGAGTCACATTCACGTACAAGAAATGCATAATACACGACACATATAAATACATATTATGAAGCCTGACACATTTCTTTCCACCCATCCACATGGGTTCTGTTGCACCCGCGGCCGACCGCGTCGTGTAATAAAATTGGCTGCGGAGCCGCCTGTGTTTCTATTCCCCGGTGCGAGCGAGCAGCGAAACCTGCTGCTTATAGAGCGGAAAGTACTGTACCGTTTCACCAGCTTGTGAGCCAACTGCGAGTTGGATGAGCATTCGTTACACTCAGATTTGTGTGGAGGCTCACCGTTTGCAGTTGCCGGAAGTGGTGCCATCAGGCAGAGTACACGGGGGTGTCAACACACAGGAGGCCATCGCTTCGCAGCTCGACGGACCACCTCAGCGAAAGGCAATAGAAGCCGACCAAGGCAGCTGCAGCCGACTCACTGCGGGCCGCCTTTCACACCCCGCCTGGGCCCACAGCACTGCTCTAGAGTCCCTCTCGCGACCGCCTTCCGCACGGGTCTCATCGTTCGTAGAGAGCCTGTATACAAGGAGAGTTGCCATAGGTGAAGTTGCCCGTGATTGGTCGATTAGCTTTGGCACCATTTTACTGCCAAACGTCTCTTGCGCTTCCTATGTTCGCCGTGCTTTTGAGTTGAATTGAATTTCAGAGGACTTTTGGAAACGATTAAAAGGTATTTGAATTATTGAGAGACTTGTTATGCGTTGTGCATGCATGTTCGATTTACTTGTATATCGTTTTTAGGACGTAATCGTTTGCGATCTTAAATACGACTTGAAATAATGAAGCTTTTTGTGATGAACTAATATTTTTCAGTGCTTATGGAGAAGGCCAGATACAAGAAGAGAGAGATCACCAAAATTCCAGGCCATCCGTAAGGTATTGAATGCATAGATTGGTTGTAGGCTGCTACTCATTACTGATATATTAAACTTGAAACTTGACGTTTCATATTTGTGAGTAACAGAGGTTCCAAATATCTACTGTACTAGAAACAAGAATAATTTGAATTTGGTAATCTTTGTCAAAATTTGTAACTTCTTGTTGCAGTCTGAAATGCCCGTTCAGGAAGGAATGAGTAACTCTTGTAATAAAGTCCAGGTACAACTTTCTTAATGGTATATACAGGGTGTTTCAAAAATGACCGGTATATTTGAAACGGCAATACAAACTAAACGAGCAGCGATAGAAATACACCGTTTGTTGCAATATGCTTTGGACAACAGTACATTTTCAGGCAGACAAACTTTCGAAATTACAGTAGTTACAATTGTCAACAACAGATGGCGCTGCGGTCTGGGAAACTCTATAGTACGATATTTTCCACATATCCACCATGCGTAGCAATAATATGGCGTAGTTCTGAATGAAATTACCCGAAGCCTTTGACAACGTGTCTGGCGGAATGGCTTCACATGCAGATGAGATTTACTGCTTCAGCTGTTCAATTGTTTCTGGATTCTGGCGGTACACCTGGTCTTTCAAGTGCCCCTACAGAAAGAAGTCACAGGGGTTTATGTCTGGCGAATAGGGAGGCCAATCCACGCCGCCTCCTGCTTATTTCGGATAGCCCAAAGCAATCACACGATCATCGAAATATTCAGTCAGGAAATTAAAGACGTCGGCCTTGCGATGTGGCCGGGCACCATCTTGCATAAACCACGAGGTGTTCGCAGTGTCGTCTAAGGCAATTTGTACCGCCACAAATTCACGACGAAAGTCCAGATAGCGTGATGCAGTAATCGTTTCGGATCTGAAAAATGGGCCAATGATTCCTTTGGAAGAAATGGCGGCCTAGACCAGTACTTTTTGAGGATGCAGGGACGATGGGACTGCAACATGGGGCTTTTCGGTTCCCCATATGCGCCAGTTCTGTTTATTGACGAAGCCGTCCAGGTAAAAATAAGCTTCGTCAGTAATCCAAATGCTGCCCACATGCATATCGCTCTCATCAATCCTGTGCACTATATCGTTAGTGAATGTCTCTCGTGCAGCAATGGTAGCGGCGCTGAGGGGTTGCCGCGTTTGAATTTTGTATGGATAGAGGTGTAAACTCTGGCGCATGAGACGATACGTGGACGTTGGCGTCATTTGGACCGCAGCTGCAACACGGCGAACGGAAACCCGAGGCCGCTGTTGGATCACCTGCTGCACTAGCTGCGCGTTGCCCTCTGTGGTTGCCGCACGCGGTCGCCCTACTTTTCCAGCACATTCATCCGTCACGTTCCCAGTCTGTTGAAATTTTTCAAACAGATCCTTTATTGTATCGCTTTTCGGTCCTTTGGTTACATTAAACCTCCGTTGAAAACTTCGTCTTGTTGCAACAACACTGTGTTCTAGGCGGTGGAATTCCAACACCAGAAAAATCCTCTGTTCTAAGGAATAAACCATGTTGTCCACAGCACACTTGCACGTTGTGAAGAGCACACGCTTACAGCAGAAAGACGACGTACAGAATGGCGCACCCACAGACTGCGTTGTCTTCTATAACTTTCACATCACTTGCAGCGCCATCTGTTGTTGAAAATTGTAACTACAGTAATTTCGAAAGTTTGTCCGAATGAAAATGTACTGTTGTCCCAAGCATATTGCAACAAACGGTGTATTTCTATCGCTGCTCGTTAAGTTTTTATTGCCGTTTCAAATATACCGGTCATTTTTGAAACACCCTGTATTATCCGAAATATTTATTTAGTTACGCCTATAAAAATGTTTGGTTCTTCACTTTGCACAGAGAACTCTGATTTTAAGGTATCAGTTTTTTAAAAATATTTTTAGTCACGCAAAATAGGTAGCCCTATTACAATTTACTGCATTTTTAAACTCTTATTTGTTAAACAGTTCGTGCATACTGGTAGCATCACAAGCTTTTCTGAAGCCAATATCTGACAGCCCTTGCTTGAAACGGAAGGTTCCTGTAACTGTTGTGCCACGCTCATTCGACTTTACAGCGTCAAACTTTATTTCGTTCCGAATCAGAACGCTAGGCATTATTTTTTCAGTATTACTGCCTGACTGTTGACGCAGGCAAGTTGTAAGCACGTTTTGCATAGTTGTCGTGGTTGCTGAAACATTGTTCAAAAAATGTTCAAATGTGTGTGAAATCTTATGGGACTTAACTGCTAAGGTCATCAGTCCCTAAGCTCACAAAGGACAAACACACCCATGCCCGAGGGAGGACTCGAACCTCCGCCGGGACCAGCCGCACAGTCCATGACTGCAGCGCCTAAAACCGCTCGGCTAATCCAGCGCGGGTGCTGGAACATTATTCGTAGTAAATAATTGTAGGTACTCTTGAAGACAGTTTTTAATAGGCCTACTTACTGTGGGGTAGAAGGGATACGGTAGTTTTCTTGTTATATTTGGTCGTTATTACAGTAGCCTACATTTAACATTACCTTATAATCCTTTTCGTTTGAAAGTCGTAAGCAGTTGTTTACTTGTGACGTGCAAAAAGTTTGAAGACGTGACAAGAAGTACTAATACGTCTCACACTTTTTGCATGTCACAAGTAAACAACTGCTTACGACTTTCATTCATCTGACGTAATTCAGGTACGTTAAATCTTTAGCGTTAAACACTTCCGACACACAAAAAAAAAATGCTGTACATTTTATTCTATTTATTTACGTTACTTTCATTGCAGTATGTCTAGTAAACGAACTTTAAAGGAGATAAATGCGAGTAACGAATAATTTGTACAGCTACTGTATCAAATTTTCCTGTGATGTACGTAGTAGGCTACTTTGAGTATATTATAGCTGTAAAGAAAGGCATTTAACGAATGATTTCGCCATATTGTCTTGTGGTTTTGATCCGGTGAGTGTGTACTCCAATACTCCACTAGTGGCTATTCAAAAGTCCCTCCCGCAGTTTGGCGGAAAAACGGCCGCCGTATCGTCCGGTTGGCCACTCTCTCCCTGTACCGGCTCTCTACCCGTTCGCGCAGCAACCCGACCCCTCGCGGCTAGTTTCGCTACTCGACCTCCCGAAATTCTCGCAAGAATCTTCTTGCCGAATGAAAGCGTCCCCTTTCCACCGCTAGTAGCAGTTGTTGTTGCTGTTATTGTGTTGTTATTCCCTGATTACATGATTGAGAATACAGATGTAGGTTGTGTTAGGAGTATAAATATAACTTTCACTTACATCAGCTTTCGGAGGCGCTTTTGCAGGCACATCTTTCTGCCTGTGGGATTGTTCACTCTTTCTTAGTCTCTCCCTTTCCCTGGACACATTTGCAGAGCCTCTCTTTCTCCTTTTTAGAATGTTAACATCTCCACTGGAAGACATTTCGTGTTACGGGGTAAACACGGTGAGAACAAGCCGCACTTGGATCCTTATTAACTAATGGCACCGCTGGAGACACGGCTGCTGCCATCTTTCGAGGAGATTAAAAAGTACAAGAAAGACCTTGAAGCAATAAACCATTTGTAAAAGTATTTCACACGACACTGAGAACTCTTCGAATCACCTGCCTCACATTTCCTTACTTCGGCACTTAGACCCTTTCTAATTTATAGCTTTCAAATAAAGAAATTTGAAAATGATAATAGCGCATCACCCAGCTAAATAGTTCATGCAGACGTGTGGGCAGCGTGGCACAATGGGTATAGTCGTAGTTGTAGTAACTGTAGTAGTAGTTGGTTTGGGGGGAGTAGTAGTAGTAGTAGTAGTAGTAGAGGGGTTGTGGGCGCACGACAGCGAGGTCTTCAGCGCCCGTTCAGTAACTTAGTGAGACGGGTGTCAAGAAAAATCCCAGAACAGGAATATAAAACGGAACAGAAAACATGGGTAACAATCGTTGAATAACATGTGCTCACCCACACCAAAGCGTGGGATGAAGCAGAGCGTCAGCAGTAAAACATGGACAACACAGGAAGAAAATGATGGAGGAAGCTAAAACAATGTAGCAGATGGGAGTGGCTGGCTGACCGCAAGGAAAAAAGGGGAGGAGGTAGCCACTCTGCAATACACCAAAACCTCCAGCCTAAAATTTTAGGCCAGAGTCCAGACACATCACAAAACCCTAGACACACACGTCTCATCATTAGGTACGATGTTGTGGGAGCTTCGACACTCTTCCTTGCAACAACAGCAACAACAACAACAGTACTTGGTTTGTTCCACAGATTCAAACAATAGCACCCCAATACTCTATATCACAAAATATTCAAGCAGCAGGTCCCCTATCTATCTACAACACATCGACCGCACTTTTTTTTTTACGAAGTTACCCACACTGCAATGAGAAAGTAATACGTACAGATGTTCGGAAATTCCAGTTATAAACTTCTAGGACTTGTAGAGTGGAGCGAGTGCATAATATTTTGAACAGAAACCCATTTCTAAGGCGGTTACAATTCAGATGTGTAATGCGTCCACGTCCACGTCACCTGATGTGACTTAAGGTCTGTCTTGCAGAATTTAATTTCCAAGAGCCCTGTAGAGACAGGGCAAGACCTGCTGGCAGTTGTCTCGAGCCTCATCCTGTCAGCTACAAAAAAAAACTTTATGCTGGGTGGCTATAATTAAAGTGCAGCTACTTGCGGAGGTCAAGTGTGGGCCGTAGTTATCTATGGCTGCCAAACTTGGTAAAATGCTAATGACTTAATGTGAAGGCGATTTATGGTGGAAAACAAATTGGCTCCAGCTGCTGCCTCCAGGTGCAAATCTGGCGCTGTACACTGTTTGTATGATTGCATGACATTCACGCTGTCAGTTGATGGTTCAAATGGCTCTGAGCACTATGGGACTCAACATCTGTGGTCATAAGTCCCCTAGAACTTAGAACTACTTAAACCTCTAACCTAAGGACATCACACACATCCATGCCCGAGGCAGGATTCGAACCTGCGACCGCAGTAGTCGCGCGGTTCCTGACTGAGCGCCTAGAACCGCTAGACCACCGCGGCCGGCGCTGTCAGTTGATAAGCCATACCATGAGTATACAGTATGTTTATTTACTTATTTACTACAATTATTTCACTGACTTTACAACTTTGTGGCCATTACTGTTAGTAATACAGTTCTACTAACACAATTACTACTACGACGGTGTTAACAATTACAGTTTCTTTTTACTTCTTTGTTAATTTAAATACAGGTTAGAAAATAAAATCCTTTCAATGAACCATGGACTTTGCCGTTGGTGGGGAGGTTTGCGTGCCTCAGCGATACAGGTTGCCGTACCGTGGGTGCAACCAAAACGGAAGGGTATCTGTTGAGAGGCCAGACAAACGTGTGGTTCCTGAAGAGGGGCAGGAGCCTTTTCAGTAGTTGCAAGGGCAACAGTCTGGATGATTGACTGATCTGGCCTTGTAACACTAACCAAAACGGTCTTGCTGTGCTGGTACTGTGAACGGCGGAAAGCAAGGGGAAACTACAGGCATAATTTTTCACGAGGGCATGCAGCTTTACTGTATGGTTAAATGATGATGGCGTCCTCTTGGATAAAATACGACAGAGGTAAAATAGTCCCCCATTCGGATTTCCGGGCGGGGACTACTCAGAAGGACGTCGTTATTAGGAGAAACAAAACGGGCGCCCTATGGATCGGAGAGTGGGATGTCAGATCCCTTAATCAGGAAGGTCTATTAGGAAATTTAAAAAGCAAAATGGATAGGTTGAAGTTAGATATAGTCCGAATTAGTGAAGTTTGGTGGCAGAAGGAACAGGACTTCGGGTCAGGTGAATACAGGGTTATAAATACAAAATCAAATGAGATAATGGAAGAGTAGGTTTAGTAATAGGCAAGAAAAAAGAACACGGGTAAGCTACTACAAACAGCATAGTGAACGCATTATTGTAGCCAAGAAAGAGATGAAGCCCACGCCTAATGCAATAGTACTAAAGTTTATAAGCCAACTAGCTCCACACTTGATGAAGAAATTGTAGAAATGTATGATGCGATAAAATAAACTATTCAGATAGTTAAGGGAGATCAAAATTTAATACTCATGGGGGACTGGGATTCGATTGTAGCAAAAGGAAGAGAAGTAAAAGAAGTGGGTGAATATGGACTGGGGGAAACGAATGAAATAGGAAGTTGCCTGGTAGTATAATTTTGCACAGAGCCTAACTTAGTTTAAAAATCATGAAAGAACGCTGTATACCTGGAGACATGGAGACACCGGAAGGTTTCAAGTTGATTATATAATGGTAGGACAGAGATTTAGCAACCAGGTTTTGAATTGCAAGACATTTCCAGCGTTGGATGTGGACTCTGACCACAATTTATTGGTTATTAACTAGATTAAAACTGAAGAAACAGCAAAAAAGGTATGAATTTAAGGAAGTGGGACCTGGACATATTGAAAGAACCAATTGATGTAGAGAGTTGCAGAGGGAGCATTACGGAACGATTGACAAGAACAGCATAAAGGAATACAGTAGAAGAAGAATGGGTAGCTTTGTGAGATTAAATAGTGAAGACAACAGAGTATCAAGTAGATAAAAAGACGACACAAGACATACTGAATTTAACTGATGAAAGGAGAAAATATAATAATGCAGTAAATGAAGCAGGGGAAAAGGAATACAAAAGTCTCAAGAATGAGATCAACAGGAAGTGCGAAATGGCTAAGCGGGAATGGCCAGAGGAAAAATGTAAGGATGTAGACGCATATGACACTAAAGGTAAGATGCCACCTAAAGGAAAATTAAAGAGACCTTTCGAGAAAAGAGAACCACCTGTATGAATAACAAGAACTGTTGGAAAACCAGTCCTAAGCAAAGAAGGGAAAGCGGAAATGTGGAAGAAGTAGAGAGAGGGTCTATACAAGGGCAATGTAGTTGAGGGCAATATTGTGGAAATGGAAGAGGTCGTAGATGAAAATAAGATGGGAGATATGACACTGCGTGAAGAATTTGACAGACTAGTGAAAGACCTAAGACGAAACAAGATCCTGGAAGTAGGCAACATTCCGTTAGAGCTGCTGACAGGCTTGGGAGAGCCAGCCCTGACAAAACTCTTCCATCACTTGAGCAAGATGTGTAAGACAGCCGAAATGCCCTCTGCTGACAGGCGTGAAAATTACAGAACTATCAGTCTAATAAGTCATGGTTGAAAAATACTAACACTACTGACGAGTGGAAAAAGTAGTAGAAGCCGACCTCGGGAGAGATCAGCTTGAGTTCCATAGAAATGTAGGAACACGCGAGGCAGTACTGATCCTAAGACGTATCTTACAAGATAGATTAAGGAAAGGCAAAGCTCCGTTTATAGCATTTGTGGAGTTAGAGAAAGTTTTTGACAGTGTTGACTGGAATACTCTTTCAAATTCTTAAGATCGCAGGGGTAAAATAAAGGGAACGAAAGGCTATTTACAATTTGGATAGAAACCAGATGGCAGTTATAAGAGTCGAGGATCGCGAAAAGGAAGCAATGATTGAGAAGGGAGTGAGACAGGGTTGTAGTTTATTTCCTATGTTATTCAATCAGTATATTGCGCAAGCAGTAAAGGAAACAAAAGAAAATTTTTTAGTATGAATTAAAGTCCAGGGAGAAGAAACAAAAAATTTGAGGTTCGCCGATGACATTGTAATTCTGTTGGAGACTGCAAAGGACTTGGAAGAGCAATTGAGGAATGGACAGTGTCTTGAAAGGAGGATATAAGATGAACATCAACAATAGCAAAACGAGGAGAATGGAACGTAGTTGAATTAAATAAGGAACTGCTGAGGGAATTCGATTTGGAAACGAGACACTGAAAGTAGTAGATTAGTTTTCCTATTTTAGCAGCAAAATAGCTGATGATGGTCGAAGTAGAGATGATATAAAATGTAGTCTGGCGACGGCAAGGAATCTGAAGAAGAGAAATTTGTTAACATCGAGTATAGATTTAAGCGTCAGGAAGTCTTTTCTGATAGTATTTGTATGGAGTATAGCCACGTATGGCAATGAAACATGGACGATAAATAGTTTAGACTAGAAGAGGATAGAAGCTTTTGAGAAGTGGTTCTACTGAAGATTTCTGTAGACTACACGGATAGATGATGTACCTAATGAGAAGCTACTGAATAGGATTGGGGAGAAGAAGAATTTGTGGTACATCTTGACTAGAAGAGGGGATCGGCTGGTAGGACACGTTCTGAGGCATCAGGGAATTACCAATTTAGTATTGCAGGGCAGCGTGGAGGGTAAAAGTCGTAGAGGGAGACCAAGAGATGAATACATTAAGTAGATTCAGAAGGATGTACGCTGCAGTAGTTACTCGGAGATGAAGAGGCTTGCACAGGGTAGGGTAGCATGGAGTGCTGCATCAAACCAGTCTTTGGACTGAATACCAACAACAATAACAACAAAATAAAATATAAAGGTTGTAAAACATAAATAAATAATGATTAAAGAAAATACAAATAGTAAAGAAAAGTGTGAGCGAAGTTAGTGAAAGCGAAAATTTGTTCCCGAAATCGTAGCTGTTTCAGTAACGAGTGCTCGGGAAAACTTAGAGCCTGTCGTCGCTGAAACAGCTTTGTTAGTATTCAATTTCGCAACTGGTATCTTTTGCTTTACATAATAGTTTTAATTGTGGTATGAATTAGTCCTAATTTAATGTTAAATACACTGGTTTTATACTATTTTATTTGTTCTACTGTTAGGTTCTGTTATGTTTACATTGGCCTTTTGATCTCGTATGGACAATTACATGAATATTAGAATGTCACGTCCCCATTCTGTATCTGTTGTTTCATCCGATTCGCTATGAGTATCTGTGTCTGTTTCGTGCTCCGTGTTTTGTTGTCGTGTATGTCGCGTTTTTTAATGTTCATGAATATGTTCCATTTTTCTCTTCAAGCTTCGCAAAAGGGTTTGAGTACGTCATCTGCTAGCCTTTTTTCAGGATGTGCCATTTGTTCTGATCTCTTATTGTGTCTCCTGGCCGGCCGTAGTGGCCGAGCGGCTCTAGGATGTTCAGTCTTGAGCCGCGCGATCGCTACGGTCGAAGGTTCGAATCCTGCCTCAGCCATGGATGTGTGTGATGGCCTTAGGTTAGTTAGGTTTAAGTAGTTCTAAGTTCTAGGGGACTGATGACCTCAGAAGTTAAGTGCCATAGTGCTCGGAGCCATTTGAACCTTTTTTTTTTTTTTTTTAATTTTACGCTTGGTTTTAGATGTGCCAGTGTGTTGCAGTGGAGGACTACATTTTCAGCGGTGCCACGTTCACCACATTCACAGGTGTCAGTTTTTTTTTTTTTTTTTTTAGGCCTAACGATGGAGATGGGCAACATAAAGACCACATCCTGTCAGGATATGAATCATTCCATTTGTGGGGTGAACGTATTTTAATCTTATGACTTCTCGTACGTTAGGGAAAAAAGAGTAGACACGTCGTGCCTTGTCTGTCAGGAACCATTCCTCCAGACATGCCTCAGTCCGCCATATGTCAAACCGTCTCCGGTCTGTTATATTAGTCCAGTTATGTCTTGTATTTGGACTGGTCTATCTTTCTTTAACCAGTAAGCTGCTGCTCGGTGACCAATAGTGATGTCGACCAACGACCATACACAGTGTACCTATGGATGTTGTCTTAAAAGCTCCGGCAGTGTGTCCAGGTGGTCGCAGCAAAACAAACTGCTGACTCAAAGTGTCATGTGATAGATCCGCTTAGTCTGTAGTGGACGTCTACACTGGGTCGTCGTAAGTCTAGCTTATTCATGCATTATTGTCATCGCTTTGCCAGCAATTAGTCTTGCGCGTTGATTAAATTTTCAGTTTATTGTCCAAATGTATTCCAAGATATCTAGTTACTTCCCTGTTCTCAACTGAGATGTTTCGTTTTATTATAGGCCTCCTTTTATGAGTGTCTTTTAATAACAGGTACAAAAAAAACAAATTTGTGTGGAATATTATGGGACTTAACTGCTAAGGTCATCAGTCCCTAAGCTTACACACTACTTAACATAAATTATCCTAAGGACAAACACACACATCCATGTCCGAGGGAGGAGTCGAACCTCCACCGGGACCAGCCGCACAGTCCATGACTGCAGCGCCTAAGACCGCTCGGCTAATCCCGCACGGCCATAAAAGGTACAATGTTTTGTTAGCTGCTATAGACAGTTCATTATTTGTACACCAACTCTTAATACTCTCAAGGAGTCGTGTGGCATCTGTTTCTAATACTACTTTTGAATTTGCTTACACTGCAGTCAGGAGGTCGTCAGCGTATGCTCTGTTATCCTCATTGATTTTATTAAAAGAATATTGGCCCATAAATGCAGCCTTGTGGACATCCTTTGGTAATATTTTTGACAACCTTCTGGTGGCTGGACTTCCATTCAATTGTTCTGTGCTTACACTAGTCTACCAGACTACTAAAAATAACTCATAGAGTCCCTACATCTCTTAGTCTTCGGAAGAAAGCCGGCCACTAGATGTTGTCGAGAGCTGCAGCAATGTCTGTCACTGTAGCCTCTGCGTATCTGACATTAGTTTTCTGTACTATTTCCATTAGTCTGTTTATTGCTTCGTCTATAGATCTGTGTTGTCTGAAGCCGTGCTGATGGGAATTTAGTGCGACTACCTGTCTGTGCCATTGCAGTCTGCCGTGTAGTAGTCTTCCTAGTATATTCGCTAGATTGTTGACAGGGCATATGGGTCTTCAGGCCTTTGGGTCCGTCGTGTGCCTATCGCCTGACTTTTTAATTATTACTGCGTTGGCAGTTTTCCATAATGTTAGTGTGCTTTCCTCTAGTAATGCGTCCCTTAGTAAGTCTGTTAAGTAAGGTATAATTTGTGGAGCAGCGTTCTTGATCGTTTCCGACTGAATGCCATCTGGGACAAGGGTTTTCCTATTTTTTTTTAATTTTTTGAGTGCGAAGGCAACGTCTTCAAGTGAAAAAGAGGAAGTGACTTCGTTACTGGCATATGGTTCAGCTAGTTTTGTCTTTGTATGTTTGTATGTTGTCGAATATCTTGCGTAAAATCGTCATCGGGAATGAGTTTATTCACAAGGTGTTGAGGAGAGCTTCTCCAACCTTTTTCTGAATGTGCCATCCGATCTTTTAAGCGCTGACAATACTATTGGGGTCTATATACGCACTGTTAAAAGGTGTCTCCCAGATTCTGTTTCGTGTGTTGATCTTTACAAATTTGTCCCAGTGGTTCTGTTTAGTCTTTTGGAGTTCGTTTTTACGTCGTTGTTTTGCGTCTACGTGATGTTGCATTCTAATGGTAATACCGTCACTTATGTCGTGTTTCTTTTCTCAGCTTTGTTAAGGTGGTCTACCATGGCACTACTCGCTTTGTGTTAATGGAATTCCTTGCTTTTGTGCTCGTGCTAGAATATTTGTTATGATGTCTGCTCGGTAATCGATACTGCCTTTAACTGTATTTAGAGGTGAGTTCTCACTTATCTACTTAAGTTTATTCCGGTCTGCTTTTTTTAAGATTTATCGTTTCTGTAGTGTGTTGTATTTGTCTGTGTTACTAGTTCCCGTGTGTAAATTACTGCATTGTGGTCACTTTGTGTTGCGTTGTCCAAAACTTTCCAATCTGCAATACGTGTAATTAACGTAGTGTTAACATGTGAAATATCTATGTTCTGCAATATGTGTAGTTGAAGTAGTGTTTACAAGTGAGACGTCTATCTTAATTTCATTTCCTATGTTATTCAGCAGGTCGGCGGTTGACCAGTTTAAATAGAACAAGTAGATTGTATTGATTTATTATGCCCATTATTTTGTGTCCGTTTTCATCCTTGGTATCTGCGTGCCTAGTATTATCGTGTGCTAGAATCTTTAGTCGTTTTCCATTTGCATATCGTGCTATGTCTTTTATTCCGTCTGCAGAAGGTTCTGCGTCAAATGAGTATTGCGCATATGATGAAGAGATTATCCAAGTATCGTTCCCAAGTACTTTCTTAGATGTTGCAGTATATTGTGAACATAATTGTCTGATTAGTGCAGCTGTGATTTTTACGTTATATTCTGTGATTATTGCCTTGCTGTCCGGTCTTCCGTTTATCGTCACAGATTGTTTTGAAAGGTCAGGCATTTTACCTTTAAATATGGTTTTTGAAAGCACACTACATACACACTACATCAGCATCTATTTCTTCCACAAACTTCAAAAGCTCTTTAACTACAATGGTACTTCTCATACAGTTTAAATGTAAGAAAATCACTATGGCAGTCCAGTTAATACTGAACATATAGGACAGGTCTGCGTGTGGTCAAAGGGTAGTCGTCCATGTGCCCTTACAAGGTTTTCGTACACCTTGTCAAAGTTAAGTCCCTATTTCCTCCTAGAACATACCTGTCCCAATACCTGTAAGAGTACTTTTTTGTCTGCCAGTATATTTTCTGATCATAATATCGTTCGGTCGCTATTAGAGAAATTATTTTATGTGAACAGGAGCAATCACAGTGCTGCACTGAGCGAGTATCGCCGATTGCAAGGTCTGAGGTGAGGCCCGATGTCATTAAATGGTTTACAGAAGATGACAACGAAATTGAAGACACGGGTGAGCTTGATGTGGCACCTGGAAGAGGAAGGCGTCCTGCCCCGGAGGAAGCTATTGGCGATGTTGCTCTCGCCTTGACTGACCATGCAGAATGTGCACGTGCTAGTGATCACGCAGTGTCACGAGAACTGTCCATCGCGCAGTCAGCAGTACGGAAAGTTTTGCGGTCTACTTTACAGTGCTCACCGTACAACAGCCAGCTAGCGCACCAACTGAAACCTCATGATCTTCGGGAACGTTCTGAATTTGCTCTTCGGTTTCTGTCACGGATCCAAAATGATGGCATGTGAGCGGGCAATAGTCTATGGAGTGACCAGGCAAATTTTCCATTAAAGGGCGGAATTACACTATTGGCCATTAAAATTGCTACACCAAGAAGAAATGCAGATGATAAACGGGTATTTATTGGACAAATTTATTATACTAGAACTGACATGTGATTACATTTTCACGCAATTTGGGTGCATAGATCCTGAGAAATCAGTACCCAGAACAACCACCTCTGCCCGTAATAACGGCCTTGATACGCCTGGGCATTGAATCAAACAGAGCTTGGATGCGGTGTACAGGTACAGCTGCCCATTCTGCATCAACACGATACCACAGTTCATCAAGAGTAGTGTCTGGCGTATTGTGACGAGCCAGTTGCTCGGCCACTATTGACCAGACGTTTTCAATTGCTAAGAGATCTGGAGAATGTGCTGGCCAGGGCAGCAGTCGAACATTGTCTGTATGCAGAAAGGCCCGTACACTACCTTCAACATGCGGTCGTGCATTATCCTGTTGAAATGTAGGGTTTCGCAGGGATCGAATGAAGGGTAGAGCCACCGGTCGTAACACATCGGAAATGTAACGTCCACTGTTCAAAGTGCCGTCAATGCGAACAAGACGTGACCGAGACGTGTAATCAATGGCACCCCATACCATCATGTCGGGTGATACGCCATTATGGCGATGACAAATACACGCTTCCAATGTGCGTTCACCGCGATGTCGCCAAACACGGATGCAACCATCTTGATGCTGTAAACAGAGCCTGAATTCATCCGAAAAAATGACGTTTTGTCATTCGTGCACCCACGTTCGTCGTTGAATACACCATCGCAAGGGCTCATGTCTGTGATACAGCGTCAAGGGTAACCGCAGCCATGGTCTCCGAGCTGATAGTCCATGCTGTTCGTGCAGATGGTTGTTGTCTTGCAAACGTCCCCATCTGTTGACTCAAGGATCGAGACGTGGCTGCACGATCCGTTACAGCAATGCGGATAAGATGCCTATCATCTCTACTGCTAGTGATACGAAGCCGTTGGGATCCAGCACGGCGTTCCGTATTACCCTCCGCGAGCAGCAATGTCGCGATACGACAAACCGCAATCACGACAGGCAACAATCCGACCTTTATCAAAGTCGGAAACGTGATGGTACTCCTCCTTACACGAGGCATCACAACAACGTTTCACTAGGCAACACCGGTCAACTGCTGTTTGTGTATGAGAAATCGGTTGGAAACTTTCGTCATGTCAGCACGTTGTAGGTGTCACCACCAGCGCCAATCTTGTGTGAATGCTCTGAAAAGCTAACCATTTGCAGATCACAGCATCTTCTACCTGTCGGTTAAATTTCGCGTCTGTAGCTCGTCATCCTCGTGGTGTAGCAATTTTAATGGCCAGTAGTGTAATACACAGAACTGCCGAATTTCACAGAGTGAAAGACCTGCTTAACGCAACCTTCGACAAACGTATTATCCCCAGGGATTTTCCAGATGGATGGCCTGCAAAATCTCCTGATCTAAATCGATGCAACTTTTACCTCTGGGGATACCTAAAACAACGCGTTTACCAGACACACGTTGGATCTGTACGTTATCTGAAGGCCAGTATACATTAACACTTTACTCACATTCCACCGTAACTTCTGCGAGGAACTGCTGAACATGTCGTTTTACGGATGCAGCACGTCCTCGTCGTCTCCATTCCTGATGTTCAACAAATTGAGTAAGTGCTGGTTAATAATAAAACCAACATTATGCCTTTCTCAGTTGTTTGACCGTTTCTGCCCACGTCCGTTCATAATCCACTATCTTTGGGAATGTTTCTACACATCTTTCTTGCATTCACAGAGCCAGATTTGCACTTGGTGACCACAATCGGAACTAATTTGTTTTGTAGTGTAAATCGGTTCGACATTAACGCACTGCAATATACATACCAAGCTTCGCTGCCGTGCCGTAATTACAGCCCACACTGCATCCGTGTGAGTAGGTGCACTTCAGTAATAACCATCCAGTAAAATAGTGTCAGAAAGTCATTTCTGAAAGTATTTGTATGGAGTGTTGTCATGTATGGAAGTGAAACATGGACGATGAATAGTTTGGACAAGAAGAGAATAGAAGCTTTTGAAATGTGGTGCTACAGAAGAATGCTGAAGATTAGGTGGGTAGATCACGTAACTAATGAGGAGCTATTGCACAGAATTGGGGAGAAGAGGAGTTTGTGGCACAAGTTGACCAGAAGAAGGGATCGGTTGGTAGGACATGTTCTGAGGCATGAAGGGATCACCAATTTAGTATTGGAGGGCAGTGTGGAGGGTAAAAATCGCAGAGGGTGACCAAGAGATGAATACACTAAGCAGATTCAGAAGGATGTAGGCTGCAGTAGGTACTGAGAGATGAAGACGCTTGCACAGGATAGAGTAGCATGGACAGCTGCATCAAACCAGTCTCGGGACTGAAGACCACAACAACAACAACAACAACAACAACAACAACAAAATATGCTCTAGGATCACCGTGTTGGCCGGCCAGTGTGGCCTTGCGGTTCTAGCCGCTTCAGTCTAGAACCGCACTACCGCTCCGGCGCACGTTCGAATCCTGCTTCGGGCATGGATGTGTGTGATGTCAGGTTAGTTAGGTTTAAGTTGCTAAGCTCTAGGGGACTGATGATTACAGATGTTAAGTCCCATAGTGTTCAGAGCCATTTGAACCATCACTGTGTTGAATCCTGCCTGCTCGTCGAATGTGGGGGGGGGGGGGGGGGGTGTCTGGGAAACCTGCTTTCTCGGATCGCTAGCCAACAATTCAAGCAAGTCGTATTAATGAGTTTTAATACGAAAAGTAAATAATAATATTTAACTTTAAGAATTACATAGATGTGTCATAAGCAAAGGGCGACATGCAAAATAGTCAGTGCTCTTCAGTATAACAATTACTAGACTGAGTTACATAGAGTGTACGAGTAAAGTAGTGAGCTTTGACTCTTCTGTCCTAGTTGCTAGTCTTCAGGCTGCTGTAGGAATGGGCCGCGGCCAGTCGGGCGAGGCGCTTACGTCCTCTTCGCATAGACGCCGCTGCTGGCGTGTTGTCGTCCTGGAGAGGGGCTCAAAAATGGTTCAAATGGCTCTGAGCACTATGGGACTTAACTTGTGAGGTCATCAGTCCCCTATAACTGAGAACTGCTTAAACCTAAATAACCTACGGACATCACACACATCAATGCCCGAGGCAGGATTCGAACCTGCGACCGTAGCGGTCGCGAGATTCCAGACTGTAGTGCCTAGAACCGCTCGGTCACCCCGGCCGGCTGAGAGGGGTGCCACTGACTGACGTCTTTTTCACAACCCTCCCTGATGTCCCGTTCCCCACCGCCGTGCCGGCGTTTAACTTTATGCCGTTGCACATCAGATGCCTATCAATAATGTTGAAGAGTATATGAGCTTTAATTCCCAAGGATCATTTGTGGTATTATTCGTTGCACGTTGGATTCTCAACCTAGAAAAGGAGACCTCTCAAGGGATCTAGCAGGACCTTGTGCAATGTCTTGGTGAATTCCATGACGCGAAAATATTATTGGAGTCGCTGGGCTAGCAGGGCAGTTCGGATGCGGTTATATTTGTGGAAAGGAGCCAAAATAAGTCCCACTCAGTTGCACTCAACATATAAACTTTATTTCTTATAACACAGAACGACACGAGCAAGAATCAAAAACTCTCGAGGTTTTAACGAAAGACCTCCTTTGATTTAATTTAGATCGGCTGAAGGCCGCATCGAAAATCCAAGTCACGACGCCTAAGCAACTAATTGACGTAGAGGAGGTCTTCTGGAGATTTAACTTCTTGAGAATTTTTTTTTTTAACAATATAAATTGGCTGAAAGCCTTAGCTTAAATATTTTCCCATATAACTCATCTGAAGGCCTCACATTAATCAAGAACAGTGTTACGGCTTAAGGCTGAGACAAAGATTTTCAATGTTTAATCTAAATAGTCTGAAAACTCGGCTGAAGGCCGCATACGAAACCCAAACAATCTCACAGCGGAAAGCCCAAACAAAGAAATTTCTAGTTTTTAATTTAAGCTGGAAAACTCGGCTCAAGGACACATACAAACTAAAAAATATTTCTTATGGCTTAAGGCTGGGACAAAATTTTTCAACTTTTGATTTGAAAAGGCTGAAAACTCGGCTGAAGGCCACATACCAACTTGAAACAAATTTATTGCTTAAGGCCTATGCACAAGCAATTTTCAATTCTAATTTGGAAAAGCTGAAACTCGGTTGATGGCCACATACCAAACAAGAAAAGCATTGCAATTTTAATAAGCTAAAACTTGGCTGAAGGTTTTAAAAAGTAGTTAAGACTAAAAAGGAAATCACTATGTAAACCACAAGTAGCGGCGCTCAGAAGGTTCGAAGGATCGGCCTGGGAAGGTGACACTAACGCGCGTTTAGTTGAGACAGCTGCCAGACCGACAACCTCTTAATCAGAAGGCAACCCAACCAACAAGATCAGTTCTGCCCCACCCGACCAGCAAAATGACAACAAGATGTCCATAGCACAATTCTCTGGATACTGGTGCCTAATCCATCCAAGTCAGAATAAACGCCCAAAATTACCAACAACACCTCAGCTGGCGAACTACACACCGTGCTGGACACCATCAACACGAAGACGAAAATACACTGCCAAAAACTACGTCCATGTCCAGGGGAGGTAATCGGAACGTCAATGGCCACAAGGTAGAAGATACCACTGGTAGACTTCATTAATGAAGGAATGAATTAAATTAAGTTAAACACCACACAGGAAGGTGGCTGCAGTTCTAGTCGACTTCAATACACACACGTTGTTGCTCGTGGGAATCTCCCAGAAAGCGACAACCAAGATCAAACGAAGAGATGTGATAGCAGTTGAGGCTTGATAGTACGTTAAGTGAGCACTCAACTTTGGTGTCCAGGATCGATGGGTGACGAACTTCATAACCCTCGCAAGAAGCGCCTCAGAACTCCAACCATACGTGCACGCCGCCAACGGCTCCGCCACGGACACATCGCCACTGTTCTGGTCCAACCGACCGACTGCCACCACCCGGAAACGGTCAAAGGACCAAACAGACGTCGGCTGTTGGGACGATCGACCGAATGACCAACCAGCGGTCGTTCCTGCTCCAGTCTCCTTCAGTCAGACAGTGCATGTGTGTCGCCAGCGGCCGGCAAGTACTGGCTGTACGCACCTCTCTGCTGATCCGTCCCCGACGCTCCTTCGTCGCCGACCGCTGCTCAGTCCCCGACTGCACTGCTGGTCCGTCTCCAACTCCCTTCGAGTCTCACGACGGCCGGAAATACTGTCAGTCGCTCCAGAAATGGTACGACAGTGCACTACCGATATGCGCTGGTGCTGCCACTCACGGGCAAGTAAGGCAAAAAGTTAGTGACGCCAGTAAATGGAATAAGAAAATGAGGCGGCAGTATCGTAATAGAAGATGACAAACAATAAATGGCATGAACACGATCAGTGCACGGCTCAATTATGTTGACCACCTCCTAGACAGAGGGGAAATAACCAGAGTTAAATGCGAAAATCAATTCTCACAGTAGTAAAACGAATGATCGCGAATATTTAGTGAGAAGACACGTAACAACCAGGTTTGCTCTGGCGGACGTGACTCACTCACATTCTGTTAACGTTCTACTCCGAGGTGACATAAGTAATGAGGTAGCTATGCAGATGGCGGTAGTATCGCTTAGACAAGAAATTAAAAAGCAGTGCTTTGGCGGAGCTGTCACTTGAACTCAGGTGATTCAGTGGAAAAGGTTTCCGACGCGTTTATGGTCGCACAACGGGAATTTAAAAAACTTTTATGCGGAATGGTAGTTGGAGCTAGACGCATGGGACACTCCATTTCGGAAATCGTTAGGGAATTAAATATTCCGAGACCCACAGTGTCAAGATTGTACCAAGAATACCAAATTTCTAGCATTAAGTGTCACCACGAACAACGCAGTGGCCGACGGCCTTCACTCAACGACCGAGAGCAGTGGCGTTTATGTCGAATTGTCAGTGCTAAGAGACAAGCAGCACTGCGTGCAATAACCGCAGAAATCGATGTGGGACGTACGACGGACGTAGCCGTTAGAGCAGTGCTGTGAAATTTGGCGCTAATGGGTTATGGCAGCAGAAGACCGACGCAAATGCCTTTGTCAACAACACAACATTGCCTGCAGCGCCTGGGTTGGTCACCATATCGGTTGGATCCCAGATGACAGGAAAAGCGTACCTTGGTCAGACGACTCCCTATTTCAGCTGGTAAGAGATGATGGTAGAGTTCGACTGTGGTGCAGACCCTACGGAGCCACGGGCTCAAGTTATCAACAAGGCACTGCGCAAGCTGGTTATGGGTCCATAATGGTGGCAGCTGTGTTTTAATGGAATGCATTGGGTACTGAGGTCCAGCTGAACCCGTCGTTGATTGGAAATGGTTATGTTCATTTGCAGCTATTCACGGACTTAATATTCCCAAACAACCATACGCCTCGTCAGCGGGCCACAACTGTTCGCGATTGGTTTGAAGAACATTCTGAATAATTCGAGTGAATTATGTGGCCACCCAGACCACGTGACGTGAATCCGATCGAATATTAATACGGCATAATCGAGAGGTCAGTTCGTGCACAAGATCCTGAGATGGCAACACTTTCGGCTAAAGAGGCAGCGTATTGCTGCAGGGGACTTCCAACGACTTGTTGCGTCCATGGCAGGTCGAAATGCTGCACTACTACGAGAAAAAGAAGGTCCGACACGATATCAGGAAGTGTCCCATGACTTTTGTCGCATCAGTGTGAAGCACACAACACCAAACGACAGTATATTGGTGCGTGCTACAGAAAGTGATTTTCAGTAATTCACATAACTATTGGCCGATTTTAATAATTGGAAATTCTCTCATGAGCTACTCATAAAGAGGTGTAAGCTACTGTAAACGTTTAGTACCATAAAGTCAAGAATAAAGTTACAAACTGTGTATACTCGTGTGCTCTGACGTAGCATAACTCACGGCACGAAAACGACCTCAGCCTATTTTAACCCAGTCTCTGAGAATGGGAGCACATAAAGCTAATTCCAACAAATTTTACACTTAATTTCAAACCTTTTCAAAAAAAATTCTCTGTTCAAAAAAATGTTCAAATGTGTGTGAAACCTTATGGAACTTAACTTTTTCTCTGTGATGCTGTTGTTGTTGTTGTTGTTGTCGTCTTCAGTCCTGAGACTGGTTTGATGCAGCTCTCCATGTTAATCTATCCTGTGCAAGCTTCTTCATCTTCCAGTACTTACTGCAACCTACATCCTTCTGAATCTGCTTAGTGTATTCATCTCTTGGTCTCACTCAACGGTTGTTACCCTCCACGCTGCCCTCCAATGCTAAATTTGTGATCCCTTGATGCCTCAGAAGATGTCCTACCAACCAGTCTCTTCTTCTTATCAAGTTGTGCCACAAACTCCTCTTCTCCCCAATTCTATTCAATACCTCTTCATTAGTTACGTGATCTACCCATCTAATCTTCAGGATTCTTCTGTAGCACCACATTTCGAAAGCTTCTATTCTCTTCTTGTCCAAACTATTTATCGTCCATGTTTCACTTCCATACATGACTACACTCCATACAAATACTTTCAGAAATGACTTCCTGTCACTTAAATCTATACTCGATGTTAACAAATTTCTCTTCTTCAGAAACGCTTTCCTTCCCATTGCCAGTCCACATTTTATATCCTCCCTACTTCGACCATCATTAGTTATTTTGCTCTCCAAATAGCAAAACTCCTTTACTACTTTAAGAATCTCATTTCTTAATCTAATTCCCTCAGCATCACCCGATTTAATTCGACTACATTCCATTATCCTCGTTTTGCTTTTGTTGATGTTCATGTTAAATCCACCTTTCAAGACACTGTCCATTCCAATCAACTGCTATTCCAAGTTCTTTGCTGTCTCTGACAGAATTACAATGTCATCAGCGAACCTCAAAGTTTTCATTTCTTCTCCATGTAATTTAATACCTACACCAAATTTTTCTCTTGTTTCCTTCACTGCTTGCTCAATATACAGATTGAATAATATCGGGGAGTGACTACAACCCTGTCTCACTCCCTTCCCAACCACTGCTTCCCTTTCGTGTCCCTCGACTCTTGTAACTGCCGTATGGTTTCTGTACAAATTGTAAACAGCCTTTCGCTCCCTGTATTTTACCCCTGCCACCTTTAGAATTTGAAAGAGAATATTCCAGTCAACATTGTCGAAAGCTTTCTCTAAGTCTACAAATGCTAGAAACTTAGGTTTGCCTTTCCTTAATCTAGCTTCTAAGATAAGTCGTAGGGTCAGTATTGCCTCACGTGTTCCAACATTTCTATGGAATCCAAACTGATCTTCCCCGTGGTCGGCTTCTACTACTTTTTCTGTAAAGAATTCGTGTTAGTGTCTTGCATCCATGACTTATTAAACTCATAGATCGGTAATTTTCGCATCTGTCAATACCTGCTTTCTTTGGGATTGGAATTATTATATTCTTCTTGAAGTCTGAGGGTATTTCGCCCGTCTCATATATCCTGCTCACCAGTTGGTAGAGTTCTGTCAGGACTGGCTCTCCCAAGGCTTTCAGCAGTATCATGCCAGACTATAGTGCCAATTTGTAATACCACAAAATTTTTGTGGAAATTAGTACTCCATACGTATTATACCCTCTCGGAAAAAAATTAGGACATCCTTTCAGAGGTTTCTAGCTCACTCACTATTTCTTTTGCAACATTGTATACAGATTATATGAAATTATTACATTTACAGATCAATAGCATAAGTTGCCTGTTGTATCAGGTATAGAACAAGACTGAAATACCCATATTAGTATGTGGTTTGGCTTTTATAAGTGGCATTGCATGTGCTGACTCTGGCGTCCAGTCGATTGTACAGCTGGCGAACACTGTCCTGGATACGTTATGCCACTCCTGTTCGACCTGTTCACGTAGCTCCGTAAGGGTAGTTGACTGGCAAGTCGCACGAGTCACTTCTCGTACAGCATCTCCCACATCTGCTCAATTGGAGGCAGGTTCAGAGACTGTGCCGGCCAGGAAAGTTGCTGCAGGCCTTGCAGAGTACGTTGACTTTCACGGGCAGTGTGTGGGCGAGCAGTATCCTGCTGGAACTGCATATCACGTCCCTGTTTCAAGAACGAGGAAAGAACGGGTGTAACATCGTTTTGCATGTATCGAGCGCTTGATAGCGTCCCCTCTACAAACAACAAAGGTGAACTAGAGCTGTAGCTTATCGCACCCCAGGCCACAAGGCTGAGACAGGTGGCACCAGGTCTACGCTGCCCACAGAAACGATCATCACTTGCGTGAGACAGAATCTGCTTTCATAAGAGCGCGTCATTCGACCTTCCAAGTGATCCTCTGAGGGTCGTGGACATCGATGCTGTGGTGTGAGTGGAGACTAGTTCGCAGCCGTCGGTGTTGACACGTCTGGGCTCACAGGATCCCTTATCTGTGGTGTGGTAGCTGTACGACCTACCATTGCTGCACTTATGACACAACGATACAGGTGGGTGTCTGTACTGCGTGGACGTCCAGGATCTCGTATAGGGGTGTGAGAAAGTTCACGTGACCACTGACACTAGCATCGTTGCAGAACTGGTGCAGCACGTCAGACTTGTGTAGTAATTCTCCTAAAGGACCCTCTCACCACATGGAAGGCTACAATTTGACCCGTTTCGAACTCGATCAGTTGACTGTAGGAAGTACGAGTGCGTCTCCCTGGTCTGGTTGCACCACACTGACTCTTTCCTGCTGTGAGCATTCCCTATTAAAAGGCAGACATAGATGACTTTCTGGTAGCTATGCCACTACGGTAACTGTTGGCGGACGACGTTGAAATCATTACGAATGCATCAACTATCAAAATCGACGCCGTGTTTTCAGGTCTATTAATTATTTTTTCTGTTCTGTAGAAATGTATGCATATGTATGTGTCTGGATATATATGCATATTCCACATCTCCTCCTAAATCACTGGATCGATCTCAACCAAACTTGGTAGACATATCCCTCACTGTCGACCAACAATCGCTGTGGAGGTAAGAACCATCTATTAGTACATATCATAGATCCGGAGAAGTGACGTCATAAACACTAACATGCATCAAAAAACGTCACATTATGTATGAAATTTTAATACATTTATTCTTTACTGGCGGCCGTTGTGACCGAGCGGTTATAGGCGCTTCAGTCTGGAACCGCGCGACCGCTACGATAGTAGGTTCGAATCCTGCCTCGGGCATGGATGTGTGTGATGTCCTTAGGTTAGTTAGGTTTATTTAAGTAGTTCTAAGTTATAAGGAACTGATGATCTCAGATGTTGAGTCCCATAGTGCTCAGAGCCATTTGAACCATTTATTCTTTACTATTAAGACATTCCTACAGTCGAGTAAATTTAACGAAGTCCCTGAACCTGGCAGCTTATTTGACAGCTTTCAACTGCGAACCGCAAACGGCGGTAGTCGAAAACAAAAGTCGTCTATAGAGCTTTGAAGAGGTGATACAGTGGGGGCGTTTAGCAAACGACGCTACAGAAATGCGAAGTAGCTGCATCCAACGTACAGACGTCCGGGATCAGCTCACACCGAGCCTACTGCAGGAATACTTATCACGTTCCGTTTCTAATAGCACATTGTCAAAATCAATACTATTGGCTGAATTTGGAATGTGCAAATATTGTTTAATAAAGAGCAATTAGCCCCAAGGTAGCCTTAAAGTAATCGAATTTACGTAACATTTTATGATCTACCCTAAGGTGACAAAAGTCATGGGACAGCGATGTGCATATGTACAGACGGCGGTAGCATCGCGTACACAAAAAGTGCAGCGGTTACTGGGGGTGATTCGTGTCAAAACGTGTCTGACGTGGTCATGGCCGCACGACGGATACTAAGACTCTGAATGCGGAATGGTAGGAGATAGTCGCATGGGACATTCCGTTTCGGAAATCATTCGGGAATTCAGTGTTCCGAGATCCATGGTATCAAGAGTGTGCTGAGAATCCCAAATATTCAGGCATTACTTCTCTCCACAGACAACGCCGTGGGCAACGGCCTTCACTTAACGACCGAGAGCAGCGGCGTTTGCGTAGAGTATCCATTACTAAGAGACAAGCTACGCTGCATGAAATAACTTCAGAAATCAATATGGGACGTACGATGGACATATTCGTTAGGGCAGTATGGCGAAACGTGGCGTTAATGGGCTTTGGCAGCTGACGACAGATACGAGTGCCATTGCCAACAGCACGACATCTCGCCTGGGCTCAGTTTGACCCTAGACAACCGGAGAACAATGACTTGTTTGGATGAGTCCCGATTTCATTTCGTATGAGCTGATGGTAGGGTTCGAGAGTGGCGCAGACCTCGCGAAGCCATGGACCTAAGTTGTCAACAAGGCACTGGTTCGAGAGTGGCGCAGACCTCGCGAAGCCATGGACCTAGGTTGTCAACAAGGCACTGGTTCGAGAGTGGCGCAGACCTCGCGAAGCCATGGACCTAGGTTGTCAACAAGGCACTGTGCAAGCTGGTAGTGGCCCCAATACGTGTGGGTTGTGTTTACATGGAATGGACTGGGTCCTCTGGTCCAACTGAACCCATCATTGACTGGCAATGGCTATGTTCTGCAACTTGCAGATATATTGCTGCGATTCATGGACTTCATGTTATGGTTGGCAGGAGAGCCAATACCGTGTTACTAGAGGAGGCCGAAAGGCACGCGTTTTAGCTCACGCAGGCTGGCGTGAGGTCTGGAACAGGACAAGGAAATTACAATTTAGAAACAGCGGACGTAGCAGGTGGAATACTAAACTTTAATCCATTAAGGATGAACGTCGCAGTTGACGGTACATAATTTACAATGTCAATAGTAACTGAATATGGCGCCTTGCTAGGTCGTAGCAAATGGCGTAGCTGAAGGCTATGCTAACTATCGTCTCGGCAAATGAGAGCGTAATTTGTCAGTGAACCATCGCTAGCAAAGTCGGCTGTACAACTGGGGCGAGTGCTAGGAAGTCTCTCTAGACCTACCGTCGGGAGGCGCTCGGTCTGCAATCACTGATAGTGGCGACACGCGGGTCCGACGTATACTAACGGACCGCGGCCGATTTAAAGGCTAGCACCTAGCAAGTGTGGTGTCTGGCGGTGACACCACACTTCATGTTCCAAAAATAAGTTTTTATAGATGGCAATACGTCGTGTCACCGGCTCACAGTTCTTCGCGATTGGTTTGAAAAATTTTCTAGACACTTCGAGCGAATGTTTTGGTCACCCAGATCACGAGAAATGAATCCGATTGAACATAATGGAGAGGTCAGTTCGTACACAAAATCCTGCACCGGCAACACTTCCGCAATTACGGACGGCTATAGAGGCAGCATGGCTGAATATTCCCGCAGGGGACTTCCAGCGACCTGTTGAGAACACGTCACACCGAGGTGCAGTACTACACCGTACAACAGAAGGTCCGACGGGGTACCGGGAGGCACCCCAAGACTTATATGAGCTCAATGTATAGTTTCCAAGGCTACACAGGCACGTGTACTTCATCATCTACTGTATTACTGGTTCCACTGCAAACTTCCTGACAGTTAGCTTTCCCCAGAAAAAGTAGACAGTCCTACTGTGTGTGTCTTCAAAGCGCGAGGCCCGCACTACGTGAATAAATTTCCTC
Source organism: Schistocerca gregaria (assembly GCF_023897955.1). Taxonomy (NCBI): domain Eukaryota; kingdom Metazoa; phylum Arthropoda; class Insecta; order Orthoptera; family Acrididae; genus Schistocerca; species Schistocerca gregaria. Next base: position 3,441,621 of record NC_064920.1, on the reverse strand, counting down.
TGATCGTCCGATAGTTTTTACTTGTATCCATACTTGTCTTCTTTGAGAAGATGACGTCCCATACCGTACACTAATGAAAGATGAGAACACTGTAAGAACAGCGCCACATGAATGAAGTTTCATTCACACTGCATACAGCACGTAAGTCAAAACTATACACACATAGAGACACATTGTTTCGAAAAACAATTTCAGTAGCTTCTGTAATCTCATCCAGCTACAGTTCCCTCCGGCTGAGGTGTCTAGATACTATCACAAAGATGTCGTATGTAATGATCTCCCCCTTCCATGTCTAATTCAAGTGGAAGGGGCATTGTGGGTGATGCAGACGACTCCAGACGCTGGCTCTCCACAGCTCCCACATGCCTACTGGGGAACCATCTCGTGCCTGCGCTCGGCCGCTAAAGTGAACAAGCTTCACGGAGAGGGCATCGAGTAATGCGAGGAATACGTGTGGCGGTATTGTGTTACTAGGAGGCCATGTTTTACTGGCGCTCTAGGACCGGAAAACGAATAGGATGAATGATATTCTGGACATATTATGCAGACATTCTAAGTACAATTCCTCGCTCACTGATCCCAACAGTGAATCCTATACACCATCTCACCAAAACCATACGGCACTGATCGTAGATGTCACAAGAGGCGGACTCGACAGTATAAAAGGATGTCATCGGCAAACCGCAAAGTTTTTATTTCGTCTCCATGGATTTTTATTCCTACTCCGAATTTTCCTTTTGTTTCCTTTACTGCTTGCTCAATATACAGATTGAATAACAACCCCACCGCGAGACTGCTACGGTCGCAGGTTCGAATCCTGCCTCGGGCATGGATGTGTGTGATGTCCTTAGGTTAGTTAGGTTTAAGTAGTTCTAAGTTCTAGGGGACTGATGACCACAGATGTTAAGTCCCTTAGTGCTCAGAGCCATTTGAGCCAATAACAACCCCATCTCATTCCCTTCCCAACCACTGTGAAACGCCCTGCTAAACCCGCAGCATAGGACAGGTAGTTTCAATTGTGGAAAGGGGCGAAAATGATCGGCTGTCAGATGACTTTATTATTTGACCAAACATTACAGCACAAATTCAACTCAGTTATCGACTTAATAGGCCACACTATCTTATGCCTTAAGAGCACAACCATTTAAATATAAAAACGGCTATAAGCCACTAACTTAAGATTCAGAACCAAAACAGAATTTTAGAAGGCAGATGGTCTCACGTAAGTAACTTCTGTAACTTGGTTGAAGGTCCACCAAATCTAACACTTGACAAGCAAGGAAATTTTAAAAAGGAAAGGAAATTTTAATTTTAAAGCGGCTGAGGGCCTATGACTTAAAACACAACTAAATTAATTTTTTAATTGACAGATGGCTCAAGGCTCTATTGTTAAACAAGATTTTAATCAGGCTGAAGGCCCAAATAATCTAGCACTTTACAAGTAAAGAAATTTAATTTTAAAGCTGTTGAAGGCCTATGACTTAAAACACAACTAAAAACAATTCAACTTTAATTCAAAGCATCGGCTGTGAGCCATACAAATACACACAACAGAAAATAAGAAAAGGCAATGCAGCTACCGACAGACCGTCAACAGACCAATGCTCCACACTTGTGCCGAGGTTCCGCTCGGCATTTGCACCGACATTCCAAAGATGCTGATAGCAGAGACTGTGGAACCAAACAAGAACGGATCCCAGACAACCCATAAGGGGTGGACGAACCGAAAACCCACGTCGTTTAATGAAACGACCGACAAACTCAGAGGCAGTAAGCCGGCAACACTTAAATAAACTTGTCAGTGAAAGTCGCATAAACTACACGCAACCCTACGGACATCTACTCGAGGACTAGACGATGCTCACGGCAGTGACTGTGCAATAACGAGGACGAACCACGAGTCGGAGCACACAGCCAACCCACGAGCAACAGCCGGCCAAATACACGCCGTCTAACAAGGCGACCGACCGACGGTCAGTCAAACGCGTCCCCGCGCGAAGCATGTAAGTCGGCAGTCGTCGGGCAAGTGATGGCTATCCGCATCTTCCTGACGCTGCATGCCCCACTGGTGCTACGTCACGACTGCGCCAACCCACCAACTGCTACACATCAGCACAGAAACAGCACTAAAATAACTGGGCAGTCGACATCACAAGCTACGCACAATATCACAAATACTTGGACGAAGAAGGCGACCAATGGCAAAAGCAGAAACTTTGCAGTGACGAGGACGAACGACGAGTCGAGACACACACACTCATCGACAACCCACAAACAACCGGCGAACAATCACGTCGTCCGGTAAGACGACCAACCGACAATCAACCAGGACCATCCCTACTGAGTGTCGTCCACGGTCGTGCGAGGCATGGCTATCCGAAACTCACTGCCGCTCCAGCCCACCGGGCTCCCGCCGCGTCCCAACTATCCCACTGCCAGGTCCGAACCCCACTCCCAACACACGGCAACCGGGAAGTAGTAGCAGTCCAGCAAAGATGATACGGCGGGGCATATATCGATAAGCGCTGTTGCTGCCGCTCACGGGAAGGTCGTACGTAAAGTACACAAGAGGCAAGACGCACTCAATACCTTCGCTGCACAGTGCCGATGGTACTGTTACCGACTACTGTGCCGCTAAAGCGGAATTATTGAACGCAGTTTTCAGAAATTCCTTCACCAGGGAAGACGAATGGAATATTCCAGAATTTGAAACACGAACAGCTGCTAGCATGAGTTTGTTACAAGAAGGTACCTTAGTTGCGAAGCAACTCAAATCGCTTGATATGGGCAAGTCTTCAGGTCCAGATTGTATAACGATTAGGTTCCTTTCAGATTACGCTGATACAATAGCTCCCTACTTAGCAAACATATACAACCGCTCGCTCACCGATAGATCTGTACCTACAGAATGGAAAATTGCGCACGTCGCACCAGTGTTTAAGAAGGGTAGTAGGAGTAATCCATCGAACTACAGACCTATATCATTGACGTCGGTTTGCAGTAGGGTTTGGAGCATATACTGTATTCAAACATTAAGAATCACTTCGAAGGGAACGGTCTATTGATACGTAATCAGCATGGTTTCAAAAAACATCGTTCTTGTGCAATGCAGCTAGCGCCGGTATTTCTAGATTTCGGAAAAGCTTTTGACACCGTTCCTCACAAGCGACTTCTAATCAAGCTGCGGGATTATGGGGTATCGTCTCAAATGTGCGACTGGATTCGTGATTTCCTATCAGGAAGGTCGCAGTTCGTAGTAATAGACGGCAAATCATCAAGTAAAACTGAAGTGATATCAGGTGTTCCCCAGGGAAGCGTCCTGGGACCTCTGCTGTTCCTGATCTATATAAATGACCTGGGTGACAATCTGAGCAGTTATCTCAGGTTGTTCGCAGATAATGCTGTAATCTGCCGTCTAGTAAGGTCATCCGAAGACCAGTATCAGTTGCAAAGTGATTTAGAAAAGATTGCTGTATGGTGTGGCAGGTGGCAGTTGACGCTAAATAACGAAAAGTCTGAGCTGATCCACATGAGTTCCAAAAGAAATCCGTTGGAATTCGATTACTTGATAAACAGTACAATTATCAAGGCTGTCAATTCAACTAAGTATTTCAGTGTAAAAATTACGAACAACTTCAGTTGGAAGGACCACATAGACAATATTGTGGGGAAGGCAAGCCAACGGTGGCGTTTCATTGGCAGGACACTTAGAAGATGCAACATGTCCACTAAAGAGACAGCTTACACTACACTCATTCGTCCTCTGTTAGAATATTGCTGCGCGGTGTGGGATCCTTACCAGGTGGGATTGACGGAGGACATCGAAACGGTGCAAAAAGAGGGCAGCTCGTTTTGTATTATCACGTAATAGGGGAGAGAGTGTGGCAGATATGATACGCGAGTTGCGATGGAAGTCGTAAAGCAAAGACGTTTTTCGTCGCGGCGAGATCTATTTACGAAATTTGAGTCACCAACGTCCTCTTCCGAATGCGAAAATATTTTGTTGAGCCCAACCTACATAGGTAGGAATGATCATCAAAATAAAATAAGAGAAATCAGAGCTCGAACAGAAAGGTTTAGGTGTTCGTTTTTCCCGTGCGCTGTTCGGGAGTGGAATGGTAGGGCGATAGTATGATTGTGGTTCGATGAACCCTGCCACGCACTTAAATCTGAATTGCAGAGTAATGATGTAGATGTAGATGTAGAAGGCAAGTCAGCAACTCAGTAACACCAGTAATTGACTTAACAAAACGAGGTGACACTACAGTAAAAACAGAATGTAAAAAGAGAGAATGGCCCGAACACGAGTCACTGCCATCTGGTTTCTCTACAAATTGCAAATAGCCTTTCGCTCCCTGTATTTTATCCCTGTAACCTTCAGAATTTGAAAGAGAGTATTCCAGTCAACATTGTCAAAAGCTTTCTCTAAGTCTACAAATCGTAGAAACGTAGGTTTACCCTTCCTTAATCTATCTTCTAAGATAAACTGATCTTCCCTGAGGTCAGCTTCTACCAATTCTCCATTCGTCTATAAAGAATTCGTGTTAGTATTTTGCAGCGGTGACTTATTAAACTGATAGTTCGGTAATTTTCACATCTGTCAACACCTGCTTGAAGTCTGAGGGTATTTCGCCTGTCTCATACATCTTGCTCACCAGATGGTAGACTTTTGTCAGCACTGGCTCTCCCAAGGCTGTCAGTAGTTCTAATGGAATTTCGTCTACTCGCGGGGCCTCGTTTTAACTGAGGTCTTTCAGTGCTCTGTCAAAATCTTCACGGAGTATCATATCTCGCATTTCATCTTCAGCTACATCCTTTTCCATTTCCATAACACCGCCTCAAGAACATCGCCCTTGTGTAGACCTTCTATAAACTCCTTCCACATTTCTGCTTTACCTTCTTTGCTTGGAATTGGGTTTCCATCTCAGCTCTTGATATTCATGCAAGTGGTTTTCTTTTTTCCAAAGGTCTCTTTAATTTTCCTGTAGGCAGTGTCTATCTTACCCCTAGTGATATACGCCTCTACATCCTTACTTTTGTACTCTAACCATCCCAGCTTAGCCATTTTGCACTTCCTGTCGATCTCATTTTTGAGACGTTTGTATTCCTTTTTGCCTGTTTCATTTACTGCATTTTTATATTTTCTCCTTTCATCAATTAAATTCAATATTTCTTCTGTTACCCAAGGATTTCTACTTGCCCTCGTCTTTTTACCTACTTGATCCTCTACTGCCTTCATCTCAAAGCTACCCATTCTTCTTCTACTGTATTTCTTTACCACATTCTTGTCAATCGGTCTTTAATGCTCTCTCTGAAGCTCTCTACAACTTCTGGTTGTTTCAGTTTATCCGCGTCCCATCTCAAATCCCCACCTTTTTGCTGTTTCTTCAGTTTCAATCTACAGTTCATTACCAATAGATTGTGGTCAGAGTCCACATCTGACACTGGAAATGTCTTACAATTTAAAACCTGGTTCCTAAATCTCTGTCTTACCATTATATAATCTATCTGATACCTTTTAGTATCTGCAGGATTCTTCCATGTATACAACTTTCTTTCATGATTCTTGAACCAAGTGTTAGGCATGATTAAGTTATGTTCTGATCAAAATTCTATCAGGCGGCTTCCTCTCTCATTCATTTCCCCCATTGCATATTCACTTACTACTTTTCCTTCTCTTCCTTTTCCTACTATCGAATTCGAGTCACCCATGACTATTATATTTTCGTTTCCCTTCACAATCTGATTAATTTCTTTTATCTCATCTTGCATTTCATCAATTTCTTCGTCATCTGCGGAGCTGGTTGGCATGTAAACTTGTACTACTGTGGTAGGCGTGGGCTTTATGTCTATAATAATGCGTTCGCTATTCTGTTTGTAGTAACTTACCCGCGCTCCTATTATTTTATTCACTATTAAGTCTACTCCTGCAGTACCCCTATTTGATTTTGTATTTATAACGCTGTATTCACCTGACCAGACGTCTTGTTCCTCCTGCCACTGAACTTCACAAATTCGGACTATATCTAACTTCAATCTATCCATTTTCCTTTTTAAATTTTCTAATCTACCTGCCCCATTAAGGGACCTGACATTCCACGCTCCGACCCGTAGAACATCGTAGGTTCGAATCCTGCCTCGGGCATGGATGTGTGTGATGTCCTTATGTTAGTTCGGTTTAATTAGTTCTAAATTCTAGGCGACTGATGACCTCAGCAGTTAAGTCCCATAGTGCTCAGAGCCATTTGAACCACAGTCCAGAGACTGGTAGGATGCAGCGCTCCATGCTACTCTATCCTGTGCAAGCTTCTTCATCTCCCACTACCTACTGCAACCTACATCCTTCTCAATCTGCTTAGTGTATTCATCTCTTGGTCTCCCTCTACGATTTTTACCCTCCACGCTGCCCTCCAATACTAAATTTGTGATCCCTTGACGCCTCAGAATATGTCCTACCAAGCGATCCCTTCTTCTAGTCAAGTTGTGCCACAAACTCCTCTTCTGCCCAATTCTATTCAATACCTCCTCATTACTTATGTGATCTACCCATCTAATCTTCAGCATTCTTCTGTAGCATCACATTTCGAAAGCTTCTATTCTCTTCTTGTCTAAACTATTTGCCGTCCATGTTTCACTTCCATACTTGAAGAAACGACTTCCTGACACTTTATACTCGATGTTAACAAATTTCTCTTCTTCAGAAACACTTTCCTTGCCATTGCCAGTCTACATTTTATATCCTCCCTACTTCGACCATCATCAGTTATTTTGCTCCCCAAAGAGCAAAACTCATTTACTACTTAAGCGTCTCATTTCCTAATCTAATTCCCTCTGCAACACCCGATTTAATTCGACTACATTCCATTATCCTCGTTTTGGTTTTGTTGATGTTTATTTCATATCCTCCTTTCTAGACACTGTCCATTCAGTTCAACTGCTCTTCCAAGTCCTTTGCTGTCTCTGACAGAATTACAATGTCATCGGCGAACCTCAAAGTTTTTATTTCGTCTCCATGGATTTTAATTCCTACTCCGAATTTTTCTGTCGTTTCCTTTACTGCTTACTCAATATATCGATTGAATAACATCCCAACCACTGCATCCCTCTCATACCCCTCGACTCTTTTAATTGCCATCTGGTTCCTGCAAAAATTGTAAATAGCCTTTCGCTTCCTGTATTTTACCTGCGCCACTTTCAAAATTAGAAAGAGAGTGTTCCAGTCAACATTGTCAAAAGCTTTCTCTAAGTCTCGAAATGCTAGAAACGTAGGTCTTCCTTTCCCTAATCTATTTTCTAAGATAAGTGGTAGGGTTCCGACATGTCTTCCAACATTTCTACGGAATCCAAACTCATCTTCCCCGAGGTCGGCTTCTAGCAGTATTTCAACTAGTCTGTAAAGAATTCGTGTTAGTATTTTGCAGCCGTGACTTATTAAACTGATAGTTCGGTCATTTTCACATCTGTCAACATCTGCTTTCTTTGGGATTGGATATCGTCCTCAAGAACTTCGCCCTTGTATAGACCTTCTATAAAATTCTTCCACCTTTCTGCTTTCCATTCTTTGCTTGGAATTGGGTTTCCATCTGAGCTCTTGATATTCATGCAAGTGGTTTTCTTTTTCCCAAAGATCTCTTTAATTTTCCTGTAGGCAGTGTCTATCTTACCCCTAGTAATATACGTCTTTACATCCTTACATTTGTCCTCCAACCATCCCAGCTTAGCCATTTTGCACTTCCTGTTGATCTCATTTTTGAGACGTTTGTATTCCTTTTTGCCTGCTTCATTTACTGCATTTTTGTATTTTCTCCTTTCATCAATTAAATTCAATATCTCTTATGTTATCCAAAGATTTCTATTAGTCCTTATCCTTTTACCTACTTGATACCCAGCTGCCTTCACGATTTCATCTCTCACCAACTGAGGTATGGAAACACTAAAAAGTGACAGTATGCAAAGATCCTTCTATAACTTCCCATGCGAAGCAAGGACGCATAGCTAGTATGATATACAAGTTCAAATTTTTGTTATCCCTGAAAGCCGTTAGATAGGTCAACCGCAACTGAGACTACCGACCGGCTTGCAATTTTAGCCGGTTAATGATTAACGTAGATATTAATTACATATCTCTCAATTGTCAGCATGTATTTCGTTAAGTAAACATAGCGATTTTGAGAAGTCATAATCGAAAAAATTGTTTGACTTTCCTTCTTTTATTATGTCGTAACAGCAGCCACTTGCTTTATTTCTACAATGGCATGTGTTGCCATGTAGTCAAGCCAGAGTGAAAGAAGGAAAAAAATTTCCAGCATACTGCAGGTATATATTTTTTTAATTTATGCAGCTTTTCTTTGACATGTTCGACATTATGACGTTTATCGTGAATGTGGTATTTGGAACATGCGACTAAGAGGTCTCAGAACGAACTTCCTCAGTTGTAGCGAACGCGTGGACAGAAAAAAATTACGCTCTTCTGTTCCTGCAAGGGAAGTAAAACCGCAGCGGAGAGGCGCTGTTTTGAAACATTGCAGCCGCGTCGACTTAGATAGTGCGGAACTGATTCGGTTAATTATGCTTCCCGGACATGAAGCAAGCAAACGGCGACCAGAAGAGGTACACCGCAGCCCACAGGAAGGCAGATTCTGCACGAGCCGTGAACGTAAACAGGAAAGAACTGACGTGTAGCAGTTTGCAGAAAAGACGGTATGATATGGATTTAGTTTATTAGTTTCCGTAATTTGCGAACTTAAAAAAAAGGTATTTGTGGAGTGTTGTTACGGGAAATCAGCTTTTCTTTCCATGACTTCCCTAACACATTTTACAGCCATCACTTATTTAGGTTGTATACTTCTCCACAATCCTTTACTAGTGGCTGCATCCTGGGTGCCTCAGGAGTTACCAAGTGTTTACGTGGCGGAACGAACGCAGCTGTCTATTCGCAACTGAGGCGAAATGTAATGCAGGAAAACATTAGTAGCCAGCCGGAGTGGCCGTGCGGTTCTAGGCGCTACAGTCTGGAACCGAACGACCGCTACGGTCGCAGGTTCGAATCCTGCCTCGGGCATGGATGTGTGTGATGTCTTTAGGTTAGTTAGGTTTAATTAGTTCAAAGTTCTAGGCGACTGATGACCTCAGAAGTTGAGTCGCATAGTGCTCAGAGCCATTTGAACCAAAACATTAGTAACAGTACAGTAGATCTGTGTGAAATACTCCGACTGAATTGCAAGGTTTAAATTTCAAAGTTGGTCCTACCGTAACAACTTTAATTTGGAGAGTGAAAGTAATTAAGCAGTTATCAAGAAAGAGTGTTCTAGCGGTAGTGGACACTGAAACATCCTGAAGAAGATCCCAGCAGAGGTATCAAAACGTCGATTATTTTAGAAGGAAATATGATGCGGCGTAACAACCCAGAAGATTTTAATTTTATTAAGAAAATGAATGTCGTACGCTCTCTTTGAATGTCCACTTCTCATGTTTCCAATAGCGCTACAAGACTTTAAAACAAATTCTACGCTAAATAATTTCTTAATTCTGTTTTATAGTTATAACTTGAGCTGTCTTTCCTCAAGAAGAACAGCATTTTCTTTCGACAATGGTTCAACATGGATCCAGTTCTGAATTTTCTTACGATGGGTTTGCGAATATTTGTTCAGAAAACTGTGTCTATCGATGACACACAATGTCATCGATCTATGTTGTGTGCCTTTTGTTTTTGACATAACTAGATGGAAAAATTCTGAAAAGGTTCAAAGACTAATTCTCGCCCATAAGGCCGTTTCCTGCAATTAGCTGCAGGAAATCTGTTTTAGTAGTGCAAAATACCGTAAAAACAACATACAAAATTTTCTTGCGTTTAAAACCCAAATGCATCACTTTATTCTAAACACTGTGCTAAGGCTATAACTGTACGGCATTTGAACGGAAAATTTTTGATCCCCACTTATATTTACTACTCAGCATAGTCACCCTGGCGAAGAACACATTTCCATCCAGAGGCCAGTTTGTTGGTACCGTCACTGTAGTGTCTGATTTTGTCGACGGAGCCACAGCGTCACCTCTGTTTGCAGCGCTTCATCACTATCGGAGTCTCGAAGGTGTCACTGAAGCTTTGGGAACAGGTGAAAATCGAATGGTACCAAGTGGGGATGTATGGAGGACGATCGATGACAGTGAAGCCAAGACTTGTTGTAGATATTGCAGCGCTCATGCGCCGTCTGCATTGTTGAGCTGAAGGACAGGGTGGTCCCTGTGTGTACAAACTCACTAAACTGAAACTCGACGGCAACACGCTGTTTCTGACGCACCGACATAGTTACGTTACAGACTGCCATGTTAGACGCTACAATTCGGCCTATGGCGCCCGAGGTTGCAACCTGCGTCAGAGAAGAGGGAAAGTCGACCGAGCAACATGGAATATCTTAACCAATACTATGAACAGAATAAAAATTCGGAGGTATTATTTTTCAGCACGTCCTCGTACTAGCTTCTGCCCATCGCCAATTTCCGAGTTGTTTTTCGAACCGAGAGGGCAACAATCTTTCTTTTCTCAGCGTTTTCCGAGTTTTGTTATTAAACGACGGGAGATCTTTTCCGTTCTTAATACATTACTCGTCGTACCTCTCCAACTCGTAGTGGTTTTGCGTAATATTCATAATGACTGAACAAAATGTGACACCTTACGAGTTTGCGCACTCTGCCTTTCGTTTCCCAGCCCTCACAATAGGGAGTAAAGTATGTGACGACTGCCCGCCCGGTTGGCCGTGTGGTCTAACAGACGGCTTTCCGGGCGGGAAGGAGAGCCTGGTTCCCGGCACGAATCCGCCCGGCGGATTTGTGTCGAGGTCCGGTGAACCGGCCAGTCTGTGGATGATTTTTAGGCGGTTTTCCATCTGCCTCGGCGAATGCGGGCTGGTTAGCCTTATTCCGCCTCAGTTACACTATGTCGGCGATTGCTGCGCGAACAAGTTCTCCACGTATGCGTACACCACCATTACTGTACCACCCAAACATAGGGGTTACACTCGTCTGGTGTGAGACGCTCTCTGGGTGGTCCACCGGAAGCCGAACCGCACAATAACCCTGGGTTCGGTGTGGGGTGGCGGAGGGTTGAAGTGGACTGCGGTAGTCGTCGTGGGGTTGCGGGCCACTGCGGCTGCGGCGGGGACGGAGCCTCTCCGTCGTTTCTAGGTCCCCGGTTAACACACAATTCAATAGAATGCAATACAAGACATACAATGTGACGAGTACCGGTTGATGGGCTGATTTGGGGGAGAGGACCGAACAGCGAGGTCATCGGCCCCATCGGATTAGGGAAGGCTGGGGAGGAAGTCAGACGTGCCCTTTCCAAGGAACCGTTCCGGTATTTGTCTGAAGCGATTTAGGGAAAACACGGAAAACCTAAATCAGAACGGCCGTACGCGGGTTTGAACCGTCGTCGTCCCGGATGCGAGTCCATTGTGCTAACCACTGCGCCACCTGGTTCGGTTTACAACAGCTGTTTGGTTCAAAACTCATTGCAATGCCTTTTGCCGAACGAACTGTAGTTCCATTGGTGACCAACACGGTTCAGTCACGTTAATATGACCACCACCTATGATCGACGTCAGTCACAGACGGCAGCACTAGCTGTGGAGGGCATACAGAGCATATCAAAAATGAGTCAAATGGCTCTGAGCACTATGGGACTTAACTTCTGAGGTCATCAGTCCCCTAGAACTTAGAACTACTTAAACCTAACAAATCTAAGGAGATCACACAGATCCATGCCCGAGGCAGGATTCGAACCTGCGACTGCAGCGGTCGCACGGTTCCACACTGTAGCGCCTAGAACCGCTCGGTCACTCCGACCGGCTAGAGCGTATCAGTATGCTTTGGAAAAACAATGCAATCATTACCCCAACGCGCAATCGCTGCGATTTATCTGACATCATTGGCTTCCGAAAGGGCTAAGTTTGTAAATTGTTCGCATGCCGCCTTGGTTAAACTTTACCGTGCATGGAAAACTGGTTCTATTCGAAACCGGAGTGAACGACGACTGCGTAGGTGTGTAAGCACCTGATTAGATTAGATTAGATTAGATTAGATTAATACTTGTTCCATAGATCATGAATACGACACTTCGTAATGATGTGGAACGTGTCAGGTTAATGAAAGATGTCTGTACAAGATATTACATTACACAAAATATTGCATGACACTAATGCTTAAGTTAGTTTTTTTCCCTCCCTTAATTTATATCTAAAAATTCAGCCAATGAGTAGAAGGAGTAGTCATCTAGAAATTCTTTTAATTTATTTTTAAATATTGGTTGACTATCTGTCAGGCTTTTGATGCTGTTTGGTAGATGACCAAAGACTTTTGTGGCAGCATAATTTATCCCCTTCTGTGCCAAAGTCAGATTTAACCCTGCATAGTGAAGATCATCCTTTCTCCTGGTGTTGTAGCTATGCACACTGCTATTACTTTGGAACTGGGCTGGATTATTAACAACAAATTTCATAAGTGAATATATATACTGTGAGGTTACTGTGAGGATCCCTAGATCCTTAAATAGATGTCTGCAAGATGACCGTGGGTGGGCTCCAGCAATTATTCTGATTACACGTTTTTGAGCAATGAATACTTTTCTACTCAACGATGAATTACCCCAGAATATGATACCATACGAAAGCAGTGAATGGAAGTAGGCTTAGTAAGCTAATTTACTGAGATTCTTATCACCAAAATTTGCAATAACCCTAATAGCATACGTAGCCGAACTCAGACGTTTCAGCAGACCATCAATGTGTTGCATCCAGTTTAACCTCTCATCAATGGACGCACCTAAAAATTTTGAAAATTCTACCTTAGCTGCAGACTTCTGTTCAAAGTCTATATTTATTACTGGAGTTGTGCCATTTACTTTACAGAACTGTATATACTGTGTTTTATCAAAATTTAAAGAGAGTCCGTTTGCTGAGAACCACTTAATAATTTTGTGAAAAACATCATTTACAATTACATCACTTAGTTCTTGGTTTTTGGATGTTATTACTATACTTGTATCATCAGCAAAAAGAACTAACTTTGCATCTTCATCAATATGGAATGGTAAGTCATTAATGTATATCAAGAACAGTAAAGGACCTAAGACCGAACCCTGTGGGACCCCGTGCTTGATAGACCCCCCCCCCCAGTTTGAGGAATCAGCTGTTGTATTAACATTAACTGTTGCGCAGCTGACCGCCTAGATGAACCAAGAGGGTTCCAACTGTATTTCCCCTCAACCATTCAGAAAAGGTTGCCCCGTAAGGGTATCCGCAGCAGGCTCTCGGTTTAAGGCACCGATGCTGACTGATGTTCATCGGCGACAAAGGGTCGAATTTGCACACTAGTACCGCAACTGGACGGCCACTGGTGACAGGTGGCCTTTTCAGGTTACATACAGATGGCTTTTGCAGTGTACGATGTGAAACGCCTGATAGTAAACACCTCGCAACAGTCGTCGGAAAGTGATACACTGGGGCATGTTTTCGTGGCATTCTCTGTTTGACCTCGTCATTCTGCTAGGTACCTGTCTTTGAGAACCATGCCCACCCCTACATACAATTTGTTTTCCTTCGGTACCACGACATCTACCAGCATCGCAATGCAGTATGTCACGCAGCGCGCAAAATAGATGCGTGCTTCGGAGAGCACCAGCAGGACGTCACCGTACTCCACTGGCTGCCAAAGTGTGAGAGGCGGCAGAAGCACCCCCTCATATTGCTATCTTAAATTCGATTTCCCTCTCTAATTGTATGCTGTGAAAAGTTCCCACGCAGCATCTCTCGTCACCAGAGTGGTCCGGTGACAGGCGGGCTCTGCAGATCTTGAGAGGGTTAAGCCGACGGGTGTGAGGGAGTCCAGTGGATGCTTTCCAGACGCCGACATTGTCATAATAGCGGCAGAGACACGCCCGCAGGGGCCTGAAGGAGCGGCTGGGCTAGAGATTCCGTTACTTCGCAGAAACGTAGCGAAAACACTTTCTGACGGGCTACCAGCGAGGCGTGGGAATGACTTGTGTTCCCAAGCAGTCTTGGCGGGCAAATTCCTGTGTTTTCTGCAAAATCGTAACTGTGATTGGCTTGCTCAGGGCATAGCTCCGTGACGCAGCAAAATCAGCGCAGAAATTGGAACCAAGAATCTCCATTGGTGGAATGGTAGTGCTTCGGCAATAGAGTGGAATTTTCCGCCGGTTTTCGAGTTGCTGATTGGAAGTGTTCAGATTTGTACGGCGGCTCTTGTGGGAGTCAGCTCACTCCTTTTCGGTCGGAGTAGGTTACAAGACAGCTCTCGCTGCTTTGGACCACCTGCCTTCCTTTGGCTGTCTAATATACTTTTATTTGATTGTAACTGTTTGACGAAGTTGCTGTACTTTCGACTTCAACGTAACTTTCCGAGTACAGTTGGCAAATGAGCGTTCTGTGTACAAACGGCCTATCTTGTCTGTCTTGGTAAGTTTTGGCTAAAGTTGACTGTATCGGCGTTACTGTGTGACTTCGCTTGTTAAAGTCAATCACCGTCAGTGATTGTGTGACGAGCCTTCTTCGTCTTCCTCAGAGGAGAAGTCTTTAGTCTGGAACAACCAGGCCAGGACAATTTGTTTCGGGCTATACTCGCGACATTATCATCACCACGACGGGACGTCGAAACAACCAGCCATCGCTTCCATTACGCCAGATCGTGTCCTTGCAGTTAAGAGGACAGCTTGGTAATGTACGTCCACAGACCGGCAGATTAGGGAATTTTGCTAGGTGATAATCAGAGCTCAGCAGAGCGCGCCTGTTCGTCTTGGGTGTTCATTGTCTGAGTCACTACGGTAGTAGCAATTAATGTTGAGTTGGCTGGGTGTTTCTCTTAAGATTTGATTTGCAAGGAATTGGCTCCACGTAACACTTCGTCATAAATGTCACAATCTAGTTTATGGACAACTTCACCTTCACAGCATTTATTTGGGTATCCAGTTTGATCCAATTTGATATATTGTAAATGTTTCATTTGTTTTGTTTACGATTTTGAGTTAAGTCATAATAAATCAAATTGTTATTTTGGATAGAACTTTCATTCTGTTAATCGGTAGAGCAACCCTTTCATTTCTCACTACGTTACTGAAACTGTCATTTATTTAATTAATGTCTATCAAATTAAATTACTGCAGGTGCCAAACTCTTTTCTACTCCACTTGCAGGGTCGATTACAGTCAGTTCGTGTTTCTTCTTAATCCATGTGCAACAGTAAAAGTCGGAGTTAGAAAAGGGGGGGGGGGCTTAGAGCACCATTTCCATATGAAGATTCGAGAAGAATTCAGTGATAAATACACTGCTAGTCCCGGCACCTCGCAAGTCCTCGGATTTAAACCCAAGTGCGACCACGCCGATCGGTCTGTTCGTGCGATGGGTCCTCGACCGAGAGTCCCAGCACGGCTGCTCACGGCCGCGGGGTCGCCATGGCTCCACCCCTGCAGGTGTGTTCCGGAAATTCATTGACTCTCTTCCTGCAAGGCTCGCAGCGGTTCAAATGGCTCTGAGCACTGTGGGAATTAACATCTGAGGTCATCAGTCCCCTAGAACTTAGAACTACTTAAACCTAACTAACCTAAGGACATCACACACAGCCATGCCCGAGGCAGGATCGGAACCTGTACCGCAGCAGTCTCGCGATTCCCGACTGAAACGCCTAGAACCGCTCGGCCACAGCGGCCGGCGCTCGCAGTGGTCCGCGCTGCAGAAGTTGGTTGTTCAGGCTTTTGACAGGCGTTCTCATCAATTTGGCTGGACAGTGTACTACAGTCGTTACCAACAGTCGCGCATTTAGATTAGTACTTCACTAACGCTCTTCGAACTTTTCGAAGATTTCCTAGCTTCTCACAACAACTTCCTAGATTCAGACACGCAACAACAACATCCGCGACTGGTGGGCCGAAAGTGTGGCGTGTCACAACATTAACGCCACACTTTCGGCCCGACCAGTCGCGGACTGTAGTTTTATTTCAGTTTAATTTCGGTGATAAATGTGAAATGGTGGTTAAGACTTGGTGTTCACCGATGCAGTCCACTGTGTCACTTGGTGGTGTTAACGTTAAGCTTATTGACAAGATTGTGATGGTAACCTTCAAGCCATTTTTGAAAGGGCCTACATCATCTTTTATTCAGACCAGGTAACTCTGAAGCTTCAAATATTTCGAAGCAGTAATCAGTACTTAGTTTTATGACAAAAATTTGGTGAAAATCATATTTTAAAAAATATAGTTAGTGTCGTAGCTGATGGATGATTTGTACGATTAATCGCAACGAGTTCTTTTACATTCATTTTATAGGCTCAAATGTGAAAATGACTACAAGTTTTTTTAAATGCAAGTCTAAATTAGTAATTAGTACCCACTATCTCTTACTCATAATATGAAATCATCTACGGAATACGAGGAGTTGTCAAGGGGAAACTTTTCTCAGTTTGTTTTCAAGCTTAACTTTACTCTCTGCCAGACATCCTATACCAGAGGGTAGGTGATCTAAAATTGAGATAAAAAATTGTGGTGACGGATCTGAGCTCTCCTTTTCTGTTTTAAGTCAACCTTAAAGTGGAATAATGTACGTGATTTTTTCTTCTGCTTTTTAGTTATGAACATCAGAGTTTCTATTGTACTTTAATGCTTACTTACAGGAGACTCAGAGAGAAAATAAATGTACTGTGAAGCGGTAATCAAGTTAGATGACTCCTTAAACAGTTGCCTAAGATTATTATTATTATTTCTCTCTCTCTCTCTCTCTCTCTGTGTCTTAGCGTACTGCAATTTAAGAGTGTTTTGCACTAGACGCATTTTGTTTACAAAGTATCATGTTGTCAAGCTGAAAGGTACTGTCCTCGTTGTTGGTTTAGGCTGAAGTCGAGAAAACCTGGTTTCCATTTCAGCCTGCTCTATATATTGTGGTTTTTTTTTTCTTGTGCGCTTTTTCCTTTGCGTCGTTTGCATTTCAGTTTCGTATACTTCCATAAAGTAAGGAGCGGATTTTTGTGGTCGAGGAACTGACCGATTGCTAGAACGTCCCAGCAGACGTTCGCAGAGACTTGGTGACAATGTTGAAAATACGAGGTCTGTTCAAAAACTTCCGGAACTTTGTTCACAGATTTTTTGTACCTTTTACTTATTGTGTATAGTCTCCTTCGAAATACTCTCCTCCCCCGCCGGCAGGAGTGGCCGTGCGCTTCTAGGCGCTGCAGTCTGCAGTCGAGCGACCGCTACGAGCGCAGGTTCGAATCCTGCCTCGGGCATGAATGTGTGTGGTGTCCTTAGTTCTAAGTTCTAGGCGACTGATGACCTCAGATGTTAAGTCGCATAGTGCTCAGAGCCATCTGAACCATTTTTTCCACGGGATTTTCAACTTTGGAAATAAAAAGAAGTCCGCGGCGGCCAAGTCAGCAGAGCGTGGAGTATGAGGCAGCACAGTGATTTCGTTTTTTTGTGCAAGTCACGTACCAAGAGGAATTAATGTGCAGGTGCGTTATCGTGATGCAAGAGCCATGAATTGTCTCGACACATATTGTTTGTTTCCTTCTCAAATTTTCTCGCAGGCGTCGCAACACGTCTCGATAGTACTATGGATTAACAGTTTGTCGCTATGGCACGAATTCATGGTCTTGGAGAACCTTTCCCGACCCATTGTACAGACTGAACCTTGGTCTCGCCATCATAACCGCAGACGCACATCTCATCACCAGTTGCGATTCTCTCAAGGGACATCTCGTTCTCATTTGTGCTATCGAAAAGCTCTTCCACAGATTGAGAGGCGAAGATCTTTCTGGTCTCGACTCATGAGCCTTGAGACGAACTTGGCAGCGACACGATGCATTCCAAGACATGTCGCCAAAGAAGTTCTAACATTTGTAAAATTTCTTTGGCGACAATAGTCAATAAATGTGTGAAGATGTCCCTGCAAGCCGAAAACCGGTTGACACAGTAAAAGTAATAACGTAGAACAAAAGGAAACTAGCGCTTTTCATTTATTATAGCGTTGTTGTACCAAGAACGTCGGAAGATTCAGACTCCTAAATAAGGTACGAGCATATGGGATTGGTTTCCAAGTATGTGAGTGACTCGAAGACTTCTTAAGTAATAGAACCCAGTACGTTGTACTCGATGGTGAGTGTTCATCGGAGGTGAGGGTATCATCTGGAGTGCCCCAGGAAAGTATGGTAGGTCTGCTGTTGTTTTCTATCTACATAAATGATCTTTGGATAGGGTGGAGAGCAATGTGCGGCTGTTTTCTGATGATGCTGTGGTGTACGGGAATGTGTCGTCGTTGAGTGACTGTAGGAGGACACAAGATGACTTGGACAGGATTTGTGATTGGTGTAAAGGATGGCAGCCAACTCTAAATATAGATAAATGTAAATTAATGCAGATGAATAGGAAAAAGAATCCGGTAATGTTTGAATACTCCATTAGTAGTGTAGCGCTTGACACAGTCACGTCGATTAAATATTTGGGCGTAACACTGCAGAGCGGTATGAAGTGGGACAAGCATGTAATGGCAGTTGTGGGGAAGGCGGATAGTCGTCTTCGGTTCATTGGTAGACTTTTGGGAAGATGTGGTTCATCTGTAAAGGAGACCGCTTACAAAACATTAATACGACCTATTCTTGAGTACTGCTCGAGCGTTTGGGATCCCTATCAGGTCGGATTGAGGGAAGACATAGAAGCAATTCAGAGGCGGGCTGCTCGATTTGTTACTGGTAGATTTGATCATCACGCGAGTGTTACGGAAATGCTTCAGGAACTCGGGTGGGAGTCTCTAGAGGAAAGGAGGCGTTCTTTTTGTGAATCGCTACTTAGGAAATTTAGAGAACCAGCGTTTGAGGCTGACTGCAGTACAATTTTACTAGCGCCAACTTACATTTCGCGGAAAGACCACAAAGACAAGATAACAGAGATTAGGGCTCGTACAGAGGCATTTCCCTCGTTTTGTTTGAGAGTGCAACAGTGAGAAAAGATGCTAGTTGTGGAACGAGGTACCCTCCGCCACGCACCGTATGGTGGATTGCGGACTGTGTATGTAGATGTAAATAGATGAACATGAAAAAAGTTTCTGTGAGTTATTACAAAGTGGTAGGAGCACCATAAATGAATCGAAGAACTGAGTCTGCACAGCAAAAGGCATAATGTGTGCCTTGGATTATTGAAACGAAGTCAGATACCCAAGTTCAGCGAAGTTTCAGAACGCGGAACGGGAAATCACCATCCTCTCGGCCATTCACAGCAAACTGGCACTGGGGAAAAAAGCTAGTGCGGGTTTGAAGCAACGTGTAGCGAACCCCCGGAAGAGTACGTACGTTTCTGTTCACGGGACATCCACAACTGTTATTCATTGTCAAAGATAAAATTCACTGTTCCACTGCGGCGGAGGACTTTCCGGGCTCCCTGCAGAGAGAGCACTACGAGCACGGCTTTCTTCCAACTGCGAGCGTCTTCCCGCGCGCGCCGACTGCCTGCTCCCGGCCTCATAAATGTCGACGCCGCGACTCGATTAACATGTGTCTCGCCTCGGAGCAGTGACAGCAGCAACTACCACCACCTGAAAATGTCGGGCAGCTGCATAGATGCAATATTGTGGGATTTACACAAAGCGATTCGGCGGAAAACTCGACAAGTGTATTTGCAGTTCAGCTTCGATTGCGTTAAGTATGTAGGAAGGTATTATTATTCTTTTAAAAATTTTGCGAATGCACCTGAAGATGGGTCATATGAACTGAAACCTGGTACCGTTTTCTTATTCAGAAATAAATAATTTTTACAACTGTCAATAAAATTCTTCCGCGTTTGAGGCCACTTTGTCAACTGCTAAATTCCGACGTTTCGGCGACTATTGCAAAACGCCTTCCTTAAGGTGTGTTGCTGACTGAGCAATACACCCTGAGGAAGGCTTTTTGCCATAGTCACCGAAACGTCGGAATTTAACAGTTGACTGTTCCTCAGGGTGTATTGCTGACTGAGCAATACACCCTGAGGAAGGCGTTTTGCAAGTCACTGAAACGTCGGAATTTAACAGTTGACAATGCGGCCTCAAACCCAGAAGAATTTTATTGACTGTGACTGCGGAAGCCCACGTTTACAATTTTTACAACTGTAGCGGATTTTATCGTTGACTTCGGACAGGTGGCCAAGATCGGGAAAGAATCTGGCAGGTTGTCCAGCACTCGCCATAGAACGGTGTTCGTAAGGCATGAAAAGAACTACGTATCGCTCGTATGACAGTCCACCGGGTACCCCGAAAGCGCCTTCATCTGTTACCGTACAGACTGCGATTATTACAGGAAGTCAAACCAGGCGAGAAACCGAAAGAAGCTGCATTTACGCAGGACACAGGGCTGACCAAGTCTATCTACCACACTGGAACAAATAAGGAAAAACATTTTCTTCAGTTATGTCGCGCTTGTCACCTGGAAAGGCAAAATATTTATTCACCACCTTACACAAAAAAAGCTTTTTTGGGTTGGTACATCAGACACTTTACCATTTTTCCACTAAGTTAATTACAAGCCGACATATACGACACCGAAGTTGTAAAGCACCTTTCTGGACGTCCTGCACATCAGACCTGTTAATCACGGATTTTCGTGAGTCTATCTTGTGGAGCGACCTGTCCACAGTGCCTGGTTATCGACAGCCCTAGGTTCCGAAAAATTCGATGTTGGCGTGTTATGAGTATCTCCTATATCTCCAACACCGATCATCTTTCGGCCAAGCGAAAGTAACGCAGCCCCTAAGGCTCTGAACACTATGGGAGCAGTCCCTAAGGTTAATGGCTGTCACGCTGACGTTAAAGGTTGAGATCTTAAAAGAGTACTTTTTCTCATTTCATCACACAGAATATCATCAAATAGTAAATGTTATGCAATATTTCTAAAACATAGCCATTTTCGCAGCAGTGATTTCGGCAATATATCAATCATTACAGAAAATTTTATTCAAATGTGTATTCAGTTTATAATTCGTGGTAAAAGTGACAAATATTTGTATAGCGTTCGCCTCATTCGTGGAGATCAAATCTTTGTAGATGAAAGAAAATGAAGCATTTGCGCTGTGAAACTTGCCCAATTCTGTGATGCTTACTTTTACGGACAAACAAACTTTCGCGAAAAAAATTCAAATTGCTCCCACCTTTTTTCGAAGTAAGACTCCTTAAAAATACCTTTTTTAATTATGCATCTGTTCAGTGCACTTACTTTCACAGGAATGATCAAATATGCGTGGCTGGCATCGAAGTTGATCCATGAAAGAAAAGTCTTTTTTAACTTATTTTCTGGTATCACTCCTGGAAAATGGGTGTGCAAGCAAGGTAGTAGCTTTCATTAAACGTGCGTTATGCTCTATGAATTTGTTTCGGTTCCTTCTATGATAGATACCATCTGCAATTCTCTTCCACTACACCAAGCAATCTGTAATAAGGGAGTACATATTTGAAGAAAGTCTGCTGTAATGACGGATTTCGTTAATAAAGTATTATGGCGAAAATGTCTATATGTTAAACAATATTGCATGACGTGTACTAATTAACGATATTGTAATATGAAACGGAGAAAAAGATACACGGCCTGGATTTGAAATTGTGCCATCAACGTGACAGCGGTGAATCTCAGGCGCAACGTTACGTTCGCTTCCTCCTGACAAGGGAACCTCCCCATCGCACCCCCCTCCGGTTTAGTTATAAGTTGGCACAGTGGACAGGCCTTGAAGAACTGAACACAGATCAATCGATAAAACTGGAAGAAGTTGTATGGAACTATGAAAAAAATAACCAAAATATACAAACTGAGTAGTTCATGCGCAAGATAGGTAACATCAAGGATAGTCTGAGCTCAGGAGCGCCGTGGTCGCGTGGTTAGTGTGAGCAGTTGCCGAACGAGAGGCCCTTGGCTCGTCTTCCGTCGAGTAAAAAATATAATTTTTTAATTTCAGACAATTATTGTCCGTCCGTCCGATGCAACTGTGAAACTGTTGCATTCATTTCTTGCAGTTTATGTGACAAACTCTTATGTTTTCATCACTTTTTTGGGAGTGATTATCACATCCACAAGAAAACCTAAATCGGGCAACGTAGACGAATCTTTTTACCCATTCGCCAAGTGTACAAGTTAGGTGGGTCGACAACGTATTCCTGTCACGTGACGCACATGCCGTCACCATTGTCTTATAGAATATATCTGACGTGTTTTCCTGTGGAGAAATCGGTTGACCTATGACCTTGCGATCAAATGTTTTCGGCTCCCATTGGAGAGGCACGTCCTTTCGTCTACTAATCGCACGGTCTTGCTGTGCGGTCGCAGAACACAGACACTAAACTTATTACAGTGAACAGAGACGTCAATGACCGAACGGACAGATCATAACTATGACAGAGGGAAGACTTGAACCAAGGAGCTCTCGCTCAGCAGCTGCTCACGCTAACCACGGGACCACGGCGTTCCTGAGCCCAGATTATCCTTGATATTACCTATCTTGCACATGAACTACTCAGTTTGTATATATTGGTTATTGTTTTCATAGTTCCACACAACTTCTTCCTCTTTTCTCGACTGATTTGTGTTCAGTTTTTCAGGGCCTATCCACTGTGCCAACGCATAACTAAATCGGAGGGGGTGCGGTGGGGAGGTTCTCTTGTGAGGATATCTAAAGTTCGGAGGTACAGCAGCTACGTATAAGAATCTTAGCAGTTTTCTCGGAAACGTCGTTAGCCAGGTGATGAGGACAGATCCCTCTACAATGTACCTATGTGTCACGACAGTCCACGATAAACAAGTCTGATGGTCCCCTTGTCAGAACTGACTCTTGTGACACAAAGTCGACGGCTTTGGGTTCACAAATTGTGCTGAAATGAAGAGAACGGCCAGTACGCGACAAGAGTGATGTTAGGCAGCCTTAAGACTGACGATAGAGGTAACACTCTACTCGCTTAGGCCGGTAATGCACTATGATATTTCTTTGTTAAAGTTGGTATGTCAAATATTTATGTCAAAGAAATTTGATGGTGTAATAGGGAACTTTGTGAAATCCCACATTTTGTCAAAGAAATATGACCAAATCTAGATTTGCAATGTGAAATGTAATAGCTTGGACCGCTGGCATCACTACAGCTATTTGCAGCCTGTGGTGTGTTTGTAAACATGGCTGCAAAGTTTAATTGGTATGTTCCTTCGACTCTTTATAATAGTTACGATACTGCTGTGCCTGTATTATTCTGATTACGAATAAAAGTTCCTTTAGACAAGCATGCATGTCCAACCCAATCTGCAGCTGAAGGTTGTCCTTATTCGCTATTGCGAATTCGTTTAATATATTTCATAACGGCTGTAGCCACCGCAGTGTGTGTTCCTTTGGAGATGCATTAATATCCAAAGGGACTTCGCATCCTAATCAGAATAATACAGGCACTGCAATATAGTATTTATCTGTCGACACAGGACAAGCGACTGTCAAGTACAACGTTTGACCTGTACGGGAATGTACGTAATGGATGTACGAGTACAGGCGGTAGACGCATGGTTGACGATATGTGGAAGTTGTGTGTGGGCGTCAGTTGTGCACGGATAGTCAAATGGGCCTATCCTCTATAGCCTTCATACTTTGTCACCATAGTTTTATGTATAACATTCATTCTATAACCGTTAAATGCCGGCATGGTAGCTCAGCGTGTTCGGTCAGAAGGTTAGCAGCCTTCTGTAATAAAAAAAAACTGAGTTAATCGATCAACAACGAACTTAAACGGGTGTCTTACGACGTCCACCCCGAGCAGATGCAACGATCGAAAGCGAATAAAATGAGATTTCAAAAAATGGTAAGGCGACCGCTAGTGATAAGCGGAAAATCGGGGTTCGAGTCCCTGTCGGACATAAATTTTCGCTGTCATCATTCCACTCTGCAGCTTATGATTGTCCTTATTCGCTATTGCGGATGCATTTAATATCTTTATAATAACCTCGATTCGACTGGGGTGGGGGCCTAGGAAAGGGTACAATGCATTGTATTAATAGTGCGCTGATGAGGATGTGGGATATACTGCATGCGACTTCATATCCACAGTCACAGCAGCTGCCATCCACGCCTACATCTATAAATATCAAGACAGCTTTTCAGCAAACCGGAACAGAGGACGACACACTCCAAAATAAATAAAATCATAACTCTCCATTCCACTTTGTCTGTTTTTGAACTCTGGGAGCCACAAGTTAAAAAGTTCTTTATCTGTCTCGTGCTTTTTATTAATTTTGTAGTTTTTGGAACATTATTTGTATTAATTAAATTTTTGAAAAATAGTTTTAATGCCCGTATAGCGAACTAAAGATTTATTTGTCTTCAGATATTTCTCCTTCAGGCTGGCTGGAGAGGCCCAGCGGTTCTAGGCGCTTCAGTCTGGAACAGCGCGACAGCTACGGTAGCAGGTTCGAATCCGGCCTCGGGCATGGATGTGTGTGATGTCCTTAGGTTGGTTAGGTTTAAGCAGTTCTAAGTTCTAGGAGACTGATGTCCTCAGAAGTTAAGTCCCATAGTGCTCAGAGCCATTTGAATCATTTTCACCTTCAGTGCTTTATAAATCGCTTCACACGTATCTGGAACTGTTTTGGTTAATGTACACTGTGGTATTCGTATACTGTATTGTAACCTAGAGTAGCTGTCTCCTGTAGTAAGAAATCGTATCGTTATAGTAAGCCTGTGTTCTGCACATATCGTATTTCTCAAGTGAGCAGCCACTTAAAAAATACTGAAGTGCACATTCTTACAATCGTTAGTAATTTATATAAACTTTGATGGCCTCCATTGCAGCTCACGTAAAAAAATTTTGCTGAACGCTTTTACTGCCTCGCCGTAAAACCCACGGTTTCACCCAGATATGTTTTTGTTTTCTTTCCGCCGCTTCTGTTCCGAATGCAAACAAAATGTATTTGTGGCACAAGCAGCTGGTGGCACATTGTAACAAGTTGTTGTTGTCCGGCCGCACGGGATTAACGGAGCGGTGTGCGTGTTCGATCAAAGGGTTTGCTGCCCTCTGTAATAAAAAAAAAACTGAATTAATGGATCTACGATGAACTCAAACGGATGTCTTGCGACGTCGGCCCCGAGCAGATACAACGACTGGAAACGAACAAAATGAGATTAAAAAAAAGAAAAAAGCGGTCTAAGGCGCTGCAGTCATGGACTGTGCGGCTGGTCCCGGCGGAGGTTAGAGTCCCCCCTCGGGCATGTGTGTGTGTGTTTGTCCTTAGGATAATTTAGGTTAAGTACTGTGTAAGCTTAGGGACTGGTGACCTTAGTAGCTAAGTCCCATCAGATTTCACACACATTTGAACATTTTTTTGTTGTTCTCCGCCATCTTGAACTTTGGCAGAAAAAATTACGACAGTGTAATATCCCTTTTCAGTGGCATGTCAAAGCTCGTTGTCAAAGGAACTTGACGAATATTTAATATTTCTTCGTCAAAGAAATATGGTGGTGTGATACCACCCTCGCAAAATATGATTGACCTATGCTCATTAGATGACAAAGGCGTAGAAATTGGAGGAAGAAGAGTGGGGTGTTTGAGGTTTGCTGATGACACGGTCCTTCTAGCCACAGGGAAAAAAGAATTACAGGATTTGGTGGACGGCATTGAAACTAACGGAAAAAATATGGAATGAAAATTAACACAAATAAAACAAAAGTATTGCCACTAGGAGGAAATAAAGAAGTAAAAATTATGCTGAATGGAGAAATACTAGAACAGGTGCAAAATTTTTAGTACCTTGGAAGCAGGATAGACACCGACTGGAAGTGCACCACAGAAATTAAAACAATGATAGCAAAGGCAAAAGAGGCGTTTTATAAGAAAAGGAGAATTTTCAGCAGCGGTCTGGACAGAGAACTCAGGAAGAGACTCATAAAAAGTCTTGTATGGAGTGTTCTTCTATATGGATCTGTAACATGGACTATGAGGAAGAGAGACAGAGAAAGGCTGGAGGCTTTTGATATATGGACATGGCGGAGGATGGAAAGAGTAAGTTGGATGGACACAGTAAAAAATGATGAGGTATTGAGAAGAGTGAGAGAGAAAAGACTGTTACTAGATGTAATAAAGAGAAGAAAAAGAAATTTAATCGGGCATATATTAAGAAAGAATGACGGACTGATAAAAACAGTTTTAGAAGGTTATGTAGAAGGGAAAAGGAAGCGAGGAAGGAAGAGATTCCAGATACTGGATGACATGATGGACGGTACAACATACAGCAGCCCTAAGAAGGAAGCAGTGGATGGCAGAAAATGGAGAGGCAAACGACCTGCTAATATAGCAGATAACTGATGATGATGAATAGCAGCCTCAGAAAGGAATGTACAATTGACGCAGTGCCCCGTCGGACTTACAAAAATCCGTGGTTAACAGGTACGGTGGTCGCTTTGTGAGAAATGACGCTTGTGAGCACAGTGCTTGCATTTCACGCCAGCGAGCACGCCTCCGTGTGATCGCTTCCGAAAGCTAATCAGCCGCTCCAGAAATCAGGAACATGTGCGCTTCGGCATCTGCATTCACGTCCACTACCGAAAAATCAGAGCTCTGCAGCGTTCCTCGTGTACTCGGGCCCGGGGGTGTATCGTTTGCAGAGAGCTTCATCTCGCAGGCGCCAGCCTGCACGCAAAACACAGTGGGGCAGGCCGCGCTGACAGCTGAACGTCGTGGCGGGCGCCGCACTTATTGCTTGGCGACCGCGTCCGGAGCTGAGCAGAGGCGAGAGGTGCGCGCAGCTGCTTTATCGCGGCGGCCGGAATGCGCTGTGGCCAGCAGCAGCCGCCCACCTCACAGACTGCCTGCCTGGAAACCTGCACAGGGCTCCCAAGCTGCCGGTGGTAGCAGCGCGGAGCAGGGCCGGCAGCCGCTCTCAGTCACTCTCTCAGCGAGGCGGCAGTAGGCGCGTACAAGGGTAGGCCAAAAATATGAGGGGTGTTTCCGTAAGAGCGTGCGAAAACTTAACAGGACATAGAGGACGCTCTACTGAACAATTTGTGGCAGGGAACCTGGGTCGAGAAGCCAGCATAAAGAGATAATAGGAATAAAAACAAATTACTGTGAAAAAAAAGTTCAAATGTGCGTGAAATCTTATGGGACTTAACTGCTAAGGTCATCAGTCCCAAAGCTTACACACTACTTAACCGAAATTATCGTAAGGACGAACACATACACCCATGCCCGAGGGAGGACTCGAACCTCCGCCGGAGCCAGCCTCACAGTGTATGACTGCAGCGCCTTAGACTGCTTTTTTTTTTAATCTCATTTTTTGTTCGTTTTCGTTCGTTGTATCTGCTCGGGGCGGACGTCGCAAGACACCCGTTTCAGTTCGTCGTTGATCCATAAACTCAGTTTTTCTTATTGCAGAGGGCAGTTAACCCTCTGACCGAACACGCTGAGTTACGGTGACGGCCCGCTCGGCTAATCCCGCGCGGCCATTACTGTGTACTTTTTTATTTAAATTAGTTAACTGCGAATACCATCACTGACACAATGAACGTAATAATTGTACTGTTCTCACAAAACTGCTGCAACTGACGGCCATCAATTTCAACGCAAGCATGACATCGGCTAACGAGATTCTGACGCACCACGAAAAATATTCCTGGTATTTTTCTAATCATATCACAGGCAGCTACAATTGTCCCAACTAATTCCATCTCCGTATCCACTGGGGGTCTCATACACAAGTGACTTTAGATATCCCCATAGGAAATAATCAAGGGGATTCAGGTCAGGTGACCTCGCAGGTCGTCCAATAGGACCTCTCCTTCCAATTCAGCGACCGGGAAATACAATTTTGAGATGGATGCGGACATCCACACTGAAGTGAGGCGGTGCATCGTCACGTTGTATTCACATCTTCTCAAGAACAGGCAAGGGTACGTTCTCCAACAACGCAAGCAGAACTCTATTCCTAATGAAGATTACGAAATGAGACACTTAAAGTAGTAAAGGAGTTTTGCTATTTGGGGAGCAAAATAACTGATGATGGTCGAAGTAGAGAGCATATAAAATGTAGACTGGCAATGGCAAGGAAAGCGTTTCTGAAGAAGAGAAATTTGTTAACATCGAACATAGATTTAAGTGTCAGGAAGTCATTTCTGAAAGCATTTGTGTGGAGTGTGGGATCTCTCAGCCTGACTTCTTCAACAGTGGTTGTTAATTGGTCCGATGTTCTGAGGAAGCTTTCCCTTGACCTTAGACCCTGCGGGCAGGGTTCTTGTCCATGCATGGGATGCGTTTCTTCCTGCTCCAGTTTCGATTCTTCCGTGTTCGCTGCTGTTTCTATTCGAAAAAGGGGTCAAGGGGTGTAATTCCTGCAAGGTAGTAGAGCCATTCGACTGGAGTTGGCTTCAACTACTCTGTTATAATTCTGCATGTGTCGTTTAGTGCAATATCCAACTGTCTGGCATGTGTTTACTTACACCAAACAGGTCAGGCATACTATGCAACGGAGTAGAATAATGCCATTGCAGAAGTTCGCATGGTTTCAGTTATGGAACAATGGAAGAAAATCTTGTTTTACACTGATTCTAACTTTGAGTTTACGTCCTTGCAGTAAACATGATGATTTGCGCAGCCATATCATGGTGTTTCATGGGCCCCATTGTTACTCTGCAAGGACACATTATTGCCAAGGATAACCTGACCACCTTTTGGCTGATCAGCTCCATCCCATGGTACAGTGTTCGTTCCCCAGTGGTGTGTTTCAAGATGAGGGGGTCTCCTGTTGACACGCCTCTCATCGTCCACGACTGGTTTTGTGAGGGAGAGGATGAATTTTCGCTCCCGTCCTGACCACACATGTCACCACAAGTGAATATCATTGAGTCTAAGTGGCCTCCTTTGGACAGAAGTGTGCGTGGTCATTAACGACCTCCATCATCGTTGCATGAACTAGTCACTATTTTGCAGCAAGAATGGAATCATATTTTCTTGAACACCAAGTCTTCTTATCCGTTCCGAAACGACTGGATGCTGCTTTCAATGCTAACGGTTTTCCTACACCGTACTGGGTATGAGGGGTAGAGGTGGTAGAACCATTCGACCGGAGTTGACTTCAACCAGCCTGTTATAACTATGCATGTGTCGTTCAGTGCAATATCCATCTGCCTGGCATGTGTTGCCTTACACCAAACAGGTCATTACGATTATGTCCTGATTTTGATGTTTCCATATTTTTGTCCGAACCCCGTACATCTCTACAGACCTCCACAAGCCACACTACGGTGTGTGGTGGAGCGTCAGTAGAGGACTCTTCCCGATCTACCTCTCCCCTGGTCCATTCGGGATGACGTGAAGAAAAAGCAAGTGCCGGTACGTATCCGTCCAAGCCGGAATTAATCCTTCCGTGATGCTTACTTGAGACGTTTCGGGAAGCAGTGCTATGCACTGCAAAGCGCCATTCAACTTCCCATACGTAATTTTAGTCAATATTCGTCAATCGTTTTTCGATGCTACACGCATCTGAAGTCAGATTTGTTTCTAAGCGCTAAAAATCATATTACACAACTCTTAACTGTGTTTAATGTGTACACTAACGTTTTGTGCATTACGATAGATTTATTTGTGACACCATATAATTTTACCGTTATATGTGAAGTTACTTCTTTGTTGCGACAATGAAACACTGCGTAAATATATTCGTCATAGACCGGCTAGTTAATATATGAAGCCCAGTCTTGTCGCAAGCTCTATTTTCCCTTTTCTCAATAACTTAGACACAGTAAGTCTAATGAAAGCGACGAGTTGTTCAAGAACAAGTCGGTCTGGCCTTACAATCTGTAAAATACCAGACGTGAAGAAAATGCAGAAGAAGGAAAATGTTTATTCGGTGAACTTTGTATCAGTGGAGCGGAAGCTTCTGTGGTTAGTTGTAAGGACAGTAAGGTAATAAATTTGGTAGGGGCAATGCCTGAATTACGGGTCTTTACCGCCAAAATCTGTATGTCAGGATAAAATTTGTCACTGTTCTCTACGGGCTAACAAGAAGATTAGATGCAATCCCCATAAACGTGTAGGTTATGAACAAACCAGTTGTGAAAAGTGTGATGTTGGACTCTATTTCAACAATAACTGCTTCCAGATATTTCGTACCGAATTGTACACCAGACGTGAACAGTTCGTATACAAGATCTGTGTACTTACAGCGAAGGGTTTCAGAACTACAACACGCACTTTTTTCAGCAAAAATTGGGTTCGGCAAGCTAAATGATGTTTTATGTTATTTTTTCATCATATGACGTGTGTCAAAGACTTTGATTGTTGCTACGTTACGTAAATATAAATTATTGAGATACAGAGGGTTGATACACTGAAGAGCCAAAGAAACTGGTGCACCTGCCTATTATGGTGTAGGGCCACCGCGAGCACGCAGAAGAGCCGCGACACGGCGTGAGACAGACTCGACTAATGTCTGAAGAATTGCTGGAGGGAACTGACACCATGAATAATTCAAGGCTGTCCGTAAATGATCTCTTCTGGACAGCAAGTTGCAAGGCATCCCGGATGTGCTGAATAATGTTCGTGTCTGGCGAGTTTGGTGGCTAATGGAAGTGTTAAAACTCAGAAGAATGTTCTAGAACCACTCTGTAGCAATTCTGGAAGTGAGGGGTGTCGCATTGTCCTGCTGGAATTGCCCAAGTGCATCGGAAAACACAATGGACATGAATGAATGCAGGTGATCAGACAGGATGCTCACGTACATGTCACCTGTCAGAGTCTATCTAGACGTATTACTCCAACTGCACACGCCCAACACCATTACAGAAGCTTCACCAGCTTGAACAGCCCCCTGCTGACATGCAGGATCTATGGATTCGTGAGGTTGTCTTCATACCCGTACACGTCCATACGCTCGATAGAGTTTGAAACGACACTCGCCCTGCTAGGGAACATGTTTCCCCTCATCAATATTTCAATGCTGGTTTTAAATCATGCAGTCATCAAGCGTACACGAGTGGGCCTTCGGCTCCGAAAGCCCATACCGATGATGTTTCGTTGAATGCTTCGCTCGCTGACATTGTAGATGGACTAGCATTGAAATCTGCAGCAATTTGCGGAAGGGTTGCACTTCGGTCACGTTGAACAATTCTCTTCAGACGTCGTTGGTCCCGTTCTTGCAGGATATTTTTCCCACAGCAGCGATGTAGGAGATTTGACGTTTTTACCGGATTCCTGATATTCGCGGTACACTCGTGAAATGGTCGTACGTGAAAATTCCGTCGTCTTCGCTGCGTCGGACAAGCTGTATCCCATAACTTGTGTGCCGACTATAACACCACGTTGAAACTCAGGCGTTGCTGACCGCAGCGCCGATTACTGCGTATTTACATATATCTCTATTTGAATACGCATGCCTATACCAGTTTCTTTGAGCTTCAGTGTATGTTGAAAGAATGAGTCTATATAACAACTTTAATTCACATTTTTTTAGTGGAGTTTGGTATATGTACCACTAAACGAGGATCTTATTACGTAAGTGGTAAATGCGAAAATTAGAAAAATAATTGAGTAAAGACACAGACAGCACATTATAGCTGATAACAGATCATAGTTGCAGATCACGGTAAATAACAACAAATAATATTTTTAGAATACTGTGAAGGAAAAGGTAAATAATAGGAAAAATATATTATTTTTACATTAATTAAATTGCTACTTAATATTCTGGCGATTCATTCGGTCTCATGAGGTAATGTTTAAGAACTACATAGGTATGAGATTACTTCCTGACAAACGGACAGAAGCTCTCCGTGAAATACACATGCAGTTATACGTGTAGGCCACAATGTATAGAAAAGTCCACAAGGAAGTTCTCGGATTTCCTAATGAAAGTGCCGTGATGGTACAACTGAGAAACTGGTGATTTAGTTCGTCTAGTACTTTGCACAATAGGACTTGTTGTGCGCAACACCGCTCACACGAAGAGAATAGTTGACTTGAGTCTCCTCGTGACGCGGAACTCCAGCAGGAAGCTGTGGAGACCACGACGGCTGTTCTGTGGAACTGACGCAGGAAGCTACGGCGCTGTAAGTCCACACGTTGGTCCCATACGCTGCTTGTCGCATCCGTCTCCTGGGGCTGAACAGTTCTTGAGGTGTTTTCGCCCTCCCACTTCTTCCCATTCTTCTTCCCA
The DNA here is from genome assembly GCF_023897955.1 of Schistocerca gregaria. Classification (NCBI taxonomy): domain Eukaryota; kingdom Metazoa; phylum Arthropoda; class Insecta; order Orthoptera; family Acrididae; genus Schistocerca; species Schistocerca gregaria. The sequence goes on along the minus strand of NC_064920.1, from coordinate 3,409,437 downwards.
CGAAGATATACACCTTCGTTTTAAGTATAGGGTTGTGGGCAGCCGTAGTGAAATCGGTGATACACAAGAACCCACTGTTAATGCGTCCTTATAAACGCTGCAATCATTTTGTTGAAAAAGTCCTCAGAACTCAAGAATTACAAATGAACTCTCAACACTGAACTGAAAGAGTAACAAATACAGCTTCAGTAGAGGTCAGTGACGTGCATAAAACAGCGAACCGGTTGCAAAAAGATTTAGCTTGACCTGGTTTCTGTAGAGTTTCTGTGGACTGACTTGCGACACAAAGTTGCACGAGATTAAAATGAAGCACATTCAAGAACCACAGTCCGATAAAAATCGAATAATGAAAGTGATGTTTCAAGTGAAACCACTGTTGAAAACGACAGGAAAAACCAGTTGTCATTAAAATATGCAAAAGGTAACAGTTATCAAGCTGAGCAGTTGTTATACCTGTAACGACGGAGCGTTAAGCTCTGATCTTGGTTTGTGATGGCTATCTAGAGATCTTATGCTGCCAAGTTCGCAATGTATCGCTTTTTGAGCGCTTTGGAAGAATCCCCGTGAGGCTAGCCCTTAGTTGACTTCTGCGCACGTAACTGTTCAACGTGCCGAAGTTCTTCGTTCTAATGACTGCACAACGAGAGTCGTGTAACTGCACAGGTAACAGTAAAACAGGAACTTTGCTCTCGTTTGTAATACAGTCTGCCTGCATGCTAAAGAGCGCCTCCGAATGTCAGGAATGTCAGAGCTAGAGAAGCCGAGAAATTCGAGAGAAGAATCCTTCGCCAAATAATGGGTCCAAAGATCATGGATGGACAGTATGGATCACGAGACAGGGAAGAAACGCACTAGGAAGATGAAAGATTAATCAAGTCAATTAGAAAAAAGGGGACTAAAACTTAACGGACACCTATTTACAATGAATGGGTGAGGCCGAAGAAACAGATCTGTAACATATTTGACAACAGAAATGTGCAGTTTCTGACAAATGATTCGGCGAGGTGAGAAAGGATAGTGAAGGTTGGATTAAATTGAGGAGACTTTTCAGACTGGACAAAGTACAGCTCAGTGACAGCTTTAAAGGCTTCCATGATGAACAGAAAATGCACGACAGGTGGCCAGAGGAAAGAAGACAGACTACCGGAGAGACAGAATCGACAGATTTTGGACTTGGAAAAAGTCGTCCAGTAATGCGTAGCTGTTATTTGATGTCACATAAGGTCCCGTGCTGTTTCTCATATTTGGAAATGACCTCGTGGACTTACACCCTAACCTGCCCAACGGTTCCTACATAATTGGACAAGATATTCCATTCCGCGAAACCTCGGAAGCGTGATAACCGATCCTGCTTATTGGCGTTAATTAAGCAGTTATTACACTAAGCAAATGAGGTTCATCACGAGGATGTATGTGACAATAGTGGGTCATAACATAATTATAATAACGGGAAGAACCAAAATTGGACTCGATAATTGATATATAAAGTGCTCTACAGATTTTCATGTAGTTAATCAAATAGATAATTAGCGTTGCAGTCACAGGAAAACAGTGCTCCGATATTTATTGAAGGAGCAGTTTAAAGAGACAATTTGCAAAATTAACATCTTAAAATTACTAGAAGGCCAATACAGGGTTAAGGTTCAAATATCTCACTTCTTCTAGTACTAAAGTACCGTTGTGGAGATAGTATTCTGAGAATGACTCTTTTGTCTCTTGTTATTGAGGTTTCAACATCGCTTTCTTATTTCCAGTTCACAATATGACTTCATAGAGGTCGCCAGTTCTTGTTTTAATACGTAATCGATAGGAAGACTCCCATTCACATCACGGCAAAAGCTTTGTGAGACTACATTTGCATAAAGTTATTAAAATCGAGTAATTGAGACCAATAGAAGTCATGAACACTCGGAAAGAGGCAGTGACTAATGTTTGCGCAAGACCAACAGGTTGACGCGTTTCAGTTTGGTAGATAATAGAGTAGTGATAAATGTTCGTCTATAGTTAATGCTGTGCCTTGGCCAGTGTTGGGTCTCTTGAAACTTAGGACGTGCGATGCATGCAGTACATCAATTTTGACTTCGATTTCATTATCGATGTCTCAACAACAGCATCGATGGCCGATTATAATGAACAGCAAAACTTCGATGATTTTAATCGAAATATGTTAGGATAAATTAAAGAAAGAAATTGAATGTTGCGTGCTTTGGAATTCAAAAAAACAAAATTTTACTCGGAAATATGGAGAAAACGTCAACAGAAACCCTCAACCGCCGCAAAATGATTATCGATGTTATTCTCGCATATCTTACCACATGTCTTGTCGCCTTGTCCATTCCTCTTTTACGTGTTTTACATATCTTTCCTCTAATAATTTTTTCTTAATGCGCGGCCACGGTCATAATATATTTCTTTAAAGTCAGTACCGCCATTAGACTTTGTTTATTTGCAGTGTTATATTTACACTTACACGATCGTGATTTCGGCTTGAAAGTGCCATTATCAAGTGTTTTAAGTATCATACAGTGCCTAAGATGGCATACTCTCGTATTTAAAATACACTATTAGACTCATTGTCTAAGGGTCGATATTTCTGGTAAAGCCTACTGCTCTGTTTCATTACTGAGTGTATCATCTTAATATCGACCCTTAGACAATGTGCCTAATAGTGTATTTTAAATATGAGAATATGCCATCTTAGGTACTGTATAACATTTAAAACTTTTGGTAATGGCACTTTGAAGCCGAAATCATGATCGTGTAAGTGTAAATGTAACACTGCAAATAAATAACATCTGATGGCGGTACTGACTTTAAAGAAATATCTTTTCTCCCCGATTCTGTGGAGAACTTTCTCATTTCGTATCTCTGTAGCGCAAATGGTTGAAATGGCTCTGAGCACTATGGGACTTAACATCTGAGGTCATCAGTCCCCTAGAACTTATTACTACTTAAACCTAACTAATCTAAGGACATCACACACATCCATGTCCGATGCAGAATTCGAACCTGCGACCGTAGCGATCGCACGGTTCCAGACTGAAGCGCCTAGAACCGCACGGTCACATTGGCCGACTCTATAGCACATTTCAGACGCTTAGATCCTATTATTTTCCGGTTTCCGCCTCAAGCAATGATTCACCTCATGCACTTCCAACTTCACAAAGAAACATTTTACGTAGCTAAAAGCCTTTCTTACAATGGCGCTAAGTAATTACTTACACGAACAACAGATTCAATGTTATAACGAGTCAGCTATATGCTTTTTTATTTCCCCTAAAATATTACTTTAAAATAAAAAGAAGATAATAATGAATCTTTAACGATTGCTGCATTAGTGGAGAAAGGGTGACAAACGAGAATTTTTTTTTATTAATGACTTAGAAAAAAAATTGTTGCCTGTATACTACAAAGAACGTCCTAGCTACGCATTCTGCCTGACGGAATACGTGGTAGGCTGGTGAGAACGAAGTGTGGACGTGGAACAGTGGTATAAGAACAAGAGGCACCGAAGACACTTGAGTCGTATTACTGTCTCCATTCTGGATTGCCCTGTCCGCAACTACGCCAGGCTAGGGGTATTGCAGTTATCATTAATATTTTTACAGACTGTTAGGAAGTTTAATTCTACGAAGTGCAGTTATTACTTACAGTATGCTTTTGCGCGTGAAGTTAAGTTAAATATTTATTTCTGGAAACGTTATCTTTAAGTCATTTTTTTGTGCTGTCTGTAGCTGTGCCACAATAAAGCGAGATGCAAGAACTACGGCCGACTTTCGTACTGGTAACTTAATTTTTCCAGAGTATTATTATTTAAGTGCCTTAATTTGGTGGTTCACCCGAGCCAACACACAATATGCTTCACAATTCATGTTACACACTTCTAGAGGTTGTAGAGAGGACTTAGTAGTAGATCAAGTTTTAGACAGGAACCCATGTCCGGAAACGTCATCCAACGACGATACAGAGCGCCAAAGGTGTGGACACCGGCCCCTGTGAATGTACTATGAACAGCCAAAGAAACTGGTACAACTGCCTAATATTGCGTAGGGCCTCTGCGATCACGCAGAAGTGCTGCAACACGACGTGGCATGGACCCGATTAATGTATAAAGCAGTGCTGGAGGGAAATGACGCCATGAATCCTGCAGGGCTGTCCGTAAATCCGTAAGAGTACGAGGAGGTGGAGATCTCTTCTGAAGAGCACTTTGTAAGCCATTGCTAATATGTTTCATAATGTTCATGTCTGGGGAGTTTGATGACCAACGGAGTCTTCTTGGAGTCACTCTGTAGCAATTCAGAACGTGTGGGGTGCCGCATTGTTCTCCTGGAATTGCTCAAGTCTGTTGGAAAGCACGATGGGCGTGAATGGACGCAGGAGATTAAACAGGATACTCACGTACGTCTCACCTGTCAGTGTCGTATCTAGACGTATCAGGGGTCCCATATCACTTCAACTGCACACTCCCCACACCATTACAGAGCCTCTACCAGCCAGACAGCCTCTGCGGACATACAGGATCCATGGATTCGTGAGGGTGTCACCATACCCGTACACGTTCATCCCCGCGATACAATTTGAAACGAGACTCGCCTTACTAGGAAAGATGTTCCCAGTCATGAACACTCCAATGCTGGTATTAAAAGGCCCAGGAAAGGTGTAGAGCTTTGTGTCGAGCGGACATTAAGGTTACAAAAGTGGACCTTCGGCTCCGAAACGCCATATAGATGATGTTTTGTTGAATGGTTCGCACGGTGACACTTGTTGAAGGTCCAGCATTGATATATGCAGCAATTTGTGGAAGTTTTGCACTTATATCACGTTGAACGATTTTCTTCAGTCGTCGTTGGTCCCGTTCTAGCAGGATCTGTTACCGACCGCAGTGATGTCGCAGATTTGATGTTTTACCGGATTCCTGATATTCACAGTACACTTGAGAAATAGTGGTACGAGAAAATCCCCACTTCAGCGCTACCTCGGAGATGCTGTGTCCTATCACTCTTGAGCCGACTACACCACCACGTTCAAACTCACTTAAACCTTGATAAGCTCCCATTATAGCAGCAGAAACCAATCCAAGAACTGCGCCAGACACTTGTTGTCTTATATAGGCGTTGCCGACCGCAACGTCGTATTCAGTCTTATTTACATATCTCTGTGCTTGAATACGCATGCGTATACAACTTACTTTGTTTCTTCAGTGTATGTACATAGCCAGGATCATTCCACGATGACGTCAGAAACTTTCTAGGTTTATGGAGAAATATAAACATATCACTCTGAGGTGTGAGTCCCCGTACCGCCAACGAATGAGTCGAAAGCTATAAGCGAAAATCATTGTGATAGCTCTGACAATGGAACACATGCAGCGCTATTGTTGTTGTCAAAGATGTTGGGCATGCAATTTTCAAAGGTGGTTGTACGTACCAAAACAAGGAAAAATATCCAGTAAGCATGGTGTCGAAAATGCATACCTCAAGAGCTTCGAACAGTTGTTCTACAGAGGAGCTGTATTTCGCAGAAGCGAATGTGAACAAGTGCTGATATCTATTAAGATATGCATTGTAGAGCTTACGTTGACTGCATATTTTTCCTCGCCTTGGTCTATACTACCACGTGTGGAAGTTGCGTATCCTGCAATCCTAGCAACAACATGTAATGGTACTTGAATTACGTAACCATTACGGCACCTCAACTGAACCTCTCGACACCAGCAATATTCTATTTTGTTTCTGTAGAATAGTTAACATATTTCTGATAGAGCATTCAGGTTTTATTTCATTAATGTAGAGGTACTTTGATATATCGATATGTTTATATTGCAATGATATTATTCTATGTGTATTCTTTCTTTTGTCACTATGATCTTTGTCGTTCTTGTAACTCGGATCTTTGGGAGCGTAAGCGATTATTAGTAATTAGAGAGTCAGACCTACAGAAGATCAAGTCTTGGACGTAATGTTGAAAAGACACATATTGTAGTCACCTTATAAACTTTAACAGTGAGGAAGATGTTTTCAAGTATGTTTTGTATTGTGAGGTGATGTTTTGTGTGTTACGTGATATTGCAACAAAAGCAATAAAAAGGAAGTGTAACTTAAATTCGGAGTGCTGATTATTTTTTTCTACATCACCATTGTGCTAACTTTGAAAGGTTTAATCTTCAAGAATGGTTTGTGAAGCGCATCTACAAAACTTTTGAATATAGCAGAATAAAACCTAGGCCTCTTTGCATCCGAGCTTGGAATCATCACCACCTAGATTTTCGACGATTGAGCCATGATTTTACAACGAGACCAGCGTGGGAAACACGAGAAGATGAGTGCCTAATTTATTCATTATTACATGAAATGACTTTATTAACTGTGCTCTAATGACACCTACCACATAATAACTTTTTGTCGCCCGAAAATGCAGTATTTAGCAGCGTGAGCAACACCACAATGATTGTTAAATTTTGACCTTTCTTGTCGTAGGGTTGTTAGAAACATGTATAGCCGGCCGCGGTGGTCTCGCGGTTAAGGCGCTCAGTCCGGAACCGCGCGACTGCTACGGTCGCAGGTTCGAATCCTGCCTCGGGCATGGATGTGTGTGATGTCCTTAGGTTAGTTATGTTTAAGTAGTTCTAAGTTCTAGGGGACTGATGACCAAAGATATTAAGTCCCATAGTGCTCAGAGCCATTTGAACCAAAGTACATGTATACCACGGCCAGAGATATAATGTTTTTCGCGTGTAACTTTCGATTCGTTCGTTTTTGATATCTGAAACTGATACATTTATAGTTGTCTATCATTCTTGGAAGTTTGTGATGTCATCGTGAAAAGATGTTGTATACATACATACATTCACAGGCGTCGGCGCCTGACGCTTTGGGGAGTCGGTGGATGAAGTTTCCGAACCTATGTTCGTGTATAAAACTTAATGTACTATGTCCCCTCTACAACCTCTAAAGTGAGTAACTTGAATTGTGAAACATCCTGTAAGCTTACTGATGCGGAACTGCAGCGCTCGGGTTTAGAGGCAATCTCAGATACCATTAAAAGTAATTGAAGCTTTATTTTAGCAATAGGAGTCACTAAATTTGTGCTGTCGAACGGAAGCAGAATGAAAGTAGCTCCACACACACTGGCTGTCGTACGACGCGGCACGGCAGTGAGGAACTGGGCGTTTCCACAGCCAAGCTGCCTGGCAACCGCGATAGTGGGGGTATGTATGTACGTGCAAATTTTCAATGCCTTTGGAGAGCCGTCTCAACGCCTCGGTGGCTGGGTCCGAGTTTTTGAGCCGAGCGTCTGTCGCAGCCGTGGTGCAGGAGCGCAGCGGCGGGCGGAATAGGACCGAAGCGCCGGTGGCGCGCCCGAGGTTCAACGGCCATCCTTGGGCTAAAGGCGTGACGCGAGGTGGTGGGGCCCGCACAGCGGCAGCCGGCCGCGCCCAGCCACACTCCAGCTGCTGCCTCCCCCCACACCCAGCCTGCTGGCCGTAGGTCATTCCTCTTGACTCGGCTGACCTCACAGCCGGCGAGCGCAACATTAAAACGTTTGACTCCTGAGACCGGCCCTGGTGTCCGCGGCTAGGCGCCGCCTCCCTCCCTCTGTCCAGCCGCCTGGAGAGCGAGAGGACTCTAGCTGGCACCGTGTAGTGGGTTTTACTCACGTCAGTGTAGCGTTTCCGTCAACGTCATACGAATTTCCATTATATCCCAGAAGACCTATTCATACTTGGTGTCAAAAAGTGCATATGTATGTACTGCAACCAATCACAGTGTTTAAGATTGTTAATCTTGCGACATTTATGTAGTAGGAAGACGTTTTGAGGCACCAGTGCTCATCATCAGGCATCAAGACATACAAATCACTTAAACATTATTTATGCTACTAGCACTGATAACTAGATGTTGCTTTACCACAATCTTCATTGTTGTTGTTGTTGTTGTGGTCTTCAGTCCTGAGACTGGTTTGATGCAGCTCTCCATGCTACTCTATCCTGTGCAAGCTTCTTCATCTCCCAGTACCTACTGCAACCTACATCCCTCTGAATCTGCTTAGTGTATTCATCTCCTGGTCTCCCTCCTCGATTTTTATCCCCCACGCTCCCCTCCAATACTAAATTGAAGATCTCCTGATGCCTCAGAACATGTCCTACCAACCGATTCCTTCTTCTAGTCAAGTTGTGCCACAAACTCCTCTTCTCTCCAATTCTATTTAATACCTCCTCGTTAGTTATGTGATCTACCCATCTAATCATCAGCATTCTTCTGTAGCACCACATGTCGAAAGCTTCTATTCTGTTCTTGTCTAAACTATTTATCGCCCATGTTTCACTTCCATACAAGACTACACTCCATACAAATACTTTCAGAAATGACTTCCTGACACTTAAATGCATACTCGATGTTAACAACTTTCTCTTTTTCAGAAACGCTTTCCTTGCCATTTCGAGTCTACATTTTATATCTCCTCTACTTCGACTATCATCAGTTATTTTTCTCCCTAAATAGCAAAACTCATTTACTACTTTAAGTGTCTCATTTCCTAATCTTCATTAGGAATAGAGAATATGTCTTCTACGTGTACTCCCTGATTTCGGTCACTCTTCCCACTTCTATCGATATTTTCACTGTGAGGTTAATACAGCACACTATACAAACACGTAATAACTGGATACATATATGGAACTTACGACATGTGTGACAAAAATAATAAGAGTGACAACGTTGCGAGCGATTTGGCAATGCTGTATTGTCCTGCTTGTGTAGACCGGTGTGTTCATCCCTTCAAGATACTGTCAGTTCCAGTTTCAGCACAGTACAGCAAGAAGTGATTGTTGAGAGAGCCATTACTGAAGTTGTGGTTTTGTTATGTGTTACAAAGGGGAACAGTTCTTACCAAGAGCATAAGTTTTTCGATGGTAAAAAATTATTTTTAGCAAACCTAGAACACGTTGAAGGTGAACTCCGCTCAAGGAGACCTTCAACTTCAGAAACCGACAGAAACGTCGAATGTGTGCGTACTCTTGTGAGACCACACTGACGTTTAACAATAAGAATAATGGGCGACCTGTTGAACGGAAGTGCTTCCACCGAACACCAAATTTTGACCGATGTTTTGCACATGCCGAAGTTTTGTGTCGAAAAACCTCAGAAGTCAGCAGAAGAGCAGTCGAAGACAAATGTGCATTTACCTTCTTGACGGGATCACCAATGATCACAAATGCTTCAGCAGAGTGATCACAGATGAGGAATCCTGGATTTTTTAATACAATCCTCCGATAAAGCGGCAAAGTGGGGAATGGCACGCTGAGACATCTCTTCGATCGGAAAAAGCTCTAAAGTGGAAACCAGAGATCAAAACAATGCTGATATGCTGTTTCAACGTTAGCGGCATAGTGCATAAAGAATTTGTTCCTCCAGGACAAACTGTCGACCTAGTGTTTTACAAAAATGTCCTTGAAAAGCTCGAGAACAAGGTGAATCGAGTGAGTCCGGACATTGCAGTGGAGTGGATGCTGCATCATGTCAAGGCCGCCCCACTTTCGCCACTGAATTTTTGACCCTAAAAAACACTCCTGTTTTTCTACACCCTCCCCCCCCCCACCCCATTCGCCTGATCTGAGTCGTTGTGATTTTTTTCGTTTCCCAAAATTGCAAAATGTCTTAAAAAGACGCCATTTTGGGATTCGAGAAGGTATTCAAAAGAGTGTGGTTGACACTGAAGCCTTCGAGCGCTGCTCCCCTGCTCCCGAGACTGGGATCTACGACTCCACTGACGTCCAGCTGTCCCAGAAAACTTCTGTACTTTGAAACGGGCAATGTAATTTGGAAACATTAAACGTTTTTGTAGATGAAAAATCAGTCTCATTTCTTTTCTCACAGACTTCGTATACACACAGTAATTCGATGTAAATACACTGTCTGACAGAAAAAGAGAAGCGGCCAGGAGGGAAGGGGGAAATGAAAAGAAACGTCACAGGTTGAGAAAATATGTTACGTTATTTCATGAAATCGAGTTAAATTTAGGACGATCTTGCCAGCGTGAGGTCACTTACGACCAGACGTTTCAGTCCATTCGGCCTGGACGCATGCACTAACTCGATTAGGATGAGAGTCATAACGTCCTTCTACCTTGCCCTGTGACAAGTTGGCCCACCACTGTTTTAACTGCTCCTTCCCATCCTGCATACCGACACTGGCACAGCTATAGACGCACGGCTGATGACGACGTGTGGAAGGCTGAGTCTGGCTCTGAGGCGTGCACGGGTAACCGAATGGACGCCGGCACGGTAACTCAGTGCGTTCGGTCAGAGATCTAAGAGAAAGTATCAACAACGAACTTCAACGGATGTCATGTGACGTCCGCTACGACCAAATACAACGAACAATATCGATAAAAGAAAGAAAATGATAAGACGACCGCTCGCCATAAGCGGCAAATCCAGATTCGAGTCTGCACCTGGCACAAATTATCATTGTTGTCCATGGTGGATTTGGTAATTGACTTGTTCCATTGATAATTGGTGCACCAGATATAGCACTCCCACGAATAAATAATATAAATTTTTGATTACTACCACCTTCATTAACCCTTCTTCTTACATCTTCTATAGTAGATAACGGTGCTGGTACAGGATGAACAGTTTACCCTCCTCTAGCAGGAGCTATCGCACACGGGGGTGCATCTGTAGATCTAGCTAATTTCTCACTCCACTTAGCAGGCGTATCATCTATTCTTGGTGCAGTAAACTTCACTACAACAGCCATTAATATTCCTTCAGTTGTGCAGCTGCTGGTTGTCCACATTCGCGATACAAGAACTTCGCATCGTAATTCAGAATAATACAGACACTGTAATATCGTATCGTATCAGAAGTAATATGTTGTCTGATTGTTTCCGGAAAATACCCTCTCGAGATTTCAATAGTAAATCTGTCATCCACGACGCATCTCTTGTAATGTCTGGCAATGGAGTTTGTTGAGCATCTCCGTAACGCTCTCGAGCCGACTAAACGATCCCGTGACGGAACTCTGCGCTCTTTGATCTTCTCTGTCTCTTTTATCTGTCCTCCCTGGTAATGGTCCCAAATTGATGCACAGTTCTCAAGAATCGATCGAACAAGCACTTTATCAGCGACTTCCTTCAAGGATGAGTTACATTTCCTTAAAATTCTTCCTATGAATCTGAGTCTATCACCTGCTTTTCCTAGTGTTTGTTTCAGTTGGTCATTCTACTTAAGATCGCTCCCGATATTTTACGGTATTTACTGTTTCCATCAATTTGTCTTCAATAGTACAGTATGTTACTTTTATTTACGTCCTGGGTCAGCTGCCAGTCCCTGTTTCTCATTCTTGGAAGCAACGATATTGCACAGAAATATTATTCTTTCCTGTCAAATTATCAAATAGCAGGAAACATTACTGTTTGCAGTCTTTCTTTTTGTGTTCTTGTGGTCATCAGTCCGAAGACTGGTTTGATTCAACTCTCCATATTACTTTATCCTGTGTGAGCCTCCTCATCTCCGAATAACTACTGCAACCTACATCTTTCTGACTCTGTTTGTTGTATTCATTTCTTCGTCTCCCACTACGATTTTTACCCCTCACATTTCCAGTTAGCGATCCTTTGACGTCTCGGAACGTGTCTCATCAACCGACCCCTTCTTTTAGTCTGGTTGTGACACTAATTTCTCGTCTCCCGAATTCATTTCAGCACTTCCTCATTAGTTACGTGATCGACCCATCTATTCTTTAGCATTCTTCTGTAGTACCACAATTTGAAAGCTACTATTCTGTTCATATCTAAACTGTTTATCGTAGATATTTCACTTTCATACGTGGCTATATTCCACATACAAAGAATTCCAAACGTGTAAATCTATATTCGATATTAACAAATTACTCTTCTTTAGAAACACTTTTCTTGCCATTGCCAGTCTACGTTTTATATCCTTTCTACTTCGGCCATCATCAGTTATTTTGCTGCGCAAATAGCAGAGCTCATCTACTACTTCAAGTGTCTCGTTTGCCAGTTGACATAGTTCGCCTACATTCCATTATTCTTGTTTTGCTTTTGTTGAGGTTCATCTTCTATCCTCCCTTGTTTCAAGACACTGTCCATTCCGTTCAACTGCTTTACCGAGTCCTTTGATATCTCTGACAGAATTACAATGTCTTCGGCAAACCTCAAAGTTTTTATTTCTACTGCCTGAATCTTTTTTTACAACTGAAGATCTTCCTTTGGTTTTCTATACTGCTAGCTCAGTATACTGACTGAATAACATTGTGAATAGGCTACAACCCTGTCTCACTCTCTTCCTAACCACTGATTCCCTTTTATACCTCTCGACTCTTATAACTGCCGTCTGTTTTCTGTATTATTATTATTATTATTATTATTATTATTATTATTGTTGTTGTTGTTGTTGTTGTAGTTGTCGTCAGTCCTGAGACTGGTTTGATGCAGCTCTCCATGCCACTCTATCCTGTGCAAGCTTCTTCATCTTCCAGTACCTACTGCAACCTACATCCTTCTGAATCTGCTTAGTGTATTCATCTCTTGTTCTTCCTCTATGATTTTTACCCTCCACGCTGCCCTCCAATGCTAAACTTGTGATCCCTTCATGCCTCAGAACATGTCCTACCAACCGATCCCTTCTTCTTGTCAAGTTATGCCACAAACTCCTCCACAATTCTATTGAACACCTCCTCATTAGTTACATGATCTACCTATCTACTCTTCAGCATTCTTCTGTAGCACCACATTTCAAAAGCTTCTATTTTCTTCTTGTCCAAACTATTTATCGTCTACGTTTAACTTCCATACATGGCTACACTCCACACAAATACTTTCAGAAACGACTGGCTGACATTTAAATCTATACTCGATGTTAACAAATTTTTGATCTTCAGAAACGCTTTCCTTGCCATTGCCAGTCTACATTTTATATCCTCTCTACTTAGACCATCATCAGTTATTTTGCTCTCCAAATATCAAAACTCCTTTACTACTTAAAGTGTGTCATTTCCTAATCTAATTCCCTCAGCATCACCTGAGTTAATTCGACTACATTCCATTATCCTTCTTTTGCTTTTGTTGATCTTCATCTTATATCCTCGTTTCAAGACACTGTCTATTCCGTTCAATTGCTCTTCCAAGTCTTTTGCTGTCTCTGACAGAATTACAATGTCATCGGCGAACCTCAAAATTTTTATTTCTTCTCCTTGGACTTTAATACGTACTCTGAATTTTTCTTTTGTTTCCTTTACTGTTTGCTCAATATACAGATTGAATAGCATCGGGGACAGGCTACAACCCAGTCTCACTCCCTTCCCAACCACTGCTTCCCTTTCATGTCCCTCGACTCTTATTACTGCCATCTGGTTTCTGTACAAATTGTAAATAGCCTTTCGCTCCCTGTGTTTTACCCCTGCCATATTTAGAATTTGAAAGAGAGTATTCCAGTCAACATTGTCGAAAGCTTTCTTTAAGTCTACAAATGCAAGAAACGTAGGTTTGCCTTTTCTTAATCTATTTTCAGAGATAAGTCGTAGGGTCAGTATTGCCTCACGTGTTACAAAATTTCTACGGAATCCAAACTGATCTTCCCCGAGGTCGGCTTCTAGTAGTTTTTCCATTTATCTGTATAGAATTCGCGTTAGTATTTTGCAGCAGTGATTTATTAAACTGATAGTTCGGTAATTTTCACATCTGTCAACACCTGCTTTCTTTGGGATTGGAATTATTATATTTTTCTTGAAGTCTGAGGGTATTTGTCCTGTCTCATACATCGTGCTCACCAGATCGTAGAGTTTTGTCAGGACTGGCTCTCCCAAGGCCGTCAGTAGTTCCAATGGAATGTTGTCTACTCCCGGGGAGTCGTTTCGACTCAGGTCTTTCAGAGCTCTGTCAAACTCTTCACGAAGAATCGTGTCACCCATTTCATCTTCATCTACATCCTCTTCAATTTCCATAATATTGTCCTCAAGTACATCGCCCTTGTATAGACCCTCTATATACTCCTTCCACCTTTCTGCTTTCCATTCTTTGCTTAGAACTGACCAAAAGTCTTATTCCTCCTGCCACCGAACTTCACTAATTCCCACGATATCTAACTTTAACCTATCCTTTTCCTTTTTTAAATTTTCTAACCTACGTGCCCGATTAAGGGATCTGACATTCCACGCTGTACTCCGTAGAACGCCAGTTTTCTTTCTCCTGATAACGACGTACTCTTGAGTAGTCCCCGCCCGGAGATCCTAATGGGGGACTATTTTACCTCCGGAATATTTTACCCAAGAGGACGCCATCATCATTTAACAATACAGTAAATCTGCATGCCCTCGGGAAAAATTACGGCTGTAGTTTCCCCTTGCTTTCAGCCGTTCGTAGTACCAGCACAGCAAGGCCATTTTGGTTAGTGTTACAAGATCAGATCAGTCAATCATCCAGACTGTTGCCTCTGCAATTACTGGAAAGGCTGTTGCCCCTCTTCAGGAACCACACGTTTGTCTGGCCACTCAACAGATACCTCTCCGTTGTGGTTGCACCTACGCCTCCCCACCAACGGCGAGGTCCATGGTTCATGGAGGTAGAAGTTGTAAATAGGCTTTTGCTCCCTTTATTTTACTCCTGCTAATTACAGAATTTCAAAGAAAGTACTCCAGTCAACATTGTCAAATGCTTTCTCTAAGTCTGCTAATGCTCTAAATGTAGGTTTGCCTTTCCTTAACGTATCTTCTAAGATAAGTCGTAGGGTCAGTATTGTCTACATTTCTCTGGAATCCAAACTGATCTTCCCCGAGGTCGGCTTCGACTAGTTTTTCCCTTCTGTATAAAATGTTTCTTAGTATTTTGCCACCATGACTTATTAAACTGATAATTCGGTCATTTTCACACCTGTCAGCAATTTTTAACTACTTAAAAATATAGAAAAATAAGTAACTGTTACAATACTATCCATATAGGTCAGCTGTACTTCTCAGGGCAAAGTGTACTAGTAGCACATCTAGTTCTCTGTTCGCTATTTTCAGTAGTATTTTCCAGTTGATGGAGTATACCTTGCAACTCATCGTCAGTCTCAGTATTAGCTGCAAAACAACCTTACTTGCTGTTCTGCAACACTCATTAGCTTCATTAGTTGTTTCCTTGGATTTGCTTCTTTGCACCTTATCTATTCTAATACTGGTTGACTAGGAAAGAAAAAAAGTAACATACATGCTCATGAAATAAGTGAAACATGGTACTTAGGAAAAGGCAGGATTCATTGTGGTCGGGGCCTTATTCAGTTTTTTTCTTTTTAAATCATGTACACTTTACTTGGAACCAATTGCAAAGAAGGTTGACAATAAGCAACAATTATAAAATTTAACTATTAAGACAGCATGTCTAACAAAAAAATTCTTCAGCAAGGTGCACTCACGCTGAAGGCCTTATTGACCAAAAATTCAAATTATTTGTCGGCTGAAGGCCCCACTAGTAATAACTTACAACAATTTGATGGCTGAAGAACAATTATTAAGAACTATTAAACTTCTCCAAGAGATACTAAAATATGTTTTTAAAGAAAGACAATGATCAAAATTTCAGTATTAAGAGAAAATGTGTAACTAAAAATTCTTAAGACCTATTGCATTCACTGCTGAAGCCCTTATTGACCAGTAATTCAAATTATCTGTCGATTGAAGGCCCCAATAGTAATAACTGAAAAGTAAAATATTTTTAAAAAATCACAATCTGATCAAACCAAGAGAGAAGTGGGCCTCAGACAGTGCTTCAAGGATCGGCCCGGAAAAATCGCTCAGCTTTGTAACCAATGAGACAGGCAGCCAAGAGTTGTATTCACTTAACTGGATGGCAACTCAAACTAGTGATAGTTTAACATCCGACCAACACTCCTGCAAACTGTACCTAAAGTCTGATAACCAATACAAGGATGGAATAACCCAGTCAAGGCGGGACTCGCGGACAGTACTGCGTCTTCAGAATCCGGCGTTTAGAACATCCAGAAACAGAAAGAACCACTGTGGCGAAAACAGTCCAACAGAAACAACATACCCGAACCACAGTCAAGGAAATACACTGCATCGAAATACGCTAACCTCCAGGGCAGGTAACTGAGGCGGCCACTAGGCAGAAAAATACCGCTGGTTGAACTTCACCGATAAACATAAGAATTCAATGATTAATAATAAGAAGCGGAGGACGGCTAAGTAATTTCGCCAACTCCAAACACTCCACTCGTTGCTCTTCACCTCAGCGACAGTGCGAGGAGCAATGTCCAAACAAACTGCGTGATCCGAAAATAGTGCAGGTTCCACAAGTGGGTTGACGTTCACTCTGCTGAAACGTGCCGGGTCCGGAGGACGACGAGGCTGAGGCCCTCGCCACTGGCAGTGCCTGCGTGCCGCCAGTCGTCCCGGCACGTTCTCGCGCTGCCGGACCTCGCCGCTGCTCCGTCCCAACCGAACTTCCCACACACCCGACGCAGAAAACACTCGACGTCCTTCCAAAGATAGTACCATGGTGCCAGATATCGATAACCGCTGCTGCTGCCACCCGGGTACAGACAACGGGTGCGCACGTAGTGATACCAGTAAAGAAAACGAAATGGCACTATCCCCATTACACGATGCGAACCTACCAACGGCACCATTGCGAGCCGTAACACGGCTCAGTAAGTAACACAGTAAAAGAAACCCACCTAGTCCTGAGGACGACCCCGATGTGACGTGTCCAGAGTGTTGGGGAGCCACTCTGGCCACGGCCGGTCAGCCACGTCGTGCGCGCTGAAGGTGATGCCAAGTGTGAGTGCTTTCCGCGCCCGTCTCTCACGATCTGGCGGAGTATCGTCTTGCACGAAGTCTACATCACTGCCGGATGATGTGGATGAAGAACGGGTGTTCGTGAACAGAGGATAGATTTGATTATCCTTCGATGGCGAGAGACAATGCCATATGTGCTGCCAGCGCATTTCGTCCCATGTAAAGCTCAACAACAGAACTATAGCCTGTCTGCAAATTTCACTTCGGCAAAAGGGCTGTAACATTAATATACAGGAGATACCTTGTAGAAAAGTAGTGCCCAATAATTAGAAGAAAACACAGTTCACACCTGTCTACAAGTAGGGCATCAGAAGTGAGCCACAAAACTATTGTCCATTATCTTTATTTAGTATGTCAGAACTTATGCTGAGGTCTTCTCTGATGTGCCCTTAGTTGTACAAATAAAGGATAGCGTATTTAATTACTGCATTCAGTGAGTTACGTACCACACATAACTTTCAGCCCCTTGGCGTCTCTCTCTTCCATTTTTCACACCCATAATCAGTCTTTGAATTGCAGTTAGAACAATATCAATCACTGGTTAGCAGTGTCTTTCACCTGAATATCCTTGCTGCTTTGTAGTAGTCTCACTGCAAACCAACACAGATTGTTTTTAGGGTGGAGCATCTCTACGACCGCTCTATCATGTTGACCGTCACAAAACGTTCTAATGTTACTTCTGCAAAGTGTCGGTAACAGAGCCGGTGTGTTAACATTATACGAGTCTGTGATGTTGCAGAGGCGCAGAGGGCGTCCTCTGGCGGCGTCCGTGGCGCCATCCATCTCATAAATATCAGTGATATGAACTCTAACTCCACCTTCGTCCGAACAAGCCTCGAAAGTCACAACGGACACCGACCGACCGCCGTGTCGTCCTCAACCGATTGGCGTCACTGGATGCGGTTAGGGAGGCGCATGTAGTCAGTACATCCCTCTCCCGGCCGTTATCAGTTTTCGTGACCGGAGCCGCTACTTGTCGGTCAAATAGTTCGTCAATTGTCCTCGCAAGGGATGAGTTCACCCGCTCGCCAACAGCGCTCGCCAGGTAGGATGGTCACCCATCCGACTGTTAACCGCGCTCGACAGCGCTTAGCTTGACCTGACGGAAAGCGGTGTTACCACTGCGGCAAGGTCGTTGACATCTGCTATATAAAGCCATGAGTACATAGATGCCTCTACGGGCATCTGGAGAAAACTCATAGAGTGTAATCATAGAAAACGTGGAGCTATGTGACGCCAGTTGTTTCCGCGCAGATGGTGTGAAGGTATCGATATGGATCATCCAGGCTGGTGGAGAAGGATGTCAAAGATGCGGCAGCAACTGGCCGCCACAGTGTGCCAGCGTGCAGACAAGCAAAACAGGTGATGTGCATTGACTGCTAAGAACGTTCTGAAGTAGCCGTCATGATGACTCTAACATATTTATTGATGTTTGTAGAATTCTTTTATCTGTACATTATTTACATTAACACTTTTCAAATGCTGTACGATTGGCTATTGCTGACGTAATGCGACAAGCGATGGGCGGAGCATGCAATACTTGACGCATAGCCCCTCTATCCTAAGCAACAGGTGACGTTCGTGCATCAGTGACACCTGCTGCTTTCACCGCTACCACCTGCCACCATAGGTATAACATACTAGTATGGGGCGCGTCCCTCTTCTCTGTTACCTCCAGGGCGTCGTTTTCGACTCTTGCTCCGGCAGGTTAACTTCACGCTACCTGCTACCTACGCTACCCACAGACTTCAAGAAGAATATAATAATGCGAATCCCAAACAAAGCAGGTGTTGTGAAAATTACCGAACTATCAGTTTAATAAGTCACATCTGCAAATTACTAACACGAATTCTTTACAGACGAATGGAAAAACTAGTAGAAGCCGACCTCGGGGAAGATCAGTTTGGATTCCGTAGAAATGTTGGAACACGTGAGGCAATACTGACCCTTCGACTTATCTTAGAAGCTAGATTAAGGAAAGGCAAACCTACGTTTCTTGCATTTGTCGACTTAGAGAAAGCTTCTGGAAATGTTGACTGGAATACTCTCTTTCAAATTCTGAAGATGGCAGGGGTAAAATACAGGGGGCGAAAGGCTATTTACAATTTGTACAGAAATCAGGTGGCCGTTATAAGAGTCGAGGGACATGAAAGGGAAGCAGTGGGTGGGAAAGCAGTGAGGCAGGGTTGTAGCCTCTCCCCGACGCTATTCAATCTGTATATTGAGCAAGCAGTAAAGGAAACAACAGAAAAGTTCGGAGCTAGAATTAAAATCCATGGAGAAGAATTAAAAATTTTGAGGTTCGCCGATGACATTGCAATTCTGTCAGAGACAGCAAAGGACCTAGAATAGCAGTTGAACGGAATGGACAGTGTCTCGAAAGGAGGATATGAGATGAACATCAACAAAAGCAAAACGAGGATAATGGAATGAAGTTTAATTAATCCGGGTGATCCTGAGGGAATTAGTTTAAGAAATGAGATTTTTAAACTAGTAAAGGAGTTTTGCTATTTGGGGAGCAAAATAACTGATAACAGTCGAAGTAGAGAGGATATAAAATGTAGACTGGCAATGGCAAGGAAAGCGTTTCTGAAGAAGAGAAATTTGTTAACGTCGAGTATAGATTTAAGTGTCAGGAAGTCATTTCTGAAAGTATTTGTATGGAGTGTAGTCATGTATGGAAGTGAAACATGGACGATAAATAGTTTGGACAAGAAGAGAATAGAAGCTTTTGAAATGTGGTGCTACAGAAGAATGCTGAAGATTAGATGGGTAGATCACATAACTAATGAGGAAGTATTGAATAGGATTGGGGAGAAGAGAAATTTGTGGCACACGTTGACTAGAAGAAGGGATCCGTTGGTAGGACATATTCTGAGGCATCAATTGGTTCAAATGGGTTCAAATGGGACTTAACAGCTGAGGTCACAGTCTCCTAGAACTTAGAACTACTTAAACCTAACTAACCTAAGGACATCACACATATCTATGCCCGAGGCAGGATTCGAACCTGCGACCGTAGCGATCACGCTGTTCCAGACTGATGCGCCTAGAACCGCTGGGCCACTCCGGCGGGCTGTTGATGAAGCAACTGTTATGTTTATGTGGACTCTAGACCACGTCGGTGTAACAGGAAACGAGACCACTGACGCTCCTGCCAAGGCTGCAACCTTCGTACCTCAGCGCGCCAGTTCTTCCACTCACGGGAACAAGCTCCGGGTTATCAAGCCTCTCCCTGTGGCCTGGACGGCACTCTCGACGCGAGGAGATCATTTTAACCAGGATGCGTTTCGGGCACTGTCTTTTTAGCCATCGTCATTTGTTAACTGGTGCTCCTCCACCACTTTGTGCACATTGCGTTCAACTTTGATGGGCCGCCATTTCCTCACGGAATACCTTTTTCTCTAACCGCTTACGTTCTCGTTTGTGTTTGCCGTCTGAGTTGTCGGCCGCTTTAGCGAAGGACGCGCGAACTGTAGACCGCGTTTTACTTTTTATTCGTCGTAGTCAAAAGGACATTAAATTTTTAGTTCTGGCCTTCCGTTTCTCTATCGCGTATTTTATAGATCTTCCTCCACGTCCCTGTTTTTAGTCGTCTTCTCTTCCGTCGCCTGGGATTGACGTGTAGTCGTTTTTAACTGCTCTCTTTGTCTTAGCGTCCTACAGGTTCAGACAAGGCCGCGTATGACCCTAGTTGTTTTTGTGCCCTAAACCAAAAACAACGAACAAACAAACAAACAAACTGCAATTTTGGTCGTATTTTCGTATTTTACGTAAACACATTTTATCAGATTTCCCCCTACATCTACATCTACATCCGTACTCCGCAAGCCACCTGACGGTGTGTGGCGGAGGGTACCCTGAGTACCTCTATCGGTTCTCCCTTCTATTCCAGTCTCGTATTGTACGTGGAAAGAAGGATTGTCGGTATGCTTCTGTGTGGGCTCTAATCTCTCTGATTTTATCCTCATGGTCTCTTCGCGAGATATACGTAGGAGGGAGCAATATACTGCTTGACTCTTCGGTGAAGGTATGTTCTCGAAACTTCAACAAAAGCCCGTACCGAGCTACTGAGCGTCTCTCCTGCAGAGTCTTCCACTGGAGTTTATCTATCATCTCCGTAACGCTTTCGCAATTACTAAATGATCCTGTAACGAAGCGCGCTGCTCTCTGTTGGATCTTCTCTATCTCTTCTATCAACCCTACCTGGTGCGGATCCCACACTGCTGAGCAGTATTCAAGCATTGGGCGAACAAGCGTACTGTAACCTACTTCCTTTGTTGTCGGATTGCATTTCCTTAGGATTCTTCCAATGAATCTCAGTCTGGCATCTGCCCTACCGACGATCAACTTTATATGATCATTCCATTTTAAATCACTCCTAATGCGTACTCCCAGATAATTTATGGAATTAACTGCTTCCAGTTGCTGACCTGCTATTTTGTAGCTAAATGATAAGGGACCTATCTTTCTATGTATTCGCATCACATTACACTTCGCTACATTGAGATTCAATTGCCATTCCGTGCACCAT
Organism: Schistocerca gregaria; assembly: GCF_023897955.1. Classification (NCBI taxonomy): domain Eukaryota; kingdom Metazoa; phylum Arthropoda; class Insecta; order Orthoptera; family Acrididae; genus Schistocerca; species Schistocerca gregaria. The sequence continues at coordinate 3,388,086 of NC_064920.1, read as the reverse complement.
GCGTCAATTCGCTGCAGATCCTCCTGCATTTCAGTACAATTTTCCATTGTTGCAACCTCTCGATACACCACAGCATCATCTGCAAAAAGCCTCAGTGAACTTCCGATGTCATCCACCAGGTCATTTATGTATATTGTGAATAGCAACGGTCCTATGACACTCCCCTGCGGCACACCTGAAATCACTCTTACTTCGGAAGACTTCTCTCCATTGAGAATGACGTGCTGCGTTCTGTTATCTAGGAACTCCTCAATCCAATCACACAATTGATCTGATAGTCCGTATGCTCTTACTTTGTTCATTAAACGACTATGGGGAACTGTGTCAAACGCCTTGCGGAAGTCAAGAAACACGGCATCTACCTGTGAACCCGTGTCTAAGGCCCTCTGAGTCTCGTGGACGAATAGCGCGAGCTGGGTTTCACACGATCGTCTTTTTCGAAACCCATGCTGATTCCTACAGAGTAGATTTCTAGTCTCCAGAAAAGACATTATACTCGAACATAATACGTGTTCCAAAATTCTACAACTGATCGACGTTAGAGATATAGGTCTATAGTTCTGCACATCTGTTCGACGTCCCTTCTTGAGAACGGGGATGACCTGTGCCCTTTTCCAATCCTTTGGAACTCTTCGCTCTTCTAGAGACCTACGGTACACCGCTGCAAGAAGGGGGGCAAGTTCCTTCGCGTACTCTGTGTAAAATCGAACTGGTATCCCATCAGGACCAGCGGCCTTTCCTCTTTTGAGCGATTTTAATTGTTTCTCTATCCCCCTGTCGTCTACTTCGATATCTACCATTTTGTCAACTGTGCGACAATCTAGAGAAGGAAGCACAGTGCAGTCTTCCTCTGTGAAACAGCTTTGGAAGAAGACATTTAGTAATTCGGCCTTTAGTCTGTCATCCTCTGTTTCAGTACCATTTTGGTCACAGAGTGTCTGGACATTTTGTTTTGATCCACCTACCGCTTTGACATAGGACCAAAATTTCTTAGGATTTTCTGCCAAGTCAGTACATAGAACGTTACTTTCGAATTCATTGAAAGCCTCTCGCATAGCCCTCCTCACACTACATTTCGCTTCGCGTAATTTTTGTTTGTCTGCAAGGCTTTGGCTATGTTTATGTTTGCTGTGAAGTTCCCTTTGCTTCCGCAGCAGTTTTCTAACTCGGTTGTTGTACCACGGTGGCTCTTTTCCATCTCTTACGATCTTGCTTGGCACATACTCATCTAACGCATATTGTACCATGGTTTTGAACTTTGTCCACTGATCCTCAACACTATCTGCACTTGAGACAAAACTTTTGTGTTGAGCCGTCAGGTACTCTGTAATCTGCTTTTTGTCACTTTTGCTAAACAGAAAAATCTTCCTACCTTTTTTAATATTTCTATTTACGGCTGAAATCATCGACGCAGTATCGTACCTACATTTCAATGCATATGATCTAAAGATGGTCACTTTTTCACCTACACCGGTTGCTGTTTTTAACGTATTCTGTTGGGATCAATACTGTTTTAATTTTTCAATATTCCATTGATATCGCTGTTTCATCTCCATACAAATGCTTTCAAAGATTACTAATTTCACTCAGTACCATACCAACATTTACTAACGAAAGTATTGTAGCATTTCAATTCCTGGCCATTCAGCAGGGTTGTGATGAGATGTGTGTACGGCACTGTTCGCCTGGAGTACCCCTCTAGGGAGTTCAGTCGTCTGGTGCAACCCTTTTTATCCGATGCCACTTCTGCGGCATCCCACTAATTCTCCTCTGGTGTCACGTATCAATACCACCCCATGGTGCATCAGGGAACTGCAGGTTTCCCTCCAAAGCCGGTAGCGGCCATTCATAAGCCGGAGGAGCCAATGTCGCAGGCCTGCTGAGCCACGCCTCCAGCGGCTCAGTATCACGAGCGCTACCACCACGATATAGGACGGCCAGCGGCAGCTGCGTTTGGAGCCACTGTGCTACACCTTTCTTCGCGCTTCGTCCTTGTTGACACTGTAACAGCTGGACTCTGTTTCTTGTTGCATCATTAGTAATGAATCTTTGTACGCTAGCAGCAATACAAATTAAGTAAATCCTTTCGTTTGTTGTGGTAACTTCTTCACTAACCATTTCTGCTCCTGTGCAGCTTTCCTACGATGACTGTTGCTGCACCACTCTGAAGTCCACGTCTGCTTGTCACAGTCTACAAAGCCGTACACAACACCGCCTAAATGGGTTGCGACTGGAGTCCACAAGGTGGATTTTATGGGCGTTTTTTCTCCCTGACGGTAGGCAACAGCCGTTGCGGAGAAAGTTCTTACTGTCCTGCTGGCAGGCAGCACATTAGAGGAGTCCTGCGGCACGAGCAGGAAATGGCCGATGAAAAGGCCTGCACTCTGAGTGGCTGAAAGGCCTGTACGTTAAATAATTTCGTCAAGCAGTTTGAAGCTCGTGAAGTTGAGAAATGGACCGCGAGCCCTCATGGGGTTAAAACATCAAGTCCTCGGGGGCGGAGTTTGTGTTTTAAAGTGGTGGTCGTTTACGAGCTCTGTATTTAATGACCCTCTGTGATGAACGAAATTACTTTTCTGGTGCGGAAAGTTTATGGGCCTTTTTAAAAAGCGTTTCCATGCGCGATCGTTGATTTCTTTTAGGTACTTTCCTGTTTTTCTCAGCGAGACTTGTGCATTAACGTGCGGGGGCTGTTGCGGTCAAAAGTGGCCTCTGAACAGGGAGTGAAGCCATCAGTTAGCTGGAGTTGTTGTCAAATAAAAGTTACGACATTGACTGCTGTTAAATCATGTCAATAAACTTCATTTGTTACAGTGCAGATTTAAAGTAGCGTTGGTGCGAGAGCTTTAGCGTGTTTTCCTGGTTTGTTATTGATGTAATTACCAACGGCAGTTATTATTAGTGGAAAGTGCTGAACTCAGCTGTTAGCGACGAACATATTTCGGTCTAGCCGTCAGACCTCTTAAACTACAGGGCTTCTCATTATTAACTTTTATGGCGTGAAGTTTAAGTCTGCCTTGCAGGGCAGAACGGGGTTGTGGCACCCCTCTCTTGTATTGGTCTGGTTAAGTACCAGCGCGTAAGTAATACAGCTCCGCTTAAAAACGCTGCCAGTTAACATCCTGGAGTAGCAGGCTGCGTAATGAGAGCCTCGCACCGCTCAGCGGCCGCCAGTGTGACTCCGTGAGACTCAACGGAGGCCACGATGAAGCGACGAAAGGAACGTTTCAGAACGACCGTAAGCCGTACCCAAGAAATCTGTGAATGGATTTGAAAGGCTGGGAGCGAGGACCTGGGAGTGAAAGCTGCCGGTCCACGAAAATGGTTATTCCAATACATCTACATCTACATGACTACTCTGCAATTCACATTTAAGTGGTTGGCAGAGGGTTCATCGAACCACAATCATACTATCTCTCTACTATTCCACTCCCGAACAGCGAGCGGGAAAAACGAACACCTAAACCTTTCTGTTCCAGCTATGATTTCTCTTATTTTATTTTCATGACCATTCCTACCTATGTAGGTTGGGCTCAACAAAATATTTTCGCATTCGGAAGAGAAAGTTGGTGACTGAAATTTCGTAAAAAGGTCTCGCCGCGACGAAAAACGTCTATGCTGTAATGACTTCCATCCCAACTCGTGTATCATATCTGCCACACTCTCTCCCCTATAACGTGATAATACAAAACGAGCTGCCCTTTTTTGCACCCTTTCGATGTCCTCCGTCAATAAAACAAATTATTTTTTTCCTGAAGTCAGCACTATATAAAAAAGGAATAAAATTGCACAGTCTAATTAAGGGTCTAAATAATTTGTGGGAGTACAAAAGTCAGTGATCACGGAGCCTCAGTAGTGCGTGAAGCAGGTGTTGGATACTGTAATAAATCAAGTCTAGAGAAATTTTTCTCGGTTAGAGAAATGTGCTACACTATCTAAATTGCCGCCAGATCTGAACTCATTTTAATTATAAATTATGTAGGCCGTGACTGCGAATGTTCATAAGATTTTCTAGCCCTCGGGAGCAAATTTGTGACAGACATAAATTTTCGTTTATACGCTGAAGCGCCAAAGAAACTAATACAGGCGAATTCAAACACTGAGATGTGTAAACAGGCAGAATACTTCGTTCCGGTCTGCAACGCCTATATAAGGCAACAAGTGTCTGGAGCAGTTGTTGATCGGTTGCTGCTCCTAAAACGGCAGGTTCAAAAATGGCTCTGAGGACTATGCGACTTTACATCTGACGTCATCAGTCCCCTACAACTTAGAACTACTTAAACCTAACTAACCTAAGAACATCACACACATCCATGCCCAAGGCAGGATTCGAATCTGCGACCTTAGCGGTCGCATAAAACGGCAGGTTATAAAGATTTAAGTGAGTTTCAACGCGTCTTATAGTCGGCGCACGAGCGATGCGACACAGCACTCACCAGGTATTGATGAAGTGAAGATTTTCCCGTACGACTATTTCAGGAGTGTACCGTGAATATCAGGAATCCGGCAAAACATCGACATCGCTGCTGCCGGAAAGAGATCCTGTGAGATAGGGACCAACGACGATTGAAGAGAATCTTTCAACTTGACAGAAGTGCAACCCTTCCGCACATTGCTGCATATTTCAGTTCTGGGCGAACCATTCAACGAAACGACATCGATACGTGCTTTCGGAGCCAAACGCCCACTTATGTACCTTTGATGACTGCACTAATCAAACCTTTAGGCCTCGTCTAGGCCCGACAACACCGACAGTGGACTGTTGATGACTAGATACATGTCGCCTGGTCGGACGAGTCTCGTTTCAAGTTGTATCGAGCGGATGAACGAATACAGATATGGAGACAAACTCATGAACCCATGTACCCTGCACGTTTACAGGGGACTGTTCAAGTTGGAGGAGGCTCTGTAATGGTGTGGGGCGTGTGCAGTTGGAGGGATATGGGACCCATGATGCGTCTAGATACGAGTCTGACAGGTGACACGTACGTAAGTATCCTGTCTGAACACCTGCATCCATTAATGTCCATTATGCATTCCAACGGACTTGAGCATTTCCGGCAGGACAATACGACACCCCAAACGCCCACAATTGCTACAGACTGGCTGCAGAAACAATCTTCTGAGACTAAACACTTCCACCGGCCAACAAAATCCCCATACATGAACATTATTGAGCATGTCTGGGATGCCTTGCACCGTGCTGTTCAGAAGGGATCTCCAACCCGTCATACTCGTACGGATTTATGGCCAGCCCTACGGGATTCAAGGTGTCAGTTCCCTCCAGCACTATTTCAGACACTGGTCGAGTCCATGCGACGTCGTGTTTTGCGGCACTTCTGGGTACTCGCGGGGGCCCTACACGATTATAGGATATTAGGCAGGTGCACCAGTTGCTTTCGCTCTTCAGTATATATCGATATACCGCGATGTACACTATGAAATTAGTTACCAAATAAATGACAGCAAAGTCTAATAACACAAAACTATATCATTTATTATTGTTTTACAATGTAATTATAATATTAGACTAAACATGTATTACTGTTTATATTTTTATAGTGATACTATCGGTACTTACCCAAAATTTCATTATAATCTGAAGTTTACTAATATTTTCAATAACTTAAAAACTTAATCATCAATTGTCATCTTCAAAAATCCTAGAAAGGAATTGGTACATACAAAAATAGTTAATAAATTAATAGAGAATGAGATTTTCACTCTGCAGCGGATTAAAACTGTGTGCCCGACCGAGACTCGAACTCGGGACCTTTGCCTTTCGTGGGCAAGTGCTCTACTCTCTTTTTTTTATTTTTTTTATTTTTTCTCTTTTTTTTATTTTTTGCTCCAAGGGATGTCTTCATGAAGAAACGCGAAATGCGGCAAAGAAAGAATATATATATATATATATATATATATATATATATATATATGAAGAGTGAGGCTACGAATTAAAACGAATTAAAATTTTTGCTAAGTCCAGGTTTCGAACCTACGACTGCTGCTTACTAGGCAGATGCACTAACCACTTTTTTTACCATCTTTTTTTGTTTTTTATCTTTTTTTATTTTCATTTCTTTTTTTAACATTAGTTAACCCTTTTATAAAATGGAACTAAAAAAAAAGAACCAAGTGCCACCGCCACTTTTCATCCTAAAAAAAAAACTATTCCTCTTCAGGCGTTGACTCCTGACTAAACCTACCCCAGAGAGCTGCCTATCTACCAGGGTAAATATAGGAAATCAAGGTTAGGGCTATCCTTACAAACAAAACAAAATATTCTTTTTTCTGAATTTTATTTTTATTTTTATTATTGTTATGTTATTATTTTTTTGTTTTTGTTTAGTTTTGTTGTGTCATTGATCAGAGGCCTTCTGCGCCCCGCTGGTAATATGTTGAGTCACGTCTTCTCGAAATTGATGCGTTCTGTTCAATTGTTCAGAAATGTTCATTGGTTCAAGCAGGAAACGTTCTTCTCTCTTGGCTTAACACATTCCAGCTGCGAGGCGGGTCGTGGAAAGCACTCCCAAGGAAGTTCGAGATAAATTGTCTGTATTTTGGGTGACGGACAACGATATAATGACGGTCATTGAGGTATGTCCAAAAATCGAGTACAGAGTCTACAGTTTGTCCAAATAGGTAGTGAATGGCATGTCCGCGAATCCAATTCACAGCATTGGTCTTTGTCCGAGGAAAATATTCACGATCCGGAAATAATAATGAAAGGGGAGTAATCCGATCCGGAATGTCCCGCGTTAGAAAAGCGACAATAAGACGAATCAAGTGCCAAACCTCCTCCGCCGGTCCGCAAACAAACCGATGTTCATCATTGTCTGGGACTCCACACGTGTAACAGAGAGGTGACTGGGCGAGGTGGATACGATGAAGGCGAGATTGGTTGATTTGCTTACCATTGACAGTTAGGTACCAGACAGATTGAACATTCGTGTCAAGGTAGCGGGCGAAAACCGCGCGCCATACATGACGCCAGTCTACCTGGGGGAACTTTTGTTCAATCGGGTTAGGTGGACGACCTAATTGGAGGACATTGTATACTGCCTTTGTCTTGAGTAAAAGTTGTCTTGGTAAGGTGAGGCGTAGATAACTGAGTTCAAGAAAGAAGTATCGTATATAATGTAACTGGACCGGAACGTCCGAGATCATCACTGGGGCTGACAGTGAGACCGGCGTATATGCCGTCAGGAGGAGACCAGTGAGGCTCGTTGGGCATCGTGTCCATACCGTCATCTGGGAGCTGACAAATAGGGCGCGAGCTCTATCCGACACGTGAAACAGACCTATCCCACCTCGTTCACGGGGAAGAGTAAGGGTTGCATAGTTAACTTTGAATAACAGCCCAGAGCTGACGAAAGATGCCATCGCTGCCAACATGCGACGTGCCACAGTAAGCGGGAAAGGTAGAACTTGTGCTACATGGGGAACTCGGGATGCGATATATATATTGACATATCGAGCTCGTTGGAGAATATCTAGGGATCGAAGGTGATGGTCCATAAGATCCGCTCTGATCATTAAAAGGAGGCGTCTGCAGTTGATGGCGGCTGAACGCCGGAGATCAGATGAGAAGTCTATTCCTAAACAGCGAATGGTATCAACGGTGGTGAGAGGTGTAATACACTCCACAGGGAGTCCCGTGCCAATGAACATAACTTGTGACTTACGTACGTTTAAAGAGCTACCCGACGCCTCACCATAAGTCGCTACCCACGTCAAAACAGCTCGAACCTCGTCGGCATTAGATAAACAGATGACTACATCTTCAGCATAGGCCGTGCAACAGAATCGGTATCGATCTATGGACAACCCTACCAAACGTTGTCTGAGCCCACATAGCAAGGATTCCAAGGAAAAGGCGTACAAAATCGCTGATAGAGGGCAACCTTGACGTACGGATCGACCTATTTTTATCGGAGGAGTGAGTCTGCCATTGTACATAATCCTGGAAGAGGCAACCCGCAGAAGGCGCATCACTACCGTGATAACGGCGACTGGGAAACCCATATGGTGGAGAACGGCCGTAAGGAACGAATGGTCAACCCTATCAAAAGCTTGACTAAAGTCCAAAGACGCAAGTGCCCCAGAGAGGCGTTGTGCCTGGGTAACGGCGATCATATCCCTGTAGCGGCATAAAGCCGTGCGGATATTATTATCCCCTCCCAAAGATGCTTGGTCTGGCGACACAACATATCGAGCAACGGTTTTAAGTCGTGCCGCCAAAAGGCGAGTGAAGATTTTCATATCACTGTTAAGGAGGGTGAGGGGCCGATAATCACTGATATTGTTGCCACCATGCGGTTTATGTACAGGAATAATAATTCCTTCCATGAAAGAGTCCGGCACAGGTACTTCCGGAGACATCAGTTCCCGACATATGGAGGTGAAGGTGGACTCTAACAAATCACGGAAGGTGCGATAAAATTCGAGGGGAAGACCGTCGGGTCCTGGGGAGCGATTGATGGTTCCTGCTCGGATCGCATCGCGGACTTCATCATCAGTCACCTCTGACACCAAGTCAATCGCCGCATCTCCTGGGAGACCACCGAAGTTGAGCTGTGAGACTTCCTCGATCATCTCTGGAATGTGGAATTGCGGCGTAGAGCTGCTGGTAGTGGGCGTGAAGCACATTCCCTATTGCAGATTGGGTTACGTAGCGACGCCCATCTTGGTCTGTTAGGATGGGAATAAATTTTCGGCGCTGATGTTGGCGTTCTTGGATGATATGATACATAGATGGATGTTCATGAGGCATGCGATCAGCAGTACGAGATCGTACTATCGCTCCTTCCAAATGTCTTCGCATGAGATTGGAGATTTGGGCCTTAGCATGGTTTATCCTTGTATGATGCTCAGGGGAGGCTGGCATCGTGGAGCATTCTCGTAGGATCCTGTAGTAAAAGTCCATAGTGCTCTTCCTCCAGGCGACAACATCTTTGCCATATCGGATCAAAGTTTTTCGAAGAGCAGGTTTTGCACACTGGATCCACCAGGATATGGTAGACGGATACGTGAGACGGCGTCTATTACATGTGATCCAAGTGTCTTCTATTAGAAGTCGACAGTCAGGTGAATTAAGAAGTGCCGTGTTCAGTTTCCATAAACCACGTCCGTGCCATACTGCCTGTCTTGTGAGAACAACGTCACAGAAGTAAGCCTCATGATCTGAGAAAGCAACAGGCCAGATTTCTGCCTGTCGTGTGTGTTGAATTAGGGATCGCGAGATGTAGATGCGATCCAGTCGGCTAGAGGAGTGCGCAGTGTAGTACGTAAAGCCCAAACTATCACCGTGAACATGTCTCCACGTGTCGACAAATTGTAGCCGCGTCACGACTGTTTCCAGAGCTGCGCATGGTGAGTGACGCGGCAATTGATCCTGAGGTCGCTGGGTGCAGTTGAAGTCTCCACCCATGACCCAGTCATCGTGTGGTCCCATAAAAAGGGGTGTAACTTCATCTGCAAAGAAGGCATTGCGTTCACGACGGTAGCTGGAGCCCGACGGCGCATAAATGTTGACGATGCGTACACCAAAGAGAGTAAGGGCCATACCTCTGCCGTTGGGGAGGTATAGGACATCTTCGGCAGGAAGACCTTCTCGTAAGATGATGGCAACACCACTACCGGTGTCCGAAGCGGGAGAAAGATGCGCCGTGAAGCCATGTGGTGGTGAAAAATCGGCGACATGCACTTCCTGAAAAAGCGCAATATCAATGTCCGCACCATAAATCATATCGCGGAGCAGCGCTAGTTTGTGGGGCGCACGAATGGTCGCGAGGTTAATCGTTGCGACACGATAATGCTGGTGTTGGAGTCCCACAGGCACAGGTGGGGCTGCTTCTTCAGGAGCGAGAGGTCGTCGATCTTGCCGGTCCACGGAAGAGGTTGCTATTGTGGAGAGTTTGCGGGCGCGGGCGCAACCGATGGGGGCGCCCCATCATCAGCACCGTCCACCCCAGTCCCTTCGATCTCCACGTCGTCTGCCCCGGAGACTGGTACTGCGGTAGGGTACCGACTGTGTACATCATCCATGTAGAGAGGAGACGTATTTTTCGGCTCAGCATATAGACTTTCTTCAACGTCGACTTGTGGGGGCGACGGCGCCAGTAAGGAGGGGTGGTCGTTGCCAGTGGTCGCCTGTGGCGGGTCGTTCGCATCAGACGTTTGGACATCATAGAGCGGTTTATCATCCATCTTCGGTTCTGCATCTCTGGCATCCATCCGGAGAATGGATTCATCAGGGGGTGTACGGCTACGTTTCTTTCTCTTTCGTGTCGACCCTTGTTTTCGAACAGGTCGTTCCGAGTCTGATTGCGGGTGGTCTTCGTCTGACTCCGGACCAGTCTGAAGGAAAGCAGAAGTAGGTACCACTCCCGGATCAACGTCAATCTCAGCAGCATTTTCAGTCACAGTGCTGCGATGATGTGGAAGGTCAGGATCTGGCGTCTGTGGCACCTCAGAAGGAATCTCAGTAGCGGTTGCATCTGCCTGATCAGACGACGTCAACAGAGCAGAAAGACCCTGTGTAGAGGTGCTACCTTCCTGGGCAGCCTTGGCATATGTGACCGGGATCTGAGTGATCACCGCTGGGGACGCTTCCTCGCCGACCGGCGTTTGGATCAGGCGGCGTCGCATGCAGCCGGATCTGACGTGGCCTTCTTGTCTACAACCCGCACATGTTCGGGGTTGGCCGTCGTACATGACAATGGCTCGCACACCGCCAATTGTCAGGTATGATGGTATATGTTTTTTCAGTTCAATTTTTACCTGACGCACACCATTAAGGACATGGTAGGTCGTGAAGGTTTGCCATTTTTCCTCTACGTAACCGATGGCGTTACCGTATGGTTGTAACGCAGAGACAAGTGCGTCCTTCGGCACTTGAAATGGTAGTTCAAACACCCTAATCGTGCGTTGACCGTACTCTGCGAGTTCAAGTGTTACTGCTCCGACGTGACCATCAGAGTATTTGAACTTAAGTCCATTGGTATGGCGGCGAATAACATCTTCACACACCTCGGTGTTTGTCATTTTAATATGAACGACACTACTCGTGATCGAAAAATGGATTCCGATAACGTGGTTAGGATCTAAACGAACTTCTTCACGTAGGAACGTTTCAACTTCATGTGCACGAGGTCGCGCATGTTCAGCTGGGAAGGAAACTTTAAGGGTCGCACGGCGGTAAGCGCTCGACATGTTGCTCGCGGTGGACGGACACAAGCCTTAAAGCTACGACGCGGAAGTAAACAAACCTGCAGCGGAGCACGGGGCCGGCGTGCGGGGCCGTCCGCACGCTGCCACGGCTGAGAGCCGATTGGCCATCTGAGCTACCGAAGCACGATTCACGACCGGTACTCACAGCTTTACTTCTGCCAGTATCTCGTCTCCTGCCTTCCAAACTTTACAGAAGCTCTCCTGCGAACCATGCAGAACTAGCACTCCTGAAAGAAGCCGGCCGCGGTGGTCTCACGGTTCTAGGCGCGCAGTCCGGAACCGTGCGACTGCTACGGTCGCAGGTTCGAATCCTGCCTCGGGCATGGATGTGTGTGATGTCCTTAGGTTAGTTAGGTTTAAGTAGTTCTAAGTTCTAGGGGACTGATGACCACAGCAGTTGAGTCCCATAGTGCTCAGAGCCATTTTGAACCTCCTGAAAGAAAGGACATTGCGGAGACATGCTTAGCCACAGCCTGGGGGGATGTTTCCAGAATGAGATTTTCACTCTGCAGCGGAGTGTGCGCTGATATGAAACTTCCTGGCAGATTAAAACTGGATTAATATCTTTTAACGGAATTTACATACACCCCTTAGACACTGCATCAGACGTAGTCACGACACTAAACAGATGAAGTACAGAGGTCTCTGAACACATCACCACAAATCTTCTTTTTCGATTTTCATCTTAAGAGAATTTAGAAGTATGACTGGATCAGTTTTGCCACTATAATTTCATTTCGGATATTTCTGAGATACCTCTTTACTGAATTCGGTTAGAAAATCGTCCCTTGATTAACAGTTACATATTTTCCATAGGTTCCACCCCAGAACGTCTGAAATATCCGATGCAAATTTTACGTTAACTGAATGCAAGCCTTGAGAGATCCGTCGGCTTTACTTGCTGACTTCGCCAACATCTGTTCACAAACAATTTCAGTAACAATCTGAATCTCATTAAATAAAATCTGGATCCGCTCATCAGTTCGTTCTTTCGTAATTCAAAACTTTCATATCTTTCTGACTTTTCCGTGCTCTGATCATTTGGTCCTGTTCTTTGCGTCCTGCCTCAATTAAACGCTCCTTTCCTTTGCTTTCGTTTTCCGCCAAGAGTTGTTGTTTAAGTGCTTTCTGTGTCAAGCCTTGCTCCTTTTTTAAGTTGCTTCTCTGCTAAGCTCTGCTGTTCTTTGGGTTCTTGCTCTAGTAAATATTACTGTTCTTTATGTGCCACTTATTAGACCGTTGGTTTCAATACATTATTCATTTCCTCTCTAGTAGACATCTGTTGAATTTATCGGAAAAGATAAGAAATTTTTTTTCAAGTTGAATGTAATGTCGCTGTTCTCTCACTTCCGAGGCAAAAAGTATAATGCTAGCACAAAATAAACACAAAAGCCTTACCTGTTGTACTTCTTGTTGACTTCAAAATTGTCTGCTGAATTTTCTGTAATAGTTACTGTTACGGAAAAAAACTGATAATGGCACTCGCATCAGCATTACTGTACGTAACATTTCTAGAGATTCAGTTTCAGTTACTAAAAAATTCACCATGCAGGGTCAAAACACCTAATGACTTACACAATAGACCCCGTTAGTTTATCACATTAAACTTCGCCGAAGTTATGGGCATCTTGTTGTCGGCAGCCTCACAGGATGTCTCTAAAGTTTCACCCGCTGTTTCTCGTCAGTACTGACATCCTGCGGTGTTCAACGTTTCTAGCTTGTGGCTCACCGTTTGGAATTTCCAGTACGGAAATATGCTTCCATGCATACACTACACAAAGTAATATAAAAAGTTCTACTGCATGAACCCAAACAATTGGTAGTCACTAGTCAACACAGATGGTCGGAGACATAGAAAATTTGATGTAAGTCTTTCAACTCGTAGGTGACGTTGTTACAAATCACTCTAATGCTATGTTGTCTATATCCCGGTAGCCAATCTTTGTGACGACTCACAATGTCTTGTGCTGTGTCCTGTAAGCTGCAGTTAAATTTGCGCGTAGAAAAGGTCGAGAAGGGTTCACTAATTGCCTCGTCCCAATGCGAGTGGCGAGTGGAAAAGCCGCCGAGGGACCGCGCCGGGCAGCCCTAATCCATCAGCGCAGACAGGTGGAGTCATCGGCAAGCAGCCGCCGGTGGCCACACACAGTGGACGCCGAGGTGAACACGTCGGCGGGCCATTGGCACTGTCAATGGGAGCTTTCACGTGGTAGCTCCAACAAGGACTGCAGTGCCTGAACTTTTACAGTATGAAGTGATTACATTTTTTTTTATTTTATTTCGGACCCAATAACTTTTTTGCTTACGGGCAGGTCTTCAAAAAATACAATGTAAAACATTAAGACCGAATTAAAAACACGGACTTATAAAATACACCACTGGCCATTAAAGTTGCAACACCGAGAAGAAATGCAGATGATAAACGGGTATTCATTGGACAAATATATTATACTAAAACTGACATGTGATTACATTTTCACGCAATTTGTGTGCATAGATCCTGATAAATCAGTATCCAGAACAACCACCTCTGGCCGTTATAACGGCCTTCATACGCCTGGGAATTGAGTCAAACAGAGCTTGGATGGCGTGTACAGGTACAGCTGCCCATGCAGCTTCAAGACGATACCACAGTTCATCAAGAGTAGTGACTGGCGTACTGTGACGAGCCAGTTGCTCGGCCACCATTGACCAGACGTTTTCAGTTGCTGAGAGATGTGGAGAAGGTACTGGCCAGGGCAGCATTTGTACATTTTCTGTATCCAGGAAGGCCCGTACAGAACCTGCAACGTGCGGTCGTGCATTATCGTGTTGAAATGTAGGGTTTCGCAGGGATCGAATGAAGGGTAGAGCCACGGGTAGTAATACATCTGAAATGTAACGTCCACTGTTCAAAGTCCCGTCAATGCCAACAAGAGGTGATTGAGACGTGTAACCAATGGGACCCCATACCACCACGCCGGGTGATACGCCAGTATGGCGATGACGAATACACGCTTGCAATGTGCGTTCACCGCGATGTCGCCAAACACGGATGCGACCATCATCACGCTGTAAACAGAACCTGGATACATCCGAAAAAATGACGTTTGCCATTCGTGCACCCAGGTTCGTCGTCGAGTACACTATCGCAGGCGCTCCTGTCTGTGATGCAGCGTCAAGGGTAACCGCAGCCACGGTCTCCGAGCTGATAGTCTATGCTGCTGCAAACGTCGTCGAACTGTTCGTGCAGATGGTTGTCGTCTAGAATACGTCCACATCTGTTGAATCAAGAATCGTGACGTGGCTGCACGATCCGTTACAGCCATGCGGATAAGATGCCTGTCATCTCGACTGCTAGTGAAACGAGGTAGTTGGGATCCAGCACGGCGTTCCGTATTACCCTCATGAATCCACAGATTCCATATTCTGCTAACAGTCATTGGATCTCGACCAATGCGAGCAGCAACGTCACAATACGATAAACCGCAATCGCGATAGGCTACAATCTGACCTTTGTCAAAGTCGGAAACGTGGTGGTACGCATTTATCCTCCTTATACGAGGCATCACAACAACGTTTCACCAGGCAACGCCGGTCAACTGCTGTCTGTGTATGAAAAATCGGTTGGAAACTTTCTTCATGTCAGCACGTTGTGGGTGTCGCCACTGGCGCCAACCTTGTGTGAATGCTCTGAAAAGCTAATCATTTGCATATCACAGCATCTTCTTCCTGTCGGTTAAAGTTCGCGTTTGTAGTACGTCATCTGTGTAGCAATTTTAATGGTCAGTAGTGTAGTATCTCTTCTACTCGACAAAGAACACTTCAAAATAAAATATACCTGTGCATCAGGATATGGTGCATGTACTGTGTATAAGACGCGTTGTCCTAACGAAAACGCCATTTTGTTTGTATACAGGGTGGACCACAACCTCAGCGACATAGTTTCGGAGGTTATCCAGGGAACTTTTCCGAGTATTTTGGCGTATCCCCTGTATTCGTACTGAGTTGAAAATACCTGCGCAGCAGTGCAGATGTCGACGCTACGGGCTGTGTGCCTCGTTTGGAAACAAATTCGTTCCGTTCTCTCATGGCATACACCGTTGACGACAGTCCAGCCTACTTTTCTCTTAGGTCTCAGGCTCGCGTTCAGTACTGCTCGGTCCAGTCTCCGGCTGTTTTTTCCGGCAGTGTTAGCTGTACGTCAGCAGTTACACGAGCACAGTGGACAAACGACACGACGACGATACGCTGCGCTCTTCCCTTCAGCGACGGCGAACAGTAGTTTTGTATCCGTACACAGGCGCCCATAAATGACCTGATCCTTTCGTCTCGTGACGTTGTAATGATTGCATGTTACTTTTTATCGAGCCAACGGACACCGAGGGACGTTATACCAAAGTACTCAAAAAGCATCCCTCAACAGACACCGAAATTTTGTCGATATAGTCCCGGCTCACCCTGTGTAGGCGACGTGAGTTGCATGTAGGTTCTTCCCCCACACCTAGTGCTACTTCTGAACGTCCTCTACGTGAGACTGAAAAACGTGAAAAGAACTTTCTTTACGATAACAATTCTACTCCTACATCCATAGCGAGGAAATCTGTGTGAAGCGCATGGCAGAGGGTAGTTCCCACTATACCGCTTATTGAGATTTCTTTCCATTCCATTCCATTAAACGCCTCAGTCCGTGCTATAAGTATTCGTAAAAATGTCCTCACTATCGCTATTGCACCGGTACGTAGGGGGTTGTAAAATATTCCTAGCTTCATAATTGAAAGCTGCTTCTTCAAACTTACTAACCAGACGCTCTCGGGATAGATTGCCTCCGTCTTCAAGCCTTTCCCAGTTCAGTTTCATTCACATCTTCCTGACACTGTCCTCCAGTTCAAACAAACTTGCGACCATTAGTGCTGCCTTCCTCGTTTTCGTACAGTATTCCCTGTTAGTCCCGTTTGGTACGGGTCTCACACACTGAAGCTACATTCTAGGGCAGGTCTCACAAGTATTTTGTACGCAGTCTCCTTAGCACACTGATTACATTTTCTTAGCATCCTACCAATGAACGGTAATCTGCCCCTCTTTGCATACGACTAAGCCTACGTCATCGTTCTGTTCCATATCCCTGCGAGGTGTTATACCCAGGTATTCCCATGATTCGTCCGATTCCAGTTGTGGTTCGTTAATATTGTGGTCATAGGATTCCACGTTGTTTTAGTATTTTGAAGTGCACAATTTTACCATCATCATCACCATTTAAGACTGATTATACCTTTCAGCGTTCAGTCTGGAGCACAGTCCCCCTTATAAAATTCATTCATGATCCCCTGATCCCCTATTCAGTGCTAACATTGGTGCCTCTTCTGATGTTAAGCCTATTACTTCAAAATCATTCTTAATTGAATCCAGGTACCTTCTCCTTGGTCTACCCCGACTCTTCCTACCCTCTACTGCTGAACCCATGAGTCTCTTGGGTAACCTTGCTTCTCCCATGCGTGTAACATGATCCCACCATCCAAGTCTGTTCGCCCTGGCTGCTACATCTATAGAGTTCGTTCCCAGTTTTTCTGTGATTTCCTCATTGTGCACACCCTCCTGCCATTGTTCCCATCTGCTAGTACCTGCAATCATCCTAGCTACTTTCATATCAGTGACCTCAACCTTATTGATAAGGTGATCTGAATCCACCCACCTTTCGCTCCCATACAACAAAGTTGGTCGAAAGATTGAACGGTGCACAGATAACTTAGTCTTCGTACTGACTTCCTTCTTTCAGAAGAGAGTAGATCGTAGCTGAGCGCTCAATGCATTGGCTTTGCTACACCTCGCTTCCAGTTCTTTCACTATGTTGCCATCCTGTGAAAATATGCATCCTAAGTTCTTGAAACCGCCCACCTGTTCTAACTTTGTTCCTCCTATTTGGCACTCAATCCGTTTATATGTCTTTCTCACTGACATTACTTTCATTTTGGAGATGTTGATCTTCATACCATAGCCCTTACATTCCTGATCTAGCTCTGAAATATTACTTTGCAAACTTTCAATCGAATCTGCCATCACAACTAAGTCATCCGCATATGCGAGACTGCTTATTTTGTGCCCACATATCTTAATCTCACCCAGCCAGTCTATTGTTTTCAACATATGATCCATAAATAATATGAACAACAGTAGAGACAGGTTGCAGCCTTGTCTTACCCCTGAAACTACTCTGAACCATGAACTCAATTTACCGTCAACTCTAACTGCTGCCTGACTATCTCTGTAAAGGCCTTTAATTACTTGCAAAAGTTTGCCTCCTATTCCATAATCTCGTAGAACAGACAATAACTTTCTCCTAGGAACCCGGTCTTATGCCTTTTCTGGGTCTATAAAGCATAGATACAATTCACTGTTCCACTCGTAACACTTCTCCAATTTTACATACGTCAAAATTTAAAGCAACTTGTCAATCCCTTCATCACGTTGAAATCTTATCAAGATCCAACCGATATTTGTCCACTTCTTTTCAGACAGTACTTCATTATAAATAACTGTCATAAATGAAAAGCGTAAAGTTACTAAAATATTGTCTCCAAGGTCATTGCTATTCAACTTTAAGAACAGAGGTCTTAACTCAGTATCCTGGTGCATCTTAGAAGCTACTTGTACATCTATTGATGAATCTCCAGGCAAGGTAACGTGCTGCATCCACTGCATAGAAAAATCATCACTCCAACCACAAATTTCGCTTGGTATCTCATACGATCGCACTCTTTATAGGAAGCGTAGATGTATTCAGGAATCAAAGGCTTTCCGGAAATGGAGAAATACTGGAGCTACCTGACTGTCTTGATGTATAGCTTTCAGGATCTCATGCAAAAATCTGCAAGTTGCGCTTCACATCGTCGACGTTTTTGGAATCCATGCTGTTTTGTGTGGAGGAGATAGCACATAACGCTCGAGCTCAGAATACACTCTAAGGAGAGGAAAAAAAAAACCACCACGAAGGAATTAGCCGAATATGTACAGACCAACAGATGATAATTTCAGAAAAACTGGATGATTTATTCTAGAGAAACAGCGTCACAAATTGAGCAACCCAATAACGCGTTCGTCCACCTCTGGCCGTTATGCAAGCTGTTACTCAGCTTAGCGTCGAATGATATAGTTGATGGATGTCCTCCTGACAGATTTCGAACCAAATTCTGTCCAACTAGCACGTTAGTGCTAGAGGCTTGGAGGGCCTTCCCCATGATGCTCCACACGTTCTTAATTGGGGAGA
Source organism: Schistocerca gregaria (assembly GCF_023897955.1). Taxonomy (NCBI): domain Eukaryota; kingdom Metazoa; phylum Arthropoda; class Insecta; order Orthoptera; family Acrididae; genus Schistocerca; species Schistocerca gregaria. Next base: position 3,369,611 of record NC_064920.1, on the reverse strand, counting down.
GATCTGGCGAACTTTCTAGCCAAGGCAGCGTATGAAAGCACGAAGAAAAGCAGTAGCAACTTTCGCCATATGCAGGCGGGCATTATCTTGCTGAAATGCGAGCCCAGGATAGCTTGCCATGAAGGGGAACCAAAATGGGTGTGCTGTGCTGGAAGGATGCAACGCATGACAACCAAGGGGGTCCTGCTACGAAAAGAAATGGCACTCCACACCACCCCTCCTGGTTGTCGAGCCGTATGGCGGGCGATACAGAAGCTGATATCCCACCACCGTCCGGGGCGTCTCCAGACAGGTCTTCGGCCTGGAATCTCATTGGCTGGAGTAGAATTTTCTTCAGTAACGGCTCCCGCTTCGAAATGAGCCCCGATGACCAGCGAACACGCCTTTGGAGACGGTGGACACTGGTGGGAGGCCCACCAGGCCGTCGGCCGTCGTGCAGTCCGACGACGAGGAGCGGTGGTCCGGGGTGCCGCTGCAGCACACAGCAGGAGCCCACCCGTCACCGTCCGTGGCACAGCGTTGCGTCGACGGCCTTCTGCGACCCGCTTTGCTCTCCTTCAGAGCAAGCCATTCTGGGCTCACATTTCAGCAAGATAGTGCCCGCTCGTACCCGGCCAAAGTGTCTAATGTTTGTCTTCGTGCTTGCCGAACCCTGCCTTGACTGGCAAGGTGCCCAGATCTCTCTCCAAGTGAGAGCGTTTGGGGCATTATAGGCAGGGATCTCCAACCACCTCTGGACTTTGACAACCTAACGTGCCAGTTGGACAGAATTTCGCACGACATCCCTCAGGAGGACCTCCGACAACTTTGTCAATCAATGCCAAGCCGAGTAACTGCTTGTGTAAGGGCCAGAGGCAGACCATAACGTTTCTCTTGAATAAATCATCCAATTTTTCTGGAATTGTAATCATTTGTTTGTCTGTACACGTACATCACATTTATCGATTTCCGTCCCATTCGGATAACTGATTCATGGTGGGTCTTCTTTTTTTTGTCTTGGCGTGTATGTTCAAAAATTCTACAAAAAATGAGTCTCAAAGATATCGGGCGTTAGTTTAATGATCACTTCTGATATGCTACTTGTACACACGTGTGACCTGCGCTTTGTTCCAACCACTGAGCAACGTTTTATGTACTGGGTCAATGACAGATTCTTGTTAAAAGGAGACTAGCTCAGACGGAAATCTAGTATAGAATCTGATAAGGATATGATCGTGTGCTGAAGCATAGTTCTGTTAAATTTTAGTGGTTTCAAACGTTTCTCAACGCCACTGAGACATCTCCTTGTAGCTGTGCGAGAATTACAAAGGAGCAGTACTCCTGTTTAATTCTGCATCATTGTCGTTACTCCTAAGTCGAAGATACATGATCATAATAAAATTTCATACTAAGTGAGCCTAAAGGAGCGGAGTATTTATCACAAGTAGTACTACAAAGGAACAAACATTTTTAAGGTAATAAAGAATAACGATTTTTGATATTAGGACAGTGGATGCACCGCAATTTTATCGATGATAGTGCGACTAAAGGGCAAACAGATTGCGTGCTTATAGAATATCGTCTCAGTTATGCGACCGGATTCGTGATTTCCTGTCAAGGAGGCGACAGTTCGTAGTAATTGACTGAAAGTCATCGAGTAAAACAGAAGTGGTTTATGGCGTTCCCCAAGATCGCGTTATAGGCCCTCTTCTGTTCCTTATCTATATAAACGATTGAGTACGCAATCTGAGCAGCTGCCTTAGGTTGTTTTTAGATGATGCTGTCGTTTGTCGCCTAGTAAAAAAAATTGCAGAAAGATTTAGAAAAGTCATCTGCATGTTGCATAAACTGGCAATTAACCCTGAATAATGAAAAGAGTGAAGTCATACATAAAGTGCTAAAAGGAATCCGTTAAGCTCAGTTACACGATAAATCAATCAAATCTAAGACCGTAAGTCCAATGAAATGCCTAGGAATTACAATGCGAACAACTTAAACTGGAAATAACACATACATGTTATTGTAAGGAAGGCGAACTAAAGACTTTGATTTGTTGGCAGAGCACCTGGAAGATGCGACACATCCCAGAAAGACTGAAAACACTACGCTTGTCCGTCCTCTGTTGGAGTTCTGTTGCGCTGTATGGGATTCTTTCCACATTAACGGAATACATCGAGAAACTTCAAATAAGGCCAGCACGTTTCGTATTATCGCAAAATAGAGAAGAGAGTGTCACAGACATGATGTAGAATTACGGTGGACATCATTAAAACAAAAACATTTGTCATTGAGGCAGGATCTTCTCACGAAATTTCAATCACCAACTTTCTCCTCCGAAAGTGAAAATATTTTGATGACGCCGATCTACACAGTGAAAAACGATTATCATAAAAAAATAAACGAAATCATAGTGCGCACGAAAAGATATAAGTCTTCGTTAGTTCTACATGCTGTTCGAGAGTGGAATAATAGAGAATTATTGAAAGGTGGTTCGATGAACCCTCTGCCAGGCACTTAAGTGTGATTTTCAGAGTAGCGATGTAGATGTTGATGTACACGTACGCCGAACACGATGGCCTTCCCTCTCGGTGGTGTCAATTGTACGTCCGGAACCCGGTCTTCTTGTGAATGCACATTCTCGTGATGGCAGCTGCCAGCTGTCACGTACAGTGGCTACCTTCCTGCCAAAGTCTTCTGGCTGTATCGCAGAAGGAACTTTCGGCTTTTCGTGGCCGTTCATAGTCAGTGAGGTGTTGCTAATGGACACTTTGCTGCCTTAAAGGCATTCTTGATTAACGCCAACTCACCTCGTCCGATCTCAAAGGCAGCTAGCACTCACGACTGTCACAACGTTTATTAGAAACAAACCTAATTTGTATCCCCATATTGGCGCTACTAATTTTTTGCTTAATTTCCTTTGCTAACGAGTTATGGTTCGCCACACAAGACTGGGTTCTGATACGTGGACAATGTAAACGTTACGTGGTTTCGTGCCTACCAAGCAGTACGGCGAGCGACTTGCCGCCTGTATACAGGGTTTCTAGCAGGGACACTCTGCCAGGGCCTTGTTCTTATTGTTGTGGTCTTCACTCTGAAGACTGGTTTGATGCAGCTCTCCGTGCTACTCTATCCTCTGCAAGGCTCTTCATCAGCGAATAACTATTGCAACTTAAATCCTTCTGAATCTGCTCACTGTATTCATCTCTTTGCGTCTCTCTACTATTTTTACCTCACATCTCCCTCCAGTACTGAACTGGTGATGCCTTGATGTGTTAGAATGTGTCCTATCAACATACCTCTTCTTTTAGTCAACCTAAGTCGAAAATTTCTCTCCTCACAAATTCTTTACAGTGTCTCCTGTTAGTTGCATGATCTAACCATGTAGTCTTTAGCATTCTTCTGTGGTATCACATTTCAAAAGCTTCTATTCTCTTCTTTTCTGAAGTGGTTATCGTCCATTTTTCGCTTCCATGCAAGACTACGTTCCAGACAAATATCTTTACAAAGAACTTTTTAAAACTCTAATCTATATCCGATGTTAACAGATTTCTGTTGTTCAGAAACGCTTTTCTTGCCACTGCTAGTCTTCATTTTATATCCTCTCTATTTTGGCAATCATAATTCATTTTACTACCCAAATAGAAAAGCTCATCTATTACTTTTAGGGCCTCATTTCCTAAACTAATTTCCTCAGCATCGTCTAATTTAATTCGACTAGACTCCATTACTTTGTATTGCTTTTGTTGATATTCGTTTTATATGATTCTTCTAAAACACTATCCATTTACTTCAACTGCTCTTCTGAGTCCTTTGCTGTCTCTGAGCGGATTACTATGACATTGGCAAGCCTCAAAGTTTTTATTGTCTATCCTTCTCCTTTTATTGTCTATTCCTTCTCGAAATATATTTTGTTTTTCTTTACTGCTTGATCATTACACAAATGAAATAATGCCATAGTGGACTACAACAGTGGCACACTCGCTTGTCTACGAGTGTTTCCGTTTGGACCCCTCGACTCTTATAACTGATGTTGAATTTCTGTACGTGTTGTAAATAACTTCTCGCTTCCTCTATTTCACCCCTACTACCTTCAAAATTTCAGAGAGTTTATTCCAGTCAACGTTAGCAAAAGCTTAAAAGCTCAAGGGGAAACCTATTGCTCCACTTTGATTCACAGGCACTTAACTTATTATTGTCTTTGATTGACAGGTACTTAACCTATTGTTGTGCAAAAAAGGATCCTTTCCTTTGACTGACAGGCACTTATCCTATTGTACCCATGTTTCCCCTAACCCCAGCCCCTCCCCCTCCCCCCCACCCCCCTTTCCACTCACTGCTATATGTACACTTTCAGGTCTGAGTAATTGGAATAGCTCCTCTCACTCTTATAAGTTCCACTGACTACTTCATTAAACTGATCAATTAATTAACCTCTCACCCACTGGTAAATTCCCTCCACCCCTCCCCTGGCTTCCCCCATCAAATGGCGGGAAGGTCAAATTCCATCAGGACAAAGCAACACACGACAGATACCTCTTCTAACGTAAGGAAATGGCATTAAAACTGGTCACTTGGTTACCTCCACTAACCCAAGTAATCCAACCACCACCTCTTCCTAGGAAATGGTGGGAAGAGGACTCAGCTTGTGCTGCACGTAAGTCTATATTTTGCATTCAGTCTTTATTTATACAATAGGCACTACCACCATCCAGATTGTTTACCACAAGGTCCGGAGTCACACTGACCTAGTACACAGTACTGCCACCAGAGGGCACTGTCATCGATTCCGTGACATAATCCAACATGATGGTCTAGTGGTGGAGAGGAAGGGTCTCATAAGAGGAAATTCAAGGCTATATTGTTTATTTATTTAAAAAATCAATTTGTGGGGGTTGGATTTCTCTTGTTCATCATTCTCTGCTGTTTGAAAACATGTAGGTCTTGTAAGAACTAATTACATGCAGCATACTTGATGCATAACCTAATATTTGGCACTGTACTCTGGGTGTCTTAACCTAACGTTTGGCCCTCCTTAAACTATTGTACCGCATTTGACACAAAATTAAATAATTAGTTTCATCCTGCAACGATTTTCAACTTCACTTTTCGAATTCTACATGCTTTTGAACGCCATCTATTGAAGTGCTAACACCACATTGATGTAAAAAAATTATGCATATTAATTAAATCGATATTTTTTTTACACATATGGGGTAGTTTTTTTTAATTCGCAGCATCCTATAGGTCAGTAAAACTGTTGGAATACAATTTAAACAAAAGATTGCTAATAAGAAACACATCCCGCCAATGGACGCCCGACGATGCAGCCGCCCCCACCACTGCTGGATTGGAGATCGGTTTCGTGCTCTAATATCAGGCTCCTGTCCTCAGTGGCAGAGTAATGTAATTGAGTAGGAGTCTTTCTGTATTTGACGTTATGTACTTTGCAAGGTTTAATTGTTGCTGCAATATGGTGATCTGTGCAAAATAGCTATTTACTACTGAAAGTCTCGTCTGAGAAAGAAAAAAAAAAAAAAAAGGCGGATGATACTTCCACACCAGCACCATCAGTAATTCGGCAGCCTTTAGTTCGCCTTCCTTACAATAATACCTAAGTGTTATTTCCAGTTTAAGTTGTTTGCATGGTAATTTCTAGATTTTTGTTGGGCTTACTGTCTTTAAGTTTGATTGATTTATCGTGTAACCGAGCTTAACGGATTCCTTTTAGTAGTTATACGTATACATTACACACATCCATGCCCGAGGCAGGATTAGAACGGGCACCGTAGCGGTCGCGCGGTTCCAAACTGAAGCCCCTAGAACCGCTCAGCCACACCAGCCGGCATTTAGGGTCAATTGTCAGTTTATGCACCATGCAGATGACTTTTCTAATTCGTTTTACAATTTTTTTATCTTCTGATGACTTTACTAGACGACAAACGACAGCATCATCTGCAAACAACCTGAGACGGCTGCTCAGATTGCGTTCTAAATCGTTTATATGGATAAGCAACAACAGAAGGCCTATAACACGAACTTGGGGAACGCCATGAATCACTTCTGTTTTGCTCGATGACTGTCTGTCAATTACTACGAACTGTTACTTCCTTGACAGGAAATCACGAATCCGGTCGCATCACTGAGACGTTATTCTATGACCACGCAATTTCATTGCCCTTTAGTTGCACTGCCATTAGTAACATTGCCATGCAACCTCTCCCCTAATATGAACTATTGTCATGCTATGTTACCTTAAAAATGTTTGTTCTTTTTTAGTATTACTTATGATGAAAGTATTTGCTCTAGGTTGATTCCACTACAAAGTACCTTTATCCAAGATGCCAGCGATGACATCAATCAAGATGGCGGATTTTGGCAGGAAGTTTGACTTTTGGCGTGAAAGTGCCACGCCCCCCTCGCCCAGAGAAATGGCGCGAATTTCAAATTCCAACATGATAATGTTTCACACCTAATAAAATGGCGGGAAAAAATTACTTGTCTTTATAATTTAACCAATTTAAAGTAGATGTGTTCGCTGCTGGGTCTGGACTGTTGCTGGCTTAGTTCATATCTCTGCTAACAGTGGGCGCCATTGTGATGTCAGGTGATGACGCAAGTACTGGCTTTTTAGGTGACCGTATACAGTGTGTTAACTGTGAGCTCCAGAGCCCAACTGCCTAAAGAATCTACTTTTTCAAAACACTTATAGAGTAGTGTTAGGTAGGGTAGTATGTTATGGTCCCTGGTGTCGTACTATGGAGTCACATTTAACTGAATTGAGTGAAAATGATTATAACAGTCTTTGCTATTAACATTAAAAAAATTTTGGTGTAACAGGATTCGTGTCTGTCACCTTCGGTACAGCAATTAAGCACCATATTTTTAATTTTTTCTCCCTTCTTCACAGCACTTTGCGACATTACTAATTATTTTTCTTTCTTGACTCCGTAGTGTGCTATCCTTTGCTCTTTTCTGAGGAGTGGATGGAGTATTTGGCGTTGCCCGTGATGGGCCAGGAACATCTTCGTCACTCATAATGCAGTGTAAAACTTCACTATGGAACGTAGCGAAGCTCACCAGTCACTTTACAATGGCTATGCACAGTTCAGTATTACATCAGTGAGATTGGCAGCGGCCGGACACTCAACACGACTGAACCAAAGTGAACCAAAGCGGACCGAATTTTAACGACACAGAACTAGGGAGGCCTGGCTGACCTTTTTGTGAACAAGCAGTAACTTATTACTTAATTTGGTATCAAAAGCGGAACAATATTTTAAGGAAATGGGTGTGACATTTAAAACCACTTCACAGAAGAATATGTTAAGGACTGACAAAGGGCCAAACATTTGGTTGAGACGTCCAGAGTACAGTGCTGAACATTAGGTTATCCAACAAGTTTGCTGCATGTTATTACTTATTACAAGACCTACTTGTTTCCAAACAGCAGAGAACGATTAGCCAGAGAAATCCAACCCACACAAACTGATTTTTTTTTATAAATAAATAACCTTGTAATTAAGGAAGGCAGCATTGGGTTATGATTGTAGATGGGGCCCGAATCAGTTGGTTTGCTTTGCAATTTCGCTCATTTATTATTAATTAATAACTTTTTAAAACAAGCCAATGTGGTCACAACCAGAATTTTAAAGCACCTAACCACAATCACGGCTGAAGTCCTTTAACGCCCAAAATGGCTATTATTAAAAAAATTTACAAACATATGTAAAATACAGACAGAAAATAATTTTTGAAAAACAACCCAATGTGGTTACAATGAGAATTTTAAGGCAAGTCACCACAATCACAGCTGATGGCCTTTAATACGAAAAATGGAAATTATTTAAAATTTAACAAATACATACAATAGAGCCAGCCAATAATTTTGAAGACATGCCAAGGTGGTCGCAGTGAGAATTTTAAGGTAAGTAACCACGATCATGGCTGAAGGCCTTTAAAAAAATTAAGAAATATACTTCCAAACAGCGAATGGCATAGCAAAAGTTAATTTAAAAAAGAACAAAAAACAAAAACAGGTCACCAAACAGGTGAGACCAATGATGGTAAATTAATAATAAAATAAAACACAAGGGCCAGTGACAGATGGTGCTCCAGGAATCGACCTCTTAGTAAGTCTCACAAAAAACACTTTCGCGAGCAATGAGCCAAGAGTTGCTTTCAGATCACAAGATGCTATCTCGGACTAGTGGCAGTCTAACAAGTGACTAATGATAATGTTGGTGAGGCTACCTGACACCCAACAAAACAAATGAAAGATGTAAAATTATACCAAAGCCATAACCAGTAGTCTGGGCAACACCCACAGAATACTGCGCTTAGAGCGTCCAGAACAAGAAGAAATGAGCACCACTAAGGTAGAAGAACGCCACCAAACCTACAATGAAGAAGCTGTCAAACTTACATGCCACGCCAGACAGTGGTGCAAGGTGAGACCCTTCCTCTCCACCACCAGACCACCATCTTGGGTTACATCATGGAATGGATGACAGCGCCCTCTGGTGGCCATAATGTGTACTAGGTCAGTTGGACTCCAGACCTCGTGGTGAACACACTGGATGGTGGTAGTGCCTCAAATTGTTTAAATAAAGAATGAGTGCAAAATACTTATGTCCAACACAGGCCAAGTCCTCTTCCTGCCACTTCCTAGGAAGAGATGGCGGTCGGATGACTTAGGTTAGCGGAGGTAACCCAAGTGACCTATTTGCCTGCCATTTTCGTAGGTTAGAAGAGGTAGCCATGGTGTGTTGCATTATCCTGATGGAATTTGGGAGGGGATTTACCAGTGGGTGAGAAGTTAATTAATTGACCCATTTAATTAAATAATCAATCTAATTGATAAGAGTGAGAGGAGTTATTCCAATAACTCAGACCTTAAAGTGTACCTATAGCAGTGAGGAGGGCGGGATAGGATGGGTGGGGGAGGGGGAGGGAGAGGAGAGTGGAGGAACAATAGGTTAAGTGCCAGTCAATCAAACGGAAGAATCCTTTCAGCAGAACAATAGGTTAAGAACCTGTCAATCAAAGTAGAACATTAGGTTTGTCCCTAAATGCATACCTGCCTCTGATGTAGGCAACCTGCACTAACAAACTGCACTGAAGCCGATCTAGCTCCACTACTGACGTCAGTTTGCTTTTCCTTAACGTATCTTTGGAGAGAAGTCATAGTGACGTACTGGTATTCTACCTCATGTTCCTCGGTTTCTCCAGAAACCAGACTGATTACTTATTAAACTGATAGTTCTGTAATATTCACATCTGTCAGCACCTTCTTTCTTAGGAATTGGAGTTGTTATAGTATTTTCGGAGACTGTGAGTATTTTGGCTATCCTATACAGCTTGCACATCAGATGGAATAGTTAATATCGTTTAATGTACTACAACTTGATATAAAACTTTCTTCACTGTCTCCCTGGTGTAATTTTACAAAGGAGGTGTATAATTATGCACAGTAACTGCGTTTTAGAGAAAATAAAAAAAATATTAAATGGTAATGTTTGATTAAACATGCTCCTTCTTCATAATGTTTGTTATGTTATTCAAGTGTAATAATTTACCTAATGACTTTCTCGAGTAAACAGATTACAACTTCATTGCTCCCAAGTCACGAGAACTGAAAGGTTGAAGTTACAATGGCAACTCATAATTACGCGAGTATCGAGACCACAGGCGCGTCCGTTCTGCCACTAAGGGAATCTTCGGCTTTCTCCTGTTGTCTACCACCATTAGACAGAATCTGCCTAAATCGCTCTTAATTTCTGATATTCAGTTTCCATATTTGCGTTGCCCCATGACTCTTTTTGTGTGGTTTTTTTCTTATTGGCCGAACTTTTTTGTGTGCGGTCGCTTAAGTATTGCCTGTCTACAGTAACAGCATATTTGCCAAAGATAACAATGCTATTTGACTAATGAAACGTGCCTTCTTGGAAATGTACACACGGGTCGCCATGAGCAGTGTAGTATACCTACTTAATCAAGTGAGCAACTGACTTTTATTTAAGTAGATATGTGCTATTTTCTGTTGTCTCCTACGTTAATCACGATTCACGACCACCACTGCAATCACGAGTGATGCCAGAGCCAATTAAGCCCGCAGTAGGAGGAGAGTTCGACCCTTTCTGCAGTTGTCAGCACAGAGAGCTGGAACAGGAGGGAAGTGTGTTTCTAAGCCACGCCGGGAAGCTACAGAGGGCGAATGGCGAGTTTAAAAAAAAAAAAATGACATAAATGGTTGTACCTTTTGATTTCTCTAACATGGAAGATTAAAATATTTACACCGTCCAGAGACCTTAGACCTTACTATGTGACATAAATCTGAATTTTATACGCCAGTTTGTTCAAGGTTGCTTGATTTGGGCGAGGGGACGAAAGTACGTTCAAGAAAAAAAAGCAGTCGTAACAGACGAACAGCGGATGTAAGACTACAAAAATATCTTTTTTTTCGTGTTATAGGACAGGAAATAAAAAAATCGGCTTTTCCCATTACTTTTACCACGACACTTCACTTCTACATCTACATCTACAACAATACTCCACAAGCCACATGACGGTGTGTGGCGAAGGGTATTTTGAGTACCTCTATTGGTTCGCCCTTCTATTCAAGTCTCGGATTGTTCGTGGAAAGAAGGATTGTCGGTATGCTTCTGTGTGGGCTCTAATCTCTCTGATTTTATCCTCATGGTCTCTTCGCGAGATATACGTAGGAGGGAACAATATACTGCTTGACTCCTCGGTGGAGGTATGTTCTTGAAACTTGAACAAAAGCCCGTACCGAGTTACTGAGCGTCTCTCCTGCAAAGTCTTCCACTGGAGTTTGTCTATCATCTCTGTAACGCTTTCGCGATTACTAAATGATGCTGTAACGAAGCGCGCTGCTCTCTGTTGGATCTTCTCTATCTCTTCTATCAACCCTATGTGGTACGGATCCCACACTGTTGAGCAGAATTCAAGCAGTGGGCGAATCGACGATTAATTTTATATGGTCATTCCATTTTAAATCACTCCTAATGCCTACTCCCAGATAATTTATGGAATTAACTGCTTCGAGTTGCTGACCTGCTATATTGTAGCTAAATGATATGGGATCTTTCTTTCTATGTATTGGCAGCACATTACATTTGTCTAAACAGAGATTCAATTGCCATTCCCATCACCATGCGTCAATTCGTTGCAGATCCTCCTGCATTTCAGTATAATTTTCCATTGTTACAACCTCTTGATATACTACAGCATCATCCGCAAAAAGCCTCAGTGAACTTCCGATGTTATCCACAAGGCCTTTTATGTATATTGTGAATAGCAACGGTCCTACGACACTCCCCCGCGACACACCTGAAATCAGTCTTACTTCGGAAGAGTTCTCTCCACTGAGAATGACATGCTGCGTCCTGTTGTCTAGGAACTCTTCAGTCCAATCACGCAATTGGTCTGATAATCCAAATGCTGTTACTTTGTTCATTAAACGACTGTGGGGAACTGTATGAAACCCCTTGGGGAGGTCAAGAAACACGGCATCTACCTGGGAACCAGTGTCTATGGCCCTCCGAGTCTCGTGAACTAATAGTGAGAGCTGGGTTTCACACGACTGTCTTTTTCGAAACCCATGCTGATTCCTACAGAGTAGATTTCTAGTCTCCAGAAAAGTCATTATGCTCGAACATAATATATGTCCCAGAATTCTACAACTGATCGACGTTAGAGATATAGGTCTATAGTTGTGCACATCTGTTCGACGTCCCTTCTTGAAAACCAGGATGACCTGTGCCCTTTTCCAATCTTTTAGAAAGCTATGCTCTTATTGAGAACTACGGTACACCGCTGCAAGAAGGGCGTATGTTCCTTCGCGCACTCTGTGTAAAATCGAACTGGTATCTCATCAGGTCCAGCGGCCTTTCTTCTTTTGAATGATTTTAATTGTTTTTGTATCCCTCTGTCATCTGGTATCTACCATTTTGTTATCTGTGTGACAATCTAGAGAAGGAACTACAGTGCAGTCTTCGTCTGTGAAACAGCTTTGGAAAAAGACATTTAGTATTTCGGCCTTTAGTCTGACATCCTCTGTTTCAGTACCATTTTGGTCACAGAGTGTCTGGACATTTTGTTTTGATCCACCTAACGCTTTGACATAAGACAAATTTCATATTTCTAGGTTAACGGCAAGTATCCTGTAAATTTTGACGAGTGAATGTTCGAGTATTAAACTATGTGACATAAATGGTGATATTTTTTGGTTGAATTAACGTAAAGCTTCAAATTTTTACAGAGCCACGCGAACGTACATCTAATGAGTGAAAAAGTGGTCTTCAAAGTCGCTCAGATAGACAGACGGACAAAAAAAAGAAGTCCTATAAGGGTTCCGCTTTTACAGGTTGAGGCACGGAACGCTAATGAAGTCCAAGAAGCCCAAAAATCCATTTCTACGAGTTGAGTCAGCTTGGCGGACTGCGTCAACTTCCGTTGCTAGCAGACGCAGCCGTAGCCGCTGGTTCTTGAGCGTGGGCGATCTGTAGCACAGTGAAACATTTTGGGAAAAAAAAATGTCATTGCGATCTCGATTGCTGTTTGAATCGAAGTATAGCACTATATCGCAGGGCTCCACGAACAGTGTCGTCTATATTTACAGTCAAACATTCGGCACACTCAAGTGATGAACGACGCCGCTGGCCCATTCGCGACGCCACTACATGCTGGACCGTGACGCTCTCGGACGACTACTTTGACCGAAAAATTGTTTGTGTAAAATAGGTTTCCACCACACACGTGCATTGTTCGCCACATTCTTCGATTTTGGATTCATTGGCGCTGTTATTGCCAAGGGTTTCTGTTTTCGTAAATGCTTAAGGCCCCCGTATACGATCAAACGTGTTTGACCAAATCGCCCTTATCAAGCCAAGGATTTGCCAAGCAAGCCCGTACAAGTTCAAACAATGTTTCTCAGTTTAACCTCACTCTTGTCAAACTTTCCGTCAATCAAAATTTTTCGCAAACACGTCAAATACGAGCTACGCTTGACAAACGCATCCGTAAACGGTCAAGCATTTGACAAGCATAGTTAAGTTTGATAGTTTATCGGGGCCTTTGGAGACTTTGATCGCCGAGCTGTTGGCGCTCCTCGGCGGGTGAGCGCTGCAGCAGGGCTCCAGATAGCCGCCGCTCTGCTCTCCTGCTCTCAGGCCGGCAGGCAGTGTTTACGTGCCGTCAGCGGATGAATGGAGGCGCAGCAGCAGGGCAGTGGCTGACGTCACGGCGCGGCAATGCGCTGACCGCGCGACACAGCGGCAGCCAACAGGTGGCCGCACTTTGCGCAGGGCCAGCAGCAGCTGCCTGCGTGGGAAGGCGGAAGGCGGGGGACGGAACAGCCTCGCGCGGGAATCCCCTGCTGCCCACCTCGCCAGGACACCCTGACGACTCTCAGCACTTTGGCAGCGCTAGCGGCCGGGCTATAATACCTGCTTAATTACGAGTACGCCGATAGATCTAACGCATGCCCTTAAAACTGCACGAAAGACGCTCAGAAGGGGGCATAAATTGGATTTTCAACTTTTATTTACTGGAACTGGCATGAGGCGTGTAGCCGTCTTACGTATTTCATAAGTAACACAATCGTATAGTGCAGACGCAGTTTAACCCTTAAATACTACACTGGGTGAATTTTCACCCATGGGGCTCGAAAGAAAAATTACGTTACAACAAAGTGAGACAACTGCATTAAAATATTTAATTGTATTTATCATTACATAAAACTATATGTTAAATACCAAGTTATGAACAGTTTTGCCTTATTTTACAGGTCAATTTTATGAATTCGGAAAATGTCTCTTTAAAATCACTAACAAAAAAAATGTTCAAATGTGTGGGGTATCTTATGGGTCTTAACTGAAGGTCATCAGTCCCTAAGCTTACACACTACTTAACCTAACACATACACCCATGCCCGAGGGAGGACTCGAACCTCCGCCGGGATAAGCCGCACAGTCCATGACTCCAGCTCCCAAGACCCCTCGGCTAGTCTCGCGCAGCACTCACTGCCAGTTTTGGCTCACATATATATACAGTTACATTATTTTCCATCGCCCATGCACAGTTCACATGACTCACAAAACACTCTGCGGGGTTCTGCACGAACGAAACGTTCGCATACCGAGCGTTTCACAGAAGACTTCTTGTCACTTGTGGTGTTCACAATGTCATCGCGTGAATAATTCCCGTCTGTATGAATCGTGTTATTGTATTAATGTATTGTAAAGATATGCACACGCTGTGAAATGTATCGCACGAATCTGACAAAGCTCGTTTGTGTACAGTTAATCTTTGGATGTGGGCCTAGTTTAATATTGTTTGCGTAATATGTCATGTGAAACTTTCAAAATATTCACTGAAAATAATCTGCGAGGATCGTGAATGTATTAAAATGAAGGTAGCTAGCGTTACCTCTGAAACTTCCTTTCGTGCAGATACGTAATAGCTGTTTTCCTTGGTGGTAAGATTCTATTAATTGTTCACCAGCTTTATCAGAAGATACTCTCACCTACACGCGCACACTACAACCAATCGGCATTAAACTGCCTTCGGTGAGTAGAGCTGTAAGTTCCGGTTAGTATGCTCTCAGGACTATCTTTATATTAAATACCAAGTATAGTTCTCTAATAAAATATCCAGCTATCATGGGTTATGTTCTAGCATCAACAACTGTATGTATCATCTCGTAATATTTGAAACTTCTCTCGATAAGTGTTTGATTTCTTTAAGTATTGATAAAACATCGTCTGAAACAGATTCTGTCAGCACAAACAAGCACGATGCTTTTACGTAAAATTACTTGAAATTAAGGACTCTGAAGCAGTCCTATTAGTATTATTTTTTTTTAAAACAAGTCTGAGTTGTATATTGTTATAGTGCAGAAATATAGTGAAATAACGTTATCGGTCTTAAGATGGTCGACAACAATATGAATAGCATCTGGGCCTCTCGCGCGTTATTTAAAATGCTCACAGACACTTCTTAAAGCGCAGGCTTCTGGGGTTATCAAATACTACAATAAGACAGTGCAAAATTAGGTACAATTTCATCTCTTGCTTGGAATTACCAAATTACACTTACAGCAGTCAAGCACGCTCAAGGTACAACATCAAGAGACGGCGAAGAAAAAAAAAAAAAGAAAAAAAATCCGGAGCATTTGTTCTAAGAATGACAATGATCGTAGATATTAGTTTTCCCTAGAACAGTTCTTTGTAGCTCATGATATTTAATTAATGTTTTATATAATATTTTTGTAAAGAAAGACACTTTATAACTCGTATCGAAGTTTTTCGTGGTACATAAAGTTCACTTTCATGAAAGTTTATCGCACACGTGTGTGCTCCAGGAGGTAAGTAGTACACACTTTTCTTTCGTAGCTTGCATCTGCTTTGTTTAACACCGGTATCTTAGCTTTCACAAGATGCCTTTTGACCTTCAAATAACGCAAAATATGAAGTTTCAAGCAATTTTGAAGGTCAGTAACACTCTTGCATTCTCTCAAAATTGCTTGAATCTTCATCTTTTGGGTTATTTGAAGTGTTCGTTGCATTATTCTTTGTTGCGTGAAACGTATGGGTAGCTCCAGTCCAACTTGATGTACGTACTCAAGACGACTTTCGGGTTTATTTCCCTTTGCTCCACAACAGAATGCCAGATTATGTAGGCATTTATGGCAGATGCATTGAAGAGGCCATTAAAAAAAAAACTGCTAATCGCCATCGATGTGTTCGTTTACTGCATGTACAATTTTGACACGTTTGATCAAACGCATCTACATCCTCTTTCGTAGCGTCATTATATTCAAGACTCTCGGGATATTTCTGCCTTGTTCCTTCGAACAGTTCCAACCATTATAAGACCAAATCCTTACTTCGCTACAAATAAAGCGAAAGAGGTAAACCAGTTGTCTACATTAGACTTGGTTGCGTGTGTTGGTCTGGACAATTCTCTAACAAAAAGGTTAACCAAAGGTTCACTTACAGTCTCCGTCTCTTTTCCAACGTGAGGAATTCCACTAACTAGATATTTGGAATTCGCGTCACACATATAGACCAAATTTATTCCATACTTTTTTTGTTTGTTAGCTATATACATTCGCCATTTACACCTACCATTGAACCCTGCAAGCTGTTCATCTATGATGCATTCAGGTGATATGTAGTAATCTGTACGATGTGAGAAGAAACTGTCCCAAATAAAGCTGATATTCGTGAAAGGATCCTCTGTTTTTCCTTGTTCCTGTATCATTTGTCATCGAGCCTTAGCAGTTGGTAATGGATCCAAATCTTTGACGGGACACACGCAGGACTCGACTGGCCATTCCATAAAACTTTTTTAGGCGTACGTTTATCTTTCGTTAATCCGCTTTTGTGCAACAAACCTAAAAGTGCTTCTTACTCTTCAACTGCTGAGTCATTAGTCCAACTAAGTGGAAAGCTATAGTTTTTCTTTTGATCCGCTACTTCTAAATTTGTGCAATTTACAAAATGCTTGAGCATGTTATCAAAAATGAGACGCCAACTTCCAAGAATACTGTTAGTGTTATGGAAGTCACCTTTTGGACTTGCTTCCATCCGCACAATATTATGAGCATAAGGTTTTTGTCTCTTTGGATGTTCTATCGGCCAAACATGGTTACTGTTCTTTCCAATGTATTTTTCTTTGGCGCAAAAATACGATTATTTACTACGTCATACCAGATACCAGTAGTCACCTTATTTTGTTCAATCTGTGGACGTTTTGTTGAAATTTGGCCCCTTGCCCCTGCCACAGATGCTATAGCTTCAGCCTCAAGAATTCATCCTTCACTGTTGTAATCACAGACCGCTCTCTCTGGCTCGCAATCAGTAACATCACCTTTAATATCATCAAGTTATCTTCCGCCTCAGATACTTCAGGATCACTGTATAAATAATCAACCTCTGTATTCATCACAATGTCTTCAAAATCGCTACTACTTATTTGTCTTCATAAAAATACGTAGTTATTTTGAAGAAATATTTAAAAATACAACTCAAAATGACTCTGTCAACTTTGAACGAAAACTCACCCACGGGTTGCAAAGACACAGTTGAAGTGATGGACGTTGTAGGCGTTGCAACCGATTTACACCACTACCACTGCCGAGAGAAGACACTCGGGGAATATCAGCAGTCGGAGCAGTGTTGCCAACTTGCAACAGACAAATACGTTTTCTGTTGTCTGAAAATCCACCCAGAGTAGTATTTAAAGGCTAACACGAATTAGTAGCTTTCCTCTCATCGACCCCACTCCCAAAAAATAAAAATCTTCTAAACATTCATGGTGGTGTCTGATTGTTCTATATCGTGTCTCCCTACCACTTTCGCGCAACGACGCTCTGAGCGTGTTTTTTAGGGAATTGACTAGTTTGAACCTGGGACCTGTTGCTGGTAAGGAGACGCCAGACCACACATGACATGTAGAATTCAGAAGAGTTCAGTGAGACTAGCGATGATATAACCATATAATAAGTGATCTCAGCGTCAGCTCCACTGCACTCCCTGTAAAAGAATCTTAATACTAACTAAATTTAGTGGAAAGGGTTCAAGGCTTTCCTATTTTTAGTTAGCTGGTAAAATAACGTCGAAACAGCAGTTAAGTTTACCATTGGAAATTTTATTCTACTCACAAAACATCGTTTATAAATTGCATTATTGATAAAAGGAAATGTTTCAATACAGGATGGTAAAAACCAACTGCGTTCAACAAAAATGTGAACGAATATTCCCTGAATGGGTTTCCAAGTTCTACAATCGATCGAAGGATGACCTATGCCATATCACATCTATAACTTCGGTTTAATTTAAGTTTCACAAAAGAGAAAACTATCAAAATGGTCTACAACTATCAAAATGGTCTACAGTGACCCTCAATTATCTTTGATTACTTATTTAACTTGTCGTAAACTACAGTGGCTGATGTGGCTTCTCAATAACTATATAAAAGAAAAATCATCGCGTTTCAGATCTGTTCTTCAAGTGGCAAATGTGAACACCATGAGTTTTAGTTAACAATCAACACTAGTATTACGCAAAAAGGGGGTGTAACAGATGAGACTTCTGCAGTTCTGAGTGAAGCCTTATGCGCTCAAAAATGCGGCAATGCGTGCGTTCATTACCTTGTCGGTGTTTAGGCAGCGTCAGGGCGACAGCGGCCGGCGCACCAGCCATCCAGCTCGCCGTCTCGGAACTAACTCTCCTCTAACTTCTCCTTACTACAATTTACCGAAGTTAGTTTAAAAAAACTATCAGGCTATGTTTTCATCCGACCAATCAGGGTCTCAATGTTAACCTTAAGCTCCGCCTACAAAAATTCTGTCTATCCAATGAGAAACGTTATACTTTTCGTGGTGGGGCAATGTTTTTAAAGTTTGCAACGTAACAGAGACGCTAAAAAGTCTCACGCTAAAACCTGCAGCTTGTGTGGTCCTTTTAGCGTTATCGTAAGATCTATACTGTTCTTCTGGAGGGCTCTATCTTTTAACATGGGCTGAGGGGTGGTCCTTGACGTAACAGGAACGCGAAAAAGTCTCACGCTAAAACGTGCGGGTGGTAGACTTAGAGGTAGGCTGCCAACGTGGGTGTCCGTCCCTTATCGTAGGGCTTTCTAGCTTAACACGGTTCTGCTCTCGGTTTCTGTCCTCGTTTCTCCCCTCGGAACTGCGTCTGCCTCACGGTGGGAAGGTACGACATGCATTTAGGCATTCTTGTGTTAGTCTGTGGCATTCCATTTGCTCACTCGTTACTTGTATTACTTTGGTTAATTTAATGTCACGATTTATTCGGAGCTATGTGACATACTAGTAGATTTGCTTATTATGTTAGGGTTTTCATGGAAGGTGTTGGATTTACCTGCCACCTTACAATCTGGTTTTCCAAAGAATCGAACTCCCGCAAAGGGCTCTCATTATCAACCTCTGGATGAGTATAGTGAGGGTAAATAGCTTTCCATTTAAAAAAATGACAATTTTTATTAGTTTTGTAGCATTTCAATGCTTATGACGTCATATATACTATGTGGAAAAAATGTTGCAACATGTTCCGAGAAAATCAGGAATACAGAAATACATGTCGCTGAGGAATGAAATAAATAGTAAGTGCAGGGAAGCTAAGACGAAATGGCTGCAGGAAAAATGTGAAGACATCGAAAAAGATATGATTGTCGGAAGGACAGATTCAGCATACAGGAAAGTCAAAACAACCTTTGGTGACATTAAAAGCAACAGTGGTAACATTAAGAGTGCAACGGGAATTCCACTGTTAAATGAAGAGGAGAGAGCAGATAGGTGGAAAGAATACATTGAAAGCCTCTATGAGGGGGAAGATTTGTCTGATGTGATAGAAGAAGAAACAGGAGGCTATTTAGAAGAGATAAGGGATCCAGTATTAGAATCGGAATTTAAAAGAGCTTTGGAGGACTTACGGTCAAATAAGGCAGAAGGGATAGATAACATTCCATCAGAATTTCTAAAATTATTAGGGGAAGTGGCAACAAAACGACTATTCACGTTGTTGTGTAGAATATATGAGTCTGGCGACATATCATCTGACTTTCGGAAAAGCATCATCCACACAATTCCGAAGACGGTAAGAGCTGACAAATGCGAGAATTATCGCACAATCAGCTTAACAGCTCATGCATCGAAGCTGCTTACAAGAATAATATACAGAAGAATGGAAAAGAAAATTGAGAATGCGCTAGGTCACGATCAGTTTCGCTTTAGGAAAAGTAAAGGCACGAGAGAGGCAATTCTGACGTTACGGCTAATAATGGAAGCAAGGCTAAAGAAAAATCAAGACACGTTCATAGGATTTGTCGACCTGGAAAAAAGCGTTCGACAATATAAAATGGTGCAAGCTGTTCGAGATTCTGAAAAAAAGTAGGGTTAAGCTATAGGGAGAGACGAGTCATATACAATATGTACAATAACCAAGAGGGAATAATAAGAGTGGACGATCAAGAACGAAGTGCTCGTATTAAGAAGGGTGTAAGACAAGGCTGTAACGTTTCGCCCCAACTCTTCAATCTGTACATCGAGGAAGCAATGATGGAAATAAAAGAAAGGTTCAGGAGTGGAATTAAAATACAAGGTGAAAGGATATCAATGATACGATTCGCTGATGACATTGCTATCCTGAGTGAAAGTGAAGAAGAATTAAATGATCTGCTGAACGGAATGAACAGTCTAATGAGTGCACAGTATGGTTTGAGAGTAAATTGAAGAAAGACGAAGGTAATGAGAAGTAGTAGAAATGAGAACAGCGAGAAACTTAACATCAGGATTGATGGTCACGAAGTCAATGAAGTTAAGGAATTCTGCTACCTAGGCAGTAAAATAACTAATGACGGACGGAGCAAGGAGAACATCAAAAGCAGACTCCCTATGGCAAAAAAGGCATTTCTGGCCAAGAGAAGTCTACTAATATCAAATACCGGCCTTAATTTGAGGAAGAAATTTCTGAGGATGTACGTCTGGAGTACAGCATTGTTTGGTAGTGAAACATGGACTGTGGGAAAACCGGAACAGAAGAGAATCGAAGCATTTGAGATGTGGTGCTATAGACGAATGTTGAAAATTAGGTGGACTGATAAGGTAAGGAATGAGGAGGTTCTACGCAGAATCGGAGAGGAAAGGAATATGTGGAAAACTGGAAAACCCTGATAAGGAGAAGGGACAGGATGATAGGACATCTGCGAAGACATGAGGGAATGACTTCCATGGTACTAGAGGGAGCTGTAGAGGGCAAAAACTGTAGAGGAAGACAGAGATTGGAATACGTCAAGCAAATAATTGAGGACGTAGGTTGCAAGTGCTACTCTGAGATGAAGAGGTTAGCACAGGAAAGGAATTCGTGGCGGGCCGCATCAAACCAGTCAGTAGACTGACTAAAAAAAAAAAAATATTTGTTGACAGTCGCTAAACGCTCTCATCCCCAGATGCTGTATGAATATAGTCCAGGCAGTTCGCTTGCCGCGACTTTCACTGCCTGAAGACACGCACGTAGTTTATAACTTTAATACTAGACTTACTGTGTTGAATATTATATCTCTTTATGCATAGACTATGAAGCATCTAAAACTTTTACATTGGGTCAGTAAATAGATCGAATACTGATAATCAAATTTTTATTGTCCCTGGAAGTTGTTAGATACGCAACATGCAACGAGAAAGGGGACAGCAGGTGCCCGTTCTACTCGTTTAGTAATATACGTCCAGCAAGCTCCAGATTGTTCCAGTTAACATTATGACAAAACGAATCATTCATAAGAAATGTGTCGCCTTCATTGTTATTATCGGAATCACTTGAAAACAGGACCACTTTACGCTTCTTTACAGGTCTAATGATATGACACTCGTCCCCAAGACATAAAAACACTCATTCATACAGTGATCTGTATCTTCATTCTCACCAGCAACGTCTGAATAATCAACGTCAAAACCGTCCGAAAGTATTTCAAATTTGTTCATTTTCTTCCGTTTTCTAAATAGCGCCAGGACTAACTCCAAGACGGAAATGGTTTCTACTTGAAATACGAAAATTAATCGGAACGCTAAATAAGAAGATTAAACTAGTTAAGTACATCAACGCAATCAACTCTGATTTATTCACTACTGCTGCAGGTACCTACATAGACATTTGTTAAAATATGCTGAAACTACCGCTAAACCTTCTGGGCAGAACAGGTAATTAGGATTATCGAAAGGGCCAAATAAGTTTGGGGTCAGTTTCAAATTCTAATTGTAATTCAGTAACACATTTACAACCAAAGCGAATTAAGTGGGGTGATGTTGCGGGAATTAGATTAGGAAATGAGACACCTAAAGTAGTAAAGGAGTTTTGCTATTTCGGGAGCAAAATAACTGATGATGGTCGAAGTAGAGAGGATATAAAATGTAGTCTGGCAATGGCAAGGAAAACGTTTCTGAAGAAGAGAAATTTGTTAACATCGACTATAGATTTCAGTGTCAGGAAGTCATTTCTGAAAGTATTTCTATGAAGTGTAGTCATGTATGAAAGTGAAACATGGACGATAAATAGTTTGGACAAGAAGAGAATAGAAGCTTTCGAAATGTGGTGCTAGAAAAGAATGCTGAAGATTAGATGGGTAGATCACATAACTAATGAAGAGGTATTGAATAGAATTGGGGAGAAGAGGAGTTTGTGGCACAACTTGACAAGAAGAAGGGACCGGTTGGTAGGACATCTTCTGAGGCATCAAGAAATCACAAATTTAGCATTGGAGGGCAGCGTGGAGGGTAAAAATCGTTGAGTGAGACCAAGAGATGAATACACTAAGCAGATTCAGAAGGATGTAGGTTGCAGTAAGTACTGGGAGATGAAGAAACTTGCACAGGATAGAGTAGCATGGAGAGCTGTATCAAACCAGTCTCAGGACTGAAGACCACAACAACAACAGACCATGCTGACTGCTTCAGCTGAGGTCACGAACTAGGGCATAGCACTTCTGTGCTCGGCTTTGTACTGACAAAGGCGCTGATGTGGACATGCACTAATTAAACTTTTTTCTCTCTTTTTTCCATTTGCCATAATATAAATGTTTTTGTTACTGTTCCTTGTGCAACTGAGATTTGCTGACTAAATTTCGTAAGTTATACACAGACAATTTGGTGCGAATTACGATACTACATTTAGCACTTTTATAGGCCTTATATGAAACAAGCTTTAATTTAGCCGATAAAGCACTGATAAAATTAATGAACAAACTTGTAAGACATTAACACAGTTATATTTATACTGAATGTTTATAATTGTTAAAGATAATTAAAGATAATAAAAGTGAACATATATTTTGTTATACACAAATTACATTGCGATACATATTAGTAAAGAGTATCTTTTTCTTACGCAGTTCACAGAGAATATATTACAGAGTAAGACAGATTAATATTTGTTAAAACTCAAGATATGACCAAGTGTTTATGTTTTTATAGGATCAGACGTTAATGAATTTACAAGGCCAGATACAAAAGTAACACATTTCCGAGTCTGTATTATGAACGATTTCCCATTTCTAAAGACTTATCAATGAATCGAAAGTCGTCACAATATTTCGTATAAACAGATTAAACACCGTTAGTTTCCGAATACTTTCTGTTCTATTCAGAATGTCTCGCATGTTCCAAGGTAAGCCGTCTCCTGTTGTTTCATACAATATGTTTATAGCGAAAATAACACGGGGGATACTTGTACAAAATAAGTCATATTCTACAAAGTTAGATACACATCGCTCTGAAGCACACTGTTGGGAGACTTCGCTACAGATAGAAACATGAGCGAGATTAAAACCCAGAACATTCGCCTACTCGGGAAGCTGTCTACAGAATGAGTTACGCAGGCGCGACCCGCAGCCTTACTTCCGCCAGTTTCTCATCTCCTACCTTCCAAACTTCACTGAAGTTCTTCTGCATACCTTGGAAACACTGGTACTCCTTGGAGAAAAGATACACAGCGCTAGCTAAACTCCAACTCTCCCAGGGACAGAATTCCACCTAGAGTCATTTGTTCAACAAAAACCACCAGAGAAAGAAATTTTCACTCTACAGCGGACAGTGCGCTGATATGAAACTTCCTGACAGATTAAAACTGTGTGCCGGACCGAGACTCGAACTCGGGACCTTTGCCTTTTGCGGGCAAGTGGTCCACCAACTAAGCTACCCAAGCACCCGGCACACAGTTTTAATCTGCCAGGAAGTTTCAAAAACCACCACGTCTATTTATAAGGTCATTTTACAAAATTTATTTCGACAGCTCCCTTAATAACTCTCCCTGCCGCCGTTGGATAAGCAGCTGCCAGCAGAAAGTCGTATACTCCTAGATCACCAGTGTGTCAGCAGTGCGCAAGCAGCAGCATTACTGCATTTACTAGGCAACCTTTTATTTTAATAACCATTTAAATTTTGTGTCGATTTGTTTATGCTCTCTGTAGATTAGTTCAGACGTTCTTTGCACAACAGTTTTTAGCATGGATAGGGACTGCAACTGCTGTGTTCGGATGCAGGCTGAGTTGGCATCCCTTTGCTCCCAGCTTCAGGCAGTGTTGGCTTCGGTCACACAGCTTGAGGCTGTTGCCAATGGGCATCACTGTGGGGGTCCAGATGGGGGTTTGTCGGGGACGGCCAGCTCGTCCCACGCATCCCCCGATCGGACTATGACTGTGGGTGCCTGGGATACTGCCCACATTGAGGCTGATCCCCCACCTGTGGTAGAGTGGGAGGTCGTCTCGAGGTGTGGCAGGGGGCGAAAGACATTCTGGAGGGCTGAAAGGAAGGCCTCTCCAGTTTGTCTGACGAACCGGTTTCAGGTTCTTTCTCAGGCTGCTTGTGCTGTTCCAGAGGTTGCCCCTCAGTCTGCAAGATCCGGGAGGTCGCAGAGGGTGGGCTTACTGGTAGTTGGGAGCTCCAATGTCAGGCGTGTAATGGGGCTCCTTAGGGATATGGCAGCAAGACAGGGGAAGAAAACCAATGTGCACTCCGTGTGCATACCGGGGGGGAGTCATTCCAGATGTGGAAAGGGTCCTTCCGGATGCCATGAAGGGTACAGGGTGCACCCATCTGCAGGTGGTCGCTCATGTCGGCACCAATGATGTGCGTCGCTATGGATCGGAGGATATACTGTCTGGCTTCCTGCGGCTATCTGATTTGGTGAAGACTGCCAGTCTCGCTAGCGGGATGAAAGCAGAGCTCACCATCTGCAGCATCGTCGACAGGACTAACTGCGGACCTTTGATACAGAGCCGAGTGGAGGTTCTGAATCAGAGGCTGAGACGGTTCTGCGACCGTGTGGGCTGCAGATTCCTCGACTTGTGCCATAGGGTGGTGGGGTTTCAGGTTCCGCTGGATAGGTCAGGAGTCCACTACACGCAGCAAGCGGCTACACGGGTAGAAGGGGTTGTGTGGCGTGGACTGGCTGCTTTTTTAGGTTAGATGACCTCGGGCAAGTACAGAAATGGCAACAGCCTCAAAGGGTTCGGGGCAAGGTCAGGACATGCGGGGACCAAGCAGCAATCGGTATTGTAATTGTAAACTGTCGAAGTTGCATTGGTAAAGTACCGGAACTTCAAGCGCTGATAGAAAGTACCGAGGCTGAAATCGTTATAGGTACAGAAAGCTGGCTGAAGCCAGAGATAAATTCTACCGAAATTTTTACAAAGGCACAGACGGTGTTTAGAAAGGATAGATTGCATGCAACTGGTGGTGGCGTGTTTGTCGCTGTTAGTAGTAGTTTATCCTGTAGTGAAGTAGAAATGGATAGTTCCTGTGAATTATTATGGGTGGACGTTACACTCAACAACCGAGCTAGGTTAATAATTGGCTCCTTTTACCGACCTCCCGACTCAGCAGCATTAGTGGCAGAACAGCTGCGAGAAAATTTGGAATACATTTCACATAAATTTTCTCAGCATGTTATAGTCTTAGGTGGAGATTTCAATTTACCAGATATAGACTGGGGTACTCAGATGTTTAGGACAGGTGGTAGGGACAGAGCATCGAGTGACATTATACTGAGTGCACTATTCGAAAATTACCTTGAGCAATTAAACAGAGAACCGACTCGTGGAAATAACATCTTGGACCTACTGATAACAAACAGACCCGAACTTTTCGACTCTGTAAGTGCAGAACAGGGAATCAGTGATCATAAGGTCGTTGCAGCATCCCTGAATATGGAAGTTAATAGGAATATAAAAAAAGGGAGGAAGGTTTATCTGTTTAGCAAGAGTAATAGAAGGCAGATTTCAGACTACCTAAAAGATCAAAACGAAAATTTCTGTTCCGACACTGACAATGTTGAGTGTTTATGAAAAAAGTTTAAGGCAATCGTAAAATGCGTTTTAGACAGGTACGTGCCGAGTAAAACTGCGATGGACGGAAAAAACCCACCGTGGTTCAACAACAAAGTTAGGAAACTACTGCGAAAGCAAAGAGAGCTTCACTCCAAGTTTAAATGCAGCCAAAACCTCTCAGACAAACAGAACCTAAAAGATGTCAAAGTTAGCGTAAGGAGGGCTATGCGTGTAGCGTTCAGTGAATTCGAAAGTAAAATTATATGTACCGACTTGACAGAAAATCCTAGGAAATTCTGGTCTTACGTTAAATCAGTAAGTGGCTCGAAACAGCATATCCAGACACTCCTGGATGATGATGGCATTGAAACAGAGGATGACACGCGTAAAACTGAAATACTAAACACCTTTTTCCAAAGCTGTTTCACAGAGGAAGACCGCACTGCAGTTCCTTCTCTAAATCCTCGCACAAACGAAAAAATGGCTGACATCGAAATAAGTGTCCAAGGAATAGAAAAGCAACTGGAACTACTCAGCGGAGGAAAGTCCACTGGACCTGACGGGATACCAATTCGATTCTACACAGAGTACGCGAAAGAACTTGCCCCCTTGTTAGAAGTCTCTAGAGGAACGGAAGGTTTCAAATGATTGGAAAAGAGCACAGGTAGTCCCAGTCTTCAAGAAGGGTCGTCGAACAGATGCGCAAAACTATAGACGTCGAACTGTTGTAGAATTTTAGAATATGTTTTTTGCTCGCGTATCATGTCGTTTTTGGAAACCCAAAATCTACTCTGTAGGAATAACATGGATTCCGGGAACAGCGATCGTGTGAGACCCAACTCGCTTTAGTTGTTCATGAGACCCAGAAAATATTAGATACAGGCTCCCAGGTAGATGCTATTTTCCTTGACTTCCGGAAGGCGTTCGATACAGTTCCGCACTGTCGCCTGATAAACAAAGTAAGAGCCTACTGAATATCAGACCAGCTGTGTGGCTGGATTGAAGAGTTTTCATCAAGCAGAACACAGCATGTTGTTATCAATGGAGAGACGTCTACAGACGTTAAAGTAACCTCTGGCGTGCCCCAGGGGAGTGTTATGGGACCATTGCTTTTCACAATATATATAAATGACCTAGTAGATAGTGTCGGAAGTTCCATGCGGCTTTTCGCGGATGATGCTGTGGTATACAGAGAAGTTACGGCATTAGAAAATTGTAGCGAAATGCAGGAAGATCTGCAGCGGATAGGCACTTGGTGTAGGGAGTGGCAACTGAACCTTAACATAGACAAATGTAATGTATTGTGAATACATAGAAAGAAGGATCGTTCATTGTATGATTATATGATAGTGGAACAAACACTGGTAGCAGTTACTTCTGTAAAATATCTGGAAGTATGCGTGCGGAATGATTTGAAGTGGAGTGATCATTAAAATTAATTGTTGGTAAGGCGGGTACCAGGTTGAGATTCATTGGGAGAGTCCTTAGAAAATTTAGTCCATCAACAAAGGAGGTGGCTTACAAAACACTCGTTCGACCTATACTTGAGTATTGCTCATCAGTGTGGGATCCGTACCAGATCGGGTTGACGGAGGAGATAGAGAAGATCCAAAGAAGAGCGGCCGGTTTCGTCACAGGGTTATTTGGTAAGCGTGATAGCGTTACGGAGATGTTTAGCAAACTCTAGTGGCAGACTCTGCAAGAGAGGCGCTCTGCATCGCGGTGTAGCTTGCTGCCCAGGTTTCGAGAGGGTGCCCTTTGTGGATGAGATATCGAATATATTTCTTCCCCTTACTTATAGCTCCCGAGGAGATCACGAAGGTAAAATTAGAGAGATTCGAGCGCGCACGGAGGCTTTAAGACAGTCGTTCTTCCCTCGCTGGAAGTTCATATCAGAATCCCCGGGTTGTTATACTACATAGGATGACAACCTTCTACAATGGCGGATTTTTTCGGCTGTTCTAAGCGTGTGTTCTGCTTGTGCTCAGTACAACGGTCTTCCACAGTTCTGACCGTGCGACAGCAAGGAATACAGTAGACACTCGCCTTCCGCAAGCCAAGGTCATCTTTTACGGAAACTAAAATGACACTGATTTTAGGTGGTGTAAGAATGACCCACATCGTATTTCCGGAAAATGCGACCGATCGTGTTCGAAATGCTCCCTGAGTAAGGAGAAAAGGCCCTAGATTTGATTCTACCTCGGTATTATCAACATTCACCAGGTGCGCATTTCGTCGATAGCGAAATGCACGTCTAATCTGTCTAGTACTGTAATTACTCTGAAGGAAGGTGACTTCGAAATTGGCAGAGGAGGCTAGGAGGGAGGCATTTCCTGTGTCGACTGGAGCACGTCCACCCAAGAATAACATCACGAAGGCTTAGAGGAATGCTTTACGTGCACTTAGAGTTGATCTGAGTGCTGGTATTTTACCTTTGAACAAGGACAATACTGCCGTTGTTTTGGTCAAGCAGGTTTATGTTGAAAATATGCAGTGTTTACTGGATGATTCAGCGCATCTCACAATCGGTGCTGGCCCCACAAAAAATGTTGGCAGAAAGACTAACAGGGTTCTGGAGAAAAATTCCTTATCGCAGGGGACTATCAATAGTTTGAGTTGTTCTGCCCCCTAGGTCATATGACCTCTCCAAGATCCACAAGGGAAGGGTTACTCTTCATCACATTGTGTGTAACGTTGGTCCTCCGACATCTACCTTGTTGAGCATTACAGTCGGTCGGTAGGAGCACCATATTAACAACTCGGAGGATTTCTTATGCCGATTGGAGGAATATCGTTTGAATGAATCTAACATTCTAAGAAGTCTTTATGTGTTTTGATTCGTTACGGTTGATTGAGGTTTCGACATGTGTTACTTTTTATTCAATGACCAGTACTACGAGCGGACAGATGGAGTTGCGGTGGAGAGCCCGTTGTGATCTATTATTGCCAATTTGTTTATGGAAGATTTCTAGAAATGTGCCTTGGGGTCTGCGACACGTGTTATTTCAGTTTTGTAGACGATACTTCTTTTTGGTTAGCCTCGTGGAAGGGAGAAATTGAACGACTTTTTAGAACACCTGAATTCAATCCACTCCAATCCTCGTTTCACCATGGAGGTGAAAAAGAGTGGCTGTCTTCCCTTCTTTGATGTGTTCTGGTTAGGAGGAAGGTGCATGGCGCTCTGGGGCATGGAGTTTACATGAATCCTACTCACGCTAACTTGTATCTGCTTGCTGACAATTGCCACCATCTGGCTGAAGGTTGGGGGGCACCGTACCTTGGTTCAAAGGGCCCACGTCACCTGAGACCCTGAGAGCTTGACGGCTGAGTTAGCCCGCCTCGAAGCCGCCTTTCGTCAGGATGGCTATGACGAAAGAAACATTAGGCGTGCGTTGCGTTATCGGGCAACTGTGAACCTGGTGAATGATGATAATACCGAGGTAGGACCACCGTCGGAGCCTGCTTTCCTTACACAGGGTGCATTTCGAACAGCATTGGTCGTATTTTGTGAAATGTGATGTGAAGTGTGTGTTTCGACTTCTATCTAAGATCAGGGTCATTTTAGTTTCCATAAAGGATGATCTGGGTATGCGAAAGACAGGTGTCTACCGTGTTCCCTGCGGCTGCGGCATGTCATATACAGGGTGTTTCAAAAAGGTACTGCCAAACTTTCAGGTAACATTCCTCACACACAAATAAAGAAAAGATGTTATGTGGACATGTGTCCGGAAACGCTTAATTTCCATGTTAGAGCTCATTTTAGTTTCGTCAGTATGTACTGTACTTCCTCGATTCACCACCAGTTGGCCCAATTGAAGGAAGGTAATATTGACTTCGGTGCTTGTGTTGACATGCGACTCATTGCTCTACAGTACTAGCATCAAGCACATCAGTACGTAGCATCAACAGGTTATTTTTCATCACGATCGTGGTTTTGCAGTCAGTGCAATGTTTACAAATGCGGAGTTGCCACATGCTCATTTGATGTATGGATTAGCACGGGGCAATAGCCGTGGCGCGGTACGTTTGTATCAAGACAGATTTCCAGAACGAAGGTGTCCCGACAGGAAGACGTTCGAAGCAATTGATCGGCGTCTTAGGGAGCACGGAACATTCCAGCCTATGACTCGCGACTGGGGAAGACCTAGAACGACGAGGACACCTGCAATGGACGAGGCAATTCTTCCTGCAGTTGACGGTAACCCTAATGTCAGCGTCAGAGAAGTTGCTGCTGTACAAGGTAACGTTGACCACGTCACTGTATGGAGAGTGCTACGGGAGAACCAGTTGTTTCCGTACCGTGTACAGTGTGTGCAGGCACTATCAGCAGCTGATTGGCCTCCACGGATACACTTCTGCGAATGGTTCATCCAACAATATGTCAATCCTCATTTCAGAGCAAATGTTCTCTTTACGGATGAGGCTTCATTCTAACGTGATCAAATTGTAAATTTTCACAATCAACATGTGTGGGCTGACGAGAATCCGCACGCAATTGTGCAATCACGTCATCAACACAGATTTTCTGTGAACGTTTGGGCAGGCATTGTTAGTGATGTCTTGATTTGGCCCCATGTTCTTCCACCTACGCTCAATGGAGCACGTTATCATGATTTCATACGGGGTACTCTACCTGTGCTGCTAGAACATGTGCCTTTACAAGTATGACGCATGTAGTTCATGCACGATGGAGCTCCTGCACATTTCAGTCGAAGTGTTCGTACGCTTCTGAACAACAGATTCGGTAGCCGATGGATTGGCAGAGGCGGACCAATTCCATGGCCTCCACGCTTTCCTGACCTCAACCCTCTTGACTTTCATTTATGGGGGCATTTGAAAGCTCTTGTCTACGCAACCCCGGTACCAAATGTAGAGACTCTTCCTGCTCGTATTGTGGACGGCTGTGATACAATACGCCATTCTCCTGGGCTGCATGAGCGCATCAGGAATTTCATGCGACGGAGGGTGGATACATGTATCCTCGCTAACGGAAGATATTTTGAACATTTCCTGTAACAAAGTGTTTGAAGTCACGCTGGTGCATTCTGTTGCTGTGTGTTTCCATTCCATAATTAATGTGATTTGAAGAGAAGTAATAAAATGAGCTCTAACATGGAAAGTAAGCGTTTCCGGACACATGTCCACATATTATATTTTCTTTCTTTGTGTGTGAGGAATGTTTCCTGAACCTTTTCGTAATACCCTTTATAGTCATGTATAGGGCCGGTCTACTATGCATCAGCTCACACACACACTTACAACAGCCGTTGAAATCCGCCATTGCGGAACATTGTCACCCTACGGAATACAACAACACGAAGAGTCTGGCATGCACTTCCAGCTATTGGGATAGTATTATTAAGGAAGCTGTGAGAATTAATTTAGTAAAGTGACCATATAAATAGCGATGGTGGTTTTTGTTTAAGTTCTGCACGGTATCCTGCTCTCTCACTTGTCAAAAAACAGACGGACAGCGTGTATGCTACCTCAGCCGTTGATTATTAATTTCACTATCGATAACATCTGACCCCGGTCATCTTTGGTATGTGATGGGGCTACTGTTTACAAGGTGTGTGTGTGTGTGTGTGTGATGTTTATGAAGTTTCTCTGGAAAAGGTAGTTTTAAATTGGCTTGCACAACGGTTACTTGCTGCAGTTTCGGCTTGAAAATCGAAGGGTGTGGTCCTGTCGAAATATCGTCGATTGTCCCATAAGTTATTTGAACGAATTAATTCTTTGTTTGTTTGCACGTACGAGTCCACAGTCTTCGTGCATCTCTGAATCTTCGCAGCACATCGCTAGAGCGGTCAAAACAAAACGGCGTTGTCAATTCCTGAAGGAACATCGTGCGGTAATTCGTTTCCTATAACTGAGGTTGATTATGTTGCAACATTCCACGTTGACTTGGTGTAGCGATTGGCAACAGTTCGACATAATTAAACGAATTGTTTTAGATGGGGATATTTTTCCAGTGTGGTGAACCAAGCCTCAACAACAAAGAACGAAATGGCAGCTCATCTCTCTGTGAATGATTGGGAATCGCGAAAGAAGTTGAAAGCAAGCGCATTACAGCCGAAGGGTTAGTGGAATAGGAGATAATCAGTCATGGATCAGTATCTAAGGTCTTTCGCGGCATTTTTGACATGACACAGTTCGCCGAACGTTGGGTTCCGTGTCTGCTTACACCCGTTCGAAAAATTCACCGAACTCAGGCAAGAGTGGAAATGCTGCTGCCGTGTCTCAGCAGTGAAGATTACTTTTTCAGCCACGTAATCACCGTGGGCGAACACTGAGTGTGTGACCTAATACGTGAGACAAAAGAACAAAGCACTATGTGGGAACGTGCGGAGTCACCACCGCTCAACAAGATTCGATGACTCGACTGTCATCAGGAAAGGTGGTGCCGACTGCATTTTGGGCCTGTTGGCGCGGATCTCAGCGAGAAGGTGCGATTTGGGACGTGCGGTACGCTTTACGACTTGCGATTCCACAATGGAACAGCCTGCACCTGTGGAGCGCGCATAGACCTAGATGAAGCAACTTAACTGTTTCGGACTGAGACGATAGAAGTACAGTACCGGTACAACTGACACGTATCTACCGGCGCAACTAGGATTGCTGGTTACTCCACCCAACTGAACCGTACCATACGGGGGGAGGGAAATTTCCAGTCATCTGATGCGTTTCAAGCAATGCTACACCAGCCCCTGTACATAGTTTCTGAGTAAAAAAAATTAAAAACCACTGTTTCACGGGCTGCGACGTAGTCGCGAATGGAACAGTGACTGGGATATGCACTACTGGCCATTAAAATTCCTACACCACGAAGATGACGTGCTACAGACGCGAAACTTAACAGACACGAAGAAGATACTGTGATATGCAAATTTCTAGCTTTTCAGAGCATTCACACGACACCTACAACGTGCTGACATCAGGAAAGTTTCCAACCGATCTCTCATAAACAAACAGCAGTTGACCGACCTTGCCTGGTGAAACGTTGTTGTGATGCCTCGTGTAAGGAGGAGAAATGCGTACCCTCACGTTTCCGACTTTGATGAAGGTCGGATTGTAGCCTATCGCGATTGCGGTTTATCTCATCGTGACATTGCTGCTCGCGTTCGTCGAGATCCAATGACTGTTAGCAGAATATGGAATCGGTGGGTTCAGAAGGGTAATACGGAATTCCGTGCAGGATCCCAACTACCTCGTATCACTAGCAGTCGAGATAACAGGCATCTTATCCGCATGGCAGTAACGGATCGTGCAGCCACGTCTCGATCCCTGCGTCAACAGATAGGGACGTTTGCAAGACAACAACCATCTGCACGAACAGTTCGACGACGTTTCCAGCAGCATGGACTATCAACTTGGAGACCGTGGCTGCGGTTACCCTCGTCGCTGCATCACAGACAGGAGCGCCTGCGATAGTGTACTCGACGACGAACCTGGGTGCACGAATGGCAAAACGTAATTTTTCGGATGAATCCAGGTTCTGTTTATAGCATCATGATGGTCGCATCCGTGTTTGGCGACACCGCGGTGAACGAACATTGCAAGCGTGTATTCGTCATCGCCATATTGGCGTATCTCCCGGCGTTATGGTATGGCGTACCATTGGTTATACGTCTCTGTCACCTCTTGTTCGCATTGACGGTACTTTGAACAGCGGACATTACATTTCAGATGTGTTACGACCTGTGGCTCTATGCTTCATTCGATCCCTGCGAAACCCTACATTTCAGCAGGATAATGCACGACTGCATGTTGCAGGGCCTGTACGGGCCTTTCTGGATACAGAATATGTTCGACTGCTCCCGTGGCCATCACATTCTCCAGATCTCTCACCAATTGAAAACGTCTGGTCAATGGTGGCCGAGCAAATGGCTCGCCACAATACGCCAGTCACTACTCTTGATGAACTGTGGTATCGTGTTGAAGCTGCATGGGCCTGTACATGTACCTGTACACGCCATCCAAGCAATGCCCAGGCGTATCAAGGCCGTTATTACAGCTTGAGGTCGTTGTTCTGGGTACTGATTTCTCAGGATCTATGCACCCAAATTGCGTGAAAATGTAATCACATGTCAGTTGTAGTATAATAAGTTTGTCCAAACAATACCCGTTTCAATGCTGACTCGGGCATGGATGTGTTATTTCCTTAGGTTAGTTAGGTTTAAGTATTTCTAAGTTCTAGGGGACTGATGACCTCAGAAGTTAAGTCCCATAGTGCTCAGAATAATTTGAACCAATTTTTGAATACCCGTTGATCATCTGCATTTTTTCTTGGTGTCAAGAATAAATTTCCTTTACTTGACGTCTGTTGTCCTCAGACTACCGGTTTCGGTCTACAACGACCATCATCAGGTCTGTTTTATAAAACGTTTCCTAATATCCTGGAACCGTAGTGGCACCGTCAAATGCTTAAAGGGATACAGAAGAGTAAACTTGTCAGCAGCACTGTTGTGCTCATAATTTACAATTTCTGTGCTGCTGGCGAGATGACTCTTGTATATACCGTTATTTATATACATTTGATGATGCTGGCGCTGATTTTGTGTTAAGCATTTCACGATGCCACTATGGTTCCAGTAAATTAGGACGTTTTTTTTATAAAACAGATCTGAAGATAGTCGTTATGGACCGAAACTGGTAGCGTGGCGACAAAAATTTATGACCGTAGACGTCGAGTAAAGGAAATTTAAAAACCACGGTATCTGGATTCACGTACGTCCCCAGTATGCAAATGTTTCTGGTTCGATTTTGAGGAAACTGTTAGATGAAAAAAATGATTTGTTCCATCTTATAGTCAGATATCAAAACTTGATAAAGAAATGGTTCTCTTTCCACTATCGTCCATAGTTACGATTCTTCGAAATGAAGTAAAACACGGTGGATAGCTAGAAAACTTGGCAGTAAAAAAATATAGTCGCTGGCCAGTATACGTTTTGTGCATTTTAGGTCATACAGCGCTGTGGAACAAATTTAGCTAACATATCGAAACTGCTTTTAAAGCTGAGAGGGGAACCTACCTCTTTCCAGTCTTGAGTAAATGTCTTTAGATAATAATATATTAAATAAAACGTGAAAGTTGTCTGCGACGAGGCTGGCAGGAATGCGTCACACGGTAGGCTTTTGACAACTGATGGGTCTTGTCGCTCGTCGTATCACTCCTGTGGGAACATAAAATGAAATCTTCAGATGAATATACGGGAGGCTGAGAAAACGAAGGGTCGCCGGGCTCAGTCCAATGGGACGATTTGCTCCGTGATAATACTTCATCTCATTCTGCACATAACGCACTCAGATATGCTGCTTTTACGGACTACTCAAATTTTCTTCCCCCTTCCCCCCACCCTGCGATCCCCGTATCCCCGTGTTGGCACCCAGTGAGTTCTTGCTAGTTCTTCCTTTTTCGCTAGTTGAAGAAAACATTACGTGATAGGCACTTCCAGGAAGCGGACGGGGAGATTTTCAAGCTTGTTCGTTTCCTGAATAGCCTGGCTTCTACATGCAAGATCGCCGCCGGGCCATGCACTGCGAGAGAAATGTGTTGCATTCCATAGGAAATACGTAGAGGCGAAAGGTTACACTCCATCACTAAGTATTGGTGTTTTCGAGGTGATAATTAAATCTTTAGGACCAGCACCTTAGATTATCCCCAACGGAGTACATGCAAATAAGAACTAATCGGTAGGAAACTAATATTTCTTTGATTTCGTATTACCGTAAAAAACTTACACATTATAGCAAAAACTTGAGCTCACGAAAACTGTTCAGAGTGACGTGAGTCAGCGTGAATGCGTACCACGTCCATGACTTTGGCGTCACCATCCCACCAAATCCTACCGTGAGACTAACTATTTGTCGAGACTTTGGTACTCGATTTCTCTCTGTGCTTTGAACGTCGCTTCAGTTATTTTCTCCCCAACAGTAATAAGTTCCTTCCAGGTAGGATAAGTGCTACTGCGCAATTTTCCATTGCACATCCGTTCGAATTTGCGGGCACTAAATCCTTCTGCAACACACGTTGAACACATTGTGTTGGTTCCCACAACGAGTAATGTCCCATCTTCGGCAACCAGTCGTGAACTGTTAGCAGTTTGTGTATTGTTTTCTGAGGTAGAGCCACCGACGTCGATGTTCGAGGCGATGGTTTATTGTGAAACGCCAGCAGATCAATGAGCAATGCCTCACACGGTTTCCATCTTCATTTACGACACCACCTCGCCCATCAGTTTGATCCTTAGGATTCGGGACATCGTGTACAGATTGCGGTACACGGGCCTGAGTGAAGTCAGTGTACACTGCGTGTTCCACCCACCATGGGCGCCCTACGCATTGCGTAAAGGTCGAAAGTGTTGAAATCCGGCTTCCACTGCAAGTAATATGTGAGGGGGTGGGGCATCCATTACAGATAAGAATTAAAACGTCACACGGTAACCAGGCGTCCAGTTGCCTAACTAATATCCTTCCATGAACAACAGAAACTTGACTTCCAGTAGTTCATACAGTTATTGATCATATTTAAATATTTAAAATGTTATCGTAATCAACTTCATGAAGAAGTACAACCTCGCGTTAAAGGTTTAACACAATGAGACAAGCATCAAAGTTAGTCTTCAGCAAGCGTAAGTCACATCACGAAAATTACCCACGATATATTCGTCAAGTATTTCAAAATGGGAGCACTTAGTGACTTCCAACGAACTTTACACATGGTTTCATACCACTGTGAGACTTTTTCGCAGTGAAATTTCCCACAAAATAATGTGAGGAAAAACGTTTGACGCTTATTACACCACTGGACATTAAAATTTCTACACCAATAAGAAATAGAGGTGATAAACGGGTATTCATTGGACAAATACATTATACTAGAACTGACATATGATTACATTTTCAAGCAATTTGGGTGCATAGATCCTGAGAAATCAGTACCCAGAACAACGACCTCCGGCCCCAATAACGGCCTTGATACGCCTGGGCATTGAGTCAAACAGAGCTTGGATGGCGTGTACAGGTACAGCTGCACATGCAGCTTCAAGACGATACCACAGTTCATCAAGAGTAGTGACTGGCGTACTGTGACGAGCCATTTGCTCGGCCACCATTGACCAGACGTTTTCAATTGGTGAGAGATATGGAGAATGTCCTCGTCACGGGAGCAGTCGAACATTTTCTGTATCCAGAAAGGCCCGTACAGGCACTCCAACATGCGGTCGTGCATTATCCTACTGAAATGTAGGGTTTCGCAGGGATCGAATGAAGCATAGAGCCACGAGTCTTAACACATCTGAAATGTAATGACTGCTGTTCAAAGTACCGTCAATGCGAACAAGACGTGACAGAGACGTTTAACCAATGGCACCCCACACCATCACGCCGGGTGATACGCCAATATGGCGATGACGAATACACGCTTCCAATGTGCGTTCACCGCGATGTCGCCAAACACGGATGCGACCATAATGATGCTGTAAACATAACCTGGATTCATCCGAAAAAATGACGTTTTGCCATTCGTGCACCCAGGTTCGTCGTCGAGTACACCATCGCAGGCGCTCCTGTCTGTGATGCAGCGTCAAGGGTAACCGCAGCCACGGTCTCCGAGCTGATAGTCCATCCTGCTGCAAACGTCGTCGACCTGTTCGTGCAGATGGTTGTTGTCTTGGAAACATCCTCATCTGTTGACTCAAGGATCGAGACGTGGCTGCACGATCCGTTACAACCGTACGGATAAGATGCCTGTCATCCCCACTGCTAGTGACACGAGGTAGTTGGGATCCTGCACGGAATTCCGTATTACCCTCATGAACCCACCGATTCTATATTGTGCTAACAGTCATTGGATCTCGACCAACGCGAGCAGCAATGTCGCGATAAGATAAAAAGACTTGATAGGGTACGGTCCGACCTTTATCAAAGTCGGAAAGGTGATGGTACGCATTTCTCCTCCTTACACGAGGCTTCACAACAACGTTTCACTAGGCAAGGCCGGTCAACTGCTGTTTGTGTATGAGAAATCGGTTGTAAACTTTCCTCATGTCACCACATTGTAGGTGTCGCCACCGGCGGCAGCCTTGTGTGAGTGCTCTGAAAAGCTAAAAATTTGCATATAACAGCATCTTCTTCCTGTCTGTTAAATTTCGCGTCTGTAGCACGTCATCTTCGTGGTGTAGCAATTTTAATGGCCAGTGGTGTACATTTTCGCTGTTCATCTAGTGAATCTTTAGGGCCGGCCGCGGTGGTCTCGCGGTTCTAGGCGCGCAGTGCGGAACCGTGCGACTGCTACGGTCGCAGGTTCGAATCCTGCCTCGGGCATGGATGTGTGTGATGTCCTTAGGTTAGTTAGGTTTAAGTAGTTCTAAGTTCTAGGGGACTGATGACCACAGCAGTTGAGTCCCATAGTGCTCAGAGGCATTTTTTGAATCTTTAGCATCAGGCATGGCGACTTAATTTACTTCTTCTGTACTAGTAACTGTTCCCAACACATTATGTAGAAAATGGCCACATACATCGTCTGTCCAGAACTTGTGCGAGACTGACTTTATTACTGTTTTATAAGCGACCCTGGCGCAGTTACTACGGTGGTGGGCAGCTTGAACTGACAACTGCACTCGATCAGCCATGTGCGAGCAGGCAGTGATAAGCACTGGACGTGCAGCCGTAGTGTCTGAACGTTGTCGTCTCTTGAATCGCAACAGAGCAACATCTCTAAATCAAGCGTTCAAGATGTTCTCCAGAATGATTTGAAAAAGAGAAGAGTGTGGTGTGCAAAAACACACACCTAGACTCCCGAACAAAAACAGTAATGTACGAGTACGCAGGCCTGCTGCGACTTGATTGAAATGTAAAACGCGGACAATTCTTTTCTGGAAAAAATCACCAGTCGTGATGAGACAGTGTGTTATCAATACGAACCTTGCGCAAGACGACAAATTCCATAAATCCACGAGAAGGGTCAATGCTTTGCTGATGTAACTGACTCAAATGAGGAATTTTCTAGCGGTTTCACATGATCATATGAACGTTCTGTGCTTTGTACTCAAGTAGAGGGAGATCCGTAGAACACATGAAGCGTTAACACCACCAACTTAACTTTTCTCTATTTTTTATTAATCCAGTCTCGATAATTTTTCGTTTGGAAAATTACATCGGTGTAAGACAAACAGTACATGACATACGACTCCATAAACATTGAACTGCGAGTAAATCCAAAATGGACCGCAAATTACCAAGACAGCACTCGTTCAATGTTTGACTAGATTTGGTTTCGACGTTGGAAGCTGTTATGGATGAGAGTTCGCTTCTTTAAGGAATCGGGTAGTGGGAGTTACTGGAAGTGTCCTACGTCTGTGTAGTAAATAATTGAACCCTACACGTCTATAGAAATGCAAATAAATATTAATTGTAGCGGCATCAGGAACTACGAGAAAGCAAGAAAGCAAGGAAACATAAACCACAAACACGACGATACATTATTTTGCTATTTTTTTTTCTAGCAGTACAGCACCTGTGCCTAAACACGCCATGTCCTGTGTGGGTTCTTATGTACGGGATCTAGTTCTTAACAGTGGTTGGCTGAGTGATTTGGGGAGGGGGACAAATAGCGAGATCCTGGGTCCCATAGGACTAGAGCAGTACTGGGAAGGAAATCGGACGTGCCCTTTCAAAGGAATCACCCCGGTATTTGCTTGAAGCGATTTAGGGAAAACACAGAAAATCTAAATAAGGTTGGCCGGACGCGGGTTTGAACCGTCGTCCTCCCGAATGCGAGTCCAGTGTGCTAACCACTGCGCCACCTCGCTCCTTCTTGACAACGGAAGTAGCTGGGAGTTTCACGTTTCTATAATGAGACCGGAAGAAAAGCGAAGAGAGCTGTCAAAAAGCGCCCGTACGAATATTACGGCAAAACGATACAAAAGATATGGAAACGTCTCAAGTCACGAGGTGACTGGATTTCGACAAAGTGAATTCAACGAAAAACCATACGCAGGAGAGCAACGTGTCGTCACACACCGCTGGATACTGTAGACACGCGAGAGCAAAGCAAAGCGAATGTGTCGGGGAGAGCGACAACCCCATCCCTGTCACTTGGCCCCGCAGCAGAAATTATGAGGTGGTTATTTTCATCAGCGTGTTCAGTTCTGTATACAGTTTTTGATTTTGCCGAGCTACGGTCGTAGAATACTTATTGAAAGGAATACACCGTAATTTGACTGTTTATTGTGTATTTAAGCACAACCTAGATTCTGTGTTTTATGCCAGTTCTAAGTACTTGATTTTATTTTTTGCAGGATACTTAAAGTGTTGTAAAGCTCAAAGTTGGCAGTAAAAACTAATTAATGAAAATGTGGCCTCCCCACGAAATTCCTGACGTAAAATCACCATCTTGTAACAGATAAGTAAATAATCGTGGAAGCACGTCATATTTAGTAATAACAGGCTTACGTTGGTAAATAAAACACAAGCACAGGTCCTTAAAGCGTGATACTCAATAAGGTCGAGCTCCGTAATCAAACGTTGCCCGAGGAACTCCTTACCACCAACAGAATCACTGTTAACTGTTACTAGAAAACACGTGCAGCCACTTTTTATACCTTTCTGTTTTGACGTTGGCACTTGGCATGTTTTTAAGGACGTGTGCTTATCTTTTATTTACCAACGTAAGCCTGTTTTTTCTCAATATGACGTGCTCCCATGATTATTTACTGATCTACTACAAGATGGTGATTTTTCATCTGGCATTTCGTGGGGAGCCAATATTTTTATTAATTTATGGCCAACTTTGAGGTTTACAATGTGGTGTCACCGCCAGACATCACATTTGCTAGGTAGTAGTCTTTGAATCGGCCGCGGTCCGTTAGTATACGTCGGACCCGCGTGTCGCCACTATCAGTGATTGTAGACCGAGCGCCGCCACACGGCAGGTCTAGAGAGACTTTCTAGCACTCGCCCCAGCGGTACAGCCGACTTTGCTAGCGATGGTTCACTGACTTCTACGCTCTCATTTGCCGAGACGATAGTTAGCATAGCCTTCAGCTACGTTATTTGCTACGACCTAGCAAGGCACCATATTCAGTTACTACAATGACTATCTTCAAGAATGTATTCTAAACAGATCATATTGGGATCATGTACCGCCAAGAGCGACGTTCATCATTAATGGATTAAAGTTAAGTATCAAACTAATTACGTCCGCTTTCTGAATTCTCATTGCTTGTCATGTTCCAGCCCTCAAGTCAGTATAGTTCTTCCCTCCTCACGCCAGCCTGCGTGAGCTAAAAAGCGTGCATTTCGGCCTCCACTCGTAACACGGTGTTGGCTCTTCAGCTAACACAACACGTTAAGTGTCTTGCAATACATGTTAACGACATGAAATCAAAGACTTCAAAACGACATAACAGGCCCAAAACTGGGTTGTACTTAAATAAATAATAAAGCAGTGAAATAGTGCGTTCCTGTAATCAGTTTGTAGGTTTGCTCTGATGTATGTAGGGAGCGACTGCAGTTTTCTGTAGAATGAACTACACTCAGGGACATTTGAAAGTAGCTCACCCAGAAAGAAGAAAGGTACAAACACTAAACTTTGCAAATAAGTACAATGAGATTCCATATGCGAATGATGCAACTTTGCTGCCAAGGTGCACGCAGGCCCCGCAGTGGCTCTTCAGTTCGGTCAGGGGTCCCTTTTCAAACGCCGCGTAGCGGACGAGATGTACACCTGACGACCACATCCCGACTAGAGGAGGACGTTAGCAGGCGCAGAATGCCAGGTATACCTGTTAGACGACACTGAACAGAGTTCAGCCAGTTTGAGAGGGGCCTAAACATCGCCATGGAAACTGAAAGCTGGTCGACATGCCGTGTGGCTCGCTAGGTGGATTGTTCGGACTGCTCCGTCAGATAATGTTGGGAGCAGTGGACTCAAGATGGATGGATCGACCAGTAGGACGATGACGTGAGAGGATCGAAGTAACGTGCAGGAAGCAGGTAGGGATCCTACAGTGAATCGCTCCACGACGCAAGCAGATGTGTGAGTGCCAGTTGTTCCACAGACCGTTTCTAGACGCGTCGCGGATGCGAATTTTGCAATATAGACGCCGTGTAACACCGAGACATCGGCGACTCCTTCT
Source organism: Schistocerca gregaria (assembly GCF_023897955.1). Classification (NCBI taxonomy): domain Eukaryota; kingdom Metazoa; phylum Arthropoda; class Insecta; order Orthoptera; family Acrididae; genus Schistocerca; species Schistocerca gregaria. The sequence continues at coordinate 3,327,630 of NC_064920.1, read as the reverse complement.
TCAGTGGTACAAAGCCAGAAAGACGTGGGCTGCTACAAGTTGGTGAAACGTCATATTTGGGGATGAATCACACGATTCGTTCTGGAGGCGTATGATGACCGCATAAAGGGTGTGGAGGCAGCCAGGTGAACGGTTCATTCCCACCCATACCACGCACACAGCCGGCGTAATTGTCTGGGGGCCGCAGTCTACGATAGACGGTCCTCACTGACGGCGGTACGTGCAACCTCAGCGGCCAGCGTTATGTTGATGACGTTCTTCGGCCCGGTATGCTACCTTTCCTACTTCTTAAGTAATAGAACCCAGTACGTTGTACTCGGTGGTGAGTGTTCGTCGGAGGTGAGGGTATCATCTGGAGTGCCCCAGGGAAGTGAGGTAGGTCCGCTGTTGTTTTCTATCTACATAAATGATCTTTTGGATACGGTGGATAAGAATGTGCTGCTGTTTGCTGATGATGCTATTGTGTACGGGAAGGTGTCGTTGTTGAATGACTGTAGGAGGATACAAATGACTTGGACAGGATTTGTGATTGGTATAAAGAATGGCAGCCAACTCTAAATATAGATAAATGTAAATTAATGCAGATGAATAGGAAAAAGAATCCGGTAATGTTTGAATACTCCATTAGTAGTGTAGCGCTTGACACAGTCACGTCGATTAAATATTTGGGCGTAACATTGCAGAGCGATATGAAGTGGGACAAGCATGTAATGGCAGTTGTGGGGGAGGCGAATAGTCGTCTTCGGTTCGTTGGTAGAATTTTGGAAAGATGTGGTTCATCTGTGAAGGAGACCGCTTATGAAACACTAATACGACCTATTCTTGAGTACTGCTCGAGCGTTTGGGATCCCTATCAGTTCGGATTGAGGGAGGACGTAGAAGCAATTCTGAGGCGGGCTGCTAGATTTGTTACTGGTAGGTTTGATCATCACGCGAGTGTTACGGAAGTGCTTCAGGAACTCGGGTGGGAGTCTCTAGACGAAAGGAGGCGTTATTTTCGTGAATCGCTACTGAGGAAATTTAGAGAACCAGCAATTGATGCTGACTGCAGCAAAATTTTACTGCCGCCAACTTATATGTCGCGGAAAGACCACAAAGATAAGAGACATTAGGGCTCGTACAGAGGCATATAGGCAGTCATTTTCCCTCGTTCTGTTTGGGAGTGGAACAGGGAGAGAAGATGCTAGTTGTGGTACGAGGTACCCTCCGCCACGCACCGTATGGTGAATTGCGGAGTATGTATGAAGATATAGATGTAGATGGTCCACCAGAGACACTTTCGCAGCAAGACAATGCTTCTGTGCATACAGCTCGAGTTGGTCAAGACTTCCTACACCATGTTGCGACTCCTCCACGGCCGGCCTGCTCGCTTGAATTATCCCGTATAGAGCAATGTTGGACCAGCTGAAACGTCAGATGCTACAGTGCCGCTCTGTTCATAATCTGGAGGTGGCTGTTCAAGATGTATGCATGGGCTGTTGATTAAATTTCGATACATCGATATTTCTAGAGAAAATGTCGATGTAAGGCGGCGATACTTCACCGATATATCGCTATGGGAATATAGAGTGCCAAAATTTTTATTTTATATTATATTTTTTTCGCAATTTTCGGTAAATATTAGAAATTGTTCTTTTGAAACTGTAGTAGAATACACTTTTACTTTAACTGTGTGTCTAACTACTTTTTGCAGTGTTTCTCTTACTACTTTTTCCATTGTTTCTCTCTGACTATGTGACTCAAGTATAGATGGCACAAAGAAGAAGTCCGACTGCACTGGGACGTGGCGGTGCGACTGGAATAACAAGACATACGATGTGAAGAAAAATCACGCCAGTTTCGTTGAACGACAATTTTTAACGTAACTAAACTTCACATCGGTGTTCTTCAAAAACAGCTGCTCAATCTGATGGTCAAAAATCTAAATAACAAGACTGGTCTGTGCGGCGAGCGGAGGAGTGTGAGGGGAAACGTTGACGTCATCGGCGCTCGCCGCTAACAGCAGAAACTGCAACGTTCAACTTCAGCACGCAATTTTGACACTACGACTGCTAGTTCGCTGGCCTTTGCAGAAGTGAAAAATCGAGGAAGTCGACATGAAGTGTTCCGGACAAATCCGATATGTGAAGAAACCTAACGAAGGGACCATCGGGCACCTTTTCCGTGCAACTTACATGCAGTCGCCACTGTCAGCAAAGTGGTTATCGCCAAGCGTAAACGTGCGTCCTTTTCCTTGCAGTTCTTGCTTTAAGGGGGATAAGCAGGACGGTAGATTACTGGTGCACAAAATATCTCATAATACATAAATACTTAAAAATACAGCTCTAAAACTGGTGATATATTTACAATGTGCAGCCGATATTTTCTTGGTTGGTACGTCGAAGTTTTTTTCCAGCGGTACGTCGATAACTTGTTTCGACACATTGAGGATTAATAATGATTTTTTTTAAATATCCATATATCGGATTCCCGATTTTTTAAAGATGCTGCACTGTATTTGTCTGCTTGCACCCACTGTGTTTGTTTACTTGTCTTGACTTTGGGATCCAGTGAATCTCTCATCTGTATCATCATGTCTAACAAATTTCATTTCTATCCAATGCTCCCCTCTTGATGCGCTATTTTCAATGTTCCTGAGAGTATTAACCGTTCAAGTCACTTTCACAAAATCTACGTGGTTATAAATTTACGATCGCGCGTTAGTAGCGACGGAGAATCCGCGATACTTTTGGCCCTTGTAATATCAGAAACACTAGAGCGTGAACATATTGTGTGGAGTCGTTGGAGGTCTCGTCACTGGTTTTGATGAAACTTGTCACAGCATAAGAACAGGGTTCAAGTTTGGAACGTAGTGTAGGGGGGTTCCAACGCCACGAGGAGTAGTGTATCACCGGTGTGAACAGCGGTTATTTTTTTAAAACTTTTTAATAACTTTTTTTTGTTAGTCTAAGAACTGAGCTAGACTAATTACAAGGGATAGCACAGCAAATGTATTGGTCAAAACACTGTGTTTTTTCAGGGCGTTTCCTCAACTCTGTAGCGAAGGGTAACTATAACGAAATTTCTTCACTGGTTAGAAGGCCGAGCAGTACAGTGATTCGACCTCTGACTTCTTTGTTTGCTGACACGTCGGAAGCAGGTGATGGTATCACTTCCACAACCGGCTGCCTGAACTTTATGCTCCTCCGTCAAGATTCAGCACAGCCGAGAGCCACTGGATTCTATTCTGTTCGTAGAAAGTTTAACACAAAAGTGAACACTGCGCTACCTATTCATCCGGCTTTGTTGCTACCTCACTAGTGTCCTCTTCCCGTAGAACGCGAACCGCCAACTGTCGACTGCAGTTGCGTACGATTCTAACGCTACGTCCATGATCCAACCTCACTGCACTTTGTATATATATATGAAGATGGTATCTATTCTTGGTATCTGTTCTTTCGGACTTGTCCGAAATAACAGATACCATCTTCGTACGAATATATAGTTAACGCTCACCGGCCATTTGACCATCATCTTCTCTGCGGAATCGGCAGTAAAGCCACGAGTAATGAGTAGAACGGACAGGGGCACTAAAAATGTAGTGCGGGACAATAAGTTGCGAATGTGGGTCTCACGGGAGGCGTGCCAGAGATTAGTCCCTGCAGTATCACTATCCTCTGTGTCCTTGGTGGCTCAGATGGGTCTGATTGTGGAAGGATCAACATACGAACTTGACGGGGTGTCATGTGACGTCCGCAACGACCAAACACAACGTTCAAAGACGAACAAAATGAAAAAAAAGTGATGGATAGAGCGTCTGCCATATAAGCAGGAGATCCCGGGTTCGAGTCCCGGTCGAGGCACACATTTTCAACTGTCCCCGTTGACTTATATCAACGCCTGTATGCAGCTGAGGGTATTCATTTCATTGTAATTTCACTGCACTTCTCACCAAGTCGTTTCACTTTGCCAACCCACGCGGTGTACAGGGGATCAACCGGAAATATACGGAAGGTGGATAGCTGTCACAAAACCTCTTGCAAACACAGAATATTTGGCATGTGTGAAGCCACACCTAATACGCTCGACGCAGAAACTCTGCTAAACTCAGGTATTATTTCTGAAATCCATTTTACTGGCAGAGACGAATTTCTTTTCGCTAAGTACATCCCTAAGATATTAAGCACATCTATATCTACATCTACATCCACTTCTACATTTAAAAAAATAATCCTCAAACCACTGTACGGTACATGGCGGAGCGTAACTTGTACCTCTACTAGTCTTCTCCTTTCCTGCGAGCGAAAAACGTCTGTCTATATTCATCTGTATCATTCTTAATTTCTCGTGTCGTATCTTCGTGGTCCTTACGCGATATTTACGTTGGCTGCAGCTAACTTCATTGCCGATTCTCCAACTTTTCTCAATATTGTTCCTCGAAAACCACGTCGCCCTCCCTCAGGGTATTCTTAATTGAGTTCCCGAAGCCTCTCCGTAAACTTGCGTGCTGTTCCAACCAAGCCGTAGAAAATATAGCACCCCGCCTCTGAATTGTTTCTGTGTCTCTTTAATGAGACCTGATGCGGATCGGAAACAATCGAGCAGTATTCAAGAATAGGACGCACTAACCTCCTATATGTACGCTCGTTTGGCCGTGCGGTCTACCGCACGGCTTTCTAGGCGAAAAGGAGCGCCTGGTTCTCGGCACGGATCCGCTCGGCGGATTTGTGTCGAGGTCCGGTGAACCGGCCAGTCTGTGGATGGTTTTTAGGCGGTTTTCCATCTGCTTTGGCGAATGCGGGGTGGTTCCCCTGCTTCCGCCTCACTGTCGGCGATTGCTTCACATAGGCGTACACCAACATTTCTCTATCACGCAAACATAGCGGTTACACCCGCCTGGTGTGAGACGTTCCTGGAGGGTCCACGGGGGGCCGAACCGCACAATAACCCTGGGTTCCGTGCGCGGTGGCGGAGCGGTGAGGTGGACTGCGGCAGTCGTCGTGGGGTTGCGGGCCACTACGGCTGCGGCGGTGACGGAGCCTCTACGTCGTTTCTCGGTTAACATACAATACAACACAATACAAACCTCCTATATGCTGTTTCCTCTACAAATGAACAAATGAACCACACATTCCTATTATTCTCCTAATAAACCGGAGCCGACCATTCGCCTTCCTCACCACAATCCTCACATGCTCGCAAAAAAAAAAAAAAAAAAAAAGAAAAAAAGTTCAAATGGGGCTCTGAGCACTATGGGACTTAACTTCTGAGGTCATCAGTCCCCTAGAACTTAGAACTACTTAAACGTAATTAACCTAAGGACATCACACACGCCGATGCCCGAGGCAGCAATCGAACCCGCGACCGTAGCAGCAGCGCGGTTCCGGACTGAAGCGCCTAGAACCGCTCGGCCACAACGGCCGGCCAGGCGAGGCGTAAAGCCTTGTGTCGTGCAGTCATCAAGTGTGCACGAGTAGGCTTCGGCTCCGAAAGCCCATACCGATGATGTTTTGTTGAACGGTTCGCATGGTGACGGTTGTTGATCGTCTGCAGCAATTTGCGGAAGGGCTGCACTTCTGCAACGTTGAACCATTGTCTTCAGTCGTCGTCGGTGCCATTGGTGCAGGATGTTTTTCCGACCGCAGCGATGTCAGAGATTTGATGTCTTATCGGATTCCTGACGTTCACGGTAGACTCGTGGAACGCTCGTACGGGTAAACCCCCACTTCATCGCAACCTCGGAGATACTGTGTCTCGTCTCCTGTGAGTCGACTATAACACCACGTCCGAACTCAATTAAATCATGATAACCTGACATTGTGTCAGGAGTAACTGATCTACCAACTGTGCCAGGCACTTGCCGATCGCAGCGCGGTATTATGCGTATTTACATATCTGAATACGCATGACCAGTTTCTTTGGCGCTTCAGTGTATACCCCGCCAGCGTTCGGCATTGACACGTGAAGAAGCTGCGTGACTTAGTTCCCGTACGTCTAGCAACTCAACAATCTTCATATTTCTCGGGACAAATGCTTTAACTTGCTCCAGGTCAGTTCTGCTGGGTTCATATTATAATGGTGCAGTGGCATTTGTATGTTCTGCTCGATGCTGTGAGAATGATTGCTTTTCATTTTTATACGACACTTATCACTCTGGTTAGTGTGAGACTATATCTGTCACCTAAAGCAATGGACATAGTCCAAATAAAGAGTATCTGGTTATATCATTTTTGTCCTCTAAATTAAATTGTTATATTTTCTTAATTTAAGCAGTTTTTACTAAAAATCCTTCATAAAATATCTATAATCAACGATTTTGCATTTGAAATGGAAACAAGAATTTCGCGTGCAGTGTGTCATTAGATAAAAGAAAAGACGTGCAATATTCATAAAAATGATGATGAATTTTACAATTTCGAGATGTAAGTGTTTCAAATTGAACGAAAAACGAGGATGACCAGAGCGAGACTCAAACCAACGATCTACGGACTGCACCAGATTATCAGTGTACTACGCTACCGTTTCCGCTATGCATCGAGTTTGTATCTGAATCCCAACTGTATCAAATACAGTCCCTGGGAAAACTTCAAAGACCATTGTTCCTGTAAATTTATAACAAACATTAAAAACCATCTATTTCTCGGCATTTTTAGCCGTGTTCCACACACGTGTTCAACATATCTAATTCATGAGAAGCTAACACGTTCACAATTATTACCTCTTTCTTATGTTTGTCACTTTTTAAATGTAGTTGTATATCACCACGTCCACTGTGACTTAGTGAGAAACTGGAAGCACGTGTGTTGCACCTCACTTTTCCTTTTGAGTCCGAAGAACTAATGTCACTGATGAATGGTAATTCTTTCTGCAATTGTTCATTGAAGGAGCACTTGCGCTTCTTTGAACTCATTCTTGCGAAGAAGTAATGTTATTGTTATTGACGTGGAAAAACAAAAAAATGGCTCTGAGCACTATGCGACTTCTGAGGTCATCAGTCGCCTAAAACTTAGAACTAATTAAACCTAACTAACCTAAGGACATCACACAAATGCATGCCCGCGGCAGGATTCGAACCTGCGACCGTAGCGGTCGCTCGGCTCCAGACTGTAGCGCCCAGAACCGCACGGCCACTCCGGCCGGCCGAGGAAAAACAACTAAACTTATCAAACTGTTTGTGTGTTCGAGTTACTTTGTATTTCGTCTGCATGTTTACCATAATACTCCTCTGTCTCTTCCATGGCTATAAGAAAATATTCAGATTTCTTCCTTCTTGTGTTAGAGTTACGGTTAGAACCGTTTCGACCGTGCGAGTGCGTTCGAGTGCGACTTTTTCCCACTTTCCGTGGTCTCTGACAGCCCACTAGCTGTTCGAGCTGCGGCCAACACGTGTTTTCACAGTAGCAACAGTTTGATGACGGTTTCGACAATTTGTTGTACCCTCCTGTCAAACAATTTCCCACCATAACTGAAACTGATAATAAAATATACCGATAAAGGTGAAATGAATGTCTAATTCGGGACAAATTGGGTCATGATTGTTAATATCGGGACAAACAGGTGTCCCGAATTACCTTTTAAAAAATTCGGGACAGGTACACAAAAATCGGGACTGTCCCGAAAGGAACGGGACGGATGGCCACCTTAGTTTCACTACGGCGCGGGAGCGGCCTCAGCCATTTTCACTCTGCGTATCAACAGCGCGACAGCCGGAGCAGTACAGAACCTGGCAGTGGGTACAATTTGCGAAACAAAAACTACATTAAGAAAAGCTTTGGTGGCTGTCGATACATGAGAATACCCTTAACGTATTATTTGACGTAAGATACCTAATACGTAAGCAGCACCTACTTCCAAGAGCGTAATAAAAAGAGTCTACGTGTGCTACGGCTTCTGCCCAATCATTGCGTCCATGTTTATTTAAAACAGCTTTATTCTTATGATGAACAGACTATACAAGTCATTTCCTTTTCTGTTCCACACGCAAACAGAGCGAGAGAAAGACGAGTGTCCGTTGCGTCCGCAAGAACCCTCTTTTCTCGTATCTTATCTTCGTGATCCTTATTCTAAACTTACGTTAGTGGCAGCACAATCGTTCTGCAGTTTCTGCAGTTATCTTCAAATGTCGGCTCTCTAAATCTTCGCAAGAAGAACGTCACCTTTACGAATTCCCATTTGAGTTTCTAAAGTGTCTCATAACTCTGTCGTGTTGATCGAACCTGCTGGTAACAAATCTAGCAGTCCGTTTCTGAAGTTCTTCGGTGTCTCTCTCCCTTTAATCTACTCTGGTGGCGACCCCAAACACATTGCAGTTTCAAGAATGGGACACACTTGTGTTCTACGCGCGGTCTCCTTTCCAGATGAACCACGCTTTCTTGAAATTCTCCCAATAAACCGAAGACGACCATTCGCCTTCCTTACTACAATCCTTTATGCTTGTTCCATTTCGTATCGCTTTTCAGCGTTATGCGCAAATATTTATCCAATGTCGCTGTATCAAGCATCACAGTAGTAATGCTGTTTTCGTGCTCTATTCATACCCATCTCGATTATCTTATATTATTGTAGATTTAGAGTTAGCTGCCATTCAGCACACAAACTGGAAGTTTTATACACAGTATTCGGAGATCCCGTTACAAATCGCTAGGACTGGTAGAAGAGTGTGAGTAAATAATACTTTGAATAGGAATGCATGTCCGGAAACGTATCGTTTTCATTGTACGATGGGTTCAGTTCAGATGTTTAACTCATCCACTTCTGCTGGAGGAAATGAGTTAGGCTTGACACAGTACAGTTTCCAAGTAATAATTCGAAAGCAACCATGACGAAACATCCATTTATCACTTAAGCACCATTGTTCGTATTAACACTTGAACATTACGCATTTAAATTACTCCAAAACCAAAAGAACCCAGCACACAATGCGTACAGAACAGTACTGATACATCACAACAGCGAATCGATGGGGCGGCCTGGTACACACTCTCCATCCCAACTTGTCTGTCTTCAGTTTATAGTGCAGCCGCTAGAATCCGTACGAGCACATCTTCCTCTGTCTCTACGTGAGTCTCGTAGCAAGGCAGACGTTGGCATCAGGTCTGTGTCTGACGTAGTACACATCATACTGACTGCCCTGTTGCATACCAGAAGTGACTCTGACACATTTCCCTTTTCCTCAGCAAACGTTAACGCGTTACACATCTGAACTGAAACCGTCGTGGAACGGAAATGCTACGTTTCCCGACATGAGTTCCTATTCGATATATTGATTCCCCTCTACAAGTTGTACAAATTTGTAACAGGAACACCCTGTATAGGTCATCCTGTATCGTCCTCCAGTCAGCGACGAAACGCCATAGCATCATCAGCAATGGATATTGTTCTAAGGGCTGGCTTTGGTAAAAGCCTTTGTTCTTTATGCTCCTGCTGGTGGAAGGATTCGCCGCTAGGATTCTTCCTAACACCCAGGGTACGCTCGATCGTTCTGAAACTCATCCTCTCTTTGTCAATAATGACCCTTGCACGATCTTTGTGGAGCCTCCTTCCTTGTACCCCTTGAGGAAGTAGAGGTGAAACTGACGACACCTCTTGAAAATTGGCCAACTATTACCATGAAAACCAACTGAAACCGATCCTTGGAAAGACCCAAGTCTGTGCATTCTATCTTAGAAATAGGGAAGCCAAAAGGAAACTGAACATCACTTGGAGAGGAGAACAATACTCCACTGCGAAACTCCTAAACACCTTGGGGTGAAGATGGACCGTTCCCTCACATTCAAAGCCTACTGTGAAGAGACGAACCTCAAAGTAAAAGCGCGGAACATCATCAGCCGCAAACTTACAGGAACCACCTGGGGTGCCCAGCCAGAAGTGCTTAGAACATCTGCCTTGGCACTATGTTTCTCCGCCGCAGAATACACAGCACCCGTCTGGCAAAACTCTGCACGTGCTAAACATGTAGATACAGCCCTGAACGAGGCAGGACGCGTTGTTACAGGCTGCTTACGACCTACTCCTGTCAATAAGCTCTACCAAATTGTGGGTATAGCACCGCCATGCATTAGAAGGCAAGCTCGAACAGAAGTGGAGAAGAAAAAACAAGAAATCGACCCTAGACATCTTTTGTTCGGGCATGACCCTCAACAGCCAAGACTGAGGTCAATATAAAGCTTCTTACAGAAAACTATGGCAATTCGTTCATCTCACAGAACTCGCAGAGATGAGCTTTGGCGAGACTCCCTAGCTGAAGACAATCACATAACGGTCGAGGAGGAAATAGACGAAGGTTCACACCTGTCATACGTGACCTGGAAGACTTTGAACAGACTGCGAGTTGGAGTGTCGAGGTTCAAAGCCAATCTCAGGAAGTTGTGCTTTAGTAATGAGGAGGAAACTTGTCAGTGTGTCGACGTACAGGACGAACAACATCTGCCAGTCTGCAGGAACCTACCGGCTGCATGCACTATCTGTGATCTTGCTGTAGCCAGCGAAACTGCTGTGATAACCGCCGAATACTGGGCCTGTCAAAAAATATAATCATCATGGTGCTTGTTTGCATATATTATTGTATCTGCGTCATAAATACCACAGTGCATATTTAATTTTGCAGATTTGTTATGTGAATCAATACTTATTAGTTTTTTGTAATTATTTTATGTCCTGGACTCGAAAATAAATAAAATCATCATTAAATGGCTGCGGATTGCTGGGCGTCCTATACGGGACGTATTTCGGTGTGAGGGAAAACGGGATGGCAACAGGAAGGAAACCAGCCAGGTCTTAAACTTACTGTGCAAAATCCGAACGGTGCCGTCGCTGCCCCTATGAGGGTCAAAGGCACAAGAGAAAGAAGAGGATTAGATTACATTAGAACTCTGGGAAGATAACGATCCAAAATCACACATCACGTATTATAAAAGAACGCCATATTTATTAGTGTCCGAATGTTATTCGGACACTACCTCAGTCGCCAGACAACAATCTTGTAGGTAGTTTTAGGATCAAGCTGGGTAGCAAGGTCAGGAGAACTACAGTCACATTACTTGGCGGCGACAGTTACCTCTGACAAGGGAAACTCCTCTCCCCCCCCCCCCCCCCCCCAGATTTAGTGGGAAAATGGCACAGTGTACAGTCCGTCAAAAACTGAACACACATCAAGCATGAAAACAAGAAGAAGGTGTGTTGAACTACGAGAAAGTAGCAAAATAGAACAGTGAATGGTCAGAGCTTAAATTGTGAAACTGGAGCGGCTCGCCGCAGCCACTGTGTCGTGGTTGTGAGTTCGCGGTGTTGGACTGCAAACCGGCAGATCCGTGTTTGAGTTTCCCTAGCATCTCTATTTTCTTTTTCACACATTTATGAACTGTCCGTCCGGTCATTGATGTGTTAGTTCTTCCGCGGTGTTCACAACTGTCATACTATACATTGGTTACGAGTCATGTGGTAAGAATATATTACCGTCGTAAGTTAGTATGATGAATAGTGAGAACAGGAGAGATACCGCATAGTTCCCTCACACAAATGAGAACGATAAACAGGTGTGAACTATGTTACAACCAAGGAATTCAAGACTCAAAACTTCCAAAACAGAACGCAAGAGGCATAACAAGTGTTACTTGTGTAGAAGAAATTGGAGGTTCGTATCTATAGACGTCCCTTCGTTACGCCTTGCTGTTGCAAACGGACGTTACACCACGAGAGAGACATAAATATGAATACAGCTATCAAACACGTCACGGACAGTTCATAATTTTGCGAAAAAAAGTGGGACATGAGGGAGGTTTGAACGCGGATCTTCCCTTCGTAGTTCAACACCGTCACCACATGACCAAGACACTAAATTTTTTCAATCTACATCTACGTGATTACTCTGCTATTCACAATAAAGTGCCTGGCAGAGGGTTCAATGAATCACCTTCATGCTGTCTCTCTACCGTTCCACTCTTGAACGGCGCGCGGGAAATACGAGGACTTAAATTTTTCTGTGCGAGCCCTGATTTCTCTTATTTTATCATGATGTTCGTTTCTCCCTATATAGGTGGAAACCAACAGAATGTTTCCGCAATCGGAGGAGAAAACTGGTGATTTAAATTTCATGGGAAGGTCCCGCCGCAATGAAAAACGCCCTTGTTTAATGATTGCCACTCTAATTCACGTATCATATCTGTTGCACTATCTCCCCTATTTACCGATAATACAAAACGAGCTGCCCTTCGTTGAACTTTTTCGATGTCATCCGTCAGTCCCACCTGATGCGGATCCCACAATGCACAGCAATACTCCAGAATAGGGAGGACAAGCGTAGTGTAAGAAGTTTCTTTAATTGATCTGTTGCACCTTCTAAGTGATCTGCCAATTAATAGTAGTCTTTGGTTTGCTCTACCCAGAAAATTATCTATGTGATCGTTCCAATTTAGGTTACTTATAATTTAATCCCTAAGTATTTAGTTGAATTTACAGCCTTCAGGTTTGTATGACTTATCGCATAGTCAAAGTTTAGTGTATTTCTTTTAGAACTCATGTGAAGAACTTCACTCTTTTCTTTATTCAGGATCTATTGCCACCTAACGCACTACACAGATATTTTATCTAAACATTTTCCAATTCGTTTCCGTCATCTGATGGCTTTACAAGACGGTAAATGACAGCATCATCTGCAAACAATCTAAGAGAGCTACTCAGATTGCCTCCTATGTCGTTAATATAGGTCAGGAACAATAGAGAGCCTATAACACTTCTTGGAGAGCTCGGGATATTACTTCTGTTTCACTCGATGACTTTCCGTCTATTACTACGAACTGCTAACTTTCTGACAGGAAATCACGAATCCAGTCGCACAACTGAGGCGATATTCCACAGGCACGCAGTTTGGTTAGAAGACATTTGTGAGGAACGGTCTCGAAAGCCTTATGGAAATCTAAAAATATGGAATCAGTTTGGCATCCCCTGTCGATAGCTCTCATTACTTCATTAGTACGAATAGATAGCTGTATCTCGCAGGAACGATACTTTCTAAATCCGTGCTGACTATGTGTCTGTAAATCGTTTTCTTCGAAGTAATTCATAATGTTCGGAAACAGTATATGTTTCAAAACCCTACTGCATATTCATGTTGGTGATATGGGCCTGTAATTCGGCGCATTACTCCTATTTTCCTTTGTGGGTATTGATGTGACTTGAGCAATTGTCCAGTCTTTAGGTACGGATCTTTCTAAGAGCGACGTTGCACATCTTTGACGTTCACTGTTTTTGTTTCGCTTCTTTTTTCCATAGTTCAGTGCGCGTTTTTCTTGTTTTCATGCTTGATCCGTGTTCACTTTTTGACAGACTGTCCAAAGGGCCACCCTACCACCACACCTGAAGGGGGTGCAATGGCGAGTTTCCCTTTGCATCGATGGATAATTCCGTGCTCTTTAAAACGTTTAGAATAACAGGTGCCCGAGTCGGGACGATCATTCACCACGCCGCTAGGACCACACGGGCGGACGACGGACACGGGATGGACACCCCTGAGTCAGGTAAACGACCGCTGACGCAGCTGCCGCATCCGCAAAACACAGGCGAGGCAGGGGCTGGTGGGTGCTCGCCTTACGCCCTCCCTCCCCCGCCACGGGGGCGTGGGAATTTCGCAGATCTGCCTCTGCCAGTTGCGGGTGACGCGTGGGCGCTGACCAGCCCGGCGTGACGTCACACGGAAGGCGGCGCTGTCGCTGCGTTCAGCTGTTTGCAGCTGAGCGCTGACCGCGGAACCTTGCCTTACGTACGATTATCGCACCAGTCGTAGGTACACGTACATTTTGCAAACCGCTGTGAAGTGCACGGCCGAGGTTACATCCGATTGTATCAGTTATTAGGGCCTTATCCCGTTACATTCACGTATGGGGTGCGGGAGAAACAATTGTTTAAATGCCTCTGTGCGTGCTGTAATTAATCCAGTCTTGTCCTCACCATCCCTAGGTGAGAGACACGTAGGGTCATCATTTAAAGTCTGTTCTTGAAACTTTGGCAGTAGTCTAAAGACAGAAAATGGTACGTACTTACACCTATCACATTATTTGCGAGAGTCAACAATAAAATCAAGTAAGTACAGAAAAATGCCGTGATCCTAAAAATATTACCGGAGCAATAAGTAATACAATACTGAATCCATTTATAGAAAAAGAGCTTGTACATGTTTACATGTGGTGCATAACGTCCGTACAAATACAGTATAAAGAAGTGAAATAAGAAATGCAGACATCATGCAGAGGAAGAGCTAATCAGCTAATGACGTGTGTATTCTGATGTTGATTTCAGGGCTGGGTGAAAGTACGCTAAAATAATAAGACTACACTGTACACAACTATAGTTGTCATAACGCCTAAGCAAAAATGTAATGGACACAAGCAGCGTAATAAGTAATATAAAAATCTAACCATTTCTTTCAAGTTCTGAAGGTGGCAGGGGTAAAATACAGGGAGCGAACGGCTATTTACAATTTGTACAGAAACCAGATGGCAGTTATAAGAGTCGAGGGACATGAAAGGGAAGCAGTGGTTGGGAAGGGAGTGAGACCGAGTTTTAGCCTTTCCCTGACGTTATTCAATCCGTATATTGAGCAGGCAATAAAGGAAACAAAATTCGGAGTAGGTATTAAAATCCACGGAGAAGAAATAAAAACTTTGAGGTTCGCAGATGACATTGTATTTCTGTCAGAGACAGCAAAGGACATGGAAGAGCAGTTGAACGGAATGGACAGTGTCTCGAAGGGAGGATATAAGATGAACATCAACAAAAGCAAAACGAGAATAACGGAATGTAGTCGAGTTAACTCGGCTGATGCTGTGGGAATTAGATTAGGAAATGAGACACCTAAAGTAGTATAGGAGTTTTGCTATTTGGGGAGCAAAATAACTAATGATGGTCGAAGTAGAGAGGATATAAAATGTAGACTGACAATGGGAAGGAAAGCGTTTCTGAAGAAGAGAAATTTGTTATCATCGAGTATAGATTTAAGTGTCAGGAAGTCGTTTCTGAAAGTATTTGTATGGAGTGTAGCCATTTATGGAAGTGAAACATGGACGATAAATAGTTCGGACAAGCAAAGAATAGAAGCTTCCGAAATGTGGTGCTACAGAAGAATGCTGAAGATTAGATGGGCAGATCACATAACTAATGAGGAGGTATTGAATAGAATTGGGGAGAAGAGAAACTTGTGGCACAACTTGACTAGAAGAAGGGATCGGTTGGTAGGACATGTTCTGAGGCATCAAGGGATCACCAATTTAGTATTGGATGGTAAAAATCGTAGAGGGGACCAACAGATGAATACACTAAGCAGATTCCGAAGGATGAAGGCTGCAGTAGGTACTGGGAGATGAAGAAGCTTGCACAGGATAGAGTAGCATGGAGAGCTGCATCAAACCAGTCACAGGACGGAAGACCACAACAAACAACAACAACAACAACAACAACAACAACCATAAATAAAATAAGTTATCATCGACGACAAGTGGCGCTAGAGGTGGTAAATTTGGGAACTAATATCCAAACAGCTGAAGTGAGGTGAGTAGCATGCTAGTAGGCAACCTATGAACAAAAGCACAGTGCGAAGCGCCTCATGGAACTGGAGCTTGCGACTGTAGTAAGTGGACAGATCATTCTCAATCATTAGCTGAGTGTCGGAAAGGAGTTTAGAGGGAAAGAAGTGTGGGCATAATTACATAATAATGAAACATCTAGCACTAGAATACACGCAGGTCCCAAGTACGTTTCGTGAAAGGAATTGTATCTAGCGACTTTTACACCAATTGTGTGATACTGAAGTTTAAGTATATCTTCAAGAGTCGACTAGTTGAGTTCCTTCAGTATCTCAGCGACACTCTCTCATGGGTCAAACAAACCTGTGAGCATTCTTGCTAGCTCCCCTTTTCTGTGTATGTTCAATACCTCCTGATAGGCCTATTTGGTACGGGGCCTGTATACTTGGGCAGTATTCAAGACTGGGTCACACGACTGATTTGCAAGCAATCTCCTTTACAGACTGATCGCACCTCCCCTGTATTCTACCAATAAACCGAACTCTACCACCTGCTTTACCCTCAACTCAGCCTATGTGATCGTCCCACTTCCAGTTCGTACTGTTACACGCAAGTATTTGTATGAGTTGACAAAGTTGAACTGTGGCTCTCTGGTTTTATATTCATTGGACATTATATTTTTTCGATTTACGAACGGCACAGTTTCATATTTTTGAACATTTAAAGCAAGGTGCCAATCTTTTATGTCTGCCACGTTTTTATATCTTATCAAGAGCTGACTGAATATTTACCGCAGCTTCTTTCAGACTGCACTCCGTTGTAGATAACTGTATCACCTGTTAAAATCTGAGGTTACTATTAATACTGTCCGCAAGATTATTAACATACCACGAACGCCAAGGAACCGAAAACACCGGAAGTTTCTTCCACATCTATCTTGGCTCTTCATCCAAGATTGCCTCCTGCGTCTTCTCTTCTCGACACCGCCAAGAAATCCACAATCCAGTCATATATTTCGTGGGATATCCGGTATGAGCCTAAATAAACGTAAGTGTGGGTCAGAGTCAAATGCTGTTCGGAAATCGAGAAATACTGTATCTACCTGGTTGCTTTGATCCATGGCTTTCAGGGTGTTGTGTGAGAAAAAAGTAAGTCGAGTTCCACATGAGGTGTGTTTTCGAAATCCGTGCTGTTTGGCATTGAGGCGTCTTTATCTCTCAGCTCAGAATATGTTCTAAGATTCCTCAACAAACAGGCATGAAGAACGCTGTACGCTAGTTCTGCGCTACACTTCTTGTAGACTGGTATCACATATGCTTTCTTCCAACTACCGGGCACAGTTTTTTTGTTCAGGGATCTAGAATATATTAAACGTGGGGGCTAACTCAGGCTTGAATTGGGTATAGAATCTGACATTTCACTCATCTTATAACTTTCTGAAAGGGTTTCCTTGTACATATGAGGGCAATAAATAGGGTGACATTTCATCATAGTCGTGATGGCTATTCATGGAAAATCGAGAGAGTAAAATAAGTGGAAATCTTAGTAATGAAAACCGTCTGTTGTCTTTATTATATTTCATTTTTATCAAGCCAATATGCATTTCGCAGTTACAGCTCCACGCCAGGGATTTCCGTTTTTATCCAATCAAGGTGCCAAGATGTTAGAAACAGATAGCTATGCAACTTATAGGGCAGTTTCAGTAGAAGGAGGGAGGGGGGGGGGGGGGGGAGTACTGCGTTGTCAGCACAGAACCAGTGAGACGATAGCTCAGGGGCTTCGAACGAGGACCACTCACTGGATGTCTCCTCGGTAAAGAATCCATCACGACATTTCAACCCTTCTACAGAAGGAGTCGGAAGACTAGTAAAAACACTGCCCATATCGACTGTTGGGTGATGGTGAAATGGAAACGCGAAGGAACAACCGCAACTAAACCGAGACCAGGAAGCCGAGGTATCAGACGGACAGCGAGCGTTGTGCGCTCCGGAGGGTGGTTGTATAAACTCGCATGAAATCAGAGGAAGGAATCATTTGTGAGTTACAATGTACTGCCAACACGCCGGCTAGCACATCGACTTTGAACGAATGGAGTACAGTGGTCCAGCAGGTTCTCATAAGCCACACATTTCTGTACTCAGTGTCAAGGGAAGCTTGAGATGGCGTGAAGAGCAACGTCAATGGAATGTGGATGGCTGAAAACGAGCGATCTGGAGTGAGGAATCGCGCTATACCCTTTGGCAATTTGATGGACGGGTTTCTGTTCAGCGAGTGTCAAAAATGAAGTATTAATGAGGTTCTCTTACAGTATGGGGATGTTTTTCGAGAGTAGGGTGTAGGTAGATCCTTATTGCACTTAAGAGAACGCTGAATGCGAATGGATACGAAGACGTTTTGCAGCATTGTGTGCTACGTACAGTAGAGGAGTGGTTTGGAGACGAATCATTGTACACTGAAGGGCCAAAGAAGCTGGAACACCTGCCTAATATCGTGTAGGCCCCACGCGAGCACACAGAAGTGCCGCAACACGACGTGGCATGGACTCGACTAATGTCTGAAGGACCGCTGGACGGAAGTGACACCATGAATCCTGCAGGGCTGTCCATAAAGCCGTAAGAGTACGAGCGGATGGAGATCTCTTCTGAACAGCACATTGTAAGGTAACCCAATGTTCATGTCTGGTGGTCAGCGGAAGTCTTTAAGCTCAAACGAGTCTTCCTGAAGCCACTCTGTAGCAATTCTGGTCGTGGGGGGTGTCGCATTGTCCTGTTGGAACAGCACAAGTAAGTCGGAATGATCAATGGACATGAATTTATGCACGTGGTCAGACAGGATGATTACGTACGTGTCACCTGTCAGACTCGTATCTACACGTATCAGGGGTCCCATATCACTCCAACTGCATACGCCCCACACCATTACAGAGCCTCCACCAGCTTGAACAGTCCTCTGCTGATATGCAGGATACATAGATTCATTATGTGATCTCCATATCTGTACACGTCCATCCGCTCGATACAATTGGAAACGAGACTCGTTCGATCACGCAGTATGTTTGCAGCCATCAACAGTCCAATGTCGGTGTTGACGGGAGCAGACGAGGCGCAAAGCTTTGTGTTGTGCAGCATCAAGGTTACACTAGTGAGCCTTCGGGTCCGAAAGCCCATATCGATCATGTTTCTTTGAATGGTCCGCACGCTCATACTTTTTGAAGGCCCAGCTCCGAAATCTGCAGCAATTTTGCGGAAGGGTTGCACGTCTGTCACGCTGAACGATTCTCTTCAGTCGTCGTTGGTCCCGTTCTTGCTGAATCTTTTTTCGCCCGTAGCGGTTTCGGTGATTTGATGTTTTACCGGATTCCTGATATTCACGGTACACCCATGGAAAGGTCGTACGGGAAAATCTGCGTGTCATCGCTACGCCGGAGATGGTGCACCGCATCGCTCGTACGCCGGCTACAACACCACGTTCAAACTCACTTAAATCTGTATAACCTTCGATTGTAGCAGCAGTAACTGATGTAACAACTGCGCCACACACTTGCTCCTGTTCATTTTTTAAGATTACTCGCAAATAGTACGAGAGGTATAAGTATGTAACATTTTTAGACTTAACATTTTAAAATTGTTACACTTTTTGTCCTTAATTTTAATATTCTTGACTGACTTCTACTTATTTGTAGTATATTCTACTGTACAGCCTTCTGAAGAAGGGCACTAAGGCCTGAAACCAGTTAAGAAATTAAATTTCCTTTATGCAACTGGTTCCTGATAATTTCGATATACGTTGCAATTCAATCATAAACGGTAATCGACTTGGAATAAAAGTTGAACCGAATGGGCAGTGTCCTGGGAATAGGTTGTACGGTAAATATCGACATAAGTAAGAGAACGATAATGAGATGTACTCGATTTTAAAAAGGCAATGCCGAGGGAATTATATTAGGAAATGGATAAATCATGCTATATTGCGAGGAGCTGGGGCAAGCAATGTATTTAACACTAAATTCTTCTAGAATCTTCATATGGAAATGATGCTCTAAGCCCCCCCCCCATTTTCTAACTCCGACTTTTGCGATTGCACATGGATTAGGAAGAAATGCGAAATGACTGTAATCGACCCTGCAAAGTGGAGTAGAAAAGAGTTTGTCACCTGCAATAATTTAATTTGATAGAAATTAATTTGATAAAGGGAAGTTTCATTAACGTAGTGAGAAGTGAAAGTGTTGCTCTACCGATCAACAGAATGAAAATTTTGTCCAAAATAACAATTTGATTTATTATGACTAAACTCAAAATAATAAACAAAACACATGAAACATTTACAATACGTCAAATTGGATACTCAAGTAAATGCTGTGAAGGTGAAGTTGTCCATAAACTAGTTTGTGACATTTGCAACTCAGATCTTAAGACAAACACCCAGTCAACCCAACATTACTTGCTGCTACAGTAGTGAGAACTCGGGCAATGAACATCCAAGACAGAATCACATTAGAAAAGACGGGAAGAGGCGCGCTCTGCTGAGCTCTATTTATCACATAGCAAAATTCCCTAATCTGCCGGTGTTGCGGACATACATTACCAAGCTGTCTTCCAGAGGACACGATCTGGCGTACTGGAGGAGATGGCTGATTGCTTCGACGTCTCGTCGTGGTGGTGATAATGTCGCGAGTATAGTACGAAACAAATTGTCCTGGTCTGATTTTTGCAGACTAAAGACTTCCTAGCAATACAAATGTGCCTCTGAGGGAGACGAAGAAGGCCCGCCAATTTTAATAAGCAAAGTCACACAGTAACTCCGATACAGTCAACTTTAGCCAAAACTGCTACAGACGAACAATATAGGACGCTTGTACGCAGAACGCTCAATTGCGAACTGTACTCAGAAAGTTACGTTGAAGTCGAAACTTCAGCAAATTCGTCAAATATAATTAAAAGAATGTATATTATACAGCCAACGGAAAGCAGGCTGCCCAGAGCAGCGAGAGCTCAGTCTTGTAACATACTCCGACCGAAAGGCGAGAGCAGACAACTTCAGGAGCACCCATACAAGCCGAACACAGAACATACCCGTCCCCAAGACAGTGCCCGTGGTTAAACGTGCCAATCAGCAACTCGAAAAGCAGTGGAAAATTCCACTCTATTGCAGAAGCACTACTATTCCACCAATGGAAATATTTGGCGCCAAGTTCTGCGCCGATTTTGCTACGAAGCTATCCCCTGAGCAAGCCAATCACAGTTATGATTTTGCAGAAAATGCGGAATTTGCCTGCCAAGACTGCCTGGGAACACAAGTCATTCTCACGCCTCACGCATAGCACGTCAGAAAGTGTTTTCACTAAGTTTCTGCAAAGTAACGCCCCTTCAGGCCCCTGTGGGCGCGTCGCCCCCGCTCTTATGACTATCGGCGTCTGGACAGCACCCACTCGACTCCCTCACACCTGTCGGCATAACCCTTTCAAGATCATCAAAACTAGCCTGTCACCGAACCACCCAGGTAACGAGAGACGCTGCGTGGGAAGTCCATGTGTGAAGGAATAGCAACTTTTCACTGCATGCAATTAGAGAGGAAAATATTCATATCTTCCGAGTTCTCAATACTAGCCTTGTAATGACCATACTCGGCTATACTTCCCTAAATCAAATTACTCAGAGTAAGATATAAATATGAGAGTGGACAAGTCACTGTGTGCATCTAAACACATGCTACCTCTCAAGATGAATAGCAAAATAAATGGCAGAAGTAGAGAGAACATTCCATACCAAATGGCAGTAGCAAGGAAAGTATTTCTTAAAAATTGTAATTTTTTGACATTGCACTGCAACATCAAGGAATCGTCAACTTAGTAACGGAGAGAAATCTGTGTGGTAATGGCGACAGGGAGAGGGAGGAAGGTGGGGGGGGGGTCCGAGGGGCGTGAGGGGAGGGGTTACAATTGGTGAGAAAGAGTGAGGCTTGGATACAGTAAGCGGGTTCATGTTGTAGATCATACATGTCCCAAGGACGATCGCCCTCGGGTTCGTAAGGACAAGGGACAACGCAGCCGGTACAACCAACCCACCAAAAAGCAACCTTTTGTAAATCGAGGCAACTGCATTCAGATCACAGGTCCTGACAGCTGATTAAATTACAAATGGAATGACCGGCATCGCAGTTCAGTTACATAGGTATTAAGGAAGTACTCGAAATTACTATTCGATCTCTCACATAAATTAAAATTCACACACAGATCAGAAACAACCAATGTGATGTCGGAGGGTAAACCACTTTTAGTAAAATTGCCAATATGGCCGTGGCTTTTAGCAAGAGCCATTTACGAGTATATAGTTTCCAGACGCCATGATGTACACTCCTGGAAATGGAAAAAAGAACACATTGACACCGGTGTGTCAGACCCACCATACTTGCTCCGGACACTGCGAGAGGGCTGTACAAGCAATGATCACAAGCACGGCACAGCGGACACACCAGGAACCGCGGTGTTGGCCGTCGAATGGCGCTAGCTGCGCAGCATTTGTGCACCGCCACCGTCTGTGTCAGCCAGTTTGCCGTGGCATACGGAGCTCCATCGCAGTCTTTAACACTGGTAGCATGCCGCGACAGCGTGGACGTGAACTGTATGTGCAGTTGACGGACTTTGAGCGAGGGCGTATAGTGGGCATGCGGGAGGCCGGGTGGACGTACCGCCGAATTGCTAAACACGTGGGGCGTGAGGTCTCCACAGTACATCGATGTTGTCGCCAGTGGTCGGCGGAAGGTGCACGTGCCCGTCGACCTGGGACCGGACCGCAGCGACGCACGGATGCACGCCAAGACCGTAGGATCCTACGCAGTGCCGTAGGGGACCGCACCGCCACTTCCCAGCAAATTAGGGACACTGTTGCTCCTGGGGTATCGGCGAGGACCATTCGCAACAGTCTCCATGAAGCTGGGCTACGGTCCCGCACACCGTTAGGCCGTCTTCCGCTCACGCCCCAACATCGTGCAGCCCGCCTCCAGTGGTGTCGCGACAGGCGTGAATGGAGGGACGAATGGAGACGTGTCGTCTTCAGCGATGAGAGTCGCTTCTGCCTTGGTGCCAATGATGGTCGTATGCGTGTTTGGCGCCGTGCAGGTGAGCGCCACAATCAGGACTGCATACGACCGAGGCACACAGGGCCAACACCCGGCATCATGGTGTGGGGAGCGATCTCCTACACTGGCCGTACACCTCTGGTGATCGTCGAGGGAACACTGAATAGTGCACGGTACATCCAAATCATCATCGAACCCATCGTTCTACCATTCCTAGACCGGCAAGGGAACTTGCTGTTCCAACAGGACAATGCACGTCCTCATGTATCCCCTGCCACCCAACGTGATCTAGAAGGTGTAAGTCAACTACCCTGGCCAGCAATATCTCCGGATCTGTCCCCCATTAAGCATCTTTGGGACTGTATGAAGCGTCGTCTCACGCGGTCTGCACGTCCAGAACGAACGCTGGTCCAACTGAGGCGCCAGGGGGAAATGGCATGGCAAGCCGTTCCACAGGACTACATCCAGCATCTCTACGATCGTCTCCATGGGAGAATAGCAGCCTGCATTGCTGCGAAAGGTGGATATACACTGTACTAGTGCCGACATTGTGCATGCTCTGTTGCCTGTGTCTATGTGCCTGTGGTTCTGTCAGTGTGATCATGTGATGTATCTGACCCGAGGAATGTGTCAATAAAGTTTCCCCTTCCTGGGACAATGAATTCACGGTGTTCTTATTTCAATTTCCAGTAGTGTATTATGACAGTGAAAGAACCTGTGACCACTGGAGACAGTGCCGTAAGTTCTCTCACAAAATCGTTACACTACACGGACACACAACCAATGTAAATCCACCTGACGATGGTGGGTTGAACCTCCTAAACGCGTCGTGGAGATCAGTAAACAATGCATGGTAACAGTAAACTTGTTGTTTCATTTAACGGGCTATGTTTTAAGTAGTGGAGGCACAGTACCAAAGTTACAACGCTGCTGGAAACATTGCACTCTATCTCACTCACTCTCTCAGATTACCCGCAGAGTTCACTCTCTCGTCGCATCTAAACGTGTACAGCGTAGCAACGGCCTTTTGTCATTCCACACACCAGCGTGCACTGACTTACAGTACCTCTCAGTCTCACTTGCAGAGTCGAAGCTTGCTGTAAATTGTGTGGCATGGGGAGAGATACGGAATACCGAGGCTTGGCGTTGACACTATGATTTGTGGCCCACCTACGTCTGCTGACAATTTGGTAAGCACTGTGGCCTTTGGCTCCAGTTGCAACAAATTCCCAGCCAAGGGTGGCCAGTTACCGACGCCCATTCTACATTGAAGTGCCAAAAAACTGGTATAAAAAAGAAAGAAAAAAGCACTCCGTCTTAAGGCCACCAGTGGCCTACCGTGACCATCCGACCGCCGTGTCATCCTCATGGTAGATGCAGATAGGACGGGCGTGAGTTGAGCATGCCGCTCTCCCGGTCGTGATGATGGTATTCTTGACCGAAACCGCTACTATTCAGTCGAGTAGCTTCTTCTCAATTGGCATCTCGAGGCTGAGTGCACCTCGAAAAATGGCAGCAGCGCATGCAACCCAGATGGTCACCCATCCAATTGCCGACCACACCCGACAGCGCTTAACTTGGATGATCTCAAGGGAACCGGTGTATCCACTGCGGAAGGGCTGTTGAACCACCCCCCCCCCCCAAAAAAAAAAGAAGAGACTGGTACACCATTGCGTATTCAAATACAGAGGTACGTAAACAGGCAGAGAACCGCGTTGCAGTCGGCAACGACTCCATAAGACAGTAAGGGTTTGGCGCAGTTGTTAGATCGGTCACTCCTTCTACAATGTCAGGTCATCACGAATTAGGTGAGTATGAACGTGGTGCTGTAATCGGCGCACGAACGATGGGACACAGCACCTCCAACGTAGCGATGATTTTCCCGTACGACCAATTTACTAGTGTACCGTGGATATCAGAACTCCCGTAAAACATCACATCTCCGACATTGCTGCTGCTGGAAAAAGATCCTTCAACAACGGGACCAATGACGACTGAAGAGAATCGTTCAGCGTGACAGACGTGCAACCCTTCCGCAAATTCAACAAGTATGAGCGCGCGGACCATTCAACGAAACAGCATCGCAATGGGCTTTCGGAGGCAAGGGCCCACTCGTGTACCCTTGATGACTGCACGACTCGCCTGAGCTCGTCAACACCGACATTGGACTGTTGATGACTGGAAACATGTTGCCTCATCGGACGAATCACATTTCTTATTGTATCGAGCGGATGGACGTGCACGGGTATGGCAACAACCTAATTAATCCATGGACCGTGCATGTCAGCAGGGATCTGTTCAAGCTGCTGGAAGCTTTGTAATGGTGTGGGTCGGGAACTGCTCAAGCTGCTTTGTAATGGTGTGGGTCGTGTAGAGTTGGATTGATATGGGACCCCTGATATGTCTAGATGCGACTCTGACAGGTGGCACAAACGTAAGCATTCTGTCTGATCACCTGCATCCATTCATGTCTACATCTACTACATCTACATCTACATCCGTACTCCGCAAGCCACCTGACGGTGTGTGGCGGAGGGTACCCTGAGTACCTCTATCGGTTCTCCCTTCTATTCCAGTCTCGTATTGTACGTGGAAAGAAGGATTGTCGGTATGCTTCTGTGTGGGCTCTAATCTCTCTGATTTTATCCTCATGGTCTCTTCGCGAGATATACGTAGGAGGGAGCAATATACTGCTTGACTCTTCGGTGAAGGTATGTTCTCGAAACTTTATCAAAAGCCCGTACCGAGCTACTGAGCGTCTCTCTCCTGTAGAGTCTTCCACTGGAGTTTATCTATCATCTCCGTAACGCTTTCGCAATTACTAAATGATCCTGTAACGAAGCGCGCTGCTCTCCGTTGGATCTTCTCTCTCTCTTCTATCAACCCTACCTGGTGCGGATCCCACACTGCTGAGCAGTATTCAAGCATTGGGCGAACAAGCGTACTGTAACCTACTTCCTTTGTTGTCGGATTGCATTTCCTTAGGATTCTTCCAATGAATCTCAGTCTGGAATCTGCTTTACCGACGATCAACTTTATATGATCATTCCATTTTAAATCACTCCTAATGCGTACTCCCAGATAATTTATGGAATTAACTGCTTCCAGTTGCTGACCTGCTATTTTGTAGCTAAATGATAAGGGACCTATCTTTCTATGTATTCGCATCACATTTCACTTCGCTACATTGAGATTCAATTGCCATTCCGTGCACCATGCGTCAATTCGCTGCAGATCCTCCTGCATTTCAGTACAATTTTCCATTGTTGCAACCTCTCGATACACCACAGCATCATCTGCAAAAAGCCTCAGTGAACTTCCGATGTCATCCACCAGGTCATTTATGTATATTGTGAATAGCAACGGTCCTATGACACTCCCCTGCGGCACACCTGAAATCACTCTTACTTCGGAAGACTTCTCTCCATTGAGAATGACGTGCTGCGTTCTGTTATCTAGGAACTCCTCAATCCAATCACACAATTGATCTGATAGTCCGTATGCTCTTACTTTGTTCATTGAACGACTGTGGGGAACTGTGTCAAACGCCTTGCGGAAGTCAAGAAACACGGCATCTACCTGTGAACCCGTGTCTAAGGCCCTTTGAGTCTCGTGGACGAATAGCGCGAGCTGGATTTCCATTGTTCATTCCGTCGTACTTGGACAGGTACAGGAGAACAACGCCACACTTTACAGGTCATAAATTGCCATAGCGTGGCTCGGGGAACACTCTTCTGATTTTAATCACTTCCACTGGCCACCAAATTCCTTAGACATTAACATTATTGAGCATGTCTGGGATGCCTTGCAATGTGCTGTTCAGAAGAGATCTCCACACGCTCGGAGTCTTACCGAGTTAGGGACAGCCCTGCAGGATTCATGGTGTCAGTTCCCTTCAGACATCAGTCGAGTCCGAGTCGATGCCACGTCTCGTTGCGGCACTTGTGTGTTCTGGCGGAGGCCCTACAGTCCATCATGTTAGGCAGGTGTAACAGTTACTTTGCCTTTCAGTGTACATGATCATGGTTTTCTCCGGAGTTCTTTCGAAATTTTAACGAATTTATTGGTTTCTTATGCCAGCGCGGTAGTTAATTAGTCGGCTTCCATCTTGTTGTTCAGTTTATAATGTTGAGTGCAGACGGCACTTCGTGGGGTGAGCCGTGGTGCTGAAGGGCTGACGGTAGCCAGTATATACAGTGATGACCGAGAAAAAATACTTAATTGCCGCCGGCCGCTGCGGCCGAGCGGTTCTAGGCGCTTCTGTCCGGAACCGCGCTGCTGCTACGGTCGCAGCTTCGAATCCTGTTTCGGGCATGGATCTGTGTGATGTCCTTAGGTACACGACTGGCCATTAAAATTGCTACACCAAGAAAAAACACAGATGATAAACTGATATTCATTGGACAAATATATTATACTAGAACTGACATGTAATTACATTTTCACGCATTTTGGGTGCATAGATCCTGAGAAATCAGTACCCAGAACAACCACCTCTGGCCGTAATAACGGCCTTGGCACGCCAGGGCATTGAGTCAAACAGAGCTTGGATGACGTGCACAGGTACAGCTGCCCATGCAGCTTCAACACGATACCTCAGTTCATCAAGTGTAGTGACTGGGATATTGTGACGAGCCGTTTTCAGTTGGTGAGAGATCTGGAGAACGTGCTGGCCAGAGCAACAGTCAAATATTTTCTGTATCCAGTGAGACCCGTACAGGACCTGCAAGATGCGGCCGTTCATTATCCTGCTGAAATGTAGGGTTTCGCAGGGATCGAATGAAGCATAGAGCCACGGGTCGTAACACATCTGAAATGTAACGTCCACAGTTCAAAGTGCCGTCAATGCGAACAAGAGGCGACCGAGACGTGTAACCAATGGCACCCCTTACCATCACGCCAGATGATATGCCAGTATGGCGATGACGAATACACGCCTCCAATGTGTGATGTAGCCAAACACGTATGCGACCATCATGATGCTGTAAACAGAACCTGGATTTTGCAAAAACAGACATAATGTCTTATGGGATAACAGCAATCAGTGATTTTATAATGTTACTTGAAAACCGTCTTGATTGCAATCTTTTTTAAAATTCATATGACCGATTTCGGTTCATTCAGAACCATTTCAGATCTGTAAAAATAATTATACCAATTTACTATTTCACGGAAGCAAATCTTTTTCATCCTATCTAATCAACATCAAATGTACCAGAGCGTACCTGATATTTCAGTTACAGGAGTAACCCCTCCAAATTCCAGCAATTTTCACATGCTACGTCACATAAAATTGGTTGGCAGAGTGCACGTCATTTATATTAATTATAACACTATTACCGACAGGTGGCGTCTGGTACATTTGTTACATTCTATTTGCACATACTGTATTCAGTACATCTTTTTTTATTTAATTAGAAATACTTAATTAAAATATGTAGATGTCAAGGTTAAAATCTGTACTTGTCAGCATTTAAAAAAAAAAAGAAAAACAGTAAAATTATCATTTTTATACGATCTAAAAACATAGGGCGATTTATATATCTATGGTGATGGTGTGAACTTGTTTTCCTCTACGGTCTGCTTCCGTAGTTCCCGCCATTTCGGTGTTGTGCCGCGGTCCGCTCAGTCGTCCGATGTCCATCGCCGCGGGCAAGAGGGCCGCACAGGAGGGCCCCGTCAACGACGCCAGGCACTGCGTCTTGGCATCTACATATTTTAATTAAATAAAAAAAGATCTACTGAATACAGCATGTGCAAATGGAATGTAACAAATGTACCAGACGCCACCTGTCGGTAATAGTGTGATAATTAATATAAATGACGTGCACTCTGCCAATCAATTTTATGTGACGTAACATGTGAAAATTGCTGTATTTGGACGGGTTACTCCTGTAACTGAAATATCAGGTACGCTCTGGTACATTTGATGTTGATTAGATAGGATGAAAAAGATTTGCTTCCGTGAAATAGTAAATTAGTATCATTATTTTTACAGATCTGAAGATGGTTCTGAATGAACCGAAACCGGTCATATGAATAAAAAAAATTGCAATCAAGACAGT
Organism: Schistocerca gregaria; assembly: GCF_023897955.1. Taxonomy (NCBI): domain Eukaryota; kingdom Metazoa; phylum Arthropoda; class Insecta; order Orthoptera; family Acrididae; genus Schistocerca; species Schistocerca gregaria. The sequence goes on along the minus strand of NC_064920.1, from coordinate 3,298,994 downwards.
TTTTAAGTAACATTATAGAACCTGGATTCGTCCGAAAAAATTACATTTTGCCATTCGTGCACCCAGTTTCGTCGTTGAGTACACCATCTCAGGCGATCCTGTCTGTGATGCAGCGTCAAGGGTAACCGCAGCCATGGTCTCCGAGCTGGTAGTCCATGCTGCTGCAAACGTCGTCGAACTGTTCATGCAGATGGCTGTTGTCTTGCAAACGTCCACATCTGTTGACTCAGGGATCGAGACGTGGCTGCATGATCCGTTACAGCCATGCGGATAAGATGCCAACTGCTGTTTGTGTATGAGAAATCGGTTAGAAACTTTCATCATGTCAGCACGTTGTAGGTGTCGCCACCGGCGCCAACCTTGTGTGAATGCTCTGAAAAGCTGATCATTTGCATATCACAGCATCTTCTTGCTGTCGGTTAAATGTCGCGTCTGTAGCACGTCATCTTCGTGGTGTAGCAATTTTAAGCAGTGGAGTCTTGCACAGACAAGGAACCGAACGAGGAGGCGCACTGGATTCGCATTCCGAAGGACGATGGTTCAAACCCGCTTCCAGTCATCCTGATTTCCCTAAATCGCTTCAGGCAAATGCCGGGATGTTTCCTTTGAAAGGGCACGGCCGATTACCTTCCCAATCCTTCCCTCACCCGATGGGACCGATGTCCTCGCTGTTTGGTCCCCTCCCCCACATCAACCAACCACTGATAAAAAGAGGCCACGACTTTGGCATCACAGATTTACTTCAAACTTTGTACACCTTCAGTAGGCCATTAAAACTACATAAGGTGCAAGTAGTGAGGTCCGATTCCGAGAAAATCGCAAGAGAAGTTTTACGCGTCCATTATGAAACTGATGTGCCTGTGCATAGGTGCGGCACTGTAGAGTTCATTGTGGTCAGGTGCTTAGCGTTTTACCTTCGTAAGACGAACGTGTCTAAGGCCACGGTTCGTCTCCCGGTCAAACCTTCATTATTGTAGTACAAGTGTAAATTGTGGATGTTAAGGAGATCTGGACTTACACTATTCGTTCTTGCTACATTAGCAACGTCTCACCGTCCGTCGCCTCGTGGTGTAGTGGCTAGCGTTGCTGCCTCTGGATCACGGGTTTCATTCCCGGATGGGTTGCGCTTTTCTCTCCCCGCGTACTGGCTGTTTTTGTTGTCCTCATCATTTCATCAGAATCATTAGTGACAGTGGCTAGATTGGATTGTGTAAAAAATTGGACCTCACCTAGTCCATTACTAGGTCAATATCAGTTTTATGATGTAATGATCTGCCGCGTAAATACAGTAGAAATCATGAAACTTAAAGTCCTTGATGGACTAGACGTAGATACCGACCATTACCCAACATAATTCTCCCTAGACGTCATTCCAGAAAAAAGAAAATTCACTAACAAATCTCCACACCGTAAATATGATGTACAAAAGATAAATGATAATGAACAATTTACAAAACTAACACAAAATTTAAAAACACAAAATTGGCAACAACGGCAAGCAGGACTGTTAAAAGCAGCTTAAGCTGCAGCACCGCAAACAAGGACACGTAAACAAGGACACGTAAACAAGGACACGTCAACAAACACCCGTGGTGGACAGACGAGTGTGACCGACTGATGAATCTGAGTCAACGGGCGTGCCAAGATTGGTTGTGCAACAAAAATCAAAAGACCCTGCAACATCTCAAAGATACCAGGAAAACAGTCACAAAAGGAATACGAACAGTCCGGAAACAACATGAAGACCAAAAATTGCAAGACATAGAAAATGATTTCGAGAAAAACAATTCCCGAAATTTCTGCAGAGTATTCAAACAAAAATTAACAAAGTACTCTCCTCCATCACTCCAATTCAAAAATGAACATGGGGAAAATTGCGCATACCAACAACGAAAACTGTGAAATTCTTGCAAAATACTTTTCTAAATCACTGAATTGTGAAAAGCCTGCAGAAAAATCTGAGTTCCGTCACACACAACGAAATCCAAAACCACCAAGTTTACAGGAGATTAAAGAGATAATTCAGTCACTGAAAAATAACAAAGCATCAGGAGAAGACCAAATCATCGCAGAATTATGGAAATATGCAGGAGAAAATCTTATTGAAAAACTCAAAGAAATTATACATGAAATCCGGAAAACTGAAAAAGATCCCCACAGATTGGAAGACAGCAATCATACATCCTCTGTCCAAAATGGAAGTAAAACAGACCCCAACAACTATCGTGGAATCTCTTTATCGTCAGTAACATGCAAAATTCTGTCTAAAGCCCTACTAAACCGAGCAGAACGTCAGCTGGATTCAAAACTAGCCGAATACCAAGGTGGGTTCAGGAAAGGTCTATCATGCGTAGAACAAATCCTTAACTTGAAAAACTCTGTGAAATATTTGCACAGTACTTCAAACAAAAGCTATGTCATCACGTTTGTCGACTTTAAAAAAGCATATGACAGTATAGACCGAGAATCCCTTTTTGAAGTTTTAGCAGAATTTGGACTAGATCAAAAGACAAGAAACATCATAAAAGAAACACTCACGGGGACCAAATCCAAAGTAAAATTTTTGGGAGAATTGAGCACAGAATTTGAAATACACACAGGAGTACGACAAGGGGATTTACTGTCGCCAGTGCTCTTCAGTTGTGCTCTTGAAAACGTTGTTGGAGAATGGAGAAAAGCAGGTGCACCAGCGCACAGACTGGGACCAAGACGTGAGGGCATAGAATTCGACTGTTTAGCACTTTCTGACGACATGGCACTGATCGCACAAGACATTACCGATGCCCAGAAACAGCTAGAATTATTACAAGAGCAGGCAACAAAAACAGAATTACAAATTTCATTTGAAAAAAAAATATTTATGACTGACATCAAAGATGCACCTTCTTATCTCAAAATTGATAATAACTACATCTCTCGAGTAAAAGAATTTAAATATTTAGGTGAATGGATTGCAGAAAATTGTAATGAAATGAAATCTGTCAGATCGAGTCCAGGAAATGGAGACGGCGTTTCAGTTAACAAAAAGCGTTTACAACAAAAAGAGTCTGTCGTGGAAACGCAAATTACGACACTACACAACAATAATTACACTCGAAGCTCTCTACGCATCTGAGACACTAAACTTTGAACACAGAACACTGAAAGGGGAATTAGAAGTGAAAGAACTTAAAATAATGAGGAAAATTCTAGGACCAAGAACTAAAGATGGTGTGCATTATCGAAAACCCAATGCAGAAATGTATAAAAATATCTCCAAAACAACAGACACAATGCGCACGAGAAGAATCCAATTCGTGGGGCACTTAGGAAGAATGGACTCAGACAGGTTAACGCACAAAATCCATACATTTTTAAAGACCAAAACTACAAGACCCAACTGGTACAAACAGACGGAAAAAGACCCGAGAGAATTAGTGTCTCCAAATCTACATGACAGAAACGAAATCGGAAAAATCACAAACACACGGGGTTTTGAGGAAGAAGAGAGAAAAACTAACCGACATAAGTGGTCTACGCAACGAAAGCTAGCCCATTCGTTGGTTATGAAGGAATACTGGGCGAAAAGGAAGGCCAACAAGTGTTGATTACGCGTGGTCCTAAGTGACCCATCGGCGAAGAAGAAGAAGAAGAAGAAGAAGAAGGGGCTTTGTATGGACGCTGATGGCAGGGCAGTTGAGCGCCCCACAAACCAAACATCAAACAACGTCTCACCACTACACAGGTTAACTGCCAAATGGGTCCTGCCTCTGTGTCTCCAGCTCGAAGCGATTTCAGAAATCACGACAGGCATACACTATCAGGAAAATTCTATGCATTTCTCCGTTTACTTGTCGATGGTTCTAAATATGTTTGTTCTAATAACTACAAAAAAATAAAAATAGTAAGCAGTTAAATAACATGAAATTCACTAACTTCATGCAAATAGACGTGTAGATTAAAAAATTAAATTTGTGTGGGAGTCGAACCGTAGCCTCCAAATATACAGGGTGTTTCAAAAATGACCGGTATATTTGAAACGGCAATACAAACTAAACGAGCAACGATAGAAATACACCGTTTGTTGCAATATGCTTTGGACAACAGTACATTTTCAGGCAGACAAACTTTCGAAATTACAGTAGTTACAACTGTCAACAACAGATGGCGCTGCGGTCTGGGAAACTATAGTACGATATTCTCCACATATCCACCATACGTAGCAATAATATGGCGTAGTCTCTGAATGAAATTACCCGAAACCTTTGACAACGTGTCTGGCGGAATGGCTTCACATGCAGATGAGATGTACTGCTTCAGCTGTTCAATTGTTTCTGGATTCTGGCGGTACACCTGGTCTTTCAAGTGTCCCCACAGAAAGAAGTCACAGGGGTTCATGTCTAGCGAATAGGGAGGCCAATCCACGCCGCCTCCTGTATGTTTCGGATAGCCCAAAGCAATCACACGATCATCGAAATATTCATTCAAGAAATTAAAGACGTCGGCCTTGCGATGTGGCCGGGCACCATCTTGCATAAACCACGAGGTGTTTGCAGTGTCGTCTAAGGCAGTTTGTACCGCCACAAATTCACGAAGAATGTCCAGATAGCGTGATGCAGTAATCGTTTCGGATCTGAAAAATGGGCCAATGATTCCTCTGGAAGAAATGGCGGCCCAGACCAGTACTTTTTGAGGATGCAGGGACGATGGGACTGCAACATGGGGCTTTTCGGTTCCCCATATGCGCCAGTTCTGTTTATTGACGAAGCCGTCCAGGTAAAAATAAGCTTCGTCAGTAAACCAAATGCTGCCCACATGCATATCGCTGTCATCAATCCTGTGCACTATATCGTTAGTGAATGTCTCTCGTGCAGCAATGGTAGCGGCGCTGAGGGGTTGCCGCGTTTGAATTTTGTATGGATAGAGGTGTAAACTCTGGCGCATGAGACGATATGTGGACGTTGGCGTCATTTGGACCGCAGCTGCAACACGGCGAACGGGAACCCGAGGCCGCTGTTGGATCACCTGCTGCACTAGCTGCGCGTTGCCCTCTGTGGTTGCCGCACGCGGTCGCCCTACCTTTCCAGCACGTTCATCCGTCACGTTCCCAGTCCGTTGAAATCTTTCAAACAGATACTTTATTGTATCGCTTTTCGGTCCTTTGGTTACATTAAACCTCCGTTGAAAACTTCGTCTTGTTGCAACAACACTGTGTTCTAGGCGGTGGAATTCCAACACCAGAAAAATCCTCTGTTCTAAGGAATAAACGATGTTGTCCACAGCACACTTGCACGTTGTGAAGAGCACACGCTTACAGCAGAAAGACGACGTACAGAATGGCGCACCCACATACTGCGTTGTCTTCTATATCTTTCACATCACTTGCAGTGCAATCTGTTGTTGAAAATTTTAACTACTGTAATTTCGAAAGTTTGTCTGCCTGAAAATGTACTGTTGTCCCAAGCATATTGCAACAAACGGTGTATTTCTATCGCTGCTCGTTTAGTTTTTATTGCCATTTCAAATATACAGGTTATTTTTGAAACACCCTGTATATATAATTCTGTTCGGTATTGTTCGTTTCGTTTCGTATGGGCAGACGTCACATGACATCCGTACAAGTTGATCGTTGATTCCTTTACTCCGTTTTTTTTTTAATCGGCCCTCTGGCCGAACACGCTGAGCTACCGCTTGACCACCATAAACTGCAGCATACAGTACCTACTCTCAAATACACCCATTAAATAATGGATTCGTAAAACGTCTGTTGCGATTTTCTCGGAATTACCAGAGTGGTGCACATTATTATTTACACATTATGTTGTTTTAATGGCCCACTAAAAGTGTACACAAGTTTGAAATAAATCTGCGAGCCCAACGTAGCGGCCTCCCGTTGTTAGTACAGGCAGACCGAGCTGGAATTCTTTCGCGCACGGGTTGTGATAACCTACGGTGCTACACAGTGCTTACTGCCCTGCGATAGCTTAACGCAATGCTGCGCCACGCCTTCTCTCAAATTATTCCAAGTATTAATAAAAATGCTGTGAGCTGAAGCAAGCGAACTTGTTTTCCTGGCGAAGTTTGTAATATATTTGTGAGCAAATCACACAAAATTCAGTCTTTCCCAGGAGACAAAGCGCTGATAACGTATCAAACCGACGGCGTGATAAAAGCTTCGAGTCGGCGAGGAAGAGAGGTCACAAGTTCCTCCGAGTGTGCCACATATAGCTGAAACCACTCACTGACCATTAGATCCTGCAGAGCTAGCAAATTACAGGAATTTTGCTAGCTAGTATCACCTGCTGCTCCAAATAGCCTAAAACATTTTGTTTGCGATTAAGAGAGGGCGATTCAGTCACGGCGCGATGTAGTGACTGTGTGTGGGTCAAACCAGCAACGTATGTGTGCAATGCTGCTGACACGGCTGTCGTCATCTGGGAAGAAGGGGCTGTCTACAGAGCACTGTTCATGAAGATGTAGAAGAAAGGGAAACGCTTCAACACCAAGAAGGTTGAAATAAACAACGTGTCTCATGTTCTTGGTAACCTGAATGAGTGAGCCCAATCCTGCTTGCAAGAAACAGCTCCACAACAACATAGAACCAGCTTCGAAATTAACTACACCTTCCACAAAGTGCGAGTTAACCGTCTAGGCCATCAATGTGCAATTTGAAAGATCCAGAATCACTACCGGTCGGACCACACCACACTCATCCATATCTACTGTCCAGTTTCTGTACACCTGTGAGCAACGGCCTCTCATAAGGTACCCGATTCTTAAACGTGCATTGTGTTGTGGTTGGCAGAAGAGCCAACACCGTATTCCTAGAGAAGGCCGAAAGGCACGCGTTTTAGCTCACGCAAGCTTGCGTGACGTCTGGAACAGGACAAGGAAATTAGAATTTAGAAAAACGGACGTAGCTGGTGGAATACTTAACTTTAATCCGTTAAGCGTGAACGTCGCTCTTGACGGTACATGATTCACAATATCAATAGTAACTGAACATGGCGCCTTGCTAGGTCGTAGCAAATGACGTAGCTGAAGGCTATGCTAACTATCGTCTCGGCAAATGAGAGCGTATTTTGTCAGTGAACCGTCGCTAGCAAAGTCGGCTGTACAACTGGGGCGAATGCTAGGAAGTCTCTCTAGACCTGCCGTGTGGCGGCGCTCGGTCTGCAATCACTGATAGTGGCGACACGCGGGTCCGACGTATACTACCGGACCGCGGCCGATTTAAAGGCTACCACCTAGCAAGTGTGGTGTCTGGCGGTGACACCACACATTGTAAGCAGCTCGCTTCGCAGTTGCCGTTAACAAGGGCGTAAGACGCGCTTCCGGAACTGTCGGCTAGGATCTTTTGTCACCACCGTTCTTATGACGCGTTCATGGTCGGGAATGGTAACCCACTCCTTGAAACGTGTTGCGCAGAGCGCTTTGGTACTACAGTAAATTGACAACTTCGTTCATTTGGTGGTCATCGGGTCGTACAAAGACGTTACCGTCTTTCTCCTATTCTTTCACTTCTTCACGTCTTCCCATATTTTCCCGCCTATTTACTACAACCCACTGCCCCGTTCACACCACTTCATTACGTCATTCATGTGAGCGGTGGAACTTCAGAAGACCACCTGAAACCAAGTTGTAAAACACCTACAGTCACCAGTGTGATCTTATACTGTAAAGAATAGAGTTACGACTCATCCGGTAATTAAGAAGCGTGAACTGATACACTCTATTTTGGATAACGGAAAATTACATTGATCTCTAGGTTTTTTTTCAGTTTATCAGAGATTCAAACATCTATCCAAAAGTACCATAACAACGAGAAGAGTTGCTACATAGCGTGGTCAGAAACAGTCTGAAAAGCCTCTGAGAAATAACTGTTAAGAAAAAGCTTCTATAGTTTGCGGCGTTTCCGAGATGATTAGCATTGAGGTTAGCCTATAATGCCGATGGGTGCTCAAATTACAGCGGCTCACCAGAGAACAGTGTGCCCATACATATACACTATTTGCGGATTTCCCGCAACCGAACAACAGAGCGATACTAAAACTGAACATAGGCGTCAGTAAGGATCAAAGCAGTCTCGTGCACAGTCAGCTACGCTATGAGAACAACTGACACGGACGTTGTACCCGGTGGGCCGCTTGAATTCGTACACGCATCGCCCTCACTGGCTAACTTCGGTGCTAATTAAGTCGGAAACAGCGCAAGGTATAGGAATTTTTTCTCAACAAGGCCAAGCTTTTCGGATCGTATGTGACCACCTGATACATAAACAGCCTTTTCGTCTCTGCACGTCCTCCTTCGTACTGTTCTACTTTGAGCTCAGTGTACATACTGGCAATAACCTTAACGTAACAATCAGCACGTACCTTCGTGGAAAAGGGTCAAAGCTCACACACTGATAATTCACGAATCGCGTCGAAAGGTAACGCTAGTCGTGCTGTCTTGTGTCCACGAACGGACCACACAGTAGACGCTCCTCTCGTCCGCCTCTTCCTATCCAGCACAGGCAGCCGCCATCATGAAGGATGAGGGCAGTCAAGTATTCTTCCATTCAGAACGACGAAAGCACTTTCGTTACTTCTGTTTCAGAAAGCCCTATAGAGAGCAGGAACTGTCGTAAACAAAGCAGCAAACTTGTTCATCTACATCTACTTCCATACTCCGCAAGCCACCTGACGATGTGTGGCGTAGTGTACCTTGAGTACCTCTATCAGTTCTCCCTTCTTTTCCAGTCTCGTATTGTTCGTGGAAAGAAGGATTGTCGGTATGCTTCTGTGTGGGCTGTAATCTCTCTGATTTTATCCTCATGGTCTCTTCGCGAGATATATGTAGGAGGGAGCAATATACTGCTTGACTCTTCGGTGAAGGTAGGTTCTGAAACTTTAACAAAAGCCCGTACCGAGCTACAGAGCGTCTCTCCTGCAGAGTCTTCCACTGGAGTTTATCTATCATCTCCGTAACGCTTTCGTAATTACTAAATGATCCTGTAACGAAGCGCGCTGCTCTCTGTTGGATCTTCTCTATCTCTTCTATCAACCCAATCTGGTACGGATCCCACACTGCTGAGCAGTATTCAAGCAGTGGACGAACAAGAACTGTAACGTACGTCCTTTGTTTTCGGATTGCATGTCCTTAGGATTCTTCCAATCCATCTCAGTCTGGCATCTGCTATACCGACGATCAACTTTATATGACCATTCCATTTTAAATCACTCCTAATGCGTACTCCCAGATAAATCATGGAATTAACTGCTTCCAGTTGCTGACCTGCTATTTTGTAGCTAAATGATAAGGGACCTATCTTTCTATGTATTCGCATCACATTACACTTGTCTACATTGAGATTCAATTGCCATTCCCTGCACCATGCATCAGTTCGCTGCAGATCCTCCTGCATTTCAGTACAATTTTCCATTGTTACAACCTCTCGACGCACCAAAGCATCATCTGCAAAAAACCTCAGTGAACTTCCAATGTCATCCACAAGGTCATTTATGTATATTGTGAATAGCAACGGTCCTATGACACTCCCCTGCGGCACACCTGAAATCACTCTTACTTCGGAAGACTTCTCTCCATTGAGAATGACGTGCTGCGTTCTGTTATCTAGGAACTCCTCAATCCAATCACACAATTGATCTGATAGTCCGTATGCTCTTACTTTGTTCATTAAACGACTGTGGGGAACTGTGTCAAACGCCTTGCGGAAGTCAAGAAACACGGCATCTACCTGTGAACCCGTGTCTATGGCCCTCTGAGTCTCGTGGACGAATAGCGCGAGCTGGGTTTCGCACGACCCGTCTTTTTCGAAACCCATGCTGATTCCTACAGAGTAGATTTCTAGTCTCCACAAAAGTCATTATACTCGAGCATAATACGTGTTCCAAAATTCTACAACTGATCGTTGTTACAGATATAGGTCTATAGTTTTGCACATCTGTTCGACGTCCCTTCTTGAAAACGGGGATGACCTGTGCCCTTTTCCAATCCCCTGGAACGCTACGCTCTTCTAGAGACCCACGGTACACCGCTGCAAAAAGGGGGGCAAGTTCCTTCGCGTACTCTGTCTAAAATCGAACTGGTACCCCTTAAGGCCCTGCGGCCTTTCCTCTTTTGAGTGATTTTAATTGTTTCTCTATTACTCTGTCGTCTATTTCGATATCTACCATTTTGTCATCTGTACGACAATCTAGAGAAGGAACTACAGTGCAAACTTCCTCTGTGAAACAGCTTTGGAAAAAGACATTTAGTATTTCGGCCTTTAGACTGTCATCCTCTGTTTCACTACCATTTTGGTCACAGAGTGTCTGGACATTTTGTTTTGATCCACCTACCGCTTTGACATAAGACCAAAATTTCTTAGGATTTTCTGCCAAGTCAGTACACAGAACTTTACTTCTGAATTCATTGAATGCCTCTCGCATAGCCCTCATCACACTACATTTCGCTTCGCGTAATTTTTGTTTGTCTGCAAGGCTTTGGCTATGGCTATGTTTATGTTTGCTGTGAAGTTCCCTTTGCTTCCGCAGCAGTTTTCTAACTTGGTTGTTGTACCACGGTGGCTCTTTTCCATTTCTTACGATCTTGCTTGGCACATACTCATCTAACGCATAGTGTACGATGGTTTTGAACTTTGTCCACTGATCCTCAACATTATCTGTATTTGAGACAAAACTTTTGTGTTGAGCCGTCAAGTACTCTGTAATCTGCTTTTTGTCACTTTTGCTAAGCAGAAAAATCTTCCTACCTTTTTTAATATTTCTATTTACGGCTGAAATCATCGATGCAGTAACCGCTTTATGATTGCTGATTCCCTGTTCTGCGTTAACTGTCTCAAATAGTTCAGGCCTGTTTGTCACCAGGTCTAATATGGTATCACCACGAGTCTGTTCTCTGTTTAACTGCTCAAGGTAGTTTTCAGATAAAAGGACTTAAAAAAATTTCACTGGAATCTTTGTCCCTGCCACCCGTTATGAACGTTTGAGTCTCCCAGTCTATATCCGGCAAATTAAAATCTCCACCCAGAACTATAGCATGGTGGGGAAATCTACTCGAAATATTTTCCAAATTATCCTTCAGGTGCTCAGCCACAGCAGCTGCTGAGCCATGGGGCCTACAGAGACATCCAATTACCATGTCTGAGCCTGCTTTAACCGTGACCTTCACCCAAATTATTTCACATTTCCGGCCATAGCTCACGAAATAACGGAATGCCCGCGAACAAATAAATACATTTACACTGAAGGGCCAAAGAAAGTAGTAGACCTGCCTAATATCGTGCAGGGTCCCCGCGAACACGCAGAAGTGACGCAAGACGGCGTGGTGTGTAGTCGACCAACGTCTGAAGTAGTGCTGGAGGGGATCGACTCCATGAATCCTGCAGGGGTGTCCATAAATCCGCAAGAGTACGTGGCATTCGAGCCATGCTCAATAATGTACACGTCTGAGGAGTATGGTGGCCGGCGGAAGTGTTTAAACACGGAAGAGTGTTCCTTGAGCCACTCCGTAGAAATTCTGGACCTGTAAAGAGTCGCATTGTCCTGCTGTAACTGCCCAATTCCATGGGAATGTATAATGGACATGAACGGAAGCAGGTGATCAGACAGAGTGCTTACGTACGTGTCACCTGTCAGAGTCGTTATCTAGACGTATCAGGGGTCCCATATCACTCCAACTGCACACGCCCCACACCATTACAGAGTCTCCACCAGCTTGAACAGCCACCTGCTGACATGCGCGGTCGATGGATTAATGAAGTTTTCTCCATATCCGTGCACGTCCATCCGCTCAGCACAATTTGTAACGAGAGATGACCGACCAGGCAACATGTTTCCAGTCGACATAAAAATTTTCTGGGTATCGTAGCGCGTCATATTGTATAAAACCAGAATAAGGCCGCTGCAACCATGGGCGTTTATAGATTTTGTACATTTGGAGAAAGATATTGACAATGTTTACTGGAAAACACTCTTTGAAATTCATGAGGTATCAGGGAAAAAACAAAGGAGTGAAACCTTATATACAAATTGTACATAAACCGAACGGTAGTCACAAGCAGTTTTTGGAAATGGAGTGATACAGGGTTGTAATCTATCACCGACGTTATTCAATCTGTACAATGACAGGGGAAAAAAAGGACTAGAGAAGTAATTTAACTTCATTAAATTCAAATAAAATCTTTGAGGTTTGCCGATGACATTGTAACTCTGTCAGAGGCTAAGGACTTGGAAGCTCTGTTGAACGGAATGGGCAGCGTCTTGAAAGGAGGATATAAGATGAACATCAACAAAAGCAAAACGAGGATAATGGAATGTTGTCGAATTGAATTATGTGATGCTGAAGGGATTAGATTAGGAAACGTGACACTAAAAGTAGTAAATGAATTTTGCTATTTGGGCAGCAAAATAACTGATGATGGTCGAAATACAGATGATATAAAATGTCCGGCCGGTGTGGCCGAGCGGTTCTGGGCGCTTCGGTCTGGAACAGCGCGACCGCTACGGTCGCAGGTTCGAATCCTACCTCGGGCATGCATGTGTGTGATGTCCTTAGGTTAGTTAGGTTTAAGTAGTTCTAAGTTCTAGGGGACTGATGACCTCAGATGTTAAGTCCCATAGTGCTCAGAGCCATTTTTTATATAAAATGTAAACTGGCAAAGGCAAGAAAAGCGTTTCTGAAGGTGATTTCGTTAACATCTGGTATAGATTTAAGTATTAGGAAGTATTTTTCGAAAAAAATTGTGTAGAGTGTAGTCTTGTGTGGAAGTGAAACGTGGACAGTAGACAATTCAGACAATAAGAGAAGGTTTTGAAATGTTGTGCTACAGAATAACGCTGACGATTAGATCATGTTACCAATGAGGAGGTACTGAATACAATTAGGGAAAAAAATTGTAGCATAACGTGACTCAAAAAAGGGCTCTGTTTATAGAACAGTTTCTGAATATCACGGGACCACCATTTTAGTGTTGGAGGGAAGTGAGCGGTGCAATGGGATGAATGTAGCAAACTGTTGCAAAAGCATGTAGGTTGCAGCAGTAGTCATTCAGGAATGAACAGGCTTGACAGGCGAAAGTATCACCGATACCTGCATCAAACCACACCGAAGACAACATCAGACCAGATGTCCATGAAAGCTGTTAGGTCCTGAGCTTACCTGAATACCCAGTTCACTTACTCCGATTACTTGCATCAAGTGAAAAATGGCAGTTAGACCCACGGAAAGAGGAATGGAAAACATAAGCTGTAAATAAAGGTAAATATCACGGCCGGATGTAACGCCGTACACCCCGCTTGCCTTGGTTTCATAATATTTTTGTACAGTCGAGAGCTATTTCTACAATCACACTCTGAGATTTAATTACAGCAACATTCCTTTATAGTTGTTTCGTGTACAACTAAGAAATTCAGAGACTTATGACTACAATAATTCTGATTTTGGCGAGAATAATCACTTAATCTCCGCTTGCCTGAAGTTTCATCAACAGAGGGAAACACTTCCTCTCACAACTGAGAAATTTGGGATACCATCCCCAATAAGCATTACTAATCTTCTGACGTCTGAGAAGATTTATGTTAGTTTATAATTTAAAAATGTGACCACAGAACTAAAAGAAAAGTGCAATCACCATTTTCGCGGTTTGTCATAAAACGTTTAATCTCAAATAATAGTGATTTTACAAACTTGAACGTAAAATTTTTGTTCGTAAACATTTAATTATTTCTTCTGTGTTTAGGAATTGAGCTTTTCACCGTTTACCTAATTGTGAAGAAATAATTTTTAATTATTTTGAAGTAGTATGTTCATTTCTATAGCAAAGAACGGCTAAGTAGTGTCTTCACGCTCAAGACCAAAAATAGGAAGTAAATAAATAAATAAATAAAGGGCTTATTAAAGGCCCTCCAGAAACTTGCAGCTTCTATCCCACTTCAGCAGTGGGAATTTCGGACTGAAACGGTAGTCAGGCGTGGATATTCCACATCGTCAAAACTGTTTGTAACACCATAGCTCTAGTACTCTACTGATTTATTTTGCCTTTTGTTTATTTGATGTTACATCATTGAGCTTCTGTGAATGTGTTTGATTGAATAGTTAACACAAAATTGTATACTCCTTTATTTGTTAAAACTTTGATGTCATTTATTTGATTCTCTGCAATATACTATATCTGTCATTTAAATTCTTTGTCTCAATTGGACGGAGACAAAACTTACTGTATACATTTGGAATTTGGGTGAATAATTTTTTGTAGAAATACTAATATGTGCAAATGTTCTGTTGTATTTAAAAGGTTTGTTTGCTGTTACGTAAACTGCTGACCTTCACTCAGGATTCTTAGTTATGTGGTCTGTAAAAGGTAGTGTGGTTCCCCTCGGGAACGGAACTTAGTAGCGCGCGCAAATTGTGGTTGGCCTAGGTAGAAAAGGTGGAACAAGAGTCAGTCGGGGACGAGTTACCAAACTGTGCACAGCCATGTAAAAGTTGTGTATTGTGCTGGTTCCGAGAGAGGCTTTTTCTGCCACTTTCTAATGTCTCGTATGGATGGATAAATAGCTGGAACTATTCTGGAATTGGTATCCATCATCGCCACCAAGAAGGGACAGAGTTTAGCAATTCTGCCTGCAAATCCACCTACCAATATGCAACTGCCACCACACTGCGCAATCATTGTAATGGAGCTTTATAGTAATATGCAGTGAAGGATCAGTTCATTGGATGTTTTAGTGTGCACAAATATAAGGTAACTTATAACTGAATTCATGTACGTACCTTGATTTTTTCCCTATCACAACACCTCTCAGGTTCCTCTCCATTTGAAATATGATTACCGAGTGTCCTAGTTTGTGGAAAAAATGAAAGCCTCAGAACATTAAATAATGTTGTTTGATGTTTGGTGAGAAGGGAGTATTCAGATTCACTGTGGATTTAATGAAATTGTGGGAGGTAGTAAATGTAGTCTTGTGAAAGCCTCCCACTGATGGAAATAGTCCAATTTAAAGTTTTCTTGGAGTTTCAAAGTCACCTATTTAATCATTTATTTGAAAGTAGCAGATTGTGGTAATAAAGACAATTTGCTCTTTCTTATAAAAATTAAAATTCTTAAAACTGAGGCTTATAAAGGTTTGCTTAGTTAATGATCATAGGGGTGCCTGTAGTAAATTTTAAAAAGTGAGTCAGTTTCTTGTAAATTTGTCAACGTTATGTCTCACTGCAGTAAAAGTCGTGAATTGCAGTTGTGGAAAGTTGGATGCTTGCTAAGCACTTGTTTCTTTTGGGTACTGAAAGTGCATATTAATAGTGTAATAAGATCCACAGGTTTTCCTTTACCACTATTTGTGAAAACAATAATTTCTTTATCAAAAGACAGTGAGAAGTAACCTGTCAGTGAATTCCATTCAACTTTCATTCTAAATAGAATAGTATTTAGTTGAGAGATATTTAACCTGTGACCAGTTCATAATTTTGCAATGAACTGTATTTATAATTTTATGTCAGCTAGGAAGATGCTTGAACAATAATACTGAACCTATGTCCATTTAATGATTCTGCAGTGAATATAAAGTAATGTTATAAAGACCAATTAGTTTGAATAATCCCTGAAAGTAATAGTGTGTTTCTGTTATATTTATGCAAATAGTTTGTTCTGCTCTGTTAGCTTCCAATCTTAACCGTGAACATATGCAGATGTCAGAGTTCGTTGCACTCGCGTGTGGCAAAATATAGGTTGTGTTTGTCCGTTAAAGTTACTCATAGTTCTTTTCTTGAACAAGAATGTCAACCATTCTCTTGCCTAATTAGGCTGGTGACCGTTTTCCTTGTTCTTTGAACAGTGTACATAGGTCAAATATTCTTTGCACTGTTCAAATGTTTACGTAATTCTGACTTTGATTTCCGATAAGCCACCTCCGTTAGGTACAACACGGTCAACATAACAAAATTCCTCTCAGAGGGTAACACTGCTCTGTTGCTTTATACCATAATTGCTTCAACTAGACAGTTTTATTTCACGACCTGCCGCCTACTTTAACGTTATGGTATAGCAGTAGCGTACGATAGTGTTATATGTTCTCTGCGGCCTTAGAGGAGTCTGCTAGGTCCTTAAATCGGAGAAGGAACACGAAGTGTGAGTTGATGGAACGCACTACAGCATTATCGATTTTCCGATAACATTTTACTGTTTTCTGATGACATTATACAATTTTTTGATGACATTTCATTATTTGCTGTTGACATATTACTATTTGTTGACGGCATTTAATTATTTTCTGGTAGCATTTTACTATTTGCTGATGGCATGTTATTATTTTCTGAAGACATTTTACCACAGTATTTACATTTTTGTACAGATGAATTTCAATGAATAATGGAAGGACTCATGGAAATCAAATATAATAAGAGCAAACTACGTAATAAATAATCAACACAAAGAAAAATATTGTACTTTAATAAAGATGGCACAGAACTAACAGAAATGTATTTGTATTTATGGCACCTGAAAAAAAATGATTGGACGGATATGGAAACAAATAAAGAGAAGAATAAAAATGGCGTCGAGTGCTTTTGACAATACAATCAGAGCTTTAAAAACATAGGATTCTGATGTTTTCGTAACACAGAGTTTAAAGTCAATATATGTTTTGAATTGCAGTGAAACATTGACATTTAATGTGAAAAATATTTGAAAGAGAGCAATGGAGAGTTGGAAGCTGCGACTCACTAGGAGACACCGAAACCAAAGAGAGTGGATAGCTATCACTAAAAAGTATAGAGGGGCAAAACTTATGGGCACAGGTTAATTCGTGTTCATGAAGTCTGGAAGGGACCGGCAGTGGACGTCATGTAGTTGATGACGATTACGACGACGACGATGACGATGATATAGCGGCGACGACGAAGACTACCTTAGCTGCTGTGTGCTATTCGTCAGGTCGCATTTTGAGTAAACTTCCAAAAGTTAAGCAAAATGAAGAAAAAGATAATCGAACGGCATTATTGGTTGGGAGACTTCGAAGGTTGTTCGGCCACCTAACTGGAAAAGATTTCCCACCTTTGTGCACAATGGACCCTTTTATTCGATGTATGAAAGTTGTGTCTTAAGTGTATCTGTGTCCACACCTCGTGGTGTAGTTTCAGTGCGTCTAGATCGCGGGGTAGCGTATTTGATTCCGGGACGTGTGGGAGATTCTTTTCTCTCGAGGACTAGGTGTTTGTGTTGTCCCACTCGTTTCATTTTATCTCATCCTCTTCACCAATCAGATAGAAAGACCAGGCGACCAAACAACTCCATATGGAGTCTTCCTGTCGACAACGCCATAGGATCAATTCAATGTACCTTTTGTGTCTGCGTGACTATAATGGTTGTGTGTGTAGTGTGGGTGGCGATAGAAGAGAGCTGGTGATACCAGGTCCCGACACACAGCCACCTCCTTTCGAATACCGCTAAAATGGTGACAGGACCGACGAACGTACCACCTTCAAAAAGTGCCACACGTCCTGCCTCCATGGGGCGGTATGTTGCCCTCGAGGGTGAGTGATGATCAGAGACGAGGATGTCGTCAGGAGTGCCCCAGGGGAGCGTGACAGGAGCGCTGCTGTTCTCTACGTACATGAATGATTTGGCGGACAGGATGATCAGCAATCTGCGGTTGCTTGCTGATAATGTCGTAGTGTACGGTAAGGTGTCGAGGTTGAGGTACTGTATGGAGATAACACTTGGACAAAATTTCCAGTTGGTGTGGTGAATGGCAGGTAGCCTTAAATGTGGAAAAAAGTAAGCTAAAGTGGATGAGTAGGAAGAACAAACCAGTAATGTTCGGATACGGTATTACCAGTGTCCTGTATGACACAGCCAATTCGTTTAAATATCTGGGCGTAACGATGCAAAGCGATATTAGATGGAACGAGCATGTGAGAACTGTGGTAAGGAAGGCGAATGGTCGACTTCAGTTAATTGGGAGAATTTTAGGAAAGAGTGGTGAGTACTGCTCGAGTGTGTGGGATCTGTACCGCGTCGGATTAAAGGAAGACATCGAACCAATTCAGAAGAGTGCTGCTAGATTTGTTACGGGTAGGTTCCAAAAACACGCAAGTGTTGAGGAGATGCTTCGGGAACTGAAATGAGAACCCTGGAGGGATTTTCAAGAGACACTACTGAGGACATTTAGAGAACCGCCGTTTTAAGCTGAATGGCAAACGATTCTACTGCCGCCAACATACACTGCACGTGAGGACCACGAAGATAAGGTACTAGAAATTAGGGCTCATACGGAGGCATATAGCCAGTCGTTTTTCCCTCGCTGTGTTTACGAATAGAATGCAAATGGAAATGACAAAGAGTGGCACAGCGTAACCTTCGCTATGCACCGTACGGCAGTTTGCGGGGTATCCGTATAGATCTAAACATTGCGAAGTGGTTTGGAATTCGATCCAGGACACTAGCGCGAAGTCTGCTGATCAGGATTTATACGCCACCATTTCTCTTCTCGTTATCTGCCAAATATTGGCGGCGTAAGTTTCTACTACACCCGTCATTCGAACACACTAGCCCCCAAGTCGAAACGCACTTCTCAGACGTCCGTTAGCGATCTCAACTAAGAAGGACGGTAATAAACAAGGAGAACGCATGGGATAAACGTATGCTAAACAGTTCCTGGCGACTACTGCCATCCGCCAAACCATAACAGAATACCGTACCTGCCATTTCCCTAGTCGATGATGGTACAATTTGTCCACAAAGCCTGGAATCAATAATCTTTTTCTGATAACGTTGTGCATTGGTAGTTCAGCCTAACAAACTGATGAATCACATCGTTGCACTGCCATAACAGATATATTGCCACTATCTGTGTCTATACATCACAACCGCTGAGACATGCGCAATGAACCGCAACGATCAGGTGACCTACAACATCGCATACTGTATAATATACTGTATACCTATAAGAGTGGGTGCTGGCAAGTCCTTGGCTTTATGAAGAAAAAAAAAATGCTGCTATGCGTTTCATAAATTTATTTACTCAAAGTACTACGCATCGAGCTCGATACATTTATATCATCTTCTTTCCAGCTTCTCCAGCCTCTCTCTCATATATATATATATATATATATATATATATATATATATATATATATATATATAAATAATCGTCTCCCTTGAGATACTTCTTGAGGCTCGAAAACGGACAACAGTCTGAACAGTCTGAAAGGGTCCAAGAAAGATGAACAGAGTTGATGCTTGAAGATTTCAAAGTGAAGATCTGCCAATTTTTTGCTGTGTGATGGCTACCTTGTAAGGTGGGAAATAGTATTGCAGAAAAAAGATTCTTTCTCTCAGCTTTCTCCGACATTTGGAGACCAATCACTGCTTCTATTTGTCAAGAAGTTCTTCTTAATACTTTAGACTAATGGTTTTACCATGTTGTAAACACGAGTCCATCTTTATCTCAAAAGACAAATGCTTTCAATTTGTCTTTGTTTTTCGAAGTTCTTTACGGCGGAGAACCACTGTCTCCGGGTTTTCGACAGATTTTGGCCTCTGGATCATAAATTCATATACATGTCTCATCCGTGGTGGTAAACGCAGGAACGAATTTCTTGATAGTACAGCAGGAAGGGTACTTATCATCCAGGAACTAGATGTATAACAATAAAAGTGTTTTGGAGAGCACGGATCATCGTACATAGTTGAACGAGGAGTTCGGCAGCAGACCACCCCTACGTATTCACATGTTAACCCAACTACATCGTCAATTACGATAGGAGTAGGCACGGGACTAATGGAATTCGACCACTCATCAATGGAAACCTGTCAGCTCTTTGGGCGAATCCCATTTTTCTATGGTCGTCTCCATAAACGCCTTCATCGAGGTGAATGGAGCCGGCCGCTGTGGCCGAGCGGTTCGGCGCTTGTCGGGAACCGCGCTAGTGCTACTGTCGCAGGTTCGAATCCTGCCTCGGGCATGGATGTGTGTGATGTCTTTAGCTAGGTTTAAGTAGTTCTAAATCTAGGGGAGATAGGTACCCGTGGTCTAGGGGTAGCGTCTTTGATTCATATTCAAAACGTCGATCCCCGTCACTGCCTAAATTTTGATAAACAATCAGCATTGGCGGCCGAAGACTTCCGGCATAAGAAGTCAGCCTCGTTCTGCCAACGGCCTTGTCAAAGAGGGCGAAGGAGCGGATGGAGGTTCAGGGCACTCTCTTGTCCTAGGGGTGGGAAATTGCCCCTAAAGGCGGAAGAATCAACAATGATCAACGACATGAGGATGCAGAAGGCAATGGAAACCACTGCATTAAAGACACGTAACGTGTATCCTCAGGACATGTGGCCTGTAGTTAAAGAAGTGTCATGATGATCTCTCCATTGGCAAAAGATTCCAGAATAGTCCCCCATTCGGATCTCTGGGAGGGGACTGCAAAGGGGGAGGTTACCATGAGAAAAAGATTGAATAATCAACGAAAGCATAACGTTTTACGAGTCGGGACGTGGAATGTCAGAAGCTTGAACGTGGTAGGGAAACTAGAAAATCTGAAAAGCGAAATGCAAAGGCTCAATCTAGGTATAGTAGGGGTCAGTGAAGTGAAGTGGAAGGAAGACAAGGATTTCTGATCAGATGAGTATCGGCTAATATCAACAGCAGCAGAAAATGGTATAACAGGTGTAGGATTCGTTATGAATAGGAAGGTAGGGCAGAGGGTGTGTTACTGTGAACAGTTCAGTGACCGGGTTGTTCTAATCAGAATCGACAGTAGACCAACACCGACAACGATAGTTCAGGTATACATGCCGACGTCGCAAGCTGAAGATGAACAGATAGAGAAAGTGTATGAGGATATTGAAAGGGTAATGCAGTATGTAAAGGCGGACGAAAATCTAATAGTCATGGAAGACTGGAATGCAGTTGTGGGGGAAGGAGTAGAAGAAAAGGTTACAGGAGAATATGGGCTTGGGACAAGGGATGAAAGCGGAGAAAGACTAATTGAGTTCTGTAACAAGTTTCGGCTAGTAATAGCGAATACCTTGTTCAAGCATCACAAGAGGAGGAGGTATATTTGGAAAAGGCCGGGAGATACGGGAAGATTTCAATTAGATTACATCATGGTCAGACAGAGATTCCGAAATCAGATACTGGATTGTAAGGCGTACCCAGGAGCAGACATAGACTCAGATCACAATATAGTAGTGATGAAGAGTAGGCTGAAGTTCAAGACATTAGTCAGGAAGAATCAATACGCTAAGAAGTGGGATGCGGAAGTTCTAAGGAATGACGAGATGCGTTTGAAGTTCTCTAACGCTATAGATACAGCAAGAAGGAATAGTACAGTAGGCAACACAGTTGAAGAGGAATGGACGTCTCTAAAAAGGGCCATCACAGAAGTTGGGAAGGAAAACATAGGTACAAAGAAGGAAGCTGCGAAGAAACCATGGGTAACAGAGGAAATACTTCAGTTGATTGATGAAAGGGGGAAGTACAAATATGTTCCGGGAAAATCAGGAATACAGAAATACAAGTCGCTGAGGAATGAAATAAATAGGAAGTGCAGGGAAGCTAAGACGAAATGGCTGCAGGAAAAAATGTGAAGACATCGAAAAAGATATGATTGTCGTAAGGACAGATTCAGCATACGGGAAAGTCAGAACAACCTTTGGTGACATTGAAAGCAACGGTGGTAACATCAAGAGTGCAACGGGAATTCCACTGTTAAATGCAGAGGAGAGAGCAGACAGGTGGAAAGAATACATTGAAAGCCTCAACGAGGGTGAAGATTTTTCTGATGTGATAGAAGAAGAAACAGGAGTCGATTTAGAAGAAATAGGGGATCCAGTATTAGAATCGGAATTCAAAAGAGCTTTGGAGGACTTACGGTCAAATAAGGCAGAAGGCATGGATAACATTCCATCAGAATTTCTAAAATCATTAGGGGAAGTGGCAACAAAACGACTATTCACGTTGGTGTGTAGAATATATGGGTCTGGCGACATACAATCTGACTTTCGGAAAAGCATCATCCACACAATTCCGAAGACGTCAAGAGCTGACAAATGCGAGAATTATCGCACAATCAGCTTAACAGCTCATGCGTCGAAGCTGCTTACAAGAATAATATACAGAAGAATGGAAAAGAAAATTGAGAATGCGCTAGGTGACGATCAGTTTGGCTTTAGGAAAAGTAAAGGCTCGAGAGAGGCAATTCTGACGTTACGGCTAATAATGGAAGCAAGGCTAAAGAAAAATCAAGACACGTTCATAGGATTCGTCGACCTGGAAAAAGCGTTCGACAATATAAAATGGTGCAAGCTGTTCGAGATTCTGAAAAAAGTTGGGGTAAGCTATAGGGAGAGACGGGTCATATACAATATGTACAACAACCAAGAGGGAATAATAAGAGTTGACAATCAAGAACGAAGTGCTCGTATTAAGAAGCGAGTAAGACAAGGCTGTAGCCTTTCGCCCCTACTCTGTACATCGAGGAAGCAATGATGGAAATAAAAGAAAGGTTTAGGAGTGGAATTAAAATACAAGGTGAAAGGATATCAATTATACGATTCGCTGATGACATTGCTATCCTGAGTGAAAGTGAAGAAGAATTAAATGATCTGCTGAACGGAATGTACAGTCTAATGAGTACACAGAATGGTTTGTGAGTAAATCGGAGAAAGACGAAGGTAATGAGAAGTAGTAGAAATGAGAACGAGAAACTTAACATCAGGATATATGGTCACGAAGTCAATGAAGTTTAGGAATTCTGCTACCTAGGCAGTAAAATAACTAATGACGGACGGAGCAGAGAAGACATCAAAAGCAGACTCGCTATGGCAAAAAAGGCATTTCTGGCCAAGAGAAGTCTACTAATATCAAATACCGGCCTTAATTTGGGGAAGAAATTTCTGAGCATGTACGTATGAAGTAAAGCATTGTATGGTAGTGAAACATGGATTGTGGGAAAACCGGAACAGAATAGAATCGAAGCATTTGAGATGTGGTGCTATAGACGAATGTTGAAAATTAGGTGGACTGATAAGGTAAGGAATGAGGAGGTTCTACGCAGAATATGTGGAAAACAGTGATAAGGAGAAGGGACAGGATGATAGGACATCTGCTAAGACATGAGGGAATGACTTCCATGGTACTAGAGGGAACTGTAGAGGGCGAAAACTGTAGAGGAAAACAGAGATTGGAATACGTCAAGCAAATAATTGAGGACGTATGCTGCAAGTGCTACTCTGAGATGAAGAGGTTAGCACAGGAAAGGAATTCGTGGCGAGCCGCATCAAACCAGTCAGTAGACTGACGACCCCAAAAAAAACTTAAGTCCCATAATGCCTAGAACCATTTGAACCATTTTGAGATGATGTAGGCTCGAAACGTGCGTAGTGCCACGGGCGCAGGCTGGTGGAAGCGGTATTATGCTCTGGGAGACATTCTACTGCACTTGCATGGGTCGTAATCGAAGATACTCTGACAGCTGTGAAGACTCTGGATCCATTCATTCTTGATATCTTCTCTGACAGCGTTATAAACTTTCAGCAGTGTAACTGTCCGTGCCTCGGAACAGGAACCGTGCTACAGTGGTCTGAGGAGTATTATAGTGAACTGACGCTGATGCCTCGGCGACCAGATTCAGCTGATGTAAGTCCTATGGAAGCCATGAGGGTCGCTGTCGGGCGCCAGCGTTGCGTTCGCAGATCAGCGGTCCGTTATTTGCGCGAATTACGTGATCTGTGCGTAGATATCTAATGCTACAAACCTACCGACAGACTGTCAGACCCCTGATACGCAGATCTGTGATGTATTTCGTTCCAAAGACGGGCAAACAACCTATTAAGCAGGTGGCAGTAATGTTTCGGCTCAACAATGTATAATGTATAGAACGAAGTTTAATGCTGAAAAAATCAGAATTAAGCTACGTCCATTTTAACTAGGAGAAGCCAAGGAGTTATCAGCACCCCCTCGTATTACATCCTGTAGGAACATGAGACACTTTTTTTTTTTAATAAAATAGCCTATGTATGTTGTGATCAATCCAATACCCAACAGCTTTGCCTCACGGAGCATAAAGTTGAGGCAAAAACCCTAGAGTTTTGTATTCTCTTGCTCCTATGGACCATAGCTGAAGTTATGAGAAAAAACCACTATCGGTCTTTTTCACCCGTAATTCTATCCCAGACAAGGATGAAAGTAAATATATAAAAAGAGGAAACGGTGTTTTCTATCGGGCCACATGATTCATTCACATAAATGGAGAAAGCACGGAAACGAACTCGCAGAAAAGTCACTGACGTGTCGACGACACAATATAAAAGAGATAGAGGACCTCTGCAATAGCAGAAATAATTAGCTTTTGCGTAGTAGACACAGTTGTTATTAGAAATACCCAGGGAACAAGTCATGAAAAATTTTGAGCTGGCGTTCATTTTAGCTCTACTATACACCAGCAACCACTGTAGTACTGTCGTAAAATTGCGTAGAAGATGTGCTTAGTCGCGTGATAAATCAGAACTACATTTCTGGTCTCACATCCGCATAACTGAACAAAGAATTTGCTTCCGCACTGTCATCAAAGTCGTTAGGCAGCAGGTGTCCTATCAGACTGTCACAAGGCCACTGACATCCGAAAACTGCCAGCAGATGGCCAAATAAACGATGGCTGACGAAGGCCATTTGCAAGGTGTCGAGGCGCGTGCGCGGTGGAGTTACTTGTGCTGGCTCATCCAACCACGTGCGTAGGCGGGCTAGCTTGCGCCGCGTCATCAGATGTCACCTGAAGGTCGATGCTCCAGATAGCCCACTTCTTGAAGATCGCCGACGTGTTGTTAGCGAGACCAGCACCCATCACGTGACACTCGAAAGAAACTGGCGTCACTTGGGAGAAAGGTCGAACGCCGTTTTGTCGACGCAAATTACACTGCAAAAAATCCGCCATCAGGCCCAAATCGTGGAACTAAGAAGCTGCACACTGCGTGAAATCCAGGAGGGGTCATTTCTTCTACGTTATATAAAATAAATACATATTACGGATATCCCTCCCTCCATTTAAATGTTTAACTGCAGAATGAAGAACTGGTACTGTAGATCATTCAAAGTACAAACTGTGCCTCCTACAACAAAGGACATGTCATATTCGTCTACAGTGTAGCTGAAGTGATCCATAAAACGCTACAATATCATAGATATCGATCTGTTGTAGAGTCTTAGAACTGAATAACTTCTTCCATACTAGCCAGCACGATCCAGAAAACATCGCAGGTGCGAAACACAACTCGCGCTTTGCTCCCATGACATCCTGAAAACAGTAAGATACCTGTAGTATTTCTCGACTTCAAAAAAGCATTTCGCTCGGTACCGTAGCTAGTCTTATCAATCAACGCACGATCATGTTGGTGTATCAAGTGAAATTCGTGGTGGATTTCCTGGTATGGCGGGCATGGGATGTTATCTTGCGTGGATATTCATCGGTAGACGTAGAGGCAACTTAAGTGTGACCCAAGGAAGTGAATTCAGACACATTCTGTTCTGTTGTATATTAATAACGTGGTAAACAGTATTAATGGTAATTTCACGTTTTTCGCATATCGTGCAGTTATATGTAAAGAAGTACTGTCTGATAAAAGCTGTGCGAAACATCCAATCAGTTCTACAAAACATTTCAAAGTGGTGCAAAGACTGGCACATTGGTTTCAATGATCAGAAATGTAAATGAAAAAAAAGTGTGTTCTACGACTACAGTATCAAGGCTGGAATCAGTGAACTCATACAAACAGCTGGGTGCAATACTTTGTTGAGATATGAAATGAAACAATCAGATAAGGTCACTCGCAGGTGTATCACATAGCAGACTTCCATTCATTGGTAGAATAGTGAGGAAATGCAACGAGCCTAAAAAGGTAAACCTTAAAAAAGACTCGTACGACCCATCCTAGAATATTCCTTAAATGTGTGGGACCCGTACTGAATGCTACTATGCCGTATTCGTCATAAGAATAAACCTGATGTAAACGTTACACCATGTATTCTCCCCAGTTTGCTTGAAACTTACTCGATTTCGTTTCATGTGGAGCGAAAGCCAAGTTGTGTCCAGTATAGTCCATAATGATCGTTTCGTGCTGTTTTACACGCACATAGACTCAGCGATAATGCGGGACAACAGCTTTACCGGAGCAGCACTGACAAGCCAGGTGGTCCACTTAAACTGCAATGATGTAATCATTTGCAGTTCAGGCGTAAAAAGAGACGAGCGAAGAGACGATATAGCCTCGAATGGCTCAAATGGCTCTGAGCACTATGGGACTTAACATCTGAAGTTATCAGTCCCCTAGAACTTGGATCTACTTAAACCTAACTAACATAAGGACATCACACACATCCATGCCCGAGGCAGGATTCGAACCTGCGACCGTAGCAGTCGCGCGGTTCCGGACTGAGCTAGCCTCGAATGTCTTTTAATTTTTAAAGAGGATGAAATAAAATTAGGCAGAACTCCAGTACTACCGCAAGTTCCTTATGTGACCAGACAGAAAGCTTACGCTCTCGTTTTCACCTAACGTTGCACTGTAACTACAAACAAGAGTGATGAAAATTCCTGACTTAAACACACAGAATTTTTTCGGAGCGAGCTATGTGTATTGCGAAAGCATGCCGCGGGGATTTCACCGTATTGTTGAATACTGAAGCCACTGAAGGTATTAATTGCAGTTAGTCGTCTGGTAATCTCTTACCTCCTTCCTTACCCGAATTCAAGAAATATATTTCATTTCTGCAGCTGTCATCTGCTACGCTGATAACGAGTCGATCAATAACAGAATCCACGAAGGCATCCAGGTGCCTCATTTTCTCCTCTTCTTCTATGATGTGCAGTTCTGTTTCCCCCCCGCCTTCGTCAGTGACGTGGGATAAAGCTGCGTGCGTTAGTTCCACAATGTCTGGCAGCTTAACAGTGTTGTTATTTCTCGCGACAAATCTCTTAACTTGGCTCCACATCAGTTCTGTTGTGTTCACGTGGTAAGTGGCAAATGTAAAAATGCAGCATTTGTATGCTCTACTCCATACTATAAAAATGTTTGATTTTCATGTTTCTACGACACTTATCGCTCTGGTTCGCACGGCACTACATTTGTGGTATAAAATAGTGGACGCAGTCCAGGTGAAGAGTGTTTGGCATTTTATTTATGTCCTCAAAATTGAATTGTTACCTTTTCTTAATTTAAACGACCATTGTTAACAACATTTCATAAAATATCGATAATTAAGAATTTATATTTGAAATGAAAACGGGAATTTCGCGTGCAGTATGTAATAATAAACAAGAAGACGTGCATTATTCATAAAAAGTGATGAATTTTACAGTTACGAGATGTAGGTATTTCAAATAGATCAAAAAAAAGTTTTCAGTATATGCATTGTGGATGCACTGGCGTTTATCGGATTTAACGTTTTCCACGGACTGTTCCACATTTGAAATACATACATAAATCAGATGTGTAGTGTAACCGGTAACGTAGTAGATTGAAATTCTGGTGCAGTTCAAGGATCGCTGATCAGATCTCGCTTTGGACATCCTTTTTCTTTTTTTGTCGTTTATCTGGTAATAAATATGCAACCAGTCGATTTTTTACGATTTATTCAACCATGAACATGTTTTCGAGCCACTGCAGGCTCTTCTTCAGACGGAAGTGTTACAGAAACATTATCTTGTGGATCAAGTGCAGGCAGATGGAGTGCTGGTGCTACTGGCGGAAAGGGCGGAAATTTAGTAATCGGTGACGAAATATTTACGAATTCGAAAGTATTTTATGTTTTAGGTGCTTACAGTGCACTGCCTTGTGGTATTCGCATCAGATAATGTTTCGGTAACACGTCCATCTGAAGATGGCCTGCAGTGGCTCGAAAACTTAATCATAAATCGTAAATAAAGGACTGGTTGCATATTTATTACCAGATAAATGCCAAAAAAGGATGTCGAACACGAGACTTGAATCAGCGATCTATGAACTGCACCACAATTTCAATCTACTATGTTATCGACTACACTACACACACACACACACACACACATTATATATATATATATATATATATATATATATATATATATATATATATATATATATATATATACGTGCCGACCAATCAGAAGCAAGTTCAGTACAATTGGTGGACTCTCTCACGGAACTGGTGCATGCTGTACCATTTGTCACTTGTATGCCCCTCCACTCTTGTACCATATGATACTTCACGTGTATTAAGCTACATAAAGGCGAGCTTCTTGCAAAATAAAATACTGGCGGCCACATACAGGAATATCACACAGTGCTTGGCCGGCCTGCGGAGGAGAGGTGGTGGCTAAATTTTATGATCAGCAGACTTTGCGCCAGTGTCCTGGATTAAACTCCAAACCTCTCCGCAGTGTCTCACGATGTGAGGGAATGTGACACTGTTGATGGTCATCCTTCTGTCGGATGTAACTTTAAGCTTGGCGGGCCCCTGGATGGTTCAAATGGCTCTGAGCACTATGGCACTCAACGGCTGAGGTCATAAGTTTCCTAGAAGGTAGAACTACTTAAACCTAACTAACCTAAGGACATCACACACATCCATGCCCGAGGCAGGATTCGAACCGGCGGCCGTAGTGGTCGCGCGATACCAGACTGAAGCGCCTAGAACCGCTCGGCCACTGGGGCCGCCCCCAAAAGTATCCGGACAAACCCAAAAACATATGTTTCTAATATTAGGAGCATTGTAATGCCAACAACTGCCAGGTACTCCATATCAGCGACCTCATACATTGTGAGAGAGCAGAATGGGGCGCTCCGTGGAACTCATGCACTTCGAACATGGTCAGGCGATTGGGTATCATTTGTGTCATTCGTCTGTACGCGATATTTCCACGCTCCTAAACATCCCTAGGTCCACTGTCTCCGATGTGATACTGAAGTGGAAACGTGCAGGGACACGTACAGCACAAAAGCGTACATGTCGACCTCGTCTATTGATTGTCAGAGACCGCCGACAGTTGAAGACCATCACACAAGAATTCCAAACTGTATCTGCATCCACTGCAAGTACTATGACAGTTACGCAGGAGGTGAGAAAACTCGGATTTGCAGGCCGAAGTGGCCGTGCGGTTCTAGGCGCTGCAGTCTGGAACCGCGAGACCGCTACGGTCGCAGGTTCGAATCCTGCCTCGGGCATGGATGTTTTTGATGTCCTTAGGTTAGTTAGGTTTGACTAGTTCTAAGTTCTAGGGGACTAGTGACCTCAGAAGTTGAGCCCCATAGTGTTCAGAGCCATTTGAACCATTTGAACCAAAACTCGGATTTCATGGTCGAGCAGCTGCTCATAAGCCACATATCACGCCGGTAAATGCCAAATGACGGCTCGTTTGGTGTAAGGAGAGTAAACATTGGACGACTGAACAGTAGAAAAACTTTGTGTGGAGTGACGAATCACGGTGCACAATGTGGCGACCCGATGGCAGTGTGTGGGTATGGCAAATGGCCTGCACCCCATGTTGTTTTGCGTGGCACTATCACAGCACAAGCTTAAATTGATGTTTTAAGCACCTACTTGCTTCCCACTGTTGAAGAGCAATTGGGGGATGAGGATTGCACCTTTCAACACGATCGAGTACCTGTTAGTAATGCACGGCCTGTGGCGGAGTGGTTACACGGCAATAACATCCCCGTAATGGACTGGCTTGCACAGAGTCCAGATCTGAATCCTATATAAGTCCTTTGAGATGTTTTGGAACACTGATTTCGTGCTAGGCCTCGCCGACCGATATCGATACCTCTCCTCAGTGCAGAGCTCCGTGAAGAATGGGCTTTGATCCTCAAGAAACCATCCAGCACCTGATCGAATGCCTGCGAGAATGAAAGCTGTCATCAAGGCTAACGGTTGGCCAACACCGTGCTGGATTCCAGCATTACCGATGTAGGGCGCCACGAACTTGTAAGTCATTTTCAGCCAGGTGTCCTAATACTATTGATCACGTAGTGTATATAGCATACAGGAAAAACGGAAAAACAGCATCCACTAAGTCACAACAAAGACGAAAGTGTGTGGTTCGTGTGACGAACGGTCATTGATGGGGACTGTGACGAAGTGTAACACGACGACACCTGTAAAAGTTGTTGTGGTTGGCAGGAGAGCCAACCGTGTTAGAGAAGGAGGCCGAAATGCACGCGTTGCAGCTCACGCACGCTGACGTGAGGTCTGGAACATGGCACGGGAATTGGAATTGAGAAAAACGGACGTAGCTGGTGGAATACTTAACTTTAATCCATTAATGGTGAACGTCGGTCTTGACGGTACATGATTCGCAATACCAATAGTAACTAATAATGGCGCCTTGCTAGGTCGTAGCAAATGACGTAGCTGAAGGCTATGCTAAACTATCTTCTCGGCAAATGAGAATGTAAGTGGGCAGTGAACCATCGCTAGCAAAGTCGGCTGTACATCAGGGGCGAGTGCTAGGGAGTCTCTAGACTAGACCTGCCGTTTGGCGGCGCTCGGTCTGCAATCACTGATAGTGGCGACACGCAGGTCCGACGTATACTACCGGACCGCGGCCGATTTAAAGGCTACCACCTAGCAAGTGTGGTGTCTGGCGGTAACACCACAAAAGTCACTGAAAAATAGAAAGTCGCACTCGTCAACTCTGTTAGCACAAAAACATCGCGTAAGGCGCTCCAGGCTCACGGAAATGAAATGAAATGAAATGTAATGAGCGTGTGGCATTGTTGGCCGGGAGGCCGCGTCGGGCAAGTTCGGCCTCCGAGTGCGAGTCTTATTTCAGTCGACACCACGTTGGGCAACTTGATGAAGGTGAGATAGTGATGAGGACAACTCAACAACTTGTACACGAGCGGAGAAAATCTCCAACCCGGTCGAGGATCGAACCCGGGCCCGCTGCATGGGAGGCGAGCACGTTACCACTCAGGTAGGGAACTGCAGCGAGAGCTGTATTTTCAAAACTACTCATCAGACATGTAAATGTTCGCCTCAGGAAAACGTCGTGAGCCGGCCGGGGTTGCCGAGCGGTTCTAGGCGCTACAATCTGGAACAGCGCGACCGCTACGGTCGCAGGCTCGAATCCTGCCTCGGGCGTGGATGTGTGTGATGTCCTTAGGTTACTTAGCTTTAAGTAGTTCTAAAGTTCTAGGGGACTGATGACCTCAGTGCCATAGTGCTCAGAGCCATAACGTCGTGACGAAGCCATAAAGCCTGAACTATGCAGCTATGGAAGAAAGATCGCAGCAAGTCATTCTCAATGGAGAGAAGTCTTCCGAAGTAAGAGCGATTTCAGGTGTGCCGCAGCTGAGTGTCGTAGGACCGCTGCTATTCACAATATATATATATATAAATGACGTTGTGGATAAAATCGGAAGTTCACTGAGGCTTTTTGCGCATGATGCTGTGATATATCGAGAGGTTATAACAATGGAGAGTTGTACTGAAATGCAGGAGGATCTGCAGCGAATTGACGCACGGCAATTGAATCTCAATATAGACAAGTGTAATGTGCTGCGAGTTTATAGAAAGAAAGATCCCTTATCATTTAGCTACAATATAGCAGGTCAGCAAATGGAAGCAGTTAATTCCATAAATTATTCGGAAGTAGGCATTAGGTTTGATTTAAAATGGAATAATCATATAAAGTTGATCTTCGGTAAATCAGATGCCAGACTGAGATTCATTGCAAGAATCCTAAGGAAATGCAATCCGAAAACAAAGGAAGTAGGTTACAGTACGCTTGTTCACCCACTGCTTGAATACTGCTCAGCAGTGTGGGATCCATACCAGATAGGGTTGATAGAAGAGATAGAGAAGATCCAACAGAGAGCAGAGCGCTTTGCTACAGGATCATTTAGTAATCGTGAAAGCGTTACGGAGATGATAGATAAACTGCAGTGGAAGACTCTGCAGAAGAGCCGCTCACTAGCTCGGTACGGGCTTTTTTTGAAGTTTCGAGAAGTACATTCCCCGAGGAGTCAAGCAGTATATTGCTCCGTCCTACGTATATCTCGCGAAGAGACCATGAGGATAAAATCAGAGAGATTAGAGCTCACATAGAGGCATACCGACAATCCTTCTTTCCACGAACAATACGAGACTGGAATAGAAGGGAGAACCGATAGAGGTACTCAGGGTACCCTCCGCCACACACCGTCAGGTGGCTTGTGAAGTATGGATGCAAATGTAGAAAGTCATTTGGTTGGATGATTCTTGTTGCACATTGTCTCCACCTTCTGTCCGAGTTTGTATCTCAAGAGTGAAACTCGGCATGGGTTTGGTGATGATCTGGACAGCCACACACTGCGTGGTATTCCATAGGCCTCGTGGTTACTCTGCAAGGTGGCACTGCTACACAGATTGTGGTGCCATTTAAGCTGATGAGGCCCATCGCATACTACTGTGTTTTTTCCCCAGTGGAGATGCTGTGTTCCGATACACAAAGGGTTCCTGTTCACAATGCTCGCATTGTCCAGAACTGGTTTTGTGAGCACCAGGATGAACTGTCGCATCTACCTCGGCCACCAAAGTCATCAGATTTATTGAGTCTTTGTGGTCTACTCTGGAGAGAAGCATGTGTTCATCACCGTTACGTGAATTTGCCGCTATTTTCTTGGAAGAATGGTGTAAGATGGCCTTGAAAACGACAGAGGACTTGTATTCATTCATTCCAAAGCGATTGGAAACCGTTTAGAATCCTCAAAGTTTTCCTACACCGTATCAGGCATTGTAATGTGTCGAGTTTTTGGTCTTTCCGTATTTTTGTCCACCACCTCTACGACAAGATGGCTGCCATACCAATTAAAATGGTCTCACTCAATTCTTTATTCACTGCAGAATCATTTCAACAGCCTCCCTTCCATAGGCCAGCATCAGAAGCGAGAATCCAGCAGAAACTCGAAGAGACACTGAGTGGCTAATAGTCTTTCAAACAACAACGGTCTCGTAGCCTAAAACCCGTGAACGATTCCCACTGGTCGAATACGAAACCAGGTCCCAAAAGATGTCAATTGCTTGAGTGACAATGCAAAGAGATTACTGCAGTGCTTGTGTGAGAACTTCAAACTGATTATAACAGACTCGTGGAAAGTGTTGCAAAGATAAATGTCGTGATTTACTGGAAGCAAAATGTAATGTCAAGAAATAAAAATGTCGAATAAACAGGCAACTTCCAGGCACAAGTCTTATTTATGCAAAAATGTAGATCCGTACAAATGTTGGAACACGTGAGGCAATACTGAACCTACGACTTATCTTAGAAAATAGATTAAGGAAAGGCAAACCTATGTTTGTAGCATATGTAGACCTAGAGAAAGCTTTTTACAATGTTGACTAGAATACTCTCTTTCAAATTCTGAAGATGGCAGGGGTAAAATACAAGGAGCGAAAGGCTATTTACAATTTGTACAGAAACCAGATGGCAGTTATAAGAGTCGAGGGACATGAAAGGGAAGCCGTGGTTGGGAAGGGAGTGAGACAGGGTTGTAGCCTCTCCCCGATGTTATTCAATCTGTATATTGAGCAAGCAGTAAAGGAAACAAAAGAAAAATTCGGAGTAGGTATTAATATCTATGGAGAAGAAATAAAAACTATGAGGTTCGCCGATGACATTGTAATTTTGTCGAAGACAGCAAAGGACCTAGAAGAGTAGCTGAACGGAATGGACAGTGTCTTAAAAGGAAGATATAAGTTGAACATAAACAAAATCAAACCGAGGATAATGGAATGTAGGAATGTAGTCGAATTAAATTGGGTGATGCTGCGGGAATTAGATTAGGAAATGAGACGCTTAAAGTAGTAAACGAGTTTTGCTATTTGGGGAGCAAAATAACTGATGATAGTCGATGTAGAGACGATATAAAATGTAGACTGGCAATGTCAAGGAAAGCGTTTCTGAAGAAGAGAAATTTGTTAACATCGAGTATAGATTTAAGTGCCAGGAAGTCGTTTCTGAAAGTATTTGTATGTAATGTAGCCATGTAGGGAAGTGAAACGTGGAAGAGAAATAGTTTAGACAAGAAGAAAATAGAAGCTTTCGAAATGCGGTGCTACAGAAGAATGCTGAAGATTATATGGGTAGATCACATAACTAATGAGGAGGTATTGCATAGAATTGGAGAGAAGAGAAATTTGTGGCACAACTTGACTAGAAGAAGGGATCGGATGGTAGGACATATTCTGAGGCATCAAGGGATCACCAGTTTAGTATTGGAGGGCAGCGAGGAGAGTAAAAATCGCAGAGGGAGACCAAGAGATGAATACACTAAACAGATTCAGAAGGATGTAGGTTGCAGTAGGTACTGGGAGATGAAGAACCTTGCAGAGGATAGAGTAGCATGGAGAGCTGCATCAAACCAGTCTCAGGACTGAAGACCACAACATGAACTAGATCGTTAAAATACGTAAAAATAATGTAGAACTAATGTAGAACTGTGTAATACCCGAAAACTACGTCACTGTAAACCAGAAGACTCTGAATATCAATAATAATTTTGGAGCTGTCAGTGAACATTGCAGCTGTGAAGCTCAGATGCAGAGCTCTCGAGGCAAAAACGCTGTGGACAAGAAGAAGACGGCAGGTGTCAGTTCTAAAGCTGTCTCGTTTCACTGGCACACCAAATGCAGTTGCAATTAGGATGACAGATTTAAAAACATTTCTAGAAATTTCGGTATCGTTGCTTTCCTGGAAAAAAACGAAAGCTGTCATCTTATGACGTAAGAAAGTCTTCAAAATGTGTCTTAATTGAGGAATTAAAGCTATGTAAATGATTGCGTTGTTTTCTTTATTTATGGTTTAAACAATAGTCACGGAAGAAGCCATTAAGACATGTATGTGTGTGAAATAATAGGGTGAGATCTATCTTACATCTCGAACCGCATGAAGCATTTGTAAATGCGTATCAAAATTAGTATTGATGATAAAGCATATTAAACATTTAAAGTGAAACAGTGAAACTGGCGAAAGCTTTAATTGGGTTATCTGTAATTATTATGCCACAAAAAACTTAGGACTTTGGAGTCATCAGGGTGCGTCATGTGCCTCTTCAAACTTTTCCACTGCTCCACGTTTCGACCCCTCTGCTGGCGCCTTCTTCAGAAAGCCACTGGTCTCCTTAGATAACTGCACACTGTCCAAGTCACGTTCTCTTAGAAAAACCTCACTCATAGCAGCCTGAAGATTTTAAACTACTTACTCCACTTTTCGGGAAAAGCGCAGGTGGAAAGCCTTTTATAAGTGAAAACTACTCTGTCTTTGGACAGCGTTCAGCCATCCAGGGATACCAACGGACTCTTCTAATCCATATGTGGCATACAGCAAACCAGTGATTAACAGTATTGGTTAAAATCAGTCTTGGTCGCAATTTTAGTTTTTTCATTTTTCAGCGACACGTTTCGCCTTATTTAAGCATCTTCAGGTTATCTACATAGAAAACAGAGAACAAATACATCTATTTAAGAATCGCGATGGCGTTGTGCAGACTTGGATAACCTATAAGCATGTATAAACAGATCACCTATTGAAAGAGCAAATACCTTATTTTGGTATTTCTTAGAAGAATTCTTTAGTCAGTGTAGCCAAGGGGCATCTTCGAATATATCAGGCCGACATCGTCTTCGTTAAACTCAGTAAAACTAGAAATATAAAATAGTAAAATCATTACCTTTTCTAGATGGACGCGATAGGTACCAAGATCTGCATGAAGCGTTCCCGTTCACAGGGGAGAGTAACAGTAAGATGGGGGCTCAGGCAGTAACCATAATGCGTTACTGTTACTCGCTCCTGTGAACGGGAACGCGTTATGCAGGTCTTGGTGGCTCTCGCGTCCATCTAGAAAACGCAATGGTTTTACCATTTTATATTTCTAGTTTTTACTGAGTTTAACGAAGGCGGTGTTGGCCTGATATGTTCAACGATGCCCCTTGGCATACCAACGGACTCCGAAAGAAGATTCCCGCAGAGTAATCAAAACGTCGACTGGCGTACAAATTTGATAAGGAATATGATGCGGCCGGAGGACTCAGAACATTTTATCATTCCCGCCGCGAAAGCCTGCAGATTTACGCAGCTGAGCAGTTACTTCAGAGACACGTGCTGTGTGAGAACGAGTGAGAATCGGGGCTGTTTGCAACCTGAATCCCACAAGAAGGTGATTCTGCTAAATGTTCCACAAACTCGTGCTAATGATGCACGGTCGTGATAGAGTTACTCATTTCAACAAGAATGGCAAACTTTCCACCTCGAGGCAATCTTCGACCGCAAGCCTCCAAACAAGTGGCCGAGAACCAGAAGAGCGAAAGAATCGCTGAGGCCTTCGCTATTGACATTCAGATATTACACGTGAAAGGCTTACGCACCGAAAACGAGAACAATGGCAGCACATGTTCGACCTTCGCGCCGTTACAGCGATAATACTAGCGAGAAAGATTTTTGTGACTGAGTTCAGTCTATTGATGTCCTAAATGGTAGAGGGATCCTGATTTGATTTTTCGGTTAATTCACCTAAATATTCTTACCATAAAGTTCGATGAAGTCAACGTATAACAGAAAATAGATGGCAATACCACAGCGGAGGGAAAATAAAATGTTTCTAACATTGTAAATGCTACGGAGAAGTAGATGAACAAAGAAGGTTAAGAAGGTTAAGATGTTTCCGTAGAACGAATATTTCTGTACAACAATCAATACAGATTCCACAGACAGAGATCACGCGAAATTCGGTTCCCTCTTTCGTCCATGTGATCTACAGAGCAGTAGACATCGACGGCCATCTTGATACCGTGTTCCTAGACTACAGGCGGGAAGCAGATAGATTTCCGCATTGCCGTTCAGTGAACGCGATTCGAGGCTACCGACTATGGCAACAGGTAAGTGACTGAATTCAGGACCCTTGCAGACAAAACTCAACACATCGCTCCGAACAGAACAAAATCGGCAAACGTAAAGGTAACTTCAGGCTACATCAAGGAAGTGTGATAGGATCGTTACTGCTTATACTATGTATCAATGACGTAGTGGATAATTGTGAAAGCTGCATGAGGCTGTTTGCATACGACAAAGTTAACTGTGAGAAGGCAGCAGCGCGAGGACAGTACAGCGAATGCCGGAAGACCTGCAGAGGGTGGATGATTGCGACGCAGAACATAAACACGTGTAACCTGTTGCACAGAAGTAGATGAAAAAATCTATAACTGTACAATCACACTACTTTCGCTAAATCTTTGGAAACAGTAACTAGCGTCAAATAACCGTGGCCTGCCGGAGTGGCCGTGCGTTTCTAGGCGCTACAGTCTGGAGCCGAGCGACCGCTACGGTCGTAGGATCGAATCCTGCCTCGGGCATGGATGCGTGTGATGTCCTTAGGTTAGTTAGGTTTAATTAGTTCTAAGTTCTAAGCGACTGATGACCTCAGCAGTTAAGTCGCATAGTGCTCAGAGACATTTGAACCATTTTTTGAATGACAATAAATAAATGAAAAAATAAAAAATGAAGGAAATGAGAGTCATTGGAACAGTCTTAAGGGAATCAATTGAGCGAGGATAAAAACTTGTCTTGCAGAACACTTGTTCGACCGACTCTTGAGCATTGTTCATCGGTCTCGGACCAATACCAGGTTGGATTAGTAGAAGAGGTAGACAAGGTGCAATGAAGAGCGGCGGGTTTCGCCGCGGGGATTCCCTTAGTCAGCGGGAGAGAGTTACAGGGATGCTCAAGCGACTTCAGTGGCAAACGCTGCGAGAGAGGCTTCTGTGTTTGTCGGAGGGTTTCCGCATTGTACCATTGAGAT
This sequence comes from Schistocerca gregaria, assembly GCF_023897955.1. Classification (NCBI taxonomy): domain Eukaryota; kingdom Metazoa; phylum Arthropoda; class Insecta; order Orthoptera; family Acrididae; genus Schistocerca; species Schistocerca gregaria. The sequence goes on along the minus strand of NC_064920.1, from coordinate 3,261,208 downwards.
TCAGAGGGAGCACGTTCCGGGGAGGGTGCGGCAACCAGTAACTTCCTCTCACAAACGTCTCGTGAAATGACCAAAACCAGAAAAATCTGAGACATTAGAGCTGTTGCGGAGGTTAATTCACATTCAGTCCTCCTATTCCCTATTCTCGAATGCAACAGGAAAGGGTGGAACGAGAGTATTAACTAAACGTACCCTTCGCCACACACCGCAAGATGGCTTGCATAGTATAAGTGTAGTCGAAGAGGCTAACAGAAGACAAATCTTGTATAAAAAATTATGCAAGAAATAAGTGGCTATCCAGAGTTTGTATCAAACGACGTGGGTCAATGGTTAGCATACTGGACTTGCATTCGGGAGAACGACGGTTAAAACCTGTGTCCGGTCATGCTGATTTATGTTTCACGTGATTTCTCTAAAGCGCTTCAGGCCAATGCCGGGGTGGTTCCTTTGGAAAGACACGGCCGACTTCCTTTCTCATCCTACCCTAATCCGATGGGACCGATGACTTCACTGTTCGGTCCCCTCCCCCAAATCAGCCTATCAACGAGACAGAGTTTGTCTTAGAAAATCTCAAAGTGATTGCTCTATCTCACAGGTAAGGGAAGAAATTAAGCACGAAGGGGTACAGGTGGTACGCAATAACTTTCACATGGACCACACGTATAGTGGTATCTTAGATTACTACTGCAGCTCTTATGAAAGCCCAGTTGAATGTCCCTCACAGCAAAATACTGCCTCCACTGGCCTGCGTTTGTATTGTGGTGAACATTTCGAGATGACGGCGTATACGGAGACGACCGTAGACCCGATGTAACAAGAAACATGAGCCATTCATCCAGGCGACACGTTTCCATCGATCCACGAACCAGTCCCTAAAATACCGTGCCCGTTTCATTCGTAATGGATGGTGTCGTTGGATCCGCTTTGGATCATATACGGGTCATCTGCCTCAGAGTACAGTGTTCGGTGTGTGCACTGAACGATGTGCTCCGAAACAATATTGTTTTTACGCCAGTGCTGTACCTCCTCGTCAGACCTGCGACGTACTACCGCCTGTCTTGCTTTACAGACACGGCAACCGGAATCTTGTGACTGTCCTGGAGTGCCCACTCTGTCCCACATCGAGCCGCTGTCAGGTCCAAATGCCCCAGAATACTCGACATCGCGTCATTCGACCAGTCGGCCAAATGGAGATCCACAAAGTGAGCTCCCTTTGAAGGTCTGTCAGGTGTTGAAAATGCTGTCACTCACGACTGCGTGGCATTTCTGTGTCCTTCGCAGTTATCGCTCAACATCTGACGTTTTTGTCGATCCTCATAAGCCCTACGAAGCCCGGTAACAACACTGAACGCGATCACCACTTACGGAGTGTGCTGGATGCTCTGACGTCACAGAGAATTGCAGCTGTACACGTTAACATGCCCGCCGATGGCGTGTACGTGTACGAAGTTACACCTGCATCCGGCCAGGTCTTCTGGATGCTTCTTCACTTGTTTCTTCAGTCAGTTTCGGCCCCTAAGGGTATTTCCGTATTGCGACACGCGGCAAGGCAGAGTGGTGCCTACCTCGGCGGTGTCGCGGGCCGGGCGCACAGCGATGACTCCGGGTGACACAGGTGGGCCGCGCGGCGGCAGCGGTCGTCGACCAGGGCGCCGGTGGGGTCAGTGACCCCAGGCCTGCCAGCTGCCAGGACCAGAGGCGCGGTTGCACACCTCCTCTGAATGTCCAATGCGGCCGCGGCCACACCTCTCCCCGAGAGTCCCACGGCCGGTGCTGGGGTCACCAGCTGCTCTCTCACACGAACGGCAGAACCAGTACACAGCCCGAAAAGCTGTACCTGCTTGCCGGCCAAGGCAAGTTGACGAAATTTGACAGCTTTTTCTAGAGCCATCGGTCCACAGTTCTAATGCGGCAAGCCACCATACGGCGTGCAGCAGAGGGTGCCTACATAGTGTATCGCTAGTATTGTTCTCACATCCTTGTCCCCCTCTTCTCCCCCCCCCCCCCCCTCGTTCCCCCCCCCCCCCATTATCCCATTACCGGTATGTACGCTAGCATATAGCCTATTGCTATCGCTTGTCTTATCATGTACGATTTGAATTATTCAGTAAGTTGGGCACATTTTTAGTGGCCTGACAATTTTCAGATTCCAGTGCGCCGTTATTGCTTACTTAAATTACTCTGTAGGAAACACTACAAATAGACACAAGCTTTATCGAAATGATTTTATTGTAGCATTACTAGTTTTGGGCCTGTATAAAATTATCTGTACTATATATAATAGACCACATATCATCGAGTAAAACTGAAGTGATATCAGGTGTTCCCCAGGGAAGCGTCCTGGGACCTCTGCTGTTCCTGATCTACACTCCTGGAAATGGAAAAAAGAACACATTGACACCGGTGTGTCAGACCCACCATACTTGCTCCGGACACTGCGAGAGAGCTGTACAAGCAATGATCACACGCACGGCACAACGGACACACCAGGAACCGCGGTGTTGGCCGCCGAATGGCGCTAGCTGCGCAGCATTTGTGCACCGCCACCGTCAGTGTCAACCAGTTTTCCGTGGCATACGGAGCTCCATCGCAGTCTTTAACACAGGTAGCATGCCGCGACAGCGTGGACGTGAACCCTATGTGCAGTTGACGGACTTTGAGCGAGGGCGTATAGTGGGCACGCGGGAGGCCGGGTCGACATACCGCCGAGTTGCTCAACACGTGGGGCGTGAGGTCTCCACACTACATCGATGTTGTCGCCAGTGGTCGGCGGAAGGCGTGAATGGAGGGACGAATGGAGACGTGTCGTCTTCAGCGATGAGAGTCGCTTCTGCCTTGCTGCCAATGATGGTCGTATGCGTGTTTGGCACCGTGCAGGTGAGCGCCACAATCAGGACTGCATACGACCGAGGCACACAGGGCCAACACCCGGCATCATGGTGTGGGGAGCGATCTCCTACACTGGCCGTACACCTCTGGTGATCGTCGAGGGGACACTGAATAGTGCACGGTACATCCAAACCGTCATCGAACCCATCGTTCTACCATTCCTAGACCGACAAGGGAACTTGCTGTTCCAACAGGACAATGCACGTCCGCATGTATCCCGTGCCACCCAACGTGCTCTAGAAGGTGTAAGTCAACTACCCTGTCCAGCAGGATCTCCGGATCTGTCCCCCATTGAGCATGTTTGGGACTGTATGAAGCGTAGTCTCACGCGGTCTGCACGTCCAGCACGAACGCTGGTCCAACTGAGGCGCCAGGTGGAAATGGCATGGCAAGCCGTTCCACAGGACTACATCCAGCATCTCTACGATCGACTCCATGGGAGAATAGCAGCCTGCATTGCTGCGAAAGGTGGATAGACACTGTACTAGTGCCGACATTGTGCATGCTCTGTTGCCTGTGTCTATGTGCCTGTGGTTCTGTCAGTGTGATCATGTGATGTATCTGACCCCAGGAATGTGTCAATAAAGTTTCCCCTTCCTGGGACAATGAATTCACGGTGTTCTTATTTCAATTTCCAGGAGTGTATATAAATGACCTGGGTGACAATCTGAGCAGTTCTCTTAGGTTGTTCCCAGATGATTTTGTAATTTACCGTCTAGTAAGGTCATCCGAAGACCAGTATCAGTTGCAAAGCGATTTAGAAAAGACTGCTGTATGGTGTGACAGGTGGAAGTTGACGCTAAGTAACGAAAAATGTGAGGTGATCCACATGAGTTCCAAAAGCAATCCTTTGGAATTCGATTACTTGATAAATAGTACAATTCTCAAGGCTGTCAATTCAACTAAGTACCTGGGTGTTAAAATTACGAACAACTTCAGTTGGAAAGACCACATAGATAATATTGTGGGAAAGGCGAGCCAAAGGTTGCGTTTCATTGGCAGGACACTTAGAAGATAAACAAGTCCATTAAAGAGACAGCTTACACTACACTCGTTCGTCCTCTGTTAGAATATTGCTGCGCGTGTGGGATCCCTACCACGTGGGATTGACGGAGGTCATCGAAAGGGCGTAAAAAAGGACAGGTAGTTTTGTATTATCACGTAATAGCGGAGAGAGTGTGGCAGATATGAGACGCGAGTTGGAATGGAACTCATTAAAGCAAAGACATTTTTCGTCGCGGCGAGATCTATTTACGAAATTTAAGTCACCAACTTCCTCTTCCGAATGCGAAAATATTTTGTTGAGCCCAACCTACATAGGTAGGAATGATCATAAGAATAAAATAAGAGAAATCAGAGCTCGAACAGAAGGGTTTAGGTGGTCGTTTTTCCCGAGCGGTGTTTGGGATTGGAATGGTAGAGAGATAGTATGATTGTGGTTCGATGAACCCTCTACCAAGCACTTAAATGTGAATTGCAGAGTAATCATGTAGATGTAGATGAAAAAGTACCCTTGATGTAACTAGCTAAGTGTGCCATATCTGTACACGTATCACGTTCCTTGGTACATTAAATCAGCAGCCGATGAAAGCCAATATATTATCCCTCTTGTATTAACTTCACTGATTAGTATGGGTTGTAAAAGAAAATCAAACCTCTGTCGTTTAATATCTAAAGGACGGCTTTTCAGGAAGTAAGTACCATGGATAGAGCATATGTAAGTGTAACACTATGTAATCACAAAAACTTTGGTATATTTTAGGACACAAAGGTAAATTCTTTTGTCATCTATGCATCACAAAAATATTTATATTTTAGGACAACGCTACTACCTAACGATGGGCTCAGGCACCAAATCATTAATGGTACAATAAAACCATTTCAGAAAAACTTGGGGCTGGTTGCAGTATTTCCTACAGTGTAATTTACGGGATGGATAGAATAATCTTATTGGTTACGTCTGACAACAAGCTTTATGACTCTGGTCCTATTAAGAAGTATGGTACAGTATCCAGTCTTAATTTAATTTTTTTAAATAATTATTTAAGTCTTGAGTTTCCATCATTAAGATTACCCTTACTCCTCGGGGATCTGCTTCCATTTACCTTTTGCAGATAAAAAATGGTTCAAATGGTTCTGAGCACTATGGGACTTAACATCCGAGGTCTAGGACTTAGAACTACTTAAACCTAACTAACTAACCTAAGGACATTACACACATCCATGTCCGAGGCAGGATTAGAACCTGCGACCTTAAGCGTTCGCGCGGTTCCAGACTGAAGCGCCTAGAACCGCTAGGCCACAGCGGCCGGCTTTTGTACATCTAAAAGATGGTTGTTCAACAACTCGTAACGGCTCAGATTACAAAATTGATATACGACAGTGAGCTATAAACATTTGTTGAGTGATAGGACAAGGGCGGCCAGTGGGTAGCACATTTTTTTCAAGTAAATATTTTTTTACCAATGTATTTCGTGTTCTCGTCGACTGAGAGTCGCCACCCAGCTTCGAACTCCGAGCAAAGAAGTACCTGGATGAGCAATGCAAGAGCAGTAAAGTGCCGCCGAACAACCACCTAGCAGGTCGGAATCTACAACTCGCGGTTGCTGTTCTCAGAACAAGTATAAAAGTCTGATACATGTATTCCGACAATCGTTGCTGTCTGTATATTCTGGACTCATCGGTATATATGCGCACCAGCTATCTTGCATTTTAAATGAAATACCCAGCGTTACTATTACGAGATACAATGATTTATTATTCGTTGCAGAATATATACTGAGAGGAAAAAAAATTCGCATAAAAATTATTAACGTAGTGTAATGAAATTTCGGGAAAAACTCATCTAGTCAATATATTTAAGTGTTTAACATTGCACGATTACGAGTGAATGTACGTGCGAGTTAACCCACTGCAAATGTGAAATGCAGGTACACTAATAACCGGTGAATGCGGCATAATGTTGTATGCAAGCACGCAAATGTACATGTATTTTGTTTAATATAACGAAATAATAAGCAACCAGTTGCATATAATAAACTTAATTTCTTGACCGGTTTCGGTCCTTCGGTGCCCTTCTTCAGAAGGTTATGCCTGTCGCAAATAATGCGCTAGGCATAACCTTCTGAGAAAGGGCACCGGAGGACCGAAACCGGTCAAGAAATTAAATATCTTATATGCAACTGGTTGCTTATTTTTTCATTATATAACATTACAGTTGCTGAAGCTGGGCAAAATACTAGATGTATTTTTTTGTAAAAGTACGGGATGTCAGTTTGTGGGACGGAGTTCCCTGCCCGCTGCACCTGGCCGGTCAGAACAAGGACGGTTAATGCTGTTTGTGGATGACGCTGGAAGTTATCATCCGATGATGTTCCATATGTGCTCTGGTGACCCACCAGGTCAACGGAACACGTCCACACACTGTAGACCACGCTGCGTTACAACAGAGGGGTGCAAAAGGCCACTGGAATACTCTTCGTGAATGACAGCGCAACGGGTCGAATCACCAGACTGACGTACAATTTGCAGTCTAGATGCATGGAACAATCACGAAAGTACTCCTCCTGTGACAAGAAATTGCATCCCAGACCACAACTCCATGTCTATCCAGCATGCCGTCAGGTTGGTTGCAGATCTTCAATCGCCCCTTTTTAAGAACACCCCGCCATCACTGGCAGCGAGGCAAAACCAACTTCCATCAGAAAAATACAACAGATCTCTACCCTGACTTCCAATGAGACCTAGCTTGACAACACTGAAGACACAAATCGCGGTGGCTAGGGCTCTGGCTTGGAACCGTCCATGAAGTAACCGATATATAACAGTTCCTTGAGTCGCTGTGGTACCAACTGCTGCTCATATTACTGCTGCAGATACAGTAAGTGTAATATGCCAGAACCATACGCCGAAAACGTGGGTCTTCCCTCTCTGTACTGACACATTGCCGTCTGGAGCCCGATCTTGTTGAGACCGAACATTCCCGTGAACACTGCTGCCTGCACTCGTGCACAGTGGGTACCTTCCTGTCAAGTCTCTCCGCCATATCGCAGAAGGAACATCCAGATTCTCGTAGTCCTATTACACGACCTCGTCAAACTCAGCGAGGTGTTGATAATGGCGTCTTTGTTGCCTTACAGGCACTCTTGACTAACATCAACTCACCAGGTCCAATCTCAAAGATAACCAACGCTCACGATTCTTACCGCGTGTATTTATAACAAACGCCGATTTGCATCCTCGTATCTACATCTACATATATACTCCGCTAGCCACCAAGCGGTGTGTGACGGAGGGCACAATTCACGCCAAAGTCATATTTTCCCCACCCCTCTCTTCCACTCGCGGATCGCGCGAGGGAAAACCGACTGTCTGAACGCCACAGTACGAGCCCTTATCTTTGAATGGCGTAATTGCGCGATTTGAAAGTGATAGCAATAATAGATGTTCTGCATCCTCGACGAAGATCGTTTAGTGCGCCGTCTACCTGCAAGTGTGTCCCACTTCACACTTCCTAGAGATTTGTAACGCTCTCGCCATGGCTAAATGCATCAGTTACGACTCTTGCAGCTCTTCTTTGAAGCTTCTAAATCTCTTGAATCAGACCCAACTAGTAAGGATCCCATACAGACGAACAGTACCGTAAGACTGGACGAACTAACGCACTGAAAGCAATTTCCTTTGTTCAAGGACTGCATCGCTTCAGGATTCTACCAATAAACCGCAATCCAGAGTTCACATTGTCCGTTACTTGTGTAATCTGATCATTCCATTTGAGATCATTTCGAACAGTCAGACCCAGATACTTGACGGATGTTACCACTTCCATAGAGTGGGCATTTATTTTGTACTCGTAAATTAATGGGGATTTTCACTTTGTTAAACGCTGTAGGTTGCACTTACTAATACTGAGAGACAACTGTCAGTTTGTCGCCAAAATATCTAGTATGTTCCCATCTCCAGTTGGTTTTCTAACCATGCATTTATTTTCTGCAAATCCTCATCGATTTGTTCACAACTCCCTTGTGATACTACTTTCCTGAAGACTACAGCATCATCTGCAAACAGTTTAATGCCGCTGTCAGTACCATGAAAAAGATCGTTTATGAAAATCGTAAAAGGCACAGGACCTATTAAGCAGGGGCACACCTGAAGTTACGCTTGTTTCTGTTGAAGCCACCCCATTCAGGACGACTGTATGGTAGAAAACTTTTATCCAACCGCATATGTCATCAGACAGACTGTAAGGGCCCACTTTTTGGAGCAAACGACAGTGCAGAACTGAGTCGAACGCCTCTCCAAAGTCGAGAAATATGGCATCAACCTCGGAGCCGGTATCTAGAGCCTGTCATATATCATGCACAAAGAGGGCCAGCTGTGTCTCGCATGATCGCTCTTTCCTAAAACCGTGCTGGTTTCTGCAGATGAGCTACTCAGAGTCTAGAAATTTCATTATGTCTGAACACAAAATATGTTCCATGATCCTACAACAAATCAATGTCAGTGAAATTGGCCGGTAATTATATGCATCCGGGTTTGTCCCCTTTTTATAGATTGCCTCCCGTCCCGTGGAACTTCCCGCTGTTCCAATGATCTCTGATGGATAAGAATGGTGGTGTATTTGTAACTTAATCAACATATAATCTTACGGGGATACCGTCTGCGTCAAATGCCTTCCTGGCGTCTAAGGATCTTAACTGTTTTAAAATCCCAGATACAGTAAACACTATGTCAGCCATCCTTACGTTTGTTCGATAAATGAAAAGGGGAATGGTGCTGCAGTCCTCTACAGTAAACAATTTTTTAAAAAGGTAGGTTTAGAATTTCGGCCTTCTGTTTATCATCATCCGTTACATTACCCGTACTGTCAGCAAGAGAAGGTATTGAATTATTTGTAGCGTTCATAGATTTTACGTGCGACCAAAACTTTTTGAGGTTATTTTTGGAACCGGCAGATAAAATGTTGCTTTCAAATTCGTTAAGAGAATCTCTCATTGACCTTTTGACAGCTGCTGTCATTTCGCATAATTTCTGTTTGTCGGCGGGGCAATGATTACGATTAAAAAGAGCGTGCAAATTTCTATGGTTTCTCAGCAACTTCCTAATATGTTTGTTGTACCAAGGTGGCTCCTCTCCGTCCCCTATATTTTTGTTAGGCACATATTTCTCTAGCACGTGGTGGACAATAGCTTTAAATTCCGACTAAAGATGCTCAATACCTTTGCATCCCGCGGTGAATGCTTGGAGCTGACTATGAAGATATTCATTAATGACACTTATTTGTCTTTCCCAAACAAGAAAACTCTTAGATGTTTTTGCAGCTTCCACTGACATAGAAGCCACAACGACGTTATGGTCGCTGATACCTTCTTCTAGATTAACTTCCTCAAAAACATCAGGTCTGTTTGTCGCCAAGCTAATATGTCCCATCTAGAGTTGGTTTTCTAACCAACTGCTCAAGGTTGTATGTTGAGAGCGCTCCTAGAACATCTTCACACGAGTCTTTTCTTCTGCCCCTGTCATAAACGTGTATTTTACCAGTCAATGGATGCCAGATTAAAGTCTCCACCTATAACTAATGGATAATTTGGATATTTATTTCTTATGTACTCAACACTTTCCCTGAAACGTTCTGTGACGTTTGTTGCGGATGCTGCTGGTCTATAAAAACATCCTAATACTATGGTCGAGTTTTTCTCGTGCGTGTGAACCTGTTCTCGGTACTTTTCTATTTACAAACAAAGGGAGAATATTTTGTTCTCGGTGAGTAGAGAGCAATTTTTTTTGATTAGCAGTTGTTCTATGGAACTATGATAACCATTTCTTCTTCGTATTAACATGGAGTGCTCTTCGGTTTTATCAGTAATGCTTTGATCTGCGATGTCGAATGTCGCAGTGAGGTAAGCGTTTCATTACGCAGATTCCTATTCTAGTGACACAGTCATGTTTTTTAGCTTGTTATTTAATACCTTCACGTGATTTCCATTTTAGGCTCGTACAGTGACGGTTAACCACCGATAAAACTTGGTCTATATTATGCATTCCGTAACTGATGATTGAAGTACTTTCCAATAAACTCAACCCTTAATACAATAGAAGAATCGCCACACGCTGAAACGGTGATCATTTTACGATCAAAACAAGTTCTTTTGGAATTCTGACGTATTTTTGCGTTGTGGTCGTTACGCGACATACGCTGGTGTCCAAAATTAAAGCATCAGACCGCTATTTTTCCGTTCTGTGTCTAATTCACGATATAATCGTACAAGCTGTCAAGAGATATCCGTATGATCGTGTTCTACACAGGATGTGGCACTCCGGTCAACGGACAACTACGCCAATGACTACGTTAAGACATCTAACAAACGGGGTAGTGTTTGTGGGTTACTCCATCGTCCACAATTGCGGTGTACACAGTCACAGACGGGGCTGTATGGTACAGAGAAGACGCCAACCAGACTCCCTGCGGTGGAGGGCCACAGGAAGAATGGAAGCAGGACATTCGCAAACTGTAGTGGCCAAAGGGCTTACTGTGAATCGTTCTGTTGTTTAACTGGTGTGGCGACCGTTTATAGAGACGGAAACTGCATTTCGAAGACCAGGACAGGGCCGACCCTTTGTGATATCGGAGAGAAAGGAACGTTATTTGGATGCAATGGCACGACGGTACTGCCTTAGTACTGCACGGCAACTTGCATCTGACCCCGCAGCATGCGGTGGACGTGTTGTATCGAGGCAAACGGTGTATAGAAGTCTTCGGCAGAGTGGCATTTATTGTCGGAGACCTGCTGTGTGTGTACCTCCGGCGCGTCTTCACAGAAGGGAACGTCTAAAGCAGAGTCGGCAGCATGGCACCTGGACGGCATCACACGAGTTCCGATTTGATCTTGAGAGTGATTCTCGACGGATTCGCATCTGGAGGCAACGTGCAATTCGACTTCTGGACCCAGACACTATGGAAAGAGACCGATATCGAGGACGATCCCTCATGGTATGGGCAGGGATTATGTTAAACTCTTGAGCACCTCTTCACGAAGTTGTACTGGTGTCAGGAATCGTGGCGAGATCTTGGGACCTCATCTGCTGTGAGCCCATATTTCGTATTGATGGACGATAATGCTCGACCTCATAAAGCGCGGATCGCTGATGTTTTCTTGGAAACGGAAGATATTGCATGAATGGCGTGAGCTGCTCGTTCTCCCGATTTGAATCCCATAGAGCATGTCTGGGATGGACTTGAGAGACGGGTTGAATCGCGCCAGCTTCACCAAGCACTCTCCAAGGCTTACGAGTAGCTCTGGAGGTGGAACGGCGTTATTGTCACAGCATTAAATTGATGACATTACTCATAGCATGCTCCGCCGTTGTCATGCATCAATTGCTGGCAGAGATGGTCACAGCCCATACTGTGCACATCAACCAGTTGTCAGAAGGTGTGTGCAAATCCGTGAAGTTGAAAACAACAAAGAACATTTTCGTTTACCGTTTAGTAAGTTGCCGTTGTTTACGTTCTGTACTCATTACGTTGTTTCTACTTCACTACCACTTGTGTATACTGTTCTGCGGTAAAATAAATGCAACCTTTCGAAATTTGCGTTTGTTGCTTAAATTTTGGGCGCCAGTGTATGTGTTGGAGGGAGTGGTATGTTTACTGGTTAAAACTGGAATGCTAGCTCACAGAATTTTGTGGGCAAGTCTCAGGTCTCTCTCCCGACGCCTCCCTTCCGCTCTCGTCTGTTCACTGCTTCTGTCACTAACTGAAGCCTTCTAAACAGATTCCTATCGAATCCTGCAGCACTTCTTTAATCTGTTATGTCTCTTCCGTTAATTCAAGTTGGTAAGAAACCTATATCGATGAACAGAACTCAAAAACTTGAGAAACGAGTGCCTTTCAAGCGATCTCTGTGCTGCGCCAATCAAATTTATTAATAGTTCTTTTAATAAATCCCAGTCTGACTGCTTTATCCGCAACATCGTTTATGTGGTGTTTCAGTCTAATCTCTCTGTCCAGAAACTGATATACGATTCAATGTTGCGACTAACTTCACTCACATGTCGCTGACCGCATAGTCTATTTACACTTTTTACATTCGTTTCTTTATGTGGAAATGTGTCGTAAGGTCTTATGGGACCAAACTGCTGAGGTCATGGGTCCCTAAGCTTCCGCACTACTTAACCTAAAAATTAAACTAACCTACGCTGAGGACAACCCACACGCCCGTGCCCGTGGCAGGACTCGAACCTGCGACGGGGGAGCCGCGCGGGCCGTGTCTGGAGTCAGGTGACAAGTTTCCACCACGTTCCGATCATCGGTATTTCGCAACAAGTTTCTGACGATGTCGCCTCATTGTACACAACTGCGAAGTCAGTGAACAGTTTCTAGGCACTACTGGTGTTGTAAGCCACATTATAAAAGTACGTCGTCGACGCTCCCTTATTGTACGCTAGTCATCGTGTTCGCTTCGGACAGTTTCATTCCATGATAAATTCTATTATCACCCGTGTATCATTGGCAAATGTTTACGGGGTCAGATGTCTACTGTGATAATATTTTCTTCATTACAAACTGCAGACTGAAACAGAAGAATCCACAGAGTTGGAGCTAACTAAGGAAAGGAACTTACATAAGTGAAGGTAACGCGGCTGTTGTTAGTTTCAAAGGAGTCATCAAGCAACTACTGGCTCGAACAATGGAAGGCGGATTGATAGCGTTGAGACGAAACAGTCAACGCATCAAAGCATCAAAAGCCATACATACAAGTGACAGCAGAAATTAGTGGATAGCGAACGAAATAATGAATTAATGTGCCGAAAGAAGGAAATATAAGAAAATTCAGCAAGAGATGGAACAGGTAAAAGGCAATACAGACGGCTAGAAAAGAGACTGATAGAAACTGCAAAATGACAAAGCAGAAATGGCTAGAGCAGAAATGTAGCTCTGTCAATATCACGTGGGATGCAGGAAATCCCAAATCAGCATTTCTGATAGGAGGTATCCAGTTCTGGAACTTGCGTTACAGCCAAAGGAAGTCTGTAAAATGTAAACTCCCCCTGTCCGCAGTGAACCAAAATGCCGTCATCATTCTCAAACAAACAAAATCTGCAGTCGCCCGAAAAGACTGTCTGATGCCATTCCTAACCACAGAGACGTCGCTCCATACAACACCGCCCTCCAGCATGTTTCTGCACGTTCGTCAAAGGCGGAGAAGCGGGCGTCGCGCACGTGACCCTTGGTGTAGTAAACGGCGACGGACTGTCACGTGTTACACTCCTCCACAGTTACGCCAGAGCCGAGGAGGTTGCAGATCTCTCCTGCAATGCCATTCGGGTGAGGTACACATCTTCTCGGAGGGGGGGGGGGGGGGGGGGGTGTTGAAGGAGGGTCTGGGTGGTGCGACCTGACCCATCTCGTCATGTTGTAAGGCCTTTCGTGAGCCATCCTATACACAGTCGTTATACTGCCGAAACACTTGGTCCTTCACGAGCAGAAAGTTCTCGAATGGACGCATGACATTCTCTCACGACAATAATGTGCCATCTTCCAAACTGACTGATTTGACGGTACGGTTTGCACATACTTCTGAGAGTCATGCTGCACAAGTCATATTGATATTTTGTGCCGACAACGAGAGCTGGAGGCATATTTTACCGGGGGGGGGGGGGGGGGGGGAGGAGTGTTGCGTCACGGTATCGATATTGACCTTGAACTCGGTGGCCCAAATGTTTGAAATGCTAATCATTTCTGCAGAACATATTAATGTACATGTCATGTGAACATGACATCCTATCTCTAAGTGTCCTATATTTTTTTCTGAAAAAAGTAAAATTGAAGACCGAGCGAGGTGGCGCAGTGGTTAGCACACTGGACTCGCATTCGGGAGGTCGACGGTTCAATCCCGCGTCCGGCCATCCACATTTAGGTTTTCTGTGATTTTCCTAAAACGCTCCAGGCAAATGTCGGGATGGTTCCTTTGAAATGGCACGGCCGACTACCTTCCCCGTCCTTCCCTAATCCGATGAGTCCGATGACCTCGCTGTTTGGTCTCTTCTCCCAAACAACCCAACCCCCAAAAATTGAAGAATATGGAATGGAGGTATTAGATGAGAAGGAAGAAAAAGATTGTAGCCTTTCTCCAATGTTTTCAAATCTATACACAGAGAAAGTAAGCAAGTAAGGGAATCACGTACAATTTTGAGAAAGAAAGGACAGGGAGAATACATAAGTACTTTTACATTTGCTGATGACGTAATTCTGGTAGAAACGACAAAACATTTGTAAGTTTACCGCAGCGGTAAGGATAGTACCTGGAAAAAGGGTGATATGGTGAATATAAAGAAACAGAGGATCGTCAAATAAAATACTACCAATGGTCTAAGTAAATCCATACATATTATAGCTTACAACTGGATGAAAGTACTTTGTTTCCCATCTCCTCATAGACCACTCTATCGATTTCAACTAAAAGTGGCACACATAGCAGTTACTGTCTGGAAAGAACCACTAGTGGGGATCACAACAATACACTCTCAAATGTCAGAGAGGAAAAAGAAGCCTAGCCCACGATGCGGAAATACCCAGACTACATTCATCCAGTATTTGAAAACGAGAGGACTTAGTGATTCGCAACAAACTTTACACATAATATCAAACGTTTGCGAGACTTTTTCTCTCCACCCCCCCCCCCCCCACTCCCCACAGACTCACACAAAAAATGAAATAAATTTTTTTTATTGTTTACTGCATTTTCGCTGTTCATGCAGAGAAACTGCCCCATCTGGCCGGACCTTTTGATTTCAACTCCTACACTACTAAATCTATTTGCAAGACTTTTGCAGGCAGTATTTAAATGTACACAGAATCTACTAAAAAAAAGAATCGCTGTATGTACACAGTACAGGAAATATGACACAATAAACATTGGGATGTGTGAAAAGCAGCGACATCATGCATGACGTTTTAATTTATTACTTCTTTACTACTAAGTCTATTCCAAACACTTTTCGCATACAGTATCCACATATACCACTGGATATACTTGCGAAATTGTGTCATTATATCAGTCTTAGTTCCGGAAGTATGACTTCATAAACATTGAGCTGCGTGAAAATGAAACTGCAGGACGATATTCGTTAGAAGTGTGTATACTAAATAAACAGGGTGTTTCAAAATTCATGATAGACATATTTAGACTTTGTTGAGGAGACTTAGTAGATCAAGCTTTACATACGAGCCCATGTATGGAAACGCCGTCCAACGACGCTACAGGGCGTTATAGGCGCCGACGCCTGTAGATGTACACACATCAAAAAAGTTTTGCATCACCCCGAATCACACGACTCCTGAAGACAGACGTTGACTGTGGATATTGTATCACAGACATAGTCCCTTTGACTGTTCAGTGATGTCACTAAACCTGACCAACGATGAAAAAACCATGCATGGGCAGCGCCTATTAGACGGATGTGGTCCGACAGCCGATCAGTTCCAGTCATTTCACGAGGAAGGAGGTACACGGCTCGTGTTGTCTGTAGTTCAACCATGCCTAAACAGCCAATACCGCGGTTCGATCAAGTCCGCATTTTTACTTTGTGCCAGAAATGGTTCTCAACAAGGGAAATGTCCAGGCTTCTCGGAGTGAACCAAAGAGATGTTGTTTTGACATGTTAGATACAGAGAGGCTGGAACTGTCGATGACTTGCCTCGCTCAGGCCGCCCAACGGCTACTACTGCAGTGGATGAGCGCTACCTACGGATTATGGCTCGGAGGAACCCTGACAGCAACACCACCATGTTGAATAATGCTTTTCGTGCAGCCACAGACGTGGTGCTGCGATTCAAACTGTGCGCTGTAGGCTGCACTTCACGCAACGTCACTCCTGATGTCCAAGGCGAGGTCGGCCGGAGTGGCCGAGCGGTTCTAGGGGCTTCAGTCCGGAACCGCGCGATCGCTACGGTCGCAGGTTCGAATCCTGCCTCGGGCATGGATGTGTGTGATGTCCTTAGGTGTAAGTAGTTCTACGTTCTAGGGGACTGATGAGCTTAGATGTTAAGTCCCATAGTGCTCGGAGCCATTTTCTACCTTTGCAACCACGACACCATACAGCGCGGTACAGATAAGCCCAACAACATCCCGAATGTACCGCTCAGGATTGGAATCGCATTCTCTTCACCGATGAGTGCCGCTTATGCCTTCAATCAGACCATCGTCGGAGACGTGTTTGGAGGCAACCCGGTCAGGCTGAACGCATTAGACAAACTGTCCAGCGAATGCAGCAAGGAGGAGGTTCCCTGCTGTTTTGGGGTGGCATTTTGTAGGGCCGACGTACGCCGCTGGTGGTCATGGAAGGCGCCTTAACGGCTGTTCGATTCGTGAATGCCATCCTCCGACCGATAGCACAACCGTATCGGCAGCATGTTGGCGAGGCATTCGTCTTCATGGACGACAGTTCACGCCCCCATCGTGCACATCTTGTGAATAACTTCCTTCAGTATAACGACATTGCTCGACTAGAGTGGCCAGCATGTTCTACAGACATGGACCTTATCTAAAATGCCTGGGATTGATTCAAAAGGGGCTGTTTATGGACGACGTAACCGACCAACCACTCTGAGGGACCTACGCCGAACCGCCGTTGAGGACTGGGACACTCAGGACAAACAGTGCGTTGATGAACTTGTGAATAGTATGCCACGACGAATACAGGCATGCATGAATGCAAGAGGATGTGCTACTGGGTATTAGACGTACCAGTGTTTACAGTAATCTGGACCACCACCTCTGATGCTCTGTAGCGCCGCTGGTGACGTTTGCGGACATTGGTACCTGTGGAAAACATTATTTACTTACTCCCCCTCTGCACCACTGACATGTGCTTAACATGAAACGTGAAACACGCTTTATCGAAATGTGCGTATGTGGGCAAAATCGCCGGTAAAAAAGCTCGTTTTAATCTCCGAGATAAATTTCAACCACACTTTGTGCAAGTATTACTTACTACCTTGAAAGGAATACTCGTTGAGTAAGAACTAGCAACCTCCTATTGTGGTGTGGTGGGAGGAGGGTGATAATGTGCAGAGAGGGGGCGTGAGGAGGAGAAGAAAAGACAGAGAGAGGGAGGTGAAGCTGCACAGGTCCAGAGGTATGAGGAGATGGACGGAAAGGGAAGAGACGGAGATCGACAGAGAGAAGGGAGAGAAAGGAAAGAGGAGGAAATGGGCAGAGAGAAGAAGGAGGAGGAGATGGACAGAGAAAGGAAAGGACAGAAGGTGGACAGAATGAGGGCGAAGGAGCGTATTAACTATTAGAAGCTTGAAACTAAACCATACCTTGGCAACGCTGGGCACTCAGCTAAGTGCCAGTAGGACATAAAACGCAGACAAGTAGTAGCGAAAAGTGTGCTCTAAAAAAGAGAAATTTGTTATCATCGAAGAGCAATTTACATTTAGGGAAATATTTTTTGAAAGGTTTCGTAGCTCTGTGCGGAAGTGAAACGTGTACGAAAGGCAATTCAGACAGGAAGTGGATGGAAACGTTTGAAATGTGGTGGAACAAAGAAACGCGTAGGTCGGAGCCTAATGAGGAGGTACTGGATCGAACCGGGCTCAGATGCAACAAAAGAAGAGGTCGCCTGATGGGACACATCGTGAGACATCAAGTAATTTCAAGTAAAGCAAGGGAGAGCTGTGTGGTGGAAGGGTAGGGGAAGGTGGAGTTGAGGTGGGATGGGATGGGGAGGAAATAGTAGAGTTAGACCTGAGCGTAGCAAGCAGGATAGAATGGCGTGGCAGGCTGCATCAAACTTACCAAATGCAAGGTGCTTGAATGTTATGGATAATTCTAGTGGCCAATCACCCACCGCGAAGTGGAACGATTTTCGGTATTTTCGTTTCTTTATGATCACCACTTTACTGTGTTTAGTCGTTAGAGTCAGTTGTCTGTCTTCGTATCAGGCACTGCGTCGCGTAACACTTTAGGTTGGGTATCGGTCAATTCAGTGCGTAATCTGGTCAGTTATCGACCGCTGAATCTCATGTTGCTTGGTATCGATTTCTTCAGTTGAACTTACACGCTCGATTTCAGGTAATAAATATTGCAACTGAAATTGCAAACTTCGATATACTATCTGAAATATTTATACTTATTCCATGTTAGAATACTCGACTTATATTCTTGTGGTTAGCAAAGTTTGTTGACACACCACAATTACAAAAAATCAATAGGCTATGAAGCAATTTAAATAGCAATAGAACACAATCTAGTCTGATAATGACTGTGACTTTTAAACAACCATCTGAATTACTACAGGATTTAAACGGAATGTATTTTGCAGCTTCACTTACTACAAAGCTAATTACCTTTTAGGAATTTATTCTTTATCAGGAAGCGTAGGAGACGGAATATGTAGAGTGCGCTTTATATTTTGTCGAACGCCCTGAACAGAGTTAATATTGAAAAACGTAATATTTAAATTACGTCGTATCTCAGAATTTCGGAACACATTATTTGTGAAATTGTTAACACCATTATTCCTTTCAGATCTTTGCATCTTGAAAATAATACGTTAACACTCAAAAAGCCTCTTTCCGAGAAAAGCATGTTTTAAAATAAAGATTTGTTTAGACAATTGCACAGCTGTAATAGGCATCAGAAAAAAACATAAATTGTATTCTCAAAGAACAAATTATAACATAAATATTGAATTGGATGATGAAAAATATGATCTCATACCTTCTTATTATAGCCATATATGGAGTTCCTTTATTCGCCTGCGTAAGAAGGTGAGGATGTAGTCGTTTATTTGAAACTTGGGCGTGTCAGGGACTTGGAGATGTGCTGACCGCCACTTGGTTTACGGCTACAGTGCGGGGCACGCATATTTTTTGATGTGCGCTTCATCTACGTGTGAATTTTATGACGTGTTCTCCTACAAGTGTGACGCTCTTATATTAGCCATTGTACAGCGCTTTGTTAATCTGAACTGGTGTTACTCTGCTTGCGTAGAAACGAGTTTTATTAACTAAAACGTACGGCCATTGGTTTTAGTTCAAATTTCACAAGAAACTATCAAAATACCTGTGCGAAAGTGAACCAGTGATGTACAACGACGCAGCATGAAAGAGATGACGTAACGGAAGGTGTTTGACTGGACTACAGTTCCTTTCACAAATTTGGATTTCGTCATGCTAACATCACATGATAGTGTTAGCATCCACAAATTCTAGCTGAGAAGTTTGAGTGACGTTTCAGCCGGGAAGTGCCACTGAATTTGTTACTACCACCTCGCCGCACACAACGATGTCTCCAGTGAAGGGCCTCCGAACCGTGTCAGCCGCGACTTCATTGTTGTGGACACAGTGCAAGCAGCCTGAGATGTCCCATCCCGTTATTAGCTGTGATGCTTTCTCCCGCTGTTTGCGTACCTTCTCCTTTTATACAACGTGCATAATTGAGTTCCTCTCTTCCTTTACGTGTAATTAAGCAGCGTATAAAATAACTACCCAGTAAATCACAAGCGCGAGTACTGTCGTAGTCTTTATCTGTAGTTAAACCGTAACTAACATAACATCCAAGTAATAACAACATAAATTCTAAATTGCTAATAAATACTCATGTTGAATTAGATTCTCGCTCCGCTTGTGTGCACACTGACTGATGTCGTTACACAAGCCCCCCGCCCCCTCCTTCCCCCCAGCCACCCACCAAAAATGTTTGAAACCGGCTGCCCCACCCAGTATATTGCAGTACTGGTACTTAGGAATTTGTGCAGCTCTCATGACAACAGGAGGATGTGTTTGTGTCGTGACAGCCGCTGATTGGTTAGTGTTGTTTTCCTGCATCACCTGCTTCGGCTGCCACGTCGTCGTCCGGTGCTGAAAGTTTGCTGCGGGCTAGCGGAAAACTGCCGGAACTGCACTGCCGACAGAGGGAACTCCCACTGCATCCCTCTCCCTCCCCCAGATTTAATGGTAAAATGGCCTGGCGGACAGTCCGTCAAAAACTGAACACAGAGCAAGCGTGAAAACAAGAAAGTGTACTGAAATATGAAAAACAGAGCAAATTAGAACCAGTGATCGGTCCAATCTTAAGATCTGCAAACATCGAGTAAATTTCAAGAACTACGGCATCGTGGTAGTGTTGTCATGGTGTTGGACTGCCAGGTGAAAGGTCAGTGTTCAAATCTCCCTTGAGCCCCACATACAAATTTCTTTTTCCACAAATTTATGAACTGTCCGCCTGGTCATTGACGTGTCTGCTCCCAAAAATAGTTCAAATGGCTCTGAGCACTGTGCGACTGAACGTCTGAGGTCATCAGTCCCCTAGACTTACAACTACTTAAACCTAACTAACCTAAGGACATCACACACATCCTTGTCCGAGGCAGGATTCGAGCCTGCGACCGTAGCGGTCGCTCGGTTCCAGACTGAAGTGCCCAGAACCGTGATGAATGGTGAGAGCAGAAATGAACACAACAAACTGAACTGTGTTACAACAAAGTAATTGAAGAGTGAAAACTACCAAAACGGAACGGAAGAGTCATAACGTGCTGTACTTGTGAAGAACAAATAGGGGGCACGTACTTCTGGAGGTCCTTTAGTTACACCTTTCTGTTGCAAACGGACGTTACACAACGACACACATACAGATCCGAGTACAGCGAACAGGCCAGACGGACAGCACACAGTACTGTGAAACCTACCTCTTCACAGTCCAGCACTGTAACCTTGTAGTATCATTGCCACAGATACTACTACAACGTCGCGCCAACACAAGGTTGGCAGCCCGTCGCTTACCGAGCACAGCGCACTCTAGCGGGCTGTGCAGCTCGACGGAACTGGAGTGTGCCTCGTTCACTTCTTAGCTAGATTTCAACCTACGCAGACGCACTTCATAATCGGCCCTCTGCCAGTTCTGTAGTTGGCATTGATTCTCTGAGGAGGGCCCATCAGGCTTAGTCCCTGAGAATATGTTGTATTAGTTCACGGTGTTCCATGTTACGAGATTGTCCGCTCATAGCCGCAGCTGCAGTCCTACAAACTACTGAAGATAAGTGATTTCTTCTTGAATAATAATCCTTCTCTCTAACAGTGTGCCGTACCGCACATTATCGCAACCTGGACTCCTTCAGTTCCTATCAACTCGGCTTCCTACTTATTTGCATTTAGTAACGAGCTGAAAACACCCACGCGTTTTGTGCTACTAAACAGTGAGACACAATAAACCTCATAACCACCACACCGTTGCAGGTCCGAATCGTTCGATTTGTTACATCTTCAACTTGGACCGTCCACTATTTTGCTACTTTCTCGTACTTCAGTACACCTTCTTCCTGTTTTCATGCTTGATTTGCGCTCAGTTTTTATCCACTGGCCCATCTTACCACTAAATCTAAGAGGGCTACGATGGGGAGTTTCCCTTGTGAGATCCTTCCCCGTCGAGGTAACCAGGCACGTCTTATTCGCTCAGCTTCGATCGTTTACCCGTGGTCTAGGGGTAGCGTCTTTGATTCATAACCAAAACGTCTTCGGTCCCGGATTCGATCCCCGCCACTGCCTAAATTTTGATAAATAATCAGCATTTGCCGCCGAAGACTCCCGGCATAAGAAATCAGCCTCATTCTGCCAACGGCCTTGTCAAAGAGGGCGGAGGAGCGGATAGAGGTTCAGGCCACTCTCTTGTCCTAGGGGTAGGAAATTGCCCCTAAAGGCGGAAGAATCAACAATGATCAACGACATGAGGATGCAGAAGGCAATGGAAACCACTGCATTAAAGATACGTAACCTGTATCCACAGGACATGTGGCCTGTAGTTGAAGAAGTGTCATTATGATCTCTCCATTGGCAAAAGATTCCGGAATAGTCCCCCATTCGGATCTCCGGGAGGGGACTGCAAAGGGGGAGGTTACCATGAGAAAAAGATTGAATAATCAACGAAAGGATAATGTTCTACGAGTCGGGGCGTGGAATGTCAGAAGCTTGAACGTGGTAGGGAAACTAGAAAATCTGAAAAGGCAAATGCAAAGGCTCAATCTAGATATAGTAGGGGTCAGTGAAGTGAAGTGGAAGGAAGACAAGGATTTCTGGTCAGATGAGTATCGGGTAATATCAACAGCAGCAGAAAATGGTATAACA
Source organism: Schistocerca gregaria (assembly GCF_023897955.1). Lineage (NCBI taxonomy): Eukaryota > Metazoa > Arthropoda > Insecta > Orthoptera > Acrididae > Schistocerca > Schistocerca gregaria. The sequence goes on along the minus strand of NC_064920.1, from coordinate 3,239,190 downwards.
GGTGTAGGATTCGTTATGAATAGGAAGGTAGGGCAGAGGCTGTGTTACCATGAACAGTTCAGTGACCGGGTTGTTCTAATCAGAATCGACAGCAGACCAACACCGACAGCGATAGTTCAGGTATACATGCCGACGTCGCAAGCTGAAGATGAACAGATAGAGAAAGTGTATGAGGATATTGAAAGGGTAATGCAGAATGTAAAGGGGGACGAAAATCTAATAGTCATGGAAGACTGGAATGCAGTTGTGGGGGAAGGAGTAGTAGAAAAGGTTACAGGAGAATATGGGCTTGGGACAAGGGATGAAAGCGGAGAAAGACTAATTGAGTTCTGTAACAAGTTTCGGCTAGTAATAGCGAATACCCTGTTCAAGAATCACAAGAGGAGGAGGTATATTTGGAAAAGGCCGGGAGATACGGGAAGATTTCAATTAGATTACATCATGGTCAGACAGAGATTCCGAAATCAGATACTGGATTGTAAGGCGTACCCAGGAGCAGACATAGACTCAGATCACAATATAGTAGTGATGAAGAGTAGGCTGAAGTTCAAGACATTAGTCAGGAAGAATCAATACGCTAAGAAGTGGGATGCGGAAGTTCTAAGGAATGACGAGATGCGTTTGAAGTTCTCTAACGCTATAGATACAGCAAGAAGGAATAGTACAGTAGGCAACACAGTTGAAGAGGAATGGACGTCTCTAAAAAGGGCCATCACAGAAGTTGGGAAGGAAAACATAGGTACAAAGAAGGAAGCTGCGAAGAAACCATGGGTAACAGAGGAAATACTTCAGTTGATTGATGAAAGGGGGAAGTACAAATATGTTCCGGGAAAATCAGGAATACAGAAATACAAGTCGCTGAGGAATGAAATAAATAGGAAGTGCAGGGAAGCTAAGACGAAATGGCTGCAGAAAAAAATGTGAAGACATCGAAAAAGATATGATTGTCGTAAGGACAGATTCAGCATACGGGAAAGTCAGAACAACCTTTGGTGACATTAAAAGCAACGGTGGTAACATTAAGAGTGCAGACGATTCGTCTGATGTGATAGAAGAAGAAACCGGAGTCGATTTAGAAGAGATAAGGGATCCAGTATTAGAATCGGAATTTAAAAGAGCTTTGGAGGACTTACGGTCACATAAGGCAGAAGGGATAGATAACATTCCATCAGAATTTCTAAAATCATTAGGGGAAGTCGCAACAAAACGGCTATTCACGTTGGTGTGTAGAATATATGAGTTTGGCGACATACCATCTGACTTTCGGAAAAGCATCATCCACACAATTCCGAAGACGGCAAGAGCTGACAAATGCGAGAATTATCGCACAATCAGCTTAACAGCTCATGCATCGAAGCTGCTTACAAGAATAATATACAGAAGAATGGAAAAGAAAATTGAGAATGCGCTAGGTGACGATCAGTTTGGCTTTAGGAAAAGTAAAGGCTCGAGAGAGGCAATTCTGACGTTACGGCTAATAATGGAAGCAAGGGTAAAGAAAAATCAAGACACGTTCATAGGATTTGTCGACCTGGAAAAAGCGTTCGACAATATAAAATGGTGCAAGCTGTTCGAGATTCTGAAAAAAGTAGGGTTAAGCTATAGGGAGAGACGGGTCATATACAATATGTACAACAACCAAGAGGGAATAATAAGAGTGGACGATCAAGAACGAAGTGCTCGTATTAAGAAGGGAGTAAGAGAAGGCTGTAGCCTTTCGCCCCTACTCATCAATCTGTACATCGAGGAAGCAATGATGGAAATAAAAGAAAGGTTCAGGAGTGGAATTAAAATGCAAGGTGAAAGGATATCAATGATACGATTCGCTGATGACATTGCTATCCTGAGTGAAAGGGAAGAAGAATTAAATGATCTGCTGAACGGAATGAACAGTCTAATGAGTATACAGTATGGTTTGTGAGTAAATCGGAGAAAGACGAAGGTAATGAGGAGTAGTAGAAATGAGAACAGCGAGAAACTTAACATCAGGATTGATGGTCACGAAGTCAATGAAATTAAGGAATTCTGCTACCTAGGCAGTAAAATAACCAATGACAGACGGAGCAAGGAGGACATCAAAAGCAGACTCGCTGTGGCAATAAAGGCATTTCTGGCCAAGAGAAGTCTACTAATATCAAATAGCGGCCTTAATATGAGGAAGAAATTTCAAAGGGTTTACGTCTGGAGTACAGCATTGTATGGTAGTGAATCATGGACTGTGGGAAAACCGGAACAGAAGAGAATCGAAGCATTTGAGATGTGGTGCTATAGACGAATGTTGAAAATTAGGTGGACTGATAAGGTAAGGAATGGAGAGGTCCTACGCAGAATCGGAGAGGAAAGGAATTTGTGGAAAACACTGATAAGGAGAAGGGACAGGATGATAGGACATCTGCTAAGACATGAGGGAATGACTTACTAGAGGGAGCTGTAGAGGGCTAAAACTGTAGAGGAAGACAGCCAGTCAGTAGACTGATGAGAAAAAAAAAAAAACTACGACCGTTTCCTGGCTGCCGGTTTGATCACTGGTGGACGTCTTCTTTCTTTTCGCAGCACGTTGTGTGGGGCAGTATATGGTGAGTGTAACAGCGGTTGAAGTGTGTCAGCTCTGAACAAGTCATGCAACAGGTCTTTGTGAACGAAAACTTTCCTTTCACCATGCGTGACAGGTGGGGCAGTATGCAGCCGCTTCATTTGTGAGCTCAACGGTGGTGCCAACTCCGTCATTACTGCTGTCGACGTTGGTTGAAGGGTTGCCCATGTGTTAAGTTCCGTATACCGACTGAGCAGGTGACGCTGGAGATACTCCTTTACGGCTGTTCGCAGGCCCAGCAATATCAGCGGCAAGGGAACCGTCTGGGTTGGCGTGTAGCACAGCACCATTACTGGGGCTGCTGCAACCGCATAGTCCAAAAAGCTGCTGAGCTGACTTCCACTAACAGTTTTAACTTCCACCGAACACGATGTCACTAATTGAGCCTTTGCCTCAAAGTCTGTCGGGACGTCTCGTATGGGAATAGCTTCAGGCCACTTTGTAGATCGATCGACTGCCGTTATCAAATAGAGATAACCATCCAAATAGCGCAACGGCCCGACAATACCAACATCTATGTGCGGAAATTTCGTCGTCGGTGTCGGGAACGGCGCCATTGGTAGTAAGCCGTGACAGTTGCCTTCCAGGCAGGTACGCACCCGCTCTCTACAGTTCTTCTGTACTCCTGGCCACAGCATCGTACCTTTGACAACCGAATGAGCGCAGTCATGTAGCGCTCGGAACACTCTGCGTCCGTGTTCTGTTGGTATGTATGGGTGTTGTCTGTCCCGCGCTGTGTTGCAATATGGAACCGGGAACCGTCTCAAGTGCGGGATTGTGTGCTCACAATGAATACGTCACTTTCGTTGCTATTTCATCCAACGGCACTGCCTGTACTGTCACAGTTACGCGATAAGTAATCGATTACAATGTTATGATCGCCCAAAACGTGGTACAAATAGTTGCAAACTATGCAAAATATTCTGCCGTCTACACTGACACGATGACCCATAATCCGAAGAAACGAATGAACGGTTTGTTATCACCGAAGACTGCAAAATATCTGTCTTCCGCTGATGATCGATAATAGTTGACTGCTTCGTAAATCGCCAGCAACTCACGATCGCCAGCACTCCAGTTTATCTGATGCGGAATAAGGCTCAGTGAATAAAAAGTGAGTGGTTGAATAAAAAGTTATCGGTTTTCCAGCCGCGTCAATGCCAATAAAATCCGAGAACGTTTTATTCATGTATGCGGTCGCAAAAGACTCCGAGGGCACAAGTGAGTGGTTGTAATGGCCATCAGTGTTCCGTTACAGTGCCGCTCCAATAGCGTCTTCGCTCTCGTCCACCGTGAGAACTAGTGGCGCATTGGAGCATGTGTGAGCCGACCGTGCCACACACCTCGAAAGCGTTCTGACGAGCAATCAATGAATACTCCACCAACTACATATAACATTTCACGAAGTCAAACAATCGACGAAGTGACATGTCGGTAAAAGAAATGTCTGATATGGACTTTCTACCACACATTCCCAGACTAACGGATAGAACCGAACGTTTATTGCGCTACCACAGTGTAAAGACTGTTTATAGACCGACAAAGAAGATCAAAGCGTGTCAGATCGGCAAAGGAGAAAAGGCACGCACTTACAATGTACACTCGGAAAAGTTTATGTTGGAATGACTGGACGATCAGTCAACACTAGGATCCCCGAACATAATCGGAATTGCACGTTGGGGCAGGTGGACAAATCGGCCATGACAGAGCACGCGCTTTGTGAGACCGATCACATGGTAAAATTCACCGGCACGGAAGTTCCTCCTATAGAGAAGAGTTATCACAGTCGCTTGTTCAGACAAGCTGTAGAAATACAAAAACATGACAATAGCTCCAACAAGAAAGCCTCAAGGTGGATGGATCTTGGATTCCCGTGCGGCAGCGAACGATCGTTGCAGGTAGCAAAAGAAGAATCATACTGCAAATTGCAAACGACCACGGTAAAGTACTTGGACGTCAGCGCGTTAGGTACATGTAATCTGTGGCCGAGAGCCTGACTCCAAATCAAATGGCTCAAATGGCTCTGAGGACTATGAGACTTAACATCTGAGGTCATCAGTCCATTAGAACTTACAACTACTTAAACCTAACTAACCTAAGGACATCACACAGATCCATGTCCGAGGCAGGATTCGAGCCTGCTACCGTAGCTGTCGCGCTGTTCCAGACTGAAGCGCCTAGAGCCGCTCGGTCACTGTGGCCGGCAGCTCGACTCCTGTCCAGCACCATCAATGGAGGGTGAAAAGATTTGACAATGCAGCCACCCGTGCTGGCAAAACGTCAGAAAAGTCATCAAACTAACGTCGGTCAGAGAACCACAGACAGAAGCCACCTTCGTTTGCAGATCACTTAAAATGGCAGATCTGTAAGCAAATCTACCGCTCCCTTCCGGTATGAAAATGAAACAGTCTAATAAAATGTGGGGCACAGTGGTCTGCTTGGAAAAAGCACCGCACACTGGAGGGCCCTCTCACCGGTGCAAGTAGCTATCCGGTACAGGTCTGTGGCCTTAGGAGAATCTTGTCCTGAATGCGTGGCTGGAAGACGCTACACGGTCGCGGGGTAGTCTCTACGAGAAGAAGCTTATTGTCTTCCACTTTCTGCCACTCATCTTCCATGCCTCTGTATCTCAACAGCGAGCATGCAGGTGGATGGCACACTGAACTAACTGAAGATCAAGGAAAAACCTTCTAGACTGCTACAGCCGCCCTTTAATTCCCTACAATACCCACGAGCCCTGACACCCAGCAGAAAGACATGTACTTTCCCAGCCTTTGTAACTTTACAAGAGCGTCAAGGCTATTGTCGGCTAGTTTTTCGGCGGGATACACGCACTGCAGGAAACGAAGGTCATCTAGGAAATAGGAACGGACGAAGAACTTATCAGCCACGGCACATATCTATTCCAACGCCCTCAATATCATGGAGAATGGGGCATCGGATACGGTGAACTCTGGAGCCAACTTAATGTTAAGGACACTATCCGGGTGTTCATTTAAAATATCGGAAAACATCGTGTTATAAACAAAGGCAGAATGCAATATCTCCTGTACTACACCAAACGGAAAATTACACTGGGTCTCTGCCGCAGCCACAGTGATAGTCGGTCAACCACAGATCTGAGCCTGTACGTGCCCCACACGAACAGACTCCAGTGTACACTTTACGTGAATCCCAAACGGCTTCGTTGTCCATGTATGACTGATAAAGAGGTGTTCAATAGCTGGGCGAGCAACGGGATGGTGTGCTGGAATTGGGAGGAGCGTGGAGAGCACACGCTGGAGCTGCCGTCGGCTGTTGAGGGGCGGTTCACCAGCCTCAGCACAGAGGCTGGATTTGGTGGTGGCCCTGTAAGGGCCAATAGCCAGCCTGATGCCCTCCTGGTGTACAGCGTCAATTATCTCCAGGTAAGAAATCTTCACTGACTCATTTGCTGTGAACTGATAGCTCAGCCACGAACGTAGAAATGCCACATAAAACTAGTGCAGAAGCGCCCTGTCCACACCTCAAGACCTGTAACTAAGACACTCCAATTTGTTCAGTGCTGTCTTGGCTCTTGCCTTCAAGTCCTTGGAGTGTGGTAACTACGACAGTTTTGAGTAAAAAATTGGCCCTAGACACCCCACAGAGTCTTTAAAACGAAGAATGGCCCTCCACATACGCAAGTCACGTGAATGAAAACAACGAGAACTATTAAAACGAACACACACATACACAGACATATCTGTAGAGAAAGCGTAAAACCAGTCTTTGCAGCCCACTCCGCCAAACTCTTCACTGTAAGTTGCTGCTGACGACTCACTGTCGCAGTATTCGTGGAAGAGCAGAAGACTGCAAAGTCATCCACAAGCTGGACATACGCTGTACTGTGGACGTGATATTGTTGGTGGCTACGGCAAAGAGACAAACACTTAAAACACTGCCCTGGGGAACACCATTCTCCTGCACAAAACTAACAGCACATCACCGACTCTGTACCTAGAAAGGCTTTATGAGACAAAGGACTGAATGAAGATGGGGAGAAGGTCACGAAAGCCCCATTGGTGTATCTGACTGAGAATTTTGTGCCTCCAAGTAGTGTTGTATGACCTACTGAAGTCAAAAAATTCCCCTAGACAATGCTGGTTTCGTAGGCAAGCCTGCTGAATTTCTGCGTACAGCAGGGTCAGGTTGTCGATAGTTGTCCGGTATCTCCTGAATCCAGACTAACGAGTCACTAATGTCCAAACCAGTCGACAGCTGAACATGCGCTCTACGATCTTTCCTACACAGGTCACTAAGGCAAGTACTGGGACACATTTGGTAGTTTCCTTGTTTAAGGACAAGTGTTTAAATTGTCTTCCACCTCGAGTTGGGGAATTGGCCTATCAGCCATATCGAATTAAAACATCGTAAGAGGATTTCTTTGGTCACCATTTGAAGCTTGTCCAGCATGCCGTTTCATATTTGGTCGTGAGTGGGTGCTTTATCGCGAACATCAGACAGTATCGAATCCAGCTCCTACATGTAGAATGACCAGTTGTAAGTCTCAGAATTGTTGAATCTGTAGTCCAGCTTGTTGCCCCTCTCTACACTGGAATGGTAGTCGAGGTTGCAAAATGTTCTGCCATTGTCTGAGCAATGTCCCCTATCATTGTTTGGAGACACTGCTGTTTCAAAAACGCTGCTATAAGTAACTGACAGCTATTACTGGAAATCCTCCTGATGGCTTCACATCAGCTTGGCTTCTATAGCAAGTGGAACGATTGATGGATTCCAGGAACGCCTGTCATGACTTTTTCTTGCTTTTCCTAATGATGCATTCAGCCTTGGCCCCCGCTAATCGAAAGGCTGGAAGGTTTTGCGCCGTTGGGCAGCACCTAAAACGGCGCAGAGCTGCACGCCTGACCAAAATTTCTGAATGAGCAGCCAAGGGACAGGTTGCCTCCTAAGACGACCTGTCGATTCAGGATCGAAAAGTCAGCAGCACAGTGGATCATTCATGTAATGTGGTCTGCTCATTCCTGGACGCTGTCGCGGATTTCAAACACAGTCATCTGGCTGAAACAGCATCCAGTCAGCCCTGCTGATAATCCATCGTGATTATGCCATTTCAGGGAAAGCTCCATCCAGTAGGTGAATGTGGAGGGGGAAGATGTCACTGGAATGAAGATCATCAATGACTTCCCATTTAACAGAGTCTGCAAGTGCTTGGGAGCAGAAAGAGAGGACCATGGCAGAGAATGACTCTGAAGCTGCACAGAAATGAGCGAGAGAGCCTGTGCGGAAGATGCGTCATGAGGCTCTCCAAACTTGGCCCCCAGAGCAAGTAAGGGTCAGGCCCCACAAGACATGAAGGGCATAGAAGTCTCTCAATAATAGAAATGGACGAAGTAGTTACCTCAGAGCCAATCGCATATTGCAACGGTAAGTATAGCGGCGGCATTCAATTCATAAAACAACAGCGGCGCGGCGTATGTTGTAGCAGCCAACTGGCACGCAGCGGCACGCGCCGCCGAGCCATTTCTCGTGAGCTTCTCGAGAATTGCTTGAGAACTAGAGGCTCGAGAAATTCTCGTTGCGCTCGAGTCGCTGACCCAGCCGACTGCGCGGAGATGTCTTCGCTGGTCCGCAGCAACCGACCGACTGCCCGCTGGTCCGTCCGCGACTGCTGCCCCATCGCCACTGCACTGCTGGTGCGGCTCGCACTAGCTTCCAGACACACGACGGCGGAAATACTGAGTCGGACCCAACCGTGCAGGGGAAACACGCCCACTGACTACTCGACACCCTTGCGCTGGGAAGAGAGCGAGATACGTTCCACAAGATGGTAACTGAAGGGGCCCAGAAGCGCTCAAAGAGCCAGTTACACGTCGCGCGCTGGCACGAGCGACCTCTCAGAGCCAGTACGCCGACAATATTTAAAACAATCGTCAGTGGAACCAACGAAGACAAATCGGGAGTCGCACACACACACACACACACACACACACACACACACACACACACAGTCGACTCATGAACGGACGGCGAGCCAAACGCGTCGTCCGGTAGGATGACTGACCGACGATCCACCAAGACCGTGGCCCGGCTCAAGTGACGCGTGGCGGCAATGGTCGGGCGAGCCACGTCGACGCAGACCTCACTGCTGCTCCAACCCGACTGCACCAGTGCCGCATTGCGACTCCCGACTGGCAGGTCCCGACTGCGCTCTAGATGCCACCCAACCAACTGCAGCCCGAAGTCGCGACGTGAACTCCCAACGACGGACAACGACCTGTTGTAGGTTTGGAAGAAAGAACGACCAGTAAATGTGCACGAGCCTGTTCTTTTTGCGAGCGGCCAAAATTGGCGTTTCTGTGCTGTTGCAAACAAACTGCTTGTACAGGGTGGCGCACAAAAAGTGTTACCATTTTGTTTTTTAATATAAACATTATTGTCAATACAATGTGAAAGGAACATATACTACAATGAACAGCCGTCCATGGACATCATTCTGACTCAGCACATGCTCAATATGTCCACCATTTCGTTTCCTAACTTCCTTCAAGCGAACACTGAGGTTAGTGATTACCCTACGGCACATGTCTTCCGTAATTTCACTGCAAGTTTGAAGAATAAGTCTTCTGAGCTCCATCAAATCACGTGGACGTTTCGGGAAAATTTTTTCCATTAGGTACCCCCAAAGAAAAAAGTCACATGGATTGAGGTCTGGACTATTGCGGGGCCAATTTTGTCCGTCATTGAAGCGACCTGGAAACCTGAGTGAAATGGTCCGCATGTCGAAATGCTCGTGTAAAAACTCCAACACAGTGTTTGCAGTATGTGGCCTTGCTCCATCTTGCATGAACCACTGCATGTTGAAGGGCAAGGCAGTAGCAAGAATTATTGCGACGCATGGTCAAATAACGCTCGCTGTTCACAGCTTCTTCAAAGGAAAAGGGTCCAATATGTCCATGACAGGAAATTGCTGCCCACATTGTAATCCCCGGAGCATAAAGTTGTCGTTCATGAAGCACTTGTAGGTTTTCAGTGGCCGAAAAGCGTACATTTTGTTTGTTAACCACACCGTCTAAATGAAAATGAGCCTCGTCTGAAAACCAAACATTGTTGAGAGTTTCTTTCCTATCCTCCGCCCACTGAGCAAACAGTAGTCTCTGCTGCTTGTGTTCTTCAGTGAGCTTCTGTGCAAAGGTCATTTTGTATGGGTACATATGGAGGTCACTTAAGAATGCGTTGAACGGAGCGTCTGGATATTCCCAGTTGCACTGCTGCCTTTCTACACGATTTCCCGGGACTTCTCTGTACAACAACTCGTACCGCTTCAATATTCTCCGGCGAACAAACAGGCTTAGGCCGAGGTCGCTTCGCTTCCAATACTGTTCCTTCCTGTACAAATTTGTCGTACAACCTGTGGATGGTCTTTTTGCAAAGGACTCATCATGTGTTAAACTGTTGTCGAAAACGCCTCTGAGTCACAACAAAGCTTTTGGTATCATGGTTCAAATGGCTCTGAGCACTATGGGACTTAACATCTATGATCATCAGTCCCCTAGAACTTAGAACTACTTAAACCTAACTAACCTAAGGACATGACAAAACACCCAGCCATCAGGTGGCAGAGAAAATCCCTGACCCCGCCGGGAATCAAACCCGGGAACCCGGGCGTGGGAAGCGAGAACGCTACCTCACGACCAAAAGGTACGGACTTTTGGTATCATGAAAAAGTAACACAATTGCCGATCGTTGCTGTGACGTCAGTCTTCCATTGTCAGCCCTTTCTGCTTACTAGTCTCCTAGCAGCAGTATCGTGAATTACACGTCATTTCGTAACTCATTTGTTTTTCCAAGCTCTGCTGGTACTGCTGTAGAGATCCCAGAGAGATATCTAATGTGCGTCGTAGATTGTGATAGAAACAATTGGTAACACACTTCGTGCGCCACCCTGTACATGGCCCTTGTACTGTGGTGTCACCGCCAGACACCACACTTGCTAGGTGGTAGCCTTTAAATCGGCAGCAGTCCGGTAGTATACGTCGGACCCGCTTGTCGCCACTATCAATGATTGCAGACCGAGCGCCGCCACACGGCAGGTCTAGAGAGACTTCCTAGCACTCGTCCCCAGTTGTGCAGCCGACTTTGCCAGCGATGGTTCACTGTCTACATACGCTCTCATTTTCAGAGACGACAGTTAGCATAGCCTTCAGCTACGTTATTTGCTACGACCTAGCAAGGCGCCAGTATCCGTACAATTGACATTGTGAATCATGTACCATAAAGAGCGACGTTCTCCATTAATGGATTTAAGTTAAGTATTGCACCAGCTACGTTCGTTTTTCTCAGTTCTAATTCCCTTGTCTTGTTCCAGACCTCACGCCAGCCTGCGTGAGCTAAAACGCGTGCATTTCTGCCTCCTTTAGGAACACGGTTGGCTCTCCTGCCAACCACAACAGTAACACGTAGCATTACGTGATGGACAGTCCTGTCTTTTATGCCGAGCAAAACATGTAGGGCAAGACTTCACCAAATTACAGGCCTGTTTATACGCCTACGTTGTTGTCCGCGCGGCTGTGTACGCCCTCGTTGTTGTGGCTGCTTGAGGCGGTCGCGAGCAAAGGGCGACTCGACCCAAAAAATCGGAGCCTGGTCAAACTTATCGGCCGCTATGGCACCCGAATCGTATTGTTCTTGTATTTGCGTTGCTTGAGGAAGTGATAGATCAGAGTACTTTAAGATCTGTTCCCGTATTCTACTATCTGGGACATAGAATGTTACTGTATCTCTAATCATTAAATCACTGGAAAAGTTGCCATAACAGTACTTACATTTGTACTTCCTAGTCATGCCCGTTAATTCCGTGTACCACAGGCGGTGCGTCTGTTCCGGCTTTTTCTGCAAGCGAAAGAACTGCTATCTAGCTGCAGCTACTTGGACTTGCTGATCACAGTATTGAGTTAAAGCATACATTACCTGGTCACAGCTGAGTTCGTCGGGAGACGCGGTTGGAAATAGTTTTTGTATTAACCTGAACACTGGGGATGCCGCAATCGAAAGAAAGTATTGTAGATTTACAGTACCTTCAACACTATGAACTTGACAACGTACTTGGAACCGCGTCAGGTATTCGAGCCATTCCTCTTCCGTATAGTTAAATTAAAAATGGTTCAAATGGCTCTGAGCACTATGTGACTAAACTTCTGAGGTCATCAGTCCCCTAGTACTTAAACTACTTAAACCTAACTAACCTAAGTATATCACACACATCCATGCCCGAGGCAAGATTCGAACCTGCGCCGTAGCGGTCGCGCGGTTCTAGACTGTAGCGCCTCGTACCGCTCGGCCACACCGGCCGGTATGGTTAGATTGCCGGAACATTTTATGCTGGTTGGGGGCAATTGTTGGGCAGGTTTTTGGTTGGTTGGTTCTGTGGCTGACGCGGATTTTGCAGCCAGTAGTTGTTGTACCGTTAGCAGAGCAGCAATTTGTTGGTTTTGAAACTGAAAAGATCCAATAAATTGGCCGCCTGTGGCTGAGGTGCGGGGGCAAGAGTGGAGGGGGCGGGGTAGCCATGGTTTACACAAATAAATTATAGCAAAAAAGCATGCAAAGTCGCTGAAAAGAGAAATTTGATTAGTTCTGCGGCTCCCCTCCTGGAATACCTGCAAGACCACGACATCAACTGAGCAAATAGAAATGAGCACACCTGCAAACGACACACAAGAGAAGCAAGCAAAATATTCGGCCAAGCTGATAATCTTCGATCTGTGCTGTATCACCCTCGTTGCCACTGCTGTATTTTCGTTGCCACTGTTGTGTCATCGTCGTCACTGTAGAGTCTTGTACCGTGGGAAGCAAGGGAGAGGATGTTGTTTGTTGGCAGGTATCCTCTTTCTACAACACCACTGCACACAATTATGTATTAACGCGGTTCTTTATTTACATAAACGTGAAGCTACTTACCTTTAACAGAGTCCGTGAGTTACAGTACGAGCGGTTCCATAATAGTCCACGTTAGCCTCACTGCTGGTGAAGTACAAGTCCTGCTACGCGATGAAGGACAGAAGCATACTTGGAGTGCGAGTTAGTGCGCCAGTGACTGAGCTACTGGTTGATACTACGCTAGTAACTGCGACTGAGCCTTCTGGTCCACGGCAGCGATGTACATACTTGCCGTTGAGAGGGCGTTGGCGGCGTGTTTCTTGCGACCTTCTTGCTACATTTTTGCCGACCAGTGTGCTGGCGACAGCTTTAGCCAGCACTGTTTCACTGGCAATGCTGGATGATGAACCAGACTGAACGTTTGGAGAAGCAGGGAGCTCTTCAACGTAGGCCACCAAAACCACGTCTAATGTTCTGTTAGGAGGTATGAGCTCCGAAGTAACTTCAGCTGCACAAGGTTATTGACAAACGTAAGTTCTGGAGCTGACTCTTGCAACCTCTCTTTGGGTAGCAGCATCGGTTTTCTGAACGGAATGTTTAACAACTGAAGCAAAAGAGGTAGCCAAGTTGGGGGGCTGCATTGCCTTGCAGATCTTTTTTTGCCTGACCCTATACGGTGTGTTTTGTTGCTTTGATCTTCTGTATCTTCTTTCTTTCAAGGAAGACGCTTCAGTCCCTACTCCAGACAGGATGGTCTGCGGACAACTGTCACACTTTGGAGGAAGTGAATATTCAACTGCTTTGTGGGAAACCTTACCACTTTTGCCACCAGTGGCTTCTCCCTTACATCCTAGAGTGGTGTGCCAAAAGCGCTGGGATTTAAAACACCGCATTGGATTGGGAACATAGTGCCACACATTTAAGCTAAAGAAAACCTCCCTTGACATGGTCTGGGAGTTTTGTGCTATTAAAAGTGAGGATGAACGTATGGGATTTGATCAGATTGCCTTCCACCTTTTTAAAGATATTGTTCACAACTGTAGTACCTTGTTGGTTCCACTCAACTTTGAGGTCTTCTTTGGGGATGTCTGCCACGTCCCTGCATGTCACAATTCTTTTGCTATAGTTCAATATGGTGTGGAGCTCAGTTTCAATGACATATTCCCCAAAGATCTGGTTTCCTGCATGTTTGTCGCTTGTTGGGAACTTGAGATTTCGACCAGCAGTGCCCCATTTCGCAACAGCTTAACAGATTCTAAAGTGAAACTTCTTGGCAATTAAAACTGTTTGCCAGACCGAGACTCTAACTCGGGACCATTGCACTTGCCCGCGAAAGGCAATGATCCGGAGTTCGAGTCTCGGTCCGGCACACAGTTGGAATCTGCCAGGAAGTTTCATATCAGCGCACACTCCGCTGCAAAGTGAAAATCTCATTCGAGATTCTAAAGTAGCTGCAATGGTCTAAACCCTAAACCCTTCTTTGAATGCAAAAAGGTGATACCATTTCAAAGTTTCCCCTCTTCACTTTTAACTAATAAAAATACATTCCGATTATCAGCATACATTCTGATTATCAGCATGCATTCTGGTACAATAGGAACTAGAATTCTGAAACATTCGTAATTCTGGAGAACCTACTGCATGAGCTCTCTTGTTGGATTGGTCTTAGTATCTACCAGTGGACCATCTTTTTCACTGGGATGAGGAGGAGCAAGTTTCGAGAGTATCAACTCGGTCCCACGAGCAGCTGGAGATATAAGGGTCCACCCAGACAGGATCTCACTTGCCTCTGTAAGCCTAAAACAACAAAATTTAAAAAATAGAATTTAAAAAATTCTCACAACTGAGGTGCGACAGTTTCTTCAGAGGTTACCCGCTCACCACACCTTGAGACTGAGGCTTCTTAATAGAGGTTTCTACCATCCTCGCGATCTGGATGGTCAAGCCAAGCTTCCCGTTCCCTGTGACACACAACATTGGACCGTTGCGCTACACAGCGCCGCTGCAGCACGCCCAGAGCTCACGGTGACATGGGACTGGTGACGCTTGCCAGTCCCCAGCTCAGGATCCCTAGCATCGTCAAGCCAGTTCCCACCACACGATTGCTGAGCCCCTGAGCGTGCCTTGGGGAGGAAGCCACTACGCAGCAGGTGCCAGTTTGAGTCCCAGTTGAGTCGAAATCTTCCGCCTGGCCGGATAGCGGGTTTGATGTACAGAGAGGCACGTCTTGTTTGGCTGACATCACGTATGCGGCCTGCCGAACACTGTCGAAATCTCTCGAAACGCTGCTTACTACCCCAGCAACCGTCTAGGAGTTGCTGACCCGCTGTATGGTGTACGTGCAGAGTTCACGATGTCAGTAGCGTTCGGATTTGAACAACAGACCCTGGCGCCGTCCTGCGTCGCTTCACTACCATTGTCTCTGAAGCTGCCTCTCCACTAAGAAATCCGTCTCCTTCCGTACATCAGAGGCAGATAACCTGCTGCTGTTTTGTTAGACATAATTTGAGAACTTCATTTTGTTATATATGGATCTACGAACGCTAATCTCTTTACTTCGTGACACGTTGAGGTGAGCCAGTTTACAATACAAATGGTGTTGCTAGGTAGCAGCCGAGACGTTGTTCGCCGTTTGAGTTGCTATTGCACAGTGCTGTACACTCGGACAGTTCCGTACTAATGAATTAGCGGATTCAATGACCAGTACTGCGAGCAGCCAGGTGGGAAGCCCGTTGTCACCTATTACTGCCAATTTGTTTATGGATGATTTCGAGGAACGCTCCTTAGAGCCGTCGGCTTTGAAACCTAAGTGTTTTTTAAGAGATGTAGATAATACTTTTGTTATTTGACCGCACGGGAGTGAGAATTTGGACCACGTTTTAGAACTGAATTCAATGCACTCGAATATTCGTTCCACGATGGAGGTGGGAAAGAATGGCTTTCTCGATGTATTGGTCAGGAGGAAGGTGGACAATACGTTGTGACATCCGTCTCTAGGAAGCCTACTCGAACTCACTCGTATGTGCAGGCTAATAGTTGCCACCATCTGACTGAACGTGAAGCGGTACTTCGTAAGGTGGTACAGAGGGGCCTTGTAATCTCGGACCCTGAGAGTTTGTCAGCTGAGTTAGACCATATCGAAGTCACCTTTCGTCAGAATGGTTACAGTGAGAAATAGATCAGCCAGGCGTTGCGCTATCGATCAACGGGATGAGCGTTGATAATACTGAGGTGGTTCCAAGGTCTATGGGCCTTTCGCAAGGAGCATTTCGAAGAGGTTGATCGTATTTTACAGAAATATGATGTGAAGTGAGTGTTTCGACCACCACGTAAGGTCAGGGTCCTAGGTTCCGTGGAGGATGGTCTTAGTTTGCATAACGTGGATGTATACCGCATTCCTTGCTGTTGTGGCATGTCATACACTCAAGAGCCAAAGAAATTGGTACACCTGCTTAACATCGTATAGGGCCTCCGCGAGCACGCATAAGTGCCGCAATACGACGTGGTATGGACCACTGAAGTCTGAAGTAGTGCTGGAGCGGATACCATTAATCCTATAGGATTGTCCATAAATACGTAAGAGTACGAGGCGGTGGAGATCTCTTCCGAACAGCACGTTGAAAGGCATTCCAGGTATGCTCAATAATTTTAATGTCTGTGGAGTTTCGTGGTCAGTGGAGCCACTGTGTAGCAATTCTGGAAGTGTGGGGTGCCGCATTCTCCTGCTGAAATTGAACGAGTCCGTCGGAATGCACAAGAGACATGAATAGATGCAGGTGATCAGACAGGATGCATACGTATGTGTTTCCTGTCATAGTTGTGCCTAGAAGTATCAGGGGTCACATGTCACTCCAACTGCACACGCCCCATACGATTACAGAGCCACCACCAGCTTTAACAGACCTCTGCTAACATGCAGGGTCCATGGATTCTTTAGGTTGTCTCAATACCTGTACACGTCCATCCGCTTGATACAATTTGAAACGGGATTCGTCCGATCAGGCAACATGTTTCCATTCATCAACAGTCCAATGTCGGTGTTGACGGGCCCAGGCGAGTCGTATAGCTTTGTGTCGTGTTGTCATCAAGGGTACACGAGTGGGCCTTCGGTTCCAAAGACCAATATCGATGATGTTTCGTTGAATGGTTCGCACACTGACGCTTGTTGATGGCCCAGCACTGAAATCTGCAGCAATTCGCGGAAGTGTTGCACTTCCTTCACGTTGAACGACTCTCTTCAGTCGTCTTTGGTCCCGTTTTTGCTGGATCTTTATCCGGCCCTAGCTATGTCGGAGACTTGTTGTTTTACCGTCTTCATGATATTCACGGTATACTCGTGAAATGGTCGTACTGGAAAATCCCCACCTCATCGCGACATCGGAGATGCTATGTCCCATCGCTCGTGCGCTGAAAATGCCACCACTTTCAAATTCACTTACATCTAGATAACTTGCCATGGTAGCAACCGATCTAACGACTACGCCATACACTTGTTTCATATAGGCGTTGCCGACAGCAGCGCCGTATTCTGCCTGTTTACATCTCTCTTTATTTGAATACGCACGCCTGCATCAGTTTCCTTGGCGTTCCTGCGTATGTTGCTCAGACTACCAGGACTGTGGAGTACCAGCGTACTCACCACAAGCGGAACACACGCTTACGATAGCCGAGCAAATCCGCCACTGCAGAACACTGTCTTGGCACCGGTCATCGTATGGAATATAACCACACGGAGATTCTGGTATGCATTTCCAGGTATTGTGATAGTATCTTTAAGAAATCTCTTGAAATTAACAGACATGTCGGTGTTTGTGCAAATTCTGCAGGAATCCTATGGTCTCCCTTGTCAAAAAAACACAGGGACAGAGTTTATACTGTGTCACTCGTTGAGTGTTAATCACACTATCGATAACTTTTGACGTCGGTCATCTATGATTTGTGATGGCGGTATTGTTTACAGTGCCGTCGTGTGCGTGTGCGCTGTCTTTCCGGAGTTTCTGTGAAAACCGAGGTCTTAAATTCGCTTCCACAGCGCTCACTTGCTGCAGTTTTGCCTTGCTTTGTATGACACCAGCAAGCCGTTTCTTATCCAAAGAGGCACGCATGCAGAGACAGTGCTCGCGATGGAACGCTGCTTCGTGTGGCTCTTTGGCCTGGCCGCACACGCGACACGTCTCCCGAGGGGCTGGTTCGTCTGCCGTGCTCGACCCGACTGACCGTAGCGAGAATTCTCTCTGGCGTCGGCGAGGCGAGGCGAGGCGAGGCGAGGACCCAGTGTCCCACCAATTCGCTCTTGTTCTGCTCTTGGTTAAGCTTGTCACGTGGTCGCAGGTTGCCATTTCTCATCACCATGCTGTAAATCTGTCGGTGACTTCACTACAGGCTGTTATACTAAACAACTCATTACAAATGTATCCTACTGGCCGTTAAAATTCCTACACCAAGAAGAAATGCATTGGACAAATATATTATACTAGAACTAACATGTGATTACATTTTCACGCAATTTGGGTGTATAGATCCTAGAAAATGGTTCAAATGGCTCTGAGCACTATGGGACTCAACTGCTGTGGTCATTAGTCCCCTAGAACTTAGAACTACTTAAACCTAACTAACCTAAGGACATCACACACATCCATGCCCGAGGCAGGATTCGAACCTGCGACCGTAGCAGTCGCACGGTTCCGGACTGCGCGCCTAGAACCGCGAGACCACCGCGGCCGGCGTATATAGATCCTAGAAGTCAGTACCCATAACAACTGCCTCTGGCCGTAATAACGGCCTAGATACTCCTGGGCATTGAGTCAAACAGAGCTTGGATGGCGTGTACAGGTACAGCTGCACATGCAGCTTCAACACGATACCACAGTTCATCAAGAGTAGTGACTGGCGTATTGTGAAGAAGCCAGTTGCTCGGCCACTACTGACCAGACGTTATCAATTGGTGAGAGGTCTGGAGAATTTCCTGGCCAGGGCAGCAGTCGAACATTTTCTATATCCAGAAACGCCCCTACAGGACCTGCAACATGTGGTCGTGCATTATCCTGCTGAAATGTAGGGTTTCACAGGGATCGAATGAAGGATAGAGCTACGGGTCGTAACAAATCTGAAATGTAACGTCCACCGTTCAAAGTGCCGTCAATGTGAACAAGAGGTGACCGAGACGTGTAACCAATGGCACCCCATACCATCACGCCGGGTGACACGCCGTTATGGCGATGACGAATACACGCTCCTAATGTGCGTTCACCGCGATGTCGCGAAACACGGATGCGACCATCATGGTGCTGTACTCAGAACCCGGATACATCCGAAAAAATGACGTTTTGCCATTCGTTTTGCTGGTGATACGAGGCCTTTCGGATCCAGCACGTGTTCCGTATTACCCTCCTGAACCCACCGATTCCATATTCTGCCAAGAGTCATTCGATCTCGACCAACGCGAGCAGCAATGGCGCGATAAGATAAACAGCAATCGCGATAGGCTACAATCTGACCTTTGTCAAAGTCGGAAACGTGATGGTACGCATTACTCCTCCTTGCACGCGGCATCACAACAACGTTTCACCAGGCAACGCCGGTCAACTGCTGTTTTGTGTATGAGAAATCAGTTGGAAACTTTCCTCATGCTAGCACGTTATATGTGTCGCTACCAGCGCCAACCTTGTGTGAATGCTCTGAAAACGTAATCATTTGCATATCACAGCATCTTCTTCCTGTCGGTTAAACTTCGCGTCTGTAGCACGTCATCTTCGTGGTGTAGCAATTTCAATGGCCAGTAGTGTAACAGAATGCATTCATGTAAGAAGAGCTTTGTATTTCGATATTACAGTTAGGGATGTAAATCTGTTGCTATTACTTGCATATCGATTGGAAATGGAACTTAGGTCACTATGGACGGGTTTGAATCGAGTGTTCACGTTGAGTGGAACATGTAGGCTATACATGCCACTTTCATCCATGATCATTGTTAGATACTGATAATTCCACTGAATCAGTAACAAGTGAGTTCCATTCCTTGATATCTTTATTTTTTATGGTACCGTACCTCGATCTGTAGAAACGAAACCCTTGTAGGATCGTTTTCTTGTCCGTCTTTCTGCCTGCCTGTCTGTCTGTCTGTCTGTCCGACTGCTGAGAACCCTTTTCCTCAGGAACGAGTAGATGTACCAAGTTTAAATTTATGTCACTTTTTAACGTCCATGGTCCCTTACCGGTGTTAAGACATTTAAGCTTCTAAGTCAGTTCAGTCGAGAGATACGGCCATTTGTGTTACAACAGATTTTGATATTCGAAAAATCACTCATCAAAACTTATAGGCTACTTGCCATTGACCTGGTGTCATGAAATTTGACAAGACGTAACGTTTCACAGTAAAAGTAAAGTAAATAATCCGAAAATTCTTAATTTACAATTATAACACAAAAAACACTTTGTCAATTTTATCCGTCTCTCTGTTTGTCTGTCCGTCTGTTAACATGTCACCTATTAATGTCGATGGTTTCTTGGCGCTGTAAAACTATAAGCTTCTAAGTCATTTAAATAAAAAGGCACGGCTATTTATTTCACGTTTGAACTCTAAAACCTATAGGGCGCTTCCCGTTGACCTAGAATCATAAAATTTGGCAAGAAGGCTTCGCATGATGAGTAAAGGGAAAAATTAGGAGGAGAAGGAGGAGGAGGAGGAGGAGGAGGAGGAGGAGGAGGAGGAGGAGCAAGAGGAGAAGTAGGAGGAGAAAATTAGTGTTTAACGTACCGTCGACATCGAGGTCATTAGAGACAGAGCACAAGCTCGGCTTAGGGAAGGATAGAGAAGGAAAGCGGGCGTGCCCTTTCGAAAGAACGATCACTGCATTTGCCTTAAGCGATGTAGGAAAATCACGAAAACCTAAATCAGATGGTTTCAACCATCGTCCTTGCTCATGAGACTCCAGTGTGCTAACGACTGCGCACCTCGCTCGGTGGAAAAATCGGAAACTGTTAATTTGTACTTACATCACACGAACCAAATTTTTGTTTTGTCACTTGTTATCCAACTTCAGACATGAAATTAACCGATCTCCGAAGTCTTGCACTCCATGGGACCGATATCTTGCCGGTATCAATGTCTATAACAGGGAAATATTGTAAATATCCTCTATTCCAAGAATGCATAGAGTGTGTATATTCGTACACTCCTGGAAATTGAAATAAGAACACAGTGAATTCATTGTCCCAGGAAGGGGAAACTTTATTGACACATTCCTGGGGTCAGATACATCACATGATAACACTGACAGAACCACAGGCACATACACACAGCCAACAGAGCATGCACAATGTCGGCACTAGTACAGTGTGTATCCACCTTTCGCAGCAATGCAGGCTGCTATTCTCCCATGGAGACGATCGTAGAGATGCTGGATGTAGTCCTGTGGAACGGCTTGCCATGCCATTTCCACCTGGCGCCTCAGTTGGACCAGCGTTCGTGCTGGACGTGCAGACCGCGTGAGACGACGCTTCATCCAGTCCCAAACATGCTCAATGGGGGACAGATCCGGAGATACTGCTGGACAGGGTAGTTGACTTACACCTTCTAGAGCACGTTGGGTGGCATGGAATACATGCGGACGTGCATTGTCCTGTTGGAACAGCAAGTTCCCTTGCCGGTCTAGGAATGGTAGAACGATGGGTTCGATGACGGTTTGGATGTACCGTGCACTATTCAGTGTCCCCTCGACGATCACCAGAGGTGTACGGCCAGTGTAGGAGATCGCTCCCCACACCATGATGCCAGGTGTTGGCCCTGTGTGCCTCAGTCGTATGCAGTCCTGATTGTGGCGCTCACCTGCACGGCGCCAAACTCGCATACGACCATCATTGGCACCGAGGCAGAAGCGACTCTCATCGCTGAAGACGACACGTCTCCATTCGTCCCTCCATTCACGCCTGTCGCGACACCACTGGAGGCGGGCTGCACGATGTTGGGGCGTGAGCGGAAGACGGCCTAACGGTGTGCGGGACCGTAGCCCAGCTTCATGGTGACGGTTGCGAATGGTCCTCGCCGATACCCCAGGAGCAACAGTGTCCCTAATTTGCTGGGAAGTGACGGTGCGGTCCCCTACGGCACTGCGTAGGATCCTACGGTCTTGGCGTGCATCCGTGCGTCGCTGCGGTCCGGTCCCAGGTCGACGGGCACGTGCACCTTCCGCCGACCACTGGCGACAACATCGATGTACTGTGGAGACCTCACGCCCCACGTGTTGAGCAATTCGGCGGTACGTCCACCCGGCCTCCCGCATGCCCACTATATGCCCTCGCTCAAAGTCCGTCAACTGCACATACGGTTCACGTCCACGCTGTCGCGGCATGCTACCAGTGTTAAAGACTGCGATGGAGCTCCGTATGCCACGGCAAACTGGCTGACACTGACGGCGGCGGTGCGCAAATGCTGCGCAGCTAGCGCCATTCGACGGCCAACACCGCGGTTCCTGGCGTGTCCGCTGTGCCGTGCGTGTGATCATTGCTTGTACAGCCCTCTCGCAGTGTCCGGAGCAAGTATGGTGGGTCTGACACACCGGTGTCAATGTGTTCTTTTTTCCACTTCCAGGAGTGTAATTAAGTTTGTACAGAACCCTCACTTAGCGAGTCCTAATGGGATATGACCTTTTTTTGAGTACGCCGTGAAGTGATTTTTGCGCTCAGTTTCAATAACAATGTTCATTATGGAGGTTCAGTGTAGGTCAGTACACTCCGTAATAGGCGTGGTTTTTTTTTTTTTTTTCTAATGCCGGAAATCATTAACAAGTCTGGTGTCGATACCTCCGTTTTCAGAGTTCCGTATGTGAACTGGTAAAATGAAACACTTATAGTATCGCATTTTGACCATCCGTCTGTCAGTCCGACTGTTAAAAACCTGTTTTTTTGACAATTGTAGACTCAAAAATTAAATTTATTTCCCATACTAATGGGTTGTTTGAGGAAGGAGACCAGACAGCGAGGTCATTGGTCTCATCGGATTAGGGAAGGATGGGAAAGGAAGTCGGCCGTGCCCTTTAAAAGGAACCATCCCGCCGTTTGCCTGGAGCGATTTAGGGAAATCACGGAAAACCTAAATGTGGCCGGCCGGACGCGGGATTGAACCGTCGTCCTCCCGAATGCGAGTCCGGTGTGGCGACCACTGCGCCACCTCGCTCGATGCCCATACTAATGACTGCGGCCACATGGCAGTGCGCAAAACTGACGTTTTTCAGTGAATGCAATCAAAATATACCACCGTTTGTCACATAGCTTGATACTCGCAAAATCATACTTCAAAATCAAAATACAAATTTCAAGAAATGAAATCTGGCAACAAACAAGGTTCCACAGTACAATCAAAGGAAAAGATCCGAATATAGTTAATTTCTAATTATATCACACGAAAAAAAGTTTTTTGTCGTTCTCGAACGTGTTTGAATTCCTGGGACCGATGTCTTGCCAGACCGTATCGCTAACACAAAAAATCATTGGGATTGTCGATTCCCGGGATGGATGAACTATCTGTATACATAATTAAGTCTGTACAGATCCGTCACTGCACAAGCCCTAGGCGCCATTATGTGGGTATTTTTCCTAATCTTTCTTTCTCTGACACAAGCCTGTGTTTATCGAAGCTTGCAGCCTGAAACAGGCGACACAATGTTTGCAAGCTGTATTTAATTGCATCGGTACCCATTAAACTCTAATGCACTTCACGACGCCAAGACTATCATCACGTTATTCTTTTTTGTTCTAGTACTCGCACAGCAGGCTGATGATACGTACAACAGTGCAGCATATCACTTCTCACCAAATGGTCAGTCAAAACTTCTTTTTGTATTCAGAAATCGACTGTTTTCATCTGGCTGAAGTTCAGAGTTCTTTCAGATTTTACAAACTGTATAAACATGTATACTGCACGAAAGATATTCTAAAACGCGATTTCCACTGCGCTAACAATTTCATGATCTTTCTACCCACCTAACTTCACTTATTCACCTTACAGAGTTAACTGTTCATTTTCTTGTGAGGAACATGATTCTGTTTCCTGTTCCGCTTGGAAAGGTTAACATATATCATTGTAAGATGCGTTTTCACTGGAGCTTGGCGGAAAATCGGCTGTTATCACTAATTCATACACTATGTGATCAAAAGTATTCGGACACCCTAAAAAACAACACGTTTTTCATATTTGATGCATTGTGCTGCCGCCTACTGCCAGGTACTCCATATCAGCGACGTCAGTAGACATCAGACACTGTGAGAGATCAGAATGCGGCGCTCCGCGGAACGGGGACTTCGAACGTAGTCAGGTGATTGGGTGACACTTACGTCATACGCCTGAACGCGAGATTTCCACACTCCTAAACATCCCTAGGTCCACTGTTTCCGATGTGATAGTCAAGTGGAAACGTGAAGAGACGCGTACAGCACAAAAGCGTACAGGCCGAGCTTGTCTGTTGACTAACAAAAGACCGCCGACAGTTGAAGAGGGTCGTTATGTGTAATAGGCAGACATATGTCCAAACCATCACACAGGAATTCCAAACTGCATCAGGATCCACTGCAAGTACGATGACAGTTAGGCGGCAGGTGAGAAAACTTGGATTTCATGGTCGAGCCGCTGCTCATAAGCCACACATCATGCCGGCAAATGACAAACGACGCCTCGCTTGGTGTAGGGAGTGTTAATATTGGACGATTGAACACTGGAAAAACGTTGTGTGGAGTGACGAATGACGGTAAATAATGTGGCGATCCGATGGCAGCGTGTGGGTATGGCGAATGCTCGGTGAACGTCATACGCTAGAGCGCGTAGTGCCAACAGTAATATTCGGTGGTGGTGGTGGTGGTGGTGGTGGTGGTGGTGGTGGTGGTGTTATGATGTGGTCGTGTTTTTCATGCAGGATGTTTGCACCCCTTGTTGTTTTGAGTATCACTATCACAGCACAGGCCTACGTTGACGTTTCAAGCACTTTCTTGCTTCCCATAGTTGAAGAGCAATTCGGGGATGGCGATTGCATCTTTCAACACGATCAAGCACCGGTTCATAATGCATGGCCTGTGACGGAGAGGTTACACGACAATAATATCCCTGTAATGGACGACCTGCACAGAATCTTGCCCTGACTCCTACAGAACACCTTTTGGATGCTTTGGAACGCCGACTTCGTTTCAGGCCTCACCAACCGACATCGATTCCTCTCCTCAGTGCAGAACTCCGTGAATAATGGACTCCCATTCCCCCAAAAAACCTTCCAACACCTGACTGAGGGTATACTTGCGAGAGTGGGATCTCATCAAGACTAAGCGTGGGCCAACACCATATTGAATTCCAGCATTGGAGGGCGCCACAAACTTGTAAGTCATTTTCAGCCTGGTGTCTGGATACTTTAGCACATGGTGTATTTTCTGATCAGATGTTTCAAAAATGGCTCTGAGCACTATGCGACTTAACTTCTGAGGTCATCAGTCCCCTAGAACTTAGAACTAATTAAACCTAACTAACCTAAGGACATCACACACATCCACGCCCGAGGCAGGATTCGAACCTACGACCGTAGCGGTCGCACGGCTCCAGACTGTAGCGCCTAGAACCGCACGGCCACTCAGGCCGGCTGAGATGTTTCAGTAAAACGAAAACATGGCTACCTATAAATTACGCAATGGGTTTTAATCTGAATCTTCGTAGCCAAAGGAAGATTTGAAACTGGATAAATGGGGTACCAAAGTGAGTAGCGTGAGGTGTTTTGCGTAAAAGGGTTTAAATGCTGGAAGTGTTCTAGATAAATAAGAAGAACTTAAACAATGATCTGGGGGAATATTTTTATTCAAACTTTCGTATTCAAACGGCGATAGGAAATAAACAAATGGATCACCGTGAAAGTAGCTTTGCAGAAACATTTAATTTCCTTGAAAATAACGAGGATAATTAAGAAAAACTTAATTACTGATTTAGATAAAAGTTTTTGCCCATATGTTCGCTACCAGACCAGGAGTGGGAAATGGACAAATCGGGTATCCAATAGGCCAGCGTGAAGTGTGGTTGTGCAAGAATAAGATTTAATTGTTTGAATGAAGCAAAAAATTAAAAAAACATACTTACAGATTTGCTGGAAAACTGAAATACTCCACGAACAGTTTCTGCTTCCTCAAAAGTTCATCTTATCAAGATCTAGCCAATTCGTGCATAAAAAGTTGCATCTGCATGGTATTTAACTGCCAAAATGGCTTCCTTCGTACCAAGTACTAAATTCACAATATTTTGGGAACAGAAGATGCTAAGAACGCGATCATGTAAACTTCTCAACGGTAACGCCTCAGTGTGGTCGTAGATCTACAGAAGACTACAGTTTGTCCTGCAGCCCTCAGCACTTCACAGTTGATTGCTTAATACTTAGGAGTTACAGAATAACTGAAATTATAAAGATCACATAGATAATGTTGTGGGGAAAGCGAAGAATTCAGTTTATTGGCAGTATGTTTAAAAGATGCAACATGTCTGCTAAAGAGACTGCGGGATTACTGAAGAATGGGATACAACCCATCGGCTTTGACCACTGATGTCAGAAGTTACCACAGATGATGTATTCCACAGATTTAACAGCAACAACGCATCTTGAGAAAGAAAGGAATGTAGGATAGAGAAAACAGATGGTAGACATATATCACGTGCATTCATATTTCGAACATAATATTATGTGCTGATGTAATCTGTTGCCAACGCACTCGTCGGCAAAGAGGTTGCGAAAAGATGGATAACAGGCGCGAAGCAAGCGACCCTACCAGGAGAGAGGCCAAAGACAGGCTAGCAAGTAACGTGCCGCTAACGGCCTCACGGCCGCCAGTCTTTGGACCGCTGCTGCTGACTGAAGGGCCCAGGCAGTCATAGAGCCAGTCATCCAGTCACAGTCAGTCAGTCCAGTCAGTTACAGTTTCACCCAGTGAATCACAGTTACAGGCAGTCACCCAGTCGGAGTCACAGTTTACAGCTCAGGGTCAGTCAGAGCCTAGCGATCAGAGTAGTGGACATACCGGTAAGTGTAGATCATCAGCAGTGAGGCTACCGTGGGCTATTATGGAAGAGCTTGTACCACAACAACTTGCTTAAAGGTAAGTAGCTTTCTCTTCTGATAAATAAAGAACCCTGTTAATACATGTGTGCAGTTCTGTTACAGAAAAAGTATATCGGCCACCAAACAACGTACAAGACTCTACAGTATCAACAACGACACAAAAAAGTATATTTCTTCTTTGGGTCCTAGTATCCTATTCTCAGTTGACCTATATAGCTCAACTGAAGATTGAGACAGTAGTGCAAAAAAGAAAGAAAACAGAAAGGGAATGAAGTAATGTTGCATGGAATACCTCAGTTGACATTTATCAGTTGTATCCCGAACTTCAGCTGATCTGTATAGGTTAACTGTAATACGCGATACAAATTTAACGTATGTGGACTTCTTCGCCTTTGCTAGCACTAGTATCCTATTCTTCAGTTGACATAAGTAGGTCAACTGAAGTACGGGATACAAATGTTAGAGGTGTTGCTTTTTTCGCCTCTGCTACTACTAGCAACCTATTCTTCAGTTGATGCTAGTAATAGCGAAGGCGAAAAGGCCGACCTACGTACAATTTGCTTCCCACACTTCAGTTGGCCTACACATGTCAACTGAACAATAGGGTACAAATGCTACCGAAGACCAAAAGATCGATGTGCGTAACATTGGCATTCTGTACATCAATTGAACTACGCGAAGGCGAAAAAAGGAAACATACGTAAAATTTGTTGTGATTGGCAGGAGAGTCAACCGTATGGTTAAAGGAGGCCGAAATTCACGCGTCTCAGCTCACGCAGGCTGGCGTGAGGTCTGGAACATGACAAGGGAATTAGAATTGAGAAAAACGGACGTAGCTGGTGGAATACTTAACGTTAATCCATTCATGGAGAACGTCGCTCTTTATGGTACATGAGTCACAATATCAATAGTACGGATACTGGCGCCTTGCTAGGTCGTAGCAAATATCGTAGCTGAAGGCTATGCTAACTATCGTCTCGGCAAATGAGAGCGCATTTAGTCAGTGAACTATCGCTAGCAAAGTCGGCTGTACAACTGGGGCGAGTGCTAGGAAGTCTCTCTAGACCTGCCGTGTGTCGGCGCTCGGTCTGCAATCACTGATAGTGGCGACACGCGGGTCTGACGTATACTAACGGACCGATTTAAAGGCTACCACCTAGCAAGTGTGGTGTCTGGCGGTGACACCACAAAATTTCTATCCCATATTTCAGCCGATTTATATAGATCAACTGAACAATAGGATACTGGTGCTAGAGAAGGCGAAAAATGGCGAGATACGTAAGATTTGAATCCCGTATTTCAGAACGGAAGACCAGGATACTATCATAGTAGTTAAACTCAGGTACAGGGTGTCAGTGTTAGGTTTGTCGCTTTTTTCGTCTTTGCTAGCTCTAGTATCCTATTCTTCAACTGATGTATATAGGTCGACTGAAGTACGGGGTACAAATTTTTCGTATGCCGGTCATTTCGTGTTCGATAGTAGTGGTATCGACTGAAATATATCGTAATTATTCTGGTGCTAGCCAATGTGAAAAAAAAGCGACAGCTGCAAAATTTGTATTCCTTACTGCATATTCATAGGAACAGCTAAATCCATACCTGCAAACGAAATTCAGAAAGTAAAAATTGTTCAGAATAAAAAACAACACTTCCAAAATATCTAAAGCTCACTAAGAATGAAAATAAGTACCGATTGAATTGGAATGAACAATTTATTAAATTAATACAAGCGACAAAAATCGTACACAATGTCTACTCTGACTACACATTTGTTTATTTCAGTTCACAATTATGACGCCTCGCCACAAAAGGTAACGGACTTATTATCTACGGCCCGAAAAGAAAGACATAATCATCTATGTCTTAACTATGACGTCATTGGTCAAGAGTGACGGGTTGTGTCCCATTCTTCAGCTGACCGAGGCTGCCTGCGCTACGGTGGTCCTCCCTCTTCTGTTGTATTGCTGCACGGTGTGGGAAACCACATCAGATAGGATTGACACAGGACATCGCAAAAGTTCCCAGAAGGGCAGCACGTTGTGTGTTACCGCAAAATAGGCGACAGAGTATCACAGATATGATACGCGAAGTCTACAGCTACAATGATATTACTTTGCAATTTACAATTATGTGCCTGGGTTCATCGGGCCACCTTCAAACTCTCTACCGTTCCACTCTCGAAAGGCGCGCGGGAAAAACGAACAC
Source organism: Schistocerca gregaria (assembly GCF_023897955.1). Classification (NCBI taxonomy): domain Eukaryota; kingdom Metazoa; phylum Arthropoda; class Insecta; order Orthoptera; family Acrididae; genus Schistocerca; species Schistocerca gregaria. The sequence goes on along the minus strand of NC_064920.1, from coordinate 3,210,459 downwards.
TTGAATCTCTCTGTGCGTGCTCTAATTTCGCTTATTTTATTGTGATGATCCTTCTTACCTATTCAGGTGGTCGCCAACAGAATATCATCACATTCTGAGGATAAAGTTGGTGATTGACATTTTACGAAAAGGTCCTGCCGCAACGAAAAACGTCTTTGTTTTAATGACTGCCACTCAAATTCACGTATCATGTCTGTGACACTATGTCCCCTATTTCGCGATAATACAAAACGAGCCGCCATTCTTTGTACTTCTTCGATATCATCCGTCAGTCCCACCTGATGCGGATCCCACACCGCACAGCAATACGTCATAATAGGGTGGACAAGCGTGGTGTGAGCAGTATCTTTAGCAGACCTGTCGCACCTTCTAAGTTGTTCTGCCACTGAATCGCTGTCTTTGGTTTACTCTACCTACAACATTATCTATGTGATCGTTCCAATTTAGGTTATTCGTAATTGTAATCCCTAAGTATATAGTTAAATTTACAAAGATTTGTGTGACTTACCGCGTAATCGAAATTTAGAGGATTTCTTTCAGCACTCATGTGAATAACTTCATACTTTTCCTTATTCAGGGTCAACTGCCACTTTTCGCACCATGCAGATATCTTATCTAAGTCATTTTGCAAGTCGTTTTGGTCATCTTGTGGTGTCACCGCCAGACACCACACTTGCTAGGTGATAGCCTTTAAATCGGCCGCGGTCCGGTAGTATACGTCGGACCCGCCTGTCGCCACTATCAGTGATTGCAGACCGAGCGCCGCCACACGGCAGGTCTAGAGAGACTTCCTAGCATTCGCCCCAGTTGTACAGCCGACTTTGCTAGCGATGGTTCACTGCCTACTTACGTTCTCATTTGCCGAGAAGATAGTTAGCATAGCGTTCAGCTACGTCATTTGCTACGACCTAGCAAGGCGCCATTATCACTTACTATTGATATTGTGAACTATGTACCGCCAAGAGTGACGTTCATCATTAATGGATTAAAGTTAAGTATTCCACCAGTTACGTCCGTTGTTTCTAAATTCTAATTTCCTTGTCCTGCTTCAGATCTCACGCCAGCCTGCGTGAGCTAAATCGCGTGCCTTTCGGAGTCCTCTAGTAGTAACACGGTGTTGGCTCTCCTGCCAACCACAAAACATCTGATTATTTTACAAGACGGTAAATGACAGAATCATCTGTAAACAAACGAAGAAGGGTACTGACATTGGCTCCTATGTCGTCAATATAGATCAGAAACAATCGAGGGTCTATAACACTTCCTTGGGGAACGCCGGATATTATTTCTGTTTTACTCGATGACTTTGTGTCTGTTACTACGAACTATGATCTTTCTGACAGGAAATCACGAATTTAGTCGCACATCTGAGGCGATATTCCATAGGCAGACAGTGTGGCTAGAAGACGCATGTGAGGAACGCTGTCGAAAGCCTTCTGGAAATCTAAACATATTGGATCAATTTGACATCCCCTATCGATAAAGCTCGCCGTTGTGGCCGAGAGGTTATAGACGCTTCAGTCGAACTGCCCGACCGTTACGATCGCAGGTTCGAATCCTGCCTCGGGCATGGTTGTGTGTCATGTCCTTCGGTTAGTTAGGTTTAAGTAGTTCTAAGTTCTAGGGGACTGATGACCTCAGATGTTAAGTCCCATAGTGCTCAGAGCCATTTGAATTTGTACCTGTCGATAGCACTCATTACTTCATGAGTACAAAGAGCTAGTTGCGTTTCGCAGGAACGATATTTTCTGAATCCGTGCTGACTATGTGTCAGTAAATCGTTTCCTTCGAAGTAATTCATGATGTTCGAACAAAGTGTACGTTCCAAAATCTTACTGCACATTTCTCAATAAATCGTTTTCTTCGGATGACTCATGGTGTTCGAATACAGCATATGTTCAAAAATCGTTACTACATATCGACGTTAGCGATATGGGTCTCTAATTCAGCAGATGACATCTACATCTCCGCAAGCCACCCAACGGTGTGTGGCGGAGGGCACTTTACATGCCACTGTCATTACCTCCCTTTCCTGTTCCAGTCGCGTATGGTTCGCGGGAAGAACGACTGTCTGAAAGTCTCCGTGCGCGCTCGAATCTATCTAATTTAAATTCGTGATCTCCTCAGGAGGCATAAGTTGGGGGAAGCAATATATTCGATACCTCAATCAGAAACTCACCCTCTCGAAACCTGGCGAGCAAGCTACACCGCAATGCAGAGCGCCTCTCTTGCAGAGTCTGCCACTAGAGTTTGTTAAACATCTCCGTAACGCTATCACGGTTTCGAAATAACCATGTGACGAAACGCTCCTTCAACCCGATCTGGTACGGATACCACACTCATGAGCAATACTCAAGTATAGGTCGAACGAGTGTTTTGTAAGCAACCTCCTTTGTTGATGGAATACATTTTCTAAGGACTCTCCCAATGAATCTCAACCTGGTACCCGGCTTACCAACAATTAATTTTGTATGATCATTCCACTTCAAATCATTCCGCACGCATACTTCCAGATATTTTACAGAAGTAACTGCTACCAGTGTTTGTTCCGCTATCATATAATCATACAATAAAGGATCCTTCTTTCTATGTATTCGCAATACATTACATTTGTCTGTGTTAAGGGTCAGTTGCCACTCCCTGCACCAAGTGCCTATCCGCTGCAGATCTTCCTGCATTTCGCTACAATTTTCTAATGCTGCAACTTCTCTGTATACTACAGTATCATCCGCGAAAAGCCGCATGGAACTTCCGACACTATCTACTAGGTCATTTACATATATTGTGAAAAGCAATGGTCCCATAACACTCCCCTGTGGCACGCCGGAGGTGCTTCCTTTCTTGGGTATTGGTGCGGTTTGTGCCACACCGTGGATATCTCCTTCTAAGTAACTCGTGTTGGCAGTTGTTTCCGGTTTCAGTTCTGGAATATTTACTTTGTCTTCTTTGGTCGAAGAACTTCGGAAAACAGTATTTAGTAACTCTGCCTTAGTGGCACTGTCATCGGTAACATTGCCATTGTTATCGTGCAGTGAAGGTATTGATTTGTGTATTTCAGCTGGTGTGATTTACGTAGGACCAGAATCTCTTTCGATTTCCTGCCAAATTTCGAGACAGTTTCATTGTTGGATCTCGCACTGAAGTTCGCTTTGTGTGAAATTTTGCACGCATTTTTTGTTTCTTCTGCATCAGTGCTCTGATATTTTTTGTTTACCATGGGGGATCAGCAGCATCTCTTACCAGTTTGTTTGGTGTATGTGTGCCGCCGATACTGTATTTCTTTGAATTTAAACCACGTCTCGTCTACGCTTACACGTACAGAGTGATAGGAGTGGGAACTGTCTCTTAGGAAGGCCTTAAACAAATATTTATCTGCTTTTTTAAACAGCTGTGTTTTGGGTTTATGTCTGGTGGTTTTCGATGCTACGCCACTCAGTCTCGCTACCGCAGTCTTGTAGTCACTAATTTCTGTATCCGTCATGATACTCTCAATTTGATCAGGATTATTGTTGCTAAGAGGTCAAGTATGTTTTCGCAACTATTTACACTTTGAGTGGGCTCCTGAACTAATTGTTCAAAATGGTTTTCCATGAACGCATACAGAACGATTTCGGGTGACGTTTTATGCCTACCTCCTACTTTAAACATGTATTTTCACCAACATATCGAAGGTAGGTTGAAGTCACCACCAACTACAACTGAATGAGTGGGGTACCTATTTGAAATTAGACTCATGTTAACTTGTAACTGTTCCGCAACTGCATTACCTGAGTGGCGGTAGCAATAATTAAAACAAAGCCGTCTTCCTTTGCGGCAGGATATTTTCACGAAATTTGTATCATCAACTTTCTTCGTCGAATGCGAAAGTATTTTGTTGGCGCCCGTCTACAATGGGAGAAGTGATCACCCTATTAAGACTAGGGAAATTAGAGCTCCAACGGAAAGAATTAAGTGTTCGTTTTACCAGCGCGCTGTCCGAGAGCGGGACGCCAGAAAAATAACTAAGATGTGCTTCGGTGAATTCTGCCAGGCACTTGACTGTGAATTGCAGTCACATAGCTGTAGCTGTAGACGTAGACGTGGATTTAGCTGGAAACAGAACTGTTGGCTCTCAGGGATCTCCTTACGCTGGCTCGACAATAGAATGTCTCAAGCATCGCCTGAGGTACGTAACAACAATGAAGGTAAATAAGCGTGTGAGAAGAACCGAGAAAGGGAAGATCGTCCAGGAGCACGCACTTACATGAAAGAGTAGAGAGAAAATTGCTTCCAGGCATTGACACTTTCCCAGCCAAGTCTTGCTGCGTTTGCGATCGCCAAATTCGTATGGCGTACGGATAAGAAAATGATTATTTTGGATAAGGACATGTCTGTCGATGATGACGGAAAATTATGCTATCTGCCATCAGGTGAAGCGCGCGAGCGTGGCCCACCGCAATACACGCCTGATGTTCTAAATCTACATGGATACTCTGCAAATCACATTTAAGTGTCTGGCAAAGGGTTCATCGAACCACCTTCACAATTCTTTATCATTCCATCTCGTATAGCGCGCGGAAAGAATGAACACCTATATCTTTCCGTACGAGAACTGATTTCCTTATTTTATCGCGGTGATCGTTCCTCCCAATGTAGGTCAGGGTCAACAAAATACTTTCGCATTCGGAGCAGAAAGTTGGTGACGGGAATTTCGTGAGAAGATTTCTCCGCAACGAAAAACGCCTTTATTTTAATTATATCCATTCCAAATGCTGTGTCATCTTAGTGACACTCTCTCCCCTATTTCACGATAAATCAAAACGTGCTGCCCTCCTCTGAACTTTTTCGATGCACTCCGTCAACCGTATCTGGTAGGGATTCCACACAGCGCAGAAGTATTCTAAAAGAGGACGGACAAGTGTAGTGTAGGCAGTCTCCTTAGTAGATCTGTTGCATTTTCTAAGTGTCTTGCTAATAAATCGCAGTCTTTGATTAACCTTTCCCACAACACTTTCTGTGTGTTCCTTCCAATTTAAGTTGTTCGTAATTGTAATTCCTAGGTATTCAGCTGAATTTACAGTATTTAGATTTGAATGATTTACCGAGTAACTGAATATTAACGGATTCCTTTTAGTACTTATGTGAATGACCTCACACTTTTCGTTATTTAGGGTCATTTGCCAGTTTTCGCATCGTACAGATATCTTTTATAAATCGTTTTTCAATTTGTTTTTATCTTCTGGTGACTTTATTAGTCGGGTCATCTGCAAATAACCTGAGACGGCTGTTCACATCGTCTCTCTAATCGTTTATGTAGATAAGGAACAGCAAAGAGTCTGCAATACTACCTTGGGGAATGCAAGAAATCACTTCTGTTTCAGTCGATGACTTTCCGTCGTTTACTACGAACTGTGACTTCTCTGACAGGAAATCTCAAATTCAGTCACATAAATAAGACGACATTCCATAAGCACGCAATTTCACTACAAGTCGCTTGTGTGGTACAGTATCAAAAGCCGTCTGGAAATCCAGAAATACGGAATCAATTTGAAATGCCTTGTCAATAGCACTCAAGATTTCATGAGAAGAATAGTTCAAAAGAACGACGTTTTCTAAATCCGTGTTGACTTTGTACCAATAGAACGTTTTTTTCGAGGTAATTCATAATGTTGGAACAATATATATTCCAAAGTCCTGTTGCATATCGACGTTAATGATACGGACCTGTAATTTAGTGCATTATTCCTACTACCTTTCTTGAGTTCTGGGGTGACCTGTGCAACTTTCCATTCTTTGTGTACGGATCTTTCATAGTGCGAACGGTTGTATATCATCGTTAAGTATGGAGCTATTGCATCAGCATATTCTGAACGGAACCTAATTGGTATACAGCCTGGAGAGATGTTGCAGATAAGAAAGGAAGTTGAACAGTTTGCCATCGCGCTATTAGCTTTGGAAATGACCAGAAGCATCAATTACGTTCCACTGGCTGGTGAACCACTAGAAAAAGAACTCGCCAAATTCAGTAACGTTCGTTGGATCACAATCGATGAGTGTTTAGTGATTGCACGTGAAATGTTAGCAGTGATCGACAACTGACTCAGAGAAGTGAAACGGCGGCCAATGGTGAATTCGATAACCTAACTGCTGGTGTTATTGGAGACCTGTTTCAGTTGCAGGCTGTTCTCGGCTCCTGGATTTTCAAGCAGCCATTGTCTTGCAAGCACACTCTTAATCTGTGGTATCTCATTGGTTTTGTGGAATTCCGTCATGTTATTCGACAGCAACATTATGTCTTTATTGAATTTCCAAATCGTCTTCGGGAAGGCATTTTCACCTGAATATCCTTGATGTCAGAGTTAGACATGAAGTTGATTTGAGATTGGAGAGTGTGGCGCATCTGCTTCACGAATGCGCAGAGCAGTTCCTGAGGCTACCAGAACTCTCTACAACAGTTTATAAAGTTGTGCCATCGACACGTACTCCAAAATGCCAAGAGGATGCAGGAAAGCCAGTGCTGAAAAAGCACCGTAAACACAACTCCAATGACTGTGGTGGACTTGATAAAATCGCCACTGTAATTTTGCGCTCGAGTTATGTTGAGGTAAAATACTTCATTTACGGCTGGTTTCATCAATGGTGCTTTAGGTAAAATTGTTAGATCCGTTGGACGTATCGAGATTGTCGTTACAAAGTTCAGCAACCGCTGAAATTTCACGTTATCTTCGACGAACCTCTCAACAACTCAGCTAGTGATAAATTTATTTATCTATTCCATTTGTAGCTGTCGATTATGACTGCAAATACATCATGAAAGTTCAGCGACTTCAACTACCTGTGACACTGAGCTGGGCTACAGCTGCTCACAAAACGTAAATGCTTACATTTCCTGCAGGTGTGGTCTACTCATGCAGACGAATATTCCTTGATGTGTAAAGTGGGCATGTCATTTTGATTTTTGTAAGTTATCGATGTGCACGTCAGAGAGGGAGAGGGAGAGGGAACAAGTTATGTTACTGTTCAACGAGCTTTGGTCTTGTCATGGCACAACTTTGCCTCTGTACAGTCATATACATTCTTAATTGAAGTGTGGTGGGTGATGGACGTTTTCGGTAGTGCTTTGTGACTTGTGATTGTATCTGTTAGATGAAGAAATATTTATTGTTAACGACAGCAAGGATGAATAAGATGTATAAGGTGTATACCGGAAAGCGAAAAGAATATAAATTTTGAATAATGTTATTTTTGAGAAGAAAAAATTTGAAGTAAGAGTTCTGCACTGCGCTGCTAGGAATGATTATTGTCAGCTAGTTACCTTGCTCAGAGGTGAGAGAAAGACCACCCCAATTCTCTTATCTTAATTCACGAATTAATACATTAACTGATTAAAGTGTTTGGTTTTTATACAAATTCCCTGTTAACATTGTACCTTCTTTAAATCATTGGCACTTTGTTAAGGATGATATTGTTCAGACCAATTATGTGTGTGAAGTTTTACTCTCTTTTTGTACACTTCATTCTAAAAATGTGGTTTGGAATACCATTTTATATCTTTTGTAGGATTAGTTAGTTTCTCCATCCCAATGTTTAAAGAAGTTTTATGATTACACATTACACCATATGGCAAGCAACAGTTTGAATATTGTTTGGAAATTTTATTTAAAAAATAGAAATCTAGCTTAGCCACTGGCTACTTGCTGTTTGCAGTTACGTTTTCGAGAAATCTGGAACAATGTGGTCAAGACGCGAGGTCAATGAAAATTTTAATTAGGACCAGGTAATTGTTTTACTTCAGTTGCGCCTTTAATACAAAGACGAGTTGTTTTCAAATCAGTTACACTTCAATTCAAATTATGTTCTGTTTGGTGAAGGAGTAGCATACAAGTTTAAGCTGGATGACAGTTTGTGGCTACATAGTTTTGGTAATATATAGATTTTTCATAGAGTGGGAGGTAAATCTGGGGTAAGTTTCATGCAGAAACGCATAGTGGGGAACTTATAAGTAGTCAAGTACTGGGTGGTTAAAAATAAACAGCAGATACTCACAGAGGTGCATTGTTGGCTGTAATTACCGTATGGCATCGGAACGTGACATATGCTACTGCGCTAATGTGAAACCGATTTACACTCGAAAAAATTTAGTTTCAATTTTGGTCACCAGATGCAAATCTAAAAAAGCCCCAAATAAACTGACACGTAAGTAAGCATCGTGTCTTATCACCTACACCCATCCCTGTACATTGTGCATTCCGACGGACTTGGAAAATTCCAGCAGGACAATGCGACATCCCACACGCCCAGAATAGCTACAGAATGGCTCCAGGAATACTCTTCTGGGATGGCTTACAACTTGCTATTCAGAAGAGGTCTTCATTCCCTCGTACTCTTACGGATTTTTGGACAGCCCTAGAGGATCCATTGAGTAAATTCCATGCAGAATTACCTCAGATATTAGCCGAATCCATGCCACGTCGCGTTGGGGCACTTCCGCGTGCTCGTCGGGGACCTACACGATATTAGGCAGATGTACCAGTTTCTTTTGCTCTACAGTGCATAATAAAACCAAGACAATGCCTTTCTCACTTGTATGACATATGCTGTCCATGTCCTGCTTAAGATCCCTTACATATGGATACTTTTCTATAAGTCCTGCTTGCATTCACAGCGCCGGATTAGCCTCTAGTGGACAAAAATTCCAACAATTTTTTCCAGCGTAAATCGAGTCCGCATTAACGCATTAGGATATCTACAAAGCTTGGTTTCCGGAGCTGCACTTTAATTATAATCACTCTGAAATTGTGACCAGCGAAAGAATGCTCCAGCGCAAAAATGGCGAATATGTTCCTCTTTAAAAGTATTCAGAAAATATCGTTCTTGCGAAGCACAACAAGCTCTTTCTACTCATGGAGTACAGAGTGCTATCGACAGGGGACGTCAAATTGATTCCACGTTTTCAGATTTCCATAAGGCTTTCGAAATCGTTCCTCACAAGCGTCTTCCAGCCAAACTGCGTGCCTGTGGAATATTGACACAGTTGTGCGACTGGATTCGTGATTTTCTGTCACATTGGTCACAGTTCGTAGTAATAGACGGAAAGTCATCGAGTAAAACAGAAGTAACTGAGCTGTGGTGCTGCTAACCACAGCTATTCAAAGCTCCTAGGAAGCTAGAGATCTTTTCTGATGGACAAACTTGTGGTTGGTACATAATTTCAATTTCAACTAAAGAACAAATTTCATTATCAGAATAACAATATACCATTTTAATTCGGACCTTTATCCTCTTAAGAAAACGTACAACTGGCGTTCACAAATGGCAGAATCTTCTACTTAAAATTCTAAATTATTCACACCCGTTAAGTTAATGAATTTAACAAATGTAAAATCAAACAAATTCAGAATTTTAAAAAGTTTGTCTCGTGGTTCTAGGCGCGCAGTCCGGAACCGTGCGACTGCTACGGTCGCAGGTTCGAATCCTGCCTCGGGCATGGATGTGTGTGATGTCCTTAGGTTAGTTAGGTTTACGTAGTTCTAAGTTCTAGGGGACTGATAATAACAGCAGTTGAGTCCCATAGTGCTCAGAGCCATTTTTTTTAAAAGTTTGATTTAAATCTGTTGCTAGCTGCATCAACAGACGAAAAGGTCAGCTGTTAAAAATCAACTGGATGGAGTTGCCTTGTAAACATATTCATGAGAAAGGTTAACACCACCAACTGAAATACAGCAATAACAGAATGTCTAAGCTAATCGCTTAGTTGGCCAAAGCTCCGCATGGACCAACAGTGAGGTGAGCCGTGGCGCTCGTTACTGGCGCGCCAGTCTCTTGGATGTCCAAATCGATCCTTCAGTGTTTCTTATCTTTGCTTGCCTTTTTGTTTTCCGCACTCGTGGGGCGAGTGGTGACGTTTGTTCGGGGTACCTGCTGAGACGCCGCGAGGTACGAGGTGGGAAGCAACCACTAAATGTGGAGTCGGTTGTGCGCGGTCTGCCGGTTCGGGATGGAGGATATGTGTTGGCTGCCTGCCTGTCTGCTCTCCTCATTTTGCTCGCCGTGCCTAGCGACCGCCTAGCTTAGGTTGCTGCCTGGTGTATCCTATACGAGCCATACCGGAAGTCCAGCAGAAGTTAAGCAGCCTTGTGTTCTTTTAAAGACAAGGAGCAAATGTAACCAATTTTGATGGGCTCTTAAGTGTGGCCTTAGCGTTTACACGGCCTTTGGAGAGAGCTAATTCTTTTAAATTTAAATAGTTGGGGTTGCCTGTCCTTTATAATCTTTTGGGGGTTTTATTTGAATTTTCTCTTTGGGGTTCCTTCCTTGTGCTTGGTTAAATGTTTACTTGTACAGCGGGAAGCGACTCCTGTTTAAAACTCAGAGGAGGTGTTTGATGTTACTGCCGCCTCCGACATTCTTTTTTTTTTTTATCTATTGAGTGTTGTCATCCCTTCGAGCGACCTGGTGTCACACCTCGTTAATTATTGCTGGTTTATGTGTACTAAATTTTGAATTGGCCATTTGAATTAATATTTTGGAGCGCAGTATAGCACTAAGGCAACCTCATTGTATACCACCTTGTGCCCCGGTCTAGTACCTTAATTTTCAGGGGCACGAGGTAGCTCCACTACCGGTTTTACTGATGAGCTCCAGTCAGAATCTTAAGTTTGCCCCATGTGCGTCTGGGAATACAGAGATGAGCTTTAGTGTGACTTCAGTGCTAGTCAGTTAATGGAATCTTCATTTTGGCTTGGCTTCCACTGAAGAGTTTGAGTGGAGCGTAGTGTGTTAGATTTGTTATTCAATTAAATAAGTGTGTTTATTTAATGGGGAGCAAGACATTTAAAGACTGTTAGTAATAACTCCTCTAGTTTCTGGGTATTGCTAATTCGTTCCAAATAGCCTACTGCTTATTCAATGGCAAGGCTGTTGATTAGTAGGTTACTGAGAGTACAAAAAATGGCTCTGAGCACTATGCGACTTCTGAGGTCATCAGTCGCCTAAAACTTAGAACTAATTAAACCTAACTAACCTAAGGACAGCATACACATCCATGCCCGAGGCAGGATTCGAACCTGCGACCGTAGCGGTCGCTCGGCTCCAGACGGTAGCGCCTAGAACCGCACGGCCACCCCGGCCGGCACTGTGAGTACAAATTCACGCTATTTATTTGTTGCCGAAATTGTTAAAGTGTGTGTGTCGTGATTCCATCACTAGGTAGGTGTTTGAGCTAAATTGATATAAACCTTACATTGCCTCCTTAAAATTTGTTACCAACAGAAACCCTTAAGAGAAATAAGTTTTTTCACTGTTTATGTTAACCTTTACTGGGAGCAATATTTCATGTAATTAAATTTTCTCTTAAAATGTGTATTTCTCTATTGTGTCCGGTTCGTAACACGTATCATGAGGTTTCTGTCAAGTAGGACTCCAACACGACTGCCAGGGAAGCAACTGCCGAATCCGCGCGGCAAGGCAAACTGACCACGGGCCAGACCACAAAGAGCGCTTCCTAAGTCTATAAAAAACTAGAACTAAAGTTAGAGTACACAGTGACAGACCAAATACACACAAAGGAATACTACGTAAGTCAGGACCCAAAAGGGCGTGAGAGTAAGACGGACAGGCTCAAGTGACAATGCCTAATCCTACAAAAGGCCTTTTAAAGCTTATCAGTGGTCACAATGAAACTGACTTAACGAAAGCTCTGCCCTTCACATCAAATAAGGTCTAAAACCAAAACTGGGCAAGGAGCACACTAGTTAACATACTACATCAAATTAAGACTGCAAGGGCCCTTTAAAACAAGCAGTAAAGCTCAATAGACTCCGCCCCGCGGAAACACCACTTCGAAGCCTTCGACTTCGTAAGTTCTATACGACATGTCACCATAAGTTCTATACGACATGTCACCATAAGTTCTATACGACATGTCACCATAAGTTCTATACGACATGTCACCATAAGTTCCACAAATTTTCACAGGTTAACAGCAGAATACGAATCATACGTATCTTAATGCTTCCAGTTACGCGGTGAGATGATGTCCAGCATGAGATGACGGGCCCGCCGCCGTTTAGCACGCAATCGCGTCGACTGATCAGAGACATCCACCCGGCGCAGGGCAAAACGGCGAGGACGGCGAGATCCAGGCACAGCGGATAGAGATGAAGGGCCTGCCTTCAAAACATGTTGCCTGTTGAACGCCGACCGGAGAGAGAGAGAGACCGCGGCCACACGCCAAGCCGGAAAACCAAAGGCGGAACAATCAGAGATACAAGACCAGACGAGTGTCGACATCAGAGACGCAAATTGAGCATAACTAGCGCCAGTCGCCACGTCTCGTTAATATCCGGCGTTCCCCAAGGAAGTGTCATGGGCCCTCTGTTGATCCTGTTCTATATTAACGATATAAGAGAACCGTCTTAGATTGTTTGCATATGATGCTGTCATTTACCGTCTTTTAATGTCATCAGATGATCAAAACGAATTGCAAAATGATTTAGATAAGATATATGCATGGTGCGAGAAGTGGCAGTTGACCCTGAATAAAGAAAAGTGTGAAGTTGTTCACATGACTGCTAAAGGGAATCAGCTAAATTTCGATCACGCGATAAGTCACACAAATCTTTGTAAATTTAACTAAGTACTTAGGGATTACAATTACAAACAACCTAAATTGGAAGGATCACATAAATAATGTTATGGGTAGAGCAAACCAAAGACTGCGATTCCCTGGCAGAACACTTAGAAGGTGCAACAGGTCTACTAAAGAGACTGCTCACACCACGCCTGTGCGCCGTATTGTGAAGTTGCTGTGCAGTGTGGGATCCGCAACAGGTCACACTGACGGATGTCGTCGAAAAAGTACAAAGAAGGGTGCCTCGTTTTGTACTATCGCGAAATAGTGGAGATAGTGCCACACACATGTTACGTGGAGTGGTAATCATTAAAAAAAGGCGTTCTTCGTTGCGACGGGATCTTCTTATGAAATTTCAATCTCCAGTTTTCTCCTCCGATTGCGAAAACATTCTATTGCCACGCACCTACATAGGGAGAAATGATCATCACGATTTTCTCGCGCTTCGTTCGAGAATAGAACGGTAGAGAGACAGATTGAAGATCATTCATTGAACCCTCTGCCAGGCACGTTATTGTATCAGAGTAATCATGTAGAAGTAGATGAAGATGTAGTGGTATCTGACAGAAAAGTGGCAACCAACTGTGTTTCGTTTGACCCTCATTCCGCCTTCCTTACCAAACAATGATTTTGTCGTTCCGACGTATTCGCGCTATATTTTAACACAGAACCTCCTAAATCCTTTTACTCAGTCTCTCTTTGAATTTAAGCCTTCATACACAGCATGTCTCTCTCTCTCTGCTACTGTCTACAAGTGTCTATCTCCCACCGACTCGCTTCGCTGGGTAGCCGCGCGGTCTCATGCGCCTTGTCACGGTTCGCGAGGCTCCCCCCGTCGGAGTTTCAAGTCCTCCCTCGGGCATGGATATGTGTGTTGTTCTTAGCGTAAGTCGGTTTAAGTTAGATTAAGTAGTGAGTAAGACTAAGGACGGATGACGTCAGCAGTTTATTCCCATGGGAACTTACCAGACATTTCCAGTTTCCGACCATCTCCATTCTCTCCCATTGCTTTACAGTGTATCCCACTGTAACCATTTCTTCTCCAGTCTACACTGTCTCTTTTTATCTTTCTTTCCGACTGCGACAGTCTATGCCATACTTTGGCAGCTCAAAAATTTTGTGTAGATCGAACTTGTTTTGAACCCGACACCCACGTGTTTATAATTTCGAGCTAATATCTACACATTAAAGTTCGCCACAGTCCTCTTGCTTTTGTTCCCACTGCTTCCATCCCCATCGATATCTCTTTCTCTTTCGCAGCCACTTTTTATCTCCCACCGTCACGGTCTCCCCTCTCTTTCCGCCCACTGCCGCTGTTTCCTGTCTGTTTCACCGTCAGTATTTCTCTGCTACTGTCTTTCAGCACAATGAAGTACGAGTATGTCGGCATGCCAAAATTTTTTGTGAGGAAGCGGTATGAGGAGTGAGTCAATTGGTTCCCGACTTTTCTGTCACAGTCTTTTGGAGAGTAACATATTCGCCTTTTTTGTGCTCCGACAGGAGCGTGTTTGCGCTGGCTCCGTTCTTTCCCCTGCTATATCATGTAGTGCTGCTTATATAAAAATAATTGTGTAGCTCAGTAAAGTTTTGGCAATTGATTTGTACAGTTCGCCACATTTATAAGCATTGACACATATATGACGTAAGGCTAACAAAAACCATTTGCGTCACACTTTTTCTGGATACTTTGCCCATCGATCGCAAGTCACAGAAAACGACCGGCTCATGATTTGGATCCTGAAAAAGTAAAAATGTTATTACTAATTTAGCAGTTTTCTTAACATAATTTTTGACAGTCATGTTAACTTCTTTTAATATTCCTTTTAGCCGACCTCTCGTTATTGCCGTAGCACTCTGTGCATATTTGTGTAGTCGTGAAATTCCTATTATACATAGACAGCGCATCATAACCTTCTATTTGTGAAAAAAATGCTGACTGGAGACAGTTCGGTGCCCACACAAACCTTGAAATGACAGGAGAACCTTCCCCATGTGTTCACTGCATCAGTTAAAGCTACGTTTACGTCTGAGACCGGATATAATGTGTATATTGAATGTAAATAAGTTATACACAACTGCAACCAGTCACTTTTTCTCAATAATAATGCTTTATTACATGAACCGGTTTTCGAACCTTTTCAGGTTTCGGGAGGATCCTATACTATCACAAACCAGCACCCAGCATTATGCTACCAGTAATGATGTAACTTCCCGGATCCTCCCGAAAGCATCTGGAGATGAACCTGGAAAGGTTCGAAATCCGGTTCATGTAATAAAGCATTATTATTGAAAAAAAGTAATTGGTTGCAGTTGTGTATAACTTATTTACATTCAATATACAGTCACGGTTCTAAAATATCCGTAATGGATAAGCATAGTTATGTGTGTATTTTACGTGCTTGTGCACAGTAACGTTGAACCTCTGGCTCTCGGTAACGGATAATTATGTCCGAAAAAAATTTCAAAGTTCCTCGAGAATATCATCTTAAGAATGTATGGTAAAAATTTCGACGATGGTCCTTGAATACAAATTACAGAAGTGGCCACCCCACTTATTACTTGTCATATGGCAATATATATACGAAAATTACAAAACTACTACACGTCAACATTTATCACAGCTCTCCAGCATAAAAAACTTTGACATCGAGGCCATTTATGTATTTTCTAACATCACTAGTCCCTGTGAAGAAACCTTCGAAAGGACCTTTGTAGGCACGTGCGGGACATGACGATACAATGTGAGCAGCTGTCTGTCGTTCCACACCACAGTCACAGGAGGATGATGAAGATTTGCCCCACTGGTAGAGAGTGTCTGCACATCGTCCATGGCCCGATCGGAGGCAGTTCAAGGTAAACATAGCTGCTTGAGGCTGCTCGAATCCAAGGGAATTCTTTTGGATGCAAGGCAGCTTCAGACAATGTGACGAACAGTTTTGTTGCGAGCAGCGTTGAATTTATTTTCCTTTAGTGCCCTGGCAGTGATGAGAGTGAGATGTCTCGATCTTAGTCTTTCTCACTCCTCAGAAAATACGACATCTATTACTGGAAGATTGGTGTCATTAGCAATCTTCTGATACTCACGCAGTGGCGCGCTTCTCCGCCTGTTGTCAGGAGGTGGGAGGTGACTCAGAAGAAGTAGCCAGTATACGAGAGTAGATCGTATTGACCAACTAACAATGCGCATGGCCTCGTTAAGCTGCACGTCTATCTTTTTTACGTGTGCACTGCTAAGCCAGATAGGTGCTCAATACTCTGTTGCTGAGTACACTGAGTACACCAAACCGAGTGCTGCCATCAGGAGTGTGTCTGATGAGGACCGCAGAGTTTACGGGGAATGCTGTTCCTTGTTTTGAGCTAGTCAGATGTTCACGAACAAAAACTAGAACTGACGCCTGGGCTTTGAGTCAAACAGAGGTTGGATGGCGTGTACAGATACAGCTGTCCATGCAGCTTCAACACGACACCACAAGTCATCAAGAGTAGTGACTGGAGTATTGTGATGAGCCAGTTGCTCGGCCACCATTGACCAGACGTTTTCAATTGGTGAGAGATCTGCAGAATGTGCTGGCCAGGGCAGCAGTCGAACATTTTCTGTATCCAGAAATGCCCGTACACGACCTGCAACATGCGGTCGTGCATTATCCTGCTGAAACAGAAGCGGCAGAGAATCATTAAGAAAATAGACAGATGGTGCAGTGAACACAAACTACACATAAACATAACAAAGAGGCAAAGTGCCCACGAATGCGGAAATCAGTATCAGAGGACAAAAAATAAAAATCTCATCAGACTTTGAATACCTAGGAGTGACATTACAACCAACAGCCAAATGCTTCACAAAACATATAACAGAACGTGCAGCCCAAGAAATAATAGCAATACAGGACATCAAAAACATCCGCGTACTCAGTCTAGAAACAGCCATGAAATTATTCAACATAAAAATCTTGCCAATCCTGGCCTATGGGATGGAGGTTATATGAGACCACCTGACAGAAAAAATCTAGAAACACTAGAAAAGGTAAAATCGACCTATCTAAAAAGACAACAAGATCCAGATTAGTGTACCTGCTAGCGAGAGAGACATTCCTAATTGAAGACATCAGACTTCGATATATGATGCCGCACACCAGGGCTTCCAGAAAGCAACTGAAGATCATGGACAAACGAGAAAAAATATGGCCGGAGTTTAATGGCACCGAAGCATTGACGAACCGCTCATGGACAGCACCAAACTACTAACAGCGACATGTCGTAAGTAGACTTTCTATTCACGGCTTCCATCATCTAATCTGCAAAAACAAAACTTATCATGACCCAACCGCAACATGTGTATGTGTACTGTGTAACGAAGCCTGTGAACGATATCACATAGAACTGTGCAGTAAAAAAGTGAAATCGATAAATGAATATGCAAAAATGTAAAATGTAAATGTAAAATGTTAAGCAAAGTAACTGTATATGGCTATTTGGCTTCAATTTTATTAAACATAAAATTATCCTGCTGAAATGTAGGGTTTCGCAGGGATCGAGTGAAGGGTAGATCCACGGGTCGTAACACATCTGAAATGTAAGGTCAACTGTTAAAATTGCCGTCAATGCGAACAAGAGGTGACCGAGACGTGTAGCCAGTGGCACCCCATACCATCACGCCGGGTGATACGCCAGTATGGCGATGACGAATACACGCTTCCAATGTGCGTTCACCGCGATGTCGCCAAACACGGATGCGACCGTCATGATGCTGTAAAGAGATCCTGGATTCCTCCGAAAACATGACGTTCTGCTATTCGTGCACCCAGGTTCGTCGTTGGGTACACCATTGCAGGCGCTCCTGTCTGTGATGCAGCGTCAAAGGTAACCGCAGCCATGGTCTCCGAGCTGATACTCCATGCTGGTGCAAACGTCGTCGAACTGTTCTTGCAGATGGTTGTTGTCTTTCAAACGTCGCCATGTGATGACTCAGGGATCGAGACGTGACTGTACGATCCGTTACAGCCCAGCCTGTCATCTCGACTGCTAGTGATACGAGGCCGTTGGCATCCAGCACGGCTGATAGTCATTGGATCTCGACCAACGCGAGCAGCAATGTTGCGATCGATAAACCGCAATCGCGATACGCTACAATACGACCTTTATCAATGTCGGTAACGTGATGGTACGCCGGTCAACTGCTGTTTGTGAATGAGAAATCGGTTGGAAACTATCCTCATGTCAGCACGTTGTAGCTCGCCACCGACGGTAACCTTGTGTGAATGCTCTGAAAAGGTAATCATTTGCATATCACAGCATCTTCCTGTCAAATTTCGCGTCTGTAGCAATTTTAATGGCCAGTAGTGTATTAACCACAGATCCCTGTGGCAAGCCATTATTAAACACTTTTGAGCAGCTAGTGTATTTTCATGAAGTTACTGTACATGTCCTTCCAGTTAACATGTTGTCAATTAGTTTTATTGTCCGTTTGCATGGGACAAGTTGCAATAATTTATAAAGCAGCCCATGCCTCCAAACCGTGTCACATGCTGCACTTAGATCAACCGTATCAACTGGTGTTTGCTGCATCATTTGGCATCCTGCTTCAATAAATGTTGTTAAAGATAAGTCTTCATTAGTGCAGCTCCATTCTGGTCAAAATCCAGCTTGCTCGATACAAAGGCCCTGAAAGATTACTGGGCTAATCCGATTATAAACAACTCTTTGAGGAACTTATAAATAGTGCTCAATAGTGTGACTGGACGATAGTTCTTAGGCTGGTCTAATGCCTTTAGTATTGCTATGATTGCTGATCCAGATCATAATTACCGAGAAGAAATCCGCCATCCATCCTTTTGCGTAGTTCCCAATGTGTAGAAGAAGTTCTGGGTGGGTTCCGTCACTTTCCAGTGCCTTTCCGGGTTTTGGAGTTCTAAGAGCAGCAGAAATTTCACGCATAGAGGAAATTCTTGAGAAATCATATTGTCCATTAGTGTCCCTTTTGGGCAATGTAAGTTATGAGTTTTATTCCTCGGTGTCCTTGATGTAGACAGTAAATGTGATGCAATCCTATTAGTTGAAATATGGCTCTTGTTCCTTTTCTTTCCATCCAGCTTCCTTAGAATGTCCATTCTTTACTAATTGATGTCTGAACAATGATTGACTCAGCAGTCTCTGATTGGCTGTCTTGAGGCTATGAAGTAGGTTCTGCGCTATTTTCGGACCCATTTTTTAGATATTCATATTGTTCCTCAGTAGTTTCATTCAAACCAGGAATATACTGATTCCAGTAGCTCAGCTTTTTGCTTTTGAGGGAATCCAATCAAGACATTTCTCCACATTTCTAGCAAATACATCTCACTTTGCTTTTCTGAAGTACCATGAAGGTCGTATAAATGATCAAACGAGTGATATTTTTGTCCCTGTTTCAATGAAGATTGGACTGTGTTGTCTGTGTGGCAAGTCTTGTAATACTAACCACGAACTTTGGAGAGGTAATTCACTTTCATTAGCTGTTACAAAGCATAGATCGGGATTACACTCCTGTTTCCAAGCTGCTGATACGAATGTTCCGTGATCCTTTGCATCAAACACCAAATATCTTCTGCTCAATTTACAACGGCTTTACAATTTTCATCCCTTTCCTTATACCTGTATCGAGTGTGGTGGCTGTTAATATCTCCGAGGTATGGCGGGGTGTTGTGATACTGGGATGATCTGTGGAGGCCAAGAGGTGAATGTCACTGAGATCAGATGCAGATCATAGTTGTGCATCCTTGATTGAGGATCGTATGTATGTTGCCACTCAATAAACACGGTGGTTCGTTTGCTCCTAATAATTCAAATCCAGGAATTTTTCCTCTGATTCACTTGCCCTTCATTTTCAGTGTGTGTTTCCTGAATAACAATAACAGCATTTATGTTATATTTTTATAAAATCTTCTGTAAGACTTGACTTTTTGATTTACTTATGCCTTCATTGTTGCTCTGACATACCTTGATAACAGGTCCAAAGTTTATAACTGGAGGACCTTGAGAGGAACCTTGCGAGTCCACGTCTTGTGACAAGTTATTTTTGCCTAGAGATCGGTGAGGTTATCTGGGTGCCGCCTCTTCTTGGCTTTAGATTTTGGCCTCTAAGTGACTGTTCTTACACCGCCAAGAGGACACGGGTGACTTTTGGTACGTCACAGGCACGAGCAGTCATTGTCCCCATAATTAGTACTTTTCGTACGCAAAAATCATAGCTTTTGGGTCCTCTCAGGGACCGCCCATGAACATATCGTGCTTTTATTAGCCGCCAAATGTCCACTCGAGAACGAAATGTCCACTCGGGACAACACCTAATGCAAAAGAACCAACTGATTTGCTCAATTTGTCTATGTTCTTCCGATAGGCATACAAACGGTCCCCAGCCCAAGGGCTGTCCACAACACTTGGCCCCTTATCTATGTCAGAAACAGAACCCGAGATATGATTACCTCAAAAATGGCATTCTCGTACGCGACGTTTTGGAACATACTGTACAGCGCACTGCGTCCCCTACTGGTGTTGAGCAGGTTTAGATCTTCCGTCTGTTGTTATTTTGGATTATATTAACGAAGACCAACTGTTCCACTGCTGCACATCGCCAGATGATGCCAAAGAGTATCGGCGTTTGAGATACCTTACACCGTTTGCTGCATAGCAGCACTTTATAATGACGATCTAGCTGCATTTTGACTATGCCAACAGCGAGCATGAAGTTGATCATCTCAAGAACTGAGGTTATGTAATTCAACCACTAATCACATTAGAAATTGTGAATTTCTTTGTTTCATGTTGAAAATTGAAAGAAAATTCGATTCACAACATAAATTGAAACTTTTCTGCTTTCTCCTGATCTGTACGCTATTAATAACAACAGAATACCAATCGGTATTTAAATATGTTTTAATTCGTGCTTTGTTAACAAAACATAATAAAAAACCTCGAACAAAAAGGCCACATGTTTTGTGAAATCATTTGTCTAAAAGTAAAATATCAAATGTATTAAAGAAACATTTGATGTCTTTTGAATTATGCTCGAAATCGTGTAAGGCAAATGAGGTACCAATTGAGAATGTAAAGCCCAATGTCTAACTCATAAGGTTAAAGAGCACTAAAGGATATTTCGTGGCGGATTGCGCAGACAAAACACGCCGTTGTTGTGTGGCGTTGACATCTCGCTGTCCTCTGTGGCGGAACACGTGAAAAAGTTCCTCCAATTCTTCTGCCTCAAAAATGTTCCATCTGAGAGTCTTTCAAGAACCAGGAAAGAGCATGCTTGCGGCACAGGACGCAACGCCTCCCTTACAAGTGCTGTCGTCGTCACTATTTTTGCTCACTCAGTTTACCAGGTGTAAAAAAGTTAATGATTTCGAGAATAGTTCAAAGACTCGTCAAATGTTTCTCTTGTCTATTTTATTACTTACTTTTACAGAAAAAGAACCAGCTGCATGAACATCAGGAACTCAAATGGAAAACCAGTACTAGGCTATGAAGGGGAAGCTGCAAGATAAGCGTATAGACGGGCTATACCAGGGAAAATTAGGCAATATTATAGAAAAGGAAGAGAATGTAGATGAAGATAAGATGGAAGACATGACACCTCCAGAAGAATTTGACAGAGCAGTCAGAGACCGAAGTCGAACAAGGCCCGTTGAAACTACCAGTGTACATGGGAGATTAAATCATAGCAAAACTATTCCAAATAATGTGTAAAATATACGAGAAGACGAAATACCCTCACACTTGAAGAAAAATGCAGTCGTACCGACTCCAAAGCAAATCGGTGCTGGCAGGTGTGAATACTACCGAACTTTCGTTTTAATACGTCATCGTTGCAAAATAGTGAAACTAATTATTTACAGAATAATGGAAAAACTGGTATAACATGAACTTCAACACAGCTAACATGAGGGCAATGGAATGAATTCGAGTTAAATCTCGCGCTCCTGGGGGAAATACATGACGAAGTGAAACATTGAAAGCTGTAGATGAGTTTTGTTATCTAGGCAAGAAAACAATAATGATGTCAATTTAAGATATGAAATCTGAAGATTAGTCCGTGATCGTATTGTGGCACTTTATTTTTACAGGTCCGTCCTGACCACATAGTTTCACACTTTATTGTTACCGGCTTCCGCTACTGCCAAATTCAGATCTGTTACAAACAAAAAAATTGGTGTAACCAGCTAATTTCAATTTGCTGAAGCTATATCATCAGTAAAAGGCGTGGTGCTACATAAGGGAAGTTCCGCCATAGGAAAACAAGAACTTCATACAAAGGAGCCACCGAGATCCATCTCCGCATGTGCTATCGACTGTCTTCTTAATTAATAATCACTGTTTTGTTAATTACCCTACACTTACGGTTATGGTGTAAGCGTCTTGTCATGCTAGAAGATTTCGATTTATGTAAGTGATTTTATTTTTAAACTTTGTACACTGGTTTTTGCACAATAGTGTGTTTTACTTTCCCAGGCTAGTAGCTTCCCATTATTACTATATGCAATTTTTATGTGGGTGTTTAGTATGGGTCTAATTCGACATATTGTATTTCAGTACTTGTTTTATTGTCAGACGCTCATTTTGCCATGTGAAGCAATTTCATTTAATTACTAGGCATACTGCATCTTAACTCTTAAATTTACGACACTTGTTA
This sequence comes from Schistocerca gregaria, assembly GCF_023897955.1. Lineage (NCBI taxonomy): Eukaryota > Metazoa > Arthropoda > Insecta > Orthoptera > Acrididae > Schistocerca > Schistocerca gregaria. The sequence goes on along the minus strand of NC_064920.1, from coordinate 3,188,188 downwards.
CTCAAGTACCCTACACTCTGCTGGCCTCAGTTATTTGTATAAGCACAAGAAAAAAAAAGTGGTTCAAATGGCTGAGCACTATGCGACTTAACTTCTGAGGTCATCAGTCCCCTAGAACTTAGAACTACTTAAACCTAACTAACCTAAGGACATCACACACATGCATGCCCGAGGCAGGATTCGAACCTGCGACCGTTGCGGTCGCGCGGTTCCAGACTGAGGCGCCTAGAACCGCTCGGCCACACAGGCCGGGTAGTACAAGACACTTCCAGGTCATTACCAGCACGTACTCTGTGCCAACACGTATAATTTGACGTTGATACCTACGTCAGAATATTTTATGGTACGAGTGGCTGGTATGCATGGCTGTTAAATATGTACATACTTTTTTATTTTTCTTGTGTAGCACCAGGATTTTTATAGATAAGCTTCAGAAAACTTAACTTAGTTGATTACACTACTGTTTTTATTTGTAACAGATCTGAAGAGGGCAGTAGCGGAAAGTAATGAAGTCTGAAAGTTTGTGTGATCAAGATGGACCTATGAAAATAAAATAGAATAATGATGGCCGAAGTAAAATGTAGACCGGCAATGGCAAGGAAATTTCGAAATTTGTGTTAAGTTCTTATGGGACCAAACTGCTGAGGTCGTCGGTCCGTAGGTTTGCAAACTAATTAATCTAACTGAAACTAACTTACGCAAAGGACAACACACACATCCATGCCCGAGGGAGGACTCGAACCTCCGGCGGGGGAAGCCGCGCGAACCGTGAAGAAGAGCCCAAGACCGTGCGGCTATCCCGCCCGGCCGGGCAATGGCAAGCAAAGCGTTTCTGGAGAAAAGATATTTTGTTAATATCGAATGCATATTTATTTGTTAGAAACTATCTGTATATAGTACAGCCTTGGGTGATAGTCAAACGTGGGCGATAAACAGTACATAAAAGACAATAATAGAAGTTTTGAAATGTGACCCTGCAGAACAATGCTATTAAATAACCAATGAACAGAATTAGATTGACTAAAATAAGGGATCGGTTGACGATACACATTATTAGACATCAAGGAATCACTAGTTTATTATTGGAGGGAAGTGTGGGGAGAAAACATTGTAAAGGGAGACCAAGACATAATACACTAGACAGGTTCAAAAGGACATAGGCTGCAGTAGTTATTAGAAGATGAAGAGGCTCGCCGAGAAAAAAGTATCGTGGAAAGGTGATAAAATCAGTCTTCTGATTGAAGACTACAACAACACTAACAAAAACAATAAGTTATTCACATTAATGAATATATTTTACCTTAGTAAATTAGCAACGTATGTTGACCACTTCACTGGTGCGCCACTACCATAGACCATTATGTTACCTCTCACAAATAGATAAAATTAAGGTGCTCCGATGGTAAATTTTGTCCAGTGCATTACAGAATATTTTGTCCCACAGAATCTACCCTGGATAACATGAGTTGAAAAATATCTAAATTTGACTGTTCAGCTAAAAGTGTAACCAATGTACGCTCTTTTCTGCGTAACTCTGAGATATTCATCAAAATCATCATCATCGTGAGCAGCAACAGCAGTCACGTGACTTACAGTGCCGGATGTAGACTCCCTCTGCACCTTGCAGTGCAGTGCTGTCTACAGATCCACACGTCTACGCTATTTTTGCATGTTTTCTAATTTAATCGACTCACCTCGTGTCAGGTCGTAGTCTTGGCCCTTCCTCACTTTTTCCTAGTCCAGCACAGATTTTCCTTCACCTGTGTACCTAACGAAGTTTTAAATTTCGCGTTTGAAAAAAATAGCTCACTCGTCGTACATAAAGTTCGTGTTTTAAAAAAGCCATTCACTCAAGATAATCGCAAAGACATACAACCGTGTTTGACCGTCGCACAGGAACCCGCGTGGAGGACATAGAAATAGGCATCCTAGGGATAATGCAGGAGTAGGTTTAATAATGAATAAAAAAAATAGGAGTGCGGGTAAGCTACTACAAACAGCATAGTGAACGCATTATTGTGGCCAAGATAAACGCGAATCCCAAGCCAACTACGGTAGTACAAGTTTATGTGCCAACTATTTCTACAGATGATGATGAAATTGAAGAAATGTATGATGAGATAAAAGAAATTATTCAGATAGTGAAGGGAGACGAAAATTTAATAGTCATGGGTGACTGGAACTCGATAGTAGGAAAAGGAAGAGAAGGAAACGTAGTAGGTGAATATGGAATGAGAGTAAGAAATGAAAGAGGAAGCCACCTGGTAGAATTTTGCACAGAGCATAATTAATCATAGCTAACACTTGGTTCAATAATCATCAAAGAAGGTTGTATACATGGTTCAAATGGCTATGAGCACTATGGGACATAACTTATGAGGTCATCAGTCCCCTAGAACGTAGAACTACTTAAACATAACTAATCTAAGGATATCAAACACATCCATGCCCAAGACAGGATTCGAACCTGCGACCGTAGCGGTCGAGAGGTTATTGATAATGTTGACTGGAATACTCTCCTTCAAATTCTGAGAGTGACAGGAAGCGAAAGGCTATTTAAAATTTGTACAGAAACCAGCTGGCAGTTACAAGAGTAGAGGGGCATGCAAAGGCAGCAGTGGTTGGGAAGTCAGTGACACAGGGTTGTAGCCTATCCCCGATGTTATTCAATCTGTATATTGAGCAAGCAGTAAAGGAAACAAAAGAAAAATTCGGAGTAGCAATTAAAATTCATGGAGAAGAAATAAGCCGGGTGCCGTGGCCGAGCGGTTCTAGGGGCTCAGTGCAAACTCGCGCGACTGCTACGGTCGCAGGTTCGAATACTGCCTCGGCATGGATGTGTGACGTCCTTAGGTTAGTTAGGTTTAAGTAGTTCTCAGTTCTAGGGGACTGATGACACAGATGTTAAGTCCAATAGTGCTCAGAGTTTTTTTTTTAAGAAATAAAAACTGAGGTTCGCAGAAGACATTGTAATTCTGTTAGAGACAGCAAAGGACCTGAAGGAGGAGGTGAACGGAATGGACAGTGTCTTGGAAGGAGGATATAAGATGCACAACAACAAAAGCAAAACGAGGATAATGGAATGTAGTCGAATTACGTCAGGTGATGCTGCGGGAATTACATTAGGAAATGTGACGCTTAAAGTAGTAAAGGAGTTTTGCTATTTGGGGAGCAAAATAACTGATGATGGTCGAAGTAGAGAGGATATAAAATGTCGACTGGTATTGGCAAGGAAAGCGTTTCTGAAGAAGAGAAATTTGTTAACATCGAGTATAGGTTTTAGTGCAAGGAATTCGTTTCTGAAAGTATTTGTATGGAATGTAGCCATGTATGGAATTGAAAATGGACGATATACAGTTTAGACAAGAAGAGAATACAAGCTTTCTAAATCTGGTGCTACAGAAGAATACTGAAACTTTGATGGGTAGATCACATAAGTAATGAGGAGGTACTGAATGGAATTGGGGAGAAGAGAAATTTGTGGCACAACTTGACTAGAAGAATGGATCGGTTGGTAGGACATGTTCTGAGGCATCGACGGATCACCAGTTTAGTATTGGAGGGCAGCGTGGAGGGTAAAATCGTAGAGGGAGACCAAGAAATGACTACACTACGCAGATTCAGAAGGATGTAGGTTGCAGTGGGTACTGGGAGATGAAGAGGCTTGCACAGGGTAGAGTAGCACGGAGAGCTGCATGAAACCAGTCTCAGGACTGAAGACCACAACAACAACAACAACAACAACAATAACAACGGGATGAAAAGCAACTGACAGAGTTGAAAGCAAATAAGTCGTCAGGTCCAGACGGAATCCAAATTCGCTTTCACAGAGAGTACTCTGCGGGAATGGCCCCTTTCTTAGCTTGTATTTATCTTGAACCTTTCGCCTAGGCCTAAGTTCCACGCGACTGGAAAAGAAGCACAGGTGACTTATGTATATAAGGTGGGTAGAAGAACGCATCAGCAGAATTATGTGCAAATATTCTTAACATAGGTTTGCGAGTACAATAAGTTTTCTTGAAACACTAAAGCTTCTGTCAGCAAATCGGCACAGATTTAGAAAGTAATCGCTCGTGCGAGACCCATCTTGCCATTTTCTTGCCTGACATCCTCCAAACAGTGAATGAAGTACGACAGGAAGATGCGACATTCCCTGATGTCCGGGAGGCGTACGACGCAATACAGGCCCCACTGCAGACTGTTAACGGAGGTACGAAAATACCGAAAATGTTCTCAGGTATTTAAGCACCTCGAAGACCTCTTAAAAAAAATAGAACACAGTACATTGTCCTCGAAGGCGAGTGTTCATCAGAGACAAGGATATCGTCAGGAGTGATCCTGAGAAGTGCGACAGGTGTAGTGATAAGCAGCTTGCTCGAAATATACGTAAGGGACAGTCAAATGACAAGAAGAGAAAAAATAAGTAAAGCTGCGATATCGTCTCGAAAAAAAGAACAGTGACCCGTAAATGTAATAAGTTTCCTTTAATTTACGTCTATGATCACTGTTTTTATGCAACAGATCTGATGATGATCATTAAAGACCGAAACCGGTAATCTGTTAACAAAAAGTTTGTGACCACAGACGTAAATTAAAGGAAACTTAATAAGTAAACTGTTTCTTCTGCAACGATACAGACCATTTTGGGCCTCTACGCGTCAGGATGGGCGACAAAAATGGCGAGGGAGAGGGCAGATTCATGGCCGAGCCTGCAGTTAGACACTGGTAGTGTTGACAGGTGTTTACTCGAGCAGCCTTACTCAGCACTCAGAACCGCACTGTGCAGAATGCACCAAAGCCCCGACCTCGCCTGTTGTTCTGGGAAGCACCCGGCGACTACCGCTGTGCAGTGGCGAAGAAAGAGCGCGGCCCGCCGTTGTGCCAGACAGGCACCCCCGCACATACACGTGGTGGTCGCCACGTGGGGCGCTTTGGTGGGACAACCGGCGCCAGTTGTTCGATGCGGAGCAGCAGTGCCTCAGTCAACGCCTACGGGTCTACCGGACGATGGCCGATTACGTCCAGGCGGCCAGGACGCCTCTGCAGCCAGGTAGCAGGCGGCCTGCCGTCCCTCAGAGGACGGTGGCTGGCTCAACACGCGCTTCCTGCGTTGGTGAGGTTTCCCATAACCTCCTCGTCACAGATATGGTACGCATAGTGCCGGAACTCGATGAGTTAATCAGCGGACAAGCAACCAGTCGTTCTTCATCACCTGTTGTTGCCGTTTCCTGATGCAATAATTTACCAACAGCCGTATGTATTGTTGAAATTTATTTTATTTTATGAAATTCTATGCGCTATCAGTTTCGGCATTACATTGATGCCATCTTAAGGCCCCACTCGTCATAGTCTTAAGATCGGTATACACGGAAGGAGCCATGTAACTGGATCCGTGAATCAATCGTCCTGCAACAGCTCTTGGTGGCCGGGCGACACAGACTGAGGCGGTTTGGTGAATTATTGCATCAAGAAGTTCATCCCAGCCATCGTCCCACGATCCATAATGGATCAACGAAGATTAGTGTTGCCGTGGTTTCTCTGAAACTCAAAAGCCCGTCTTTTTCTCTGGTTCAAGACGCAGATGGAACAAAGGCACAACTGATTGCTTTCAGCCCCTAACCTCCATTATTTAGGCCTCTATAGCTATTCTTCTGATGCAGTCCTAAAGGGGGACGGATGAATAGATTTCCATATACTTCTCCTGTCAGCTTTTCCTAGCTCGCTCTATCCCTAGCACGGGTTGCTAGCCTTGTTAAATTAGCAGTGTGTATGTTTCTGAAAGCACGCATGTGCACAGAATTACAGAATGTTTATATCAAAAAACTAAAAACCCTCGACTGCGAAAAAAGCAGGTTTCGGCGTAGATAACTACACCTTCTTCAGAACAACAATAAAACCCTCAAGTGCCTAAGAAGACCTTTGTCAATGACTAATAGAGCACCAAGGTCTTCTTAGGCACTTGTGGGTTTTATTGTTGTTCTGAAGAAGGTGTAGTTATCTACGCCGAAACCTGAGTTAACACTAGGTGCTTTTATCGCAATCGAGGCGGGTTTTTAGCTTTTTAATATATTAACCAATGACTGCTGACGCGCTGCGATGTTGAAGGTCCTTACAGAATGTTGTTTCCCTCCTGGTCGCACTGTGCTGTGGCCTTAGCGGTTCTGTGCACTGTGGCCTTCACCGGAGTTGCAAACCGTGCCTGCCCAGAGTGCTTTGACATAATGTGAACACTACTGCCCAGCGGATTACCAACCGCACTGGCCCCTGCTGCCTGGCTGCGGCTGGAAACATCCTTGGAGCATTCACAATGTACATGAAGAACTACTTCGGGGCACTGCACTTATTTCAGACGCAGTCGCCGTATCTGTTAGTAGACAATTGGTAAGTGCTTTCATGGGAAAATGTTTGCTTTTGGCTGTGGAACTATGGTTGCACCCAGACGTGCAGTTCTTCATCAGAAGCCACTCAAATGACAGAATTTAATGTCTGATGCATTTACCTTTCCTGAAGCGAAGGTGATCATCTAATAGATAGTCAATTTTCTGTTCCATTCTTCTGTATACTATTCCTGTCAGCAACTTGGATGTGGGAGTTGTTCAGATGATTGCGCAATAATTGTCACACTTCCCGGCTCTTGAAATCTTGAGCAGTGTGTAGATGATGTTTTTCCGGAACTCTGATAGTACATCCCAGTCTCATACACTCTGCACACCAGCGCTAACAGTCGTTTTGTTGCTACTTTGCCAAACGATTTCAGAAATTTCGATGGAATGTTATGTATCCCCTCTTTCTTGACTTTAAGTCTTCTAGAGCTCTTTTTCAATTTTGGTTCTAGTACTGGATCCTTTGCCTCTTCCCTGTCGACTGATATTTCTTCTTTTACCACCTCATCATGCAAGTCTTCCCCCTCGTAGAGGCCTTCGACGTAGACGGAAACCTGCCTGTTCTCTGCTCTGCATTCAACAGTGCAGTTCCCGTTGCATTGTTGAAGTTGCAGTCCTTGCTTTTAATTCTAGTGGAGGCCAAGGCACGGCTCCGGTGCAGCAAAAGGAACGCTGCCTGAGTGCTTTCGCTACTGATGGTGATGTCCTCGTGACATTGAGATCCAGTAGGTGCACCGTGTTAGTCTGTGGGTGCCGTGCGTCTGTCTGTTTGTATTTCTGCATGTGACAGTGGTCACATCGCTGTGAGGCAGAGCAGGTGTGGCGAGCGTGATTAAGTGTATTATCAAACTGAAACTGTTTATGCCCGTCAGGGTAAATTAGCTGGTTATCCCAGAGGTCTTAAAAGTTCATTTTGCTGTTGACTTTACGTGACTGAACCTGTGGCTCACTCTTCCTGCATTAAGGTTTCATTGTTATTACTTTTATATGAAAGAACTTTACAAATGTTATGGTTGAAGACGTTATTCAGACATAAGCGTGGGTAGCTTGATTGTGTTGTGAGCAAGTGTACGTCCAGGTGTAGTTAGACTCTGGGTAAGGATAAATATTCTTTGTCATAGTAAGTTTTACAGTTATTGTTGCTGGTTATGGTTTAGCGCCAGACATACTAAACTGTGACGTTGTTGCCCGATATCCGTTATAGAACAAGATTGCATTTGTTCTGGATTTGAATTTATTGTTGTAGTCATAAATAGAGTCATGGTATTGGTTAATTCAGCCCTTTTTCTCGGGATACAAAGATATATTTTTTGTTTTATTTTAAGTGGTGTTCTATTCTGTTATTTGAAGCTTGGACGATTAGTAAAATAAATTAATATGTGTGAAATCTTATGGGACTCAACTGGTTCAAATGGCTGTGAGCACTATAGGACTTAACATCTTCGGTCATCAGTCACCTAGAACTTAGAACTACTTAAACCTAACTAACCTAAGGACATCACACACATCCATGCCCGAGGCAGGATTCCAACCTGCGATCGTAGCGGTCGCGCGGTTCCGGACTGCAGCGCCTAGAACCGCTCGGCCACCGCGGACAAACACACACTCTCACCCATGCCCGAGGGAGGACTCGAACCTCCGCCGGCACCAGCTGCAGGACGACTATTGAAACAGTTCTTAAAAATGAGCCCCACTTGTGCACACATCTCGTCTGAACCCGGCTCCCCCTAAATCCATCACTACAACTCTTACACAAATGAGGAATTCTTTAGTATAATTAAGTTTATTAAGAGTTCTATACTGAAAGAGAAGAACACAGATCATAAAAAACAGAAATAATCAGTTAATTCTGTCAGTTACGTAACCACTTTATGAAATGTGTAACGCGCATGTGACAGGACAAAAGGGGAGTATTCGTAGGTCATCGTGGAGGAGCACATCCTTCACAAAGTCAAGGGAAGATCAGATGCTGGGGGAACAAAATCATACTAAGAATGTCCTTTTGAGTGCAAAGTCATCGACTGCGCCCACCTATAGTTCCAAACGACATCGGAAGACGTGGCACTTTAGTCTCCCTCGCTTGAGTGTTGTGGGTTACAATCAGCTTCACATTATTCACATCCAGGGCTTATAGATTGCTGGCACGTAGTCAAAAATGTTTGCTTCTGGTCACATTATGCGTTTTCCTGAGCGTGTCTTGCCCCCTCGTAGTACTCTTGACAGAGATGGTTTTCATTGCTCGTGGCGATCGATCGTCATCAGAGATCGCATACTGTTGCAGGCCTCATTTATCTTCAGTAGTCTGGCACGTCACGTTCGTGTGATGTGAGCCCCTGACCTATTGTCCTCTGTATGTCGTAGCACGCTATTGGCTGCTAGTCTTCCTTCATGTCACGGCAGTTGTTCGCTGCTGCTGCTGAGAATTTGACAGGGAGCATTAGGAAACGACTGACTGGAATGGGGAAAAAGAGTACATTAGAAGACGAACAGGTAGCTTTGAGAGATGCCTAGTGAAGACAGCAGATAATCAAATACGTAAAAGGACTATCGCTAGCAAAAATACTTGAATATCACGGAAAATCTTAAATTTAGTTGATGAAAGAGAGTGTATGTCTAAAAAATGAAATTGATAGTAAAAACAAACTTGTGAAAGAGGTATGGCTAGAGGAGAAATAAGAGTCTATAGAAGCATATGTGACTGTGGGAAAGGTAAATATCACCTATAAGAAAATTAAAAAGTTCTTTCGATAAAAGAGAAGCAGTTCTATGAATATTGAGACCTTAGGTGGAAATACAGAGCTAACCAAAAGCTTAGATGGAAGGCATGTGTATGCAAAGGCTACATTATAGAAACTGGAGTTAATTAGATGCAAATGACGACATTCCCTCGAAACTACTGATAACCTTGGCAGACCCAGCTATGACAAAACTATTCCAGCTGGTGCGCCAGATGTGTGAGACTGGAGAAATACCCTCTGACTTCAAGAAATTTAAACGTAATCAGATGCTGACAGGACTGACAAATTACTGATCTGAATTATTTACAGAAGACTGGAAAAATGATACATAGCCGAACTTGGGGCGATCAGTTTGGCTGCCAGAGAACTATAGGAACATACGAAGCAATACTGAGCCTATGATTTCTTAGAAGATAGGTTAAAAAAAGAAAAACCTACCATAATGGCATTTGTATATTTGGAGAAATCTTTTGACAGTGTTGACTCCAACGCAATGTTTCACATTCTGTAGGTAAAAGGTGTAAAATACATGGATCTTAAGGTTATACACATTTTTTGAAGAAACCAGACAGCAGTTATGAGACTCAGATGGCATGATAGGAGAGTAGGCGTTGCACGGTTGTAGCCTATTCCCAATGTTATTCAGTTAGGATAATAAGCTAGCCGTATAGAAAATGAAAGGAAAATTTGGAGTAGGAACTAAAGTTCATGAGAAGAAATGAAAACTTTGGGGTTTGTCAATGACATTGTTATTCTGTCAGAGACAGCAAAGGACTTGGAAGAAAACCTCCGGCCAGTGTGGCCGAGCGGTTCTAGGCGCTTCAGTCCGAAACGGCTCGACCACTATGGTCGCAGGTTCGAATCCTGCCTCTGGCATGGATGTGTGTGATGTCCTTAGATTAGCTAGAATTAAGTAGTTCTAAGATCTATGGGACTGATGACCTCATATTTTAAGTCCCATAGTACTTACAGCCATTTGAAGAACACCTGGACGAAATGTTCAGTGCCTTGAGAGAAGCATACAAGATGAACATCAACAAAAGGAAAACATGGGTCGGGGAATATATTCGAATTAAACCATATGATGCTGAGGGACATAGGTTAAGAAACGAAACAAAGTAGTAGATGTGTTTTGCTCTTTGGGCAGCAAAATAACTGATGATGCCCTAAGTAGAGAGGATGTAAAATGTAGATTGGCAATGGGAAGAAAAGCGTTTCTAACGAACATTGTTAACATCGAACATAAACTCAGATGTTAGGAAGTTTTTTAAGGTATTTGTCTGGAGTCTAGCCACGTATGGAAGTAAAACGAGGATGATAAATGATTTAGAGAAAACAGTTTATATAAAAAGAGAATAGATGCTTTCGAAATGCGGCGCTACAGAAGAACTCTGATCTGACGGGTAGCTAATGTAGCTAACGAGGAAGTACTGAAGAGGAAAAAATAAATTTGTGGCACAAGTAAGGGATTAGCTGATAGGACACATTCTAAGATGTGAAGGAATCAAGAGGCGAATACGGTAAGCAGATTCAAAGGGATGACTAGCAGTGCAGTAATGAGTAGTAGTAGTACAAGGTGCCCTCCGCCATGCACCGGACGGTGGTTTGAGTATTTTCACTCAGGTGACAAAAGTCATGGGGTAGCGGTATGCGTGTATACAGGTAGCGGTAGTGTCGGGTACACAAGGTATAAAAAGGCTCATCCTTGGCGGAGCTCCTGACTTGTACTCAGGTGATTCTTGTGAAATGCATTCCGACGTGGTTGTGGTCGGGCGACTGGAGTTGAAACACTTCGGTTGCGGAATAGTAGTTGGAGCTAGACGCATGGGAAATTCCATTTCGGAAATCCATAGGGAATTAAACAATCCGAGGTCCAAAGTGTCAAGAGTGTGTCGAGAATACCAAATTTCAGTCATTACCTCTCACCACGGACAGGGCAGTGGCCGACGGTCTTCACTTAACGACCGAGAGCAACGTCGTTTGGGCAGAGTTGTCAGTGCTAACAGACGAACACCAATGAAAGAAAGAACCGCAAAAATCAATGTGGGACGTACGAGGAACATGTAAGTTTGGACAGTGTGGCGAAATGTAACGTTAATGGCCTTTAGTAGCAGATGACTGGCGTGCATGATATCTCATGCAGCACCTCTCGTGGGCTAGAGGCAATATCTGTTGCGCAGTGGCGCAGACATCACGAAGCCAAGGCACTGTGGAAGCTGGTGGTGGGTCCATAATGGTGACGGATGTGGTTACGTGAAACTGAACCGATCACTGTCTCCAAGTTGCCGAACTTGGAGACCATTAACAGCAGTTCATGGCCTTCGCGTTCCAAAACAACAATGGAGTTGTTACGGGTGACAATATGCCATGTTACTGTGCCTCAGTTGTTCAAAGTTGTTTTCTAGAACAGTCTGGACAATTGGAACCAGATCGCCCGATGTGAATCTCATCGAACATTTATGGTACATAATCGAGAGGCCAGTTCGTGCACACATCTTGCAAGGGCAACATTTTCGCAATTGTGGACGGCTATAGAGGCAACACGGTTCCGTATTTCTCCAGGGGACTTCCAGTGACTTGTTGATTCCATGCCACGTCTGGTTGCTGCACTACGCCGAGCAAAAGGAAGTTCGGCACTATACAATGAGGTATCCCATGACTTTTGGAATATGAGTCGCATACTATTATTAATGCATCGGTTAGTCACTTGAGATCCTTGGTACCACACAGATTTTATTAAATCTGGCGCGAAGCGGGCCAACGTCCACTTGAAGTTTGTTACATGTAGTAAGAACCACAGACCACGGCCTTTATATTTCTCGAACATGTTTGGGTCTCAGAGATAGTCCTGCTCTCCCAATCTCGATACTACTCACTGTAAGCAAATCTTGGAAAGCAACAAATCGACCTACCGTAGTAAATAAAACATAATTAAGAAGCGCAGCGTCCTCCATAACGGCAATGTTACAACTGCAAGGGATGGCTATTACACTAATGTTTGGCACCTGTAGTTAATCCGAGAATACACAAATGACAGAGTATCAGATTAACGTCTTCCCTTACGCGCCTTATGACATATCTCTCATTTATGTTAATAAATTATCCTCACAATGATTCAGGCTCTATCCCTCAGAACAATGTAATACATCTTAGCCCCTTCTACAACGATCTGTCCTCTCTTTATGTACACAGCGGTTAGAAACCGGTTTCACTCACAGTTAAACAATTAATTTTGCACTACTACATAGGACTTGTAATGATGCAACTGCAACAAATACTCATCTGACTGAACATTATCACAACACACAATAAATTTAGATTCATTTAATTGTACTCGAGTCTATGGCCATCTTGTGTACAGTAAAACCACGAAAACTTATCGGAAATTAACACCAGCCCCGACCCATGCAAGAAACGACTTACGACGATGAGACTGCATCTTGATTGCGATACGCGGTTCTGCTATTATTCTAAAGTTCATGAGAGTTCAGATGAGACTTTGTATCACACAATCAAAATCAGTGCCTTTTACTGGTGTATTACATTGCGGACTAACATGGCGATGCTCAGCTGGTGGTCCCGACACTCAGAGCAGTGCCTGGAAACTCATTTGAGTGCTGTAAAAGTATTTACTGACCGAATAAAGTTAGCATTTCATCGAAGTGGTCAGATGCGGATCTGTCCATCAGGAAGGGCCTAGAGCGAAAGCGCCAGCGCCAAGACTAGCTCTCCCCTCCACTTCATTCGCTCCTCCGCGCCGATGAGTAATCACGCCGTTAATCATTTTATAAACTACAGTAATGAAAGAAAATAGCATGCAAGAGAGGAGATCGTTTTCTTAAGCCCTGTTCTCAATCATGTACTTTAGATTACATTTAAAACAAGTGGGACTATTTTCTCTCGACGCCATCAAAGTTCTACAGGAGGGGGTTCCCCCCAGCATTCACAATCTCGCGCGCTTTGTGGTACCGGAATAATACTACTGCGCTGAAATTGTACTGGAAGCTACTAGAAACCTATTATTTTTCCACGCAACTGGCGCTCCCATCTACATCCGGCCACATCAACCAGTGCGCGTTCCAGCTCGAAATGACTCGGAGCCTTCTATACCGATCGTTCGACGTATGCCTGCCCACTGCCTTCTGCATACTCTCATAACGAAAATACTCACATCGCGTTATTGGTGGCGTGAATTACTTTGGTTAAAACTTGGGTGAAGCCCTTACGTTATTATTATTCTTAAAATTACTATTGAAGGCTTTAAATAAAATTTCAAAATAGAGTGGGCATATTTATACTATAAAATGTAGTTACAAAATAAAATTCTCATTTTTCTGAGAGTGCCTGGCCACACTCGTAGGACCTTAATTGTTTGGCTACATTTTATGGAGCAGGTGATCCTCTTCCAAGGACAAACTGTCAGATGAAAGTGAATATTCGTTTTAAATAATATATTAGACCCAGAAGAAGGCCGCTGCAATCGTGGCCGAAACGTTGGTTTTTCTATAGCAGCAGTAGTTTTTACATTATGACACGGTACGAAACCCAGAAAACTTTTATGTCGGCTGACTCTGGCCGCGGAAGCCTAGGCAATTAAAAACATGTTTTACATTTCTTTTTTATTCTAAATCGGTTAGTTTTGCTTCCACCCGCTTTGCGACCAACTGCCAAACCGCACCTTAAGACCACATGTCTGTCACCTCATACAAATATGTGTTGAAGCGGTGGAACGATCACTAAGGCGTAGTTGAAGGTAAATCAGATGCCAGTCTACAGTTCATTGATAGGACAGAAGGGAAACTGCTAATGCATACAAAAGAGTTTGCATTGAAGACACTTTTAGTGTCCCAGACACTGGGAGAAGTATAGCATTAATATTACGAGAACTAGCTTAGAATATGTATCGAATAACTGGTTCATAATATCTCCCCAGTCGTCTTTCAATGAAGAAACTAGGAATATCCTTCAGTCTGCTGCGTATCTAATACACACAGATAAACTTCAGGAAGTAACAGCTAGCACAGAATAAAATACCATTTTTCCCGCCTTCTGTCTTCATCGCAACAGGAGGAAACCTTAACGTATGCTACAATAAAAAGCACCCACTGCCGCTCACGTAAATTATTTAACATTTGCTCATTTAATGCTGCCCACGCTTTTCTAGTTGAAACAGCAATGTATATCGCATTTTATTTAATGTGGGGTCGTCTGATTTGGTCTGTGCAAGATATGTCGGTTGCTTAATGTTAATTGAAGTTCCATCCTCGTATACAAGATCAATCGTGCACAGCCGGTAACGCATGTGGACGATCACGTTCTCCAGATTGTGATTGGCTTCTACACAATCAAGTGTCTGTACAAAAGATAAATATTCGAAACGTAGTTTTAGTGAGGGAACACAAAGTCATACTTTACGACACATTAAACGAACTGAGAGAAAATTCGAGCCATGGACCTAGCCGCTGCGGGGTAGCATGTGTGCCTCAACGATACAGATATCCGTGCTGTAGGTGCAATCATGGACATACCGGCTATTAGGTAGATGGACACAATCTTCTGGCTGCACAGTCGTATGGCGTATCTGACGAAATTTGTGTCTGGATAGGGGATTTCTTGCTAGGGAGGAAGCAGTATGTTGTCTCGAACGGAGAGTCGCCCCATGTAAAAATAACTTTATGTGTGTCCCAGGCACGTGTGTTGGGACCCTTGCTGCATATGGATGACCTTGCGGACAATATTAATAGTAACCCGAGACTATTTGCAGATGACACAGTTATCTATAACGAAGTACTGTCTGATAAAAACTGCATAAATTTCATGTGAGACCTTGATAATAGTTCGAAGTGTTGCAGAAAGTGGCAAATGGGTTTAAACGTTCAAAAATGTAAAATATTGCGCCTCGAAAAGCGAAAAAACGTAATATTCTATAAATATAATATCAGCGTATCCTGAGAGGAACTCTTAGTAGGAACTGGAAGTGGAACGATCACATAGGCTGATCGTGGGTAAGGCAGGAAGGTGCCATCAGTATACAAAGGAGATTGCTTACGCATCATTCGTACGACCCATTCTAGAATACTGCTCAAGTGTGGGGGGCCCGTACCAAATAGAACTAACAGGGGATATTGAACGTGTACAAAGAAGGGCAGCACGTAAACTATCCCGAGAAAGTTTAGTAACGAAATTTAACGAACTGGCTTTAAATTATGACTCTGGGAATATATAACAGTCCTATACATATCTCTCACATAGGAGTCGTGATCACATGATTAGACTAATAACAGAAAGCACAGGGACATTCATACGATCATTCTTTCCGCGTTGCGTACTTTGTGCGTGGATAGAGTCGGGAAAATCCCTAATAACTGGTATAGTGGGATGCACCCTCCTCCGTGCACTTCACAGTGGTTCTCAGCGTGTGGATCTACATGTAGATGTAGAATAGAATAGCGTGGGGAGCTGTAGGAAACAGTGTTAGGAGTGATGGCCAGTATTCCGTCGATACTTGGAACAACACAGACATATTAAAAATTGAAATGAGAAGTGTTGATGTCCGACAGTATTATTAATTATTGTTGTTATTATTATTTTAAAGCATGACTACTACGTATTTCAGTTGTCAATATGGCAGCAGAACGACTCGACTTACACCTAGGTATGCTTCGGTGACTTAGTTCAAGTTGAGAAAAGGTGGTCAGCTTTGTCCCTTTGACTGCAACTCAACATGTTGGCGATCTGTAACTCTAATATTACTGTTCTTTCAACCGACAACTTCCTTTGAATGTTGTCTTTTTACTGATAGCGATTTTAAGAATTCCCGTCTTCCTCTGATATAACGTTAATGCAGCTGGCACACTACTTAGTGCCTTAGGAACCTGGTAGGACTAGAGGGCATGTGTAGGGAGAGAGTGGCCAACCGGACGATACGGCGGCCATTTTTCTGCCAAACTGCGGGCGGGACTTTTGAATAGCGAGTAGTGGAGTAGGGGACTACACTCTCACCGAATCAAAACCACAAGACAATATGGCGAAATCATTCGTAAAATGCCTTTCTTTACAGTTATAATATACTCATAGTAGCCTACTACGTACAGCACTGGAAAATTTGATACAGTGGCTGTAAAAATTATTGGTTACTTGCATTTATATGCTTTAAAGCTCGTTTACTAGACATATGGCAATGAAAGTAACGTAAATAAAAAAATAGTGTATAGCATTTGTTTTGTATCGAAAGTGCATAATTCTAAAGATTTAACGTACCTGTATTAAGTCAGATGAATGAAAGTCGTAAGCAGTTGTTTACTTGTGAGAGGCAAAAAGTGTGAGACGTTTTAGTACTTCTTGTCACGTCTTCAAACTTTTTGCATGTCACAAGTAAACAACTGCTTACGACTTTCTTACACATTAGATACGCAATCCCATTTTCATTCTATGTTTATGAGAGTAGTGTGTTATAATAATTTTCACACAGCCAATTTACAGGTCTGTTTTCAAATTTAACTATGTATATTGCAAATTGTTTTATATGTAGTAAAAAGCAAAAAGACTTACTTCGCATAGATAAGAGTACTTGGTTGGTTTCCACAAGGCTCCTGTATGATTTATGTCAGCCCTGTTGACTGCGACTGCCCACTGCTTTCGTCTTTCTTCATTGCGTGGAAATGCTAACATGCGAAATCCACCTTCGTCTCTATTGCAACAACCAAATGCAGCACAACCTGCCATCGTTTACGAACGTCTGCAGAACGAATTACAGATGTCAAAAACAATACTGTACTATTACTAACATGTTTACTTCAAACATGTAGGCGTACCGACTTCATCACAAAATGTTTCATTATTTGAACTCGTATTTAAGATCGCAAACGCTAATTGCGTACTAAAAACGAGATACAAGTAAATCGAACGTGCATGCACAACGCATAACAGGTCTCTCAATAATTCAAATACCTATTAATCGTTTCCAAAAGTCCTCTGAACTTCAGTTCAACCTAAAAGCACGGCGAACACAAGAAGCACGAGAGACGTTTGGCAGAAAAATGGCGCCAAAGCTAATTATCCGATCACGGGCCACTTCACCTATGGCTACTCTCTCAGTATACAGGCTCTCTAGGTAGAACTAGCTCCGTACTGGAGATAGTGTTGCAGTAAGACAACTGTGCCTCAAGTGACTTTATTGCTTATGTCACATGCAAACAACTGGGCAGATAATATCAGTTGTATCTTCTAGCTGTTGGAAAATGATCTGACTTCTTAGAACATAGCCCGAGAGAACCTGCTTACGAGAGAAGCTGCTTACGAGAGAAACTCCCCGTCACCCGCCCTCAGATTTAGCAGTAATGTGACCCAGTGGATAGTCCGTGAGAAAGCGCACACAAATTAAGGAGGAAAACAGGAAGAAGTTGTACTGAACTGTGAAAAAAGAAGCAAAGTACAAAGAGTGAACGGTCCAAGCTCAAAGTGTGTGTAACTGAGCACATTCACGTTGCTGCGGCGTCGTAGTTATGTGGAATGCGAAGGGGGAGATACCTGTTCAAATCTCGCTGGTAGCCGCAAACTTTGTTTTGCACTAAACTGTGAACTGTCCGTCGTGTTATCGACGTGACTCTTCGCTGTATTCAGATTTAGGTCTGCGTCGTGGTGTGACGTCCATTTGCCGCAGCAGGGCTTAAGAAAGGGACTTCCTGACGTACGTACCTCCTATCTGTTCAAGTGCCACATATTATAGCTCTTGCGTTCCGTTTTGCAAGGTCTGAATTTTGAATGCCATAGTTCACACCAACTTACTTTTTCTTTTTTCCATTTCTGTAAAGGTCGATATGACGTCTCGCCTGCTCTACAGAAGAAGAAAAGACACGTCAGCGACCGGACGGAAAGTAAATAATTTAGTGAAAAAAAAAGAAAATTTTGACACAACACGCACCTCGTCACTCTTCGCAATCCAACAACGTGATCACGTAATCATAGCACCGTAGCTGCAGAACTATCCTCGTTTCTGTACATCTTGAGCTTGCACCTTTCATTGTTTCTATTTTGCATCTCTTTTATCAGCTCATTACACCTTTTTCGACAGGTTGTCCATTGGTCCATCATACGACTAAATCTACGGGCGGGGGGGGTGGGGGAGGGGTGGAGGGGAGGGGGGGGGGGCTGTGATGGCGAGATCCCCTTGTTAGAGTGGCAGTCAGGCTTTCTCAAAACATCAAGCAGACGCACGGTTTGGCAGATGGTTTAAATACATAAAAAAGTTAAAATGGTGGCTCTTTCCAAACGTCCAGGGAACAAGACATACAATAATTGTTTTACAAAACTTTAATTATTTTTTTGGCTCATTCGTAATTGGATCGAGATTATACAATGAATTATAGTAATGAATATTAAATAGAAATCAATTAAGTTTACGGATTGGTAATATATGTTTCATATAAACTCTCAGCCCTTGAACATGGCTTTTTCTGTTAAATGTCCGTTCATGTATTTTTAACCGTGTTTCTTCTTCCTGTATTTTCACTAAAATCGGACTTCGTTCTGAAACAGCACCCAAAGACGACGGTGGCTCGAGCTGGACGGCTTTTTGCTTTAAAGTACGGAACCTTTTGACATGTCAAGTCACCCAACAATCTTACAATGAAGACAGAAAATAAAAGATACATATGTTAATAACCCTCCCCCCATGAACCATGGACCTTGCCGTTGATGTGGAGGCTTGCGTGCCTCAACGATACAGATAACCGTACCGTAGGTGCAACCACAACGGAGGGGTATCTGTTGAGAGGCCAGACAAACGTGTGGTTCCTGAAGAGAGGCAGCGGCCTTTTCAATAGTTGCAGGGGCAACAGTCTGGATGATTGATTGATCTGGCCTTGTAACAATAACCAAAACGGCCTTGCTGTGCTGGTACTGCGAACGGCTGAAAGCAAGGGGAAACTACGGCCGTAATCTCTCCCGAGGGCATGCAGCTTTACTGTATGATTAAATAATGATGGCGTCCTCTTGGGTAAAATATTCTGGAGGTAAAATAGTCCCCCATTCGGATCTCCAGGCGGGGACTACTCAAGAGGATGTCGTTATCAAGAGAAAGAAAACTGGCATTCTACGGATCGGAGCGTGGAATGTCAGACCCCTTTATCGGGCAGGTAGGTTAGAAAATTTAAAAAGGGAAATGGATAGGTTAAAATTAGATATAGTGGGAATTAGTGAAGTTCGGTGGCAGGAGGAACAAGACTTCTGGTCAGGTGAATACAGGGTTATAAATACAAAATCAAATAGAGGTAATGGAGGAGTAAGTTTAATAATGAATTAAAAAAATAGGAGTGCGGGTAAGCTACTACAAACAGCATAGTGAGCGTATTATAGTGGCCAAGATAGACACGAAGCCCATGCGTACTACAGTAGTACAAGTTTATATGCCAACTAGCTCTGCAGATGATGAAAAAATTGATGAAATGTATGATGAGATAAAAGAAATTATTCAGGTCGTGAAGGGAAACGAAAATTTAATAGTCATGGGTGAGTGGAGTTCGACAGTAGGAAAAGGGAGAGAAGGAAACGTAGTAGGTGAATATCGATTGGGGCTAAGAAATGAAAGAGGAAGCCGTCTGTTAGAATTTTGCACAGAGCATAACTTAATCATAGCTAATACTTGGTTCAAGAATCATAAAAGAAGGTTGTATACATGGAAGAATCCCGGAGAAATAAAAGGTATCAGATAGATTATATAATGGTAAGACAGAGATTTAGGAATCAGGTTTTAAATTGTAGGACATTTCCAGGGGCACATGTGGACTCTGACCACAATCTATTGGTTATGAACTGTAGTTTAAAACTGAAGAAACTGCAAAAAGGTGGGAATTTAAAGAGATGAGACCTGGATAAACTGAAAGAACCAGAGGTTGTACAGAGTTTCAGGAAGAGCACAAGGGACCAATTGACAGGAATGGGGGAAAAAGAAATACAGTAGAAGACGAATGGGTAGCTCTGAGGGATGATGTAGTTAAGGCAGCAGAGGATCAAGTAGGTAAAAAGACGAGGGCTAGTAGAAATCATTGGATAACAGAAGAAATATTGAATTTAATTGATGAAAGGAGAAAACATAAAAATGCAGTAAATGAAGCAGGCAAAAAAGGATACAGACGTCTCAAAAGTGAGATCGACAGGAAGTGCAAAATCGCTAAGCAGGCATGGCTAGAGGACAAATGTAAGGATGTGGAGGCTTATCTCACTAGGGGTAAGATAGATACAGCCTACAGGAACATTAAAGAGACCTTTGAAGAAAAGAGAGCCACTTGCATGAATATCAAGAGCTCAGATGGAAACCCGGTTGTAAGCAAAGAGGGAAAAGCAGAAAGGTGGAAGGAGTATATAGAGGGTATATACAAGGGCGATGTACTTGCGGACAATATTATGGGTATGGAAGAGGATGTAGATGAAATGGGAGATACAATACTGTGTAAAGAGTTTGACAGAGCATTGAAAGACCTGAATCGAAACAAGGCCCCCGGAGTGGACAACATTCCATTGGAACTACTGACGGCCTTGGGAGAGCCAGTCCTGACAAAACTCTACCGTCTGGTGAGCAAGTAGTATGAGACAGGCGAAATACCCTCAGACTTCAAGAAGAATATAATAATTCCAATGCCAAAGAAAGCAGAAGTTGACAGATGTGAAAATTACCGAACTATCAGTTTAATAAGTCACAGCTGCAAAATACTAACGCGAATTATTTACAAACGAATGGAAAGACTGATAGAAGCCGACCTCGGGGAAGATCAGTTTGGATTCCGTAGAAATGTTGGAACACGTGAGGCCATACTGACCTTACGACTTATCTCAAAAGAGAGATTAAGGGAAGGCAAAACTACGTTTCTAGCATTTGCGGACATAGAGAAAGCTATTGACAATTTTGACTGGAATACTCTCTTTCAAATTCTGAAAGTGGCAGGGGTAAAATACAGGGAGCGAAAGCTTATTTACAATTTGTACAGAAACCAGATGGCAGTTATAAGAGTCGAGGGACATGAAAGGGAAGCCGTGGTTGGGAAGGGAGTGAGACAGGGTTGTAGCCTCTCCCCAATGTTGGTCATTCTGTATATTGAGCAAGCAATAAAGAAAACAAAAGAAAAATTCGGAGTAGGTATTAAAATCCATGGAGAAGAAATAAAAACTTTGAGGTTCGCCAATGACATTGTAATTCTCTCAGAGACAGCAAAGGACTTGGAAGAGCAGTTGAATGGAATGGACAGTGTCTTGAAACGAGGATGTAAGATGAATATCAACAAAAGCAGAAAAAGGATACTGGAATGTAGTCGAATTACGTCGTGTGATGCTGAGGGAATTAGATTAGGAAACGAGACACTTAAAGTAGTAAAGGAGTTTTGCTATTTGGGGAGCAAAATAACTGATGATGGTCGAAGTAGAGAGGATATAAAATGTAGACTGCCAATGGCAAGGAAAGCGTTTCTGAAGAAGAGAAATTTGTTAACATCGAGTATTGATTTAAGTGTCAGGAAGTTGTTTCTGAAAGTATTTGTATGGAGTGTAGCCATGTATGGAAGTGAAACATGGACAATAAATAGTTTAGGCAAGAAGAGAATAGAAGCTTTCGAAATGTGGTGCTACAGAAGAATGTTGAAGATTAGGTGGGTAGATCACGTAACTAATGAGGAGGTATTGAATAGGGTTGGGGAGAGGAGAAGTTTGTGGCACAACTTGACTAGAAGAAGGGATCGGCTGGAAGGACAGGTCCTGAGGCATGAAGGGATCACAAATTTAGCATTGGAGGGCAGCGTGGAGGGTAAAAATCGTAGACGAAGATCAAGAGATGAATACACTAAGCAGATTCAGAAGGATGTAGGCTGCAGTAGGAACTGAGAGATGAAGACGCTTGCACAGGATAGAGTAGCATGGAGAGCTGCATCAAACCAGTCACAGGACTGAAGACCACAACAACAACAAGTTAATAATAACTATATTCTGAAATAAAAACGCAATTTAAATTTACTACACTTACATTGTGACTTGAATTATGTAATTACGAGTGCCGTTTGATTGCAACTTGTGAATAAAATAATGAAATAACGTAGTATTAATGGCGCTGCGCAGCATGTAGTGGCCGAATGGTTTGAGGCGCCATGTGACGGATTGCGCGGCCCCTCCAGGCTGAGGTTCGAGTCCTCCCTGGGGCATGGGTGGGTGTGTTGTTCTTAGCTTAAGCTAGTTTAAGAAGTGTTTAAGCCTAGGAAATAATGACCTGAGCAGTTTGATCCCCATAGGAGTTCACACACATTTGAACGGCGGTGCG
This sequence comes from Schistocerca gregaria, assembly GCF_023897955.1. Lineage (NCBI taxonomy): Eukaryota > Metazoa > Arthropoda > Insecta > Orthoptera > Acrididae > Schistocerca > Schistocerca gregaria. The sequence goes on along the minus strand of NC_064920.1, from coordinate 3,165,767 downwards.
TCTAAATACGTCTGATCTGGACAAGACTTAGAAAACAAAACATGCCTCTTCCTCATTCGTCAATAATATTACGATCAAAAATCTTCAAATGTTTCCAGGGACTGCATACAATATATTTACAGCCATTGACTATATCTGTTGCACAATTTTGTTTTATTTCAAGACTTCTTGTTGTTGTTGTGGTCTTCAGTCCTGAGACTGGTTTGATACAGCTCTCCATGCTACTTTATCCTGTGGAGGCTTCTTCATCTCCCAGTACCTACTGCAACCTACATCCTTCTGAATCTCCTGTTCTCCCTCTACGATTTTTACCCTCCACTCTGCCCTCCAATACTAAATTGGTGATCCCTTGATGCCTCAAACCATGCCCTAGAAACCGATTCCGTCTTCTAGACAAGTTGTGCCACAAACTTCTCCCCCATCCTATTCAATACCTCCTCATTAGTCATGTGATCTACCAATCCAATCGTCTGCACTCTTCTGTAGCACCACAATTCGAAAGCTTTTATTCTCTTCTTGTCCAAACTGTTTATCGTCCATGTTTCATTTCCATACATGGCTACACTCCATACAAATATTTTCAGAAACAACTTCCTGCCACTTAAATCTGTACTCGATGTTAACAAATTGCCCTTCTTCAGAAACGCTTTCCTTGCCATTGCCAGTCTACATTTTATATCCTCTCTACTTCGACCGTCATCAGTTAATTTGCTCCCCAAATAGCAAAACTCCGTTACTACTTTAAGTGTCTCATTTCCTAATTCCCTCAGCATCACCCGACTTAATTTGACTACATTCCAATACGCTCGTTTTGCTTTTGTTGATGTGCATCTTATATCCTCCTTTCAAGACACTATCCATTCCGTTCAACTGCTCTTCCAAGTCCTTTGCTGTCTCTTACAGAATTACAATGTCATCAGCGAACCTTGAAGTTTTTATTTCTTCTCCATGGATTTTTATACCTACTCCAAATTTTTCTTTTGTTTCCTTCACTGCTTGATCAATATACAGACTGAATAACATTGGGGAGAGGCTGCAACCCTGTCTTACTCCCTTCCCAACCACTGCTTCCCTTTCATGTCACTCGACTTGTAACTGCCATCTGGTTTCTGTACAAATTGTACACAGCCTCTCGTTCCCTGTATTTTTACCCCTGCCACCTTCAGAATTTGAAAGAGTATTCCAGTCAACATTGTCAGAAGCTTTCTCTAAGTCTATAAATGCTAGAAACGTATGTTTGCCTTTCCTTAATCTATTTTCTAAGATAGGTCGTAGGGTCAGTATTGCCTCACGCGTTCCAGTATTTCCACGGAATCCAAACAGATTTTCCCCGAGGTCGGCTTCTAGTTTTTTCATTCGTCTGTAAAGAATTGGCGTACGTATTTTTCAGCCGTGACATATTAAACTGATAGTTCGGTAATTTTCGCATCTCTCAACACCTGCTTTCTTTTGGATTGGAATTATTATATTCTTCTTTAAGTCTGAGGGTATTTCGCCTGTCTCATATATCTTGCTCAATAGGACTGGCTCTCCCATGGCCGTTAGTAGTTCTAATGGTGTGTTGTCTACTCCCGGGGCCTTGATTCGACTCAGGTCTTTCAGTGCTTTGTCAGACTCTTTACGCAGTATCATATATCCCATTTCATCTTCATCTACATCCATTTCCATAATAATGCCCTCAAGTACATCGCCCTTGTATAGACCCTGTATATACTCCTTCCACCTTTTTGCTTTCCCTTCTTTGCTTAGAACTAGGTTTCCATCTGAGCTCTTGATAGTCATGACTTATTGCTTATAATTACGTTTTCTGCTAAGAAAATCTCATCATGCAAATGTGCCTTTAGAAAACCTACTTTCAAAACTTCAAACAACGTGTCCGGGCATATCGTGTCAGCTCCTAAAGGCTAATACAAAAAATTACTCTATTTAAAGGTCCTAGCAGGATTTCTGTACGCGACTCCGCCTGAAGCAGCCCGCCTTGTGTCGGCCGCTGAGCGGGCCCTGTGCCGTGCCGTGCCGTGCTGTGGTGTGGGTGGCTGACCAGCCGCCTCCAGGAGTTCGTTGCGCTGTCCTTGGAGTGCCCCCGTGGCCCGCACCGAGTGTCCTTCCTGTTATCAGCAGGGACCCCGCTCCCTCCCGACCTTGTCATGCGTAACGAGGCCACAAATAAAACACTTCACCAGCCGTTAGCTGCCGCAGCTCTCCGTTAATCCAGATTTAACCTCACAGTCGAACTGCTGACTCTGATACTGTTCACCACACGATTCTACTAAATAAGCTGGAACCATTGGCAATAAGAGGCTTACCTAATAACTGATTTCTGTTATACTTAGAAAGTAGGGCACGAAGAGAATAGAAAAGACATATCCCAAATAAAGTTCAGCTTAAAATAAGAATTCCTCAGGGTTGCATATGAGGACCAATACTGTTCGTGATATGAGTGAGTGAGTTTCAAAATAGTATCAATCATGGTGAAAAGTAATCTTTAGTGACGAGAGCAATATTAAAGTCACTGCAAAAACGAGATAACTCCTTACGGAGAAAACAAACGAAACCCTGAATATAACTGGTCAGTTGCAAGAAAGTGGCGTTTAACATACAGAAAACAAATTAGATGAATTTCAGTTTGAAGAGGGAAAATGACACTGTTAAATTAAGTGTAGCGGGGTTGAAAGTAGTGTGGAAATTACCGAACTATCAGTTTGATAAGTCACAGTTGCAAAATACTAACGCGAATTCTTTACAGACGAATGGAAAAACTGGTAGAAGCCGACCTCTGGGAAGATCAGTTTGGATTCCGTAGAAATGTTGGAACACGTGAGGCAATACTGACCCTACGACTTAACGTAGAAGAAAAACTAAGGAAAGGCAAACCTACGTTTCTTGCATTTGTAGACTTAGAGAAAGCTATTGACATGTTGACTGGAATACTCTCTTTCAAATTCTGAAGGTGGCAGGGGTAAAATACAGGGAGCGAAAGGCTATTTACAATTTGTACAGATACCAGATGGCAGTTATAAGAGTCGAGGGACATGAAAGGGAAGCCGTGGCTGGGAAGGGAGTGAGACAGGGTTGTAGTCTCTCCCCGATGTTATTCAATCTGTGTATTGAGCAAGCAGTAAAGGAAACAAAAGAAAAATTTGGAGTAGGTATTAAAATCCATGGAGAAGAAATAAAAACTTAGATGTTCGCCGAAGACACCGTAATTCTGTCAGAGACAGCAAAGGACTTGGAAGAACAGTTGAACGGAATGGACAATGTCTTGAAAGGAAGCTATAAGATCAACACCAACAAAAGCAAAACGAGGACAATGGAATGTAGTCGAATTAAGTCGGTGATGCTGCGGGAATTAGATTAGGAAATCGGACACTTAAAGTAGTAAAGGAGTTTTGCTATTTGGGGAGGCTATAAAATGTAGACTGGCAATGGCAAGGAAAGCGTTTCTGAAGAAGAGAAATTTCTTAACATCGAGTATTGATTTAAGTGTCAGGAAGTCGTTTCTCAAAGTGTTTGTATGGAGTGTATCCATGTATGAAAGTGAAACAAGGACGATAAATAGTTTGGACAAGAAGAGAATAGAAGCTTTCGAAATGTGGTACTACAGAAGAATGCAGAAGTTTAGATAGGTAGATCACATAACTAATGAGGAGGTATTGAATAGAACTGAGGAGAAGAAGAGTTTGTGGCACAACTTGACTAGAGGAATGGATCGATTGGGAGGACATGTTCTGAGCGTGGAGGGTAAAAATCGTAGAGGGAGACCAAGAGATGAATACACTAAGCAGATTCAAAAGGATGTAGGCTGCAGTATGTACTGGGAGATGAAGAGGCTTGCACTAGATAGAGTAGCATGGAGAGCTTCATCAAACCAGTCTCAGGACTGAAGACCACAACAACAACAACAGTTGAGAAATCTATAAACTTTGAAATAAACATAAAATATCTAGGAACGAATATCGGTTCTTAGTTCAAGTGGTGTGGACACAAAAATATATTGGAAAACTGAATGTCATCACCGTGTTATCTCCTTAGAATCCTGTCATCAGTGTCTAACAACCATTGTCTTTCATTTACATGCTGTTCATAGGTACTCCCCGTTCTTAGCTATTCTTTCCTGGGGAACAAATGCACAAAATATGGACCACGTTTTCAAACGAAAGAAACGTACCATAAGAATAACAATCAAAAATAATAGTCCAGCTCACTGTAAAGATCTGTCCAAAATAATTACGATTTTAACTACACCATGTGAGTATATTTGTCGATCAGTTGTGAAAATCAAAAATAACATTGATAATTATTTCACATACAACTCTGTCCATGACAATGGAATAAGAGCTAGACTGAACAAACATTTGCTACTAAAGAATAAACATGTAATTCAAAACAACATTCCCTACCAGTGAATAAAACTGTATAGTAAATTGCCTAAAGACGTTAAACAGATAAGCAAAACGAAGTGATCTAAAAAGGCAGTTGAAAATACGTCATAAGCAATACATTCTACACTGTGGGGCATTAATTGGAGAATATAGAGTAGAAGTTTGGTAAGAAATGTAACAGAAATAAATAGTAATAATCATTAGAAAACATCTGTCATCTCACATAACACTTTCACCCTGTTCTTACCTTTTTTGTCTTTTATTTACTTTTTTTTCTTTTCTGGAAAATCGTACCTTCAAAGGATGCAGTGTATAATACTAACACCTTATCCCGCTTCTGATTTCAACATTTCACTCATTATAAATGGATGCTGATCCAGTTTCTCAGGCAAGCAGGTGGGAAGATGCGGTACATAAAACAGAAACCAGAAGTCTTTGCAACTGTCCTGGCATTAGCTGATAGTGTATGTAGCGTTTCGTTATCAAATAAAGTGTATAAAGTGAGTATTGTGTCTAATGTGTGCAATGACTGGAAGTGAATTGTGAATGAACAGTATAGCACTAGCCTTCCAAATTATTACGTATTTCTTTCCAAACTACTGTACACAAGGGATAAACAATAAGACAGCTCTGTTTCAAAAAGACTGGCCATATACATTATTCGGAAGGGTAGAGCCTCCAGTCCTCATCCAGTCATCCTGATTTAGGTTCAAATGGTTCAAATGGCTGTGAGCACTATGGGACTTAACATCTGAGGTCATCAACCCCTAGAACTTACAACTACTTAAACCTAACTAACCTAAGGACGTCACACACATCCACGCCCGAGGCAGGATTCGAACCTGCGACCGTAGCAGCAGCGCTGTTCCAGACTGAACCGCCTAGAACCGCTAGGCCACAGCGGCATAAGTTTTCTCTAAGTTACTTCAGGCAAATTCCAGGAGGGTTTCCAGTTGTCAGACTAGATCTGTACCTTAAGTACGCAAATTTCCGTATCCAGAGTGATTCCGTAATGATATTACAGACTTCCGGCGATGGTGGAGAAGTTAATGTATCAACACGAAGTGCGGGACTGTGCCCTGAAAACAACAGAGTTGAAAATTATAATCTGAAACCTGATACCTCTGGCAGCGGAATATATGTACTGACACTAGTGAGACTCACACTGTAGCGTAGGCAACTTTCAGAGGTGGCAGGAATAAGTGTCTAGTGAACATGAATAAGTGTCTAGTGAACATGAGCTGCGAGATGTATACCTTAAGAAATATATGCACTTGCTCATGTTGGATACTGTCAAACGCGTGCCTTCTAGCGCAAGCTCTTTCGTTTACACATTTTTAGAGGGGGTAGTATGAACCCAAGCAAAAAAAAAAGTCCGATGTAGGTGTCTAACACGAGCAATGGCTGGAAGTGAGTAGTGAATGATCAGTATAACACTAGCCTTATAAATTATTAAATACTTCTTTCCAAACTACTGTACACAAGAGATAAACAATAAGATAGCGATGAAGGGGGAGGAGTGTTTATGGCGATAAAAAGTGCAATGGTATCGAAGGAAATTGACGGAGATCCGAAATGTCAAATAATTTTGGTGAAGGTCACGGTTAAAGCAGGGTCAAATATGGTAATTGTATGTCTCTATAGGCCCTGGCTCAGCACCTGTTATGGCAGAGTACCTGAAGGAAAATTTGGAAAATATTTGGAGTAGATTTCCCAGACCATGTTTTGGTTCTTGGTGGAGATTTTAATTTACCAGATATAGCCTGGGAGACTCAAACGTTTATAATGGGTGACAGGGACAAAGAATCCAGTGAAATTTTTTAAAATGCACTATCTGAAAACTACCTTGAGCAGTTAAACAGAGAACCGACTCGTGGCGATAACATATTACACCTTCTGGTGACAAACAGACCCGAACTACTTGAATCAGTGAATTCAGAACAGGGAATCAGCGATCATAAAGCGGTTACTGCATCGATGATTTCAGCCGTAAATAGAAATATTAAAACAAGATAGGAAGATTTTTTTGTTCAGCAAAAGTGACAAAAAGTAGATTACAGAGTACCTGACGGCTGAACACAAAAGTTTTGTCTCAAGTACAGATAGTGTTGAGGATCAGTGGACAAAGTTCAAAACCATCGTAGAATATGCGTTAGATGAGTATGTGCCAAGCAAGATCGTAAGAGATGGAAAAGAGCCACCGTGGTACAACAACCGAGTTAGAAAACTGCTGCGGAAGCAAAGGGAACTTCACAGCAAACATAAACATAGCCAAAGCCTTGCAGACAAACAAAAATTACGCGAATCGAAATGTAGTGTGAGGAGGGCTATGCGAGACGTGTTCAATGAATTCGAAAGTAAAGTTCTATGTACTGACTTGGCAGAAAATCCCAAGAAATTTTGGTCTTATGTCAAAGCGGTAGGTGGATCAAAACAAAATGTCCAGACACTCTGTGACCAAAATGGTACTGAAGCAGAGGATGACAGACTAGAAGCCGAAATACTAAATGTCTTTTTCCAAAGCTGTTTCACAGAGGAAGGCTGCAGTGTGCTTCCTTCTCTAGATTGTCGCACAGATGACAAAGTGGTAGATATGGAAATAGATAACCGAGAGATAGAAAAACAAAATCGCTCAAAAGAGGAAAGGCCGCTGGACCTGATGGGTACGAGTTTGATTTTACACATAGTACGCGGAGAAACCTGCCCCCCTTCTTGCAGCGGTGTACCATAGAACTCTAGAAGAGCGTAGCGTTCTGAAGAACAGATGTGCAGAACTATAGACCTATATCTCTAACGTCGATCAGTTGTAGAATTTTGGAACACGTATTATGTTCGAGTATAATGACTTTTCTGGAGACTGGAAATCTGCTCTCTAGGATTCAGCATGGGTTTCGATACAGACTATCGTGTGAAAACTAGCTCGCGCTATTCGTCCACGAGACTCAGAGGGCCATAGACTTGGGTTCACACGTAGATACCGTGTTTCTTGACTTCCGCAAGGCGTTCGATGCAGTTCCCCACAGTCATTCAATGAACAAAGTTAGAGCATATGGACTATCAGACCAGTTGTGTGATTGGCTTGAAGAGTTCCTAGATAACAGAACGCAACATGTTATTCTCAACTGAGAGAAGACTTCCGAAGTAAGAGTGATTTGAGGTGTCCCGCAGGGTAGTGTCGTAGGACCGTTGCTATTCACAATATATATAAATGACGTTGTGGATAAAATCGGAAGTTCACTGAGGCTTTTTGCGCATGATGTTGTGGTATATCGAGAGGTTATAACAATGGAGAATTGTACTGAAATGCAAGAGGATCTGCAGCAAATTGACGCATGGTGCACGGAATGGCAATTGAATCTCAATGTAGACAAGTGTAGATGCGAGTACATAGAAAGAAAGATCCCTTATCATTTAGCTACAATATAGCAGGTCAGCAACTGGAAGCAGTTAATTCCATAAATTATCTGGGAGTAAGCATTAGGGGTGATTTAAAATGGAATGATCATATAAAGTTGATCGTCGGTAAATCAGATGCCAGACTGAGATTCATTGCAAGAATCCTAAGGAAATGCAATCCGAAAACAAAGGAAGTAGGTTACATTACGCTTGTTCGCCCACTGCTTGGATACTGCTCAGCAGTGTGGGATCCGTACCAGATAGGGTTGATAGAAGAGATAGAGAAGATCCAACAGAGAGCACCACGCCTCGTTACAGGATGATTTAGTACTCGCGAAAGCGTTACGGAGATGATAAACTCTAGTGGAAGACTCTGCAGGAGAGACGCTCAGTAGCTCGGTACGGGCTTTTGTTGAAGTTTCGAGAACATACCTTCACCGAGGAGTCAAGCAGTATATTGCTCCCTCCTACGTATATCTCGCGAAGAGACCATGAGGATAAAATCAGACAGATTAGAGCCCACACAGAGGCATACCGACAATCTTTCTTTCCACGAACAATACGAGACAGGAATAAAAGGGAGAACCCATAGAGGTACTAAAGTACCCTTTGCCACACACCGTCAGGTGGCTTGCGGAGTATGGATGTAGATGTAGAAGTGCCCATAGCTTAACGGGTGCATTTCAGAATCCATGTTTATCAGAAGTTTTTATGTTGTTTTGGTTCGTACTGCTACCACTGAAATTTGTCTACCCTATAGTTAGCAACAACGGTACCGGTACTTGTCACAGGTAGCATAATGATTTTCGCTTGTAAGTTTTGACTCGGTCGTCTCTAGACCAGGGTCCTTTACCTCAAATACACTCCTGGAAATGGAAAAAAGAACACATTCACAACGGTGTGTCAGACCCACCATACTTGCTCCGGACACTGCGAGAGGGCTGTACAAGCAATGATCACAAGCACGGCACAGCGGGCACACCAGGAACCGCGGTGTTGGCTGTCGAATGGCGCTAGCTGTGCAGCATTTGTGCACCGCCGCCGTCAGTGTCAGCCAGTTTGCCGTGGCATACGGAGCTCCATTGCAGTCTTTAACACTGGTAGCATGCCGCGACAGCGTGACGTGAACCGTACGTGCAGTTGACGGACTTTGAGCGAGGGCGTATAGTGGGCATGCGGGAGGCCGGGTGGACGTACCGCCGAATTGCTCAACACGTGGTGCGTGAGGTCTCCACAGTACATCGATGTTGTCGCCAGTGGTCGGCGGAAGGTGCACGTGCCCGTCCACCTGGGACCGGACCGCAGCGACGCACGGATGCACGCCAAGACCGTAGGACCCTACGCAGTGCCGTAGGGGACCGCACCGCCACTTCCCAGCAAATTAGGGACACTGTTGCTCCTGGGGTATCGACGAGGACCATTCGCAACCGTCTCCATGAAGCTGGGCTACGGTCCCGCACACCGTTACGCCGTCTTCCGCTCACGCCCCAACATCGTTCAGCCCGCCTCCAGTGGTGTCGCGACAGGCGTGAATGGAGGGACGAATGGAGACGTGTCGTCTTCAGCGATGAGAGTCGCTTCTGCCTTGGTGCCAATGATGGTCGTATGCGTGTTTGGCGCCGTGCAGGTGAGCGCCACAATCAGGACTGCATACGACCGAGGCACACAGTGCCAACACCCGGCATCACGGTTTGGGGAGCGATCTCCTACACTGGCCGTACACCTCTGGTGATCGTCGAGGGGACACTGAATAGTGCACGGTACATACAAACCGTCATCGAACCCATCGTTCTACCATTCCTAGACCGGCAAGGGAACTTGCTGTTGCAACAGGACAATGCACTTCCGCATGTATCCCGTGCCACCCAACGTGCTCTAGAAGGTGTAAGTCAACTACCCTGGCCAGCAAGATCTCCGGATCTGGCCCCCATTGAGCATGTTTGGGACTGGATGGAGCGTCGTCTCACGCGGTCTGCACGTCCAGCACGAACGCTGGTCCAACTGAGGCGCCAGGTGGAAATGGCATGGCAAGCCGTTCCACAGGACTACATCCAGCATCTCTACGATCGTCTCCATGGGAGAATAGCAGCCTGCATTGCTGCGAAATGTGAATATACACTGTACTAGTGCCGACATTGTGCATGCTCTGTTGCCTGTGTCTATGTGCCTGTGGTTCTGTCAGTGTGATCATGTGATGTATCTGACCCCAGGAATGTGTCAATAAAGTTTCCCCTTCCTGGGACAATGAATTCACGGTGTTCTTATTTCAATTTCCAGGAGTGTAGATACATCGCTGAAAGTCTGGATCATCATCACGAATCACTCTATATGTGAAATGCGTTTTTTTGTTTTTAAATAGCACTTGTCCAATATCCACATAAACGTGATCGACGGATATATTTATATCCGCCTTCGGGCGCAGAGTTGACAACAACCACCCAGCCGTTTCCTCCTGGCCGTCACCCCTCGCACTCTGGCACGCTTGTACCAGTAGACTTTGCGAACGTTAAACTCTCCGTATGCCGTCACAAAGAACTTGAAGCATCTTAACGCCACTGTCTCCAGTTTTTCAGTCATCTGACTGGATTTATTTGGCGCCTCCATCTATTTGTACTTTGTACTAATATTTTCATCTCTACGTTGTCAAATAGCCAACATTCTCTACAGTATTTTGTCCATTTCTTCGTATCTTAATTGGTAATCTTGTCTGCCTGCATTATCGTAATGTGGACAGGTCCTTGGAGTGCCAGGTCAAATCGTTGAAATGGCTCTGAGCACTATGCGACTTAACTTCTGAGGTCATCAGTCGCCTAGAGCTTGGAACTAATTAAACCTAACTAACCTAAGGACATCACACACATCCATGCCCGAGGCAGGATTCGAACCTGCGACCGAAGCGGTCTCTCGGTTCCAGACTGTAGCGCCTTGAATCGCACGGCCACTCCCGCCGGCCGCAATGTCCTCGATTAGTTACAAGTGTCAGCCGTGGTCAGAACAATGTAGTTGTAGTTGTGAGTGTTTTATGTCGGAGCTGACTCCATTGGAACGTGGGCCAACTGTCGGTGCTCGTGTACTGCGTGGATCCGTGACCAAGGTAGCCGACGTGTTTGGTGTTTCAAGAAGTACCGCATCAAAGATTTGTACCGGATACGGGAAAAATGAAAAACCATCATCCGCTAAGTCAATCGCGGACGAAAGTGTTTGTTGAGAGATCGTGGCAGACGGTTATTGAAGAGGACTGTAACGGAAACTGCAGAACTGAGAGTCGCACTCGCGAACCCTGTGACCACCAGAACAACCCGAAGGGGGCTCCGTATGCAGGGAACTGCAGGGCGAGCTGGAATTCAAAAACCAGTCACGAGTGATGAAAATGGTCCTAAAAGGAAAACATCGTGGCGAACCGATAAAGCATAAAACTTGGGCTAAGGAAGTAATCCAAGGAAGCCACTTAGTCGGATGAGTCTTGTCTCACACTGTTTCCAACTTGCGGTCGAGTTTACGTCGCAATAGAGAAACACGTCGGGAGTTCGTGGTGGTTTGGGCAGCCATATCGTGGTGCTCCATGAGCCCACGGTTGCTCCCCAAGGATAACGTGACAATTCTGGCTGATCAGATTGATCCCATAGTACAATGTTTCTTCCGCAGTGGTTATGCTGTGATTACTCGTGTCAGAAACATACATAAAAGTCAGTTTATACAATTGTTGACAGATGAAACACAGATTGTATAATCTTTGACCAACATTTGGCCACTTCCAGTGCATTTTCGCTGTTTGGCCACCTTCTGTGCAGGTGGCTGGACACAGTCGACTCTATAGCACGTTAATTTTAATTATAATAATTAACAACCTCAGTTGCACTGTTTGTCCAGAATTTACCTAAGCTTCAGTCGGGATAACCCAACCCTCTTAAGTACCGTCTTTCCATAGTGGACATCGTCAAGCTAAAACTGCAAATCGATAATTCATGGATTTGTAGTTTTAACTTGACGACGTCCACTATGGAAAGACGGTACTTACTGTTATTCTGAAGAGGTTGGTTTATCCCGACTGAAAACTAGCTAAATTCTGGACAAACAGTGCAACTGAGGTTGTTAATTATTATAATTAAAATTAATATTTACACAGTTGCATATACAGCCACGAAATATTGAAGATATCGAAGCTTGTGTTGGACAGTCTGTTCTTCCTTACACTCACATAGAGTTTCGTTTCCTTCAGTTTATCCTCATTATGCCAGATTAACCCATGATCTGACCAATTCTGATCATGATGAGGGCGTAAATATTCTGAAAATCTTTTCCAAAGAGTAGAGTGGGATGTTTCAGCACTCCATAGTTGCAGCCTGGCTTCTTCATCGGTGGTTGTTACTTTCCTCGGTGTTCTGACAAAGCTTTTCCTTTGTCTTAGCCGTTGTGGGTAGTGCTGTTGCCCATACATTGGATGCGTTTTTTTCCTGCTCCAGTTTCGTTCTTTCCATGTTTCCTGTCCGGCCGTAGTAGCCGAGCGGTTCTAGGCGCTTCAGTCTGGAAACGCGCGACCGCTACGGTCGCAAATTCGAATCTGCCTCGGGCATGGATGTGTGTGATGTCCTTAGGTTAGTTAGATTTAAGTAGTTCTAAGTTCTAGGGAACTGATGACCTGAGATTTTAAGCCCCATATCGCTCGGAGCCATTTGAACCATGTTTGCTAATATTCCTCTTTGAACAGGAGGTGGTGCAATTCCTGCAATGTGTTGCCTTCAAGCAGCGCGCTATAATTTTGCGTGTGTCGTTTAGGGCAATATTCACCTGTCCGGCACGTGTTGAGTCACATCAAAGAGGACGGCCATATTCTGCAGCGGAGTGATGCTGTATCACAAGAGGACTGGGGCGTTATTCACACAGCTCGCAGTGTCCAAGTTAGGCTTTGAGAGCACGACGTTGAATGTCGCATCTCCCTGGCCACCGCAGTCAACTGATCTGAATACTTGTTGATCCTTTGTGATCTGTTATCCGCAGTGCCCAATATTTTGCAAGAAAACTGGTATAATATTCCGTTGACAACCACGCAGGACCTGTGTTTATCCGTGTTTTGAATTTCAGTTATGGTTTGGGTGGTTCCATATTTTTGACCACCCCCTGTATATAAACCGAATCCCTTTGGACAAAACACCCGTTTTATTTCCAAATACCTGGCGGGGCGTGTGATTTTGCTATAGGTTTTACACTAAGGTGACAAACGTCACGGCATAGGGTTCAAAATCGCTCTGAGCACCACGAGAATCAGCTTCTGAGGTCATCCGTCCCCTAGAAATTAGAACTACTTAAACCTAACTAAACTAAGAACATTCACACATCCATGCCCGAGACAGGATTCGAACCTGCGACCGTAGCGGTAGCGCAGTTCCAGACTTCAGCGCCTAGAACCGCTCGGCCACCCCGGCCATCTCACGGCATAGGGATATGCACGTGTACTTATACCGGTAGTATTATGTACAAAAGGTATGAAGCGCAACTCATTGGCGGAGCTCTCATTTGTACTCAGGAGATTCGCATGGAAAAATTTCCGTCATTATGGCCGCACAACGGGAATTAACAGACTTCAAACGCAGAATGCCGATTGAAGCATGATGCACCGGACATTCCATTTCATAAATCGTTAGTGATTTCAACATCACCAGTGCTTCAGTGTCAATAGTGTGCCGTTAAAATCAAGCTTCAGGCATTCTCTCTCACAACGGACAACGGCCTTCACTTAACGACCGACACCAGCGGCGTTTGCATAGAGTTGCAAGTGCTATCAGAAAAGCAACACTGTGTGGAACAATCAGTATGGGACGTACGGCGAACGTCTCCGTTGGGATAGTGCGGCGAAATGTTTCGTTATTGCGCTACCACAGCAGACGACCGACGCGAATTCCTTTGATGACATCACCTCTCCTCTATTCTTGACCGTATCGGTTGGACTCTGGACGACTCTGAAACAGTGGCGTGGTCAGATGAGTCCCGATTTCAGTAGGTAAGATCTCATGGTAGGGTTGAAGTGTGGTGCGGACCCCACGAAGACGTGGATCCATGTTGCCATTGTGCAAGCTGGTGGTGGTTCCATAATGGTGTGGGCTGTGTCTACATGGAATGCAATGGGTCCTCTGGTGCAGGTGAGCCGATCATTAATATGGAGACCATCTGCAGCCATACATGGAATTCGTGTTCCAAAACAACGATGGAATTTTTATAGACGCCATTGTACCACGGCAACAGGCCACATTTGTTTTGAAGAACATTCTCGACAACTCGAGCGAATGATATGGCTACCCAGACATGAATGCCATCAGACATTTATGGGGCATAATTGAGAGCCTGCATCGGCAACACTTTCGTTATTATGGACGGCTACAGGTATAGTTAGTTAGTTGGTTGTGTGTTCCATGGATCAATAGCACGGTAAAGTAGCCATTATGATGTGGAACGTGTCAAGTGCACAAGCAATGCACATATGAAACAAGATTTATATATAACAATACAGAGTTAAAGATTAATATTCCTATTGTTTACCCCATTCCCTTAAATGACACAAAATGCATATACTATATTTATAGATTTATTTATTCCTATTCAAGAATACATCTATGGTATAGAAGGATTTGTCAAGGTTATATGATTTCAACTTATTTTTGAAGCTATTACTGCTGTCTGTCAGACATTTTATTTCATCTGGTAATTTGTCGAAAACTTTTATAGCAGCATATTTTACCCCTTTCTGTGCCAAAGATAGGTTGAGTAAAGGTGGTAGTAGTAGCAGAGGGGTTTTGGGCGCACGACAGCGAGGTCTTCAGCGAACGTTCAGTAACTTAGCGAGACGGGTGTCAAGAAAAATCCCAGAACAGGAATATAAAACGGAACAGAAAACATGGGTAACAATCGTTGAAAAACATGTGCTCATCGACACCAATGCGTGGGATGAAGCAGACCGTCAGCAGTAGAACATGGACAACACGGGAAGAAAATGTTAGAGGGAGCTAAAACAATGCGGGAGATGGAAGTGGCTGGCTGACCGCAAGGGAAAAAGGGGAGGAGTCAGCCACTCTGCAATACACTAAAACGTCCAGCCTAAAATTTTAGGCCAGAGTCCAGACACATCACAAAACCCTAGACACACACGTCTCATCATTAGCTAAAACAGAAGGCAGATCCCCATCAACTTGTGCTTCTGCCCGTGCATCACGTTATAAAATGCAGTCTGTTAAAATGTGCCGGACACAGATGTGCACACCACAAGCATCACAAAACGGTGGATCCTCCCGCCGTAATAAAAAGCTGTGTGTGAGAGGACAGTGCCCGATCCGAAGACGTGTGAGGGCCACCTCCTCCCGCCTGAGCAACCGGCAGGAGGAACGCCACGGCCGAGTGGTTGACTTTATCAACCGCAGTTTATTGGCCGTCACCGCCAGCCATTCGTCCTCCCACAACTCCATGCACTTCCTGTGGAGTGCAGCGATGACTGACTGCAAGGGGATAGGACACTGGACCACATCCTGCTCTCTGCAGGCCTCCTTGGCAGCCCGATCGGCCTGTTCATTGCACCAAATGCCGACATGACCAGGCACCCAGCAGAAGGATACTTCTGTACCCCGCCGTTGGAGCAAGTACAGTTGGTCATGTATTAGCTGGACCATCGCCTCAGTCGGATACAGGTTCTGCAGTGATTGTAAGGCACTAAGTGAATCGGAGCAGAGAAGAAATCGATCGCCCCGAACACGATTCATCTGCTCCAGTGCCGTCAGGATCGCGTGGAGCTCCGCTGCGAAAACGGTATATTCAGCAGGGAGGCGAATCCGGGTAACTTGATCAGGGAACACTACAGAACAGCCAAGGAAATTCTCCTGTTTGGAGCCATCAGTGTACACGACAGTGAAACCGTGATGCACATCTAAAATGTTAAAAAACAGACATTGGAATGTAAAATCTGGTGTGCGATCTTTCTTAAAATTAGTCAAATCTAAAGTAAGTTTGGGTCTCCGGAGGAGCCAAGGTGGGGATCTGCTCCAACCGCGACGCAAAACACGAAGACCAGCCATAGACATCGCAGCGAGGCAGTCTTGTGCGCGAATCCCATAGGGCTGCCGGTTATGAAATAACTGTGCCAAAGGGGGCTGAGCAACGGCATGGTATGCAGGGGTGTATGGTGTGGACAAAGTTTTATACGCCTGGCGCACCGTAAGTAGCCGTCGCCGCATAGGAAGTGGCGGTTCACCAGCCTCTGCACAGAGGCTTGGTATGGAGCTAGTTCGGAATGCCCCAGTGGCCAACCGAAGCCCTTCAAGGTGCACAACGTCCAACATCTTCAAGTAAGAAGGCCTCGCAGACCCATACACCGTACACCCATAATCGAGCCGAGATCACACAAACGCCTTGTAAAACTGGAGCAGACAAGTCCTGTCAGGTCCCCACGTACTGTGGCTAAGACTTTTAAAATACTTAAAGCCTTAAGTGACCGCCGTTTCAGGTCCTTAAGATGAGGTAACCACGTGAGCTTGGAGTCAAAAATGAGCCCCAGAAACCTCACCGTGTCTTTAAATGTGAGAATAGTGTCCCTCATCCGCAACTCAGGAAAGGTTAAAATCGAACGAGAACGGTTAAAAAGAACACAGACTTCTCGGTGGAAAACTTAAAACAACTCTACCGCGCCCAGTCAGCCAAACGTCTAATCGTAAGTTGCAACTGACGAGTTGTCGTTGCAAGGCTTGAAGAACAGCAAAACAAAGAGAAATCATCCACAAACAAACAACACTAGACAGACTTTTCACTATGGACGTAATGCTATTAATA
This sequence comes from Schistocerca gregaria, assembly GCF_023897955.1. Classification (NCBI taxonomy): domain Eukaryota; kingdom Metazoa; phylum Arthropoda; class Insecta; order Orthoptera; family Acrididae; genus Schistocerca; species Schistocerca gregaria. Next base: position 3,149,181 of record NC_064920.1, on the reverse strand, counting down.
GCGAGGCAAAGATAGTCACACTTAAAACGCTACCCTGAGGGACACCGTTCTCCTGCTCAAAGCGATCAGACACGACGTCACCAATTCACTATCGAAAATATCGTGGCGAGAGGAAAGACTGAATAAAAAGAGAAAGACAATCCCGAAAACCCCATTCGTGAAGTTGCTCCAGGATGAGACGCCTCCAAGTGGTACCGTAGGCCTTCTCAATGTCAAAAAATACACCTAGAAGGTGATGACGGCGTAGGAAAGCTTGTGTATAGCCGCCTCCAGTAGGGCCAGGTTATCGAAGGTGGAACGAAACCTCTTGAACCCACACTGAAAGCGACTAAGGAGTTGCCACGATTCTAACATCCAGACATGGCGGTGGTTGACCATCCGCTCCAAGGTCTTCCCTATGCAACTAGTGAGGGCAACACTACGGTAGCTACTTGGGCTCGTGCGGTCTTTCCCAGGTTTTTAAAAATGGATTAAAACTGCCTCACGCCACGCGTCAGGAAAGTGACCTGACGCCCAAATGGCATTAAAAAGTGCGAGGAGGATTTCTTTGTTGCGCACTGTGAGGTGCCATAGCATACTGTAATGGATCCTGTCGTGACCAGGGGAGGTGTCACGAGCTCCAGACAATGCAGAATCCAGGCCCCACATAGAAAATGGGCAGTTGTAAACTTCATGACAGGTGGACTGGTAGTCCAGACTACATCTCTCAGCAACGGTTCTATGGCGCTGGAAACCTGGATCCTGACTGGTTGGTGCAGTAACTGTGGCAAAATACGCTGCCATAGTCTGGGAAATGTCTCGCGGATCTGTGTGGAGAGTGCCGTTATTCATTACAGCAGCTATGGGGCACCTCCCTCCTCTGCCAGAAAGTCTCATGGTGGTCTCCCACAAGATGGAACTTTCGGTGAAACAGTTAATGGTATTCAGGAACTTTTGCCACGACCTCTTCTTGCTCTCACGAATAATACGGTGACATCTTGCCCTCACCACCCTAAAGACTGCAAGAGTCTCAACAGTCGGCCGACACTGGAACCGACGCAGAGCCGCACGCCTGGTCCTGATTGCAGAGCGGCATTCGGCACTCCACCAAGGCACAGGTCGCCGTGCAGAAATGAGTACTCTGTCCTCCATTGAGCAAGTAGGCACAGGATGACAGGAGAAGCCTCTCAATTGCTCTACCCCTGGGGCAGGTAATTGCAGAGTCCCCACCGCACATTGTGGGCATTAAAATCACCACAAATAATGAATGGCTGGGGGAGCTGTGTAAGAAGGTCGGTGAGGGCCACTTCATCAAGTGCCTCATGTGGGGGCAAGTAAAGTGAACAGACAGTCAGTGGATGACGTACTTGCACAGACACAGCGACGGCCTGTAAAGTCGTCATAAGCGAAAGAGGCGAGGAGTGGTAGTCTGTCCTGACGAAAATACCTACACCTCTCTCCACACAGGTCGTCCTTTTTGTGGAGTGTATAGTCTCGCAGCTCAGGGGAGTGTGATGGATGGAAATACGTCTCCTGGAGACAGAGACACAGTGGTCTACCCTGAGAGAGTAGACGAAGTTCCTCCACATGCGTCCTGAACCCTTGCAAGTTCCACTGAAGTATGGGAGCCATCTATGTTGGGGGCAGCACCTTCATCCTGTCTCTCCGATGGGGCGGGGAGACCGCAGCAGGTGGAGGGGCAGGCATGGGACGAGATGATTGCCCCACACATATGTCCATCAACTCAGGAGAAGAGTCAGATGAAGCCTCACGTAAAACAAGATCCGCATGGTCAGATGGTTTACCACGGGATTTGACCCGCTGTTGCTGCTGTACAGGAACTTTCTGTGGTTTGGTGGGCATTGGGGGAGCTGATGTAGGAGTGGTAATTGGCGCACTGGGCTTGGGAACAGCCTCAGCTGTTGGAGGCACCAGGGGCTGGCCCAAGTTCGCCACTGTTCCTTTGTCTGCCGTTCGAGTAGGGGCTACCGGCTCTGAAACACTGGCTGTGTTGCAAGTGCACTGACAGCTCCAGGTGTTAGTGCCAACACTCACCACCTCGGTCTGCGTTGAGGCATCGACTTTTGGAGTAGGTTTCTGAACCAGGGATGCAAAAGATGTAGCAAATGTGGGAGGTTGCATCGACTTATAGATCTTCTTGGCTCACCATAGGGGATACGCTTGGTTGTTTTTATTTCCTGGACTTTGCGTTCCTCTAAAAATATTCGGCAGTCCCTACTCCAAACAGGGTGGTCCCCAGAGCAATTAATACATTTAGCCGGAGACGAGCAACCAACTCCTTCATGTGCAGCCTTACCACAGTTGCCACAAGTCGCTTCGCCTTTACATCCTAAGGTGGTATGCCCAAAACGCTGGCATTTAAAACAGCGCATTCGGGTCGGGAAATAAGGCCTCACACTGAGGCGAAGGAAGCCAGCTATAACATGTTCAGGAAGTTTTGTGCTACTGAAGGTCAGAATAAAGAAGTCGGATTTCACAAGATTGCCATCAACCCTCTTCATGATGTGTTGGACATCAACGATACCTTCCGGAGCCCACTCACGTTGCAATTCGTCCTTGGGAATGCCAACTAGATCCCGGCATGTCACAACACCTTTGCTGTAGTTTAAGGTGCTGTGCAGTTCAGTGTTTATGGCATACTCTCCAAGGCATTTAGCAGCTTGCAGGTTAGTTGCTTGCTGGGAAGTGGAAGTTTCCACTAGCAAGGTCCCATTACGTAAGCGCTTCACTGATTTTAAGGAGCCACAGATGCCCTCCAATCCCTTTTGTGTATAGAAGGGCGAAACCTTCTCGAAACTACCCTCCTTCTCGAAACTACCACAATGAGAAACATATTAGGATTACCAGAATGCATTCTGTTAACTAAGGCTGGACTTGCCAAAGAAGTGCCGGAGTCAGGGGGACTGACTGCACGAACCCTCTTCAGAGACTGGGTGTTAGAACCCTCCAGCGGCCCACCCTTTCCGCTGGGAGGAGGAAAAGAGGATTTCGAAGGGTCCATTGCGGTCGCACGAGCAGCTAGGGAACTGGAAGTACACCTAGACAGAGCCCCGCGTGCCTAGGTAAGCCTTATACAACTGAGGTGCGGCAGGTTCCCCAGAGGTTGCCCGCTAACGACTGTTTCACCTCAACAGCCAGGCATCTCATCGGCGCGCAGCACACCTTGAGATCGAGGAGTTGTTTATAGAGGTTTATTCCATCCTCGCGATCCAGGTGGCCAAGCCAAGATCCCCACTCCCTGAGACACACAACATTCCACCGCCGCGCCGCACGGTGCTCGTTGAAGCATGCCCAGAGCTTACGGTGACAGGGGACTGGCGGCGCTTACCAGTCCCCAGCTCAGGAACCCCGGGGTCGCCAAGCCTGTACCAACAAATGAATGCTCAGCCCCTGGGGGTGTTGAGTAAAGGATAGTGTAAGTCTTTCTTTTTCCTGGTATTATCATCATCATTAATGTCACTGTTGTTTTTAAACTGGTCCATCTTGCTGAGAACAATTTTCATTAGTGAGTAAATGTACTGTGAGGCTGTTGTAAGACCTCCCAACCTTTTAAAAAGATGCCTACAAGATGTGTGACTATGAACCCCACACATTATTGTAACCACTTTCTTTTGAGAAGTGAATACTTTTTGTCTATAGCTCAACATTTCTGCACGGGCTTCCCGCGGCTTCTTGAGTCCATGCAACGTAGAGGTACTGCACAACGCCGAGCAGAAGAAGGTCCAGCGATGTATGAGGAGGTATGCCATGACTTGTGTCATATTCTTGACACTTCCGTCAATCGACGTAAGAACGTTTTCTTGATGCATCCGAAAGTTCTTTACAGAGACAAGTGCAATGACAGCGTTCGTGTTAAAACTTTTCGCAAAAGTGTCCCCGAAATGTGGTCAAAATGAAAGGCGAGACGATTGGAATCGGGTACTGCTATAAAATTCCCCCAAGTCGGGTTCCGGTACCAGGCTCCATCGTTATATCTAGCAAGAAGACAGATTTAAGGTTACTCAGAAAAAACGTATTTTTCTACAGACCCTGCTTTATATGAAAAAGATCAGGGTCAGCTAAGACTGTTATAAATGGAAACGTATTTTAACCAGAATGAAAAATGCTCTGCTCATAAACACAAATGGCTCTGAGCACTATGGGACTTAACATCTATGGTCATCAATCCCCTAGAACTTAGAACTACTTAAACCAAACTAACCTAAGGACATCACACAACACCCAGTCATCACGAGGCAGAGAAAATCCCTGACCCCACCGGGAATCGAACCCGGGAACCCGGGCGCGGGAGGCGAGAACGCTACCGCACGACCACGAGCTGCGACTCAAACACAAAAAAGGCGAATATGTCATTGGCAGAGTTAGCGTTGTAAAAGAAATGAACTAGCTATTAGGCTTACAACATGTAACTCTTTTACAATATTATTAATATTGTCACATGGAAAAACCACGTTCAAAATTAGAACGTCCTGTCAACGATACTCATGTGTAATCGTCTCCTCCAAACGTAGTCTCCTGTTGTAATGTTCGAATCAGTACCTTCTCTCAGAATTACTGTAAAAGTTACTCTCAAAGTAGATTCTAAATCTTACGTTCCCGACGTTAACGTTACCCCTTTTACAGCAATTTTTATAATTGGTTTGACCATGTATTATACGTCTAATGGAGACAAGTATCAGATTATTATTTGATATCCTGAGAAGACTCCAGTGCGGAGCAACATTACAGGTAATCAGGGATCGAACGCGTAGCCTTTGGTTACAGATCTTTTATGTGGTCAAGACTATTTATGAACGATCTCCAGCCTAACTAAGCACGAAATTACGTTTATTCAATTATTCTAATGTATAACTGTGCTGTGCTATTTTGTATAGACCGTACTGTAAATGGAAGAGCAGAAAGAGTTTCTCATGAACAGTACAATATCTAACTTTCATTCTTACTTTGTCAACTCCAGGGAAATTATACTACTGTATCCCAGATACAGTAATACTTTCTCTAATCGTCTGTGTAGATAATATTTTTCAAGTATAGACAAATTGGCCATGAGGGGATCTCTATAATTGAGTTTTGAAGAACGAGTTTTCGAGTTGATTGTATTCCTTGTAAATATTTACCTTATTCAGAAATAAATTGTTTTAAAAAATATTATACAAAAATCTTTTAAAACACATCTTATTGCAATTTGGACTTAAATTTGCTTTATAGCAGTTTTGTTCAAGATAATAACTTTCACAGATAAGCCACAAAACGTACGATCGAACCTAACAAGGTAGATTGTAAAGCTTATTTTTTTTTTTAAGTTACATATGTATCAGGGAGAACTGTGGTACAGACTTATCTGGCAGTTTCAAAGACATTTACATCAAAACATTTTAGCATATTCGGGTGTTTTTACTCGTCATTATTAGTACTACGCTCATATTATTTAATGCATCGTGTTATGTAAAATATGTGATACATGACGTCGTGTCGTATAACATGATGCACGCCATTGTGTCATCAAGCCTGTTGTTTGTCGTGTCGTACAATATAACAGAACTTGTCTGGTACACTTCGTGTTTTAGATGCATCCCACCCTCCCGGATACTTCCTGTTGTAGATGCATCCCACTCAATAGAAGCACGTAAATTTCTATCGATTTGTTCTTACTCCCTCAACATACATGTAACAGGGGTTGGATTTGAAAGAAGAATGTTCCCCTTGGGTAAAAAATTAACACCCTTCCCCATCCATAAATTCAAAAAAAATTGTTCTAGTGTCCCCCACAGAAACGAACCCACAACCCCACAATTTTGTTTCCTCCAGAAAAACGTTTTTAGCTATTACTTGTATCCTCTTCACCCATACGAAGTTATATATTGTTCACTATGGCTGTACAATCTTCAGGAATATGGGCACAGGGTCATAGATTTAAGCCTATATATTGAAAGATGCAGTGATACCGACACGTTGAAACTAAGCGGGGAAACTGCACTGCGGAAGTAGGGTTAACCTGTGAAAAAGCGCGAATATGTCAAGATGTTTTGATTCACATGTCTTTGACGCTGCCACATAAGTCGAAAAGCTGGTCGCATTCTTTTTCACCCGTAACTCTGCCCGGGACATTCGTCTTTTTTTGTGCTATGATAGGAGCATTTGTCATTCTGATTCCCAACTTTTTCTCTGCCACAATTTTGACATTAGACCGCCATAGCTTGGCAACTGATGTATAGTTCTGTTGTCCTTCGAACTGTTGTTGTAGTCTTCTGTCCTTAGACTGGTTTGATGCAGCTCTCCATGCTACTCTATCCTGTGCCAGCTTCTTAATCTCCCAGAACACACTGCAACCCACATCCTTCTGAATCTGCTTACTGTAGTCATCTCTTGGTCTCCCTCTACGATTTTTACCCTGTACGTTGCCCTCCAATACTAAATTGGTGATCCCTTGATGCCTCAGAACACGTCCTACCAACCGACCCTTTCTTCTGGTCAAGTTGTGCCACAAACTTATCTTCTCACCAATCCTATTCAATACTTCATTAGTTATGTGATCTACCCATCTAATCTTCAGCATTCTTCTGTAGCACCACATTTCGAAAGCTTCTATTCTCCTCTTGTCTAAACTATTTATCGTCCATGTTTCACTTCCATACATGGCTACACTCCATACAAATACTTTCAGAAATGACTTCCTGACACTTAAATCAATACTCGATATTAACAAATTTCTCTTCCTCAGAAACGCTTTCCTTGCCATTGGCAGTCTACATTTTATATCCTCTCTACTTCGACCATCATCAGTTATTTTGCTCCCCAAATAGCAAAACCCCTTTTCTACTTTAAGTGTCTCATTTCCTAATCTAAATCCCTCAGCATCACCTGACGTAATTCGACTACATTCCATTATCCTCGTTTTGCTTTTGTTGATGTTCATCTTATATCCTCCTTTCAAGACACTATCCATTCCATTCAACTGCTCTTCCAAGTCCTTTGCTGTCTCTGACAGAATTACGGTGTCTTCGGCGAACATCTAAGTTTTTATTTCTTCTCCATGGATTTTAATACCTACTCCAAATTTTTCTTTTGTTTCCTTTACTGCTTGCTCAATATACCGATTGAATAACATCGGGGAGAGACTAGAACCCTGTCTCACTCCCTTCCCAACCACGACTTCCCTTTCATGTCCCTCGACTTTTATAACTGCCATCTGGTTTCTGTACAAATTGGAAATAAGCTTTCGCTCCCTGTATTTTACCCCTGCCACCTTCAGAATTTGAAAGAGAGTATTCCAGTCAACATTGTCATAAGCTTTCTCTGAGTCTATAAATGCTAGATACGTAGGTTTGCCTTTCCTTAATCTAGCTTCTAAGATAAGTCTTAGGGTCAGTATTGCCTCACGTGTTCCAACATTTCTACGGAATCCAAACTGATCTTCCCCGAGGTCGGCTTCTACTAGTTTTTCCATTCGTCTGTAAAGAATTCGTGTTAGTATTTTGCAGCTGTGACTTATTAATCTGATAGTTCGGTAATTTTCACATCTGTCAACTTCTGCTTTCTTTGGCATTGGAATTATTATATTCTTCTTGAAGTCTGAGGGTATTTCGCCTGTCTCATACTACTTGCTCACCAGACGGTAGAGTTTTGTCAGGACTGGCTCTCCCAAGGCCGTCAGTAGTTCCAATGGAATGTTGTCTGCTCCAGGGGCCTTGTTTCGACTCAGGTCTTTCAATGCTCTGTCAAACTCAGCACGCAGTATCTTATCTCCCATTTCGTCTTCATCTACATCCTCTTCCATTTCCATAATATTGTCCTCAAGTACATCACCCTTGTATAGATCCTCTATATACTCCTTCCACCTTTCTGCTTTCCCTTCTTTGTTTAGAACTGGGTTTCCATCTGAGCTCTTGATATTCATACAAGTGGTTCTCTTTTCTCCAAAGGTCTCTTTAATTTTCCTGTAGGCAGTATCTATCTTTCCTCTAGTGAGGTAAGCGTCTACATCCTTACATTTGTCCTCTAGCCATCCCTGCTTAGCAGTTTTGCACTTCCTGTCGATCTCATTTTTGAGACGTCTGTATTCCTTTTTGCCTGCTTCATTTACTGCATTTTTATATTTTCTCCTTTCATCAGTTAAATTCAATATTTCTTCTGTTATCCAAGGATTTCTACTAGCCCTCGTCTTTTTACCTACTTGATCCTGTGCAGCCTTCACTACATCATCCCTCAGAGCTACCCATTCTCCTTCTACTGTATTTCTTCCCCCCCCCCCCCCCCCCATTCCTGTCAATTGTTCCCTTATGCTCTCCCTGAAACTCTGTACAACCTCTGATTTAGTCAGTTTATCCAGGTCCCATCTCCTTAAATTCCCACCTTTTTTCAATTTCTTCAGTTTTAATCTACAGTTCATAACCAATAGATTGTGGTCAGAGTCCACATCTGCCCCTGGAAATGTCTTACAATTTAAAACCTGGTTCCTGAATCTCTGTCTTACCATTATATAATCTATCTGATACCTTTTAGTATCTCCAGGCTTCTTGTGGCAGCGGTTAAAACTTTCACAACACAACAGAACGATCAATAGTTACATATATTTGTCTATCTTCTAACAAAATTTGAACTGTTTTGCACTAGTCTAAAACATCGGAATGACGAGCGTAAAAATATCGTGTTTTTGCACCTTTTTTTTGGGGGGGGGGGGTGGTTTAAGGGCGCTCATCTACTGAGGTCATTAGCGCCCAGTCACAATTGTAAGAGCACATAGAATCTAGTAAAACTAAAGGGGGGTAGGGGGGGAGAACACCAGGAAGTTCTTACAAAGATGCAGATAAAATAATTGACAGAGTTAGATGTCTTTGGACAAGCCAGTCAAAGTAATAAACCGAAGAACACGAGCAGCTGCTCGAGCGTCATCGGCTAAAATATCCTGTAAAGTAGATGGCAGAGACAGGACAACACGAGATTTACTAAAACGGGGACACGACAGTAAAACATGGCGCACTGTCAATGCATGACCTCAAGGGCACTGCGGGGCTGGGTCACCGGAGAGCAGGTAGCGGTGGCTAAACGGGCAATGCCCAATCCGCAACCTGGTCAGAAGGACCTCTACTCGCCGATATGGTCGGGAGGAGGTTGTCCAAGCAGTTGGGAACGGTTTTACGGCCTGGAGCTTGTTTCCTTGAAGCGATGACCAAGTATCCCACCACAATGACACAAGCCTCTTACAAACAACCCCACTAATGTCAGATGACGGGACACAATGGGAGGCTGGCCGAGGCAGGAGGACTGCAGCCTTGGCTGCAGCATCAGCAGCTTCATTCCCAGGCACTCCCACATGGCCGGGAACCCACAGAAAGCTGACAGGAGAGCGATCATCAGCATAAGAATGGAAGGACTGCTGGATCCGTTGCACCAAGGGATGGACCGGATTTGGAGCTCCAAGGCTCTGAAGAGCACTGAGTGAATCAGAGCAGAGTACATACGACGAATGGCGGTGGCGGCGGGCATACTGAACGGCCTGATGGAGAGCAAAACGCTCGGCCGTAAAGCTGGAACACTGGTCGAGAAGCCGGTTTTTAAAGGTGACGGCCCCGACGACAAAGGCACAGTCGACAGCACCGTCAGTTTTGGAGCCGTCAGTGTAAATAAAGGTGTGACTGGCAAGTCGCGCACGAAGTTCGACAAACCGTGAGCAATACACTGCACTCCTTCGGGAGCGAGCTGAGGTCGAGATGAACATGAACCGGAGCCTGGAGCCAAGGTGGTGTCGGGCTCTCACCCTCTCTGAAGGTGGGAGGGAGGGTTAAAATCCAATTGTAGAAGCAGGCGACGAAAGCGGACTCCAGGGGGTAGCAGGGCAGACACTTACAACCCATACTGACGGTCGAGAGAATCGGCGAAGAAGGACTGATAAGAGGGGTGGTCGGGCATTGAAAACAGCCGGCAGGCATACCGACAAAGCAGTACGCTGCGCCGGTAGGTCAATGGTAATTCGGAAGCTTCAGCATAAAGACTCTCAACGGGACTAGTGTAGAATGCTCCGGTCGCAAGACGTAACCCCCGATGGTGGATGGAGTTGAGAGGGCGTAAGAGGGATGGCCGAGCAGACGAGGCTCCCATAATCCAGCTTTGATCGGACTATGGACTGATACAAGCGAAGCAGTACAGTGCGATCCACTCCCCAAGATGAACCACTAAGAACTCTGAGGACATTAAGGGAACGTGCACAACGGGCAGCCAAATAAGAGACATGCGGAGACCAACAAAGTTTCCTGTCCAGTGTCAGCCCTAGAAACTTAGTTGTTTCCACGAATGGGAGAAAAACGGGACCGAGATGTAAGGATGGCGGAAGGAACGCTTTATATCGCCAAAAGTTGATGCAAACCGTCTTCTCTTCAGAGAACCGGAAGCCATTAGCCACACTCCTTGAGTATAGGCTGTCAAGACAACGCTGAAGGCAGCGCTCCAGGAGGCATGTTCTCTGGGCACTGCAGTAGATCGCGAAGTCATCGACAAAAAGAGAGCCTGAGCCATTAGATGGAATGCAATCCATAATTGGATTGATCGCTATGGCAAAAAGGGCTACACTCAAAACGGAGCCCTGAAGCACTCCGTTCTCCTGGAGGTAGATGTCGATGTCTACATCTACATCTACATCCATACTCCGCAAGCCACCTGACGGTGTGTGGCGGAGGGTACCCTGTGTACCTCTACCGGTTCTCCCTTTTATTCCAGTCTCGTATTGTACGTGGAAAGAAAGATTGTCGGTATGCATCTGTGTGGGCTCTGATTTCTCTGATTTTATCCTCATGCTCTCTTCGCGAGATATACGTAGGAGGGAGCAATATACTGCTTGACTCTTCGGTGAAGGTATGTTCTCGAAACTTTAACAAAAGCCCGTACCGAGCTACTGAGGGTCTCTCCTGCAGAGTCTTCCACTGGAGTTTATCTATCATCTCCGTAACGCTTTCGCGATTACTAAATGATCCTGTAGCGAAGCGCGCTGCTCTCCGTTGGATCTTCTCTATCTCTTCTATCAACCCTACCTGGTGCGGATCCCACACTGCTGAGCAGTATTCATGCAGTGGGCGAACAAGCGTACTGTAACCTACTTCCTTTGTTGTCGGATTGCATTTCCTTACGATTCTTGCAATGAATCTCAGTCTGGCATCTGCTTTACCGACGATCAACGTTATATGATCATTCCATTTTAAATCACTCCTAATGCGTACTCCCAGATAATTTATGGAATTAACTGCTTCCAGTTGTTGACCTGCTATTTTGTAGCTAAATCATAAGGGACCTATCTTTCTACGTATTCGCATCACATTACACTTGTCTACATTGAGATTCTATTGCCATTCCGTGCACCATGCGTCAATTCGCTGCAGATCCTCCTGCATTTCAGTACAATTTTCCATTGTTACAACCTCTCGATACACCACAGCATCATGCGCAAAAAGCCTCACTGAACTTCCGATGTCACCCACCAGGTCATTCATGTATATTGTGAATAGCAACGGTCCTATGACACTCCCCTGCGGCACACCTGAAATCACTCTTACTTCGGAAGACTTCTCTCCATTGAGAATAACATGCTGCGTTCTGTTATCTAGGAACTCCTCAATCCAATCACACAATTGATCTGATAGTCCATATGCTCTTACTTACTTCATTAAACGACTGTGGGGAACTGTGTCTAACGCCTTGGGGAAGTCAAGAAACACGGTATCTACCTGTGAACCCGTGTCTAAGGCCCTCTGAGCGTCGTGGACGAATAGCGCGAGCTGGGTTTCACACGACCGTCTTTTTCGAAACCCATGCTGATTCCTACAGAGTAGATTTCTACTCTCCAGAAAAGACATTATACTCGAACATAATACGTGTTCCAAACTTCTACAACTGATCGACGTTAGAGATATAGGTCTATAGTTCTGCACATCTGTTCTTCAGAACGCTTCGCTCTTCTTGAGACCTACGGTACACCGCTGCAAGAAGGGGGGCAAGTTCCTTCGCGTACTCTGTGAAAAATCGAACTGGTATCCCATCAGGACCAGCGGCCTTTCCTCTTTTGAGCGATTTTAATTGTTTCTCTATCCCTCTGACGTCTATTTCGATATCTACCATTTTGTCAACTGTGCGACAATCTAGAGAAGGAAGCACACTGCAGTCTTCCTCTGTGAAACAGCTTTGGAAGAAGACATTTAGTATTTCGGCCTTTAGTCTGTCATCCTCTGTTTCACTACCATTTTGGTCACAGAGTGTCTGGACATTTTGTTTTCATCCACCTACCGCTTTGACATAAGACCAAAATTTCTTAGGATTTTCTGCCAAGTCAGTACATAGAACTTTACTTTCGAATTCATTGAACACGTCTCGCATAGCCCTCCTCACACTACATTTCGATTCGCGTAATTTTTGTTTGTCTGCAAGGCTTTGGCTATGTTTATGTTTGCTGTGAAGTTCCCTTTGCTTCCGCAGCAGTTTTCTAACTCGGTTGTTGTACCACGGTGGCTCTTTTCCATCTCTTACGATCTTGCTTGGCACATACTCATCTAACGCATATTCTACGATGGTTTTGAACTTTGTCCACTGATCCTCAACACTATCTGTACTTGAGACAAAACTTTTGTGTTCAGCCGTCAGGTACTCTGTAATCTACTTTTTGTCACTTTTGCTGAACAAAAAAATCTTCCTATCTTGTTTTAATATTTCTATTTACGGCTGAAATCATCGATGCAGTAACCGCTTTATGATCGCTGATTCCCTGTTCTGAATTCACTGATTCAAATAGTTCGGGTCTGTTTGTCACCAGAAGGTCTAATATGTTATCGCCACGAGTCGCTTCTCTGTTTAACTGCTCAAGGTAGTTTTCAGATAAAGCACTTTAAAATATTTCACTGGATTCTTTGTCCTTGCCACCCGTTATGAACGTTTGAGTCTCCCAGTCTATATCCGGCAAATTAAAATCTCCACCCAGTACTATAACATGGTGGGGAAATCTACTCGAAATATTTTCCAAATTATTCTTCAGGTGCTGAGCCACAACAGCTGCTGAGCCCGGGAACCTATAGAGACATCCAATTACTATGTCTGAGCCTGCTTTAACCGTGACCTTCACCCAAATCATTTCACAATTCGCATCGCCGTCAATTTCCTTCGATACTATTGCACTTCTTATCGCTATAAACATGCCTCCCCCTTCACTGTCCAGCCTGTCTCTGCGGTATACATTCCAATCTGATTTTAGGATTTCATTACTGTTTACATGTGGTTTCAGCCAACTTTCTGTCCGTAGTACTATATGGGCGTTGTGATCGTTTATTAATGAGAGCAGTTCTGGGACCTTTCTATAGACGCTCCTGCAGTTTACTACTAGCACATTAATATTGTTATTCCCTGTTCAGGGGGACCCTACATTTCTCCACCCGATAGCGGAGGTCGAGAAATTTGCACCCATGCTCTCCGCAGAGTCGTCTGAGCCTCTGGTTTAAGCCTTCCACTCGGCTCCAAATCAGAGGACCGCGATCGGTTCTGAGAACGATACCACAAATAGTTAGCTCTGATTCCACCCCGCGAACGAGGCTTTCCACCTTCACCAACTCCGCCAACCGCCTGTACGAACTGAGGATGACCTCTGAACCCAGACGGCAGGAGTCATTGGTGCCGACATCAGCAACAATTTGCAGTCGGGTGCACCCAGTGCTCTCTGTCGCCGCTGGTAGGGCCTCCTCCACATCTCGGATGAGACCCCCCCGGCAAGCAGACTGAGTGAACACTGGCCTTCTTCCCCGACCTTTCCGCTATTTCCCTAAGGGGCTCCATCACCCGCCTAACGTTGGAGCTCCCAATAACTAATAAACCCCTGCCCCCGTGTGCCTGCTCGGACCTTGCTGAAGGAGCAGCCACATGTCCACTCACAGACAGAGCGGGCGATGCCACACGGCCAGCCTCCACATTGACCCTCCGCCTGGTGCGCCGCGAACGCCGCTGAACCCGCCACTCCCCTTGGGGAGAGGGTGTCCTAACCGCGCCCGGTACCCGCGAAGATGTCTCGACAGCAGGGAGACTGGGTGAAGCATGCAACAGCTAGGGTGTACCTTGCGACGCACCAGAGTGGCCAGCTCCTCCTGCGTCCGTACATAGCAGTCACACATCCTATCCATCCTAAGGAATCAATTTACTGAAGAGACTTAATCAACTTTTAACTAGACTGCTAATTCACTAAAGGCGGCTGCTTATTGACTAAACTGTGATTGCTAACCGCTTCTTGTAGAAAACAATGAAAATAGCACTACCTGTCTCTGGACTGTATTCAAAACAAACACTAGCACTACTAGCACTATGGCTGACTAAAGGGACTCTCTCTGACTGTATTCAAAACAAACACGAAATCTATGGAACACTATTACTAGCATTCGACAATTAAAGCTTCCTAAAAGCAAAAACACACCGAAGAAGAAGTGACAAGTAAGAAAAATACAGTTAATACTTAAATTAAGGTAGCTCGCTGCACAGCAGACTTGAAGCAGACGGCGGTTAGGGCGACAATACGGAACCCACACGTACCATAAACTTTCGATCTGTTAGAAAGGAATCAATAAAAAGGGGCAGGCGACCGCGTAGACCCCACCTGTGCATAGTGCGGAGGATACCTCCTCTCCAACAGGTATCATAAGCCTTCTCCAAATCGAAGAACACGACTACCGTTGGGCGCTTTCGCAGAAAGTTGGTCATGATGAATGTCTACAAGGTCACAAGGTGGTCAACAGCGGAGTGGCGGCGACGAAAGCCGCATCGAAGATTGGTAAGTAGCCGTCGAGATTCAAGAATCCAAACTAACCGAACGTTAACCGTGCGCTTCATCACCTTACAGACACAGCTTGTAAGAGAAATGGGGCGGTAACTGGAAGGAAGGTGTCTATCATTCCCGGGTTTGGGTATAGGAACAACGACGGCGTCACGCCAACGCATGGGGACTTGACCGTCGGTCCAGACGTGATTGTAGGTACGAAGAAGAAAGCTTTTGCCTGCCCGAGAAAAGTGTGTCAGCATCTGAACGTAAATGGCATCGGCCCCAGAGCAGAGGACTGGGACAGTGCAAGTGCACGTTCGAGTTCCCGCATAGTAAAGGGGGCATTATACTTTTCCAGATTCAGCGAGTGGGAAGGAAGGAAGGCAGGGTGGTAATGGGTGGAGCTTGAAACCTCCACGAAAAAGTGGCCGAAGGCGTTGGAGACATCCACAGGATCAACAAGTACCTCATTACCTGAATTCAGTCCAGGTACCGAGGAGTGGGCCTTAATACCCGACAGCCGGTGCAGGCCACCCCAGACGACAGAAGAGGGAGTAAAACTGTTAAAGGAGCCGGTGAAAGAGGCCCAACAAGCTTCTTTGCTGTCTTTGATGACTCTACGGCATTGAGTTCGGAGTCGTTTGTATTTAATACAATTCACCAACGTAGGATGGCGGCGAAAGGTGCATAAAGCACGTCGTCGAGCACGGATAGCGTCTCTACAAGCCTCATTCCACCAGGGGACGGAAACGCGACGTGAAGAAGAGGTAGTACGAGGAATGGAACGTTCGGCAGCATTGATGATAACAGCCGTGTGGTTTTCGACCTGACTGTCACAACTGAGAAAATCGTGGTCCGGAAAGGTCGCCAGGGAGGAGTAAAGTCCCCAGTCAGCTTTCGGTATGTTCCAGCTCGAAGGACGTGGGGATGGGTTGTGGTGCAGGAAACGAACGACACAGGGGAAATGGTCGCTCGAATATGTGTCAGAAAGGACATACCACTCGATCCGACGGGCAAGAGTGGTAGAACAGATCGAGAGGTCCAAGTGGGAGTAGGTATGAGTAGAGTCCGAGAGGAAAGTCGGGGCGCCAGTATTGAGGCAGACAAGATTGAGATGGTTGAAGACATCCGCCAAGAAGGAGCCTCTCTGACAGGATGCAGGAGAGCCTCAAAGGGGATGATGGGCATTGAAGTCGCCAAACAATAAAAACGGCGGAGGAAGCTGAACAATCAGGTGCATCATGTCAGCCCGACTAACTGCGGATGGCGATGGAGTGTAGACAGTACAAACAGAAAAAGTAAAGGCAGAAAGAGTAATACGGACAGCTATTGCTTGGAGTGGGGTGGTCAATGGGATGGGGTGGTAATAGACATCGTCCCGAACGAGCAACATGACCCCACCATGAGCTGGAATACACAGGGGTGAGGTCAGACCGCTCCGAGGTATAGTGGGTAAAAGCAATACGGTCAACTGGGCGCAACTTGGTTTCCTGGAGACCAAGGACGAGCGGACAGTGCAGGTGGATGAGCTGTTGTAATTCCTTCCGATTAGATCGAATACCTCTTATATTCCAATATAAAAAAGCCATCGCTAGTCAGAAAAAGGTGGAACGAAACGGGTTAAGAGCTGGTCTTCTCGACGGCCGCGGAGGGCCAAGTTTCGAGGGAACAATGCTACAACCGGCGGGAGGCGGATCCTGTTCCATCGAGCCGTCGCCAGCTGCGGCCGCATTCCTGGGTGGCGTAGGAGGGGCAGCATCATTCGCCGACGACAGGCCAGCTGAGCGCCTGGCAGCAGATCGTCCCGGCGAAACTGAGGAAGGCCGGGAGCAGCGACTCACCGATGGAGCGTCAGACGAAACGCGCTGGGGTGGAGAGGGGAATAAAGACTTCTTGTTGGAGGCCTTCTTGGAAGTCCGATGAGGCACGGGGATGGTGGGCTGGACCCGAAGAAGGTCCTCACGCGCGGGGTCCGTTTTGGAACGCCGGACCTCGGAAGCCAGGGTCCGGAACGTTCCCAGATGGACGCCTGAGAAGAGAATTGCTTCTCAGGCGGCGGAGGGGGAGGGGGAGGAGGAGGAGGAGGAGGAGGAGGAGGAGGAGGAAGGGGTGGCCCCTGGGGCAGA
This sequence comes from Schistocerca gregaria, assembly GCF_023897955.1. Classification (NCBI taxonomy): domain Eukaryota; kingdom Metazoa; phylum Arthropoda; class Insecta; order Orthoptera; family Acrididae; genus Schistocerca; species Schistocerca gregaria. The sequence continues at coordinate 3,132,282 of NC_064920.1, read as the reverse complement.
GGGGGCAGGGGCCGCGAGGGAGAACGATTTGGAAGGGAGGGATTTGGGAGGCGGAGGCATAGACCCCGGATGGGGTGAGGAGGTGGAGGGGGGACAGGATAGGGGTGAGGATACTGTGGAAGGAGTGGACACGACTGAGGCAAACGAAGTTGTCAACGTCACGGGATGGAGGCGGTCATACTTCTTCCTGGCCTCAGAATAAGACGGTCCAAAATTTTTAATTCTTGAATCGTCTTCTCCTTCTGATACGTGTGGCAGTCTAAACATCTAGGCGAGTGAAGGCCAGGACAATTAACCCACCGAGGTGGTGGGGTGCATGTATATTCCTCACGAAGAGGACGTCCACAATCGCCACAAAGGGGCTCAGCCTCACACTGTGACGACATGTGCCCCCCCCCCCCCCCCCCCATGTCGTGGTTTCGCTCCTGTTGCTCTCGTGTCGACCGCGAGGTCACTACCCCGCGGCCCACTGGATTCACGTGGCGACCTCACATGAGTTGGCCTGAGCAAACTCGAGCAGACTGGCGGCCCAGCGCACACGAACCAAGTCCCGCCCGGGCGACCACTCGCTGAGTTCTCTTACTGGTGCCGGCTTTAAAGGTTGATCCCAACGACAGACACAAACTGCCTCACAAATGCGGACGAGAGACAGACTAGCAAGCTGAGGACAAGAGACTGACCGACTGGCGAGCTCATATGCACGTGAACAGGCAACCTTTCCGCTTTCCCACCAGAGGGAGACACCAAAGCTGCGATTGCCACAGCGGCGCCACCGCCAGAAACGGAGGGCGACTGCTTCACACTACGCGCTGCAGCGCGCTCTTCAAAACAGCAATTTTTACCACGGCTCACGCAACACAGCTACAGTAAGATGTTCGAATGGATATACAGGTGGCCGCTGGTCCGGGTAAACCAAAACTTTTTAGCGCGATGTTCCTGGCTGAAACAGGAACCGAGCAGCAGGACACCCACTCGCCGCTGCACTTACCACTACTCTGCGTGCGGCCTTTTCAGTCATATTTGTTACACTATTTCTGCACTGGAGGGCCCCTAAAAATTTCTAGCGTCTCAGTTTGTACTTAGAAAAACTATTTCAAATCTGTGTATGTAATCCTGCATAAGTAATTTTGTGAAAACAAACAACTGAAATATTTGGTACGGTGATAGAACTTGCTATGATAGTCCCATCCAGCGATATTTACAGCTCCGTGATCTAATACTACTCCCATGTCTTCCACTTACAGCGCATATCTAGTTTTTTTTAAAGATACAGTGGCAGTAATAACAGGCGTTAAACCGCGATATCCGTTTTCATATGAATACGTGGTGTCTGTCCTTCCGGACATATACGAAAGAACAAACATCACTCGGAATCCGCAGCTGTGACATCACACATAAACTGAAGGTAGAGGGGGGGGGGGGTTGAGAGAGAAAGGAAAGGAAAGGAAAGGAAAGGAGAGGAAAGGAAAGGAAAGGAAAGGAAAGGAAAGGAAAGGAAAGGAAAGGAAAGGAAAGGAAAGGAAAGGAAAGGAAAGGAAAGGAAAGGAAAGGAAAGGAAAGGAAAGGAAAGGAAAGCGATTACTGATGTCAGTTGCATTGAGACATTACGAGGAATCAGCGGCGACGAGTGAAAATGTGGACTTGATAACGCTGTGCCCGGATGGCGCAGAGGTTAGCACACCTGCCAAGCAAGCAGGAGATCCCGAGTTCCAACCACGGTCTGGTACACATTTCCACCCGTCGCCGCTGATTCCGCGTAATGCCCCGATGCAGCTCACAGTAGCAGCCCCTTTCCTTTCCTTTCCTTTCTCCCCCCTCCCTCTGCAATTTACATACAATATTCGTCTTTGTAATCGATCGAGGAGGCGCAGTGTTTACCACACTAGACTCGCATTCGGGAGGACGATGGTTCAAATCTGCCGTTCATTTAAAAGGGCACGGCCGATTTCCTTCCCCATGCTTGAAACAATCCCAGATTGTGCTCAGTCTCTAATGACTTCGATGTCGACGGGACATTAACCTCTAACCTTCTTTCCTTCCTGACAAAAACGCAGTCCACTTGGCAGCTTGGTCCACATACTCGCATGTGGGAGCCACATCGCAACACTTCTTCCTCCGTCTCAGTAGTCCAAAACACGATCGTTTGTTACCACTCCAAGCGACGTCACATATTTCTTCTTGTTATTAATCACTTCTGGAAAGTAGCTCGATCATGGACTTAGTTTCACATTTTGTCTCAAGGGCCAGTCTCTTAACTGCAGCAGCAATTCCTTGCAGCCGGCCATGGTGGCCGAGCGGTTCTAGGCACTTCAGTCAGGAACCGCGCGACTGCTACGGTCGCAGGTTCGACTCCTGCCTCGGGCATGGATGTGTGTGATGTCCTTAGGTTAGTTAGGTTTAAGTAGTTCCAAGTTCTAGGGAAAAGCAGACAGGCCTGTTAGGCTTTTGACTGGTAGAGGAGGGTTTAGAATTTAGCGGTTGCTGTCGATCGGTGTCCGTGACGTACGCACACCAAAACAGCATCAGAACAGTGTCATTCGGTGACGGACTGTCAGAACATGTCGGGTTTCCTTAGAAGTCGTTCATTTCTTGCCACTGACATTTCGATGTGTGACATTCAACCGAGACCTTCCAACGGATGTACAGAGAGTGTTCGTCACATGTCGTTGAAGTATAAAGTCGATTTACACGTCGTTTGTTAGCTTGCGAGATGAATGAACAGAGCTCAGAAGCGATTCGAATCCTAATATCGACTTTAAGGTCGATGATCTGATACTCTAGCAACCTTACTGTAGCTTTTAGGCAGTTTTTGATACCTTCTTAGAAAAACTACAGTTTAAGGAAACTCTAGAAAGAAAACTAATTTATATATAGAATGTGTTGGTGACGTCAGCCACCAGCTAAAGTTATGATAACATTGGACGGCAGTAGCAGCGCTTACTCACAGAACTGAATGTCAAATCCAGTGACGCGAAACGAGTCACGCAAGGTTCCCATAACAGCAAAGCGTAAAGACCGGAAAAGGAGGAGGAAAAGCCATTTCCCCCACCTACCACAGTCAATAAGAATGCAACTAACACGCAAAAATAGGAACACAAATTCTGGCCTATGCTTAAGCTTCCTTCGCAAAACAAGGTCAACAAAATTCAGTCATGTTCAGAGAAAACAGAACACCTTACAGAACTGGAGATCGAACGTTCATATTCACAGGACATGTACATTACATCTACATCTACATATATACTCCGCAATCCACCATATGGTGCGTGGCGGAGGGCACCTCGTACCACAAGTAGCATCTTCTCTCCCTATTCCACTCCCAAACAGAACGAGGGAAAATGACTGCCTATATGCCTCTGTACAAGCCCTAATGTCTCTTATCTTTGTGGTCTTTCCGCGACATATAAGTTGGCGGCAGTAAAATTTTGCTGCAGTCAGCATCAATTGCTGGTTCTCTAAATTTCCTCAGTAGCGATTCACGAAAATAACGCCTCCTTTCGTCTAGAGACTCCCACCCGAGTTCCTGAAGCATTTCCGTAACACTCGCGTGATGATCAAACCTACCAGTAACAAATCTAGCAGCCCGCCTCAGAATTGCTTCTACGTCCTCCCTCAATCCGAACTGATAGGGATCCCAAACGCTCGAGCAGTACTCAAGAATAGGTCGTATTAGTGTTTTATAAGCGGTCTCCTTTACAGATGAACCACATCTTCCCAAAATTCTACCAATGAACCGAAGAAGACTATCCGCCTTCCCCACAACTGCCATTACATGCTTGTCCCACTTCATATCGCTCTGCAATGTTAGGCTCAAATATTTAATCGACGTGTCTGTGTCAAGCGCTACACTACTAATGGAGTATTCAAACATTACGGGATTCTTTTTCCTATTCATCTGCATTAATTTGCATTTATCTATATTTAGAGTTAGCTGCCATTCTTTACACCAATCAAAAATCCTGTCCAAGTCATTTTGTATCCTCCTACAGTTAGGATGTTCTGCAGGAACGATTAGCATTCCAGTCACCTCGGTTCAGCATGTGTCCTGTTGCCTAGTAGGCACAGGGTCCGCCATGGGCCCTGATAACAAGCTCCATGCGTGACGGCACCGACGCGTGTAAGGCACGTGTGAAGTCCTGTGGTATGGACATCCATGCTGCATTCATCTGGGTTCGAAGTTCATCTACGGTGGTCGGCATTAGATCACAGTGCTAAAGCCGTCGTTTCGCCATATCCCACACATTTTCGATTGGCGACGAGTCCGGTGATCTGGCGGGCCTGGGAAAAAGGTTGACATCCTGTGACACGAAGAAGCCGCGTGTTCGTGCAGTAACATGTGGTGTTGCGTTGTCTTGCTGAAAACTGGCGTCTGGGGTGTCGTGCAGAAATATATGGCTACCCGTCGCAGGGTGTCATTCGACACAGTGGTTTGGCCACGCACCAACTGTGACTTGTGGCTGTATCTAGTAGCATCCCACACCATAAGGCCTCATATTCGGGCTGCGTGTCTTGTGCGAATGGAGTCAGTGTGATGTTGCTCCCCCTGTCTGCGGCGCATCGAAATGCGGCCATTATTTTCAAACGAACAGAACCTGTATGCATCAGGAAACACTATGGTTCAAATGGCTCTGAGCACCATGGGACTAAACATCTGAGTTCATCAGTCCCCTAGAACTTAGAAATAGTTAAACCTAACTAACCCAAGGACATCACACACATCCAAGACCGATGCAGGATTCGAACCTGCGACCGTAGCGGTCGCGCGGTTCCAGACTGTAGCGCCTAGAACCGCTCGTCCACTCTGGCCGGCATCTGATACCATTTCTGTCCCCAGTAACGTAGTTCCACACACGATGCAGTCTAGCAAGTCCCAGCACACTCGTCAAGGGTAGGCGGAGAAGTGGACGACGCGCACGCAGCCCTTCTTCTTCTTCTTCTTCTTCTGTAGTGGTCAATCGAACGATTGGTTTGCAACAGCTACAATGGCAGGTTGTCTCCATTCTGTGTGTCTTTCAGCTTTTCTCTTCATTTCTGTATAGGTGTCACATCACACACCTTTCACTATTTGATCCATGTACCTTAGCCGTGGTCTTCCTCTTGGTCTTATTCCCTCCACATATCCCTCTATGATTGTGTTCAGGAGTCCTTTATGTCCTAATAGATGGTCTGTAAATTGCAGTCTTCTATTAACAATAGAACTCCAGAAGCTTCTCTTCTCATCTGCTCTTTCCAGAACCACTTCGTTTGTGACCTTTTCGATACATTTTATTTTGAGCATGCGTCTATAGCACCACATTTCAAAAGAATTTAGCTTCTGGTCTTCCTCTGTCCCGAGAGTTCATGTTTCACACCCATACCATGTCACACTCCACACACATGATTTCAAAAATCTTTTCCTGATTTTAAAGCTGATGCTCTTAGATGTCAAGATGTTTCTCTTCTTGTTAAAAGTAGCCTCTGCTTGAGCAATTCTACTTTTCACTTCTGCCTTGCTCCTTCCATCCCTGGTAATATTACTGCCCAGATAAGTAAATTTATCAGCTTGTTCAAGCAGTTCATTGCCTACATGAACTTGGACTTTCACTGGATCTTTTTCGTCGCATGCCATTACTTTTATAACCCATGCTGTAATAAACGCTGAAGAACTGTCACCCCTGATAGTGTACCATGTTGTACACTGTTCCACTGTTGCGCCAGAGCCAGGATGACGCAGATTTGTCCTGGATGAGATGCCGATCGTCTCGGCAGGTGGTCTGCGTGGTGCGACCTGACGCATCTCGTCGTATTTTACAGCCTTCCGTGAACCATTCTGCACACAACCATTGCACCGACGACAAACTTGATGTATCGGTGTTACACGAGCAGAAATTTCCATGGTGGATGCGTCAGTCCCTCATGCTAATAATGCGCCCTGTTTCAAACTCACTGATTTGACGTTACGGTTCGCGCATACGTTTACGAGGCGTCCAGCACGTCTGCTCACGTCATACACCGGTCTGTTACTTTCGGTTTACAGCGACGACGAAAGACGCAAGCACATTTTAAAGGCAGGTTGGCCTTGAACCCGTGGGTAAACATGGTTGAAATGCTAAACATTTCTGAACATCTACGCCTACATCTACATATATACTCATCTAGCCACCAAGTAGTGTGTGGCGGAGGGCACAATTCTCGCCGAAGTCATATTTTGCCCCCTCTGTTGCACTCGCGGATTGCGCGAAGGAAAAACGACTGTCTGAACGCCTCTAATTTCCCTTATCTTTTAATGGTGATCACTGCGCGCTTTGAAAGTTGGTGGTAATAATATATACTCTACATTCTCGACGAAGATCGGATTCCGGAATTTAGTGAACAGCCACTTCCTCTTATCGCGCCGTCTATCTGCAAGCGTGACCCACTTCAAACTTTCTGTGAGATTTCTAACGCTAAATGTACCAGTCACGAATCTTGTAATGTCGTGTATATATGAATGTCCTATACCTAGTCGTTAGAGATCTATTACGCAGTACGTACAATTATAAAAGTCGTCTTGACGTAAGAATTTTATGTGCCACAACCAACAACTGTGAAGACAACTGTAAATACAGAAGACATGCCCATAGGACAACGTATTAAATAAATGATGTATTAAAGTAAATAAATACTAAATGTTGAAAAATCCAAAAGCTGTCACAAGCTTTTGTAGTTGGTAGTTCATGTATGTGACATTTCTCAGTCTGAAACCCACCCTGAGGTGCACCGCTTTAGTCTTTCGCTCAGCTGTCGTGAACGTTTTAGTACTGTGTGCAACAATGAGTACTGTGATAACAACAATGATGGATGTGGCACGAAATCTGTGCAAAATCTGACTGCTGTGTCATATTTTTGTGTCATAGACGTAAGTAACATACGAGAAGTGACACTGAATGGCCATCGAGTGAAGCTGCTGCTCATCACACAGCGAATGCTCACATTGAATCAGAAAACTTCTCACAATACTCAACACTTCGGGGAAGGGTGAATAAAGAAGTTGGCATTTGATAATGGGCCTCGTGTTGAAAATAACTGTAGTGAGAAAAGGAACACTTTTTCAAAGCATTTATGGTGCTTTCGAACATTTTAAGAGGGGTTAATTGTAAAAATACTAACCACCAATCACAAGTAAGAAACTACTGAATAGCAATGTTTGATTGGTTAACAGTTAGAGATTTCGTGGAATTTACTATGGACAGAAACACAGCAAAATGGTATTCTATTGCAAGAAGCGAAGCACAAAAGCAAGAATTAAAGTCAAGCTGATGCAACGAGCAGAACTGCGTCATGTCAACAGAGAGGTTCCAATGCGACCGACCGAAATCACGCACTGGTAAGGCAGTGGGGCAGAGGGTCCGTGCTCGCAAGAACGGCACTTAAAAATCCCTTTCGATCATGAGGATTTAGCTACAAAGTTAATATCAGTCAAAGATCTCATAAATGGTGCCCTTAGCCGATAGCTCGGTCAAAGCGAGTTAGGAGTCAACAGTTTCATTAGGTTCCTACTACCGGCGTGTCAGATTACAGTGAGGCTCGTTTAATCCAGGAAATCGGCAGCCACAAACGAGGAAAGAGGTGGGATGAGGAGGGAGATGTCGGGGGAGGGAGGGGGGACGGAGAGAAAAGAGAGAAAGAGAGAGAGAGAGAGAGAGAGAGAGAGAGAGAGAGAGAGAGAGAGAGAGAGAGAGAGAGAGAAGAGAGAGAGAGGGGGGAGGGAGGGAGGGAGGGAGGGAGGGAGGGAGGGAGGGAAGCGTTATGAAGACCGACTTGCGGAAAGAGGAAGAAGCGTATCTGAATGAAGAGAGGAGCGTTTTGTTTGCCGTTTGACAGAGAAAAGCAATTCCTCAATTTTTTATAAAAACATTGAAAATTCAAAATGAATTGCTTCCGCTTTTTTAAAGAAACACAATATAGTATTGAATTGTGAGTTTGGTGGAGGTCAGCTTGTTCCAGAAACACGGAACAGCAATAGACAAGGAGTCTGCCGATGTTTTTGCTTTATGCTTGGCTATAGCTGGGATACTACGAGGGGGTATATCCCCGAATTTATTACGTGTAAACTCTTAAAGCCTTTCAAATATAAAAAACTTTATAAACATTCTACATCCTTCTTTTTTATTTCCATATACACTCCTGGAAATTGAAATAAGAACACCGTGAATTCATTGTCCCAGGAAGGGGAAACTTTATTGACACATTCCTGGGGTCAGATACATCACATGATCACACTGACAGAACCACAGGCACATAGACACAGGCAACAGAGCATGCACAATGTCGGCACTAGTACAGTGCATATCCACCTTTCTCAGCAATGCAGGCTGCTGTTCTCCCATGGAGACGATCGTAGAGATGCTGGATGTAGTCCTGTGGAACGGCTTGCCATGCCATTTCCACCTGGCGCCTCAGTTGGACCAGCGTTCGTGCTGGACCGCGTGAGACGACGCTTCATCCAGTCCCAAACATGCTCAATGGGGGACAGATCCGGAGATCTTGCTGGCCAGGGTAGTTGACTTACACCTTCTAGAGCACGTTGGGTGGCACGGAATACATGCGGACGTGCATTGTCCTGTTGCAACAGCAAGTTCCCTTGCCGGTCTAGGAATGGTAGAACGATGGGTTCGATGACGGTTTGGATGTACCGTGCACTATTCAGTGTCCCCTCGACGATCACCAGAGGTGTACGGCCAGTGTAGGAGATCACTCCCCACACCATGATGCCGGGTGTTGGCCCTGCGTGCCTCGGTCGTATGCAGTCCTGATTGTGGCGCTCACCTGCACGGCGCCAAACACGCACACGACCATCATTGGCGCCAAGGCAGAAGCAACTCTCATCGCTGAAGACGACACGTCTCCATTCGTCGCTCCATTCACGCCTGTCGCGACACCACTGGAGGCGGGCTGCACGATGTTGGGGCGTGAGCGGAAGACGGCCTAACGGTGTGCGGGACCGTAGCCCAGCTTCATGGAGACGGTTGCGAATGGTCCTCGCCGATACTCCAGGAGCAATAGTGTCCCTAATTTGCTGGGAAGTGGCGGTGCGGTCCCCTACGGCACTGCGTAGGATCCTACGGTCTTGGCGTGCATCCGTGCGTCGCTGCGGTCCGGTCCCAGGTCGACGGGCACGTGCACCTTCCGCCGACCACTGGCGACAACATCGATGTACTGTGGAGACCTCACGCCCCACGTGTTGAGCAATTCGGCGGTACGTCCACCCGGCCTCCCGCATGCCCACTATACGCCCTCGCTCAAAGTCCGTCAACTGCACATACGGTTCACGTCACGCTGTCGCGGCATGCTACCAGTGTTAAAGACTGCAATGGAGCTCCGTATGCCACGGCAAACTGGCTGACACTGACGGCGGCGGTGCACAAATTCTGCGCAGCTAGCGCCATTCGACGGCCAACACCGCGGTTCCTGGTGTGTCCGCTGTGCCGTGCGTGTGATCATTGCTTGTACAGCCCTCTCGCAGTGTCCGGAGCAAGTATGGTGGGTCTGACACACCGGTGTCAATGTGTTCTTTTTTCCATTTCCAGGAGTGTATTTATTTCTCAGCACATTCACCCTGACGACGAATAAATTTCTCCCAAGGAAGGATCAGTTTGTTGACGTTGTCATCGTAGAACGTCTCACTTTGCTGTCGGCGCCAAAACCTCACCGCTGCTTTCACCGCTTCATCACTGTCAAAGTGAAGTCCCTGAAGGTGTTCTCTAACCATTTGAGTACCACTGGTTCCTGCTTGAAAGAACCATTCTATTAATTATGTTTAAAGTAGCACAGCCTTTAGCATGAAATCACAGAAGCTGTTGCATCATTTCATGTGATTGCATTCCACTTACAGCGTACAAAGCAACATCGGTGCGGAGACAGTGCTACTTGATTGTAGGAGATTCTAACACGCGGTTCTTTTTCACAGTGGCCATTCTGAGGAAATCGTTATTACTGAATGTAAGTATATCTGAAATTATTGTTACGATAATTTGAGATTGTCAGTTTTTTCGAAATGAAATCATTACGGACGTATATAGTTTTGCCTAAAATTTTTTAATTTATGGCCCCTTTTGCATGTTTATTTGGGACTATAATTTGTTTTATGCAATATTATTTCATGAAAGTTTCGAGATGTGGGATTGTCTCTCTGAAAGTGCGAATTTGCTTTCAAAAATATTATATGAAGTGATGGGAGGATGAAAACTGTATGTTCTAGTAGATCGAAACTGAAACCACTTCCTTAAGACAATTGTTTCTTTACTTTTGCCACCTTGTTCTAGAATGTTTACTTTTTCCCGATTTCTTCTTGCCTTTGTTGCTTACTATTTTAATAAAGATTAATTATATGAGAAAATTAAAAATTATTTTTTTCATATTGATGGGACTGAAAGAGTGAAACTATGAAGAGGTATTAAAATCGTATGTGGCCAAGTCGGGACTTCATGTAGAATGATCGGTGACTGTAAAATCAAGGCATAGGATTGTTTTAGTTGTCATACTGCTTGTGTGTGGTTTGGCGCTGTCATGCTCAAGTCCATATGTGGATTAACTCTTCGAATTTGTGCTTTCAGTTTTCTGAGGGTCTCGCGGTACCTTGCAGGGTTTACAGTGGTGGCCTAAGGTATGAATTCCAAACGCACCACACTCCCATCTAGCACACAGTACTGCAATGATGGCCTGTGCACGATTTCGTGGTACGCCACACTTACCTCAGAGTCGTGGCTGTGTTTGCCGACGAACTTCTCTGATGAGTGCATCAACCCGAGTGCAATAAGTCCGAGCACGAACAAGCCAATGTCGGACATTTCTGATATCGATACAATCATCACCGTACACAGTATTCATTCTTCTATGGATTTCAAATGGAGGCATGTTTTCTGCGGTCAGAATGTCGATTACAGCTCGCTGTTTTTCACGCGCCGACACATTTAACGTTACACAAACCAAATTACACGTTAAAGTGCAGAAACCTCTAACGGCAGACCGTTGCAACTTGGGTCAGCGAAGCGATAAAGTGGACCGAGTTATATGCATGGCATGTAATGCCTCAGCCGATGTTGGGAACAGAACAATAAATTCGGAGGCATTACTTTTCATCCCGCTGTCTTAGATAAGTGGCAATTTTTATCGCGACTTCGATGAGATGACAGAGGAAGGCGAACGCACGCCTTTTCATAGCACTGCACCATGAAGGTGTTAGCCACTTGTTAGAAACGTCGATCTGTTCGCCCACATCTCGCATCTTTTCAGATGTGGTAATGAACGGAGTAGGCCAATGGGAACAAACGGCGCGTCTGGTTGGTTTCTGTTTGCTGTTTGAACCACAAAGGTTTCGGCACTTCTCGTCTTTTTTTTCTTTTCTGCCTTGACAACACGCTGGTAACGAACGTTGATTCAGACGTTTGTATTGTGTGTGCAAGATGAAAGCTCAGTTTGATGTAAATGATGATATGCATGTAGTCGCGCCCACTGCAGTCCTTTAGGACTAGGGTCTGACAATTTCGTCACTATTTCGCATTGTAAGCGTACGGAAATTCCACGTGGTAAATGTGGGTCTTTTTTCACCCTTGTATTTGCTCTACAAAACGTGGTGATTCAAATTTATTTCAGGGACTTATAGGCAGCTTTTTCAACTTTAAACGATGTTTCATGTACGAGGAGTGTTAAGTTTGTTGCGTGGCTCTATGGAACTGCACTGAAGTGATATAAAGATAGTCCTTTTCGTATGTGTATCCATACCCACCGGGCTTGAACCGTAACCTCTCTGTCAATTATATCGGATTTCAATTGATTTATTGATGGACGTTATCTTATGAGACTTTTCCTGATTTAACAGTTCTGTTTCGTGTAATGGCATTTGTGTTGGAATTTCAAAACTTGATCCCATGGGACAACGTATCTATTGAAAGTACACAGCACTTTACTTAAGGGTCATGGTGTACAAACGTGTTCCCTTACAGTTTAATTTTTGTAAGTGATTTTCGGCAGTTCAAGTAAATACGATGTCGTTCGAGTACTCCTAGATCATCCGACGGTCGAGGTAACAAAGTTACAAGTGGTAACTTTCGTAAATAAGAAATACACTCTAAGTTCAATAGGCGACGGTAGGTGAGTGTTATAAGGTACATTACTGGAGATAATAAACCTATACTGTCCATTTTATCACAGTCCGTGTAGCGTGGACTTTGCAGTATCCGCTACGTATTCAGTGTTCGAACGGTATTACTACCAATAATTTTATCCCGTTCTTGCATGCTGCAGAAGCTTCGTCACCTCCTTATTACTAGTCAAACACTAGTATCACGTTTTCAATAAATTATTTTTTCTGTCTGAGTGTATATATCAATTAGAGGTTCTACGAGGTTATGGAATAGGAGGCAAACTCTTGCAAGCAATTGAAGGCCTTTACATAGATAGTCAGGCAGCAGTTAGAGTTGACGGTAAATTGAGTTCATGGTTCAGAGTAGTTTCAGGGGTAAGACAAGGCTGCAACCTGTCTCCACTGTTGTTCATATTATTTATGGATCATATGTTGAAAACAATAGACTGGCTGGGTGAGATTAAGATATGTGACACAAAATAAGCAGTCTTTCATATGCGGATGACTTAGTTGTGAAGGCAGATTCGATTGAAAGTTTGCATAGTAATATTTCAGAGCTAGATCAGAAATGTAAAGACTATGGTATGAAGATTAACATCTCCAAAACGAAAGTAATGGCAGTGGGAAAGAAATACAAATGGATTGAGTGCCAAATAGGAGGAACAAAGTTAGAACAGGTGGACGGTTTCAAGTACTTAGGATGCATATTCTCACAGGATGGCAACATAGTGAAAGAACTGGAAGCGAGGTGTAGTAAAGCTAATGCAGTGAGCGCTCAGCTTCTATCTAGTCTCTTCTGCAACAAGGAAGTCAGTACCCAAGACTAAGTTATCTGTGCACCGTTCAATCTTTCGACCAACTTTGTTATATGGGACCGAAAGCTGGGTGGACTCAGGTTACCTTATCAATAAGGTTGAGGTTACGGATATGAAAGTAGCTAGGATGATTGCAGGTACTAGTAGATGGGAACAATGGCAGGAGAGTGTCCACAATGAGGAAATCAAAGGAAAACTGGGAATGAACTCTATAGATGTAGCAGTCAGGGCGAACAGGCTTAGATGGTGGGAGCATGTTACACGCATGGGAGAAGCAAGGTGACCCAAGAGACACATGGGTTCAGCAGTAGAGGGTAGGAAGAGTCGGGGTAGACCAAGGAGAAGGTACCTGGATTCGGTTAAGAATGATTTTGAAGTAATAGGCTTAAGATCAGAAGAGGCATCAATGTTAGCACTGTATAGGGGATCATGAATGAATTTTATAAGGGGGACTGTGCTCCAGACTGAACGCTGAAAGGTATAATCAGTCTTGAATGTTGATGATGATGATGACTGTATATATCAGCGCACGAACAGTGGCCGTATTCATAAATGAACAATTGTGGTTAGTTCAAAACGGAGAGGGAACTTGCAGCAGGTGTGGTATTGGGTTGCGTGGACCCTGCGGACCCGATGGCGACAACAGAGTGCGGTAGTCACGTGACTTGTCTCGCTGCAAACTACTAGTGTCGTGTCTGATTACGTCGCATTAGAGGAGATTCGGTGGAACGAGTGATTTCACGAGTACAAGTTTCACTTTCTATGGGAATATGTTTCAGAACTTTTTGGGGTGGGAGGTGGGGGGGGGGGGGGCAAATCACCTTTGCGACAGAAATGTTCTTACAGGTCCTTTTAACCAGTCCGAAGACAGTTTGATCTGAAACTTGCTGTAGCCCATTAATAAGTTATACGAAGTTCCCTTACGTTGTGCGGCCAGCTGCTCATGTAACGATAGATCGAGGTCAGTCTGCGACGCAAGCAGTTGTCTCCTGTTCAAAGGAACCCGCGGCATTAAGTTTCATAAATTTAAGGATACCGGCGAAAACTTAAATCTTGATAGCCAGACGCATACCTCAACTCCGAACCTCCGAAAAGTCAGCCAGATGTCATAAACAATCGGCCACCTCGGTCGGCCGTCTGCACAATTCAGTAAGACAAAACAACTGGTGTAAAGCGGCACGCACAAGGCGCGCCACCAAAGTGGATGCCATACAGATGAGGTGATTATGTTTTCAGATGTGAGAAATTCGCCTGTGACACCAAGTGTGCTGCTTCAGGATCTAGATTAGGACTGACTACGAATGAAGGTATGATGCAATACGACAGCAGAACACCTGCATAACACAGTTAAACGAAATCACAAAGTCAATAGGCTACTGAAATTTTATGAGCGTGATCGTGCATGTGATGATGACAATTTCGGCGAGTCCCGCATAACATCGATGCTCAGACGAGACAAAGTGTTCTGCACCAGAGGTACACCTACAGTCGGCGTCTCCCACTCTGCTTTAAAATATGCGAGCTGCGGCCACAGTTAGTTTCTAAATATGAGGTGTCGAGACTCGAAGGGCGTGCAGCAATATTGGTTAATCAAATTGTACTTGAGAGCCCAATTAAAGTGTTTAAACCGCCGGTTTCATAATATTGTTTGGCCTGTTGTTTGGCAAGCACAATATCAAAGCACCTCTTCTTGAAAGGACGTCAAAAACATTGGCAAAGCAATGTACATCTAATGTCAATTCACTCCCCGTGCTATCAAAACTTCGCCCACGACACAACATCTCGATTAGCATGTTGACTGTTTTCCGTTGTTGCTTTGTAGAAGAAGTTCATATCTACAAATGCAAACATATTGTGGATGTCCACCGCACTAACATATTTAGTGAACCCAGTGTCTCAGACTGTATGCTTTCCCGAAACTGCATAAACAATGTGCACCCATCCTTCGTAACGTCCTATTTTAACTTCCTAGCCGGCAGGAGTGGCCGAGCGTTTCTAGGCGCTACAGCCTGGAACCGCGAGACAGCTACGGTCGCAGGTTCGAATCCTGCCTCGGGCATGGATGTGTGTGATGTCCTTAGGTCAGTTAGGTTTAAATAGTTCTAAGTTCTAGGGGACTGATGACCTCAGCAGTTAAGTCCCATAGTGCTCAGAGCCATCTGAACCATTAACTTCCTATTTGTTTTCTAACACGCCTTCAGTGTTCTGTTCGTTCCAGAGGTACTCAGCATCGACCAAGAATGTACAAAACTGGAATAATGTTTACGGATTGACAATTTAATTCTTTTTTATATTTGTTTACTGTATGCCAAGCACGAAGAAGCGCGTCAGATGATACTTTATCACGACAGTTATCTTGGCCGAGTTGAATAGAAGGCGTCTTAGTTGTTGAGTTGCCTGATTTGTAAACAAGAATTTTGTAGCTGTGGGATGATAACAGAGTATCCTTATCACGGCTGCAATGGATCAGGTGTAATTCTTGTTAGGTACATTAAGAGGCGCGTTTTGGAACTACTGTTTTGCAAGGAATCGACGTGGCAAAGGCTGCAGGTAAAGTGGACGAAATTTTATTCAAGGCCACAGATGTAAGCGACAATTACTACAAAATTATATACTTTTTATCTACTGAAGAAAAAAAGACCAGAGCACCAAAAAAATAACTAAGTAGAGTAATGAAACTAACTAAAGTAATTACATTTCGGGAATACGTCTAGGTAACATACACTAGTGGCCTTTAAAATTGCTACAACAAGAAGTAATGCAGATGATACTCGGGTATTCATTGGACAAATTTATTATACTAGAACTGACATATGATTACATTTTCACTCAATTTGGGCGTACAGATCCTGAGAAATCAGTACTCAGAACAACCACCTCTGGCCGTAATAACGGCCTTGATTCGCCTGGGCATTGAGTCAAACAGAGCTTGGATAGCGTGTACAGGTACAGCTGGCCATGCACCTTCAACACGATACCATAGTTATTCACGAGTAGTGACTAGCGTATTGTGACGAGCCAGTTCCTTGACCACCAATGACCAGACGTTTTCAGTTGGTGAGAGGTCTGGAGAATGTGCTGGTCAGGGCAGCAGTCAAACATTTTCTGTATCCAGAAAATCCCGTACAGGACGTGCAACATGCGGTCGTGCATTATCCTCCTGAAATGTAGGGTTTCGTAGGGATCGAGTGAGGGGTAGCGCCACGAATCGTAGCACATCTGAAATGTAACGTCCACTGTTCAAAGTTCCGCAAATGCGAACAAGAGGTGACCGAGACGTGTAACCAATGGCACCCCATACCATCACGCCAGGTGATACGCCAGTATGGCGATGACGAATACACGCTTTCAATTTGCGTTCACAGCGATGTCGCCAAACACGGATGCCACGATCATGATGTAAACAGAACCTGGATTCATTCGAAAAAATGACGTTTTGCCATTCGTGCACCCAGGTTCGTCGTTGAGCACATCATCGCAGGCGCTCCTGTCTGTGATGCAGCGTCATGGGTAACCACAGCCATAGTCTCTCAGCTGTTAGTCCACGCTGTTGCAAACGTCGTCGAACTGTTCCTGCAGATGGTTGTTGTCTTGCATACGTCCCCATCTGTTGACTTAGGGATCGAGACGTGGCTGCGATAAGATGCCTGTCATCTCTACTGCTAGTGATACGGGGCAGTTAGGCTCCAGCACGGCGTTCCTCCTGAACTCACCGATTGCATATTCTGATAACAGTCATCGACTCTCGACCAACGCGAGCAGCAATGTCGCGATATGATAAACCGCAATAGCGATAGGCTACAATCCGACCTTTATCAAATTCGGCAACGTGATGGTACGCATTTCTCCTCCTTACACGAGGCACCACAACAACGTTTCACCAGGCAACGCCGGTCAACTGCTGTTTGTGTATGAGAAATCGGTTGGAAATTTTCCTCATGTCAGCACGCTGTAGGTGTCTTCACCCGCGCCAACCTTTGTGTGAATGCTCTGAAAAGCTAATCGTTTGCATATCACAGCATCCTCTTCCTGTCATCATCGTGATGTAGCAATTTTAATGGCTAGTAGTGCATTTAACTGATTAAGATTACAAGATCACAAATTAAATTAAGCGCAAGATAAGAGATTGCGAATGTGAAATGGAGGTACATTAACAACAGATGTAACCGCCAGACTGTTGAATGCACGCATGTAAAGGCGCATGCATTGTGTTGTGCAGGTGCCGGATGTCAGTTTGTAGGATGGAGGTCCATGCCTGTTGCACCTAGTCGGTCGATAATGGTTCAAATGGCTCTGAGCACTATGGGACTTAACATCTATGGTCATCATTCCCCTAGAACTTAGAACTACTTAAACCTAACTAACCCAAGGACATCACACAACACCCAGCAATCAGGAGGCAGAGAAAATCCCTGACCTCGCCCGGAATCGAACCCGGGAACCCGGGCGTGGGAAGCGAGAACGCTACCGCACGACCACGAGATGCGGGCAGTCGATCGATACATGGACGGTTAATGCTGTTCGCTATCGACGCTGGAGTTTACGTCCTATATGTGCTCGATTGGAGGCAGATGTGGAGATCGAACAGGCTTAAGTAACAAGGCGACTCTGTGTAGAGCATGTTGCCTTACACAGCGGTATGCGGTAGAGCGTTATCCTGTTGGAAAACACCCACTGGAATGCTGTTAATGAATGGCAGCTCAACAGGTCAAGTCATTGGACTGACGCATAAATTTGCAGGCAGCGTGCGTGGCACAGCCACTAGAGGGCTCCTGCCGTCATACGAAATAGCACCACAGACCGCGAGCCGAGGTGTCGGTTCACTGTCTCCAGCACGCCTCAGGTTGGTTGCAGACCCTCGACGTGTCTCCCTCTAACCACCACTCGGACATCAGTGGCCGATCTTTCATCAGGAAACACAACACACCTCCACCCTGTCCTCCAATGAGCTCTCGCTTTGCATCGCTGAAGCTACAAATTGCGGTCGTTTGAGGCCAGTGGAATGCAAGCTACAGGGCTTGGAGCTGTCGTCGAAGTGACTGATTTGCAACAGTTCGTCCTGTCACTGCCGTGCTACTTGGTGCTCAGATTCCTACCGCAGACTGAGTGCGATGCGTCACACCCCTTCACAGAACGCGACGGTCTTCCCTCTTTGGTAGTGCCATGTGGCTGTCCGGAGCCCGGTCTTCTTGCCACTAGAGATGGGCAAACTCGTTCATCCTAGGGAACTAGCTCACTGCTGATCGTTCTTTTTTGAGAACCGTTCGTTTTGACTCGATCACAGTTCACTTGTGCTCGGTATAAGGTTCTTATGAAAAACTGAAAACTAGTAGTGTAGGTGACTGAAGGGTGGAGGGCACCAAGAGGGGGCACTTGCCTCCCCCCTGGAGTATAGTTTTTATTCATTACAGAACCCTTACACAATTTTAGAAGTAATTTCTGTGATTCTGCAGAACCTCTCGTTTAGCCAACCGTAGCCTTGTGTGGCTGATCGCAGGGAAATAATATAGGGTGGCGCAGGGGAAACCGGCCCCGAGTACAGACTGATCGCCAATTACGGACGATGTGTTGCCGGTTACGAGCAGATATAACAAACAGACAAACATGTAATAATTAGGCAGTGAAGAAATCACAAGTTAATGCAAGCAACAATGGCGGAACAATCGATGATGATGAGTAGAGAGCTGGAGAAGAGAACATGAAAATCTCACGCGACGCGCATGGCCTATAGCTCATGCAGTCTTGTAAACCTTATGGTAACTGCTTCCCAACTTAATAGACCACAAGTGTTTTGTATAAAATTCTTCGTTTCGACTCCCACTACATAACTATGCTACGTTGTAAACAATAATCGTTTACACCCTATATATGCTTCACGTTGTCTCTGAGTACGTAGGCGAAGTGGCCTTTTATGGAAGCATAAAATAAAATGTGGTTTTCTCATCATACTTGTGTCACACGCTTAGTAAAAATTAAGTTTTTATGTTGCATTATTAAAGTTAATGCAGCAATGATAATAATAAGTAAGTTCGCAGTAATAAAGTTTTTGGTTTGAAAGCTCCTTCTGAACAAATGTTTTTGAGATAGTAAGTAAATACGATTTTATGGCAACCTATGTCTTTTCAAATTGAGAGACACCGCTTTTGCTACTGAGCCAAAATGACCCACAACCAACTATTTTTTTTTCAAAGATACCAAACTAGCAGGTAATGCAAATTGGAAACAACCAAACTTAAAAATAAATAGAGCCTTCCTAAATGTAATGTGTTGTATGTGAAAGATACACGAAAATCGTTTTATATGAATTTTCTTACACTAAAAATTAAGCAAATTATTGAAAGTTAGTTGCTAAATGAAGTCGATGAAACAAAAAAATATATGAATAACAAAAAAAAAACTTCCCTTGTTATAAGTATGTCTTCTGCTGTTCATCGATATAATGAAGTGAGCTGATATGCCCTTTTGTTACCTGAAAAGACATACCTACTACATACAACGTGATTTTTATGGAATTTACGTAACTATAAAATACTTTTTGATTACCGGTCGTGGACGCTGAATAGCAAGAACCAAGTGCAAGAACAGTTTGGGACACATGTAAAATAGGCGAGCGCAGTGAAGGAAACGAACACCTGGATACTGAACTAAGTAGGAGCAGTTTTTTTTACCTTTTTTCCTTTATTAAAACAACCATATATGTACATAAGCACAAAAACTAAATATTGAAGTGCTGGAAACAATTCAACACGAATTGTATCCTACAATAGACTGAAGAATACATTTCAATATAGTGCCATTTGTAAGCTTACAAAATAGAACATTATAGTAAACTGACAATAGCCTCTTCAGTCCAGACAGAGACATAGAACCGAAACGCAAACATATGTGTAATTGATTGTCTTAACTGGAATGACTGTTCTGTCATTTGATTCATAACCGTCCAAAACTCAAAGTCATTTGGAGCACACAAATGGATAACAAGAGATGCACAGGAACATAATTTAATGAAAACGTCATAATAAAGTTAATAGCACCATTGAGAAGTCGGGGGTAGTCCTAGGAACTGGCATAACCCCTTATTCGTTGTGTATTTTGTTCGCTACATAGTCTTGCATGTGATTTGTGTCCTTACCGGCATCGAGAATTACCCTACGGCTTGTTTTTCAAAAATTATGTCTAACATGTTAGCAAACATCTTCCTGAAATTTGGGTAACGTTTCATCTTCCAGCGTACCGTTCTCATGTAAACCTCGAAATTAATGAGATTATCTGCACTATTGTGGATGATGATATATGTCACAAACTGTCTTAACATCCACATCACGGTGTTGTTCTTGGTGGCGGGAAAATGTTTCGCGTCCGGCCAGAGCAGGATGTCGGTGCAGTGGCTGGCTGGGCAGCTGCGGGTATTCAGGCCCAGCCTCTGCTGCACCCATTTCCAGTTAATGAGATGACCGCCACAAGTGAAGCGATGGCATAAGGTGTCGACTAAACCACAGCGGACGCATTTATCACTGTCACATAAGCCGATTCTGTGCAACCTTTCATTAGTGGGTATAGCATCGTTTACCACTCTATACCATGTGGACGCCACTTCAGCAGTGTGGACAGTTAAACTTATGTTGTCCCAAACTGCCTTCCAATGAACACTCGGGTATTTAAGTTCAATGGGATTCCGGACTATAGGAGATTTCCATCTTTTTAATAACAGGTGCGTCGTCGGTAAATCCAGCGTGAAATTATGTCCATCAACATAGCTTACTTCAAGAAAAAACTGCTTGACATGTCGTAATTTGATATGTATTTTACGTACATCAATGGGTGGATGCATATCGGTGGGTTGTAAGGTTCGGAAGAGCCAACTGGTTACGCTGAGAGGTTCCTTGTCCAACAAATGGGTGATTCGTTTAATATATAACGCAGTACACTTTCGGTTAATGTCAGGCATGTTTAGTCCGCCGGCCTGTCTGGAGGACGTCAGCGTGGTGTATTTTTCTTTGAATAGATGGCCTTGCCAGATAAATCTATTAGAGTGTTTCATCACGTGTTTGGCCTGCATCTTGGGGACTGGAAATAGTTGGGCCATATAGAACGCTTTACTGAATATATAACTGCTGAGGAGTCGTATGCGTTGGAGTATGTTAACGGACCGCCAACTGTTTTCATAGATGGCACCTTGCATTTTACTGGTGACCTGCTTCCAATTTTTTGCATTCATTTTTAGCGGGCATTTGTCTATAATCATCCCCAGAGTGGTGTGGGTTTCGACACGCTTCGCCCAAGGTATATTTACTGCGTCGAATCCTCGAAAGTTGACAAAGGTGCATTTACCGGCGTTGATTTTAGCACCGGAAGCACGACAGTACTCGTCTACCGCGGTGTTGAGGGTTGATACGTCTCCGTCGTTGCGCAATAACACTCCGACGTCGTCGGCGTAAGCACGAACCACGAACGACGTCCCGGCGGTCGAAAGGCCTGCAAGTTTGTCATGAATAGAGCGTAAGAGCGGCTCGAGCTACAAAACAAATAACATGATGGAGAGAGGGCTCCCCTGCGGTACTCCTCTGTGGACCTCGATGGGTTGAGTAAGCTGTCCATTTACGCTGATTCTGGTTGTACTGCCCGTGACGAAATGTTGCACGACATTTATAACCCGTTGCTCGAAATCACAACGCTGCAGTAGCTGTAGGAGGTACTCGTGGCGGACGGGATCAAAAGCCTTGCAAAAGTCGATAAACAGCAATGCGAGGTTCACGTTAGTGATGCCGCCATGGCTATTACATCTGTATATTCCGAAAGGGGCGTCATGATAGTGCGACCAGGGATGCATCGGCAGTGGAACTGAGACAGGCGGCCGTGGCGAAGAACGACGAGTGCGGCCGAGGGAGACCGAGACTGAGGCGAGCGCGCGACCGAGGCTGGGACGAGAACTGCCCAAGTGACCTATGAACCGATCGTTCTGTAAGTAGACCACCGCGACTGAAGTGAACTACGGACCGATCGTTCCTTGGAATTCGTACCTCGGTCCTTTCGTTCATCTTGATGAACCGTTCCTTTGCACACGTTCGTTCGCGAACTACCCATCTCTACTTGCGACCCTACCTTCCCGTGACCACCGCTGCCACAAATCATGTGCAGTGGGTACTTTGCAATTCGTTCTGCAGTGTCGCGGAAAGAACATCCAGCTTCTCCTAGCCCTTTACACGACCTCGTTTAAACTGAGTGAGACGTTCATAATGGTGCCTTTGTTGCCTTACACCCATTCTTGAGTAACATCGGGTCACCACGTCCAATTTCGAAGGTAACTAGAGCTCACGACAGTTACAGCTTGTACTTAAAGGAAACATGATTTGCATCTTCATTCTGGCGCTGCCAGTATCACTCTTATGCGACTGGCGCAAAATTTCGATGCAGAAACATGCCTAAAACCTTTCGTTTATGTTGCGTAACGCCTTCCTGCGACTTTTTCGTCCGTCAGTTTATATGCGCCACGTTACACGTCTGTCTGTCGTGATGGCTGGGTACCGAGCAGATGATGCTCAGTTTAGGGCTGTTCCTCTGACGATGCCAGGTCCCACGTATCTCTTTGTTGATAGCTAGACCCCATTTTCTGGACCAGGGCCGAGTTCATACACCGCCATCTGAAGGCTCCGTTGCAATATCGGTATAAAAATCTCGATGCGCGAAATTGTCTCATCAGCGTATAAGGCTCTAGCTTCATCCGTGGTGTTTGGAGGTGTGCGATTATACTACGTATATAAGATTGGCCCAATCGCCGGCCCTAGCGGTACACCAACGGCGATGGAGCGACGTTGTGACACTCCGTCGGCAGTACATTGAGGGTACGTCGATTCAAGTAACTGCACAGATGTCTCCTGTGTGGTACAGGGTCTCCGTGTGTTAGCATCTTATACTGTAGCCCCTCGTACCACACGGAGGCGAATGCTCTGGTGACATTGAGGAGCAGTGTAATGCCACTTCCTCGGACGAGAAACGAAAATCAAAAATAAGTCCAAAATTCCCAAAGATTTCCCCAAAACAAGTTCCAAATTCCATGAAAAATGAACAAGCAAACAAATTTCCAATTAACACTATTATTTGGATATTAACCAGTAATTGAATCAGGAATCTAATACTTAGTAATTTATGAACATACGAAAGAAAGATAGGATTCCAGTCAAATCAAACGCAAAATTCAAAATCATAGTAAATCGCAAAATCATTATAATTAAAATTCTCAAAGTAGAACCAACGTTTCCAAAGAATACTCCGTGTGAGTCTTCTTTCATATTCGTGAGTAATGACCAAGGATAATTCAATCCCTTGTCACTACGTTACGAGAGTTAGCCGAAGCAGGTCATACTTTTGAATGCTCGTGTATGTAAGAGCAATTGGATTTTTTTTTTCAAAATTGATTATTACGATCAACTATGACGCAGTGAAACGGTACTTCGACTTCAAATATTACGTTATTTAGAATTCAGAAAGAGAACTTGCATATATCAAACAGAAATGACTTTTAATTAGATAATCTGAAGTTAACACTATTTAGGAAGTGAACACAGATAGACAATTTCATTCGTAATAACTAATGGATTATGGAACTTTTCGATAGTTACGAAGTAAATAATTTATAATTCCCCCACACCTGGGAAAGGTTCTTCCTCACGGCTCTGTTAGGAAGTGACTAATATTGTGTAATAAACCAGCATATCTTGTCAATTCACGCATTTATCATTCAAGTTTTTCAATATTATTTATAGAGATTACGTGCTGCGGTATTATTTGACTGAAGCGCTCGGCGCTTATATAGAAACTCCTTGACGTTAGGAATTAAGAACACTGTTAAGACTGATTATAGATCATTATTTAAATAGCAACTAATAAACCATCGATTATAAACGATTCAACTACGACATTTGGTGAAGTAAATATCTCACACAAGTCGCTAGTGGAGTTCATCGATGTTTAACAATCTCATTGCTAACTGTTAGTCAAGACCGAATATCCGAAGAAGGACGTTACAGCAGTGCTCCGAAGAAGTCGTGTTGGTCAGAGTCCTACACCAAATGGAGTGCTTGATAGGTTCTGCAACGCCCTTTTTAGACTCTGAACTGGACATCTTGTGAGAGGTCTTGGGTTTCCACGTGGTCGAGGAGGCGTCGCAGGAAGAGATGCTCAAACACGGCAGATACTTCAGAGAACAGGCTTTTCAGTCAGTAGTTTTGTGGGGAGCAGGAATCCTTCCCAGGCTTGGTGATGGCTACCACCATTGTGTGCAACTATCGCCACTTGCTCTCATACTGCAGGGAAGCTGCCAGCCCTCGCTACTTCATTGGAAAGGATCGCCAAGTGGACAACAACTGTCGATGGCAGACAGAGAAGCACATGCTGGAGATGATGTCCGTCACTCGAGCCTTTCTTGGTGCCCAGCGGTGAAGCTGTTGCCAGTGAGATTGGTCACAGAGCGCTCTTAAATCGTCCGGCGGGGCAATCGTGCGCTCCAGTGTGATAGTATCACACTCGTTGCTAAGTTACAACATTAGGGATATAATAGAAGGCAGGCTACGGTCGATAGTGAGCTGACATACGGCCCAGAGACCTAGGCATGAATGCAGTAAGCAGACTGAAATGGATGGAGGTTGCGTTGGTTAGAGGTGAAGAGCCTTCCACGGGTAGACAACCTTTGAGAGCTGCATCGAATGAGTAGCAAGAAAGTGGATCGAGTTCTGTAGAGGCCCATTTCCATTAGGCTGCGTGAGGGTTGGAAAAGATCGGTAGCCTATCATGGCCGGCCAGCAGGCAGTAGCCACCGTCACCAGTAGTCTGGGAATTCTCGCTGGGAGGTTATATCCTCGTGCTGAACAGCACTGTCGAGCACACACATGTATAGTCATGGAGAGGCTCTGGCAGCATGCCAGGTGCAGTGTCAGAGAGACAGAAATACTTAATTTTGCCGATCTCAAATATGATACGTGCCTCTGTGTGTCTACAATGCAATGTATGTATCATAATAAATGACGCTAGATTATTTTACAGGTAGTTTTTTATTAATGATAAATATCCATTTTAGCAATTAATATTAGTCATTATCTTAACTAGTGCAGCAGTGAGTGCCTAGCGTTGGTCAAATAATTAAATTATTTTAAATGTTACAAAGATTATATGACATAAGTAAGAAGTAAAATAACATATTTTACACTGTTAATAGATTGATATGTTCATCCTCCATATTAGCATCAATAAAGCAAGAAATACATCAATTACCTTTACATGGTTACGAAACTGTGAAAGTTGTCTGTCATGTTTGCCGGCTTCCATATATCCGATTTCTTACATATTTACTATTAGCGAGTAATTTTGGCTATTATCTCTTAACTCACTGGTCGACCTCTGTATGTCTGCTGTGGCACTAAGAGTTTTCTCAGTCGACGATGTTAAAGCCGAGTATGGTCTCAGCCAATGAACAAAAAGGACACACAGAGACAAGAAATGCTTTCCAAGTTCTTGTAAGGTGGCAGAATAAATGGTCATATTTGCACCTTACATGAGACTTTCATACATCGCAACAAGAAGGTGAAAATGACACCTAACGTAATTCTGCGGTTATGAGGACATTGTCTTTCAGTATGTAATGCAAAAATGGTTGACAGCCAATTGACAGTAATACACACCGTTCCTATACAATGCATGTGTTCGAGCAGAAGGTGGAACAGGGAATGTGAGTCGCTCTTGGTTTTGAAAAGCCAGCCACACAATGGCGTAGCGAAGCTGTGTTGCGGGATTTACGCTGGGAACCACTTAAAGGGGTAGCGGGAGGAAGGTCAGCAACCCCGGGCCAGGTGATTCAGGCTAGATGAGGCGTGTAGCGGCACCTGTGCAAAAGGGAAAGAAAAGAGCTTTAAAAGGCTGCATTTCGGAATTGCAACGGGATAAGAACAAAAGCAAGTTACGTATTTTCATACAAAAAGTGCAACATACAGATAGGTCAATGAACTTTAGGCGTCTAGAAAGGGCACAAAACGGTAAATTGTGGAAAACGCACTAGGAAGGAGAAAAGTACTGAAGTTTCGACGCAGTTTGACAGAAGGGACATAGCGACTGGTAGAGAGAGTTTCTACAAAATAAGAGGAATGCTCCTATTGGTCGAAAAAAGCCGTGACGTGAGAAAGGAACCCAAGTGGAGGGAGGCAGTTCTGCCATGAGTAGGACAAGAGAGAAATTTTGTGTGAGGTCTCTTCTCTGAACTGGCGTCAAGTGCAGAAAGGAGCGCTTAACGCTCTGTACGGCACAGAGGAGAAACTTGTGTGGACACTGCATTCACAGCAGCTGCACTTCAGCTAGAAATTAGCTGTAGCAACGTTTAGCTCCAACTGTGGGGAAAAGAACCAGCCAAATTAGTTAACTGTTTTTGTGAGAACTGAGAGGGTACTATAATATGCACACTGCTCCAACCATGCACGTGTATAACATCACATGATAAGACTAGGGCAGAGTAAATGTTTTCTCACATATCGAGAAACATAGGGAAAGTTTTTGCTGTAAAGTTCAGCAAAGGCCAGATTACTTTTACAGGAATTTCAGTGGGAGAGAGTGGCCTCGCATACAGTATCACATCGCGGCTTAAGGTAAATACTGCACGTAGAGGCGTAAACCTTGTTGGTCCACCAGCTTGCGCCCACTGTAAACTCGAGCGGCCTTGGGTATATTGTGCTCAAATTTGCCACTTGACTAACCATCCACCGTAGACTTCATTGTCATCCTAAATAGTACCAAACTTTGAACCAGAATCGGGCGATTTTCGTAGTACTGACCTACATCGTAACTTATGTGTAGGAGCAATTTTGTAAACAAACTTGCAATTAGACTTTCATAATATTGTGTTTAGGATTAATATTCTTTCAGAGAGTTAATATTTCACATTGTTGGTTGTGTATAGAAATATTTCTTTTTTGATGTTGGCAAGATGTGTTATCCATTGCGCTGTTTTTATGTTGGTGAGTTGAAAACTGTGTAAAAGCTGTAATTTTGTGGAAAAATAACTGTGACATTAAACTTGTCATTTCACCTTACACAGTTGTTCTCAGCTTTAGAATAAGAAAAAACAAACCGCACCTTACATTCTGAATGAGGACAAAGTGTTCCTGATGGTTCTATTCTGTTGAAGGCTGTCCTGGAGTGAAGGTGTATCTTGCTTACGATGTGTTATAGTGAGCTATTAGAAGTGGCAGCGTTTGAATATGCTGACAAAGATAGAGAGGGAGGTGTGCACAGAAGCAGAAGTGGGTTTCCGGTAGTGAAGTGCTATGGAAACTTTTAAACTCCTCTCGTGCAACCGTTTTCGACAAAAAGGTAACATTTTTTACAACCGAATGTTTGCCCACCCAAATTGGATTGGCGAAATTTCTTTGACAGTGTAATTGAATATATAGCAGTATGGGACTCGCAGGCGACCAAGTGGGACAGATTCCATTCTCCATATGAGATATCTTCAATTCGGATAGGATTTTGTAAAACATTATTTAATTCATCAAATAGGTTTTGCATACTATATGCGTTTTAAAATGTGAGTCATGAAGCCTGTCTCAACTGTCCTATGTAAAATCATTGTATTCTTGCATGAGGCCTTTCACTGATGCTTCATGTAAGAACAAACAAATAACTATTCTCAGACCTTCGTTTCGATCAATAGTTCAACAAAAAACACTTTTACTTAAAGTAAATACTCAGGTAGGAAGCGTTCTTTTCTGTTACTTAAATATTTTCAGATCACAGAACGTAAGTTTCTCTTGGTATCTTCAGGAGAGCAACTATTTTGCCATTTTCATATTACGTTTTGTGATAGTGTGGCGTTACCAGGTCACTAAAATAAAGTTTCTTAAGTTTATGGGTGAACAAATGCGTGGTTATGGGTACACGGGTAAAAACCAGATGTTTGTGATACTCAAACTTGATTTCAGTGACGACAAAGATAGTGATCAACAGAAAAATATTTAAAATGCTAAATAACATTACTTTGTGTTGGAGTACTTCTGTCTGTGGCTAATCATACCTGAGAATCGGTATCTTAATTTTATTTTGTGTGGGGCTTATTCGTTGCGAAAAAAGGGCAGCTTCTTCGTGGAATCTGGTGACCATTGTAAGTAGCGGCATAGACACACGTATAACAAAATTTCACAGCCAATATACAATTGTGACGCTCGGTAGGAGAACAGTGAATTAAGGTATTTTGTTTATTTTTACATTCATGTTTTAACCAGGGCTGTATTATATAATCTGTATAAGTAACTTAAATCAATTAAAAACATTTTGTTCAGCAACTCTATTTCATCCTATAGGATTTTATCTCGTATGTGCGCTTATGGAAATAAATTCTATTTCTTCGAGTTGCTTCATTCTTTTGCTTTTGATGACTAAGTGCAATATTTGTAGGCTGTTATGCTATGTCTGGCACTTCGTGTTCGTATTCAGCAGCATGTGTTTGTTTACGTATTTTAAACAAAAAACGTCCATGTGCTCGCAGGCTCGTAAACTGAAATTTCTATCTGTGTGGACGGTGTATATATTTGGAAATCAGTTGCAGATGAGCTCTTATACCCTTGTTAAACTTCATCGAATGCTGCTGTTCTCAAATACTACGGACGGTTTTGAATTTTATTTTGTCATTTGTTCATCAGTTAGCTACCTATATGAAAAGTTTCCTAAATATGGCATGCTCACGTAATTTTCAGTTACCTACACTAATGGAAAAAAATTCTGACACCAAGAAGCAGTTGTACGAGATAAACGAAAGGTGGTTGATGTGTTTCTACATTTAGAAGACGACGCCTATTCAAATTTTATGCCCACAACAAATTCTGTATTTTTCAACCAAAATTGGCTGAGACAAACAAAACGTGTTTCGTTACTAATTGGACGCCTCTTGTAGTTAGGTTCTAGACGCTACTTGAGCGTAAGGGTGAAAGCTAATCAGTTAGCTGTAAGCGTACGTTACAAAATTATAGGTTCAGAAAATCATTTCTATTGTGCTAGATTTTAATTTCTTTATCTGTTCTACTGATTTGTTATGACTGTTGATTTTCACAGCGATTCCATTCTGAATCACTAACTCAACCACTTTTTTCTTAGAATGGAAATAGCTGCTTTTACTAACTGACTTCGCAGATTTCGAAAATATATAAGACTATGGTAATTTTAATTAAATGCCCTCCTAAGATTATACAGTTCAACATTCCTACCGTTCATGACATAAATTTGGGTATAGCATGTACCACAGTATTACTTCAAAATACCCGTGCTGTTCCTTTGAAAAAAGGAAACGAACCTATGGGAGTTGCATCAAGTTTGTAGTCGTTCAAGACTTAGCACCTACTACACATTGCTGTTTGGAAATTTGCACGTTTCTAACTTGCCTGTTTCTCCATTCATTCACGAATACGAGTCAACTCTTTGCAAAATTTTAGCTTTTAACCTGTGTTACTTACATATGGGGCACAGCTTGATTTATCTGACATCGAAATAAGTGTCCAAGGAATAGAAAAGCAACTGGAATCACTCAACAGAGGAAAGTCCACTGGACCTGACGGGATACCAATTCGATTCTACACAGAGTACGCGAAAGAATTTGCCCCTCTTCTAACAGCCGTGTACCGCAAGTCTCTAGAGGAACGGAATGTTCCAAATGATTGGAAAAGAGCACAGGTAATCCCAGTCTTCAAGAAGGGTCGTCGATTTGATGTGCAAAACTATAGACCTATATCTCTGACGTCGATCTGTTGCAGAATTTTAGAACATGTTTTTTGCTCGCGTATTATGTCGTTTTTGGAAACCAGAATCTACTCTGTAGGAATCAATATGGATTCCGGAAACAGCGATCGTGTAAGACCCAACTCGCTTTATTTATTCATGAGGCCCAGAAAATACTAGATACATGCTCCCAGGTAGACGCTATTTTCCTTGACTTCCGGAAGGCGTTCGATACAGTTCCGCACTGTCGCCTGATAAAGTAAGAGCCAAAGGAATATCAGACTAGCTGTGTGGCTGAAGAGTTTTTAGCAAACAGAACATGTTGTTATCAATGGAGAGACGTCTACAGACGTTAAAGTAACCTCTGGCGTGCCACAGGGGAGTGTTATGGGACCATTGCTTTTCACAATATATATAAATGACCTAGTAGATAGTGTCAGAAGTTCCATGCGGCTTTTCGCGGATGATACTGTAGTATACAGAGAAGTTGCAGCATTAGAAAATTGTAGCGAAATGCAGGAAGATCTGGAGCAGATAGGCACTTGGTGCAGGGAGTGGCAACTGACCCTTAACATAGACAAATGTAATGTATTGCGAATACATAGAAAGAAGGATCCTTTATTGTATGATTATATGATAGCGGAACAAACACTAGTAGCAGTAACTTTTGTAAAACATCTGGGAGTGTGCGTGCGGAACGATTTGAAGTGGAATGATCATATAAAATTAATTGTTGGTAAGGTGGGTACCAGGTTGAGATTGATTGGGAGACTCCTTAGAAAATTTAGTCCATCATCAAAGGAGGTGGCTTACAAAACACTCGTTCGACCTATACTTGAGTATTGCTCATCAGTGTGGGATCCGTACCAGATCGGGTTGACGGAGGAGATAGAGAAGATCCAAAGAAGAGCGACGCGTTTCGTCACATGGTTATTTGGTCAGCGTGATAGCGTTACGGAGATGTTTAGCAAACTCAAGTGGCAGACTCTGCAAGAGAGGCGCTCTGCACCGCGGTGTAGCTTGCTCGCCAGGTTTCGAGAGAGTGCGTTTCTGGATGAGGTATCGAATATACTGCTTCCCCCTACTTATACCTCCCGAGGAGATAACGAATGTAACATTAGAGAGAGTCGAGCGCGCGCGGAGGCTTTCAGACAGGCTTTCTTCCCGCGAATCATACGCGACTGGAACAGAAAAGGGAGGTAACGACAGTGGCACGTAAAGTGCCCTCCGCCACACACCGTTGGGTGGCTTGCGGAGTATAAATATAGTTGTAGATGTAGATGTGGACATCATATTACAATCTAGAAAAAATTAATTGCGGTATCTGACCATTGTTGTTGGATAACTGTGCATCCCTGAAGAACGAGCTGGCTTCACGGCGAAGAACTGTCAATAGAAAATTGGAGATGCATCTGACCATCCACACATTCATTGGTGGCGTCTACGCTGACTTGACAGGACTTCAACATTTGAAAGATGTTTCCGGATGTATAGGTTAGTCAGTACACTTAAGGTGAAGAAAATTCATAGGAATGAATAGTAACGCGACCTCTTCCACCTTTCTGCATGTGAAATACTCATCTGGGCAGATTTGAATACCAAATCATAATCTGCTGTATTTAGTTATAGATGACAGTTATAAATGTAATGAATTTAAATGTGTTTTGTCTAACCATTAATGTAAGAGTTAAGAGGCATCTCTGTATTAATCATATGATAAAAGCAATCCGTGACCTACTATTCAAATAGTCATCCAAGTGCGTTTTTCTTTCATGAAAATGTAAGGAACAGCACTCCTTTTCTGAAACTGCAGTACATTGTCGATGCTGTGAACATCAGCAAAAATATTGATTTAAGGAGAGGGGCTTGAACCCGAGACCTTTCACACGCAAGCGAACGATCTGCCAACTGAGCTACGGCGATATTGTTCTGATATGGAGGAGATACAGAGAAGCAGGAACTGTCGATGGCATGCCTCGCTCAGGCCGCCCAAGGGCTACTACTGCAGTGGATGACGGCTACCTACGGATTACGGCTCGGGGGAATCCTGACAGCAACGCCACCATGTTGAATGATGATTTTCTTGCAGCCACAGGACGTCGTGTTACGACTCAAACTGTGCGCAATAGGCTGCATGATGCGCAACTTCACTCGCGACGTCCATGGCGAGGTCCGCCTTTGCAACCACGACACTACGCTGCGCGGTACAGATGGGTCCAACAACATGCCGAATGGACCGCTCAGGACTGGCATCACATTCTCTTCACCGATCAGTGTCGCATATGCCTTCAACCAGACAATCGTCAGAGACGTATTTGGATGCAACCCGGCCAGGCTGAACGCCTTACACTATCCAGCGAGTGCAGCAAGGTGGACCTCTCCAGCTGTTTTGGGGTTTCAATATCTGGAGCCTACGTATGCCGCCGGTGGTCATGGAAGGCGCCGTAGCGGCTGTAGATACGTGAACGTCTTCCTCCGACCGATAGAGCAACCGTATCGGCAGCATGTTGGCGAGGCATTCGTCTCCATGGACGACAATTCGCGCCCCCATCGTTCACATCTCATGAATGACTTCCTTCACGATAACGACATCGCTCGACTAGAGTGGCCAGTAAGTTCTCCAGACATGAACCCTATCGAACATCCTTGGGATAGATTGAAAAGGGCTGTTTATGGAAGACGTTACCCACCAACCACTCTGAGGGATCTACGCCGAATCACCGTTGTGAAGTGGGGCAATGTGGACCAACAGAACCTCGATGAACTTGTGGATAGTATGCCACGACGAATACTGACATGCATTAATGCAAGAGGACGTGCTACTGGGTATTAGAGGTACCAGTGTGTACAGCAATCTGGACCACCACCACTGAAGGTCTCGCTGTATGGTAGTACAACATGTAATGTGTGGTTTTCATTAGGAATCAAGAAGGCGGAAATGATGTTCATATTGATGTCTATTCCAGTTTTCAGTACAGGTTCTGGGACTCTCAGAACCGAGGTGATGCAAAACTTTTTCGGGTGTGTGTATTTACTTTCCAGTTCACAATTGAGTCCGTCGCCAACACAAATCCACATGAAACTTCCTGGCAGATTGAAACTGTGTGCCGGACCGAGACTCGAACTCGGGACCTTTGCATTTCGCGGGAAAGTGCTCTACCGACTGAGCTACCCAAGCACGACTCACGCCCTGTCCTCGCTTCGCAGATATCCTCGCCTCGCAGATATTCGTTAAGCAGTCGGGTTGTAAATGGTCTTACGTTGTGAACAACACACCTAAAAGGTATCAACTGTGCGGTGCGTGGGGGAGGGTACCTTGTCATTTCCTTTCCTTTTACACTCGCAAACAGAGCGAGGGAAGAACTACTTTCTATATGCCTCCATACGAGTCTTTACCTCTCGTATGTTACAATCGTGGTTCTTGCGCGCTATGTATGTTGGTGGCAATAGAATCTATAACAGTAATTTTCGCCTCACAAACATTAAAATACGCTCTATAGTAAACGCCTGAACCATCGCATAGCAACGACAGAATCTATTATTCTTGATCTTTGCCGTTCTAGCGCGGTGCCTGTAAATCTCTTTGTACATGTATCGCTTAATGATATGAAAAAGAATTCTGTTGTTTCAAGACAAATGAGGCATAGGGCGCCTCACCTTTTACTGTTTGTATTCCATAATGAAAGGCAGCCGCGGACTTGCTGCATTCCGCAACAGTATTTTATATTTTATGTGAAAATATTGAGTGAATATGCTAATTGTTATTTTTCCAATCAGAAAACATGTAGTTTCTTGTAACTGATTACGAACAGACAGCATCAAGAGGACATTTTGACTGTTATGAATAAAGTATTTAACCACAATGGTCATCTATTGTAATGTAATATGAAAAGGTACGTAGCATTAAAAAACGTGTGTTTAAGATAACTGTGCTTATTTTAGTAAATTAACCTTGATGAATTCCATCTCCTTATTTACTTGAATGATAATTATTTTGTGTTAGTTCATCGCCAGAAATTACGATCACGCTGATGGACCAAACGCAGCATGAGGCAGAAGGAACATTATAGTTTTCCTATTATTTCTGAATCAACTCTTTTTGTAATTGCGTAGTGTTGCATTTCTTTTAAAGTCTATAAATCTTCTGGTCCCTTAATGTTGTTCCGGGTATGACTACATCGCATGCATAGAAATGATAATGTTTCTTCCGAACGATCTCAAATGTATCAATATGCTGCTCTTATTCAGGTATTCAATGCTCCATGTTATAACAGTGTAATCAATCCCTGACCCTGATACTGTTGCCAAAAGACCCACCAAAATATTCACTTTTTCGACATTTTTCAACAAAAAAATAAAGTAACAATTCTTTTTCTTTTCGCCCCCCAAGAGCAACGCTCCATATCGTTTGGCAGTCAGCTTCAAATGTCGGTGCTCTGAATATTTGAGTTCCCGAAGCATCTCCGTAACACTCACGTGTTGCTCTAACCTACCGGTAACAGATGTAGCAGTCTGCCTCTGAAATGGTTCCATGGCTTCCTTCAATGGTACGGATCCCAAACACTCAAGCTGTACTAAGAATATGTCGCACCAGCGTCCTATACGCGATCTCCTTTACAGGGGAACCACTCTTTCCTAAAATTCTCGACCATTCGCTTTCCCTACAACAGAGCTGGCCGGTGTGACCGTGCGGTTCTCGGCGATTCAGTTTGGAACCGCGTGACCGGTACGGTCGCAGTTCGAATCCTGCCTCGGGCATGGATGTGTGTGACGCTCTTAGGTTCGTTAGGTTTAAGTAGTTCTATCTTCTAGGGTACTGATGACCATAGATGTTAAGTCCCATAGTGCTCAGAGCCATTTGAACCATTTTCTGGGAATCCATCCGGACCAGGTGACTTACTTGCCTTCAAAT
This sequence comes from Schistocerca gregaria, assembly GCF_023897955.1. Classification (NCBI taxonomy): domain Eukaryota; kingdom Metazoa; phylum Arthropoda; class Insecta; order Orthoptera; family Acrididae; genus Schistocerca; species Schistocerca gregaria. Next base: position 3,097,706 of record NC_064920.1, on the reverse strand, counting down.
TTTTCAGTTGTTTCTCTACGCCGTATCCTTATCGCAATGCCGTCCATACGGGAGAATGTACGATGGTCAAATGACACGTCCCTTTCCCTGATGTTGCGGGGTTGGTATCATGTCCCACGTTCGCTTCATATGTGTGTAGCAGAGAATCAGGTTGTAGACTGAATCTGGACTCTTACATGAAGAGAAAATTAGCCCATTGAAATTGTGTCCACTCTCTGTGTCGTATGCACCATCGTAAACGGTCTCTCTTGTGCGAGACGTTGGGAGGGTTGCACGCGGCCGGCTTTCTGTCGTACAGCCCTACTTCATGGAGCTTCCTGGCAACTGTCTTCCAGAAACTGATGTTCCCGTGGCAGCACGAGACAGTTGCGTCACTGTAGAAGACCACCTCTGGCGAATGGCTGAAAGCACCAATTACCAGACGTGATTCGCCGTTGTGGCTCCCGGATGAACTTGTCCTGGTCTTCTAGTTACTGTTACACTGGCTGCAAAGTGCCTCCATATACTCTAGATGACAACTGGTATTACATCCAGTTCTCTTGCAACCTGAGTTTGGGACTGCTCTGCCTCAAGAGCTCTCCATCTCATTTTTTTGGCTAATCGATAATGTGAACTCATTTCACCTAAATAAACAGAAAGAAAACAACATTACTCACGAAAGGCAACAACACTTGCTACTATACTGCGGAGCGGACGTCGCTGAGCAGACTTACATACTCGTACCACGCACTGGCTTTCAGACGCCTCCCGGGTTCGATTCCCGGTGGGGTCAGAGATATTCTCTGCCTCGTCATGACTGGGTATTGTATCATGTACTTAGGTTAGTTAGATTTAAGTAGTTCTAAGTTCTAGGGGACTGATGACCATAGCTGTTAAGTCCCATAGTACTCAGAGCCATTTGAACCATTTGGGACGCCTACACGAATACGTAATCTTACCAGGTGTACCGGTATGAAATGAGCGTTAAGATACAAATGTGTCGATAGGGAACATTTGTTAAAAACGAGCCTTAATTTTTTTTCTTTGGTTGGTATGACATCTGTCAAAGATATTTAGTATACATCAAGTCATGGAACAAACAACATCATATGTTTTCATCGTGTTAACAATGTCGAATTTTGTACCAGAAAGTGATGATTTGCGGAAAGCATTAATTTTTTGTTTTCATTTGAGAAAAAAAGTGCTGCAGAGTCGCATCGAATGCTTGTCGAGGCATATGGTGACCATGCTCTATCAGAAGCAACATGCAAAAGATGATTTCAACGGTTCAGAAATAATGATTTTGATGTAAGAAATGAAGAACGTGGAAGACCACCAAAAACGTTCGAAGACGCTGAATTGAAAGCAATATTGGATGAAGATGATACTTTGAGTCAGAAGCAAATGGCATCAATGCCAAGTGTTGCACGACAAACAATTTCTGATCGTTTGAAAGCTACGGGAAAGATCCAAAAGTGTGGAAAATGGGTGCCACATGGTTTGAATGAAAGACAGATGGAAAACCGAAAAACCATTTGTCAAATTTTGCTTCAAAGACCTGAAAGAAAATCTATTTTGCATCGAATTGTTACTGGCGATGAAAAATGGATTTATTTTAAGAATCCTAAACGGGGAAAATCATGGGTTAATCCGGGACAGCCATCACCATCGACTTCAAAACCAGATCGATTCGGCAAGAAGACAATGCTCTGTGTTTGGTGGGATCAGAAAGGTGTCGTGTATCATGAGCTTGTAAAACCCGATGAATCCGTGAATACTAGTAGCTGCGCCGGCCGGTGTGGCCGAGCTGTTCTAGGCGCTTCAGTCTGGAACCGCGCGACCGCAACGGTCGCAGGTTCGAATCATGCCTCGGGCATGGATGTGTGTGATGTCGTTAGGTTAGTTAGGTTTAAGTAGTTCTAAGTTCTAGGGGACTGATGATCTCAGATGTTAAGTCCCATAGTGCTCAGAGCCATTTGAACCATTTACTAATCGCTACAGACAACAAATGATCAATTTGAACTATGCGTTGATCGAAAAAAGACCAGAATGGGTCAGAAGACATGGCAAAGTAACTTTTTTACACGACAATACACCTGCACTCAAAGCAGGATACGATCCAAACACTTGGCTGGGAGCTGCTACCCCACCCGCCGTGTTCACCAGACTTGGCCCCTTCCAACTACCATTTGTTTTCATCAATGGGACACGAGCAACACTTCGATTCCTACGAAGAAGTCGAAAATTGGGTGTCTGGTTGGTTTGCTTCAAAAGACGAACATTTGTATTGTCGTGGTGTCCACAAATCGCCAGAAAGGTGGTCAAAATGTATAGCAGGCAATGGTCAGTACTTTGAATAAAATGTTTTTACTTTTCAATTCAAAATTAGTGTTTCATTTCCACAAAAAAATCGCTCATTTCATACCGGTAAACCTGCAGCAACGCGTGTGCCTCATTGTTTTTATATGGCACCCTGCGGTTCCAATTTTGCGTGCTTTTTTGGAGAAATGTGGAAAAATGCTACTCGTCTCTTAATTTTGTCCACTAATGTACTTTCAATGTGGCCCTTGACAGCAAGGTTTTTTAATTAACTTAATATGAACTGACTGCCGAAGCTTTTGTAGAGTACTACATTTACTATATCTCTGATTCGAGACGCGCTGGAGGAGTACTGCTCACAGCGGGTAATAAGAAAGAAGGAGACGTAAGGGTTTAACAGCCCGTCGACAGTGAGGTTGTCAGAGACTGAACACTATCTCGGACTGGGGAAGGATGGAACGAAAAAAGGACGTGCGACTTTCAGAGAACCGGGCTGTCATTTGACTTAAGCTGTTTAGGAACATCTCATAAAACCTAAATCTGCGTGAGATTTGAACAACCGAGCTCCCGAATACCTGTCGATTTTCTGACTTTGTAGCAGTGGTACTTGCGAATCTACATTCATAGCAACCGTTGGCGAAATTGAGTGACTCGGATGTCCACGTAAAACCTCGACTCGTCAAGCAGTCTCCGAGAGAACATCTTAACGCAGACATCGGCACCTCTGGTGATCCGGGGGCCGTACCCGCTTACGCTTCGTCACGGGACGTCGCGGCAGCGCTCCTGGTACATAAAATCGAAACTTTTCTTTTTCTTTTCAGTAGTCAGTCTCCAGTGAGACACGCCCACAAATTCCTCTCCTCTCCCAGCCATTCCATCTCAGATTAGCAATTGCGGCCTATGTGCTCAGTTATTTGCCGGATGTGTACCAATCTCTTTATCTCCTCTACAGCTCCCTCTAGAGCCATGGAAGTCATTCCTTGTTGTTTAACAGATGTCCTACCGTCCTCTCCCTTATGCTTCGGAAGTACGACGGTTCAATCCCGCGTCCGACCATCCTGATTTAGGTTTTCCGTGATTTTCCTAAATCCCTCCACGCAAATGCCGGGATGGTTCCTTTGAAAGGCCACGGCCGACTTTATTCCACATCCCTCCCTAACCCGATGAGACCGATGACCTTGCTGTTTGGTCTCCTCCCCCAAACAACCAAACTCAACCTTATTATTCTTGTCAGTGTTCTCCATATATTCCTTTCCTCGCCGATCCGTCCATCTAATTTCCAATATTCGTCAATAGCACCACATCGAAAATGCTTCTATTCTCTTCTTTTCCGGTTTTTCCACAAACCATGTTCGTTACCATACAATTCTGTGCTCCAAACGTACATTCCCACAAATTTATTCCTCAAATTAAGGACTATGTTTGACTTTAAAAACATTTATTATAGCCAAGATCGTGTTCAAATCTACTTTTTATTGACCTGTTTAGATCTTCAGAGCTTCAAAAACATTTTTAGTTTTACGTCATGTTACATAGTGCATTCGTTACTCATGCTTCGTTAACATTTTAGTGAAGAGTATATAGCACATTCCACACAGATTTGTCAAAAATAAAATTACATACAGGTCTGACATAAGTAAAAATATACACAGTGAAAGTGTATCTTGTGAAACCTGGTATGTTTACATATCAAGTGCTCCTTTGATGTTTGTCAGTTGTTAAAATCTTCAATAATATTACACGTATATGAAAAGTAAAGCATAAATTGGAACAGTCTCACTTGAAATATATAGTGAAACTGTGTAACAGCTTCGTTTGATAAATTGTTATATATTTACACCTTACGTCGGTTATGTTAAGTATGCTATGTGTTATTCATGGATTCTACTGGACTTGTCTTTTTGCCAATTTTCTGGTTTTTTTCAATTCTCACAGTTACCCATTCGTCTTATATCGTATTCTTTCCCCTATTTGACCCAATCGTTACCCAAAGCATCCTCTGAAACATTCAAAAATGTTTTTTCAATTTGTCCAGGTACTAGCTCCTTTTATCTTTCTGTACTTTTTTTTAGTTTTAATCTCCATTTTGTAACCAATAAATTATTGTCATAAGCTTCATCTGCAATTGAATATGTTTTGCATTTTAAAATCTGTGTTCAAACAGTGGTGTCACCGCCAGACACCACACTTGCTAGGTGGTAGCCTTTAAATCGGCCGCGGTCCGTTAGTATACGTCGGACCCGCGTGTCGCCACTATCAGTGATTGCAGACCGAGCGCCGCCACACGGCAGGTCTGGAGAGACTTTCTAGCACTCGCCCCAGCCGTACAGCCGACTTTGCTAGCGATGGTTCACTGCCTACATACGCTCTCTTTTGCAGAGACGATATTTTAGCATAGCCTTCAGCTACGTCATTTGCTACGACCTAGCAAGGCGCCATATTCAGTTACCATTGATATTGTGGCGACACACAGTCTCCAGGCCTTTACCAAGTATACAGATCTTTTTCGTCTTACATAAATCAAGTGTTTGTAATGATTCATCTTGTGTTCATAGCCCTGTACTCACCTGTACTACCCGACACCTGTAGTATTGGTATCTGTTTCGATAGCTTAAATAAACTTACATTCGATGATCTAACCATGCAGACTTATAAAAGCCATACAATTTGTGTAAAAATTTCTCAGATCGTCGCTGAGCAGCGACGACCTGGTATTCCAAAGAATATCTTACGCGACACGACGCAGAATACGAATTGTTCATAAATTGTATCGATAGCGATATTTTGTGTTTCTTATTTTTGACAATTGAAGAATTGTAATCATATTCTGTTACCACAGTCCTGATATATTTTTTAAAGACGGCGGACGCGTATATCGCATGGTCCGCAATCACTAATTAGTTATGATAAAATATTACCATTGTGCATTGCTGTGTAAGAATTTGTGTGTGCAGCTAAGATGAAATGTCGAAACTGTTAAAGGACTTTATTTAAAGAAACAGCCAGAAAGATATAAAATTGAAATGTACGGAGCCTATTGTTAGAAATACTGACTAAGGTAATTAAATAGGTTATTGTGCTCTCAAATGCTGTAGTGCCTACTTATTACTTAAAGTATTTCCATGTTATCATCTCCTATTAATGGCAACAGAAATAACGGTGTTTTTATAGTTTTCATACAGCTACCAGGGGCCGACTGTATGTCGGCAAACGTTAAGCCAGAAGGCGCATTGCCATTTACCTTGTTTGTGATTTAAATCCAATTTCTTTTAACGTGTGGTGTAGTATAGCAAAGGAAACTTCCAGCTCTGTCCGGTCCCTTAGGTTTCTCTGTTCGTAGTTGCTATGTGTCATATCCGGTCGTGGTCGAACATGATCACGACACAAATTAAGTGGCAGTGTGAACTCTGTTCTTGATCTTGACAACGGTACGCATTCTGCAAACGATTTCAGGTGACATATAAACTATCACATACAGTACGTAAGTTTTTGAAAGTTCTTTGCACTTCCCGCCAAGAAGTGGTGCAAAACTCACAACAGATTTCTGAATCTTCAGAAGAAAATAATAATTTAATCAAAATATATTTTTTTAAGGAAAAACACCACACTTGGCGCCCGAACAGGGACTTGCCTGAAATCACGAATATCTGTCCTCATTGTGTTGCTGCTAATATAGATGTATCTAACGACACATTTATTTTTCATGTCACGCTACCCGCTTTTAAAATTGTGGACGAAAATTTCAAAGAGGAAAGACGAGCCGACTTCGGAAAACGAAGATATTTTACATCCCGTTGTCGATTTTGAAGTTATGAAAAAATTTTCATACGCTTCAGTGGTACAGTTGTCTTTCGAACTACATTACCATTCTTCCTTTTATTTCCATCCGCACATTTAAAAAACAAATCAGCTTAAAATCATTTTTAGTCAAAATTTTGCAGGATTTGCAAAATAGTGTCTAAATCCCATTGTTGAGTCTTGATTTCATGTGTAAATATGGCATCGTTTTACATGTAAAATGCTAGCGCGGTGTGCTAATTCAGTTGTTTAGTGTGCCCGTCTTCCATCTTGTCTTGTCCGCTTCAGTTCACAGTCGTTTGTTAAGCGAGTGCAACTCCCATACTTGACATACAGCACGTGACGAAACGCGTTGCAGCCGACGTGTAGCAGACGTAATACTGTTGACAAACTGGCACCGCGAGACGGCGGAGGGTAAACAGAAATTAATCCCGACAGCAGGTGACACTGACGATATGAACAGCACTCAATATTCATTACGCTCACGTGCAATTAGCATGCGAGTGGAGGCGGAGGCTAACGCCAGTGATATGATTGACTCAGACCAAACAATTCAAACGATTCCCGCGGGTAGCAACCCAACTGTAGATACGAATGCAATGCTCCTTCAAATCCAAAATTGGATGGCAAATAATGATAGGGAAAAGGAACAATTGCGGTTAGAAAAGAAACGAAAACCAAGAGAAAGAGCTGAACGAGAGGAGGAAACAAAAAAGAACTAATGCGAGCTTTTAAAGATTTAAATAAACAATTTGATGCGGTAAATGAAAAATTTGAAGTGGTAAAAACTGAAATAACTACCGACTTGAAAACTGATCTGAATACCCAATTGGGTGATGTCAAGTCGGAAATAAGTGGGCAAATCAGTACAGCAAAAACTGAGATCCGTAAACAGGTTGAGGCTGAGATCAAGCAGGTATCTAATAAATTTGATGCAACACTAGGAGCTGCCAAGGGTGAAATTAATGCCACGGTAGAAGCATACCATAACGACAAATGTTGATGGTGTTAGGACAGCAACCAGCCACAAATTTACTTTCAGATCCTTTATTCAAAGGCCACCGTTATCGGTTTCGAACCGTTACAGATTTTCGTTGCAAGTGACTTACGTGAAATGTCGTTTTTGGAGTGTTTGTTTCCATAAAATTCGTCCAACAGATGTAAATGCATTCCCACTGCATTCTTATTGTTGCACATGTAAATTGTTCCCACTAAATACTTCAGATTTGTCACTGAGAGGATTTCTGCCATGCACCACATGTTGTAATACATACAAAGAGCTTACAAACATATGTCACAGATGCTATGATATATCGTAAGATTTGACGATGTGTCCGATGTTTGGAAAGGATCATACATTCATTTACGCAACTGTAATGCCTTTTACACTAGTACAGAGACATTGAATTTTTGAGTTGATATTTTTAATTAATTATAAAGTTTATTTTTATTTTTATGGGACTGTATAGGTAAAATAGTATATTATTTAATTACATCTAGCATCATGAGAATTATAGTAACATATAAATTAGCAAATTGATCTGCAGATAGGTTTACTAATATTATTTCCTTTTGAGGCTGGAAAGTAATTTTTTTGAAATTTTTCAGGAAAGGGCTGTTAGCTAACTCTGTTCGTTAAGGATATAGTCTGGGGTGCTGTTTTTGTATTGTGTATTTCTAATTCTTCTAATATATTCATAGTGGCTCCTTTTTCTGCTAGATGTAAAATTTTTAAGTTGTCCTCAATGTTTCCCACTGAATGGTTTCCTTCAGCAATATGGGAAGCAAATGCTGATTTTTTCACGTTACCAAGTCTTAAAGCATCAAATTTTATAGAAACAAACACTCCAAACCGACGTTTCACGTAAGTAACATGAAACGAAAGTCTGTAACGCAACCATTTGTGTGTGGCGTGTTCATAATTATGTATTATTTATATTTTAGGAAAATTAATCTGTAAAAACACACAACATGTCATAAAGAAAGCGTGTAAATCGTCTGAAGATGAATCACAACGATTAGGAACAGATAACGGTGCTCTTTGAACAAAGGATCTGAAAGTAAATTTGTGGCTGGTTGCTGTCGTAACACCATCAACATTTGTCTTCAAACAACAGCCACGGTCTCCATCATATCTTCATATGACAAAATTGCATACCATAACAAAACTGTAGCATTAAAGGGTAATTGTGAAACCATGTCAAAGGAGGTCAGCGCCGTGAAACTAGCTGTCACTAATATGGGAAAGGAGACAGACGATTTGGCGAAACAAGTGGAACCACTTGACGTAGAGGAGCAGGTAGAAATAGCGGTAAAGGGTCACGCCGAAGCGTTATGCGACCACTACACTGAGTGGATAAAAACCAAAGACCATCTGATAGAAAAAAGGTAAGGAGAGAACTGAAGGAAGTAGTAATGGAAGTTACTTATGATCTTTTGGCAGAACCAGGAAAATCGGGAGACAGCGTATTATCTGAGCTAGGACGGATAAGGCGAACTGTGGCACAAGACCTTCCTCAATGGAAGCAGCAGGTCACTGAAGAGGTACAGACACTAAAGAACAAAGTGGAAAGTCCCTCACATCCGATGGGTAGCGAATGGAATCACTCCCCATACCGAAATGACAATAGGCAAATTCATTACAGCACTCACTTGATCACACGTGATACCACAGTCCGACAGACGCAGTGCATAACCACACTGCAGTGAACAGCCCAACACTACTCATAACCCAAATGCAGGAAGAAAGTGTATTTAAATACCAAACAGTTCCAACCTTTCACCCGCAAAAACGTGACATATACCAAATCGCGTTTCTGCGAAAATTCTCTGGAATATTTCTGAACAGTTGGACAGACAAGCAAAGAATACAGTTTGTAATGGGGTATATAACAAGAGATGCCGCCTTATGGGGAACAGAAATGACAGACAAGTGCAGGACCTAAAATGAATTCGAGCGGATGTTTCTGAACAAGTTTTGGAGTGATGCTGTTCAGCAGCGCTTAAGGAAAGAAGTGTTCAATGCCGAAATGTTGCATTCTAAACACGGAAGTCTCAGAATATATTTCGAAAAATATTTAGCAAAAATTAAATTCTGGGACTCGCCAAGTACAGATAAAGACGCGATCATGATATTGAAAACTAAATTGCCCGTGTCCATAAGGGAGAAATTAGTTAATGTTTCCGAGGACGATACCGAAGCATTTCTTTCCATATTGGACTCAATGGATTTGATTCGGGAGACGCGGTAGCAAATGTTGGTATCGCTCCGAATGAAGTGAGTAGGCGAAACAGTGGAGGTTACGCTGTCAACAATGGCAATGAGGGAAGAACGCGTGGTAGTGACTCTTACTACCAACAGTCTGGCGGCTACAGAAATTAACGGGTGTCGTACGGAAATGTACACTTTCGACAGAAGGATAATAATAAACAACGGTGCAATCCAATGGATAGTACACAACGGCCACAGTACGGAAACTCAACACACAATTATCCACGAAATCACTACGGAAACAAACCACCACAGCAAGGAAATAATCAGAGCGGACCAGCAGTGTGCTCCCTGCCGCCGTTGGCTAAGCAGCTGCCAGCAGAAAGTCGTATACTCCTAGCTCACCAGTGTGTCAGCAGTCCGCAGTTAGCAGCATTACTGCATTTACTAGGCAATCTTGTATTTTAATAACCGTTTAAATTTTGTGGCGATTTGTTTATGTTCTCTGTAGATTAGTTCAGACGTTCTTTGCACAACAGATTTTAGCATAGACAGGGACTGCAACTGCTGTGTGCGGATACAGGCTGAGTTGGCATCCCTTCGCTCCCAGCTCCAGGCAGTGTTGGCTTCGGTCACACAGCTTGAGGCTGTTGCCAACTGGCATCACTGTGGGGGTCCGGATGCGGGTTTGTTGGGGACGGCCAGCTCGTCCCACGTATCCCCCGATCGAACTACGACTGTGGCTGCCCGAGATACTGCCCACATCGAGGCTGATCCCTCACCTGTGGTAAAGTGGGAGGTCGTCTCGAGGTGTGGCAGGGGGCGAAAGACATTCCGGAGGGCTGAACGGAAGGCCCCTAGAGTTTGTCTGACGAACCGGTTGCAGGCTCTGTCTCAGGCTGATATTGATCTTCGGCCGGACATGGCTGCTTGTCCTGTTCCAGAGGTTGCTCCTCAGTCTGCAAGATCCCAGCGTTCGCAGAGGGTGGGCTTACTGGTAGTTGGGAGCTCCAACGTCAGGCGCGTAATGGGGCCGTTCAGGGATATGGCAGGAAGAGAGGGGAAGAAAACTAAAGTGCACTCCGTGTGCATACCCGGGGGGGGAGGGGGGGGGAGGAGTCATTCCAGATGTGGAAAGGGTCCTTCCAGATGCCATGAAGGGTACAGGATGTACCCATCTGCAGGTGTTCGCTCATGTCGGCACCAATGATGTGTGTCGTAATGGATTGGAGGAAATCCTCTCTGGCTTCTGGCGGCTATCTGATTTGGTGAAGACTGCCAGTCTCTCTAGCGGGATGAAAGCAGAGCTCACCATCCGCAGCATCGTCGACAGGGCTGACTGCGGACCTTTGGTACAGAACCTAGTGGAGGGTCTGAATCAGAGGCTGAGACGATTCTGCGACCGTCTGGGCTGCAAACTCCTCGACTTGCCCCATAGCGTGGTGGGGCTTCGGGTTCCGCTGGATAGGTCAGGAGTCCACTACACGCAGCAAGCGGCTACACGGGTAGTAGCAGGGGTTGTGTGGCGTGGACTGGGAGTTTTTTTAGGTTAGATGGCCTCGGGAAGTACAGAAATGTCAACAGCCTCAAAGGGTGCGGGGCAAAGACAGGACATGCGGGGGCCAAGCAGCAATCGGTATTGTAATTGTGAACTGTCGAAGCTGCATTGGTAAAGTACCGGAACTTCAAGCGCTGATAGAAAGCACCGAAGCTGAAATCGTTATAGGTACAGAAAGCTGGCTGAAGACAGAGATAAGTTCTGCCGAAATTTTTACAAAGGCACAGACGGTGTTTAGAAAGGATAGATTGCATGCAACCGGACGTGGCGTGTTTGTCGCTGTTAGTAGTAGTTTTTCCTGTAGTGAAGTAGAAGTGGATAGTTCCTGTGAATTATTATGGGTGGAGGTTACACTCAATAACCGAGCTAGGTTAATAATTGGCTCCTTTTACCGACGTCCCGACTCAGCGGCATTAGTGGCAGAACAACTGAGAGAAAATTTGGAATACATTTCACATATATTTTCTCAGCATGTTATAGTCTTAGGTGGAGATTTCAATTTACCAGATATAGACTGAGACACTCAGATGTTTAGGACGGGTGGTAGGGACAGAGCATCGAGGGACATTATACTGAGTGCACTGTCCGAAAATTACCTGGAGCAATTAAACAGAGAACCGACTCGTGGAAATAACATCTTGGACCTACTGAAAACAAACAGACCCGAACGTTTCGACTCAGTAAGTGCAGAGCAGGGAATCAGTGATCATACGGCCATTCCAGCAACCCTGAATATGGAAGTTAATAGGAATATAAAAAAAGGGAGGAAGGTTTATCTGTTTAGCAAGAGTAATAGAAGGCAGATTTCAGACTACCTAACAGATCCAAACGAAAAATTCTGTTCCGACACTGACAATGTTGAGTGTTTATGCAAAGACTTCAAGGCAATCGTAAAATGCGTTTTAGACAGGTACGTGCCGAGTAAAGCTGTGAGGGACGGGAAAACCCACAGTGGTTCAACAACAAAGTTAGGAAACTACTTCGAAAGCAAAGAGAGATTCACTCCAAGTTTAAACGCAGCCAAAACCTCTCAAACAGAAACTAAACGATGTCAAAGTTAGCGTAAGGAGGGCTATGAGTGAAGCGTTCAGTGATTTCGAAAGTAAAATTCTATGTACCGACTTGACAGAAAATCCTAGGAAGTTCTGGTCTTACGTTAAATTAGTAAGTGCCTCGAAACAGCATATCCAGACACTCCGGAATGATGATGGCATTGAAACAGAGGAAGACACGCGTAAAGCTGAAATACTGAACACCTTTTTCCAAAGCTATTTCACAGAGGAAGACCGCACTGCATTTCCTTCTCTAAATCCTCGTGCAAACGAAAAAATGGCTGACATCGAAATAAGTGTCCAAGGACTAGAAAAGCAAGTGGAATTACTCAACAGAGGAAAGTCCACTGGACCTGACGGGATACCAATTCGATTCTACACAGAGTACGAGAAAGAACTTGCCCCCTTCTAACAGCCGTGCACCGGAAGTCTCTAGAGGAACGGAGGGTTATAAATGATTTGAAAAGAGCACAGGTAGTCCCAGTCTTCAAGAAGGGTCGTCGATTTGATGTGCAAAACTATAGACCTATATCTCTGACGCCGATCTGTTGTAGAATTTTAGAACATGTTTTTTGCTCGGGTATCATGTCGTTTTTGGAAACCCAGAATCTACTCTGTAGGAATCAATATGGATTCCGGAAACAGCGATCGTGTGAGACCCAACTAGCTTTATTTGTTCATGAGACCCAGAAAATATTAGATACAGACTCCCAGGTAGATGCCATTTTCCTTGACATTCGGAAGGCGTTCGATACAGTTCCGCACTGTCGCCTGATAAAGTAAGAGCCTACGGAATATCAGACCAGCTGTGTGGCTGGATTGAAGACTTTTTAGCAAACAGAGCACAGCATGTTGTTCTCAATTGAGAGACGTCTACAGACGTTAAAAGTAACCTCTGGCGTGCCACAGAGAAGTGTTATGGACCATTGCTTTTCACAATATATATAAATGACCTAGTAGACAGTGTCGGAAGTTACATGCGGCTTTTCGCGGATGATGCTGTAGTATACAGAGAAGTTGCAGCATTAGAAAATTGTAGCGAAATGCAGGAAGATCTGCCGCGGATAGGCACTTGGTGCAGGAAGTGGCAACTGACCCTTAACGTAGACAAATGTAATGTATTGCGAGTACATAGAAAGAAGGATCCTTTATTGTATGATTATATGACAGCGGAACAAACACTGGTAGCAGTTACTTCTGTAAAATATCTGGGAGTATGCGTGCGGAACGATTTGAAGTGGAATGATCATATAAAATTAATTGTTGGTAAGGCGGGTACCAGGTTGCGATTCATTGGGAGAGTCATTAGAAAATGTAGTTCATCAACAAAGGAGGTGGCTTACACAACACTCGTTCGACCTATACTTGAGTATTGCTCATCAGTGTGGGATCCGTACCAGATCGGGTTGATGGAGGAGAGAGAGAGGATCCAAAGAAGAGCGGCGCGTTTCGTCACAGGGTTATTTAGTAACCGTGATAGCGTTCGGAGATGTTTAGCAAACTCAAGTGGCAGACTCTGCAAGAGAGGTGCTCTGCATCGCGGTGTAGCTTGCTCGCCAGGTTTCGAGAGGGTGCGTTTCTGGATGAGGTATCGAATATACTGCTTCCCCCTACTTATACCTTCCGAGGAGATAACGAATGTAACATTAGAGAGAGTCGAGCGCGCGCGGAGGCTTTCAGACAGTCGTTCATCCCGCGAACCATTCGCGACTGGAACAGAAAAGGGAGGTGGCACGTAAAGTGCCCTCTGCCACACACCGTTGGGTGGCTTGCAGAGTATAAATGTAGATGTAGATGTAGCCTTTAACAGAACGCGTGAGTGGAAATCACATAAATAGCATGGGACGGATGGATTTTGCTAATAATGACAACACAATACTCTACATGGTCCAGAACACTTTCCGACCCCCGACAAATATAAATATTTCCGGTCACTCAATGGACTATACCGTAAATCCAATGCCGAAACGGCAAAAGACTGCACAAATCTATTAAGCGCAAAGTGGATCGTACACGAGACAAGAAATCTGTCCACCACAGTTTGTTCCACAGTCACAACACCAACACGAAACAGAGGATACGTTAAGGGCGATGTCCGCTAGGGAGAATCACCACAACGTATGCGAACCTCCGTAAACAAGCATTTGATAAATAGGTAAATAAGGTTATTGACTATAGAGAAGGTGAGAGAATCTTACTAAGGACTCATTTTAAACCATCGTAAGTGGCAGCGCGTTTACGAAGACCCATACGTTATTGTCAGGAAGCCGCACACAGGAAGTTATTTTCGAGCCGACCCCGTGACTGGAAGGATTAAAGGTCTGTTCCACCATTGTGGCTGGCTCTGAGCACTATGGGACTTAACGTCTGATGTCATCAGTCCCCTAGAACTTAGAACTACTTAAACCTAACTAACCTTAGGACATTACACACATCCATGCCCGAGGCAGGATACGAACCTGCGACCGTAGCGGTCACGCGGTTCCAGACTGAAACGCCTAGAACCGCTCGGCCACCGCGGCCGGTTCCACGATAGTGACTTAAGAAAATTCCTCAATGTTAACACAAGACATTTACAGGTGTTAGTAGCACGAGGCAATTACAAAGCATCCTCAGAGAACAAGGTAAGTCGTCGACGTCGAATGGTAACTCGAGAAAAATGACAAGCGTCAATACGTCTGGAGGTCACCATACAGTGCTGACTGTATGAGGAAAGTTTGTACCGATCTGTTAATTGAATGCAGGTAAAGGAAAATGTCAAAGAGAGAACTTAGTACTAGTTTTAAGTTAGTATATAAGTATATGATGCATGCTCGTGTGGTAATCAGCCCCCGATATGTATAAATCAAAGAGGAAGGAGTGATCACTGCCCTTCTCTCAGGTTCTATAATGAAGGATTTTTTTGTTTTGTTTTTGTTTTTTGTTTTTGAGAAACTAAAGTCTCTCGGAGCGCAAGTTGTAGTCCTGTGTAAAATAAAGGGTCATAAGTTTTCGTGACCAGAATCAAAGAATACCAGAGGATATCGTAATGAGAGCGACACATTACCTTAAGAAACGAGTTTATTATAATATGCTGAAGAACATGTGTAAGATCCGATGCTTAGAAATGTATGTGGAAAACGTCAATAGGAACAGAGTTTTAAAGTCTATGGCAGATACGTTATGGTGACGCAAATTCAAAGGTGTAGGAAGTAAAAGAAGGGGTAGAGATAACGCTATGAAAATGTTATACTTAAGTAATGCCAGCCGCAAGACTAAATGTAGCGGTTAATAAAAGGAGTCCTCAATGCTTTACAGAGTGCTGACAAAGAAGGAAAAATAAAAAGGAATGGATGACAGCTTCTTGTAGAAGGCTACAGAGTCAAGTAACCATGTAAATAATTGGTCAAACAAGCACATGCATAGAGGCATGTAAGAGAAACAACTATATTTTCTAAGAGAATGACACGCAAAAAGCAACTGCAGCAGCATAAGCGCTCGCCTATAAATGTTTCTTGTGTAGTATGATAATTTTCATATTGTCCAGATTATTTAAATGCTGATGTTTGCATTCCTTTTTAAAAGCTCGTCCCTGATAATCCTTCAAACATTGTACTCCAAAGACCAGCTCGTAGAGGTTTACTTGTGCTGTCTGGGCGATGCAACTTATATGTAAAGCGTGTAGGTTCGCGACGAGATCAGTTAAATTTTGCTTGTTGAAGCAAATTAGAGTCAAGCCACATGTTTCGCATGCAATTGAGTTTGTTGTCTTTGTAACGCGCGATTAGTTAGTCATCGCCCGTATATTTTTAAGTGAATAGTATTCCGCATGGAAAAGGAGGCAGTCTCTCTGTCTGCAGACTGTCCTCAATTTAAATAACTCAGTAAACACAAGTTATTGGGCACAGAGGAAAAAAGTGATAAAAAGAGGCGTGTTCTCAAAGAGGAAGTCAATTAGTTCGTCTTTGAGACAATTAAAAATTGTAATAAGAATTTGACAGTCAACAATAAGGTAGCTGAGTTTATAACAGGAGATTGAAAAAATAGTATTAAGTGGAAGTCGTAAATTTTAAGTGGTAAGCGAGAGACAGTCATAAAGAAAATGATCGACGGCAGTTCTGTACCGGACGTGACCATTGGATTAAGAAAATATATGTATATATAAGCAAACTATTTAAATATTATTAGTCAAGGTATCTTGTTATTCTTCTGTGAAAGTGTTATTTTTGCAAAGAGAAAGTGAGATGGACAACATTGAGTTCACGAACGCCTATCAAAGTAAAGTGAAAAATTTGTGCGTCGAAAAGCGAGTCTCTGCCAAGACTCTTTGTACCAGACGTTGTGTGTATGTTTTATTTTTAACGTTTGCAACGGTCAGTGAATAAGTATCGTTCCCCATTCAGCTCTCGGAAGCCAGCGATATAATTTCTTTTCACTTACCTGTGGGTTCTTGACGGGCAGTTGACAAGTGGTACGACGAGATGACTTCGTGCAGGCTTCCACGGTGAAGTAACAGCAGCAATTGTCAAACAACGTGCTTTAAACGCAGCACGTTGTCGGCGGACAACACAACACACACCCAATCTACGATTGCGCGCGCGACACTGGCCCGTGTTGGTGTGTCAACGGTGCCTCGCAGCGGCGAATGACGAAATAACGGATATTTGAAACTTTAATGGCCGGGTCCGCGTGGCTCGCTCCGGCAATAATTGAGACTTCATTCTACTTTGAAGGACGTTGTTCTATATGTACATAGCAGACATCATATTTTAGAGACTGAAAGAGAACGCTTTGTATTATGCAAGGAATAAACTGGTCACTACTAGGATAAATTTCGGTCATAGTCAGAACGACGTTGATATTTGCCTCAATCGCTTCATAAACAAGAGCAGAAATCAGTGCGAAATGAAAGAAAGAAAGAAATTATCCTTATCCATCCTGAACCTATTGTACTTAAACCGATAATTTTAAGCAATACTAATGCAGAGTATTCTATATTTATGTTCAATATTCCATAAGTTGACGGAGAATGGCAAATTCCATTCAGTGAAGTGGTAGAAAAGGGACTCCCATAGTGAGCGATTCTTGACAAACAATTCGACGGGACAGTTTGATCCAGGAACAAATGTACAATGTGTGTAAAATAAGAAAGAATATTGCGATGAAATAAACACGAGCCTATCGAGCTTGTAGAGACATTGAAAATTTGGAAAACGTGTGAAAGAATAATGAAAATGTCATGTCAGTTTCATATTTTGTAAGTATTTTAGGATTATAGAGGCACTTCTATGTGTATGTATTTTTTTCTCCGCGACAATGCCTGTCTTCTCCACTTAATGTACAAAGCTCTTTATTGTGAATAGTAATACTTTCCATGTCGATGTAGATATTAAGAAACCCTGTGACCAAAACACCAGATGCAGATGAACTGCACGAAGACAAATTTTACTAATGATTTTAACAATGAATATTTTCTCTAGTATGGTAACTTAATGAAACGTCAAGTGTATAGTACTATTTGACTACTCAATTTCAGTAATAGACATGTATTAAAACCACTATAATTGGTATCTGTTTCGATAGCTTAAATAAACTTACATTCGATAATCTAACCATGCAGACTTATAAAAGCCATACAATTTGTGTAAAAATTTCTCAGATCGTCGCTGAGCAGCAACCACCTGATATTCCAAAGAATATCTTACGCGACACGACGCAGAATACGAATTGTTCATAAATTGTATCGATAGCGATATTTTGTGTTTCTTATTTTTGACAATTGAAGAATTGTAATCATATTCTGTTACCACAGTCCTGATATATTTTTTAAAGACGGCGCACGCGTATATCGCATGGTCCGCAATCACTAATTAGTTATGATAAAATATTACCATTGTGCATTGCTGTGTAAGAATTTGTGTGTGCAGCTAAGATGAAATGTCGAAACTGTTAAAGGACTTTATTTAAAGAAACAGCCAGAAAGATATAAAATTGAAATGTACGGAGCCTATTGTTAGAAATACTGACTAAGGTAATTAAATAGGTTATTGTGCTCTCAAATGCTGTAGTGCCTACTTATTACTTAAAGTATTTCCATGTTATCATCTCCTATTAATGGCAACAGAAATAACGGTGTTTTTATAGTTTTCATACAGCTACCAGGGGCCGACTGTATGTCGGCAAACGTTAAGCCAGAAGGCGCATTGCAATTTACCTTGTTTGTGATTTAAATCCAATTTCTTTTAACGTGTGGTGTAGTATAGCAAAGGAAACTTCCAGCTCTGTCCGGTCCCTTAGGTTTCTCTGTTCGTAGTTGCTATGTGTCATATCCGGTCGTGGTCGAACATGATCACGACACAAATTAAGCGGCAGTGTGAACTCTGTTCTTGATCTTGACAACGGTACGCATTCTGCAAACGATTTCAGGTGACATATAAACTATCACATACAGTACGTAAGTTTTTGAAAGTTCTTTGCACTTCCCGCCAAGAAGTGGTGCAAAACTCACAACAGATTACTGAATCTCCAGAAGAAAATAATAATTTAATCAAAATATAGTTTTTTTAAGAAAAAACACCACACACTGCACTTCACTCTTTCCCACTATAGGGTATTTTATTATTTTCATTTTCGTTTTTAAATTCTCTAACCTACTCTACTATCCATTTTTTGGATCTACCATACCATACTTCGACCCATGAACGCCGGTTTTATTTTGTCTTATGGCAACATCTTCTGAATACGCTTCGCCCACAACTCCAATTGAGGAATTTTTTACTTCCTGAATATTTTAACCGAGATTATATCGTCATAATTAACCATACAGTATGGTAGCATGCCCTAGGGTGAAACAACAACTAACGTTTCCTCTCGCTTTCAGCCGTTCGCGGTACCAACATAGTAAGCCCTTGCTGGACAATGTTCTCGTCTTTGTTTTTCGGCCTCTTTCCTCCACAGTTGCGGATATATATGTTCTATACATTAATTACTGTCTTTTGCAACCGCAGCAATGAAAATTTTATTAAGACCAGAAGCGTTTCGCTTTATTCTAAAACTTCTTCAATGGTCACTGTAACAGTATGATTTTTTTCTCTTAGAATGTTTTTCCTTTGATCACGCACAGCACGCGTGCTTTACGTGCTACTATAAACAGTTTTTATTCTTTTCGTTACTCGCGGATTTTTATTGTTTACTTCATTCGTCTTTTTCTTCCACGTATATGTGTCGGTCTCTGGCACACAATACTTTCATTGCACTAAATATATTCACGTGTCTGTTGAGGAGTATCACTGTCCTCTTGCCATTTCGTTGTTTTGTTTTGGTATTGCGAGATGCCTTCATATTTTGTTTGTTTTGGTAGTGATGGGAGCGTGTATTATCGCTCTGTCGTATTTATATTTCCCGACTAGAGAGAGAGAGAGAGAGAGAGAGAGAGAGAGAGAGAGAGAGAGAGCATTTTTAAAGTGGGGGTGATTATCTTTGTGTGTGTGTGTGTGTGTGTGTGTGTGTGTGTGAAGGGAGGTAACGTGTCCTAGCTAATGTGTGTGCTAACTATTGCTTTACAGTGGTGGATGACCTGGGGCGGGGATACTGCTCAATTCGTGATATTATTTTGTGGTGTCTAGAGGGGCTGTAGTTACTCAATAATATGTTGTTTTTTTTTTAGTTTAAATAGTCTGTGGTTGCTGATGTTTGTCTGGTCATTTATTACGTGTTTCTTCTCCTTTAATGTTTTTTGAATTTGAAAGTTTTGTTTACTTTTATATGATGTTTCTTGTTGCTAAATATGACTGTTTCACGACCTTTTGTATTGTGGTTTGGTGATAGTTTTCTTGTTGGAGATGTTCTGAAAACCAAACGCTATTTATACAGTTAAAATATGTCGTTGAAGAAGATCATGGACACCACAAAATAATATTACAATCTGGGCAATACCCCCACCACTGAACTGTAGTAAAGCAATAACTTGCACACACAGCAGCTGGACATGTGAGCTCAAATGTACAAACTCTCACGCACTCTCTCTCTCTCTCTCTCTCTCTCTCTCTCTCTCTCTCTCTCTCTCTCTCTCTCTTATCGGAAAATATAACCACTCCCAGTGCGACAGCAGACGATCCCACGAGCGCCAAAACAAACAAAAGACGAACGTACCCCGCAACAGCAAAACAAAACAGACTAAATGGCAAGAGGACAGGAATACTGCTAAACACAAACACGGGAATGTATTTAGTGCAGTGAATGTGCTGTGTGCAAAGACACAACACATACACGTGGGAGAAAAATAAGGATGAAATAAACAAGAAAAAAAACGTGAGTAACAAAAAGAATAAAAATTGTTCATAGCACTAAGTAAAGCATGCGAACTGTACATGATCGTAGCAAACAAAACTGTAAGAGAAAAGATCATATTTTTACAGTGATCACTGAAGATACTTTAGATTAGTGCGAGACGCATCTGGTCTTGCTAAGGCTTTCGTCACAGTCGCAAAAGACAGCAATTAACCTATACAACTTGGATAATGTAACACGGCCAGATCAATAATCGTCCAGACTGTTGTCCCTGCAACTACTGAAATGGGTGCTGCCCCACCTCAGGAACCACACGTCTACCTGCCCTGCCCACAGGTACTCCTCCACTGTAGTTGCTCCTACTGTATGGCTGCCTGTATCGCTGAAGCACGCAAGCTCCCCCACCTCAGCAATTTCCACAGTTTGTAAGGTGAAGTTATAAAGCACTGAGAAATATGGCATGCGTACAAGAGGCATGTAACAAGGACTCTGCACTTACTTGTCAACTTCGTTCTCTCTTTAAGGCACCAGACAATATAATCAATGGCAAACTAGAACAGCTCAGAAGTTGACAATATAGGTAAAGCACTGGGAAATATTTCATAATGATAACAACGGCTTATTGTAGGCGCACTGTCGTCAACAATAAGCATTTACATATGTAAATGGTTTGGTCATTTTTACCATCTGCCCATCCTGCCCATATCATACAACACAATTTGCCCGCATATCGTTGTCGTGCGGTAGCGTTCTCGCTTCCCGCGCCCGGGTTCCCGGGTTCGATTCCCGGCGGGATCATGGATTTGCTCTGCCTCGTGATAGCTGGGTGTTGTGTGTTGTCCTTAGGTTAGTTAGGTTTAAGTAGTTCTAAGTTCTAGGGGACTGATGACCATAGATGTTAAGTCCCATAGTGCTCAGAGCCATTTGAACCATTTGAACACAATTTGATCGTTTTCAATAGAAATCCGAATACGTCACCACATCGCCTCTTTAACTCTTAATATGCGAGCTGTATTCGAAAAGAGACCGAAAGTTTGAAATATCGCATCAGCCAGTACAAGGCTGCGACTACTGAACTTATCTAGCTTCAGGTATAGACAACTGACTGTCATTATCATTGCTTGGCGATGACTGTCAGTTGCCGCGATGTGTACAGTCTGAAGTGGGCTACTTATCGGATTAGTGACAAAGCGAGTATCTAAGAGCCTGAATTACAATCAGGATGATTTTGGTTCCGTTTTTCTTTATTTTTTTATTTTTTATCTGGTGTTAAAGTGTCTATCAGGAATTTGTACCACCTGGGCAGATGGGAACGAGGTAAGTCTACGAGAGAATTTTAGAGTGCCTGAGAAATGCCGTTGGCAGAAACACGTCTGAACTGTGGAAAAAAAGTTGGTTTTAGCTTCATGACAAATCGGCAGCTGGTGCGGCTACTTGTCCACAGCTGTTTAGCGAAACATCAGACCCTCCTTGTGTCCCAACCACCCTATTCACAGGACCTAGCTGGAGCAGACTTTTTTTCTGTTTCCCAAAATTTGAAACCACGTTGAAAGAATATTGTTACCAAACCATAGAGGCGATTCAGGCTCACTTTTGCATCAAAATTTCCTTACTGAGTCAGCTGTCTCCCTCCCTCCTCCTCTCACCTTTTTATGACCGCTCTATATCGTCCTGGAATCATAGCTCAATCACCAACAGCTCTTGCAAACAACTGAGAAAATATCTAGCCTTCTCGCAGTTCCCTTGGGATGTACATCGCTACACACTGCTGCGCCAGTTGATTAGGACACTGCCCACTGTGGTACTGAATGGTGTCCACGAATCTGTGAGTTGTGTAGTTTTGTAAAATAAATATTGGTAGTTGTAAAAAATCGTTCAAATGGCTCGAAGCACTATGGGACTTCACTTCTGAGGTCATCAGTCCCTTAGAACTTAGAACTACTTAAACCTAACTAACCTAAGGACATCACACACATCCATGCCGGAGGCAGGATTCGAACCTGCGACCGTAGCGGTCTCACTGTTCCAGACGCCTAGAACCGCTCGGCCACAGCGGCCGGCATTGATAATTGCACAAAGACTTTAGGCCCACTCTATATATTTATACCTCCTGCAAGAGGCTATTACGACTAATTTCAGAGAACTGCGGCAGCTTCAGAAGTCCTTGCTGTAACAGAATTCGAACAACTTCATAAACGAGTTCGTATGCTCGTAACTTTTCAGTGCACCGCATGTGGATAGATAGTCAGGAAACTGAAATGGGAGCTTTCTCGCGAAACACAGTTGAATAAGTAAAGCACATTGATGTCAGAATTTCAAACGTATTAGGCAAATTAGAAAATCCGAAAAGCAATGTGTAGCTGCTCAGTTTAGGTGTGGTGTAGATCAGTGAAGTGAAATGGGAAGCCGATAAGGATTTATGGTCAGATAAATTCAGGGTAGTACCAGCTACAACGGATATGAATAGGAAGGTTGGAGAGAGAGAAGGATACTGTAAATATTTGAGTAACAGAGTTGTTCTAATCAGAATCGGTAGTAAACCGGCGCCGGCGACAAATGGTTCAGGTATACATGCCGACATGGGAAACAGAGCCTGAAGAGAGAGAGAAAGTGTTGTGGTTGGCAGGAGAGCCAACACCTTGGTACTAAAGGAGGCCGAATTGCACTCGTTTTAGCTCACGCAGGCTGGCGTGAGGTCTGGAACATGGCAAGGGAATTATAATTGAGAAAAACGGACGTAGCTGGTGGAATACTTAACTTTAATCCATTAATGACGAACGACGCTCTTGATGGTACATGATTTACAATATCAATAGAAACTGATCATGGCGCCTTACCAGGTCGTAGCAAATAACGTAACTGAAGGGTATGCTAACTGTCGTCTCGGCAAATGAGAGCGTAATTTGTCAGTGAACCATCGCTAGCAAAGTCGGCTGTACAAATGGGGCGAGTGCTAGGAAGTCTCTCTAGACCTGCCGCGTGGCGGCGCACGGTCTGCAATCATTGATAGTGGCGACACGCGGGTCCGATACCGGACCGCGGCCGATTTAAAGGCTAACACCTAGCAAATGTGGTGTCTGGCGGTGACACCACATTCCTCCCCCGCAAATCGGCGTACGGTTGTGGAATAAGGCTTCCGCCCGCCGTGGGGAGGATCCCATGTTGACGTATGCGACGAGGTGGGGAGCCTAACAACAGGCTAGGCTGTGCCACCCGCAACCTGCCATTCGGACCGCAGGGAGCTAGGAAACGCCTGAAAACCAGCTCCAGGGTGCACGCCAACATGCGGTGTATGCGCCCGTAGAGACATAGGAGGGGCAGAAGGGTCGACCTCCATCGGGCCGGGGCACCCGACGGGAGAAGACGACGACATACGGTCCGGAGCGGGCAAGAGTTCCATGTCGGAGGACAACTGGTCACGGGAAGCGAAAGGCGGCGCGTGACCCAGGGAGGCGCCCGGCGGTTGCAGCGACGCGTCCACTGCGGGCGTTGCCGGCGGGAGAACAGGCGGTGGCGGCGGCGGTGGCGGCGGCGGCGGTCGCGGCGCGTCGCCATAGGGCAAAATGGAAGGCAGCGTCGGTAACACCTGGGGCTGAGGCGAGCCAGTAGCTGGGTCCCCGGGGCGCTGACCGTACGGCACCGTCGCTGAAAGCAGACGGCGAGCGGCAGATCCCGTGCGACGACAGAGGCGCAGCTGATTGAGATGCCGACGCACCTCACCAGAGGCCCCCAAAACCAGATACATAGAGCGTCCGAGGCACCGAAGGATGCGCCCTTCGAGCCTACACCGTGAACCTCGGTAGTGGCGATAGTAGACAACGTCGCCTGGAGCAAAAGCAGGTTTCTGCCGCTGCACAGGAACCCGATGCGGCGGATGTAGCAAAGAAATCAAGGTTCGATGAGGGCGATCGTGGAGCAACTCTGCCGGCGAGCGACCATCTCGGGGCTGAGAGCGATACGAGGACAAAAAGAGCAATAACGCGTCCTCCCGAGAATTCGACTCTTTCAACTTCAACATCTGTGACTTGAAAGTCCTAACCAATCGTTCAGCGGCACCATTTTACTGTGGCGAAAACGGCGCTGACGTCAGATGTTGAATACCATTGGCCTTGCAGAATGACTGAAATTCTGCGGACATGAATTGTGGGCCATTGTCGGAAACAATAGTCTGTGGAAGACCTTCAATGCAAAAGATAGCGGATAACGCTTGGATGGTGGCAGTTGACGTCGTAGAAGACATGCGGACAACAAAAGGAAAATTACTGAATGAGCATTCCAGAATGGACCCGCAAAATCGATGCGTAAGCGTTGCCAAGGGGAAGTGGCTTTTGGCCATGCAAAGAATTTCCGCGGTGGTGCTAATTGTTGTTCGGCACACACCATGCAATAAGAGCACATATTCGTAATCGCAGCCTCGATTCCGAACCAAGTACAGTGCTGACGAGCAAGTTGTTTCGTTCTCACTATACCCCAATGTCCTTGGCGGAGAAGCTGTAAGACAGAACTGTAACGAATGTGGTACCACGACCCTGGACTGATCATTATCAGAACGCAACAGCAAAACACCACGTCGTACAAAAAGCCTCTCCTTGTGAGCAAAAAATCGGCGAACCAACGGGTCCCCGATCCGTGACTTTGACAAGGGCCATTGCGTAGCAACAAAACGCACAACGTGAGCAAGGACAGGATCGGTAGCTGTGGCTGTAGCTGTAGCTACACGTCGAAAGTCAATCGGAAACGATTCGACCACGTCATCGGTTTCCGCATCAATGAACATGCAAGCAAGTTCGGAGGAATCGAATGCCCTATCCTCAGCAACAGGCAAGCGGGACAACGCATCGGCGTTTCCGTGCTTAGCAGTGGACCGATACAAGATATCGTAGCGGTACTGCGAGAGGAAAATAGACCAGCGAATGAATTTCTGCGCTGTACGTGGAGGTACAGGCTTGATCGGATGAAAAAGCGATGTCAAAGGTTTGTGGTCTGTGATTATGGTAAAGTGACGACCATACAAGAAATCATGAAACTTTGTAACACCAAATACGAGAGCCAATGCTTCTTTCTCGATCTGTGAATAATTTGTTTAAGCAGACGAGAGCAATTTGGACGCAAAGGCAATAGGGCGATTGTGCCATCCATCTTTGTGCGCAAGCACAGCACCGATTCCGAAATCCGATGCATCCACCATCAACAAGAGGGGCTTCTGGGGATCGAATGGCGTAAGGCAAGTATTGGAAAGCAACGCCGATTTCAACTGGCGAAAGGCGAGGTCGAATTCCGTCGTCCAGACGAACGGAACACCTTTACGGCGTAAGCGATGAAGCGGAGCTGATATGGAAAAGGCGTGTGGAACATATTTATGAAAATGGATGATTTTTCCCAACACACTCTGTAGCTGCTTCAAATTCTGCGCCGAAGGCAAGTCTTGTATGGCACGAAGGTGCGTGGAACTGGGATGTATGCCTTGGGCATTGAGTACATGTCCCCAGTATGACAAGTCCCGAGCCAAAAACACACATTTGTCCTTTCGCAAGCGAAGACCATTTCGTCGCAAGAGCTGAAATAATGTTCTGAGATTGGCCAAATGTTCTTCTTCCGTCTTTCCGGAGATCACAATATCGTCCAGATAATTTGCTGCAGTAGGGACCGACGCACAAACAGTTTGTAGATATTGCTGAAACAATGCATGGGTGGATGCACACCCGAATGGCAGTCGTTTGAATCGATACAAACCAAGATGCATGTTAACCACCAAAACGCGCCTGGAATCTCCGTCCACCGGTATTTGCAAGTACGCATCTGCTAGGTCCAACTTCGAAAAATATTTACCAGGGCACAGTTTGTCAAAAAGATCTTCCGAGCGGGGTAAAGGAAAAGTTGCAATCACTAGTTGTGGATTCACTGTTGCCTTGAAGTCCACACAAAGTCTCAATTTGCCGGAAGGTTTTGGCAAAATTACTAAGGTTGATGCCCAGAGAGAAGCCTGCACACGTTCAATTACACCTTGTGATTCCAAATCGTGTAATGTTTTCGCGACCTCATCACGCAATGCGTGGGGAACACTGCGCGCTCTGAAAAATTTCGGTTGCGCGTTTACTTTGTTCCAAATGTGCTTTATAGTTCGTAGCAGAACCGAGGTCCGGTGCAAAAATGTCTGCAAATGCTTCACATAGACGAGAGACACTGTCTGAAGGCAGCGTCTGGTTCACTGATAGGACCTGATTTACTATAAACAAGTTAAACAACTGGAATAAATCGAAACCAAACAAGTTCACTGCAGAAGAAGAACAAAGGACGTAAAATGACAAGTTTTGTTTGTCCTTTGAATGTTGCAAGAAGGCTGCACTGTCCTAACACAGGGATACGTTGCCCGGAATAGCTTGTTAACTGAACATTTGTGGTACGCAACGGAGGTGTGCGCAGCAGTTTGTAAGTGTCTTGATTGATCAGTGAAACTGCAGCTCCGGTATTGAGCTGGAATGGTATCACTTTGCCGTTAATGTCCAAGTCTACAAAAAGTTTATTGTCCTGCTGACTACAAGAGCGACTGTCTCGTGCAACGTGAACTGACACTGGTACATAATCACTTGCGACTTGACGGGAATTCCGGCGATGACGACGCACACTATTTTTGGGACGAACACAGTCACTGTTAGAGAGAGTGGCACTGGGCGGAGTGGAATGAACTACATGAATTTCCATGTGCAAAGTTTCGCGAGCCTGAGTGTCCTTGGTTCGATTCCGATTCCGGCGCGAAGCAAAGGGCCTGGAACGGTTCTGAGCTTCCGATCTGAGCTTTTTCTGGCAAACACTCTGAACATGCCCTTTTTTCTTACAATAAAAGCAAATAGCTTGGCGTGACGGGCAATTCTCACGCGAATGTTTAGTAGCACATCGCAGGCATGATTTGCACTGCATTTGCTTGCCGGCGCGGCAGACGTGGCTGAGAGCCTGGCGGCAGCGGCGCGGCCGGGCGCGAGGGCTGTTTACTGCTCCGTGCAGCTCGCCCGACGGGCCGGTTAACCTGACACACTGCTGGCGAAGTTTCACATGATTCCTGAGCAAAGTCAAGTGTGACCTGGCGATCCAATATGTCCATCACTTGTTGAAGGGAGGGATTTACTAGTTTCAAAATCTGTTTCCTTATACGAACATCAGAAACATTCTGTGCAATTGCATCACGTACCATAGTATCTGAATAAGGGAGTCACATTGACACTCAAAAGCACAATCCCTAGTAAGGCCTTGCAAGGTTGCAACCCACTCCCGATTAGTCTGTCCTGCTGTACTTTTTGTACGAAAGAAGGTATACCGTTTGTCAACTACATTGACTGATTCTTTGAAATATGCATCCAATGCAGACAAAATTTCTTCGTAGAACAGAGTTGCTACGTCGCGTCGGGGAAATAATTTGACTATCACACGGTACGTGGTCACCCCTACTGAAGACAACAAAAAAGGCTGCCGCTCGTTACCTTGAATTCTGTAGGCGGCGAGATGGAATCCAAATTGGCGTGACCTCTCCGTCCAGCTTTCCAGTGCACCATCAAAAGGACGAAAAGTTGGTGAAACAGTGTGTTGTGGCTGCGTTAGCGGTGAAGCGGCTGCTGCCGCATCGTTTTGCATTGCGCGTTGACCCTGGACGAGCTGTCCAAGGGCATCCAGTAAGGCCTGCGTCTGCTGATTCTGTAAGCGATAAAATTCGGATAGTAAATCTGGAGATTGTGGCGAAGCCATTACACAAGTCAATCAGGGCAATTAAGATAAGAACACTTTTACTCTCGTCGCCAATGTTGTGGTTGGCAGGAGAGCCAACACCTTGGTACTAAAGGAGACCAAAATGCACGCGTTTTAGCTCACGCAGGCTGGCGCGAGGTCTGGAACATGACAAGGGAATTAGAATTGTGAAAAACGGACGTAGCTGGTGGAATACTTAACTTTAATCCATTAATGGAGAACTTCGCTCTTGATGGTACATGATTCACAATATCAATAGTACGGATACTGGCGCCTTGCTAGGTCGTAGCAAATAACGTAGCTGAAGGCTATGCTAACTATCGTCTCGGCAAATGAGAGCGTAATTTGTCAGTGAACCATCGCTAGCAAATTCGGCTGTACAAATGGGGCGAGTGCTAGGAAGTCTCTCTAGACCTGCCGTGTGGCGGCGCTCGGTATGCAATCATTGATAGTGGCGACACGCGGGTCCGACGTATACTACCGGACCGCGGCCGATTTAAAGGCTACCGCCTAGGAAGTGTGGTGTCTGGCAGTGACACCACAGAAAGTATGTGATGATATTGAACGGGTATTTCATTACGTATGGGGAGGTGATAATCTAATAATCATTGTGGTTGGAACGCAGTATTAGAGGAAGGAATAGAAGAAAGAGTTACGGGAGAATATGGGCTTGGTAGTATGAACGAGACAGTAGAAAGACTAATTGGGCATGATGAAGAGAAGAGTGGACGCCGGAGCATTGTGACTGACAATCCTGTGGCTAGAGTTGATTAAACGATTCGCGAAAACCGTCGCTTCACAATAACGGAGCTTTCGCTTTCTTTTCCACAAGTTTCACGGACTTTGTTGTTTGAAATTGTCACTCAAAAGCTAGGCTACCAGAAAATTTGTTCCCGATACGTGCCCAAAATGCGAATGGTGGCAACGTTGACATTTCTGGTGGCCTACCACAAACATGGTAATTCATTACTGGATTGAATCGTAACCGATGACGAGACTTGGGTGAAATACGTCAATTGCGAGACAAAATTGCAGTCCATGGAGTGGGGGCACACAACGTCCCCTCAAAAACCAAGAAAATGTTTGCAAACCTTGTCAGGAAGGATGTTGATGGCGGCAATGGTTTCGGATATGCAAAGTGTGCTTCTTATTGATTTTCTCGAACGTGGAGCAACTCTAAATTCTGCCCAGTACTGCCAAACTTTGCACAGCCTTAGAAGAGCTGTGCAAAACAAACGCCGAGGAAATCTGACGTCCAAAATTTTGTTTTGCACGATAATGCCCGACCTCACACGGCAAACCGCACTAAAAAACTCTTAGATTCATTCAAATGTAAAATTTTCCCTCATCCGCCCTACAGCGCCGATCTTGCACCAAGCGACTTCTATTTGTTTCCCAAGATGAAGAACTGGCTTGCAACGCAGCGCTTTGATGACGACGCGGAACTCCAGGAGGACACTCACTGGCTGAAGTCTCACGCGGCAGAATTTTACAACGAAAGTATTTCAGAGCTTGTTCACCGCTATGATAAGTGCCTCAATGTGTTTGGTGACTTTGTGGAAAAGTAGTATGTCAGTCGCTCTTTCAGATGTATATAATAAAATGTATTTCTTGTACTTAGTTTTTTTAATGCCAAAACTTTCCGTACTTTCTTAATTGCCATCGTACTTCCTAATACAGTGTCCATTGTGCAGTACATGCTATTTAAGATGTTCTTCCTAAACCAGAACACACTATTTTGAGAATGAATGTCACCCTTGCCCCAAAAATTACTTCAACCAAAAGGTTTTGTAAAGTAAATGAATTAAATGTCGAGAAGCGAATACAAAACCTAGAAGATAGCTGGGCCAGCATCAAAGGCCCCAATCATCAGAAAGTAAGTAAGAGAAGGAAGGATAGTCTGAGATGAGAGACTGCAGCACAAGAAAGGAAGCAGGTGCTGCAATAGCTTGGGGCCTTGCACTTGCACACAGATGCTCATGAAAGAGCCATGAACCCCCTGTAGGGGGAAATACAAATTAATTGCAAACATATCTTTATTAGCTTATGAAGAAAATTTATTTTAATAAAAGAAAAAGCAACTGGCCAAAATGTCACAATGTTCTACGATATTACTCACTTTTGACTTCATAGTAAGGAATAGTGGTGTTTAACGTCTCATTGACAATGAGGTCATTAGAGACAGAGCACAAGCTCAGATTGCGTCAAGTATGGGGAAGGAAATTGCCCACGATTTTTTTTAAGGAACCATCCCAGCATTTACCTGGAGTCATGGGGTGATTTACGTAAATCACAGAAAACTTAAATTCGGATGGTTGGATGTAGATATGAACCATCGTCCTCCCAAATGTGAGTCCATTGAGCTAAGCCCTGCACCACTTCACTTTTGGCCTCAAAACAGATTTTCTACATGCATTCTTGTGTATCACACAAGCAGTATTTTGGAAAATCATGAAAATACGGAAATACAGTTGTGAGATTATGCATCTATTGATTCTCAATTAACAAAGTATTCAATACATATTATGGAATACAGTAGTCAATCACAGTGCGTTAAAGTGACAAAGTTACCTGTTTCTCAACAGTATTTGAACTAACAGCTATATCAGCCTTCAAAATGAGGGAAATACTATAAAGTGGAGGGGGAATAATACGTAAAGACCGTCGGCCACTGCGTTGATCGTGGTGAGATGTAATGGCTGAAATCTGATGTCCTCGGCACACACTTGACACTGTGGCTCTCGGAATACTGAACTCCCTATCGACTTTCGAAAAGGGATGTCCCATGTGTTAAGCGTCAACAATCATTCCGCATTCAAAGTCTGTTAGTTCTTCTCATACGACCAGACTCATGACGGGCTCCTTTTCGCATTAACAACCTGAGTACAAACGGCATCTCCGTCACTGCCCTTTAATACCTCGTGTACGCGACACTACCGCCATCTGTGAACTAGCAAATCGCTGTCCCGTGACTTTTGTTACTTCGGTATAAGGCACACAGGAACGAAATAAATAGGAATCGCAAATTAGCCAAGGTGAAATAGCTGCAGAAAAAAAGTGAAGAAATCTAATGAAATAATCGCCACAAGGAATGACTCCATACCCAGAAAAGGTAAAAAAAAAAAAAAATCGTCCTTGAAATTAACAGCTACGGTGTCAACATTAAGAGTGCAGGAGGAATACCATTGTTAAACGCAGACGATAGAGCGGATAGGTGTAAAATGTACACAGAACGCCCCTACATGGGGCGAGAATTAGGTGACGACGTGATAGACGAAGATAGGAAAGTCGATGTGGAAGACAGAGTATCCAGTAGTACTGTAAC
Organism: Schistocerca gregaria; assembly: GCF_023897955.1. NCBI lineage: Eukaryota > Metazoa > Arthropoda > Insecta > Orthoptera > Acrididae > Schistocerca > Schistocerca gregaria. The sequence goes on along the minus strand of NC_064920.1, from coordinate 3,066,459 downwards.
AGATTAACAAAACTTTGGAGGACTTGCTATCAAATAAGACGGAAGTGACAGGCAAGACACCTCCGGAATCTCTAAAACCATTGGGGTAAGTGACAACCAAACGACTACGCACTTTGCTTTATAGAATCTGTCAGACTGGCAACATACCATTCGACTTTCTGAAAAAAAGAATGCACATAATCCAGAAGAAAGCAGTGGGAGATAATTGCGAGAACCGCTGCACAATCAGGTAAAGCTAATGCATCGAAGCTTGTGAGAAGAGTAATAAACGGAAGAACGAATAAGAACATTGATAATCTATTATATGACAACAAACATTTCCTTAGGAATGGTGAAAACACAAGAATAGCCGTTCCGACACAGTAGTTGACAATGGAAGCAGTACTTAGGAAAAAGTCGAAGTATGTTCATTGGATTTGTAGACGTATAAAAAGCGGAGCACAAGCTCGGATTGCTTTGAGGAAAGGAAATGAAGTCGGCAGCGCCGTTTCAATGCTAGCACCCCGGCACGTGTGCAGAGCGATTTAGGGAAATCACAGAAGACACAGATCTGGACGGGCAGGCTGGGACTTGAAGCGTCGTCCACTCGGATGAGAGTCCAGTTTGCTCGCCACAGCGCCACGTCGCTCGGTGCTGAAACTAAGAGGCAACAATAATAACGCAAGATCAAGAACAGAATGGTCCAGTTGAAAATGGTGCAAGGCAGGGATGCAGTCTTTCGCACCTACTGTTCAGTCAATACATAGTAGCAGTAATGACTGAAATGAAATAAAGGTTCAAGAGTGGGATTAACGTGAAGTGATATCAATGATAAGATTTGTTGATCATATGTGTTATCCTTAGTCAAAGTGAAAAACTGCAGGATCTGTTGAACGGAATGACCATTTTAAGCAGTACAGAATATGGATAATGAGTGGACCGAAGGAAGACGGAATTAGTGAAGAGTGGCGGAAATGAGATTAGTGATAAAGTTAACATAAAAATTGGAGACCTTGAAGTAGAGGAAGTGATGGAATTCTGCTACCTGTAAGTAAAATTACACATGACGGACGACGCAAGGAGAACATGGAAAACAGACCAGGACAGGAAGGCGACTGGTTAAAAGAATTCTACTACCATCTAACATTGGCCTTAATTTGAGGAATAAATTTCTGAGAATTTGGTGCGCAGCACTGTATGATAGTGAATAATCGGCTGTGGAAATACTGGAACTAAAGAGAATCAAAGCTTTTGTGCTATAGAAGAAGAATGAGGAAGTTCCCGCCGTATCAGCGAAGAAAGGAACGTATGGAAAACAGATGATGACGATATAGGATGCTAGGACATGTGTTAAAGTCATCAAAGATTAACCTTCGTGATAGTAGAGGGAGCTTTACTGTGTAAAAACTGCAGGGGAAGCAGAGGTTAGAATACATGCAACAAATCATAGTCAGAAGACTGATGACTAAAGAGAGCCTATGCACTAATTCTAATATTTCCGTAATATTTTTGTGGGGATCATGAGAACAGGACAATTACTTAGACACGCAAACACTTTTTCTTGATCCATACGAAAATGAAATGGGGCGGAGTTTGGTTGATAACGGTACGTAGTGACCTCCGCCATACACGACAGTGTTGCTTGTGGAGCACGTGTCGACGTGACGTGCTTCGGCACACGCCATAGGGTGGCTTGCGGAGTATCGGCGTATATGTAGAATGACAATCCCTACAGCTGTCGCAGCATGCACCTGGCAAGTGATTTGATCGTTCGCAATTGCGGCAACAAGATGGGATTTGTCAATACGTTTATAGTGGTTGGGAGGTCACCGATCCTGCATCTCGATCGCTGCGAGAACAGATACTATCTCTGGGAGGTGTTGGTCCACGGACTTGAGCACCTCAGATCTCTACCGCGAGTTTTACTGGTGCTTGTTTTCGAGAGCGAGCCGGCGAGGAAGCCGTTAATGTGAAGACGTCAGACGTGCTCGGGCGCCAACTTCCGGTCCTAAAATGCCAAGAGGTGTACTCAGCTTCACGGTCTCGCTTCGGAAGAACGGGTAGCAGTAATTCGCACGTAGGGAATGTAGTCGAAGTTTGAAGTATTCATTGAACTAGAAGTTTTATTCGAATCTGGCGACATGATTATATTATGATAACGTCTTCCGACAAAGGATATACGAGGTGCAATCAAATAAGGAACGAGACGGGAGCGGAAGAACGAAAACCTCTGAAAGGATAATAATTCTACTGCCTGCAAAAGAAGGTGTGGTCCCTATAAGAGTGCTTGGATCGAAAACTTGCCGTTAAAGGCAGCTACTCTCGTAACTCCATGTTTGACAAGCAGGCATGAGCAAGAGTGTTAGCTCAAGCATACTTTAGGGTATGTACTTCAAAAGTGGACAAGAAGCAGGACTGAAAAAGCAACCTGGTGGCTGTTCGAATTTCGATAGTGTATGAGCATGTGTACCAAAAAAGCGACGCTTGTGCAAGCATTCATCAGTGGTTTAACTTAATTTTTATTTTGTTCTGTTACAATACATTCTGCTCAAAGGTTGTACTATATTGCAGGACTAATCAAAGAACACAATATTACATGGAGAAGAAGGGACACAGCACTATTGTGACAGCCGGCCGGTGTGGCCGTGCAGTTCTAAGCGCTTCAGTTTGGAACCGCGTGACCGCTACGGTCGCAGTTCGAATCCTGCCTCGGGCATGGATGTGTGTGACGCCCTTAGGTTAGTTAGGTTTAAGTTGTTCTAAGTTCTAGGGGACTGATGACCTCGGAAGTTACGTCCCATAGTGCTCAGAGCCATTTGAACCACTATTGTGACACAGTTTCCATAGCGTCTCTGTGGAGAACACTCAGTATGGGAATAATACGTGTTTTCGTTTCTTTAACCACCCTTTACTCCGTGTATCACGGTCCCACTTTTGTGTTTTTTTATCTTAATAGAACCATAGAGGCTGCCAAATCAAGTGCATCGTCGTGTGAGCTCGACATTTTCCGTAAACAAACTGGTGCTTGTACAAGCATGCTTCATCCGCGTGGAGGCGCGAGGAATTTGAGCGCGCTTGCGCAAGCACGCTGGGGCATGAGTGCTCGCCAAGCAAGCATGCAGTTTCGTGAGTAGCCACGGACACACAGCCACGTGACCACAGAGCGAGCGCGCTGACACCTGGACTGGCCAGTGCAGCCAGACGTGCTGAGAACAGAGATATGATCGCTTCAAGAGAAGGACGAAGGGGTGCACAGCGTTCACCAAAGAACGGCACAAGTGTATGGAGATTACTGCAAGGGTCAATGCGTGGCGCAACCGTTTCACGGAAGGACGGATAGCATAGGCCGATGATGGACGATGAACACCACACCGCATTACCGAAGGCATTTCCCAACAAGTAGATGCCGTTCACTGTTCAAGACTGGCGAGTCTTGAATAGACTGGTGGTGGCAGTCACTGGCGCAGAGGTTGGATTGAGCGTCGGATGTGTTCACATCTACATAGATACTTCGCAAGCCACCGTACGCTGCGTGGCGGAGGGTACCTGTACCACTACTATTTTCTTTCATGTTCCATTCCCAAATAGAGGGAGGGAAAAGTAGTATCTGTATGCCTTCGTATCGGACCTTACTTCTAATATCTCGTATCTCATATCAGGCCACCATTAAGAACACACTGCAGTTTCGCAAAGTGTGCGCCCAGTGGGTACTCACAGGAAGCATATTAAACGGGATTCTCTGCTGAACTTCTGGAGTGCTATGCCAATGACTGGAATCAGTTCTGCTACCACTGGTTACTGGAGACTACAAATGGTGCCACCACTTCGAATCCGAGTCAAAACGACAGCGTCCAGAGGGAACATGCAGAGTCGCCGTTTGCAGCACTCTTTGGAGGGTCTATGCATGCACGTTCTCGCCCTCCTCTCGTCTCGTTCATGTGTCTCTCTAGCGGCGAGCCTGGGACCTAAGCGGTCGTACAGCGAATGCACATTCTTCTAGTTCCAATGACGTTACGCCTGTAACAAGGCGCGTTCATTTTACTCTTTCCAGCTCGTTACTTTTTGAATACTTCCTTACCAACAAACCGTAGTCGGTTTTTACCCTCGCTTTCACTGTCCTCCATCTTCCTCAGTCCACGTAGTCTTCTCCAGATAATCAGATCTTACACATATCCTCTCTCAGTCCACTTCAGTCGTGGTCTCCCCCTCGTCCCCTGATGTCTTCTTTTACTACACTACTGGCCATTAAAATTGCTACACCCCGAAAATGACGTGCTACAGACACGAAGACAGGAAGAAGATGCTATGATATGCAAATGATTAGCTTTTCAGAGGATTCACACAAAGTTGGCGCCGGTGGCGACATCTACAACGTGCTAACATGAGGAAAGTTTCCAACCGATTTCTCATACACAAACAGCAGTTGACCGGCGTTGCCTGGTGAAACCTTATTGTAATGCCTCGTGTAAGGAGGAGAAATGCGTACTATCACGTTTGCGACTTTGATAAAGGTCGGATTGTAGCCTATCGCGATTGCGATTTATCGTATCGTGACATTGCTGCTCGCGTTGGTCGAGATCCAATGACTGTTAACAGAATATGGAATCGGTGAGTTCAAGAGCGTAATACGGAACGTCGTGCTGGATCCCAGCGGCCTCGTATCACTAGCAGTCGAGATGACAGGCATCTTATCCGCATGGCTGTAACGGATCGTGCAGCCACGTCTCGATCCCTGAGTCAGCAGAAGGGGGCGTTTGCAAGACAACAACCATCTGCACGGACAGTTCGACGACGTTTGCAACAGCATGGACTATCAGCTCGGAGACCATGGCAGCAGTTACCCTTGACGCTACATTACAGACAGGAGGGCCTGCGATGATGCACTCGACGACGAACCTGGTTGCACGAATGGCAAACGTCATTTTTTCGGATGAATCCAGATTCTGTTTACGGCATCATGATGGTCGCATCCATGTTTGGCGACATCGCTTTGAACGCACTTTGGAAGCCATATTGGCGTATCACCCGGCGTGATGATATGGGGTGCCATTGGTTACACGTCTCGGTGACCTCATGATCGCATTGACAGCACTTTCAACAGTCGACGTTACATTTCAGATGTGTTACGACCCGTGATTCTACTCTTCATTCGATCCCTGCGAAACCCTACGTTTCAGCAGGATAATGCACGACCGCATGTTGCAGGTCCTGTGCGGGCCTTTCTGGATACAGAAAATGTTCGACTGCTGCTCTGACCCGCACATTCTGCAGATCCCTCACCAACTGAAAACGTCTGATCAATGGTGGCCGAGCAACTGGCTCGTCACAATACGCCAGTCACTACTCTTGATAACTGTGGTATCGTGTTGAAGCTGCATGGGCAGCTGTACCTGTACACGCCATCCTAGCTCTGTTTGACTCAATGCCCAGAGCTGGTTGTTCTGGGTAATGATTTATCAGGATCTATGCACCCAAATTGCATGAAAATGTAATCACATGTCAGTTCTAGCATAATATATTTGTCCAATGAATACCCGTTTATCATCTGCATTTGATGTTGGTGTAGCAATTTTAATGGCCAGTAGTGTACCTGTCCTGTGATCTGGCCTTCTCGCCACATTACATGCTCGTACGACTTCAGTCTCTTCTCTCCAACCACAGCGTCAGCGACTTGTACAACTTTTACAATTCGCGGTTTTCCCTTCTTACTCGTCCAGAAATCTATCCCAGAACACTATTATCAAATACCAGGAATTTTCTTTCTATTTTTTGTCACAGTCCAGGCCTCTGTATCACAGTCCCGTAAATCCCAATCTTTGGGGATTTTGATAGTTATCGTTACCTCTGCTCACAGCGAGGCAACTGATCTTATCCATAGTCCTCTTCAGACCTGCTCTCGCTGCCTCTTCAATTAACGCTCTTGCCACCTGGAGCAGATCTTGCTCACTCTGTTTTATTACAACTATATCATCCTCATAAGCCGAAACGTTGATCTCTCTGCCCAGCAGTACTCCTGTCCCCTGGCTTGTTACCTTTCTCAATGCTCTTCTCAGAACCACATTAAACAAAAGGGTGGAAAGGCAGTCTGCAGTCTTCACCTTGAATTTCTCTGACGTTTTTCCATTCGCTTTCACGACTCATGTTGTCTCTTGCATACACACTTGGGTGAGTTGTATTAGTTGTTTAGGAACCTACGCCCACCAGTTGCTGCCATATTGCTTTCCTGTTCACACTATCGTGCACTTTTTGGAGGTCCACAAAAAAAAGAGTGGACATGTCTTAGAAATTCCCAGCTCTTTGACAGCATTTGCGTTATTATATATATTTCTTTGAACACACATTGTAATAAACATATTGTGGTATCTCAATCTATTGTGCATTAAGAACTTCACCCAGCCGATCATTAAATAATACTGGTGGTGAAACAATACACCATCGACACGCTGAAGTCTAAATATGCACTAAAAGTGGCAATGAGACAGCAGACTTATATGGTGTACGTTACTGAGTTTCCGGTAACAAAGTCAACATCAACAAACTCCAGTTATGAGACATAAATTAAAATTTATTATTAGCTACGTAAAGTATATCATCTAAGTGACTCCTGTCAATAATAACATAGTAGTAAGGGACACTTGTATAACTTTGGAGATTTTATTTATTATAGGTTAAACAGTAAGTTACAAAACTATTTAAACAATGCCATCCTCAACTGCTTTATATTGTCCCTGGTAACTAATTTACAGGAATATAAATTCCGAGATAAATAAACACACTGTGTTTAAAAAACATAACATCCGCAAGTGGTACAAATCAGGAATCCGGTTTCCTAATTTGTACTGCATGAATTGTACCACCTTTACATACTACATCCCCGAGATTAAAGATATGTGCTACTTTATGTTTAACGAAATTTTCGTATTTTAGTTGTCACCTCACTATTTTCGGGCATTGTAATACAATTTGTTCCCTTCTTTCTCCACCCATGCCAACTTTCCATGAGTCCACATTGTGCAATTCATTATCTGATCATTTTTATACTCGATCTTCCTCGCACAACGCGCCATACCATTCCTCAGTTTTACGAATGAGTTTCTGTGGTGACATTGCCGCAGAGGACCCAAAACACTTCCTGTTCACAGGTGGAAAAAATGGTTCAAATGGTTCTGAGCACTATGGGACTTAACTGCTGAGGTCATCAGTCCCCCAGAACTTAGAACTACATAAACCTAACTAACCTAAGGACATCACACACATCCATGCCCGAGGCAGGATTCGAACCTGAAACCGTAGCAGTCGCGCGGTTCCGGACTGCGCGCCTAGAACCGCGAGACCACCGCGGCCGGCTTCACAAGTGGATCTGTAGTTCCGATTTATTCTCCTTTGCTTCGATTATCTTTTATTCCTTCGTGGACCGTTCGTTAACCGAAAGGGTCCTTGGCCATGCCACAACGTTTTGTTTTAAGGTTCCGTCATTTCTGAAGGATTCGCTAATATTTCTTGGATGACCTCCTTCAGTCGACTTTCTGCCCGTATGGATTCTTGTAATTTGAAATTATGGTGCAGTCTGTTTCGTTCTGTAATTTCGAACGCTAGCTTTCTGAAGTTCGAAATGCTTCAGCGGTAAGAATACGCTCTTACAATTCGTTTTCAAATTCGCTGGAAAATAATTTACAGCAGCCAAATATTTTTACATCTGCGTTTGGATTTTCATTTTCTTTTCCGCGTATACCTTAATTGCTAGCTGAGACACATTGTATACGGACGCACATTTATTTAATCCGCAATATTATTTTAGATATACTGTTGAATTTAAACGCAGTTCATCTGAGTTCCACTTGCCACAACGCCTTTCTGTTGTCGTACTGTGATACAAAGTAAATATTTAATTATTATCTTATGATAAAAAACCCATCGAAAATTTACCACTTAATTTCTAATCATAGTGTTGCACTAATACTGCTAAAATTGCTTTTTAAAGCTCACTATAAGACCAACTTTCTTAAATTCTACCGGTGCAATATCAAAATCGTTGCCATTTCTTCTTTGTAAATTCTCTACAGAAAAACCACTGCGAATACAGATTCTTTACTGTCTGAGAACTAAGGTTATATGATGTACGTTCATCCATAAATAAAACATTATGTTGTTACTTGCGTTTGTAATAGTAGTTCTTTTGCCACGTAAAGTTAGATTAAAACTAAAAAACAATCATCGCTGGCTTCAGATGACCTGTTTTTCAACAGACAGAGCTCATAGCTGACAATATGGCTCCGAGAAGCAAGTAGCTGACGTTAACAGCACGAAATGTGGGGCAGTATAAGATATGCGAATTTTATAGTAGTGGCCAAGCACCTCTCCCCTAGTAAGTGCATTGCTGAAGTTGGTATTATTTTGGCATTTGCGTTTAGCGAGGAGCCTGTAGCGGCACAACACTAAGCACCAACTGTTTCGAGAAAAGTTCGTGACGAGGTGACTCTGGCAGTCATTGTTCACATTCTCCAACTTTGTGAACGGTGTAGCTATGAACGACGCTAAAGCTCCTGAATAATGACGAAGCCAGGAGAAAGGGAACTCGCTTTATTCGCTCGGAGCACACGAGATAGGGTGACGTAATCGGGGAACCGTTTGACGTCCAATGTACCAGTGCTGGATAAATGCCTCCTCAGGACTTTTCCGTGCAGAACGGCCTCCAGTTATACGTAGCCATTTTACTTGTGCGTGTTTTCAAATGTTGTCTCGACTCCTCCCTCCTCCTTCTGCCCTCCATCTTTTCCACAACACCCCAAAGTCCCTGCCCCTATCAGATCTCGCTCATGGTCTTAATATCTCGGAACATCCCTACTTTATTTACTATCAGTTGGCCTGGCTACATATGCTGCTCTCCTTAATCACGTTTTGATTATAGTCATAATCATCCCTTAGACTTTAATATATTACCTTATTTTAAGGGTTGCGTACTGTAGTTGGTAAAAACGGAACCCTCGTAATGTCAATTCGCTCTCCATCTGTCTGTCCGTCTGGTAAGACCCCTTTTTGTCAGCAACGGTGTGAGGTATCAAACCGAAATTTTATATCAGTTACTAAGGTCTACGGTCCCTTGGCGGTGTAAAACGTTAAGCTTCTAAGTCAATGGAATCGAAAGATACTGCCATTTCAAAAAATGGTTCAAATGGCTCTGAGCACTATGGGACTCAACTGCTGTGGTCATCAGTCCCCTAGAACTTAGAACTACTTAAACCTAACTAACCTAAGGACATCACACACATTCATGCCCGAGGCAGGATTCGAACCTGCGACCGTAGCAATCGCACGGTTCCGGACTGCGCGCCTAGAACCGCGAGACCACCGCGGCCGGCAAACTGCCATTTATGCGACATATTTTGATACTCACAAACTCACGCAACAAAATCTCTTGATGACCTGTCTACATAGGTAATTACGTCTGTACGGAACCCTCACTACAAGACATAAAATCAGGTAAACCGTACAGAAATGGACGTATGTAAACTCCGTTTCATGCATTTTGGAATCATTGTTCTGAAAAGTCGATTTTCTTAACTGAATACAGCTCAGACTGTTTTTGTTATTCTGTTAATTTCTTTTGTCTTTTTATGTTTTTTTTGTTTTGTTTTTTGCTTGGAGGAATGCTTGTTTCACAAATAAAACATATTACTTTCCTGGAGGGCACTTACATTTTAATAACTTCTTTCCCGCCTCTAATTGGAAATCTCGTCTTTCATTATAGCACTGGTCATTTTCAGGTAATTACTCCCTTCAGTTTCACAGTTAATTATAGGCGCAGTCTCTTGTTTGGACCGATGGAGCAAATTCGACATCATACTAAGCTAATCTAAGTTACTCAAGTATATGAAATTGTTCGATGCACTGTTTAGATCAATTTATTCTAAATCCTCCTGGAGTTGTGCTAATGTCATGACATAAATGACCTTTTTGTCACATGTAATGTTAAAGACCGAATCCAAGGACACTTACCTTGAACATTCAGTCGACCACTTGGCATTAGTATGGCGAGCAGACACAGGGTTCTGTGTACACAAGACAGCACGGAATGGGCTGCTCCACAACATAGGTAAACACGTAGCGTAGCGTTTGGTCTCTGACGAGTGCGACAGTCGACTGTTTGGTCACAATCGTTACAAGAAATGACCAAACCTTAGGTGCAGAACAGATATTAAACGGATACAGAATTAATCCAAACAACTGAGAAGTAGAACTGAACAGATATTAAAAACACCACTTTGCACAGTAACAAGGGAAAAGGTGATAGTGCTGAAGGCAAAGTATAACTTCATTTGACACCTATGACAGTGAGTGAATAATAATAAAGAACAGTTGAAAAGCCATTATGTGAAACATATCAGGACCGGTAGTTGAAATCTTAGAGAAGGATCATAAGTCATTAGTAGCATAGTTACGAAACAACCATTGTTTCTGAAAACAAAAAAGAGTTAAAGCAACCAAGCTGATGGTTACTGTATGCTGGTAATAAAATCACAGGCGAGCTGTGTTAACTTATCTCCAATTATTTGCAATGAAACAGAACATACACCAGTGGTTAAACAAAACTGTATCACCACTAGGTTGATAACGGCATACTACTTATCATGCAATCGATTGTGAAGTAATTGCATATAGTGCAGCTGGACCTGACTGTACCATGCAGAGTGATAATGACTACAGAATAATAGCCATTGCACAAACAACATCTTGTCATTGGACTTGTAGAAGAACTGAAAATGAGTGAACTGGGTAGGTTTGTGTATTGCTAACTAATTACAAGCGAACTGAGCTAAATTTGCTTTATGCACGGACGAATAGAGATAAAACAGTAAATAGTCATACAAATCATGAAGTAATTCCACACAACATCTACATCTACATCTACATGCTTACTCTGCAATTCACATTTAAGTGATGTATGACAAATGCTGATGTTGCCGTAGGTTACTTGGTAATCGAGAAAAAAGTCAGGGCTGTGGGCTGATGTTTCACTAGGGAGAAAGCAGCTTGGAAGCTAAAAAACAGATGAGGTTCTTCCTTGGAGTTATAGATTATGTAGTCGAGACAAAAATGTCGTGGAACAGGGAAGAAAGATTTGCACCCTCCACGCAGAATTACAAATGGCGTATTTTGAATAAGAGGCTATTGAAGCTGGGAGAAGGTGACAAGTCACATCTACGTCTACATGATTACTCTGCAATTCACATTTAAGTGCTTGGCAGAGGGTTCATCAAACCACAATCATGCTATCTCCCTACCATTCCACTCCCGAACAGCGCCCGGGAAAAACGAACACCTAAACCTTTCTGTTCGAGCTCTGATTTCTCTTATTTTATTTTGATGATCATTCCTACCTATGTAGGTTGGGCTCAACAAAATATTCTCGCATTCGGAAGAGAAAGTTGGTGACTGAAATTTCGTAAATAGATATCGTCGCGACGAAAAACGTATTTCCTTTAATGATTTCCATCCCAACTCGCGTATCATATCTGCCACACTCTCTCCCCTATTACGTGATAATACAAAACGAGCTGCCCTTTTTTGCACCCTTTCGATGTCCTCCGTCAATCACACCTTGTGAGGATCCCACACCGCGTAGCAATATTCTAACAGAGTACGAACGAGTGTAGTGTAAGCTGTCCCTTTAGTGGACATGTTGCATCTTCTAAGTGTCCTGCCTATGAAACGCAACCTTTGGCTCGCCTTCCCGACAATATTATCTATGTGGTCCTTCCAACTGAAGGTGTTCGTAATTTTAACACCCAGGTACTTAGTTGAATTGACAGCCTTGAGAATTGTACTATTTATCGAGTAATCGAATTCCAACGGATTTCTTTTGGAACTCATGTGGATCACCTCACACTTTTCGTTATTTAGCATCAACTGCCACCTGCCACACCATACAGCAATCTTTTCTAAATCGCTTTGCAACTGATACTGGTCTTCGGATGATCTCACTAGACGGTAAATTACAGCATCATCTGCGAACAACCTGAGATAACTGCTCAGATTGTCACCCAGGTCATTTATATAGATCAGGAATAGCAGAGGTCCCAGGACTTTCCCTGGCGAACACCTGATATCACTTCAGTTTTCCTCGATGACTTGCCGTCTATTAATACGAACTGCGACCTTCCTGACAGGAAATCACTAATCCAGTCGCACAACTGAGACGATACCCCGTAGGCCCGCAGCTTGATTAGAAGTCGCTTGTGAGGAACGCTGTCAAAAGCATTCCGGAAATCAAGAAATACGGAATCAACTTGAGATCCCCTGTCGATAGCGGCCATTACTTCGTGCGAATAAAGAGGTAGCTGCGTTGCACAAGAACGAAGAAGGAAATGTAAATTTGTTCACTCAAAGTGACCGTGAGTAATGAATAAAAGCGATTACAAGAAAACGTATTATCACTAAACATGTCGGATGCTAAAATAATTCTTCGCGATAGTTTCAGCCCTAGACTGTCAATCAAAATCTAGCTGTGTTAACTTGCTCCTCTTACGTATTAAAGAGCGGAAACCATTATACCATTAATCCAAACAATTGAGAAACGGATACGAACAAATGTATGTAATACAACTGTCATAATAACAAGGGAACACGTAACGGTGCTTACTGTAAACTGCATCGTCATGTGACACGTATGGTGGCGGTAAGTAATTAACTATAAAATACGGTTACAGAGTAATGATTTGTGATCGTTCTGTGAGACCTTAATTGCCTACCCTGAAAATTTTATGTCATTACTTTGTAACTACCCCAATGAACCATGGACCTTGCCGTTGGTGGGGAGGCTTGCGTGCCACAGTGATACAGATGGCCGTACCGTAGGTGCAACCACAACAGAGGGGTATCTGTTGAGAGGCCACACAAACGTGTGGATCCTGAAGAGGGGCAGCAGCCTTTTCAGTAGTTGCAGGGGCAACAGTCTGGATGATTGACTAATCTGGCCTTGTAACACTAACCAAAACGGTGCTGGTACTGCAAACGGCTGAAAGCAAGGGGAAACTACAGACGTAATTTTTCCTGAGGGCATGCAGCTTTACTGAATGGTTAAATGATGATGGCGTCCTCTTGGGTAAAATATTCCGGAGGTAAAATAGTTCCCCATTCGGATCTCAGGGCGGGGACTACTCAAGATGATGTCGTTGTCAGGAGAAAGAAAACTAGCGTTCTACGGATCGGAGTGTGGAATGTCAGATCCCTTAATCGGGAGGGTAGGTTAGAAAATTTAAAAATGGAAATGGATAGTTTGAAGTTAGATATAGTTGGAATTAGTGAAGTTCGGTGGCAGGAGGAACAAGACTTTTGGTCAGGTGAATACAGGGTTATAAATACAAAATCAAATAGGAGTATAGCAGGAGTAGGTTTAATAATGAATAAAAATATAGGAGTTCGGGTAAGCTACTACCAACAGCATAGTGAACGCATTATTGTGGCCAAGATAGACACGAAGCCCATGCAGACTACAGTAGTACAAGTTTATATGCCAACTAGCTCTGCAGATGATGAAGAAATTGATGAAATATATCATGAGATAAAAGAAATTAATCAAGTAGTGAAGGGAGACGAAAATTTAATAGTCATGGGTGACTGGAATTCGAGAGTAGGAAAAGGGAGAGAAGGAAACATAGTGGGTGAATATGGATTGGGGGAGAGAAATGAAAGAGGAAGCCGTCTGGAAGAATTTTGCACAGAGCATAACTTAATCATAGCTAACACTTGGTTCAAGATTCATAAAAGAAGGTTGTATACATGTTAGAATCCTGGGGATACTAGAATGTATCAGTTAGATTATATAATGGTAAGACAAAGATTTAGGAACCAGGTTTTAAATTGTAAGACATTTCCTGGGGCAGATGTGGTCTCTGACCACAATCTATTGGTTATGAACTGTAGATTAAAACTGAAGAAACTGCAAAAAGGTGGGAATTGAAGGAGATGGGACCTGGATAAACTGACTAAACCAGAGATTGTACAGAGTTTCAGGGAGAGCATAAGGGAACACTTGACAGGAATGGGGGAAAGAAATACAGTAGAAGAAGAATGGGTAGCTCTGAGGGATCAAGTAGTGAAGGCAGCAGAGGATCAAGTAGGTAAAAAGACGAGGGCTGGTAGAAATCCTTGGGTAACAGAAGAAATATTGAAATTAATTGATGAAAGGAGAAAATATAAAAACGCAGTAAATGAAGCAGGCAAAAGGGAATACAAATGTCTCAAAAATGAGATCGACAGGAAGTGCAAAATGGTTAAGCAGGGTTGGCTAGAGGACAAATGTAAGGACGTAGAGGCTTATCTCACTAGGGGTAAGACAGATATTACGTACAGGAAAATTAAAGAGACCTTTGGAGAATGGAGAGCCACTTGTATGAATATTAAGAGCTCAGATGGAAACCCAGTTCTAAGCAAAGAAAGGAAAGCAGGAAGGTGGAAGGAGTATATAGAGGGTTTATACAAGGGCGATGTACTTGAGGCAAATATTATGGAAATACGTTTCTAGCATTTGTGGACTTAGGGAAAGCTTTTGACAGTGTTGACTGGAATACTCTCTTTCAACGTCTAAAGGTGGCAGGGGTAAAATACAGGGAGGAAAGGCTATTTACTATTTGTACAGAAACCAGATGGCAGTTATAAGAGTCGAGGGGCATGAAAGGGAAGCAGCGGTTGGGAAGGGAGTGAGACAGGGTTGTAGCCTGTCCCCGATGTTATTCAATCTGTATATTGAGCAAGCAGTAAAGGAAACAAAAGAAAAGTTCAGAGTAGGTATTAAAGTCCATGGAGAAGAGATAAAAACGTTGAGGTTCGCCGATGACATTTTAATTCTGTCACAGACAGCAAAGGACGTGGAAGAGCAGTTGAACGGATTGGACAGTGTCTTGAAAGGAGGATATAAGATGAACATCAACAAAAGCAAATCGAGAATAATGGAATGTAGTCGAATTAAGTCGGGTGATGCTGAGGGTTTTAGGTTAGGAAATGAGACACTTAAAGTAGTAAAGGAGTTTTGCTATTTGGGGAGCAAAATAACTGATGATGGTCGAAGTAGAGAGGATATAAAATGTAGACTGGCAATGGCAAGGAAAGCGTTTCTGAAGAGAAATTTGCTAACGTCGAGTATAGATTTAAGTGTCAGGAAGTCGTTTCTGAAAGTATTTGTATGGAGTGTAGCCATGTATGGAAGTGAAACGTGGACGATAAATTATTTGGACAAGAAGAGAATAGAATCTTTCGAAATGTGTTGCTATAGAATAATGCTGAAGATTAGATGGGTAGGTCACATAAATAATGAGGAGGTATTGAATAGAATTGGGGAGAAGAGGAGTTTGTGGCACAACTTGACAAGAAGAAGGGATCGGTTGGTGGGACAAGTTCTGAGACATCAAGGGATCCCCAATTTAGTATTTCTGGGCAGCGTGTAGGGTAAAAATCGTAGAGGGAGACCAAGAGATGAATACACTAAGCAGATTCAGAAGGATGTAGGTTGCAGTAAGTACTGGGAGATGAAGAAGCTTGCACAGGATAGTGTGGCATGGAGAGCTGCATCAAACCAGTCTCAGGACTGAAGACCACAACAACAAGAACTTTGTAACAGTATTTTATAGTTACTTACTTACCGGCACACGTGTCACATGACGATGCAGTTTGCAGTAAGAATTGCACTTCAAGTGAGAAGGCTGTGAGAAGACGTCACGCTGACCGTTCCCTCTCCAGGACGACAACGCGACAGCAGCGGTCCCTATGTGAAGACGACGTAAGCGCCGCGCCCGACTGGTCGCTACTAGCGACTTGGATAGAAGCGTCAGCGCTCGTTACGTTGCTTGTCCTGTTTATGTAACATGGACTTCGGAATTGTTATATGAAGAGATTTCTTATTTTGTCTGTCGCCCTTTGCTTCCGACACAAAGTATTGCATTTTTTCATTTTGTAATAAAACTCATTAATACGATTTGTTTGAATGTTGTCCAGCGATCCGAGAAATCAGGTTTCCTAGACATTCCATATTTGACGACTAGTTTGGATTTAATAATTATGCAACCACTGCTACTTATATAATGTTTTATCCGTCCGCTTCAGTGCAACCTTGTGTTAACCTTGATTTCTTTTCCTTTACTATACAGGCATGTATCAAATTCAAAGCAGCTCGCTTTTAGTTAGTCACTAACGCACAAAATCTACCCAGTTCAGTTATTTTTCACCTCTTTTATACGTTCAACCATAGAACGTTGTTTGTTGTAACTGATTTTGTTCTGTAATCATTATCACTTTGTACGATCAAAATTACGGGGTATGTTGTACAATACGTATGTAATTACTTCACAATCGACTGGGTAATAAGTAGTATGGCCTTATGATGATACTGCTTTGTGTAACTATATTATATCTTCTCTTCCACTGTAAGTTATTGCAGCTAACTTAATCGTAATTTTACTAACAGCATACAGTGACCACCAGTTTTCAAAGACAATGTGTCTTTTCTAAGTATCGTTCTGTAACATCATAATTGTCGTTCCTGATTTTTTAACATAACTGTTTTGCAACTGTACTTCGTAGTTATTGACTTACTGTCATAGCTGCGAAGTGAATATATAGTCTTGTGTAGGCACTGTTCTCTTGTTAGTGGGCATAATTGTTGAATTGTGTTCGTTTCTTCTTCTAAGTTGTTTGTATTAGTTGTGTACGCTCTTAATATCAGTTCTGTACATTTGTCACTGCCTGTAACGTTTATGTTCACACAGTCGACTACCGCATTCTACGGAGTCCAAACACTATGTCTACGTGTACAAATAAGTTACAGGAATGGAATCAAGTGACGTCATCGACAACCACCGACATTTCGATAGGTGACCCTCCTGTCATAACTGCAACAAGTAAACACTGAGAAATGAATTTAAAACCTCGATCTGCGGAACAATTGGGGAAAGAAAAATCTCTCTCTCTCTCTCTCTCTCTCTCTCTCTCTCACACACACACACACACACACACACACACGCACACATACACACACACACACGCACATTATCGCCACCGCACAGACAAAGATAACGATGACAGAATTGATCAATACTGAAAATTATGAAATAACGGGTGTTTTGGCGCTGACATTGTCACTCTGCTGTGTGGTGGCGGTAGTGTTTACTGTGTGCTGTGCGGGTGTGTGCGTGCGTGTGCGTGTGCTTGTGTGTGTGTGTGTGTATGTGTGTGTGTGTGAGGGGGGGGGGGGGGAGGGGGGCGGGATGGTGTAGGGGCGATGGGGGCGGCGTGCGTATGTGCTACCTTTGTTGAATCTCTTTGCAGACCGAGGTTTTAAATTCCCTTGCTACAGTTCCGCCTGGCGAAATGTCCGTGGTTGTCGACGAAGTCCCCCGATTGTATTCCCGTAAGTTATTTGAACAGTGTATATGCCGGTATAAATTAGGTGTCGCTCGGTCTACACATTTACCTGGCCATTTTACTTTACGTAGCAAGCCGTGTCTGCTCGCCATACTTCCGCCAGGCAATTGGCAGTAGGTATTTTCTATTTCGCCTTTGACATTACATAAGGACTATATCATTACGTTCGACCAGACCATTTATGTCATGACTCTAGCGTAACTCGTTGAAGATGTAGTGCAAGGTTGTTAGAGTGAGTTGCTCATTTTATTCGATAACATGTTGTAGCTTTATCCCGATTTCTTGTTTTGTTTAACGGCAGACATCCTGAGGATGTTCAAAGGACGAAACCGGTCGTAACACAATAAATGTGCAATATTACTGCTGAGTGGCTTTTATTAATAATAAATAACACCAGTGGGATAGTTGCGACATACATTGTCAAGGGGGCTTAGTTTGACTGGCTGTAATTAACGCCGACTTCCACTAATGGCAGCTGTGTACACCATTCGTAAAATAACTGTAATGCAACGACGTTAAGCGAAGTCGCTTCGTCAAAGAACACTATTCAAATTACATAACTATGGGAGCTCTTTCACAATTACACATCAATGACCATTTTAATTCAACCATTATTTCTTCAATAACTTTTCACTCTGCAGCAGTATGCGCGCTATTTTGTAACATTCTGACAGATTAACACTGTGTGCCATACTAGGACTCGAATGTGAAACCTTTCTCTATAGCGCTCCACCAGCTGAGCTGTCCCAACACGACTCACGAGCCGCTCTCACAGCCGTACTTCCGATAGTATCTCTTTCCTACTTTCCAAACTTCACACTTCCCCTGCTTATCTTGTACCCCTAGCACTCGTAACTAAGGGCTATAACTTTCTACGCTGCATCCCGTAGAAAACTATGGAAGATCGACAATGCATGTCGGCCTACTCTTCTTCATCAGTAAACGTATTTATACAGTTGTGTATAACCGACACTGCCGGAAAAATGGAGCCGAGACAGAACTGAGCAAGAGAGCGAAGAGTTCAAAATGGTTCAAATGGGACTTAACATCTGTGGTTCAAAATCGCTCTGAGCACTATGGGACTTAACATCTATGGTCATCAGTCCCCTAGAACTTAGAACTACTTAAACCTAAATAACCTAAGGACATCACACACAGCCATGTCCGAGGCAGGATTCGAACCTGCGTCCGTAGCGGTCGCGCGGTTCCAGACTGTAGCGCCTAGAACCGCTTGGCCACCCCAGCCAGCGAGCGAAGAGTGAAGCGGGCCTTATTGACGTCAGTGGCAATTACCATGAGTGGATGGAACAAACTAATTTAGCTTTCAAAGAGAACACACAGCGCATGCATTGTTGCAGAGATAGTTTCCGGACAGTCCAGCCATATTATGGAACATGTATGCATATACGTATGGAAGTATGTATCTTCCACATCTCTTAAACCACTGGATCAATTTGAACCTAACATGGTACAAATATCACTTACCGTCAGAAAAGAACCACTGTGTAGCTAAGAACCATGTGTGGGCAAGAACCATCTGCCTCGTGAAAGAGCAGCGAGCGTAGCCCACGTCGTGCAAATACCTAGACTACACTGATCAGGCAGAACGTAATGGAAAGCGACAAACTATTGGCATAAACCAGTCGAGATGATAGGAGCGTCACCTACCGATGAATGGCTCCCAATCAGACACATGAAGGTGCATGTCATGTCAGTGAGACTATTGTCCGTGTGTAGAATGGGGGAGGCACGTCATCTAACTGAGTTCGACCGACGGCAGATGGCAATGGCCTGGAGCATCAGGACGAGCATTTCGGAAACTGCACGACTTGTCGGGTGTTCTAGGAGTGCTGTGGCGAGTGTATTGGGACCTGGCGAAACCGAGGTGAAACCACGTCCAGACGTGGTGCGGTTGGGCGGCCATCCCTCAGTACAGATGTAGGACGTCGAAGGCAGGGCAGACTAGTAAAACAGGACAGGCGACGAACAGTGGCGGAACTATCATCAGACTTTAATGCTGGTCTGAGGACAAGTGTGTCTGAACACACAGTGCACCGAACACTCCCGCTGATGGGTCGCCGCATTTGACGACCCATGTGCCAGTGTTAGCACCATGACATCGGCAACTATGACTGAAATGGCCACGTGACCACTGGCAATGGACGTTGGTGCACTGGCGGAGCGTTGCTTGGTCTAATGAATCCCGATACTTTCTTCATCATGCCGACGGAGGGCACGAACCCGTCGTCTTCCAAGGAAACAGTTCCTTGACTCCTGTACTGTGGGATGGAGACAGGCTGGCGGAGGCTCTATTATGCTCAGGGGAACACTCACGTGGGCATTCATTGGTTCAGTGAAGATCGTACGAGGCACCGTGATGGCGAAGGAGTATCGTGCACTGGTTGCAGCCCTTGTGCACCTATGTTTCCTGAAAGTAGTGGCATTTTGCAAGAACATAATGCGCCGTGTCAGAAGATCAGGCGTGTGATGGAGTAGTTCGAGGAACACCATGGTGAGTTCCAATTGATGGACGGACCCCGCCAACACGCCAGACCTGAACCCAGTCGAAAACATCTGGGGCGTGACTGAAGTGGTGTCAGAGCAGTTTACAGGAATTCGGCGACTTGTGTGTGGAGATGTGGAGGCACCTCCCTCCAGAGACGTACCGAGGCCCCCTTGCCTTCACGCCACGAAGTGTGGCCGCTGTTATTCGTGCCAAAGGTGGAAATACCGGCTATTAGGTAGATATATATAATTTTCTGGCTGTTCAGTGCACATGTATCCAGTATTTTAGAGTGAGAGCACTTAATGACTTGCCACAAACCTTAAATATAAAGTCAAACGTTTTCCAGCTGACATTCCCGTCAATATGACAAAGGAAAAACGTTTATTGGTTACTACATTTTTGCTGTGTATGCTATAAACTGTTGCATCAGGCATGAAATTTTAATTCATTTCTTCTTTACTACTTAGTCTATTCACAACAAATTTTACAGAGAGGATTCACGTGTACCACCGGATGTACCTGCAGAATTATATCAATTTGCGACACGTAGCTCGGGAGGTATGACTTCATAAAAGGCAGAAAAATGAAACTGCGTGAAAACGAAACTGCAGGGAGAAATTCGCTAGAGATACAACTAAAATATGAGTACAAATATTAAATACATGTTAAATATATGTGACAGGTGATTATTCTGGCAAAGCCTCGGATAAAAAAGCTCCTCCTAATCCCCTGGATCGATTTTGAGCAATTTGGTATACATGTTATGTGCTAATTTCAAAGTACATACTGTGGGGGAAGCCAACAGCTTCCTTCTATTTGGGAGATAATGCGCAAAGGGAAGTGGAAGAAGAAGACATAGAGAGGGGAGGGAGGGAATGGAGACGGTGAGGGACAAATGGTCAGAGAAAGGGAAGAGGAGGTGAGGGACGGAGGGAGGGGGTGGAGGAGATAAACAAAGAGAGAGAGGAAGGAGCACGTGGACAGATGTGGGAGCAGTCGGTGGAATGACAGAGAAGGCAGAGCAGATGAAATGACACAAGGGGAAGAGATGCTCGACAGCGAGTTTGGATGTAGGAGGCGGACAGATAGAGATTAATAGAAGACTGGAACAAACACGTACCTGAACAACGCCCGGTACTGAGTTAGTACAAATAAAGCTAAATGAGTTGAAGAAAACGAAGTGAATGCAATTACTACCGCAAGGAGACACTGGAGCCCATGAGTCTCCCGTTCCAATGAACTCAGAAACTTTCTCGGTGTAGCTGGGTCTCAGCCAGTATGTAGGAGAGGCACCTGGCAGAAGACACCGCACCTACCGCCGCTTCTTTAGAGGAGAGGTATTCTCGCTGTCCGTGCTTCTCGCCCGCTCTTACACACGGTCCAGTGATATTAATGTGACGACCTAAAATGTAGACTTTCACGGCCGGAAATGTTATGTCCATTATAATTATCTGGGCTGTTATGCCGTGGTCGGTTGACGAATTCAGCGTCAATTCCCAACGTTTCGTCTCCGACTGCGGGAGACATCTTCAAGGGGGTCCGTAGGTCGATGGAAGATCCAACACACCCACTGGCTCGCTACTGACTGCCGCCAAATTCCGTGTCCGCGCGCTTCCGCGCCGCGGCGTGACGTCACGTGTTTCGAAAACGTCAGTGCAATTGGCCGCTGTCCGTCGCCGTCTATCACTGTTGCCATCACCCAGTAGTGGACGGGTGGTACACATCTTCTTCAACACCGGCAGTCATATACCGTTTAATTTCACGCCCTCCTCCTGTCGGTTGAAATTATTAGGGTGTTTACCGATTTCGATTGCCTCCCTATAGAATCTTTCATAATATCCGCTTGCGGCCGCTAGTACTTGCGTCTCCTCGAAACGAATATTGTGGTTCCCTGGCTGGAAAGCATGCTCCGCAACAGCTAATCGTTCCGTTTCTCCTCTCCTACAATTGCCCTTGTGCTCTTCCAGACGTTTAGAAACAGTTCTTTTAGTGGTACCCACATAAACATCTCCACAGCTGCATGGGATCCTATACACTCCAGCTTCTTCCAACGGTTTGCGAGCGTCCTTGGCAGATTTAAGGTATTCCTGTATCTTCCTGGTGGGCTTGTAAATTACAGTAATATTCCGCTTCGTCAAGATCCTCCCTATTCTTTCCGTTACATTTTTAACAAACGGCAGGAAACCTTAGATTTTGCAGAAGCCTGTACGTCACTATGATATCTGCGTGGCTGCCTCAACGCACGTTTTGTTTCTGCGGACGAATATCCGTTCTTCAGTAGTGCATTGTGGAGATGTTCCATCTCAGCGTCGAGCAACTCAGGTTCACAAATATTTCTAGCTCAGTCCGCTAACGTCTTGATAACAACCCGCATCTGTTGTGGGTGGTGGTTCGAATCCCGGTGCAAATAACGGTCCCTGTGCGTGGGTTTGCGATATACTGAGTGGCCCAAACTACCATTTTTGTTTCTAAAAACAAGCACATCGAGGAAATGTAATTTGCCATCTGCCTCCGCCTCCATTGTAAACTGAATCCTCGAGCTTATACTATTCAGATGTTCGCGGAACCGGCTTACTTCCTCCCTGCCATGTCTCCACAGCACAAACGTATCATTCACGTAGCGGAACCATACATTTGGTTTTTTGCTGGCAGTAGCAAAGGCCTGTTCTTCGAATTTCTCCATAAAGAAGTTTGCAATTACGGGAAATAGCCACGCCATCCGTTTGCTCAGAAAACTGTTCATTCCACTTGAAGTATATGGTCGTCAAATAACACTTAAAGAGTTCTGAAGTGTCGGCAGGAAAAATCCGATCCAGCTGTTCCAATACATCATTAAGTGGAACCATGGTAAACAGCGATACCACATCGAAGCTGACCAATATGTCTTCCGGCTGGACCACCATACCATTCAATCTGCTGATGAAGTGTGTCGAATTCTTTATGTAAGAGTCCGAACGGCCCACATGTGGTTTTAGAGAGCGTAGTGAAAAACTTCGCTAACGAGTAGGCGGGTGAACCAATGGCACTTAGTATCGGTCTTAACGGCACATTTTCTTTATGAATTTTGGGCAGTCCATAGAGCCTCGGTGGTAGCGCAACCGAATTGCAGAGACCTTTCTGTACACTCTCTTCAGTGGAGGACTTTTTATTAACTGCGTCACAATTCTGAGAGCGTTGTTTGTGGGGTCCTTATTCGGCTTCCTATATGCTTGCGGATCCAGTAGATCAGTAATTTTACTCTGACAGTCGGCCACATCCACAACCACCGTTGCGTTTCCTTTGTCAGCTGGGAGAATCAAAATACTATCGTCGTCATTCAGGACTTTTAAAGCTCTTCTCTCACGCACAGTTATATTACTCTTCGGTGGTTTTGCATTGGCTAATGTTCTCACTGTTTCTGTACGGATTTCTTCAGCTGTTACAGAATCCACACTGCGAATTTCTGCTTCTACACTGGCTATAATTTCTTCCGTGGGCACAAAACGCGGACTAACAGCAAAATTTCCTCCCTTGGCAAGCACAGATGTCTCATCTAAGATAACGAACGTCTGAGCTGTGGCTCATCACGAGCTGTATATGAAGGCGGTGAAACACAACTGCAGTGATGTGTACGGCGGAACTGTCGGGCAGCTGACCGTCCAGATGAACGAAGGGCCTGGCAACAGTGTCTCTTCAACGACCGTTCAGCGAACGTCGCTGCATATGGCGCCTCGTTCATGCACCCATGGCGACTGGTGTTCACACGACAAAGACAGGGAAGTGCTACTGGACCGCCACTGAGTGCAACAGGTCGCCTTTTCAGACGTCACACAGACGGCCACTGACGTCTACAGCGAGAAACGTCTGAAAGAAAAGGAAATGCAACTATCGTTGGAAGGGTGCAGGTCGAAGGAGGGAGCGTTATGGTCTGGGGAATGCTTTCCTGGCATTCCCTGGCTAATCAACAATTATACAGTACAGCCCTACACGCACTTTGTTTTTCCTTGGTGTGAGGCACCTACCAACAGGACAATGCAGCGTGCTGCACAATCGGCAGGGTGCGTGCGCGAATAGAAGATCATGAGGATGAGTTTACCGCACTCCCCTGGCTATCAGACTCCCAGAACTGACACCCAGTCGGCCATCTGTGGGATGGCCTCGATGGGGCTGTTCGTGCTGTGGATCGTCAGTCGAGGAACCTAACGCAGCTGGCCGCGACGCTGCAGTCGGCATGGCTCCAGCTCGCGCTCGGTTCCTTCCAGAACCTCGTTAGCCCTGCGCGTCTGGCAGCGGTCCGTTCTGCAGAGTGATCATTCTGGCTTTTGGCAGGAGGCCACATTAATCAATGTGACTGGACACTGTAGCTACAGATGGATGCTGCGTAGACGTGCCTACTGATCCCCGATGATATCTACTGATTCCTTTCTCGTAGTTTTGTCACGCGGTAATACAGCGGCTGGCGTGAGGTTCGACACTCTTCAGTGTAGTGCTTGCTCCTTACAGATTGCTCTTCATTGTTGGCTCCTGTTGGTTAAGACTGCGGAGGACTGTCAATGGACATCCGCTTGTAGCGGCAATTCTTCCTTTCCTGAGTTTGGGCTATCTTAAGCTAATGTTAAGTAGTCCGAGCGCAATATGGACCACTAAACTCACCAGACAAAACATTAGTCACCACTAGAAAAGCCATTGCAAGCATCATTTAATAGCGTGTAATTCCATTCCTGGACTCGTTGACCGCGTGGATTCGGCTAGGAAATAAGGCCACAAGGCCGTGCAGGTAAGTCGCATCCAGGTTAAGTCGCTCGCTGAGGATCTGACCGCGTTGTTCCACAAAAGTGCGAAGTGGCAGGTATCGGCGTTTCGCCCGTTTTCCCAACATGTCTCACAGATTTTGTGTAGATTTCAGGCCACATGGTTTTCCATATTGAGGTGTGATAGGGCTTGGAGTGTTTAGAAAACCAGTCATACTTCCTCCCAGCCGGATGAATTCTGCATTGTCGTATTTTGTCGTATTTATGTGCCTGTGGGAGCAATGGCATCTTGTGAAGTGACAGACTCGGAATGTTAACTTGATAATTGCATGGAGTTCCCCTCGCGATATTCTCTTGGTAAGAAATTGGAATGGATTTTCATTCACTGCTTGAAGCAATTCCTGTCCGGTTTCGAAGCGATTTAGATTCACAGGCTGTGAAACGCGTGTCTTGTCCCTCGCAGTCACCATTTTCTTCCGACGACAATTGTGACGTCGTGTTTCGTAGTCACATGACCTACTCCACTACTTGTAGACACGATGATCAGTCCGCCGCGAAATACCAAAAAACCCATCAACTTCACACACAGCATGGCTGTGGGTCAGCCGATACACATGTGCGTCTTTCTGGCAATTTGTCACGTCCTTGCATTTACTCATGTTTATGTACAATGTCCGCTTGGAACATAAATGTCACGCTGATTGTTACAGCCTTACACTCACACACAGGAAGTGTGTGCCGTTAGCAAGTGACTTGTTCGCCGCACCATCTGAAAATGTCAAACGATTCATCTGTGCGTGCACACTGGCATGGCTGTTTTATTTATTTCTAGCATTTTAATTTCCAAATAATAGACAGACAATAGCTTGGGGAAGAGCTTAACTATTTTCAACCTCTGGGCTAAACTTTTGAATGTAGCGAGCTACAAACAGTATCTTCAAGCTAAAGCTACATTTAACGGTGCGTCAGCATTGCTACGACTCGACGACATTTACTACCGTACTGTCAAATTAGCAAATCTTTTACTACGCTGGCTATTAATGATAAAGATTGTTCTGCGGTCCAAAGAAAACTGAAATCAATGAAACACACTGCTAAGGTTCTTCGACGGTTTTTACTGTGAAGTGTGGCAACCACAAGTAATCTAAATCAGCATCGTCAGACAGGAATTTCCAGGTCCGCTCCTCCCATTTGCTGGCTGGTGTACAAAGCTTAAGTAGCTCGATGAAAGTTGCACCTACAAAGGGAGAACTGCTGCAGTGTATTACAGAAGGTAAGAAGGAAATATGCAACTAGACGAACCCAAACGACACTTTTATGCAACAGCGGACAGTTTCACTGTAGTCACCTGACTCATGATGGTCCCCTGGGCACAACAAAAGGCGGGGATATGGTACGTAACACGACGTCCGAACACCACGGACGGCATTACATGCTCTGCAACGTTCCCCCATGATGGCAGTAAGATTGGTAACGACTTTTTCCTCCACCAGCGAAGTTGGCAACTGCCGGACAGAGCTTTGTGCATATGGACGTCTCCCCAACGCACCCCCCATTTGATCGATGAAAAGACTGTAAAGACTTTAGACAAGAAGTGTAACTCTCGTTGTAATCTTAAAGTCAGGTTGTGGTATACTGCACATTTGAGGAAACAACGGCGCTAGTATTCGCTATGTCAGAATCAGAGAGTGTTGAGTTTGGTCCCGAACTTCTACATACTTTTAGATGCTTACTGAACTGGCCGCCAACACACGATTTTTGGTGGTGTGTAGAAACGGGAGAAGTATTAGTTTCTTCATACTTAGACGCCTGATGTCCCGCAACTATCGATTCAGCTAACAGCAGGCCGCTGCAGCCGCTGACACACACTTTATTTAGACCCAGACCGGTTTCGGTCTCCTCATCCTCGCGATTTTCATGTGGATCTGAAACTGTCATGGTTCGTGCATCATTGTTGTTGCGGTCTTCAATCGGAAGACTGCTTTGTAAGAATCTTTACTTCTGAGGTACTGCTCCAACCTACATACATTTCAACCTGCTTACCGTATTCACCCCTCTGTCTTGCTATACAATTTTTATCACCCACAATTCCTTCCAGTACTTATTTGAGGATTCCTTGACGTCTCAGGATGTCTCCTGCCAACCATTTCCTTCTTTTAGGCAAGTTGTGCTACAAATTTCTTTTCTCCCCAGTTCTGTTCAGTACCTCCTGATTAGTAACGTGATCTGTCCATCAAATCTTCAAAATCTTCTGTAGCACCACATTTCATTCTTTCATTTCCTCAACTGCTTGTCCTCCACACTACACCTCCATACAAGGCTGCACTCCATACCAACACCTTCAGAAAAGACTTCCTAACATTTGAATTTATGTCGCTTGTTAACAAACTTCTTTTCTTCAGTAACACCTTTCTTGCCATTGTCAGTCTATCTTTTATATCGTCTCTACTTCGGTAAACGTCAGTTACTTTGCTGCTCAAATAACGAAAAATGTCTACTACTTTTAGTCTCTCATTTTCTAACCTAATTCGACTGCATTACAATATCCTTGTTATGCTTTTGTTTATGATCGTCTTACATATTTTTCTCAAGAGACAGTCCATTCTGTTCAACTACTCTTCCGTGTCCCTTACAGTCTCTGGCAGAATTACAAAGTTATAGGTAAACCTCAAAGGTTTTGTTTCTTCTTCCTGAACTTTAATTTATTTTACAAATTTTTCTTTGCTTTGCTGCACTGCTTGCTCCTAATTGAGATTGGATGACATCGGAGAAATGCTACAACTCTGTTTCATTCTTTTCTCAACCACTGATTCTCTTTAGCCACCTGCGACACTGATGTATGGTTTCTGTATGAGTTAAATATAGCCCTTCGCTCTCTACGTTTTATCCATACTACCTCGGAATTCCAAAGAGTGTTTTCCAGTCAACATTGTCTAATTCCGTTTCTGAGTCAACAAATACTATAATCTGCACAGTATGGACATGTTAATATTCCACGTAAAAGACACAAGAAAAGTATCTTAATATAACTTCCTCTAAAGCTGAAGCATGGCAATATTTTTAATATATCGAAATATACAGTTGTTTATAATCATGGCACGTCCGCTTTTCCTGCGACATCATTGGGCATGTGACTTTTAAGAGCAACCGACTTTAAATTTCTTAATAATTTAGCGTCACTTCACATCAGTATACAGGGTGGTCCACTGATCGTGATCGGGCCAAATATCTCACGAAATAAGGGTCAAACGAAAAAATTACAAAGAACGAAACTTGTCTACCTTGAAGGGGAAAACGAGATGGCGCTATGGTTGGCCCGCTAGATGGCGCTGCCATAGGTCAAACTAATATCAACTGCGTTTTTTTAAAGAGTAACCCCCATTTTTTATTACATATTCGTGTAGTACGTAAAGAAATATGAATGTCTTAATTGGACCACTTTTTTCGCTTTGTGATAGATGGTGCTGTAATAGTCACAAACATATGGCTCACAATTTTAGACGAACAGTTGGTAACAGGTATGTTTTTTTAAATTAAAATACAGAACGTAGGTACGTTTGAACATTTCATTTCGGTTGTTCCAATGTGATACATGTACCTTTGTGAACTTATCATTTCTCAGAACGCATGCTGCTACAGCGTAGTTACCTGTAAATACCACATTAATGCAACAAATGCTCAAAGTGGTGTCCGTCAACCTCAATGCATTTGGCAATACGAGTAATGACATCCCTCCCAACAGCGAGTAGTACGCCTTCCGTAATGTTGGCGCATGCGTTGACAAAGCGCTGTCGCATATTGTCAGGCGTTGTCGGTGGGTCACGATAGCAAATATCCTTCAACTTTCCCCACAAAAGAAAATCCGGGGACGTCTGAGCCGGTGAACGTGCAGGCCATGGTATGGTGCTTCGACGACCAATCCACCTGTCATGTAATATCCTATTCAATACCACTTCAACCGACGAACGGTCCGGACACTTGGATGATGTCGTCCAGGATAGCGAGCAGCATACATAGCACATGCCCGTTACGCATGTTGATCACAATAGCCACACATCAACACGACATCTATCTTTTCCCCAATTGGTAAACGGTCCATTTTAACACGGATTATGTATCACGAAGCAACTATCGTCAGACCTGGCAGAATGTTACGTTTGTGACTATTACAGCGCCATCTACCACAAAACGAAAAAAGTGGTCCAACTAAAACATCATATTTCTTAACGTGCTACACGAATAAGTAATAAAAATGGTGGTTCCTATTTTTAAAAAACGCAGTTTGACCTAGCGGGGTAACCATAGCGCCATCTGGCTTCCCCCTTCAAGCTAGACGAGTTTCCTTCTTTGTAGATTTTCCTTTTGATGCTTATTACGTGAAATATTTGGCCCGGTCACTATAAATGGTCCACCCTGTGTATACATGTACTGCACAGGTATAAACTTAGTTTTTCGTGTCCTACTATGTGTGTGTGGGTGTGTGTTACCATTGGCAATTACGGATCCAATTGTAAGTGGCCAGCAAACGAAGAGTGAAACGCGCCGAGAGCTAAAGTAAACTATGGATCAACAGTTCGAGCGGTGTTCATTAACTAAACGCTGAGATCCAAATTAATCACTTACAATTTTGATAGTCAGCTGACTTACAAGTATGATGAAGGAAACAAATAAGTTTTGAAACAGACATCATTGAAATCAGAAAATGTACTTACTGTGAAGTACAAGAAGACAAATCGTATTGGTGAAGTGACATCCAACAGCCACTAAGTAACTGGAAAAGCGCATTCTAACAACGAGCTGCTTCTGGTATCTTCATCATAATATATACCTTCATCTGTCATGGACCATCTTCGTAGAATACAAGACATCCCCTATTACACTTTTGTGGGACATGTTGTGTTCTTTTCTTATACCTATTACGACATTTTCCATTTTCTGTCAGGCAGAAAAGAAAATGATCTATCTGTATATGTGATCTGCTATTGCCTTATATCCAGTTAAGATGGTCCCCTACGGAAACGAGCAGATATTAAAATACAAATAATAAAAACAACTGACGGTTAAAATTGTCAACGGCGTTACCGCAGTGGTACCACCGGTTCCCGTCAGATCACGGAAGTTAAGCGCTGTCGGACTGGACTAGCACTTGGATAGGTGACCATCCAGTCTGTCGAGCGCTGTTGGCTGTATGCTCAGCCCTTGTGAGGCAAACTGAGCAGCTACTTGATTGAGAATAGCGGCTTCGGTCTGGTAAATTGGCATTCGGTCGGGAGAGCGGTGTGCTGACCACATGCCCCTCCATATTCGCATTCAGTGGCGCCTGTGTAGTGAGGATGACACGGAGGCCGGTCGGTACCGTTGGGCCTTCCAGGGCCTGTTCGTATGGTTTTTATATGGTTAAAACCTGTTTAAAAATAGGTTTAAAGAAGTTTCATGTTGGTGGATTAAATATTAGTACTTCTTGACGTCACAAAAGCTATTCTAAGTGGGTGTATAGAGCCTCACCAGATGGTAATTCCTACTTATTTCGTATGAGGAATATTTGCTTTCACTATCTCCGAAACAGTATTGTACAAATTAAGAGAGCATGTTCTCAAATGCGCGGTTGATGAGTTTATGATAGTTCTGGCAAGGTAACTCTGTTAGGCGAGAGCTTGTGGGTGGTAAGTAGTAGCCTGTCCCCTGGCACGATAGGCAGACCCGCCGTGCGCTTGCAACAGCAGCAACCCGCTCCAGTCACTCGCTTGCACGTTAGGTTTCCTGCCTCGGCCATGTGGGACACAGCCCGCTATCACTCGGACAGAGTGAGCACGTTTACTAATATACTTTCTGTCATTGGGGTTACAGCTACACGCTGATCATTTCCATATCGAAATTTTTAATTTCCTGACCAATGAATGTTACTCAATCGAACACCATTAATCTATGGAGGAGAAGGAGTTGTACAGCTGAAACAATTTAAATCTTTTTAAAAATTGTTTTCATCGTCTACAGTAACGTAAAATGTACAATTGAGGTACTCTAATACTTTTGTTGTTGTTGTTGTGGTCTTCAGTCCTGAGACTGGTTTGATGCAGCTCTCCATGGTACTCCATCCTGTGCAAGCTTCTTCATCTCCCAGTACCTACTGCAACCTACATCCTTCTGAATCTGCTTAGTGTATTCATCTCTTGGTCTCCCTCTACGATTTTTACCCTACACGCTGCCCAGAAATACTAAATTGGGGATCCCCTGATGTCTCAGAACATGTCCCACCAACCGGTCCTTTCTTCTTGTCAAGTTGTGCCACAAACTCCTCTTCTCCCCAATTCTATTCAGTACCTCCTCATTATTTATGTGACCTACCCATCTAATCTTCAGTATTATTCTGTAGCACCACATTTCGAAAGATTCTATTCTCTTCTTGTCCAAATAATTTATCGTCCACGTTTCACTTCCATACATGGCTACACTCCATGGCTTCCTAACACTTAAATCAATACTCGATGTTAACAAATTTCTCTTCTTCAAAATACGACTTCCTTGCCATTGCCAGTCTACATTTTATATGCTCTCTACTTCGACCATCATCAGTTATTTTGCTCCCCAAATAGCAAAACTCCTTTACTACTTTAAGTGTCTCATTTCCTAACCTAAAACCCTCAGCATCACCCGACTTAATTCGACTACATTCCATTATTCTCGATTTGCTTTTGTTGATGTTCATCTTATATCCTCCTTTCAAGACACTGTCCAATCCGTTCAACTGCTCTTCCACGTCCTTTGCTGTCTATGACAGAATTAAAATGTCATCGGCGAACCTCAACGTTTTTATCTCTTCTCCATGGACTTTAATACCTACTCTGAACTTTTCTTTTGTTTCCTTTACTGCTTGCTCAATATACAGATTGAATAACATCGGGGACAGGCTACAACCCTGTCTCACTCCCTTCCCAACCGCTGCTTCCCTTTCATGCCCCTCGACTCTTATAACTGCCATCTGGTTTCTGTACAAATAGTAAATAGCCTTTCGCTCCCTGCATTTTACCCCTGCCTCCTTTAGAAGTTGAAAGGGAGTATTCCAGTCAACACTGTCAAAAGCTTTCTCTAAGTTCACAAATGCTAGAAATGTAGGTTTGCCTTTCCTTAATTTATTTTCTAAAATAAGTCGTAGGGTCAGTATTGCCTCACGTGTTCCAACATTTCTGCGGTATTCAAACCAATCTTCGCCGAGGTCGGCTTCAACCAGTTTTTCCATTCGTCTGTAAAGAATTCGCATTTGTATTTTGCAGCTGTGACTTATTAAACTGATAGTTCGGTAATTTTCACCCTTCTACGGAATCCAAACTGATCTTCCCCGAGGTCAGATTCTATCACTTTTTCCATTCGTCTATAAAGAATTCGCATTAGTATTTTGCAGCCATGACTTATTCGGTAATTTTCACATCTGTCAACACCTGTTTTCTTTGGGATTAGAATTATTACATTCTTCTTGAAGTCTGAGGGTATTTCGCCTGTCTCGTACATCTTGCTCAGCAGATGGTAGAGTTTTGTCAGGACTGGCTCCCCCAAGGCTGTCAGTAGTTCTAATGGAATGTTGTCTACTCCGGAGGCCTTGATTCGACTCATGTCTTTCAGAGCTCATTCAAACTCTTCACACAGTATCGTATCTCCCATTTCATCTTCATCTACATCCTCTTCCATTTCCATAATATCGTCCTCAAGTACATCGCCCTTGTATAGACCCTTTATATACTCCTTCCACCTTTCTGGTTTCCCTTCTTTGCTTAGAACTGGGTTTCCATCTGAGCTCTTGGCATTCATGCAAGTGGTTCTCCATTCTCCAAAGGTCTCTTTAATTTTCCTGTACGTAATATCTGTCTTACCCCTAGTGAGATAAGCCTCTACGTCCTTACATTTGTCCTCTAGCCAACCCTGCTTAACCATTTTGCACTTCCTGTCGATCTCATTTTTGAGACATTTGTATTCCCTTTTGCCTGCTTCATTTACTGCGTTTTTATATTTTCTCCTTTCATCAATTAATTTCAATATTTCTTCTGTTACCCAAGGATTTCTACCAGCCCTCGTCTTTTTACCTACTTGATCCTCTGCTGCCTTCACTACTTGATCCCTCAGAGCTACCCATTCTTTTTCTACTGTATTTCTTTCCCCCATTCCTGTCAATCGTTCCCTTATGCTCTTCCTGAAACTCTGTACAACCTCTGGTTCTTTCAGTTAATCCAGGTCTCATCTCTTTAAATTCCCACCTTTTTGCAGTTTCTTCAGTTTTAATCTACAGTTCATAACCAATAGATTCTGGTCAGAGTCCACATCTGGCCCTGGAAATGTCTTACAATTTAAAACCTGGTTCCTAAATCTTTGTCTTACCATTATATAATCTATCTGATACCATCTAGTATCTCCAGGATTCTTCCATGTATACAACCTTCTTTTATGATTCTTGAACCAAGTGTTAGCTATGATTAAGTTATGCTCTGTGCAAAATTCTACCAGATGGCTTCCTCTTTCATTTGTCTCCCCCAATCCATATTCACCTACTATGTTTCCTTCTCTCCCTTTTCCTACTCTCGAATTCCAGTCACCCATGACTATTAAACTTTCGTCTCCCTTCACTACCTGAAGAATTTCTTTTATCTCATCATACATTTCATTAATTTCTTCATCATCTGTAGAGCTAGTTGGCATATAAACTTGTACTACTGTAGTAGGCATGGGCTTCGTGTCTATCTTGGCGACAATAATGCGTTCCCTATGCTGTTAGTAGTAGCTCACCCACACTCCTATTTTTTATTCATTATTAAACCTACTCCAGCATTACCCCTATTTGATTTTGTACTTATAACCCTGTATTCACCTGACCAAAAGTCTTGTTCCTTCTGCCATCGAACATCACTAATTCCCACTATATCTAACTTTAACCTATCCATTTCCCTTTTAAAATTTTCTAACCCACCTGCCCGATTAAGGGATCTGACATTCCACGCTCCGATCCTTAGAACGCCAGTTTTCTTTCCCCTGATAACAACGTCCTCCTGAGTAGTCCCCGCCCGGAGATCCGAATGGGGTACTATTTTACCTCCGTTATATTTTACCCAAGAGGACGCCATCATCATTTAATCATACAGTAAAGCTGCATACCCTCGGGAAAAATTACGGCCGTAGTTTCCCCTTGCTTTCAGCGGTTCACAGTACCAGCACAGCAAGGCCGTTTTGGTTATTGTTACAAGGCCAGACCAGTCAATCATCCAGACTGTTGCCCTTGCAACTACTGAAAAGGCTACTGCCCCTCTTCAGGAACCACACGTTTGTCTGGCCTCTGAACAGATACCCCTCCGTCGTGGTTGCACCTACGGTACGGCTATCTGTATCGTTGGGGCACGCAAGCCTCCCCACCAACGCCAAGGTCCGTGGTTCATGGGAGAAGCTAATATTTTTATGGCAGCATAATTCACCCTTTTATGTGAAACAATAAGGTTGACTTCTAGGTAGCGTGGCGGTTATGCCACATCATTGCCCCACTTTGTTACTTTGCATTACTGTTTTCACGCACATTATAGGAAGATTTTGTTAAGGGAGGCTAGAGAGTAGGTAATATCACATACCCGAGTCATCGAACGACGCGCCAGATGGTGACAGCGTGAGAACGGTAGGGCGAGCGAGTGCCGTATCGAACTGGAGCAGCAGAGACGGTGGGGATTCACCTACAGCGCTGGGCGCCAAGAAGCGAATCTTTTATTTCTTATATTTACTGCTCAAATATTAATATACAGCTCCAACCTTGTTGATACCGTTACTTGCACTGAAAACTTGTTAATAATAATTTCAATATCACTCAGTTTATCAACAAATGCTAGTTACAAATTTTAGTTACTGTCAGTGCTTATTGATGTGAAGGATGACCAGTCGCAATTGCACCCTGACAGGGTAGGCTCTAAATTGTTAAGATAGCTCACTAGTCTACTATCGGTTTCCTAGGAGATAATACACAAATCCATATACAGGTGTCCCATTTATCTCGACAACCCTAAATAACTGTTTGTCCAGATGCACATTACAAAATGTTTCAACCAAATGTTCTGTGAGATCTTAATTGCCTACCCTGAAAATTTTATGTCATTACTTTGTAACTACCCCCATGAACCATGGACCTTGCCGTTGGTGGGTAGGCTTGCGTGCCTCAGTGATACAGAATTAATATCTGTAATCTATTCTGTACCGTTCTCATTGTTTAACACTCCATAAGAATTTTGATTGTGTAAAGTATTGACATTTGAAGGCCTCAATGCAGTTTTCTCAGGTTTTCTTTGAGTACATCCAAATGGGGTGCCAATATTTGCTTAAATAGTCCTGAGAGCAGCTACAATTCCAGATTTTATCACTATTCATGACATCTTATACTCTCTTTAATCCCTTAAGCAATCTATTATGATCATGTCTAGATGTCATTGCAAAGAAACCTATTCTCACATATTAATTGTCTGAAACCAATTGGATAAAAACTGTTACTACCTGCAACTAAATACTTGTTTAGCCAAACAGCTTCATATTCCACTAACTATAACTACATAATAAGTATCGTTATGTCAACGATGTGCGCCCAGCTGAAACATGATTGAGTGGCGCTTTCAAAATCTTTGACAGACATTGTCTCTGTCACCGAAGGAGGCATTATAAAAAATCATTATGACTCAGTGTCAAGGACTTAATTGTACTGTAGGAAGTTTACCTCATGTGCACACTCAGGTATCTATGAAACTTCTGCTCTTCTATTATTTTGAAATGCAAAAAATGATATAGGACTCGCTCTTGTTTTGCTTCATTTTACAGTTTCCAGATGAGAAAGTTCTGTATCATTTGGTATGGTAATTACTAATGACATAGTAACTAATTTTTTCCAAGCAGTGTAACCAGAAACATGCTCCACAAATCCTAAAACTTTTAAGTGTATTGATAACTGGTTGCAAGTGATTGATTTCGCAACACAAAGATTGCGCCCTATAAGTTCACTATCGTTTCCAAATTTCAGCACGCATTATTGGAGCCTCCAGTTTATTATGTTAACAAACTCCAGTCATTATTACTATTATCATGAAAATCATTCTTTGCGTTGAAACCTAATGGAAGACTCTGTCGAGTGTTACGAAGCTTTTCCACCTTTCACCATCGACTTCTGTGGCTGGTGATTCAGTTTCATAAATATGGCAGGTATTTAATCAGTTCAAACTACTAGAAGTAGGAGAACTTTACTACAGCTCATCAATGCTAAAGCTTACGTTTTTCATTATTTTATTGTTCTCGTGTTGTCGTCAGTATGATGCGACCTTGTTTTGTGAAAATTTTACTTCTGATTCTAAAAATCGAGACAGTAGAAAGGGAGGCACAATTACAATGCAAAACCATAATTAGGCACGTAAACAACATGTCACATGATAGATGTGTCCAAGTGGCCCTCGGCTAACGAGTAAAGAGACACAAGAAACCTAATAATAGTATTCACCAGGATTCCGTTTTGGCACTATTTTGGTTGAACTCACATAATGTAAATGGAGAACGACGAAGTTAATTTACGCGGATGGTTTGGCTTTGGCAACTCAACAGTGAAGCTGGTGAAGGGATACACTATGTGGATCTGAATAAAGTGCATCGGAGTGTGAAGATTAAAATGAAATGCAACTAAGACTGGATTCAGCT
The DNA here is from genome assembly GCF_023897955.1 of Schistocerca gregaria. Taxonomy (NCBI): domain Eukaryota; kingdom Metazoa; phylum Arthropoda; class Insecta; order Orthoptera; family Acrididae; genus Schistocerca; species Schistocerca gregaria. The sequence goes on along the minus strand of NC_064920.1, from coordinate 3,030,138 downwards.
GCTTGGATCTTAACAATAGAATGACCAATACGAGACGACCTGCCACCTTTAATGGTGAAGTCCTCCACCACTAATATTCTCCAAAATGCCTAGATGTGGCTATTGATAGTACCTTGTCGTAAAAAGGGACACATTCAAACCATCGAAGCAAAGCACAATGACAATGTTGTACTATTGAGTAGTACTTCATGGAGTGTAATAGCTACAATACTACGTTGTTCATCCTTTGAACTCTTCTACACTGCTGCCGAATACTGTGCTCCAGTGTAAGTTAGTAGTTGTCATGTGAGAAAAATCGATGCTCAGCTAAATCCAGCAATGAGAACAAAACAAGTTGTATTAGATCTACTCTTCTTCACTGGCTCCCACCTCTGAAGTACATCGTGGCAACAGATCTTCGGAAACAGAGTACTCTCCTTAAGTAACACTAAAAATTGATTAAAATTTCTGAGTTTCCAATCCACTCCAATGTGCCTGCACTTAGAATGAACCGATTAAAACGGAGGCAGTCACTAGTCATAATGGCAGAATCGCTGCAAGCATTGGATTTTGGCAGGTGCAGGAAGTGGTCGGAAACGTGTAATAATGTTGCTCATAAGGAATAATAGACCCTTATAAGACCCCTGCAGAAAGCCTCCGCCGATTAGAAAAGGTTTCATTTTCTTAATGTGATTGTGCAGATGTAAGCCAGACCATCAGATACACTGCAGGCAACTGTAAGAGACGAGATTACCCTGGAAATCTAGAAAAGTTCCGTAAAGTGACAGAGGTAGGGCATGACTGGATTCAAGATTTAGATATCAACTGTAGATTTGGTTGTTTAGCTGCATTTAATTTATAAAATAATGCAGTTCATGTACGTTATTTGTAGTTCAGTTCATACTTCAGCATACTAAGTAAAGATATAAATATAATTTTGCCCAAATCTTTGAGAAGGAAATTAATGTTTCTTAAAGCGGGAGTTTAAAAATGGTTGCTGTTGGTAGCTTGTAACAATGTCTAAAAGCTTTTTGACAGGCATTCACTGTGTGAGTAGAGTACCAACTTTAATAACACACTTTGGAAGAAGGCAACAAAAAGAAGAAAACCCAAAGAAAACAAGGAACATAGCATATTAAGATGAACCCGAAACACTTTATGACAGGATAGGTGATAAATACATTAAATAAATGGAACACTAGACGTGATTTTTATCCATGAGTATAATTACAATGGTAACACATTGAACATTAGGTACAATAAATAATGAGGTCCTCGAGAGGGATGTGATTTTGACTGAGATCATAGTACGTAATTTCGTTGGTCAGCTTCCTGTTTCCGAAGAAACGGCGTCATACTAGGACACGTCAGCGCTCTCGTCATATCTCTCCTAATCGCTGTCACACACGCAGGTACATATGAAGGATGAAGAGTTGCCGGCCGGCTCGGGCGCACGGAATGATCGCTGCTGAGGTCCCTCGACGTGACGTCCCCGCCTCAGTGCCGGGGCACCGGCCTCAGCCTGATGGGCTTCGACGGCACCGACACCAGCCTCAGCACCATCTCCGGATCCTCGTCGTCGGCCAGCTCCAGCCGGAACCTCTTCGTAATCTGGAAGGCACGCAGCACCACTGTCAAATCCCTGGCGGGTGGGTCAGCTTACTACTTGTGCTGTTAACCTGTGCCACATGACTGTGAACAGATCGCCTGTCCAATAAATCTTGCATCTGAAACTTCCTGGCAGATCAAACTTGGATGCAGGACGGAGACCCGAACTCGGGACCTTTGCCTCCGCAGGCAAATGCTCTACCATCTGAGCCACCCAAGCGCGACCCACAACCCGTCCTCACAGTTTTAATTCCACCAGCACTTCGTCTCCTGCCTTCCAAACTGCACAGGAGCTCTCCTGCAGACCTTGCAGAACTAGCACTCGTAGAAGAAAGGCGAATGTCCAGAGCTCTAGTCTCGGTCCTGGACACAGTTTTAATCTACCAGGAAGTTTCGTATCAGTGCACACTCTGCTGCACAGTGAAAATTTCATTCTGTCCAACTTTGCACCTAATGGCGAAAAGAGCAGTAACCGTATATAAATCCCGAGCCGTCGTCTTGCTTCCTAGACACATCAAGTGGTTGGTTAATTTTTGAACGAGGCTAAGTGGTAACTGAAGGAAACAGAGTAAATGAACCAAAATAAAGGGAAAGGCAATCTCGTATGGGAAGTCTTTGATGACGTCTTCCACCTCCAATACCTTGATGTACTGTAAAAAACAAAAATTCCACCATCGCTTCCCAGAAACATCGCCATCCTTTCTCAAGCAGACTGAGATACGTGATTCCTCACGAAGGGGAGCAAGATCACGGAAATCTGAATTTGGGCGTTATTTTGTTATCTCAGTCCGCAACACCGACCTTTTGTACTGATGTGGGATTGGATGTCATGCTGTCATACACAAAATTATCAGACTTATAATATTTTAAGAACTAGAGCAGCCAGCCACTTTTTACGTATTTTTATTTAGGCCAGTGCGGGATTAGGGCTTTCAACCATCATTAGTTCGCCTAATACATATTTGAACTCAGTAAGTACATCGTTAAAAGGTGACAGAAATTTGAATTTTTCAGCTGCCCTGTGCAAAATAGCCACTCAGTTTAGCTAATATTCTTCGCGAGTCGTATATTTACGATTTATTACTCGTTAGACGTTCCGATTTTCGTATCTCTCATCGTGACGCCAGCACATTTTCATTTGCACGTTGCTTCAAAAAACAGCGCAGTATCCGCTATGCTGCAGGCTGACATCTTCGTTTACATCCGATAACTATGTCTGTGGTCAAAGTCACCTTTTAATTGCAGGTTCTGAAAGTACTATTTCTTGTTTAAGCTTCTGTTTGAGTATACAACTGAAAGTGCTTATCATGATTGTACAGACTGCTATCTATAGTTGTTTAATAAGTGCTGCAGCGAATGGTTAATACTGAATATTAAACAATAAAGCACATTTTTAAGGAGACAGCTAATATTACATGTTTACAGTTGAAGTGACATGCCATACCAGCTCTGATTTAAATATGGAATATTGATTCTTTTAGACGAACAGAAGAACTTTTATTTTTATAATACTCCATATAGTGCAACTAAACAGTCACTAATACACATATTTAATAACTATACAGAGAATGCAATATAATCTTGCTAAATAATTTCAGTTTTTTTAGCCATACAGAAGCTAAAACTAGAAACAGTACTTTCAGAACCTGTAAGCAAAAAGTATAGCTTTGATCATCGATATAATTTTCAGATGTAAGTAAAGATGTTAGACGGCAACGTGACGGATACTGCGCTATTTTTGGGCTAGATACATCTCGAAAAATATCTGTGCCACATCTGTAAACATGAAAATCGGAATAACAACAAGCAGAGTAGAAGGTAAGTATAACTAATGAGTACTATACCGCAGATATATAACTCGCGAAGTGTACTAGCTAAACAAAACTCTTCTTTTGCGTAGGGTAGCTGCATCATCCAATTTGCTGTTGATGCTCTAACAATGTACTTACTTACTGAAGAGTCAAATATGTAATACTCCAGTTGAAGACGGATGAAGACCGAAACGCGTATTCGCTGAATTTCTCAAAACAAAATAATATAACTCAATAATCATATCAGATTTATATTCATCGTGTAAAAATAGGTACCAACTGTCTAGAAATTTTATTAATTTACTCTTTACGTTAGTGTCAGAATATATTAATCCATTTTCAGGCAACTTTTATCCTGCTCTTGGAACACAAGGAACCAGGTGCTCCTTCCACAGGCAGCTGGGTACCACCATTCAGCGGGTAAATTTTCCCACGCTGTCAGCGGATGGCTAACCACACTGTCGGTGTCCACTACCTCCCCGCTAGTCGTTGAACAACTTTCACACACTACCATATCTTCTGAAAGAGAAGCTAAACTAAACACGTAAGAGTATTTGTTAACTCTATTATTCACCTGGGCCTTTATAAAACTTTCGGATCACAAACAATTAAAAAGATACACATACGTACATAAATGTAACAAAAGCATGCATTACTTGTCGATTAATATTATAATATTAGGGTGCTGCACAAGTTCGTAGCATTTTTGTTTTGCATGTTGGAATTCCGGTTGCTGTGGGTTTGTTTTTCCGATTGTAATTTTTTATTTCTAGTTCAGTGATACTATTTGAGTTTACATGTTGTCATTTTCATTTTGTCACTTGTAGATAATGAATCGATATGTGGAAGCTAGAAAATGGCGAAGTAGAGAGATCGGAACATTTTCTACATATTTATCTGTTTGACTTCAGTACAGGGGTGAGAGCAGCGAGGTAGCCAGAAACATCTGCACCCTGTATGGAGATAATGCGATTGGACAGGGCACGGCAAGAAACTGGTTTACGCAACTTAAGTGGGATCTTTTTGACTTTAGTGACTCACCACGTTCAGGAAGATCTTCGGGATTTGATGATGGTCGTTCAAAATTATTAATCCAAAATGATCCACGTTAGTGTACTCGAGAACTGTCAAATGTGATGAACTGCGATCATGGAGCGAAATTTGCATGCAATGGGAAAGGTTCACAAATCGGGTGTATGGGTACCTTACGCACTAAGCCAAAGTCACAGGAATCGGCGGGTTGTCATATGTGCATCTCTGCTTGTTCGTCATTAATTGGTTGATGAACAATACCGACCATTCCTATCCTGCACTGTTATTGGTGACAATAAATCGTGTCTTTATGCTGAAATTATGAACGTTAAGGAATGATTAAGATCAAACAAAGCAGCAGCTCCACATACAAAGAGCTTTGCGCATCTACGAAGGATAATGTTATGCATCTGATGGAACACCGACGGTGTGGTGTACTGCGAACTGGTTCCCCGAGGCGTGACCATTAGTGTTGACTTTTACTGATGTCTTGGAGGCTCATTTCAAAAACAACGACCAGGAACGCTGCGTGAAGCCATGCTACTCCATGATAACGCCCTCCCGCATTCTGCTAGACAGACGAAAAACATTATACAGGAGTTGGGTTGGGGAGCCATTATGCAACAGCCCTATTTACCTAATCCTGCGCCCTCACATTTTCACCTTTACCGCTCTCCATCAAACCGTCTTCAAGGAACTTCCTTTCCCTATGAAAATGCGATCTAGAACATGGCTCAACGAGTTCTTCGACTCAAAACCACGCGATTCCTATAGTCGCGGAATTTGAAAGGTAAGTTGTGAAGGATAATATACTATTCGTCACTAAAGTCTCTGTTACGTGTGTTTATTGTGTTTGCTGAAAAGTGCCAGGAACTTTTGCACCAACCTAATAGTTGTACTATGAACTCGAAACTTACAAAGCGAAGAAAAGAAAGGAAAAAGAGGAGAGGAGGAGGGAGAGAGAAATGAAGCTCAGAGACCTTAAAACTTAGGTACATTCCTGAGAGACTGGAGACTGTGTCGTACCACGGCTCATTGAAAATAAAACTAAGCCACCTCTTTCAAGAGAATACGCAGTTTTTCTTTTTGTAAATGTGCAATTTCTCAGATGGGCGATGGATTACTCCATAGTCGAGAGAAATTAACACATAAAGGCTTAGCATAAACACTTAGTTTGAAAGGAAAATAACTCAGAATGTAAGGATCAAATACGTTTTAATGTACACGTAGGGAGCTCATATTCAGAGATAAATAGTTGAGGTAGTAATTACTGATGATACGACGGAGCAAACATAACGATTTAATCGTACCTTCGAGTCGTATCCATCGCGCAGTTGGATTTAGGGTGGAGAAGCACAAGGAATCTGTCGCTGTTTGTTGCTTCGGAAGGTGACAGTATCTTCCAAACCTTAGATGCCAACTCACACCTCACAATTATTTAAATTGCTATTCTTATGTAGTAGTATGAAGAGAAAAGGCACCGCTAAGGAAAGGGAATGGCTTGGAACAGCATTCCATCATCAGCAAATCATGTGAGGCTACGTTATGAAATCGGTAAAAAAATAGCGTGCGATGTAGGGCACCACTGACGCGCGCTGACATAAACAACCATAGTGTCGTAGCGTTACGAGTTGTTTTAAATACAGTGCAGTGCTCTCCATAATTTCCGGAAAACGTCTGTTTAATACTGGTGTTACAAATATCGTGCACTTTAGAGTTTTCATTTGTTTTGTGCCTTCCGAGATATTAAACCTACGTTACGTGAATATCAGTGGTGTATTTACAGGCTTGTGTTGTCAATATTTGTTCGCCTTATAATCGCTACGTGTCGTCTTGTCTCAATTACAGTGCTTTAAATGATTTCCTGACAGCGTCGGCTTAGTAGTGTTCTTAGAAAATATCATTCTTTCAAAACTTTCATGCACTTCGTGTCTTGTACTACCTATGTTCAACGACTTTCAATCGTGTTACTGCACATCTGCTCGACGTCTGGAAGTTAGCTGCACAGCTCACCGACAGATAAATTTTTACTGATTATTACTTTGTTCCAGCTTACGTGTGTTGTAGTGCTTTTTAGTTTACTGTAAGAGTAGCGTCATGTATGACAAATGCTGATGTTGCCGTAGGTTACTTGGTAATCGAGAAAAAAGTCAGGGCTGTGGGCTGATGTTTCACTAGGGAGAAAGCAGCTTGGAAGCTAAAAAACAATCAGATGAGGTTCTTCCTTGGAGTTGTAGATTATATAGTCGAATCAAAAATGTCGTGGAACAGGGAAGAAAGATTTGCACCCTCCACGCAGAATTAGAAATGGCGTATTTTGAATAAGAGATAATTGAAGCTGGGAGAAGGTGACAAGTCACATCTACGTCCACATGATTACTCTGCAATTCACATTTAAGTGCTTGGCAAAGGGTTCATCAAACCACAATCATACTATCTCCCTACCATTCCACTCCCGTACAGCGCGCGGGAAAAACGAACACCTAAACCTTTCTGTTCGAGCTCTGATTTCTCTTATTTTATTTTGATGATCATTCCTACCTATGTAGGTTGGGCTCAACAAAATATTCTCGCATTCGGAAGAGAAATTTGGTGACTGAAATTTCGTAAATAGATCTCGCCGCGACGAAAAACGTCTTTGCTTTAATGACTCCCATCCCAACTCGCGTATCATATCTGCCACACTGTCTCCCCTATTACGTGATAATACAAAACGAATTGCCCTTTTTTGCACCCTTTCGATGTCCTCCGTCAATCCGACCTGGTGAGGATCCCACACTGCGCAGCAATATTCTAACAGAGCACGAACGAGTGTTACTGCACGTAGGTTACTTGGTAAACGAGAAAAATGTCAGGACTGTGAGTTCATGTTTCACAAGGGAGAAAGCAGAGGAGGAAACCTTAAAAACCAGATTTCAGTTTCCGGTTAGCAATCGGTATAAATTTTTACGGCTGGAAAATGGCCGACTCCGAAGAGGCACCATATGTAAGGCGCTTGTACTTGTACAACCCGAAAGGCGTATCGATAACCAAGATGTTCTGGGAATCTGCGTCCAAGGGAAGCTGGTGGTACTCGCTCCCCTGTAAGCTTGGTGAGAAGGTCTTCCTGTCGGGGAGTGGGTAAGTGTCGACGAGGGACTGACCACTGACTGTAGTGCCGAAGTCCCCACACCGCCGATGGGATCCGTTAGGTTTCCGTATGACCACCATTGGCGTCGCCCAGGCACTATAAGTTACAGGTTCCAGAACGCCAGTGGCCTGGAGCCGGTCAAGTTCCTGCTTGTCTGCCGGCCGTAAGGCCACCGGTAGGGGTCGGGCCCACAAAAAGCGAGGCTGCGCATCTGGCCAAAGTGTGATGTGCGCCTGAAAATCGGAAGCACATTCGAGATCCGTTGCACACAACGACGCAAAAGCGGGGCACAGATCGTCCAAGTCCTGAAAAGGAACAGCCGTCGAAACGACCTTAACTTCGTCGGAAATTGAAAAGCCGAACAGTTCTACATCTACATATGTACTGCGCAAGCCACCAAGCGGTGTGTGGTGGTGGGCGCAATTCGCGCCAATGTCATATTCCTCCCCCTCCCTCCCCTCCCCCCCCCCCCCCCCCCCCCCCTGTTCCACTCGCGGATCGTGCGAGCGAAAAACGAGTGTCTGATTACGCGATTTGAAAGTTGGTGGTAATAATATATGCTCTACATCCTCGGCGAGCGGAATTTAGTGAGCTGCCCCTTCTGTTTAGCGCGTCGTCTATCTGCAAGTGCGTCCCACTTCAAACTTTCTATGAGATTTGTAACGCTCTCGCGATGGCTAAATGTACCAGTCACGAATCTTGCCGCTGTTCTTTGGACCTTCTCAATCTCTTGAATCAGACCACCTGGTAAGGCTCCCATTCAGACGAACAATACTCTAAGACTGGACGAACTAACGTATTGTAAGCTACTTCCTTTGTTGAAGGAGTGCATCGCTTCAGGATTCTACCAATAAACCGCACTTTACAGTTCGTCTTACCCGTTACTTGCGTTATCTGATCATTCCATTTGAGATCATTTCGAATAGTCACACCCAGATACTTGACTGATGTTACCTCTTCCAAACACTGGTCGTTTATTTTGTACTCATACATTAACGGGGATTTTCAACTTGTTATACGCAGTAGGTTACACTTACTAATATTGAGATATAACTGACGCATTTATTTTCTGCAAATCCTAATTGATTTGTTCACAACTTTCGTGTGGTACTACTTTCCTGTAGAGTACAGCATCACTGGCAAACAGTCTAAGGCCGCTGTCAATATCATTCAACCAGATCGTTTATGTAAATCGTAAAAAGCAGAGTACCTGGTGCCTGAAACGCACCCAGGCAAAAATATTCGAAACCGACGGATGGTCGACGACAAATGGCGCAATAAGCCGGGGAACACGTTTGTACGTCGTCTGGACGATGAACTATCCACGAAGGGGAATGGAACCGTCACCGCAGGCGACCAAACGCCGAGAGGGAGGTGTCAACTGAGGAGCGCTCAGTCAGGTATGCGTCGCCACATTAATCAGAGAGACGGTGGCCCCAGTGTCGACCTGAAAACTGACATCCTCTGAAAATGCGGAGTGCGAGGAAAAGCTTCCGCGCTCACGTGTCATCCTGTGAGACGACCGATTGCAGAGCATGGACTGTATCCTGAGGCCCAGGAAGGGCAAGGCTGGAGCGAGTCGAGCGACTACGACAAACTGATCGGATGTGGCCCTCCTTGTTACACAGCGTGCTCGTTTTCCAGCGGTGGGGACAATCAGCCGGCGACGAGGGGCGACCGAAGGCGCCGACGCCACAGAGACGTCGGACAACGAGGAGTCCTGATGACGCTGGCCCCTGTCGGCCGGGCCACGTCGACGTCGCGAGGGCGGAACCCTCCGAGACGCATCGACCGCCGCCACTTGCGGCCGCGCCATGACGCTCGATAGCCGCTTGAGCAGTCTCAAAGGAGTGCGCAATGCGGAGAATGTCTTCCAAGGAGGGGTTGTCGAGTTTCAACGCCGCTGTGCGGACCTCAGCGTCGGGAGCCAGCTGAACCGCCACATCCCGGATCAGGGAGTCCTCATACGAAGCCGTACACTGCTGACTGGTGCGCGTAAAATCGTACCGACGGCTGAGACCCTGCAAGTCCGTGACCCGGGAACGATACGATTGACCAAGCTGTTTATGGTACTGGTGGAACTCCAGCCGAGAGGCGACCACATGGTAGCGTCGGGGATAATAGTTTGTCAGCAAAAGGTAAATCTCCTGGAAACAGAAAGCCACAGGATCGGACAACGGTGCCAACTTGTGTAGAAGAAAAAAACGTGGCTGGAAAGCCCCAAGCCAAAAACGACAGCTGCGAGAAGGCATCCGTGACTTGAAAAGCCGTGGAATGTTGTTCCAGCCGAAGTAAGTATGTTTACCAGTCTTATATAGAGTCATTAAATGGGAAAGCATCGAACACCCGAGGGCTCGGAAGCTGTTGTGGCAGTGCGTCCGTTGCATAGGCTTTGTCTATTACCAATGGCGGTGACTGCTGTAAGATGTCTGACTGGAGCTGCTGTTGCTGCATCAGCTGCTGGTGTTGCTGCAGCAGACACACCAACTTCGCCTCCATGCCAACAACTACCTTCGTTTACGTCGTCGCCAAAATGTTGTAACCGCAACCGGAACGTACTCTGGATTAGCAAGAGCGAAGCGTGGCGGGACGAAACAGGAGCGGCCCACGAACACACAAACGAACGGGAAAGGACGGACAAGCACAACGACGGGCGACCGAGGAAGACCTTACAACACGCAGTAAGCAACGGGGCCACAACCTCACGAATCCACAACGTCCACTCGTACACGGAAACAGAGTAAAGTAAACACGCTGTCTGTAGGGCAGATGTCGATAGACCACGCGAATATCAGACTGCTTCGCTGAGCTTTTTTTTTTCCCTTTCCTTTATTGCTTTTCAATGCCCCCAGAAGGGGGCGGGCTGGCAGCGGTTTAGTACCCTGCTCTACAGCCTACAGACTTTTTCATTCGCTGAGTGAGAGGCAGCCGCTTAAATACAGGACAGGGTACGTCGGTACCTCTACTGGAAACCGACGTCCATGTCTGGCGCGGATTCGAAACCCGTGGCTCTCGGTATCAGAAGAAACATGTGCTTGCGATTTATTACTGCAAGAATATTTCTCTGCTAATTGCAACAGTCTACAGACCTCCTCTACGAAATATTGAGCTACCTGTCATGGAAGAGAAAACAATTAGTAGTTTGTGGAGATTTCGATGTAGATTTCTTAAAAGATATCGATAGGAAAAATGAACTAAGATTACTATTTGGGTGTTTCAATCTAATTTCAGCAGTCGGTTTTCCGTCAATTAATGTGCAGCAAACTACTAGGGCACTGATCGATAACAATTTTATAGACAGTGCTCAGGCTGAAACAATTGATCTGCACGCAACTGCTAATCGACTATCTGATCATGATGCACAATTAATGGAAATAAACAGCATGTCTCCTTACAACCTTGAGGTAGGTTCATACAAAGAAATGAGGCCTATTAATAACAACAGTATACAATGTTTTAAGAGTAAGGTAAAAGGGCTGGTATCGGATGACGTATGTGTAGGAACAGATGCTAATGTCAAATTTAATTTATTCCATACTACATTTATGTCAATATTGGAAAGCTGACGTCCTCAAAAATTATACAAAAAATCCATTTAAAAAGCAAGTAGGCTGTAGATAATTAAGGGAATGAATACCTTATATAAGAGGAAGAGGTTCAGTTTGAGTTATGATCCAAAAGTACTTGCATTTCATACACAGTGCTGTAGTACTTGGAGGGAAGTCATTCAAACGTCAGAAATATCCATATCCTGATACAAAAAAATAATGCAGATAGTAAGGTTGAAACTTTACGAAACAATGTTAAATAGGAGACAGCACAGCCAGTTAGTGCACAAGTTTCCATAGCAGTTACAGTAAATGGCAATGTTATGCCTGATAATTTAAAAGTTGCAGGTGCTTTCAAGAATCACTTTCTAAATGTGGCAGCAAATGTAAGAATTAATGCTTCAGTTGAAGAAGCAAAAGAATATATTTAACATGTCATTCCAAAAAATTTTGAGTAATTAGAAGTAGCACCAATACCCTTCACTGAAATTAATACAGTTACAAAAATTGTAGAAAAGAAATGCTCTTGTGAAGTTGATGGAATTTCAAACAGAATCCTGAAAAGTTGTTCCAACTTAATGCGTAATGTCCTTACTAATATATGCAATTAATGACTGGCACAGGAAATTTTTACAGATGAGTTAAAATATACAATTGTTAAAGCTTTTCATAAGAAGGGTGACAAGACAGACTTAAACAATTGTCATCCAGTTACCTCACTGACATCTTTTTCCAAAATATTCGAAAAAGTAATGTACTCAAGATTAGTTGCACACTTAAATGGAAACAATTTACCTAACATATCACATTTCGGATTCGAGAAAGTTTACTCAACTGAGAATGCTATTTATAAATTCTCTCATCAAATAGTACATGCCTTAAATAATAATACATCGCCAGTTGGTATTTTCTGTGATCTTTCCAAGGCGTTTGATTGTGTAGATAGCGATACTTACTTAGAAAGCTCAAGTTTCGTGGAACTGATGCCTCTATGCACAGCTGCTTGCTTGACAAACGACATGCAAGACTTTCTGCTCAGTGTGTCAGACAATGTCAGAAAGGTAGAAATTTTAGTGACCTGGGAAAAACAATCACAAAGAGAGACCCACAATGCTCAATTTTGGATCCACTCTTATTCCTTACATCGAATGACTTTCTACTTAACATTCGACAAGCAAAATTTGTACTTTTTGCAGGTGACACTAGTATTATAATAAATTACATTAGAGAGAATGCAAGAGAAGACTGGGTAAATGGCATTTTCCAAAGAATTAATAAGTGCTTCTCTGACAATGGACTCTCCATAAATTTTGAAAAAAAAAGTAACACACTACATTCAGTTCTGTACTTCAAAGAGTCACACCAGCAATGGATGTAGCACATGATCAGGAGTCAGTAAGTAGGGTAGACTGCTTCCAATTTTAGGGTCTACATACTGGTGAAAATGTGAACTGGAAAAAGCATATTATTGAACTTCTGAAACAATTAAGCTCAGCCACATATGCTTTTCACGTAATTGCTTATCTTGGAAAGATACGTATCAGCTTCACAATATACTTTGCACATTTGCACTAAACAAAGCAGTGTGAAACATTCTTCTGGGGCAACTCAACACTTAGAGACAGAGTACTGATTGCAAGAAAGCTAGTAGTAAGGATAATGTGTGGTGCTCACCCACGGACCTCATGTTAAGTACTTCTTAAAGGAACTAGTCATTTTAACTGCGCCGCCAAAATATATATATATATATATATATATATATCTGCTAACGAAATTTGTTACTGATAATACATCACAATTTGAGAAGTACCGTGAAAACATACCTACAATTCTAGAGGGAAAAACAGCTTTATTATCCACTGTTAAAGTTGTCACGGGCTCAGATAAGATTTCAATATGCAACAACAAAAAGTTCTGATGATTTGTCCAAAAACATTAACTGTCTGACAGTTTGCGAAGAAAGTTATAAATCTAATTTAAAGTCATTTCTCCTAGACAACAAATATTCTATTGGCGAACTTCTACTTAAAAAATACTTGTACCCACTAAAAAAAGTTGTGTAACTGCATGTGTAGAATGAAAATAATACTGTTTTCATTACTGTTAACAATAATCATTTGTACATATCCTGTAAACTGACTCGTTCCACACCATTGCGTTAAGAGCATCGCTCAAATGATCTATGGAACATGTAATTAACTAATTAAGTAAAGCGCGGAAGGGTTGCGTCACAGCATAGCAGTCTGGCATAGGACGTATAGAGGGGCGAGTTGCTTGTTGATGATGAGGACAGCACAACACCCAGTCCGCAAGCGGACAAAATTTCTGAGCTGGCTGGGAATAAAACCCGGGCCTACTGCACAGCAGTCAGACTGCTGACTCCTGAGCTAAGGGGTGGACTAATGAAATACTGTGATGATTTTAAGAGCCATCGATTGCTGGTGAAATGAAGATTACTATGTATTGGCAACAATATGAGTTGAGAAAATACACGTTAGTTTTTATACTGAGCACGAACTTTCCGTAACCGCATTTGTGCCCAGGTTGTATGTTTCAAAATTCTGTCAGAACTGTAACTGCAGTGGCAAGTTAGAGAGATGTAAACCCCACTGGAGTTAGGCAAAAGAAGCTAATGTTAACACGGCAACAATGTTCGAGTATAGTGACTTTTCTGGAGAATAGAAATCTACTATGTCGGAATCAGTATGGGTTTCGAAAAAGACGATAGTGTGAAACCCAGCTCGCGCTATTCATTCACGAGACTCAGAGGGCCATAGACACGGGTTCACAGGTAGATGCTGTGTTTCTTGATTTCCGCAAGGTGTTTGATACAGTTCCCCACAGTCGTTTAATGAACAAGATAAGAGCATATGGACTATCAGACCAATTGCGTGATTGGATTGAAGAGTTCCTAGATAACAAAACGCAGCATGTCAGTCTCAATGGAGAGAAGTCTTCCGAAGTAAGAGTGATTTCAGGAGTGCCGCAGCTGAGTGTCGTAGGACCGTTGCTATTCACATTATATATAAATGACCTTGTGGATAACATCGGAAGTTCACTGAGGCTTTTTGCGGATGATGCTGTAGTACATCGAGAAGTTGTAACAATGGAAAACTGTACTGAAATGCAGGAGGATCTGCAACGAATTGACGCATCGTGCAGGGAATGGTAATTGAATCTCAATGTAGACAAGTGTAATGTGCTGCGAATACACTGAAAGAAAGATCCTTTAACATTTAGCTACAATGTAGCAGGTCAGCAACTGGAAGCAGTTAATTCCGTATATTATATGGGACTAGGCATTAGTAGTGATTTAAAATGGAATGACCATATAAAATTAATCGTCGGTAAAGCAGATGCCAGACTGAGATTCATTGGAAGAATCCTAAGGAAATGCAGTCCGAAAACAGAGGATGTGGGTTACAGTACGCTTGTTCGAGCACTCCTTGAATACTGCTCAGCAGTGTGGGATCCATACCAGATAGGGTTGATAGAAGAGATAGAGAAGATCCAACGGAGATCTGCGCGCTTCGTTACAGGATCATTTAGTAATCGCGAAAGCGTTACGGAGATGATAGATAGACTCCAGTGGAAGGCTCTGCAAGAAAGACCGCTCAGTAGCTCGGTACGGGCTTTCGTTGAAGTTTCTAGAACCTACCTTCACCGAGGAGTCAAGCAGTATATTGCTCCCTCCTACGTATATCTCGCGAAGAGACAATAAGTATAAAATCAGAGAGATTAGAGCCCACACAGAGTCATACCGACAATCTTTCTTGCCAGGAACAACACCAGACTGGAATAGAAGTGAGAACCGATAGAGGTACTCAGGGTACCCTCCGCCACACATCGTCAGGTTTCTTGGGGAGAATGGATGTATAATGAGAAAAAGATTTAGAAATGAGACGAAAATAAATCGTCCCATCTTTTGCAATGTTTGCAGAATCCTGTAACATGTGGTGTTTTTAATAACAGACAGTTGACTTGCTGTACTGGCATAACCTGGTTACACTGTTGTGAAACTTCCTGGCAGATTGAAACTGTGTGCCGGGCCGAGACTCGAACTCGGGACCTTTGACTTTGGAGGGCAACTGCTCTACCGACTGAGCTACCCAAGCACGACCACGGACTTGCGTGTGAAAGGGAAAGGTCCCGAGGTCGAGAGTCAGTACGGGACACAGGAATTTTCATATCAGTGCATACTCCTCTAAAGAGTGAAAAATTTCATTCTGTTAAACTGTTGTTTGCAAACTCGCTAGCTGTAGCTTCCAAGGTGTGCTTGTGACCTTCAGCTGTTCGACTCTGCTATCTTGCAGTGGGTCAGCAGAGGACACTCCCAGCACTACACTCGTTTCCCGTCCTAGCAGTCCATCCCCGCTGGTAGTGACCATAGAGTAAACATCTCTGGAGTGAGCATTGCGTTCTGCGCATGTTGTTAACATTAAACCAGGATTGTCGATTGTCACGTGTTTTCGGGACATCGCTGTGCGTGTGTACTTTCTGCAGCGTTTGAAGTTTATAATATCAAGAGTTTTTGTTGTGTTTCACCGTTTGTTGATAGTGTAATAGCGATGGTGAATTACTGTTGTTGCTACGGATGCAAAGAAAAATACACTCCTGGAAATGGAAAAAAGAACACATTGACACCGGTGTGTCAGACCCACCATACTTGCTCCGGACACTGCGAGAGGGCTGTACAAGCAATGATCACATGCACGGCACAGAGGACACATCAGGAACCGCGGTGTTGGCCGTCGAATGGTGCTAGCTGCGCAGCATTTGTGCACCGCCGCCGTCAGTGTCAGCCAGTTTGCCGTGGCATATGGAGCTCCATCGCAGTCTTTAACACTGGTAGCATGCCGCGACAGCGTGGACGTGAACCGTATGTGCAGTTGACGGACTTTGAGCGAGGACGTATAGTGGGCATGCGGGAGGCCGGGTGGACGTACCACCGAATTGCTCAACACGTGGGGCGTGAGGTCTCAACAGTACATCGATGTTGTCGCCAGTGGTCGGCGGAAGGTGCACGTGCCCGTCGACCTGGGACCGGACAGCAGCGACGCACGGATGCACGCCAAGAACGTAGGATCCTACGCAGTGCCGTAGGGGACCGCACCGCCACTTCCCAGCAAATTAGGGACACTGTTGCTCCTGGGGTATCGACGAGGACCATTCGCAACCGTCTCCATGAAGCTGGGCTACGGTCCCGCACACCGTTAGGCCGTCTTCCGCTCACGCCCCAACATCGTGCAGCCCGCCTCCAGTGGTGTCGCGACAGGCGTGAATGGAGGGACGAATGGAGACGTGTCGTCTTCAGCGATGAGAGTCGCTTCTGCCTTGGTGCCAATGGTGGTCGTATGCGTGTTTGGCGCCGTGCAGGTGAGCGCCACAAAAAGGACTGTATACGACCGAGGCACACAGGGCCAACACCCGGCATCATGGTGTGGGGAGCGATCTCCTACACTGGCCGTACACCTCTGGTGATCGTCGAGGCGACACTGAATAGTGCACGGTACATCCAAACCGTCATCGAACCTATCGTTCTACCATTCCTAGACCGGCAAGGGAACTTGCTGTTCCAACAGGACAATGCACGTCCGCATGTATCCCGTGCCACCCAACGTGCTCTAGAAGGTGTAAGTCAACTACCCTGGCCAGCAAGATCTCCGGATCTGTCCCCCATTGAGCATGTTTGGGACTGGATGAAGCGTCGTCTCACGCGGTCTGCACGTCCAGAACGAACGCTGGTCCAACTGAGGCGCCAGGTGGAAATGGTATGGCAAGCCGTTCCACAGGACTACATCCAGCATCTCTACGATCGTCTCCATGGGAGAATAGCAGCCTGCATTGCTGCGAAAGGTGGATATACACTGTACTAGTGCCGACATTGTGCATGCTCTGTTGCCTGTGTCTATGTGCCTGTGGTTCTGTCAGTGTGATCATGTTATGTATCTGACCCCAGGAATGTGTCAATAAAGTTTCCCCTTCCTGGGACAATGAATTGTCGGTGTTCTTATTTCAATTTCCAAGAGTGTATGTGAAAGGATGGATAGTAACTTTTCATGGGTACATACCATGTAGCTCCAATTATAGTTATCATATTACTAAGAGACACTGTATATGTTTAAAAATTTCGAGACGCATTATAATTAAGGCTTGATTCTGTAGACCTATCTTTCTACGATTTTATGACTATATAATAGATATTACGGCTCGTACAGAAGCTTACAAACAATCGCTTTTTCTCGTAAATTTGCTAGTGGAACAGGAAAGGGAATGGTTAGTTGCTATGCTCCATGTATTTATCAGTGACTTGTTGATTAAGTATATAGATTACGGAATTTACTATTTATTTAATAAACTGGGAGCAAGTACGTAAGATGCGTTAAATAAATACTTCAAAGCGTCACCAGTAAGAAAAATTGTGCTTTAGGTCGCAAAAACGAGAAAATAAATACGCAGAAATAGCAGAAAAATAAGTACGAATTATCGAGGATATAATCGCTAATGAGTGCCAAATTCGGTGTCTTTCGGACACTTGCAAAAGTACTAGCGTAGTGTCAAGTCATTTTGCAAGACTATTACTGCAAAGCTCTGTAATACTATAAAGTGCCGTATCATACCGAAAACTACCAAAAATCGAGTGCATCTGAACTGTGACACCTACCGCAAAGAAGCAGGATGTAATATCACTTGCCCTTAAAATTTAGGTAGCTGGTTTATTCCCGGTATCAAATGGATACTGTTAAAATGTCTGCGCAACATATATAATCCACGACACGTTCGAAAAGAATCCGCCTGTGCTAGGGATGTGGTGGCATTCTAAATATACAGGGCGCTATACGGACAAACACACGACGTCCCGAGAACACGTGACCAGGCTGGCAATGTACGTTGACAATACAGAATTTGTTCTCCGCGTGTGAATGCTCACTCCAGAGATATTTACTGTGTGGCAGTGATTTGGTTATCTTGCGCGCACTGTGCCCACACACTGAGAGGGAAGCGGTGTGTGACGGTGTAGGGTGGGGGTGGGGGTACGCACCTCGGCCACGATGAGCGCCATCTGCGTCTCGGCGAGCTTCTGGCCGACGCAGGAGCGCGCGCCCATGGCGAAGGGCAGCGAGGCGTGGCTGGCGGCGACGCCGCGGTAGCCGCCCCCGGGGTCCCGCAGCCAGCGCTGCGGCCAGAAGCGGCCCGCCTGCGGGAAGTAGTCCTCGCTGCGGCCGCTCGTGTACAGCGACAACACCACCAGTTGCTGCAGAAGAGCGGAAAACATACAGCTCCCTGCTACACAAACACTTCAGAGGAGGGTTTCAGGTAGTGGGGCACGCTGTCGACAACTTCAACATTTCGTAACTCAGAGCCCTAAAGAAATTCAATACCCCTCGATGCAATTCCACGTGGGGGATGCCTCGCCTGCGACAGCAATTGTATTGTTCATTTTGTACACCAAAAGAGTCCTCCAAACAGCAACTTTCCTTTTTGCCAAACTTTAGCTCAAGTTTTATTAAAGTTTATCCGTGATTAACAAACCACCTATTGGCTTCTCTCACGGGTTCTTCTGCCGACGTTCACCTAATGATTTTACTGACGTTTCGCCAGCACGAGTGGCTCGCATTGCCAAAGCATTACCCTCCATTGCCGGTGGTGAACTGGAGCCGAGCTCGCGGCCACAGACTATATGTACCTGGTGCGGTTCTCCTCTTGCTACCTGCGACGGTCGTTCGCTGCAGTACGGGAAGCCAGGATCCGTTTACCTTAAGGCTTTCCTCTTTCTTGTAGAAGCTGTTCGCGTGTTTTGTATTTCTACAGCTTCTCTGAACAAGCGCGTGTGAAAGTGCTTCTCTACAGCCAGAACTTCCGTGTCGGCGAACTTTATTACGCCGTCGGTCCCATTCAGTGCGTGCTCTGCCACGGCCGATTTCTCCACTTGCCCCAGCCTGCAATGTCGCTTATGCTCTTTGATCCTGGTGTTGGTTGATCGTCCAGTCATTCCGACATAAACTTCTCCGCATGTGTATGATATACAGTATATTCCCGACATTGCAAGTGGGTCGCTTTTCTCCTTTGCCGATCTAAGACACTCTTTGATCTTCCTTGTCGGTTTGAAAATTGTCTTCACCCCATTTTTGCGCAATATACGGCCGATTCTGTAAGACACTCTGAGAATGTATGGCAGAAACGCCGTACCCGACATTTCTCTTTCCGGTTCCTTACTTCGCCGAGTGTTTAGCTCTGTTACACTTCCAATATACTTTCCAGGTGTTGCATTTCGCGTCTGAGGTGTTGCGGCTCACATATTCGTCCTGCTCGCGTTACGAGCTACTAATCATGCCTGCTCTCTGGCTAGGGTGTTGGTTTGATAGTTTGTGCAGGTATCGGTCCGTGTGTGTCGGTTTTATATACACGCTGTTCCCCATGTTTTGCCATCCTTTGTGACCAGCACATCTAGAAATGGCAGTTTTGTGTCCTTTTCTACTTCCATGGTAAATTTTTATGTTTGTATGGAGGCTAGTGAGCTGTTAGGAAGTCAGTGAGCTGTTCTTCACCATAGCTCAACACAACGAAAGTATCATCGACGTATCTATATCACACCTTGGGTTTCCATGAAGAAGTTGGCCACCACTGGACTAAGAGGACTACCCATGGCGACGCCTTCCAGCTGTTCGTAGAAATCGCCATTCCACTTGGAATAGCTCGTAGTAAGACATGCGTGGAAGAGCTTTGTGATGCCTTGCGGTAAAATGTAACAATCGTGCTCCAGAGCTTCACTGAGTGGCACTTTCGTAAACAAAGAAACAACATCAAAGCTGACCTGGATGTCGTTTGAAGCAAGTTTCAGTTTCTTCAGCTTCTCAATGAAATGTCCTGAGTCCTTTATGTATGTCTCGGTCTTCTCCACGTGTGGCTGGAGCAGAGAGACCAAGTGTTTTCCCAGTTTATATACGTCGGTGAGCGAGGAGCGCTAACAATCGGTCTTAGTGGAACGTTGTTCTTATGGATCTTGGGAAATCCATACAGCCGAAGTGGTAGGGCTTCTGTGTTGCGCAGGTTTCTCTGTATGTCCGCCGGCAGAGAAGACGCCTTGATTAATCGATTCCTACAGTGGTCATGTGGGATGCGGTGGACCCAATAGAGCGTGCCTGCTGAGCCACGCCTCCCATGCTCAGTACCACAACCGCCCTCAGCCACCACAATACAGGATGGCTGGTGGCAGCCACTCAGCTCGCACGCACTTGGAGCCACGTTGCTACGCAGACACTGTTATGGTACGCAATGCAGAAGCCACTTAGGCGTTGCTCTGGCTTCGTCGTTTTGACATTGTGATAGGCTGCACTCTGTTTCTTGCTGTATTATTTGTAATAAATGTTCCTTCACTCGGATAAATACAAGTCACGTAAATTTTCTGTTAGCTGTATTACTTGATCACTAATCATTTCTGCTCCTGTCCAGCTTTCCTACGATGACAGTTGCCTCGCCACTCTGTACCCCAACTCTCCTTACCATCGTGTATGACGTCATACACAACATAAATGAAGCAAAATGACATCCATTTATAGACTTAATTTCTGATTTAAAATTTTATTTTTTTCGCCACATTATAAAAAAAACTGGACAAGTGCGACTAGGATTCACAGTCTGATGGTTCTGTACACCTCCAAGGGACTGTAGACCTTAGCATCTGATAGTCATTTGAGCTTCATACCTCCACTCGTTCCTGGGTGAAACAGATATGAAGAAACAGGCACACACCTGGACAACAAACTGATCCTATAACGGTTCCATTTTTATTGATTGACTATAAAAGCACTGTTTTGATTACTATAATATCTGTGCTATGCAGTCTTCCTCACTTAATTTCAGGAAAACTAACCAGTAACAAAAATTATTCATTCACATCTTTCAGTCTCACATCGCAGCTTCTTAGATGACTTGTTAACTTTTCATTGGCTACAATTATTATGATGCTACAGAATTAATTTTATAAGTATATCCTTCAATAAAAAAAAATTTTTCTAATACAAATTGAACAAGAGAAATCCATTGCCAGAATTAACGTAACAGGAGTCAACTGGAAAATAACGGAAGCAAAAATACATCCGAGAACTTATAGGAAACATACTAATAACTGCTCTCGTTATAATTGGAATGCTGCTGACAGGAGCTGTTTCCCAACTATAAAAGCAAGCTTTTGTTACCGGATGTGATATCTGAATATTTGACGTGAGTTCTCGAGAACTCTGAGAAACAAGTGGGATCAAAATATTTCCATTTGCTCATTCTTGGGTTCACCAAGATTACCTTGAAGTTTCTCCATTGTCAATTGATTACACATGCCATCTAGTGGCGAAACACGGCCGTGGTCATGTTTCTTTGAAATGCATTAGAAAAGACTGTATTCATAAAGTTTCAGGGTCATTCAGAGAGCATTTCTGCAAAGCGCCACTGCTGTGACGTAAATTCAAAGCTTGTTCGATTATTCCTGGCGGACTACACAGTGTGATTCCGTGACAGTGTTACAAACTTACAGAGATTACGGAGAAGGATAAATGTTTCAGTCTGAGGTAAGGGACCCTCTCCCAGAAACGGTGAAGTCGAAAGTTATAAGCGAAAATCATTCTAAAACCTCTGGTAGTGGAACCCATCTACCGATACTGTTGTTGCGTAAATTTTAGGGTAGGCAGCTTTCAGAGGTGGTAGAATGGGCCAGAACAAGAAAAAATGCCGGTAAACATTGGCTCTGAAATCCATATTGTGAAATCATGTTTCGATATCACTCTACTGGCGTGTCACAATTGGCACCGGAATTGTACGTTTCCGTCCAGTGCCGATAAGAGTGGTGCAGGATCCGGTGGACCCAATGGGGCACACCTGCTGAGCCAGCTCTGTACCACGAGCGCCGCCTGCCTCCACAGTATAGAACACCAGGCAGCGGCAGGTCAGCCTGCTCGTGCCTGGAGCCTCTTTTTTGTAACATTGCGGTAGCTGGACTATTTCTTTTTGCGTAATTTGTAATGTCTAGCCACGAGTGATTAGCCGAGCGGTCTAGAGCACTGCAGCCATGGACTGTGCGGCTGGTGCCGGCGGAGGTTCGAGTCCTCCCTCGGGCATGGGTGTGCGTGTTTGTCCTTAGGATAATTTAGGATAAGTAGTGTGTAAGCTTGGGGACTGATGACCTTAGGAGTTAGGTATCCCATAAGATTTCACACACGTTTGAATATTTTTTTGTTATGTCTATGTACGTTTGGAGAAATGCAAGCTAAGTAAATCTTCTGTTACCTTGTTCAGTAATTATTTTCAGCTCCTGTCCAACTTTCCTACGATGGCAGTTGCCGCGCCAACTCCGTAGCCTACCTCTCATTACCGCTGTGTAGAAAGTCATACACAACACATCGCTTAAGAACTATGAGCGCTTGCTCTTTAGGAGAGATGTGTGTCACAATATCGAAGATTCAACACGTGCTGATAACTCATAAGGTGTGTATTTTAGGGCCCATGTTTACTATACTTTTTTCTGGTTTTGGTCCACTCTGCTACCTCTGAAAGCTGCCAATGCTATAATCATAGCAAGAAAAGTACCGGTACAGGTGTCCCACTGTCAGAAGTAAGAAAACGATTTCCACTTAGAAGTTACAATTCGGTCGTTTCCAGACCAGGGTCCCTTATCTCACAATTAATACATTTACACTTCTCCATCATCCCTGAAAATTTGTAACATGATCACGGAATTCCCTTTACATGGAGTGGTCAGATGCAGTCTCAAGAACCTGCAAGGGTGTTGTAGGCTAGATTATGATGAGAAATAATTGTCAAGAAAAAAATTCGGTATGTTGCGCTATTTTCGAGTTAACCAGCGTCGAAGTTAACCAATCACGCCACTGCGTACGCAAATTCAAGCGGCTGACCAGAGATCCTGGCATTTTTGGACAACATGGCTGTGGAGAGAAGCAGCGATTAGTATGATTAATCAATTCAAGAACGGTCTTAATCGCATTTATTATTATTATACCGCCAACCGGTTTCAACCCGACGTAGGGTTCATCTTCTGGGCGTTTGCACCATTGGTCGACTGCTGGTAGTGTCACTCCTGTCTACATAACGGTGAGATACTTTCCTGCCGTTATGTAGACGGGAGTGACACCGCCAGCAGTCGACCAATGGTGCAAACGCCCAGCAGATGAGCGCTACGTCGGGTTGAAACCGGTTGGCGGTATTATAACAATAATAAATGCGTTTAAGACTGTTCTTGAATTACTGAGAGACGCTGTCGCCGTTTGTATTTGCTCGCACGAAGGCCTCCATCAGCTAACTCCAGTGGTAACTAACCCGGGAATGGCGGAACGAATTGAATTTTTTACTTAAAAGTTATCTCTCAGGACAGTGTACCGTCGAGCTAAAACCCAAACTCCGCCCAAACAAGCCTCGAAAGCCCTAGCGGTATATACCGACCGCCGAATCATCCTCAGCCGATAGGCGTCACTCGATGCACGTGGTCAGCACACCGTTCTCCAGGCCGTTGCCAGTTTTTCGCGAATGGAGCTGCTACTTCTCAGCAGCCATAGGTGACATAAAAATGAAAAAGCTTGCATACTGTGCCTTCTTTCATTCCATAATGTCATATGGTATAATGTTTTGGGGTAACTCTACAACTGAAACAAAAGTTTTCAGAGTCCAAAAGCGTGTAATACGTATTATTTGTGGCGTAAATTCACGGACGTCCTGTGGAAACCTCTTCAAAGAACTGGGTATACTAACTACTGCCTCTCAGTATATTTACTCCTTAATGAAATTTGTCCTGAATAATATATCTCTTTTTCCAACAAACAGCTCAGTTCATACATAGAGTACCAGGAACGAAAATGATCTGCACAAGGACTTAAAATTACTTACATTAGTTCAAAAAGGGGTACACTACTCAGGAACATTCATCTTCAATAATTCGCCAGCAAACATAAAAAAATTAGCTACAAATAAAGATCATTTTAAAAGGAGCTTGAAAGACTTATTAATGGCCAACTCCTTCTACTCCATTGACGAATTTTTTGATAGAAACAAATGATGTATTGTACACAGTCATACTATTAGTATTGTTATTTCAGCTTTAAAAAAAATGACATGTTTCACATCGGTGGGGATCTCCTCAACACGGATCTATGGAACGAAAAACTAATCTAATCTAAAGTCAAGTACTCTTCCACCACCATTATAGGGGCTAAGTGCATCTTTCTAAGTCTACCCTTCTTGCCGAAAGAGCTCGGCAGAATTGGACGTTCACCCATCCGAGTTCTAGCCGAGACCGACAGTGCTTTAAGTTCTGTTTACTAACGGGGACCGTTGTTACCACTGGAGCAAGGCAAACACCGTCACAAGCTGTTCAGACTGTTTCTGGTGACCCAGTACATACATGAACGTACTATAACTACACTCACCCCGGCCGGGACGTGGTAGCCGCCGATGGTGGCGTCCTCGGGCAGGTATCGCGACAGGAAGGGCGCGACGGGGAAGAGGCGGAGGGCCTCCCGCATGGCGCCCCTGGCCAGCGGCAGCCGCGCCACCTCCTCCGCCGGCGCCCGCGTCAGCTCCCGGTGCAGCTGCTCCTGCACCGACGGGTGCTTCGCCAGCAGGTACAGCAGCCACAGCGTCGAGTACGCCGTCTGCAACCACACCACACCGCCCGGCTCAGTCCACAGCCTGGCTGTAGTCTGTCTGTAGACGCGCTCTTGGTGGGGGAAGTGGCCTTTGCCGGAAGAACCCTGCCACCGGCCTTCAGTGGCACCCAAAATCAGTTGCCCCTTACCTGTCTAGCGGCGTAGAGCAGCGTGCTCTCAGTGTCAGTTAACTTTGTTTACTCACTGATATACTTCGCTATCCAGAAGTGATGGATAATCACCCAGCATTGCAAAAAATGTGAAGAATACGATGGAGAGGAGATATTTGCGGAGTAACGACCGTTCAATCGTCTCTAATGTTATTGAACCGTGCGTTAAAGAGGAGACACAAAAAGAACTGTTGGCTAACACTACCAGTCCAGATCAAGCGGCTGCAGTTTTATGCAAGGGTCACCCTCGCTACAATAGGACCCATAAGGAAGGAACGCGGAAATAAGCTGCGTCGTTTACTGGAATCGTCACGAAAGAAAACTAATAATTTTGGAAGAAACCCATCGTTATAGACAGTTTCACAATCATGTACAACCTTTGATGCTTGCGGAACAGCAGCATTTAAATGTATTCTGTCGCTAAATCTCTATCTCGGTTACTACTGACCTGTTTCTAAGACATATAGCTTAAAACATGTCCGCATTAGCTGCTGTAAACACTGCTGAAATTTCCTTCGAAACATGTACACAGATTCTGGACATCTAAGTAAGAGGTTTGACATACAAAGTGTGTTCACACATTAATTTTTATTTTTTGGTAAGAACTTCGTCAATTTACATCAATGTTGTCCTCTTCAAAATATTCCCCATTACATAATATACACTTATGCCAATGCTTTTTCCAATTCCCGAAACAGTTTAGTAACTGTTTCCTCGGGATAGTTTATAGGTCTCTTAACTGAGCATTTTTAATCTTATCCACGCTTGTAAAATCGCTGTCCTTCAAGACCTACTTTGAAATGTTTATACCACTTGTATCCCCTTGGTTTATTCATAACAGACTCACCAAGAGTAATATTTAACATTTCTAAAATTATCATACACTTTATTCCATTCTTATAAATCTGTTTTTTTACAGAACAGATAATGGTTGATGCTACCAAAACACATGTAACTATATAGTCTGTCGGTAAACTGAAGAGCGAGCGAGCGAGTTCCCACTCTGCCCACCCAGCTACGTCACAAGGCGCTTCTACAGGCTGTTTCACAACGTAGTAGCGGCCGCGCCGCGGCGTGCGCTTTAAATCTGTGACCACGCCGTGTACAGATGCGTCCCGGCTGCGTTAAGATTATAAGGAAAACGAAAGACGATAGCTTCTCCGAAACAAAAAATTGTTGTCGTTGTGGTCTTCAGTCCTGAGACTGGTTTGATGCAAGAACGGAAGTCAGGATTCTACTACAAACACAGAACCGAATGCCTATTCATATGAATGTATGTTCCTGTATTCGTAAGACGAACCAGATATAGTGCAATCAGTCTGTAGAATTTAAGGCTTGTTATTACTTTGTGTTTCCACTAAAAGGTAGAAGTTTTCTTTGAAGGGCTGCATTAAAACTTAACAATTCTTGCAACACGAAGAGTCTTTAAAAAGTAACCAGAAATTTTTAATTACGTCTCTTGTATTAGTTCGATTCGGACAGCTTTTTTTGTCACTGTCTTCGTAAACATTTCTGAAAAGTGTTTTCAGGTAAATCCCATTTCACGCAGTGTCTTGTGTGAAACATCTTTCTGCAACGAAAATGTATTTTTCGCTTCACGCCATTGAGTAATTTCCGTAATGTGGGCATTATTTTTTGGTTTACGTAAAAAGTCCTCCATTGTTTGTCGAATGACCGATTTTGTGAAACTGTCTATAACGATGGGTTTCCTCCGTAAATTATTAGTTTTCCTTCGCGGCGATTCCAGTAAACCGTGAGCCTTGATTTCGCGTTCCTTCCTTATGCCTCCTATTTTGGAGAGGCTGACGTTTGCATAAACTGCAGCCCTTTGATTGGGACTGGTAATATTAGCCAACAGTTCTTTTTTTTGTGTACCCTTCTTAACGCAAGCTGTAATAACGTAAGAGACGATCAAACCCTCTTTCTCCGCAAATATCTCCTTCGTATTCTGCACATTTTCTTGCAATGCAGTATATCAGTGAGTACACAAAGTCAACTGACTGAGATTGGCAACTCAGATCCCATGAACAGAAACGACGTATATCACTGCACGCCGAGCTACACCGCAACATAGGTAACGGGCAACTGATTTTGGGCTGCCTGTAGGCCAGTGGCAGGGTTCATCCGAAAAACACCACTTCCCCCACCAAAAGCACTGCTCGCTCTTGAGTTTACAGACAGACTATACTTTCAACTACACTGCCGGAAAATAAAATGCAGCACTCTCAAGGATGAGGTCAATTTATTGACAAGTCATGTGACAGGCGGTTCGTCATTGCGGGAGTATATGACAACGAATTCACGACAAATGAAACACACATTCACCGTAAAGGGTGTCCAAAGAGTCATACGAAGACGTAATGTACCCTCTTCTGACGATAAACCAGGCGCGTATCTCGCTTGCGAAACAGTCGTGAACATGAAGAACGGCATCCTGCAATCGAATTCGGCAGTGGCGAGTAACTTACTGCTTCACTGTATACCGCATGTCGTAGATGGAACTGTGGCAGATTAGCAATGAAGCACCGACAAACATTGTTCCCCATCAGATCTTCTGTCCCAGGCGACGGACTTCGCTCTTGAGAACAGGTGTTTCACCGGCAGTGAGACTTCGTTCCTTACAGAAGCTGGTTCATAGCGCAGTAAGGCACCGGCTTAGGGCATTACGGAAACTACAGGCAATCAAAGCCGGAATAATCCTGAGAACATACGAAGCTAATCTGGAAATTAAGTGCACCAAAAAAATTATTATAATAAATATTTTTCCACGTAATCACCATGTACCTCAATACATTTTGTCATCCGTGGGACGAGTTTTTTGATTCCTGTGTCATAGACCATAGACATCTCCCGCCGCCTTTTCGGTTTTCACCTCATAGTCGTCAGAAATGTTTTCCACGAAGGGTTTCCTTCAATTTGGTGAACACATGATAGTCAGTAGGTGCGACATCGGGGCTGTGAGAGGGGTTGCTTAAAACATCCCAACTAAACGAAGTTAACAACGCTTGTGTTGCAGGAGCGGTGTGCGCAAGGGCGTTGTCATGGACACAGACTCCCGTTGTCAGCATCACGCGACGTTAGTTTTGAATGGCTCTGCGAAGCTTCCTCATGGTCTCACAACATCGTGCAATATTTATTGTTTGACCTCTTTCCAAAAAATCAACTAGCAGATCCCCACTTCTGTCCCAAAGCACTGAGACCATGAATTTCCTCGCTGTATGCTGAGTTTTGAATTTTTTGGCCGAAGAAGGATGAGTATGGCAACACTGCGTTGATTGTCGTCTCCTTTCTGGTGTATGGTGATAAGCTCAAGTTTCTTTACCTGTCGCTATAATCAGAAAATCCGTTTGTGAAATGAGTGAGCAAACTGCACGCAGGTCGTCAGTTGTCGAACGGCGATCAGACAGAAGATGTTTTTCAATTTTCTGCACCGCATCATCAGTCACACCAGACGGCTTTCCGCTTCTGTCTTCATCGTGAATTTCCGTCCTTCCAAAATTGAAATTCGGTACCCGTTTTGACACATACTACCTTGGCATTACATCCTCTTCATAAACTGAAATAATTTCGTGATGAAGAGCAGCGGCGTTCATGGCCTTAGCATTTAGGCAGCGAATTGCAGCGCCCATCTCGCACTTGGCGGAAGTCGGGATGAGAACGCTCATTTCTTAACAGTGAACACAACTCCAGCCGACGAGCTACTGATTGTTGGGAATGCTCATTCCTTCCGCTGTCCTCCCTCTACACGGCAATGGCGCCAACTTCCCCCACCGGCATTCCATGCTCAAGCTACACGTCTTGGAACCTTGGTTTCCGGATAGCTCTCGTATGTTCAAAAATGAACACTTAAGTGAGAGGTAGCCCCATCACAAGTTTTCATAAATTATCGCTCGCACAATACAGTCGCTGGCGAGCAACAGACAAAATCGCCTTCCGGATAAAGACCAGTTCCCAGAGAGAGCAGAGAAATTAACCGTGGCTCGCGCTTACGATAACAGGAGCGTACTACGGTACAGGTGGATCTGCAGAGCCGGCATCTTGCGGCGCAGACGTAGCGCTAGAACAGCCACAGACCACTGTAACTGCGATGTGCTTACTCTAAACATCACGAGTGGTCCGCAGATGTCTAACATTGGCTATTTCCAAGGTAATGAGCGCTACCCACTAATTGGCTGTAAGTGCCGTACACGGAACCTCGCTGTGCTGACCCCTCTAGGAGCTGCAACGGAATGGAATGGAGAGCAGACTCGGCCGATGGGCCACGGTGCACCTCCGCGGTACAGGAAAAAGTCCTTGTAGCCAACCTAACAGGGGCGAGAGGTGGTGCCGTTTCTGGCCCCCTGGAGTGGTAGAGTTGCGGCCCTCAACTTGGATGGCCTGAACCGGAGCGAACTCTCAGAACGTGGCAGATATGTGTGTGCCTCCTTCACCGTGAGGCTTCGACGACGAGTCCAAATAACGGGCAGAAAAGCAAGCAAGATTTCGCCATCTTGGACACGTTCTACATTAATTAAACCGCAGAATGTTAAATTTGCCCTGCCCGCTACAACCGAAGGTCCTGTATGTAGACAAAACCTTGGTAGCCTCTGTGGACTCGGGAAACTTAATTTAGTAGGGTTAATTCAGCAGTTAAGTTTGAAGAATTGTTAATTAATTAATCGATTGGTCTGCGTTAGGTAATCAGTTTACTTGGAATTTAATTAGGAGTGCGAGTCTGCGATCAGAATTAAAAGATTAAAATTACTGCTCTGTCTTCCTTTGTGGTGAGGACTAATCTGAACAGATGCTGTGGTCTTGGCACATGCGTCTAGATCTTGATCCCGTTCAAAAGGCTGAAGCTGTTCAACAGGAGTACATATCGGCAGGTCACAGTTGCTCTCGAATGTTGGCAACGCTGTTCACCTCTAAACCCACCACGGTTGTTGCCTGCAGAGTCAAAACAGAGCGAGTGCAGGCAGCCTTCCTGAGCGCCAGCTGATCGTCTACGGATAACTGATACGCCTACCTGGGCAATGGCTCCACCTTTTTAAGTGTGGATGCACAAATACATCCGGCCTCCTGTGTGAATCTCACAGCAGAGAACGGGATAAAACGGACAAAGACTGTGGATATGGGGCGCTCGGTGTGAATGTGGACCTGCTCTCAGGCGTGCAGAGATAGTGAGCGCAGTTATGATACTGCTATGTCTCGGATGGCGCAGTGTACGACGCTCCTGCCCAGTAAGCAAGAGATCGCGGGTTCGAATCCTGGTCAGGTACACATTTTTTACTCGTCACCGCTGATTCCGCGTAATGTCCCGCTACAGCCGCCAGCAGTGATCCCCTTCAATTTACCTGACAAATGTACCACTAAAAATACAATGCCTCAGTATGAATACGCTGGTGCCACTGAAGACGTGGAAAAATTCCAGCAGAATAAGGAAGAAGTTCTAAAAGGACTACGCAGGGCCCGATGCCCGCTGCGTGGCGCCGCTACTCCTCGCTGAAGCAGCTCCTCAGCTGGGTTTACTAGGCTCAGTATGTTCCGTTAGAGGCCTCCCATCAAGGAAAAGCTGCTGGCGGTGGCGGGAATCGAATCTGTGTCCTCCGCATGGTAGCCAGAGACGTTCACTGCTCATCTACGGAGACTGACTACCTCTATGGCAAACAGCGAATTTTTTTTTGTTTTGTTTTCTCTCATAAGATGCAGGTAAAATGGAAAAAAATTCCAACTCACTTATACCTTCCTGACACTTATTGGCCGCGATTTGCTATTACATTGTGTCTTTTCTGTAGGCCATCCAAAGGGCTGAATAATCAGTAATGTCCATGGAAAGTATGAATGGCTGGAAGGAAATATTTGTGTAAATGAATCGCAGAGAGTGCCATTGGAATTTCCTCTTTAATTACATGCTCTTATTTTTCGATACGGTTGCTACGTAACTGGATGTATGTTTCCGAAGGATGAACAAGCTTCACGAAGTCGTTATGAGAGAGGTGTAGTGATGCCCGCGAACGCCTTGTTTCGTTCCAGGGAATATATAAAGAACATCGGGCATAAAATTTAGAATATATGGTGAAAGAAGTATTCTCATGGTATTGCCGTTCTCAGCTGTTTCATGGTAGCATCTGAAGCGTGTGGCCTCGTATTCTCTCCTTGCTAATATAACACTATCTTTCTACCTTCAAATCCTCCTGAGGTGCTGTTTTACATTTAGCAGAGTCCTACGTAGTGTTGAGGTTAAAAGAAATCGACAGCAGTAATTTCATCAGCAACCTAAATTACAGATGCCATCGCGTTACCATTGTTCTAGCAATAAAAAAAGGCTCAAATGGCTATGAGCACTATGGGACTTAAAATCTGAGGTCACCAGTCCCATAGAACTTAGAACTACTTAAATATAACCAAGCTAAAGACATCACAGACATCTATGCCCGAGGCAGGATTCGAACCTGCGACCGTAGCGGTCGCGCGGTTCCCGACGGAAGCGCCTAGAACCGCTCGGCCACGATGGCCGGCTTCCGGCCATAAAAGCTTTATATCTGTTTACGCAAGGTAGACATGGCCATTAACATAAGCTGTTTTCAAACCCAAATAAAATTCAACCGGTGCAACACCTTCTGCCGTTAGTAGCTTTGCTGCAGTCGCTGTGACGATCTCTATTCACACGGTTCAGTTTCAGCCACAGTAACTACCATAGCAGTAACCACCGATTAGTTGAGGTTGTAGCAGAGACTCCACACCCGTTACGTACTATTCCACTATGGTGTAACCATCATAAAATAAATTTTCAGTGTTTAGATCATAGAATTAAATATTGGCAAATTATTTGCTTGCGCAGGCAACGCTATTATTTGCTGACGTCTCATTCTTCGGCATTTTTCTAACAAATATCGTACAGAGGAGTAGTTAATGTGTCATTACATCAAAGTAGCACATTTCTGTAGCACAGAAATTCAAATTACATTAAAAAAGAGCACCAAAGAGGCGAATTCATCTTGACAAATATGTAAATTAGTTTGACATCTGCTCTGTTTTTTTGTGTTGTCCAGCCATAGCACAGACAATGTGACGCCAGACGAACTTATTTCTGGCAGTAATGTGCAACGCTGACTACGTTGATTTTGCTTCGATATTACTTTTACTATTTTCTGAAACGATATATACGCAGACTGACTTTAGCGTAACCCAGGATTAAAGTTATGCTGGAAGGTGATAGTTTGATTAGGTGATAGTTGGCGACACCATAGAATGTTATTACGTGGGAAGCTGTTCTATTGATTAATGGCTAGACTGGCTCATCTGTAATCTAGTCCGAAATCCAGCTTTTGTGCCGTCCAGCACATAATCCACCCAGCATAGTGCCTCATCCCCTCAGCACTGATAAAACAGTGAAGGTGATTTCCGACAGCACGTAGTACGTGGTGCGCCATAGCTTGACGTCAAACGTGAAAGGCCAACAGGTTCTTCACGGGTCCGGTGCTCTGTATTCTGCATTCGAACGAATCACTTTCCGTAAGTCGGGTAAAGTTCGTGTGCAAAATGGCTACAAAGTGTGCTAAAAAGGTACAGGTGCGTTTTAGTCACTAGAAAGATGAACTGTTAATTTATGCATAAGTGTAAGAAAATAATCCTTTTCTTCATTATGTTTAACTCTCAGCAAACTCAGGAGTTTCGTTCTCCGCAGTGATTAGCACACTGTACTCGCATTCGGGAGGACGACGATTCAAATCCGCGTCCGGCCGTTCCGATTTAGGTTTTACGTGATTTCCCTAAGTCGCTTCAGGCAAATGCCGCGATGGTTCCTTTGAAAGAGCACGGTCGAATTCGCACCCATCCTTCTCTGATCTGAACTCGTGCTCAGTCTGTAATGACCCAGTCGTCGATGGGACACTAAACGCTAATATCCTCGTAATCTCTTCCAGTTTCCTCCTCTTTTCTCCCACGAAATCCATCAACACTGTACAGTACATTTGTACTTTGGATAAAGTAACAACATTCTATTTGAGCACTGCATGATTTGGTACTCGGATGTCTAGCGACAAGTCGGAGATCCGGGTTCGTATCTCTGTGTGATACAGATTTTTAGTTGGGACTTACTTTTTGTTACTCGGTACGCGGCTGGAGGTCATTCAGGTTTCCCACTGTCAGTGCTAGTTAGGTGCGAACTTCCAGCTGACCTCCTACAAGATCAGTTTTGCTCTTCGTCAAAAGTAATGATGCCTGTAAAAGGGAATGTCAAGCAGATATTTCTAAGAGACTTTGGCTCACTGACATGAGCTTTATATAATTAAGAATTGTAACAATAAAAAGTTATTCTGCTGCATGTGGATGCCACAGCTTTTATCCGTCTGTCTCATCCGGGAAATTGGCACCCTAATCTCGCCCTCCGACCGCACCTCTATCATGAAGCCAGTGGCCGGGGTATGCTTATACATCGTTCCGAACGTGCCAGATGTCGCTGGTGTAGTGATAATGCTTGAACCTTCCTCTTTCTTTTGCAGGTGGTTCCGTCGTCCTGCCGTAGTTGACGCTAGCAGAGGAGTGTTACAAAATGGAACCTGATATGGACGAGCGTATAAAACAGCGATGTGCGGTTGAATTCCCCACTGCTGAAGACAATGTGCCGATTGAAATCGATCAACGCTTGCTTGCTAAAGATGTATGGAGACGACAGAATGGACGTGAGCAATGTGAGGCGATGGGTGCGACATTTTGAAGGCGGTGGGAACGGTGTAGATGACCAGGCGCGGCCCGGCCGGCCCCTGGACACCTGTGGCCTCTCGTAATCAACAGCGTCTGGATCAACTCATCCGTGCTGATCGGCGGATGACGACAACAGAATTGTGTGTCACACTGAATGTCGGCTGTAGTGCTTTTCAAGTGATGTCGGAACATCTCGGTTATGCGACATGTTTCCCGCGGACGCTTACTGAAGAACAAAAACCTCATAGAATGAAAATTTGTCAGGACCTGCTGGATCAATATAAAGCTGAAAGTGACAACTTTCTGAAAATTATGGTCACCGGAAATAAGACGCAGTGTCACCACCCAAACGACAGTCCACGGAATGGTGAAATGTGAATTCTTCGTCCAAGAAGTACACTGCTGGCCATTAAAATTGCTACACCACGAAGATGACGTGCTACAAACGCGAAATTTAACCGACAGGAAAAAAATGCTGTGATATGCAAATGATTAGCTTTTCAGAGCATTCACACAAGGTTGGTGACGGTGCCGACACCTACAATGTGCTGGCATGAGGAAAGATTCCAACCGATTTCTCATACACAAACAACAGTTGACCGGCGTTGCCTGGTGAAACGTTATTGTGATGCCTCGTGTAAGGAGGAGAAATGCGTACCGTCACATTTCCGACTTCGATAAAGGTCGGATTGTAGCCTATCACCATTGCGGTTTATCGTATCGAGACATTGCTGCTCGCATTGGTCGAGATCCAATTACTCCTAGCACAATATGGAACCGGTGGGTTCAGGAGGGTAATACGAAACGCCGTGCTGGATCTCAACGGCCTCGTATCACTAGCAGTCGAGATGACAGGCATCTTATCCCCACGGCTGTAACGGATCGTGCACCCACATCTCGATCACTGAGTCAACAGATGTGGACGTTTGGAAGAGAACAATCATCTGTGCGAACAGTTCGACGAAGTTTGCAGCAGCATGGACTATCAGCTCGGCGACCGTGGCTGCGGTTACGCTTGACGCTGCATCACAGACAGGAGCGCCTGCGATGGTGTACTCACCGACGAGCCTGAGTGCACGAATAGTAAAACGTCATTTTTTCGGATGAATCGAGGTTCTGTTTACAGCATCATGATGGTCGCATCCATGTTTGGCGACATCGCGGTGAACGCACATTGGAAGCGTGTATTCATGCCATACTGGCGTATCGCCGGGGCGCCATTGGTTACACGTCTCTGTCACCTCTTGTTCGCATTGACGGCACTTTGAACAGTGGACGTTACATTTCAGATGTGTTACGACCCATGGCTCTATCCTTCCTTCGATCCCTGCGAAACCCTACATTTCAGCAGGATAATGCACGACCGATTGTTGCAGGTCCTGTACGGGCCTTTCTGGATACAGAAAATGTTCGACTGCTGCCCTGGCCAGCACATTCTCCAGATCTCTCACCAACTGAAAACGTCTGATCAATAGTGGCCGAGCAACTGGCTCGTCACAATACGCCTGTCACTACTCTTGATGAATTGTGGTATCGTGTTGAAGCTGCATGGGCAGCTGTACCTGTACACGCCATCCAAGCTCTGTTTGACCCAATGCCCAGGCGTATCAAGGCCGTTATTACGGCCAGAGGTGGTTGTTCTGGGTACTGATTTCTCAGGATCTATGCACCCAAATTGCGTGAAAATGTAATCACATGTCAGTTATAGTATAATATATTTATCCAATGAATACCCGTTTATAATATGCATTTCTTCTTGGTGTAGCAATTTGAATTGTCAGTAGTGTAGTTCAAGACACAGCTGTGTGCAGGGAAAATGATATGCACAGTCTTCTGGGATAACTGGGCGATGTTTCTTTTGGAGCCTGGAGAAACTGTCAGTTCGACACCCTATAAGACGACACTGACTAAACTGCAAGCACGAATTTCCAGGGTACGTGCAGAGAAGAAGGCCAATTTTGATAACGGCAGGCCCTACACGTTTTGCGACCACCTAACTCATTGCAGAATTTGGTTGGACTGTCTTACCACATCCACCGTACAGTGACAATTTAGCGTCTTCCATCTATTTGGGCTTCTGAAAGATGGAGTACCTGGCGAACATTTTCAAGAAAATGGCTTCGTCCAAATGGCTCCGAGCTCTATGGGACTTAACTTCTGAGGTCATCAGTGCCCTAGAACTCAGACTTACTTGAAGCTAATTAACCTAAGGACATCACACAAACCCATGCCCGAGACAGTATTCGA
Organism: Schistocerca gregaria; assembly: GCF_023897955.1. NCBI lineage: Eukaryota > Metazoa > Arthropoda > Insecta > Orthoptera > Acrididae > Schistocerca > Schistocerca gregaria. Next base: position 2,994,279 of record NC_064920.1, on the reverse strand, counting down.
ACCTGCGACCGTAGCGGTAGCGCTGTTCCAGACTGTAGCGCCAAGAACCGCTCGCCCACCACGGCCGGCAACATATTGAAGACTCGGATGCTGTTGTCAAAGATGTAAGCAAGCAATTAGCCTCAGCTGGTTCCGATTCTTATATGCGCGGCATGCAGGCTCTGGTTCATCGTTGGCAAAAGTGGATAGCGAATGGTGGTGCCTATGTGGAAAAATGGCAGCCTGTAGGTGAAATATTGCTCTGTTGGGGTGTGCTGTTATGATTTATGTCTCTGCTGTAGTATTTGTGATGGGTGGGCAGCCGGACAGACGCAGCTGCTGGAGCTGGACAGTACTCACGGTGTCTCCGGCGGCGAGCAGCAGGTCGACGACGAGGCGGCGCGCGTCGTCGTGGGAGACGCCGGCGGCCAGGAGCCGCCCCAGCAGCCCGGCGCCGCCCTCGCACGCCGGGATCAGCTGCGTCACCAGCGCGTTACCTGCCGACCCACACACCCAAGTCACCGTAGCTCTCCAGGCCGAGGTCTCTGCTGCAGCGCGAGCCACTTCCAACCCAGAAGGAAGGAAGGCAGGGACGGAGGGAGGTTAGGGATTAACGTGCCATCGACGTGGAGGCCATTGAGACGGAGCACAAGCATGAAACTTCCTGGCAGATAAAAACTGTGCGCCGGACCGAGACTCGAACTCGGGACCTTTGCCTTTCGCGGTCAAGTGCTCTACCAACTGAGCTACCCAAGCACAACTCACGACCCGTCCTCACACCTCTACTTCTGCCAATGCCTCGTCTCCTACCTTCCAACCTGGTAGAGCACTTGCCCGCGAAAGGCAAAGGTCCCGACACAGTTTTAATCTGCCAGTAAGTTTCATATCAGCGCACACTCCGCTGCAGAGTGAAAATCACATTCTGGAGCACAAGCATGTTTCAAGGATGGGGAAGGAAATCGGCTGTGTCCTCTCAAAGGTACCATCCCAGCGATTACCTGCAGCGATTTACGAATGTCACAGAAAACCCGAATTTGCATGGCCGAACGACCATTTGGAACGTCGTCCTCCCGAAATCCACATCCAGGATGTCCACTGGAGTCAGTTCAACTGTCATACTCACCAGCCTCCAGCACCTAAATAGTAAAGTTCAAAACTATTGTATAATATTTATGAAATGTATTCTGTTGTAATAATAGTCCACCAGAGCGAGTTTTTTACATTTAATTTGCCACGACCAGCTCTAAGTCTACATACATACCCTACAAGATACAGCATAGTGCGTGGCGGAGGGTACGTTCTACTGATACCAGATATCTCCTTTCCTGTTCCACTCACAAATACACTAAGCTGAGAAAAGTCATGAGATAGGGACCGATATGCATATACAGGGTGTTTCGTAAGAGCATGCAAAAATGTAACAGGACATAGAGAATGCCCCACTCAACAATTTGAAGTAGGAAACCTGGGATTGGAGAAGCCACCTCAAGGGACATCGAAGTAAACTTGTATACCGCTTTGTCTAGTATTACTGTTTCCCAGCTTATTTAAATACATATAATTTTACGCATATTGTACTGTATATTTGCATGTACGTTATTACCTGCAAGGAAACAAGGAACAAGTATTTCCTGGTCGCTGGATTGGAAGTGAAGGACCTACTCCATCGCCTGCGACCTGCGAGGTCACCTAACCTGAATCCCCTTGATTATTTCCTATTGCCTTATCAAAAGTCACCCCAGTGAATGTGAAGATAGAATTAGTTGCCAGAATTGTAGCTGCTTGGGATTCGAAACACACCAGCTACGTTTGTTATAGTGCCTCAGATTTTTCTTCGTGGATGTCATGCTTGCTTTCTGCTTCAAGGCCATCAGTTTCAGAACATTTTGTAAGATACACTACAAATGGTCCGTTCATTGTGTCAGTGATGATATTTGCAGTTAACTAATGTTTCTTGGGGTGTAAATATTTCTTCTCTCTGGCAATTGATTCAGATGGAACCACTGACTTTTGCGGTTTGGATTATCCTGGAGGGCGCAATTGCCATTTCCAGTGATCAAGTGATTAAAGATAAGAACGCTTCTGCATTGTGCCATTCAAGGAGTAAGTTGCATGTAGGGAATCAACTAGATTGTGTTTCTTTTCCCAATCTGCTGCAAACGTTCTTGGCTGCTTAAACAAGTGTAAGAGTAAGTGTAAGTGTAACTGTTAGTGTGTTGGGTAAGAGGGTTTGACAGTTACTCGTTTGTCTGACATGTATTTGGTTCCAGTTCAAGAGTTAACATGTCTTTGTGTAAAGATGGTCTCCCTAGTTGATACGAGTTTGAAAGACTAATGTCACGATACTTTAACTAAGAATACTTTTGGTATTTATGAACGTGTAATGCACTGGGATAAACATTCCAAATGTTTTTGGTAGCAACTGTTATGTTACCATCCTTGTGACACTCAAAAAGGATATGATGCCAGATATGTAACATTTCTGGTATTTGGCTAGGTGTTTCACCATAAACTGATAAATGAACTTTATTATTTATGAGTAAACACATGACTAACTTATTTAATAACCACAGTCATTATCACATTTGAGTTATTAATTTTTGTCTTTTAGGTGACCGGTTTTTGAGTTTGTAAGAGTTCGTCATTAGATCTACATTGCTTGATGACAGTAGGGATCGCTGGCGTGGAGCGAGTCCGTCCATGCTAGCGTCTTGCTCTCTACACGAACATGGAGAGACCTGCTCCACTCCCATGATTCCTGCTGTCATTATCTGACGATGATCTCTTAGAAGATCAAAAATAATGATCTAAAAAACAAAAATTAACAAAAATGAGATCATGACTGTGTTAATTAAATAAGTTATATTAATAGAGCGCTGTTTTTTCTGGAACGATGTTCCAAGTAATCTTAAATTACCCTAATCTTAAAATGTCTACGGCACAACTTTTGAAGAAAACATCGACCTAAGAAATGACAAATGAATATCGAAATGCGCAGAAACAACAGTACTTTCTGGTGCCGCTAATATTTGCAATATAAAACCGGAGTAACTTTTGGAAAGAGCAAAATGAATATCAGACACAATGACAGAACCATGCGTTGTATTTTACGGACATCTACAATGGATAGGTGAAATGAGGATAAAAAAATCAAATTCCTAACTTTTGTGAAAGAAACCCAAATCGTCAATGACACGGATTGAAGAAGTTAAAGGAGATCTGAGAGAAACAGATACATTACTGGCCATTAAAAGTGCTACCCCACGAAGATGACGTGCTACAGACGCGAAATTTAACCGACAGGAAGGAGATGCTGTGATATGCAAATGATTAGCTTTTCAGAGCATTCACACAAGGTAGGCGCCGATGGCAACACCTACAACGTGCTGGCATGTGGAGAGAGTCCAACCGATTTCTCATACACAAACAGCAGTTGTCCGGCGTTGCCTGGTGAAACTTTGTTGTGATGCCTCGTGTAAGGAGGAGAAATGCGTACCATCACGTTTCCGACTTTGATAAAGATCGGATGATAGCCTGTCGCGATTGCGGTTTGTCGTATCGCTACATTGCTCCTCTCGTTGGTCGAGATCCAATGACTGTTAGCAGAGTATGGAATCGGTGGTTTCAGGAGGGTAATACGGAACGCCGTGCTGGATCCCAACGGTCTCGTATCACTAGCAGTCGAGATGACAGGCATCTTATCCGCACGGCTGTAACGTATCGTGCAGCCACGTCCCGATCCCTGAGTCAACAGATGGGGAAGTTTCCAAGACAACAACCATCTGCACGAACAGTTCGACGACGTTTGCAGCAGCATGGACTATCAGCTGGGAGACCATGGCTGCGGTTACCCTTGACCCTGCATCACAGACAGGAGTGCCTGCGATGGTGTACTCAACGACGAACCTGGCTGCACGAATGGCAAAACGTCATTTCTTCGGATGAATCCAGGTTCTCTTTACAGCATCTTGATGGTCGCATAAGTGTTAGGCGACATCGCGGTCGACGCACATTGGAAGCGTGTATTCGTCATCGCCATACTGGCGTATCTCCCGGCGTGATGGTATGGGGTGCCATTGGTTACACGACCCGGTCAGCTCTTGTTCGCATTGACGGCACTTTGAACAGTGGACGTTACATTTCAGATGTGGTACAACACGTGATTCTACCCTTCATTCGATGCCTGCCAAACCCTACATTCTATCAGGACAATGGACGACCGCATGTTGCAGGCTCTGTAGGTTCCTTTCTGGATACAGAAAATGTTCGATTGCTGCCCTGACCAGCACATTCTTCAGATCTCTCACCAATTGAAAATGTCTGGTCAATGGTGACCGAGCAACTGGCTCGTCACAATACGCCAGTCACTACTCTTTATGAACTGTGATATCGTGTTGAAGCTGCACGTACACGCCATCCAAGCTTTGTTTGACTCAATGCCCAGGCGTATCAAGGACGCTATTATGGTCAGAGGTGGTTGTTCTGGGTACTGATTTCTCAGGATCTATGCACCCAGATTGCGTGTAAATGTCATCACACGTCAGTTCTAGTATAACATATTAATATATTTGTCCTGTGATTACCCGTTTATCATCTGCATTTCTTATTGCTGTAGCAACTTGAGTGGCCAGTGGTGTATAATGGAGGGAGAAATAGGAGAAAGAGAAAAGTTCATAGCAGAAATAAGATGTTTCAAGGGCTTCCAGGAAAAAACAAAGAAATTGACAGGTGAGGATAGAGAGAAGAAGGGAGAAGAGTACAGGGAAGAGATGAGCAACAACTGCAAAGAAAGAAAGGGGAAGAAGAAGAAGGCACAAGGTATTTCACGTGGTGCGTAGTAGGCCACAGCAGTGAGAGCCGTGAGCCCCGGCTAGAGGGCGTCGGCGACTCACCCTGAGTGAGGGCGGCGCCGACGGCGTCCACGAAGTCCCTCCAGGCGGGCAGGCGCAGCAGCCGCGCCAGCCGCGCCGGCAGCAGAGAGAGGCGCGCAGACTCGCCGAAGACGCGGTGCACGGCCGCCGCCAGCTGCTGCGTCGGCGCCCGCAGCTCCGAGCGCATCGCCGAGTACTGCCTCTGCCCCAGCAGCACCGCCACCAGCACTGCAGGCACACAGCACGAGTCACCACAGACACTGTGCACGGCGTGGCCGAGGATCAAAGCACGTCCGCCGTTCTCACACTGGACGCGCCGCTCCTGACAGTACTACACTTACAGTTACCTAACATTCAATACTAGAGAAAATATTTCTACAGGGCGTTACAAAAAGGTACGGCCAAACTTTCAGGAAACATTCCTAACACACAAAGAAAGAAAATATGTTATGTGGACATGTGTCCGGAAACGCTTACTTTCCATGTTAGAGCTCATTTTATTACTTCTCTTCAAATCACATTAATCATGGAATGGAAACACAGAGCAACAGAACGTACCAGCGTGACTTCAAACACTTTGTTACAGGAAATGTTCAAAATATCTTCCGTTAGCGAGGACACATACATCCACCCTCCGTCGCATGGAATCCCTGATGCGCTGATGCAGCCCTGGAGAATGGCGTATTGTATCACAGCCGTCCACAATACGAGCACGAAGAGTCTCTACATTTGGTACCGGGGTTGCGTAGACAAGAGCTTTCAAATGCCCCCATAAATGAAAGTCAAGAGGGTTGAGGTCAGGAAAGCGTGGAGGCCACGGAATTGGTCCGCCTCTGCCAATCCATCGGTCACCGAATCTGTTGTTGAGAAGCGTACGAACACTTCGACTGAAATGCGCATTAGCTCCATCGTGCATGAATCACATGTTGTGTCGTATTTGTAAAGGCACATGTTCTAGCAGCAGAGGTAGAGTATCCCGTATGAAATCATGATAACGTGCTCCATTGAGCATAGGTGGAAGAACATGGGGCCAAATCAAGACATCACTAACAATGCCTGCCCAAACGTTCACAGAAAATCTGTGTTAATGACGTGATTGCACAATTGCGTACGGATTCTCGTCAGCCCACTCATGTTGATTGTGAAAATCTACAATTTGATCACGTTGGAATGAAGCCCTATCCGTAAAGGGAACATTTGGACTGAAATGAGGATTGACACATTGTTGGATGAACCATTCGCAGAAGTGTACTCGTGGAGGCGAATCAGCTGCTGATAGTGCCTGCACACGCTGTACATGGTACAGAAACAACTGGTTCTCCCGTAGCACTCTCCATACAGTGACGTGGTCAACCTTACCTTGTACAGCAGCAACTTCTCTGACGCAGACATTAGGGTTATTGTCAACTGCACGAAGAATTGCCTCGTCCATTGCAGGTGTCCTCGTCGTTCTAGGTCTTCCCCAGTCGCGCGTCATAGGCTGGAATGTCCCGTGTTCCCTAAGACGCCGATCAATGGCTTCGAACGTCTTCCTGTAGGTACACCTTCGTTCTGGAAATCTGTCTCGATACAAACGTACCGCGCCACGGCTATTTCCCCGAGCTAATGCATACATCAAATGGGCATCTGCCAACTCCGCATTTGTAAACATTGCACTGACTGCAAAACCACGTTCGTGATGAACACTAACCTGTTGATGCTACGTACTGATGTGCTTGATGCTGGTACTGTAGAGCAATGAGTCGCATGTCAACAAAAGCACCGAAGTGAACATTACCTTCCTTCAATTGGACCAACTGGTGGTGAATCGAGGAAGTACCGTACATACTAACGAAACTAAAATGAGCTCTAACAAGGGAATTTAGCGTTTCCGGACACATGTCCACATAACATCTTTTCTTTATTTGTGTGAGAGGAATGTTTCCTGAAAGTTTGGCCGAACCCTTTTGTAACACCCTGTATAAGAAAGTCGAAAAACCGAATGAGAAAAAAAGAATTGGATATACCAAAAAGCACATTGATGCAAAAGGCGGCATTTCTACCAGCTACATTCTTTTGTGACCACGATACACATGAAGTCCATGCGAACTACAGTAGTACAACTTCATATGCCAACTAGCTCTGCTGATGATGAAGAAATTGATGAAATGTATGATGAGATAAAACAAATTATTCAGATAGAGAAGGGACACGAAAATTTAGTAGTCATGGCTGACTGGAATTCGAGAGTAAGAAAAGGGAGGGAAGGAAATATAGGTGAATATGGATTGAGGTAAGAAATGAAAGAGGAAGCCGTCTGATAGAAATTTGCACAGAGCTTAACTTAATCATAGCAAAAACTTGGTTCAAGAATCATAAATGAAGGTTGTATACATGGAAGAGGAACCGGGTTTTAAATTGTAAGACATTTCCAGGGGCAGGTGTGGACTCTGAGCACAATCTATTGGTTATGATGTTTGAGACAGGCGAAATACCCTCAGACTTCAAGAAGAATATAATAATTCCAATCCCACAAAAAGCAGGTGTTGACAGATGTCAACATTACCGAACTATCAGTTTCGTAAGTCACGGCTGCAAAATACTAACGCGAATTCTTTAAAGACGAATGGGAAAACTGGTAGAAGCCGACCTCGGGGAAGATCAGTTTGGATTCCGTAGAAATGTTAGAACACGTGAGGCAATACTGACCTTACGACTTATTTTAGAACAAAGATTAAAGAAAGGCAAACCTACGTTTCTAGCATTTGTAGACTTAGAGAAAGCTTTTGGCAATGTTGGCTGCAATACTCTCTTTCAAATTTTGAAGGTGGCTGGGGTAAAATACAGGGAGCGAAAGGCTATTTGCAATTTGTACAGAAACCAGATGGCAGTTATAAGAGTCGAGAGACATGAAAGGGAAGCAGTGGTCGGAAAGGGAGTGAGACAGGGTTGTAGCCTCTCCCCGATGTTGTTCAATTTGTACATTGAGCAAGCACTGAAGGAAACAAAAGAAAAATTCAGAGTAGGTATTAAAGTCCATGGAAAAGAAACAAAAACTTTGAGATTCGCCGATGACATTGTAACTCTGTCAGATACAGAAAGGACCTGGACGAGCAGTTGAACGGAATGGACAGTGTCTTCAAAGGAGGATATAAGATTAACATCAACAAAAGCAAAACGAGGATAACGAAACGTAATCGAATGAAATCGGGTGATGCTGAGGGTATTGAATTAGTAAAAGAGACACTTAAAGTAGTAAAGGAGTTTTGCTATTTGGGGAGCCAAAAACTGATGATGGTCGAAGTAGAGAGGATTTAAAAGTAGACTGGCAATCACAAGGAAAGCGTTTCTGAAGAAGAGAAATTTGTTAACATCGAGTGTAGATTTAAGTGTCAGGAAGTCGTTTCTGAAAGTATTTGTATGGAGTGTAGCCATGTATGGAAGTGAAACATGGACGATAAATAGTTTGGACACGAAGAGATTAGAAGCTTTCGAAATGTGATGCTAGTTTTGTAAAATAAATGTTGGTAGCTGTGAAAAATTGTTCAAATGGCTCGAAGCACTATGGGACTTCACTTCTGAGGTCATCATTCACCTAGAACTTAGAACTACTTAAACCTAACTAACCTAAGGACATCACACACATCCATGCCCGAGGCAGGATTCGAACCTGCGACCGTAGCAGTCCCGCGGTTCCGGACTGCAGCGCTAGAACCGCACTGCCACCGCGACCGGCTGGGTAAATCACATAACTAATGAGATGGTACTGAAAATAATTGGGGAGAAAAGGAGTTTGTAGCACAACTTGAGTAGAAGAAGGGATCGGTTGGTAGGACAAGTTCTGAGGCATCAAGGGATCACCCATTTAGTATTGTAGGGCAGCGTGGAAAGTAAAGACCGTAGAGGGAGACCAAGAGATAAATACACTAAGCAGATTCAGAAGGATGTAGGGTGCAGTAGTTACGCAGAGATGATGAAGCTTGCACAGGATAGAGTAGCATGGAGAGCTGTACCAAAGCAGTCTCAGGACTGAAGACCACAACAACAACACATTAAATTCAGCTTCTTCAACAAATGTTACAATCTTCTATAGCCTTTATTGGCCACTACTTTATTAACTGCCATTTAATAATAACGAGTGATACTAAAAACGATTGGTTTTTGATGAATCTTTAATGTGACATTGACTTCAATATCACGCGAGTTATATTACAAAAATAACTAAAAACAAAATTTCTTCCACCTCCAGTATGTCGTTTGTCGTCATTTTACTACAACAAATCCTACAAATAACGACCCATTGTCGAGAGATCGTCAGTGTTCTGGTGTTTAGAAGCAGCGTAAACTCATAAGGTGTAAGTTATGATATAAAACCCACCAAACAACTGAAAACGATGTGTACAATATGGCGTCTCGGAAGTGCTGCTTGTGTCGTAAGGGAATTCTCGACTCTCATTGGCTCAACCTCTCTTAGCATGTTCCCAAAATATTGCATTACTTATTTTGTGTTACACTTCTTCTTAACGTGAAGCTATAGGAATTGACGTCACCAAACTCTTAGAGCTCTACATAAACTTTAGCCAAGACACAATAGTAGTCTCGCAGTATTCTGCTCGCTGTACGATATTCAGGACGAAAGAGACAAGCATATGGGGTAACAGCAATTGGTCAATGGGAATGATGCTCAATGGCGTGTGTGCACGCTAGATTGCACTGCTGCCTTCGAAAAAGGAAATAAATGATTCGAGTACCCTCTGGGAAAGTGAGTATTTGCCAGTGTGTGTTCATTCCACAGACGCCGTATTCGTGCTTGCACTAGGTCATGTGTCTGAGACATAGATTCCTAGACAGCGAGGGGGAGTGTAGAGGGAGGGGGTGGAGAAGAACGCAAATGTAATAAACATATTCAAGATAGCTGTTTATTCAAGATAGCTGAGACTCAAACACCGAGCTTCTCATAGACGATGTAGGTATACACTAAGCTAGCTAACCTAAGAACATCACACACACCCGTGCCCGAGGCAGGATTCGAACCTTCGACCGTAGCGGCAGCGCAGTTCCGGACTGAAGGGCCTAGAACAACTCGGCCACAGCGGCAGTCTCTTAATATGCAGGTAGTTATACGCTGTGACACTGTCGTAATCGTAAGACATTCATGTAATGCCTTCATGGTGTTCCACTGTTACAATTTTCACTTAGTTTCCAAAAGCATTGTAGATTTTTGCACTGCCATTGCACGTCATTACAACTTTTTTCAAGATGTTGAAATCTTATTTTATTGTCTGCAGTGTTAATAGACAGTTGCCTACTTGAAATTACTAAGAGAGTTGGGAAAACACACAAATGCATTCTTTTTCTGAGGATTTCCAGCATCTTGCACCAATTCAACCATAAACATTTTCAATACATTCATGCACTGTAGGTTTTGACCGCCGCTGTATACTTCGACTGTGTGAGAAGTCTTGGGAGATAAAACGGCTAATGCAAGCCGAAGATGTCTCATGCACTCAGAGACGCAAGTTAGGGAACAATTTCATATATCGATTTGAGCCTCTTAAGACCGAACTTTTTAAATGAATGTTAAGACGTCATAAAAAAATTCTTGTTAGCTACCATCAAAATTGTTATCATAAAGTTCCTTGAATGTGATCAGGCTAACCTATTGAGACGTTTTATGAAAGGAAGCTGCATTTGTTGAATGAGAAACACTCTCTCAGCGATATGAGTGCAGTGTAAAGCACGTGGAACGCCTGCACGTCCTTCAAACGAAAATAGCTCTTCTAAATTTGCGAGCAAAGTATTCCCGGAACAAACTGCGCCCAGCGTGTGTCTCCGTCGTACGCGTAAACAAACATGCGTAAAGTGGCTCGCAGCACGATTACGGACGGTTCAGGTGTGCATTAAGACGACGCTGTGGCCCCCTGTTCAGTAAGGAAAGCTGCCGTGACGTGGAGCTGTCCGTTACGCTGCCTTGTCTGACCCTTGTGCGATTATCCGCGCTTGCGAATGTTAACGTCTGGGCTCTCCGGTTCCTCATTTCACTTTATTCTCGATACTGTAGAACACTCTAGCACATTCTAGTCAGTAACTGTTCACAGCACCTCCCTGTTCACACTTCGTTAATTAGCTTCTACATCTAGATCTGCGTACCACAGTAAAATGCATAGAGGGGATGTTTGACTGCTTCTACGCCTACATGGAGTTTATTTGTACATAACCCTCTTGAACGCACAAACTTCACAATTCGCTATTATCTGCCTCGGCTACTGCCATCTTCAGATCAATTACAAACAACAAATAAACATGGTGTAACAAACCAAGTTCATTTAGTTGAAGCAAAATCTGTACCACAAATGATGATATGTAAGAAAAGTAAAAGAATTTTATATGATTAAGACCCTTGCATACCAGGCATACATACCGTCGTTTGGTTGATTGGTTTGTCTGAGGGAGGAGACCAAAGAGCGAGGTCATAGGTCCCATCGGATTAGGAAAGCATGGGAACGGAAGTCGGTCGTGCCCGTTCAAAGAAACCATCCCGGTATTTGCCTGAAGCGATTTAGGGAAATCACGGAAAACCTAAATCAGGACGATCGCACAAGCGAGTTTGAACCGTCGTCCTCCCGAATGCGAGTCCAGTGTGCTAACCACTGCGTAGCCTCGCTCGGTCATAGAAACCGAAAAACATTGTGATGATGGTATCAACGTCAAAATCTATACATCTGTGAAGCCAGTAAGTGCTGGTGACGGCCTGGGTGCGTCTGATATTTATACAAATAACTGAGGGCACTATAGTTTGGATACATGAGGAACCAGTATAGTAAATTTAGTGTTTAAAATGCAGTATGTATAATCATTGATTAAAATTACTTCGCAAGGGAAAATGAGCGTCTGAAAATGTGGAATCTTCTACAGAGTTAAAATCCACATGCACGCTGTAAAGAGTAATAACGTTAAGCTCCTAGCCCGTCAAAGTAAAAAATACACAATTGTGCAAAAGCCTGACTAAAGTTTAAAAATAGTATAACATATCACATCTTTAAGTAGAAACCTTTCTGCATGACACAACAATAAAAACCATAACCGTAAATGTAAGGTAATTGACAAAACAGTGACTGTTAATTGAAAACTCGATAGTGCATAACAAATGTGCAGTGGGACCGCAATGGTGCCGCTTGGTGGCTTGTCTGTATAAAGGTCTAGTTCTCCTGCGGCGGAGCTTGCGCCAGATGGCCAAGTGTGCTCGTCGCCGGTGATCATACGCCAACATGCTGTGGCTCTAGACACTGCTCAAATTGCTAAGTTTTTGAATACATCAAAATAAGCATTCAGGTTGAACGTGGCGCGAGGTAATGCCTGACATTTGGTATTCTAGGCGCACTCTTGGCACTCTGGATGTCAGAATATTGAATCCTCTAATGACTGGAGTTTCCATGTGTCTACCTCCAACTACCATCCCGCGTTCAGAGCCTGTTAATTCCCCTCGTTCGGCCATAGTCACGTCGGAAACGTCTTCACTTGAAACACCTGACTACATAATGAAAGCTTCTCCAATGCGCCGCTCCTTTGTAACTTGCATATCGCTGTCCCATGGCTTTCGTCATCTCAGTGTAGACAGCATACTGGGGAAAGCGAAACAAATATATCCGATAAGTGACAACTGTATGTGTAGAGTGATCGTGATGGTCGCTCATTGAAGACCAATGTGACGAAAAATAAAAGATAGCTGCAAAACCGGCCGGGGTGGCCGAGCGGTTCTAGGCGCTTCAGTCTGGAACCGCGCGACCGCTACGGTCGCACGTTCGATTCCTGCCTCTGGCATGGATGTGTGTGATGTCCTTAGGTTAGTTAGGTTTAAGTAGTGCTAAGTTCTAGGGGACTGATGACCAAAGATGTTAAGTCCCATAGTGCTCAGAGCCATTTGAACCATTTTAAGAAGCATGGTAATACGTTGTGCTTTAAGCACTTTCATATTTTTGTACACCCCCTATGTATCAGCATATGCAATCATTTGTTTATTCTCCACTTTTATTGCACAATATATACCTTACGGTTGTTCATGTATGTCTTGTTGCCTAACTATGGAATTGTATTGTCTTTTTCACATCTGAAAAAGTTGTAATTATAATATGATATGAAAATGCTAATCTGTAGCTGAGGTAATGTGCTGTCCCGCATAACGATAAATATTATCTTTGTGAATGTTCTCCAGGTTGAGAGTACTTTGTTGTTAAAACAAGAGAATGTGAGTTCCCGTGTCGGGAAGAGGAACTGCGAGTGTAAGCAAACGCGCTATGTGTAAAATTTAATTAGACTATGAGACATTTTCGGAACGATTTTGAAATTTGGGGTATGAATTGCTGCAGACATTGACCCCCAAGAGATCTTTTTATTTTGCACGCCAAGTGAAGACAACCTGGAGGCTGTGTAATAGCAATTCTGTACGTCCCATGTTTATGTAAGTGGAGGTTTCTGTTGTATTAAAGCCGAAGGTTATTAAAAGATTATGCTCATTGAATTGAAGTATGCGCATGTTGGAAATTTTAACAATTGTGAACTCTTTTGATTAGATAATGAAGGATGTCTGTATGGAACTGCGATGTTTTTCGGCAAAGAGAAGTTTAAACGGAGAGAAACTGGCCGATTTTATGTGTCATTCACGTATTTCACGTAATGTGTGTGTGTGTGTGTGTGTGTGTGTGTGTGTGTGTGTGTGTGTGTGTGTGTATGTAGACGAACTAAAACAATTGAAAACGTCTGGTCAATGGTGGCTCGTCGCAATACGCCAGTCACTACTCTTGATGAAGGGTGGTATCGTGTTGAAGCTGTACGGTCAGTTGTACCTGTAACCGCCATCCAAGCTCTGTTTGACTCAATGCCCAGGCGTCATTGCTACGCCCAGAGGTGATTGTCCTGGGTACTGATTTCTCAGGATGTATGCATCCAAATTGCGCGAAAATGTAATCATGTATTTTAATTTGTTTGTCCATTGAATACCCGTTTATCATCTACATTTCTTCTTGGTGTAGCAGTTTTAATGGCCAATAGTGTAGATTCTTCGAGATGGCTACGACTTGAAAAACAGACGTGCAGCTGCTCATGTGGGAAGTTTACCGACACCCGGCCTCCCCTCGGACCATTCGCGATTAAAGTGTCGGAAATGCGAGCGACCTGCTGACTGGACACGCAGAGTACGCAGAGAAGGCGGGCTGCGGCACTCACCGTCGGTGGCCCAGAGGTACATGTGGCCCTCGAGGTCGGGCACCACCTGGCCGGCCGCCAGCTCGGCGGCGAAGTTCTCGGCGACGGCGCGGCACGGCGCCACCAGCAGCTCGGGCCCGCTGCCGGCTCGCAGCAGCTGCCCGCTCAGCACGCGCCGGAAGCGCAGCCACTCCTCGCCATCCCTGTGGGGCAGACAACAGCTCCACTGTCACCCGGCACTCACAGGGCGTCAGGCACAAATGTCCAAACACCGCGGAAGGTGCTTGCTGGAATATAAATGCCAACGTTAGCCAAGCCTGCCGTCTGCGCTGCTGTATTTGACCGCGAACGACACCTGCGGGATCTCCGCGCACGTTGCAAGTGTCAGTCGCGGTCCGTTCCCGAGGTATCCGTGGCTCTGGACAAATGAAACTACACTGAAGCGCCAAAGAAACTGCCATGGCAATAATACAACAAGCACGCAAATATAGTGTCCAGTTTTCTGATGTTAACAGTGGTACAAATGAAGGTTCGGGTGTGTCTCCACCTGCACTATACAATAAGAGAGTCGCAACAGCAGCACTCACCATCAACCCCAATTCTGCAAACAATCCAACTGCCACGAATAAATCAGCTTCAAACGTCTGATTTCTTTACAAGTGAGTTGTTGTTGTTGTTGTTGTTGTTGTTGTGGTGGTGGTGGTGGTGGTCTTCAGTCCGGAGACTGGTTCGATGCTGCTCTCCATGCTACTCTATCCTGTGCAAGCTTCTTCATCTCCCAGTACTTGCTGCAGCCTACATCCTTCTGAATCTGTGTAGTGTATTCATCTCTTGGTCTCCCTCTACGATTTTTACCCTCCACGCTGCCCTCCAATATTAAACTGGTGATCCCTCGATGTCTCAGAACATGTCCTACCAACCGATCCCTTCTTCTAGTCAAGTTGTGCCACAAGCTCCTCTTCTCCCCAATTCTATTCAAGTGAGTTAACGCGTTAAATATTTGACGTTACGCCTATATAGCTTTAATGGTTGAAGGTACAAAAGGTTTCAAATTATACTTAAACTTTGTTGGAGGTCGCTAAGTACCTCCATCTTCGGTTACTGGATAAAGAGTCTGGGTAATTTACGTGCTTTAAGCCGTATTGGTTCAAAACATATGCACAGCGTCTAACTTTAATGATCGACTTACTTTGTTAAACCTGTGGTGGGCAATTAACCGTCACATTGCAACTCCAAATAAGAGTACGAATTGTGTATTTTAGCCTTGAACTAACAAATACCGAAAGGACCGACTGTACTTTCGTGCAGGAAAAAGCAAGAGAACACGTGCATTGAGTTTATAATAGTGTTACGAGATGTTTCGCACGGTCTGATAGTTGTCTATTCTCCTCCTCCTGCAGCATCAAACCCATACGATTTTTTATCTTTTTGCGGGATATTCAAAGGTAAGTAGTACGCATAGAGTTCTCATACACTTAGGCTTCAAGTTTAAAGATTTTAGCACCCGAAATTCGACGAGGATTCTTTGATGAGTTCAGATGGTGTCAGGCTGCTCTGGCGATAGAAGGGAGCCATTCCGAACGTCCACTGTAAATAAAAGTACGTTTAGGTCAGCCCTATTGGGTGTTAATTTCTGTTCAACATAGGGAAGACGCGCCTTGCCATCATGCGACATCTGTCGAGGGAACTAAAAGGGAAAAAAAGAAACGTTTACTCTATCTCACACTAAGCGACCAACAGTACACACCGTTAATCGATGCATTATTAATGGTTACAATATCTGTGCACGCATAATGTCTGTATCTTCAGATTGCATTACAATCATCCATGCCTTAACGTGTTAAAATGACGATAGCGTATTTCTCTCCCTGTGAGGCAATCACGGAATGTGCAACTCCGTGACGTACAGAAGTTTGGATCTGTGGTATCAAATATCGATATGACCCCACGGGCGTCAAAGTTGACAAGAGAATGGGAAGTTTTCATCAGACGCCGACAGAAGTCGTGTGGGATCCGTGGGACCAATGGTGCAAGCCCGCTGAGTCAAGACACCAGCGGCTTCGTACCAAGAGCGCCCTCTACGACCACGGTGCAGGACGGCCGGCGGCAGCCAGACTCTCCACTCGCACCAGCAGCCCCTTCGCTTCGACACTGACGTTCGTGCTTAGCACAGAGAGCCTCATCGCTGCTGCTGTCCTAATAGTTGCACTTATTTTTTGCTGCTTATTTACAATAAGTGTTTGTGCACTTGGAGACATACAGGTTAAGTCAATCTTCTGTTTGTTGCATTAACTTGTTCGATAATCATTTCTGCTCCCGACCAGCTTACCTAGGACGGCAGTTGCTGCACCACTCTTAAACCCGTTTCTCCCTATCATTGTGTACAAAGCTCCACACAGCAGGATCAGCCCTGGAGGGATGCTCGCATGGCCGAAGTGATTGTGGCGATTGCTCGCGATAAACGGGAAATCTGAGTTTCGAGTCCGCGCAGTGCGAGTCTGTTTCGCAACAGTTAATCGATACGCAAGGGGCCACAGTGTCGAGACAACGGCCCGGCACGACATGCGCCGATAGCAGTTTGCCTCCCCTACAGGGGTTATTGGTTCCCTCGCAAGGCAGGAAACAGCGGCTGAATCTTATGTAAGGCAAATGGTCACCGAAATATTTCTCTGCGAGCTTTGATTCCTTTCATTTTATCGTGATGGTTATTATCCCTGTGTGAGTGGGAATGTGACTTTTCTGGCTCTGTAAGTCATAGTATTTACTTTCAAGTTTCACTTTGTAATTGAGAATGCAAGTGTTCACTCAAGTGTGACTAGGAGGTACAGTGAGGTGTAGACGTATTTTCATGTATTAATATTTCCTAAAGATAAATGATTCATTTTTGACTGACAATTCGAACGCGATTAGTAATAGTGACCCGAACTCCAAAATCACAAGCTGTAAACCTTCTTATTGTAAGACTAGCATAATAGGTATCGTTTCCAAAAATAGTGCAAATGTAGGTAATTATTTACGTGGTATTAAAAATATGTTAGTGTTCAAAAATATTACATGCATATGCAGTGTTGTGTAACAGATGTCCTTTTGATAAAAAAAATAAATAAAATGGCTCTAAGCACTATGGGACTTAACATCTGAGGTCATCAGTCCACTAACTAACATAAGGACAACACACACATACAGGCCCGACGCAGCAGTCCGAGTCTAAAGTGAAGCGCCTAGAACTGCTCGGCCACAGCGGCCGGCTCTCTTTGATCACTATTGCTTGGTTAGCAACAATATATCATCCAATAAACTGTGAATATTTCGTTGGTAATGTGGTTATAACAATCAATATAACATATTTTAAGCAGTATTTATTTACTCTATGCTAAAACAGATAAAATATCTGGAGACGTATTGTGAAAAATTTATCCAGTCCAATGTTCTGTTTTGCACATTATGCAATCTTCTTACCATTTTTACGCATTTCTTAAAAACTGACTTTCCAATAAATCCTTAGATGTCAACAAAGACCTTATCATCAATAAACGATAAAGCTGCTAGGCATCGCTGGGTCTATATAAATAAAATGGATTTCACATGTTCAAGTTTAGGACTAAATATGGCATTCTCTTGAGGCCACAGTGAATTAAAAAACCCAAAGTTTGAAATACAGGATCTTCACTGCTGATGTTCTGTAGGTCCATTGTAACAGAGGAATCATAATCATGGTCTTGTTTTATGTTCTGCTTGAACAGATCTTCCTTTTTCTACACGATTTCGCTTATTTGCGTCCAATTAATTTTGTTTCCTGTGGTGTCATCCTTACAGTTCACATTACTGCTCTCAACAAAACTGTCGGTCTCCGTTAAAGTTACAACACGAGAACCTCTTTTCGTACAAGTTTTCATAACATTTAGATACTCTCTTAGTTCGTGAATGCGTTGCGGAATTTTCAAAGCTCCTTCAACATCACTGAAATTGGCATCATTTGGCATTTATGCGTGCCCAGCATTGAGGAATCTCAGAGAAACTGAGATGAGAGACGAATGATTTTCCATAAAGCCTTCAACTTAAGAGTGTTTTGATGTTTCATTTGCACCCACTGTGTGAATCTGTTCACAAAATTAGCTGAGTGGTGTTTTCCTTTACCTTATTCTCCATAAACTTCTTGAGATGTGAACCTACTTCTTGGGCGCCATCCCCTCCTGCGCCTTCAACTCAAACAAAGCAAAACCCTCTTCCTGTTGTATTAGAGTGGACAAGGTTGCTATGAACCCACAACAGCTTTTTATAGAATGTAGCGCTGTCTGGGATCCCCGGTAATGGCAATGTCTTCTCAAGATCAAACATGATTGTTTAAATGCTTCACTCTCTTCTGCCCTTTGCATAGCTTAGAAAATTATTCTTTTCTTCTCTTTTCCTCTTCAGTTGCATTGCCTTCCAGATCCATGATCTCTATTGTTTCAGATTCACATGAGAAACAACAAAGCAGTGCTTTGTTACTGACAGTGTTGTCAAAAAAATGGCTATAAGCACTATGGGACTTAACTGCTGAGGTCACGAGTCCCCTAGAACTTAGAACTACTTAAACCTAACTAACCTAAGGACATCACACACATCCATGCCCGAGGCAGGATTCGAACCTGCGACCGTAGCAGCAGCGCTGTTCCGGACTGAAGCGCCTGGAACCGCGAAGCCATAGCGGCCGGCTCGAGAGTGTCCCACTTTAGCTGGTATAATGGGTGAGGCTGGCCTTCCAGACTGGTCGGAGTCATGTGTTGAATCGCGACCACGGCAGAACTTGGCGCACCATTTCAGAAAGGTGCTTTTCGACACACATCCTGCCCCATCCACATTCCTAATTCTCCGACGGATGTCTAATGTGTATGGGTGTTTGTTGTAGAAGAATAACAGCACGTTGATCCTGTTTTGATTCATTTGGTTGTTACATCGCCATGGTTCACGTTTCCGAATTTACCGCACGCAATTCGAAAAGACACGAATGCCACAGTGATCTGTTGCGTGCAAAGGAGTCGCGCTACGAAGCATATACGCTGCAGCAACGCTATAAAACGGAAACTTTTTGATAGCGTTTTATGTTTTAGGGCGTGGTTGGCACTTGGATGGGTGACCATCCTGGCCGCCATGCGCTGTTGCCATTTTTCGGGGTGCTCTCAGCCTCTTGATGCCTATTGAGGAGCTACTCGACCGATTAGTAGCGGCTTCGGTCAAGAATACCACCATAACGTCCGGGAAAGCGGTGTGCTGACCCCACGCCCCTCCTATCCGCATCTGCAACTGAGGATGCCGCGGCGGTCGGATGGTCCCGGTAGGCCACTCATGGCCTGAAGACGGAGTGCTTTTTTAATACATTTTAGATCAGGTACAAGATTATAAATGCTTAATACGTCTTTGACGAAATATACTATGTGATCAAAAGTATCCGGACACCCTCAAAAATATACGTTTTTCATATTAGGTGCACTGTGCTGCCACCTGCTGCCAGGTACTCCATATCAGCGACCTCAGTAGTCGTTAGACATCGTGAGAGAGCAAAATGGGGCGCTCAACGGAACTGACGGACTTAGGACGTGGTCAGGTGATCACTTGTGTCATACGTCTGTACGTGAGATTTCCACACTTCTAAACATCCCTAGGTCCACTGTGTCTGATGAGATAGTGAAGTGGAAACTTTAAGGGACACGTACGGCACGTCTGTTGACTCACAGAGACCGCCGGCAGTTGACGAGTGTCGTAACGTGTAATAAGCAGACATCTATCCAGACCATCACACAGGAATTCCGAACTGCATCAGGTTCCACTGGAAGTACTCTGACAGGTAGCCGCGATGTGAGAAAACTTGGATTTCATGGTCTAGAGGCTGCTCATAAGTCTCACATCACACCGGTAACTGCCAAACGAGGGCAGGGTGTGGGTACGAAGAATGCCCTTTGAACGTCACCTGCCAGCGTATGTAGTGCCAACAGTAAAATTCGCTGTTATGGTGTGGACGTGTTTTTCATGGGGAGGGCTCGCACCCCTTGTTGTTTTTGCGTGGCACTATCACAGCACAGGCATATGTAGATGTTTTCAGCACCTTCTTGCTTGCCATTGTTGAAGAGCAATGCGGGAATGGCTATCGCACCTTCCAACACGATCGAGCACCTGCTCAGAATGCACGACCTTTGGTGGAGTGGTTACACGACGATAACATCCCTGTAATGGACTGGCCTGTACAGAGTCCTGACCTGAATCCTACAGAAGGCCTTTGGGATGTTTTGGAACGCCGACTTCTTGCCAGGCCTCACCGACCGACATCGATACCTCCGACTTCGACAAGACGTGGTTCATGCAAGGCGAAGCTCGAGCCCATCGAAGCAGGAGAGTGTTTGATGTCCTGGAGGAGCGCTTTGGGGACCACATTCTGGGCCTGGGGTGCGCAGAGGCCACTGACGTGGGCCACGATTGGCCGCCATGTTCTCCGGATCTGAACACAGGCGACTCCTTTTGTGTGCGGCTATGTTGAGGACAAGGTGTACAGAAAAAAACCCAAAACAACTGCTGAACTGAAAACAGCCATTCAAGAGGTCATTGACAGCATCGATGTTCCGACACTTCAGTGTGTCATGCAGAATTTCGCTATTCTTCTCCGCCACATCATCGCCAAGGTGGCAGGCATGTCGAACACGTAATAACCTAAATCTGAATATCTGTAGTAACGTTCGCATGTTGAATAAAGTGTATGCACGCCGTAGTTTGTAACTAATTTACGTTTTGTTTTCATATAGTTCAATAATGGTTATCCTATAGCTCTGTTTTTCAAGACGACAGCAGCAGAGTTCGCAGGACTGGAAGAACACATGACTGGTTTTTTGGACACTTCCCCGATCTGTTACCTCTCGACTGACCTGCAAAATCAGACTTTATAGAAAGTCTGTGGTGCATGTTCGAACAGTTGGTAACGGTGCGACATCAGCATCCCCGCAATTTGGTGGAATTCCGTGATCAAATCTTCAGCGAGTGGTTTAACCCGGAAGCGTCATATCCGCACAATCTTGTGTACTCGCTTCCTAATGGAATTCTGGCGTTCATCAAATACACGAGCAGAATTACACGGTTTAAATGTTCAGATGTCTCTGAGCACTATGGGACTCAACTGCTGATGTCATTAGTCCCCTAGAACAAACCTAACTAACCTGAGGACAGCACACACACATCCACGCCCAAGGCAGGATTCGAAGTGCGACCGTAGCGGTCGCTCCGTTCCAGACTGTAGCGCACAGAACGAGCTCGGCCACTGCGGCCGGCTTGTTAAATGTTGCTTGTCATCATTTCTCTATGAGTAAGTACCTTACTGTCCGGTGAGCTTATTGGTCTTTTCGTCCTGTCAACCAGTAAAATACCGATCTATGTCCGATTAAGAGACCGAAATTAATAGTTTACTGGTAGTTCAATCGATATTTACCCAGTTTGTATTCTTTCGCATATTTTACGTTCAACATATTCCTCGCCAATTTCCGTGGGCAAATTTTTAGCAGGCGTCGGTTACAGGTTACCGTGATTTTCTTTTCTGTTTCGGCAGTTAGCGCAATGTCGTTAACGAACAGTATGGAGCCAATTTTCTATCTTTGACAAGTCATTCCCACATCGAAATAGCCCTTATATTCCCTCATCATCTCCTGCTTTCTGGACTAAATGGGCACAAATAGATGCCAGAAGAATAATGGATTGAAACAAATAAAAAAAGCTTCTCCAGTTGAACGTATCCGCCTAGAATGAAGCATTGCGAAAGAGAAAAGTGAGGGATCTGAAATAGGAATTGTTAGAAGATGCAGTACTTTCATCAGACTTGACACGCTTCACCAACTCCTTCCACATACTCCCTCAGCCGTCGGCACGCGGGACGAGGCAACTGACGGCGAGGGCGTGGACAGGGCGTCCGGCCTCAGCCTGAGGCTACGGGGCCCGAGATGCTGGCAGTGGTTTCCGCTCTTAGCACTCTCCAGCGGCACTTGTCGGCCACACAGTTTCCTTGCCACGACAGACGCGCTTAAGAAAGCTGCATCTACGTGATACTCTGCTATTCACAATAAAGTGCCTGGCAGAGGTTTCAATAAGCCACCTTCGCCGGCCGGAGTGGCCAAGCGGTTCTAGGCGCCACGTCGCAGGTTCGAATCTTGCCTCGGGCATGGATGTGTGTGACGTCCTTAGGTTGGTTAGGTTTAAGTAGTTCTCAGTTCTAGGGGACTGATGACCTCCGATGTTAACTCCCATAGTGCTCAGAGCCATTTGAATCATTTGAACCACCTCCAAACTGACTGTATACCGTTCCACTCTCGAACGGCACGCGGGAAAAATTAGGACTTAATTTTTTCTGTGCGAGCCCTGATTTCTCGTATTGTATCGTGATGATCATTTCTCCCTATGTATGTGGGTAGCAACAGAATTTTTTCACAATCAGAGGAGAAAACTGGTCATTGAAATTTCATGAGAAGATCCCGTCGCAACGAAAAACGCCTTTGTTTTAATGATTGCAGCTCCAATTCACGTATCATGTCTGTGGCACTATCTCTCCTATTTCGCGATGATACAAAACGTACTGACCTTCGTTTCACTTTTTCGATGTCATCCGTCAGTCTCATCTGATGCGGATCCCACACCACACAGCAATACTCCAGAATAGGGCGGACAAGCCTAGCGTAAGCAGTCTCTTTAGTAGACCTTTTGCACCTTCTAAGTGTTCCGCCAATGAATCGCAGTCTTTGGTTTGCTCTATCCTCAATATTATCACACAATATTAGGTTATTTGTATTGTAATCCCTAAGTATTTAGTTGAATTTACAGCCTTCAGATTTGTGTTACTTATCGCGTAATCCAAATTTTGCGGATTTATTTTAGTACTCATCTGAATAACTTCACTCTTTTCTTTATTCAGGATCATTTGCCATTTTTCGCACCATACAGATATCTTATCTAAATCATTTTGCAATTCGTTTTGATCATCTTATGACTTTACAAGACGATAAAAATATCATCTGCAAACAATCTAAGACTGATACTCAGATTGTCCCCTAAGTCGTTAATACAGATCAGGAACAATAGAGGACCCATAACACTTCCTTGGGGAACGCCGGATATTACTTCTGTTTAACTAGATGACTTCCCGTCTATTACTCCGAACTGTAACCTTTCTGACAGGAAATCACGAATCCAGTCGCACAACTGAGGCGATACTCCTTAGGCACGCAGTTTGGTTAGAAGACGCTTGTGATAAACAGCTAAGTTGAAGGAAAGAGGGAGAAATTGCGAAGAACATTATGGACTTGTGAGGGCTTGAACAGCGAACTGCTGGTACAACAACACTAGATAATGCTGTACAACGATCTGAGATACATACTAGCACAGGTTATTCGTTAACTGAACGGAGTCTTCACCACGTTTTTATTTTAAATATAATATAGTTAATTTATAGCGTTAAATGTCGCTCTGAACAAGCATATTATCCATATTCTGGATGTTGTATTGACTAACAGTACTCTGAAATAACGTGCTTTATCACATAGATTTCGAGATCGAGATTCGTTTCGTAATTTCCTTTGATTGAAAGAGGAGATTCTTTCGAAGTTGCTTGGCAAGATACAAACATCAGCAGGTCCATAACCCCAGAGATAGGTACACATATTTTACATAAAGTTTCGTAATAGCAAAATCTTCGTTGTGTATCTTGTGTTTACTTTCAGATAAAGACTGGTAGTCACGTTAAGATTTCTGGCCACTGGAGTAACGTTTCAGTCGTTGGCCATTGCGGCAAGAATTGCAGCAGACACATTATTTATAATAAATAATATCGACATTTCAGGTAACGCTTCTATTAAATTAATAAGAAAGAGCCGCAATCTTTTAGAAAACAAAAGGTGGAAAGAATTTGGAATGTGGAGGCGAACCTTCTGACTACTTCTTCACAACTCGGAACTCACGACGCTATCAACTGCGCTAAAGCTTCGACGTAGGAACTGCCCTGCCGCGTATTGCATACGCTAAGACGGTAACTACAAATGCCTGTACTTGATGTGTAACATAGGAACTGAAAGAGGTGCTTTCGATAGATCATTGTGACGCAGCACTACATTCGTAGCACACCAGTTCTAACACCGAATACACTACTGGCCATTAAAATTGCTACACCAACAAGACATGCAGATCATAAACAGGTATTCATTGGAGAAATATATTGTAATAGACTGGCATGTGGTTACATTTTCACGCGTTTTAGGTGTATAGATCCAAAGAAATCAGTACCCAGAACAACCACCTCTGACCGTAATAACGGCCATGACACTGCTGGGCATTGAGTCAAACTGAGCTCGGATGGTGTGCTCAGCTTCTAACACGATAGCACAGTTCATTAAGAGTAGTGACTGGCGTTTTGTGACGAGCCAGACGTTTTCAGTTGGTGAGAGACCTGAAGAACGTGCTGGCCAGGGCAGCAGTCGAACATTTTCTGTATCCAGAAAGGCCTGTATCCAGAAATGTAGGGTTTCGTAGGGATCGAATGAGGCGTAGAGCCACGAGTCGTAACACATCTGAAATGTAGCGTCCACTGTTGGAGGTGCTGTCAGTGCGAACAAGAGGTGACCAAGACGTGTAATCAATGGCACCCCATACCATCACGCCGGGTGATACGCCAGTATGGCGATGACGAATACACGCTTTCAATGTGCGTTCACCGCGATGTCGCCGAACGCGGATGCGACAATCATGATGCTGTAAACAGAACCTGGATTCATTCGAAAAAATGACGTTTTGCCGTTCGTGCACCGAAGTTCGTCGTTGAGCACAACATCGCAGGCGCTCCTGTCTGTGATGCAGCGTCAAGGGCAACCGCAGCCATGGTCTCCGAGCTGATAGTCCATGCTGCTGCAAACGTCGTCGAACTGTTCGTGCAGATGGTTGTTGTCTTGCAAACGTCGCCATCTGTTGACTCAGGGATCGATACGTGGCTGGGCGATCCGTTACAGCCATGCGGATCAGATAGCTGTCACCTCGATTGCTGGTGATACGAGGCCGTTGCGATCCAGCACGGCGTTCCGTATTACCCTCCTGAACCCACAGATTCCATATTCTGCTATCAGTCATTGGATCTCGACCAATGAGAGCAGCACTGTCGCGATACGATAAACCGCTGTCGCGATAGGCTACAATCCGATCTTTATCAAAGTCGGTAACGTGATGTTACGCATTTCTCCTCCAAACACGAGAAATCACAACAATGTTTCACCAGGCAACGCCAGTCAGCTGCTGTTTGTGTATGAGAAATCTGCTGAAAAATTTCCTCACGTCAACACGTTGAAGGTGTCGCCACCGGCGCCAACCTTGCGTGAATGCTCTGAAAAGATAATCATTTGCATATCACAACATCTTCTTCCTGTCAGTTAAAATTCGCGCCTGTAGCACGTCATCTTCGTGGTGTAGCAATTTTAATGGCCAGTAGTGTACATCAGCTACAGGAAGCCTTTAACTACCGATATGAAGTTTCCTGTCATTTTTATTACAGCAAAGAGTAGGTAAAACGAAGCGTTTCCGAGAGATCCTCAATTTGCTGATTCTCTGAAAGAGGTTGTATTCATACCACGTATTCTGTGAGAAAGACAGCCCTCCAAATACGATGTTTAACCCTTTCAGACTATGTGGTTCCGTTTGAAGTCACCTAGGATTTACACATTTTGTGGCGTCTGCACAGTATCTATAGCCTCCCTTTGCATCTCCAGTAGCTGCTACCCTTTAGCGGCTGTAGCTTTCACATGTTTCGAATTTTAGCAGTTAGACGAGCAAACGTAGGAGCCATTTTTGTATGCAGTGAACGATTGTCATTGTTTTCAAACTGGTATTGACTTGGTCTCTATAAGGCTGTTTTCCGCGTGAATTAGGCACAGAAATTTGTCGTGCTCCAGTTTATACTATGCGTATTGCGATAATAATTAAAGGTACGTATTTAATTTTCATAGTAGTCGTGTGGTTCCCTTGGAAACAACTGTGGCGCTATAGGCAACATGACAAGCTGTGACATGTTGTTGTATTTCCAGTTTCACAAGATGTACTCTAGCAGAACGAAGGAAGAGGAAATTCCGGCGTCCCTTCTGAAAGAGACTTCTCTCTATGCCGACTTAGATCGACTGTAGCAATGAAACTTGAGATGTGTTACTTGAAGACAGTGATCTCCATTTCCGAACGAAAAAAAAATCATTGTTCCCTTGCATTATTTCAGAGAGTGAGAGCAACAAGCCATTAGCAAAGAAAAAAAGATGACGGATGAAAAACATACAACAGAAACAAAACGTCTACCAATGCATGGCACCTCAAGGCACCATGTACACAGTATCACGAAGAAGGCACCCCACATAAGTAGGTGGAAGTGCGCTCTCCTCTGTGAAGTGGCGCTATGCCTATCTCCAGAAAGCAACTACCAGGTCACTCCTTTTCAAACGATCCCGTACATGCTGAGTTAATTTGTGTAACTGTTGTTTTTCTGTCTCAATGTATGCCTAGTTATCTAATAAAAACAAGAAAATTAAAAAAGTAATTTTTAATATTTCGAGTGTAAAAGGGTTGACACGGTTGCAATAATCTGGCATGCCAGATTCTTTATTTCAAGCTCCACATTGTAGAGGCCGTGGAACTCCACGCTATGGCGTCACCAGCTCCTCTCCCCCGTGCGTTTTAACTAAGGTGACCATCCGTCCCGTTTTTTTTCGGGACCCGATTTTTGTGTGTCTGTCCCGAATTTTTTCAAAGGTAATTCGGGACACCTGTTTGTCCCGAAATTAACAATCATGACCCAATGTGTCCCGAATTAGACATTCATTTCACCTGTATCGGTATATTTTATTATTAGTTTTAGTTATAATGGGAAATTGTTTGAAAGAGGTTATGGCAAATTTTCGAAACCGTTATCAAACTGTTTCTACTGTGCAAACACGGACTGCTAACAACACTGTTCCAGGTCAAAGATGGGTTGAAATGATTTCTCATTTCAGCCAGAATCATGTGCCATTGTCAAATGTATTCAAGCTAGTGGAGGTTCTTTTGTGTCTTCCTTGCACTAATGTTGCTACTGAAAGGGTATTTTCCCACATGAACAATGTATGGACAATTGACAAAAAACAGTTGGCTGTAGAAACCCTGAAAGCAATGTTAGTAAAATATGATGTTAATAAAATATGATGAAACTTGTGTCGAGTTTTTTGCATATGTTGTTGAAAAATAGAGACTTGATAAAGAAAATTCACAGCATTGATAAATACAGTTGCCCTGATCACACTCATTCATCTTAGAAGGTATTAATAAAATGTAAATGTGCTTTTCTTTGTAACAAATTCAATTGATATTTCGTATTTATTACATTTATTTGAAATGTTCTTTTCATATAATTAATAAATGAATAAATATAGCCTATTTTGCAAAATTTTTAATGTGTCCCGGATTTGAGCCTAGGAAATATGTTAATGTCCCGAATTTGAGTCTAGAAAATATGGTCGCCTTAGTTTTAACGTCCCATGAGAGGACAGGTTTGATCACCGGCATATGAGAGCGCAGAGGGCGCTCCTTCGTTCTAGTTACGAGCCATTCCTTCCCCCAGACTCGTACATGTGAACTAGTGATTTGTCTGCGGCTCTCTGGATGCTGGCGTGACTCTGAAGAGGAGAAGAGCCCCAGTTCAACCGAGTTACGAGCCTTGACAAAAGACGATCAGCAGCTGACAACTTGGCAGGTGCGGCGGGCAGGCGAGCTTCCTGCTCTGCGACTTCTTCCGGGCCTAGGCGGCCGCCTGGAACGCGCGACGGCGGCTGGAGGCTCCAGGGGGTCAGTGATCCCCGCGGTATGGAGTAACGGATCTCTCTCCACGCCCGAGCAGCTACAGCTACGCTACGTGAATGGGGGCGCTGGCCAAGCAGGAAGCTGAACTGGGTTACAAGGCGAGCTGTCTACCATAGTGGCGAGCAGCGCGTTGCGAAAACGCGGCGAGCGGCTGCTGCCGCCGACGAGGGGCGCGGATAAACACGGCCTCTCCAGGAGACGAGCACGTTTTACTTCCTCCTGCGTGATAAATTTATCTGTCTCCACATTAGAGCGGTCAGCATTTGACCACGATTTTATGGAGGGGGGGGGGGGGTGACCATCATTTGACCATGATCTGAAGGGTGTTTCAAGGCAGATTTAATTGCAATAAAGCTCTACTGCACAGTTACATCGCATTTCCTTAGAATGAGTGGTAATTGCACAAGTCTTTATCGAGGATGAGACAAAAAGGATTTGACAACTTTGGTTGGTTCAAATGGCTCTGAGCAATATTCGACTTATCTTCTGAGGTCATCAGTCGCCTAGAACTTAGAACTTATTAAACCTAACTAACCTAAGGACATCACATACATCCATGCCCGAGGCAGGATTCGAACCTGAAACCGTAGCGGTCGCACGGTTCCAGACTATAGCGCCTAGAACCGTACAGCCACTCCGGTCGGTGACAACTTTGGAATGATACAGAAATTTATTGAGGTAACTTAGAGAAGTCAACTAAATACCTAGGTATTACAATTACGAACAAATTGGAAGGACCACATAGCAAATGTTGTGGGGAAGGCTAACAAAAGATTGCGTTTTATTGGCAGGACACTTATAAAATGTAACAAACCTACTAAGGAGATTTCCTACACTACGCTTGTCCGTCCTCTTTTAGAATACTGCTGCGCGGTGTGGGATCCTTGCCAGATAGGACTGACGGAGTACATCGAAAAAGTTCAAAGAAAGGCAGCACGTTTTGCATTATCACGAAATGATACAGGGTTTGGGGTGGACATCATTTAAAGAAAGGCGATTTTCGTTGCGGCGGGATCTTCTCACGAAATTCACATCACCAGCTTTCTCCTCCGAATACGAAAATATTTTAAATACTTTTGAATACATTATGGGAGTGGCAGCGATCAATGTGTTACAGATATTTACTAGTAAAAACAGTCTTGATCACGATGTATTTATCAAGGTGACCGGTTTCGACCACTGCTGTGGTCATCTTCAGACCATTGCGTAAGAACCTCTTTCTGTTTGAGTCTCTATGGCACCAGCACCAGCTCGCATCTTTGCGCCTGTAGTGCTTTCGCCCTGGCTGTGTCTTGCTTGAATGCCACTAGCAGCGCCAACGCAGTGCATATTTAAAACGGCTACTTTCACTGGTGCGGAGTGAGCTCGGTGTCTCTTTTGGTTTCATGAAACGAACTTGAAAATTTTTTAATTCCACATATCGATGGAGACGACCCAGATGGGTTGGCTTAGCGCAAACAAGACGCTGCACCACCTCATTTCCTGAAGGAAGTTGGTGGTTTCCCTGATAATCGCTTTCCAGGTCTGTGGATTGGCCGTGAAGATCCAGTCGCATGGCCGCCCCTCTCCCCTGACTTGAAACCACTGGATTTCTTTCTTCGGAGTTTCTTCAAAGACCGTGTGTCTCGCCCTACCAAACAAGTTAGCCGATCAGAAAAATCGAATCTACGCTGCCGCTTCACAATTTACTCCCGATATGCTGCAACGAGTGTGGGAGGAAACTGATTATTGGTGTGGATGTTTGCCGTGTCACAAACGGTAGTCACATCGAACCAAAATGACACTTGACACTTTTATGTTTAACTGGAGGTTGTTTGCTACAAAATGAGACGTCTACCAATTTCTTAAGCTATCTCTATAAATTTTTATGTCATTCCAAAGTTGTTGAGTCCTTTTTGACTCGCCCAGTATTTTCAAGACAATCACTCCAGTATCTGCATCTAATGCGTCACATGGTTGTTTTGTTGCAATGTGCAGTATGTGGTTCGAGCATTTCGTTTCAACAAATGCCTGTTGTCTTTCTGAAGCAGTTTAAACACAGAATTATGCTTCCGGGAATTTACATTTTCATTATTGGCACAGTATGTAGTCAGGTTCTTTACATCCGTATTACGTAAAATCATGAAAGCTCAATCCGACTGTAGATAGCATCAGCTGTCTCACGAGCCTCCGCAGTGTAGTCAAAAAGCCTATGGATTACCCGCTTTTACAACCAGTGGCAATATCTTCCTGTTTTCTTTCTTGGAGACAACGGTGCAATGGCGAAAAGGCTGCTTGATTTTGTTGGATCTTTCAAGACACCAATGAAGCTCTTAACACTTCTTGGAGCCAAAATATTTTACACAATTACGTCTGCGTTATTCATGTCATCATCCTAGCGAAGTTAATCATGTGAAACAAATTCGCTAATTTATCTCCACAATCCGTACACCTACAGCTGATATCAGGTTTGACAGAATGAAAAATACTGTCCGTAGCTCCCCTGCATCGTTTTTAATGTCCTAGCTACCGTTATGGAAGTATTTGAGTAAATTTTAGGGCGCCTTCTCTTTCGTTCCACTAATGATCTTCTGCACAAGAATGTGGACAGCAGGCGCATCAGTCCTATGAGAGATACTGAAGTCACTCTTACATATCACACAATAAGCCAGACTTTATACCAATTAGCTTCCTTTCGGAGTATGCTGATACAACAGCTCCATACTTAACAATCATATACAGCCGTACCCAAAGACTGGAAAGTTGCTCAGGTCACACCAACATTCAACAAAAGTAGTAGGAGTAATCCACTAAATTACAGGCCCATATCATTAACGCCGATATGCAGCAGAATTTCGGAACATATATTGTGTTCGAACATTATGAATTACGTCAAAGAGAACGGTCTATTAACACACAGTCAACACGGATTTAGAAAACATTGTTCTTGTGAAACATATCTAACTCTTGACTCGCATGAAGTGTTGAGCGCTACTGACAAGGGATTTCAAATGGATTCCGTATTTCTGGATTTCCGGAAGACTTTTGACACTGTCCCAGACAAGCGGCTTGTAGTGAAATTGCGTGCTTACGGAATATCTTCTCAGTTATAAGACTAGATTCGAGATTTCCTGTCAGAAAGGCCACAGTTCGTAGTAACCGACGGAAAGCCCTCGAGTAAAACAGAAGTGATTTCTGGCGTTCCCCACGGTAGTGTTACGGGCTCTCTGCTGTTCCTTATCTACCTAAATAATTTGGGAGACAATCTGAGAAGCCGTCTTAGGTTTCTTGCAGATGACGGTGTCGTTTACGGACTAGAAAAGTCATCAGGAGATCAAAACAAATTGCAAAACTATTTAGAAAAGAGGTCTGAATGGTGTGCGAATTGGCAGTTGACCGTAAATAACGAAAAGTGTGCGATCATGCACATGAGTGCTAAAAGGAGTCCGTTAAACTTCGGTTACAACTACAAATCAGTCAGATCTCAAGGCCCTGGATTCAACTAAATACCTAGAAATTACAATTACGAACAACTTAAATTGGAAGGAACACACAGAAAATGTTGTGGCGGAAGGCTAATCAAAGACTGCGTTCTCTTGGCAGGAAACTTAGAAAATGTAACAGACCTACTAAAGAGACTGCCTACACTACGTCTGTCCGTCCTCTTTTAGAATACTGCTGCGTGGTGTGGGATCCTTGTTGTTGTTGTTGTTGTGGTCTTCAGTCCTGAGACTGGTTTGATGCAGCTCTCCATGCTACTCTATCCTGTGCAAGCTTCTTCATCTCCCAGTACCTACTGCAACCTACATCCTTCTGAATCTGCTTAGTGTACTCATCTCTCGGTCTCCCTCTACGATTTTTACCCTCCACACTGCCCTCCAATGCTAAATTTGTGATCCCTTGATGCCTCAAAACATGTCCTACCAACCGATCCCTTCTTCTAGTCAAGTTGTGCCATAAACTTCTCTTCTCCCCAATCCTATTCAATACCTCCTCATTAGTTACGTGATCTATCCACCTTATCTTCAGTATTCTTCTGTAGCACCACATTTCGAAAGCTTCTATTCTCTTCTTGTCCAAACTAGTTATCGTCCATGTTTCACTTCCATACATGGCTACACTCCAAACAAATATTTTCAGAAATGACTTCCTGACACTTAAATCTATATTCGATGTTAACAAATTTCTCTTCTTCAGAAACGCTTTCCTTGCCATTGCCAGTCTACATTTTATATCCTCTCTACTTCGACCATCATCAGTTATTTTACTTCCTAAATAGCAAAACTCCTTTACTACTTTAAGTGTCTCATTTCCTAATCTAATTCCCTCAGCATCACCCGATTTAATTGGACTACATTCCATTATCCTCGTTTTGCTTTTGTTGATGTTCATCTTATATCCTCCTTTCAAGACACTGTCCATTCCGTTCAACTGCTCTTCCAAGTCCTTTGCCGTCTCTGACAGAATTACAATGTCATCGGCGAACCTCAAAGTTTTTACTTCGTCTCCATGAATTTTAATACCTACTCCAAATTTTTCTTTTGTTTCCTTTACTGCTTGCTCAATATACAGATTGAATAACATCGGGGAGAGGCTACAACCCTGTCTCACTCCTTTCCCAACCACTGCTTCCCTTTCATGCCCCTCGACTCTTATGACTGCCATCTGGTTTCTGTACAAATTGTAAATAGCCTTTCGCTCCCTGTATTTTACCCCTGCCACCTTTAGAATTTGAAAAAGAGTATTCCAGTCAACATTGTCAAAAGCTTTCTCTAAGTCTACAAATGCTAGAAACGTAGGTTTGCCTTTTCTTAATCTTTCTTCTAAGATAAGTCGTAAGGTCAGTATTGCCTCACGTGTTCCAACATTTCTACGGAATCCAAACTGATCCTCCCCGAGGTCCGCATCTATCAGTTTTTCCATTCGTCTGTAAAGAATTCGCGTTAGTATTTTGCAGCTGTGACTTATTAAACTGATAGTTCAGTAATTTTCACATCTGTCAGCACCTGCTTTCTTTAGGATTGGAATTATTATATTCTTCTTGAAGTCTGAGGGTATTTGGCCTGTCTCATACATCTTGCTCACCAGCTGGTAGAGTTTCGTCATGACTGGCTCTCCCAAGGCCGTCAGTAGTTCTAATGGAATGTTGTCTACTCCGGGGGCCTTGTTCCGACTCAGGTCTTTCAGTGCTCTGTCAAACTCTTCACGCAATATCGTATCACCCATTTCGTCTTCATCTACATCCTCTTCAATTTCCATAATATTGTCCTCAAGTACATCACCCTTGTATAAACCTTCTATATACTCTTTCCACCTTTCTGCCTTCCCTTCTTTGCTTAGAACTGGGTTGCCATCTGAGCTCTTGATATTCATACACGTGGTTCTCTTCTCTCCAAAGGTCTCTTTAATTTTCCTGTAGGCAGTATCTATCTTACCCCTAGTGAGATAAGCTGCTACATCCTTACATTTGTCCTCTAGCCATCCCTGCTTAGCCTTTTTGCACTTCCTGTCGATCTCTTTTTTGAGACGTTTGTATTCCTTTTTGCCTGCTTCATTTACTGCATTTTTATATTTTCTCCTTTCATCAATTAAATTCAATATTTCTTCTGTTACCCAAGGATTTCTAGCAGCCATCGTCTTTTTACCTACTTTATCCTCTGCTGCCTTCACTACTTCATCCCTCAGAGCTACCCATTCTTCTTCTACTGTATTTCTTTTGCCTATTCCTGTCAATTGTTCCCTTATGCTCTCCCTGAAACTCTGTACAACCTCTGGTTCTTTCAGTTTATCCAGGTCCCATCTCCTTAATTTCCCACATTTTTGCAGTTTCTTCAGTTTTAATCTACAGGTCATAACCAATAGATTGTGGTCAGAGTCCACATCTGCCCCTGGAAATGTCTTACAACTTAAAACCTGGTTCCTAAATCTCTGTCTTACCATTATATAATCTATCTGATACCTTTTAGTATCTCCAGGGTTCTTCCACGTATACAACCTTCTTTCATGATTCTTAAACCAAGTGTTACCTATGACTAAGTTGTGCTCTGTACAAAATTCTACTAGGCGGCTTCCTCTTTCATTTCTTAGCCCCAATCCATATTCACCTACTATGTTTCCTTCTCTCCCTTTTCCTACACTCGAATTCCAGTCACCCATTACTATTAAATTTTCGTCTCCCTTCACTATCTGAATAATTTCTTTTATTTCATCGTACATTTCTTCAATTTCTTCGTCATCTGCAGAGCTAGTTGCCATATAAACTTGTACTACTGTAGTAGGTGTGGGCTTCGTATCTATCTTGGCCACAATAATGCGTTCACTATGCTGTTTGTAGTAGCTTACCCGCATTCCTATTTTCCTATTCATTATTAAACCTACTCCTGCATTACCCCTATTTGATTTTGTGTTTATAACCCTGTAATCACCTGACCAGAAGTCTTGTTCCTCCTGCCACCGAACTTCACTAATTCCCACTATATCTAACTTTAACCTATCCATTTCCCTTTTTAAATTTTCTAACCTACCTGCCCGATTAAGGGATCTGACATTCCACGCTCCGATCCGTAGAACGCCAGTTTTCTTTCTCCTGATAACGACATCCTCCCGAGTAGTCCCCGCCCGGAGATCCGAATGGGGGACTATTTTACCTCCGGAATATTTTACCCAAGAGAATGCCATCATCATTTAATCATACAGTAAAGCTGCATGTCCTCGGGAAAAATTACGGCTGTAGTTTCCCCTTGCTTTCAGCCGTTCGCAGTACCAGCACAGCAACGCCGTTTTGGTTAATGTTGCAAGGCCAGATCAGTCAATCATCCAGACTGTTGCCCCTGCAACTACTGAAAAGGCTGCTGCCCCTCTTCAGGAACCACACGTTTGTCCTTACGAGATAGAATTGACGGAGTACTTCGAAAACGTTCAAAGAAGGGCAGCACGTTTTGTATAATCGCGAAATAGGCGGGAGTTAACAGCTTTCAGTCAGTTAATACTAGGCAGAAATCAAATCTGCATGTGGAATGCACTTCCTTGACTTTTGTGCAGAAAGGAGTGCAGTGTTCTACTGCATCCATTTTCAATAAGCTACCACAAGAACTCAAAAATCTTAGCAGTAGCCCAAACCCTTTTAAGTCTGAACTGAAGAGTTTCCTCCTGGCTCACTCCTTCTGTTCTGTCGAGGAGCTCCTGGAAGAGTTGAAAAATTAAGCAAATTCCAGTGTTACGTTGTTGATTTTCTTTATTTAAACTTACGACTTGTCGCCTGAATATGTTTCTTACATTTCATTTTATATTTTGCTACTATCGTGTTATAATTTCATGTATTGACTCGTTCTATGACCATGGAGACTTCTCCTTAATTTGGTCCCACGGAACAATAAATAAATAAATAATATAAAAGAATGTCACTGAAATGATATAGGATTTGGGGCTGGACATCATTAAAACAAATGCGTTTTTCGTTGCGGAGGAATCTTTTCACGAAATTCCAATCACCAACTTTATGCGAATATTTTGTTGACGCCGACCCACATAGGGTGAAACGACCACCATGATAAACTAAGAGAAATCAGACCGGGCACAGAATGATATAGTATTTCTTTCCGCGCGCTATGCGGGATTGGAACAACAGAAAATTGTGAAGGTGGTTCCATGAACCCTCTGCCAAGCACTTAAATGTGATTTGCAGAGTATACATGTAGATGTAGATGACAATCAGCTGTGATGTAAACAATGTAGCGAATGTGTTTGAACATGAACGTCTCTGTGATCCAGTTTCGCGTTCCTTATTACTTCCACGGCTATCGATACGAGGCTAGCTCCTCTGTGGGTGGAAGTGAGACGCAGGGACGCTTGCAGACTCTGCCGCGCTGGCTCATCACGGCTGTTCCGCGGAACACCCGCGGCCGAGACTGCAAGCCGGCAGCTGACAGCCGAGTAAGCCACCACTGCTCTTACTATCCATCCCACTGCCGCAGAGGTTTTTCTCCCACGGCACTTCTTCCCTCTGATCTTCAAATCGCTACCCTCATTCGCGTTTCGTCCACTATCTATCACCTGACGGACCGTATTAATGCCTAGTCTTACCCAGACGCACGGATACATCACAGCCCTGCATCCTGTGATCCACCACTTAGATAACTAACATGTTTGACGGAGGTGGCACGGTGTTATTCACTGCGCGAAGGCAGCACAAGACTGTTCATTTACTTATTTAGGACTCTAGTCGGAGTCACGAACGATAGCGATCGAGTTTAGTCTTGTACTATGCACCTACGTCACGCATTCTCCGACAGCCAATGAGCGTCCAGTGGTGTTCTGACATATCTGCTGTGAGTGTCGGAGCGGGTTATAATCGCTGGGGGATTTTCTGTGCCTCGTGATGACTGGTTGTTGTGTGACGTCCTTAGAACTACTTAAACCTAACTAACCTAAGTTCTAGGGGACTGCTGACCATAGATGTTAAGTCCCATACTGCTCAGAGCCATTTGAACCATTTTATAATCGCTGATGTTCGTGGTAAGCGGGAAACTCCAGCAAACGAGGGACGTAGTTTGCACGATTCAAGCGCAACGCGTGTTGTACGCCCGTAACGCAACTGTCACTGGGAACCGACTACAATACAGTCACCTTCTGCGTCTCAACGTGCGGGAACCGCCATCGTTCGTGAAACGGACTATAGCTGTTCCCAGGCACGCGGTTGCTGGAAGTCAGCCTGGTTGAATGGAAATCAAACAAGAGAGAAAGCACCTGTAATTCCTCCTCTCTCTCACTGATCACAGCAACGACATCGGCGAATCTATCACTGATATCTCTCTCCCTGAATTTTAATCCCACTCTTGAACTTTTGTTTTATTCCCGATATCGTTTCTTCGATGTACGAATTGAACAGTACGGACGAAAGACTAAAGCCCTGTCTTACACCATTTCAATATGAGCATATCGTTCTTTGTCTTCCATTCTTACAGTCCTCTCTTGCTTCTTGGAAACATTGCATATCGTCCGTCTTTCCGTATAGTTTACTCCAACTTCTATCAGAATTTCGAACGTTTTGCGCCATTTTACTTTGGACACCTTTTATTTTTCCAAGTCGTCAAATCCTGTGAACATGTCGTCTTTAGACAACCTTGCATTATCAGCCGCATCGCCAGGACTGCAGTTTGATGTTCTTACCTTTCCGAAAATAAATCTGATCGTCGTCTAATTGGTCTTCAACCTTCGTTTCCATATATGTCACAATCAAAAGTCTCCTTTTTCACACAGCAAACAGTTCTCTGAGATGATGATTCTACATAACAGAGAATCGAAGCATTTGGGATGTGGTAATACAGAAGGATATTGAAAATCAGGTGGAGTGATGAAGTCAGGAATGACGAAGTTATAATACCTTTGTTTGTGTGGCCATCTTCCGCAGCAGCTGTTAACATGTGTTACTATACTTTATCTGTCTTGAGCTGACTGCAATCTAATTCAAAAGAACTACCCCAGACGCGTTTCTCTTTTATTTACAACAAGGGAAGGAGCAGATAAAGTAAAGAAACAACGTAAGTAGCTTACAGCCCAACTTTATAAAGAAAACGCTGTTTTTAACCTGAAACAATAAAAAAAATGTACAAACGTATGTATCCAAATTACAGAATAGCACAGAAGGTGCTTTGTAAGTAAAAGCGAAATGCGTCTGGTGTTACTCTTTTGAATTAAATTGCAGTTAGCTCAAGACAGATTACCTGTAATAACAAATAACGTTCTCCGAAGAATCGGCAAGGAAAGGAAAATATGCAGAACACTGACGAAAAGAAGGGATAGGATGATAGGACATCTTTTAAGACATTAAGTAATAACTTCCTTGACCCTAGAGGGAGGTGAAAAGGGTAAGGACTGTAGAAGAAGACAGAGATTGGAATACGTCCAGCAAATAACTGAGGACCCAGATTGCAAGAGCTACTCTGAGATGTAAAGACCGGAGAGCAGTTCGTGGCGAGCTGCGGCTCGGAAGACTGGTGAGTCAAAGAAAAGAACCACACCTACTGTCCTTCAGACTCAATTAATTCCCCCCCCCCCCTCCCCCTCTCAATCTGGTGCGTTCCAGCAGCGAATGGTTTTCGGGATAACAATAGTTGGTAGGGCCCCGTATGATCTCGAAATTCCCTAATATTTCACATCACAATAATTTCGCGAGTGTGTGAGAGTGGAACATACCTCTTGAAATGCCAGAAGTGACCAATAACACCTGTCTTGGTCCTGCTGCCACTGGGAGCATTTCTAACCAGTAGTTTCTGTGATTCACCCATGCCTACTAAACAACCTGGTAACATGCTGCTGCTCTTCCAGAGGAATGCTCAACAGTCTGTCAGACGAGGCTTTTATGACGTTACCTCTTTCGTGAGTGAATGAAACTGCCTTGTGAAATCAGTCAAAAATCCGTTTTTCCTATAACTCTTTTTACGCGTTCCTTGCGCTGTAGGTCATCCCGATTCGATTTTTCGATTTTCACGACTTCCAGTGATTGATTGCCATTCGATGAATACCCGTTGGCAGACAGATTCGTGGAAAGTCTGTTGTCTTTGTTCCTGAAGCTCTCTTCCCAATCAGAACGATCAGCTAGCCCTTTAAAATGGGTATCAAAGACAAAGTGGATGTCTGTGGCGAAATCTACAGCACACTACCAGCAAGTTCTCATGCTCAACTCGAAATGTCACGCGTGTTCCACCTCAGATAATTAGTAGTTAGATTAAGAGCTACACCTGAAATAGCACAGGAACCATGAAACGGTCAGCTGATAACCTATTTTACTTTTTTCTCGTGGGCTGAAATCTTGAGGCTGGAAAAGTCAGCCCAGACTATCTGTCGAATCCACAAAATAAAGTTATCGCTTCTTCATGAACTATTGTGCCGGCGGAGGTTCGAGTCCTCCCTCGGGCATGTGTGTGTGTGTGTGTGTGTGTGTGTGTGTGTGTGTGTGTGTGTGTGTGTGTGTGTTTGTCCTTAGGATAATTTAGGTTAAGTAGTGTGTAAGCTTAGGGACTAATGACCTTAGCAGTTAAGTCCCATAAGATTTCACACACATTTGAACATTTGAACTGTTGTGTAGGGTGTTTGACAGCTCATGTTACACACTTCTAGAGCTTGTAGAGGGGACTTAGTACATCATGTTTTACATAGGAACCCATGTCCAGAAACGTTTTCCAACGACACTGCAGAGCGTCAAAGTTATAGGCACAGGCGCATGTAAATGTGTGTATATACATGATGATTCCGTGATGTTACAAACTTTCTAGGATGAAGGAGAAGAATAAATGTACCAATTTAAGGTAAGGGTGCCTGTACCGGAAACAAAAGAGCGGAAAGTTATAAGCGAAAACCGTTCTGATCCCTCTGAGATGTACTGATACTTTTGTTACCAATATTGTACGGTAGGCAACTTTCAGAGGTGCTAGTATGGGCAAAACAAGAACTATGAGTACTTGTTCGTCTTCGCTACAGTGAAACACATCTCCTCTACTGAATAAGTGCTCATAACTGTTAAAGTATGCATTTTAGAGCCTATGTTTACTAGACATTTTTTCTTTATTTGATCCATTCTAACACCTCTGTAGATTGCCTACCCTACAATCTTAGCAACAACAGTACCACTGCATGTATTACTCTGTCAGAGGTCGTTTGTTTCCGGTATAGAGACCCTTACCTCAAACTGATACATTTGCCCTTCTTTCTCCATCATCCTAAAAAATTTTGTAACATCATCACGGAATCACTTTATACATACATAAATTTACAGGCCCTGGTGCCTTTAACTTAGACGCTCTGTAGCGTCGTAGGATGACGTTTCCGGATATAAGTTCCAGTGTAAAAATGGTCTACTATGTCCCCTCTACTAGCTCTAGACGTGTGTAACATGAACTATGAAACACCTTGTATACTAACAGAATATGACAGCAAGAAACACTTGGTTCAAATGGCTCTGAGCACTATGGGACTTAACTTCTAAGGTCATCAGTCCCCTAGAACTTAAACCTAACTAACCTAAGTACATCGCACACATCCATGCCCCGAGGCAGGATTCGAGCCTGCGACCGTAGCGGTCGTGCGCTCCCAGACTCTAGCGCCTAGAATCGCTCGGCCACAAGAAACACTTCCTTTAATATATTTCTTTCAATAAACATTTACATTCGTTACATTAACAGCCTTTCAGTTCATGGGGTAGGCTGTCCTCGTGACGTCATCATTTTCGTCGTCACGACCTTCAGCATACTGTGGAGCCGTGCGTGTCTGGGAGAAGGAGCGCAGCTCCGTGGCCTAGAGCAACAGCCAACGCAGCAAGTGTCGAATGGCGCCAGACAGCTGTCAGAGCCGGCCCACCGTCTAGTGGAGGCGCTGCGTCCGGCCTCCCGACTTCATGCACACACAAACGACTTCCCGCACAACGTGCGTACTCCTCTCTGTTACCCACTTGACGAATCTTTTATGTCCAGACGGCAGTCGTCATTCGTCGCTAACAGACACAGGTAGTCGCTTATCGCTTCTACAAAGTGATACGTTACACTGCAAACTGCATTTCAGCACGCCGGCCGGAGTGGCCAAGCGGTTCTAGGCGCTACAATCTGGAACCGCGCGACCGCTACGGT
The DNA here is from genome assembly GCF_023897955.1 of Schistocerca gregaria. NCBI lineage: Eukaryota > Metazoa > Arthropoda > Insecta > Orthoptera > Acrididae > Schistocerca > Schistocerca gregaria. The sequence continues at coordinate 2,953,787 of NC_064920.1, read as the reverse complement.
CGCAGGTTCAAATCCTGCCTCGGGCATGGATGTGTGTGATGTCCTTAGGTTAGTTAGGTTTAAGTAGGTCAAAGTTCTAGGGGACAGATGACCTCGTGCTTAGAGCCATTTGAACCATTTTTTTTGCATTTCAGCACAGAGGAAACCGACAGAAGGAAAACAAACGCTAAATTACAGTTATTAGTTTGGTGCATAAGTTCATAACGATTTTGTTTCGCATGTTGGCACTTCGGTTTTTTTTTTTTTTTTTTTGTGGTTACCGATTGTCATTCTTAATTCGTTGTTCACTATCAATTGTCGTAAGGAGAGTGACCAAAATACAACTTACATGTTTATTTCACACTACAATAGTGAAGCCACAGTAACAGTACCTATTTATTTAAAAAAATTATGTACTGTGACTATGGCTTCATTATTGTAGTGTCAAGTAAACATTGTAGTTCACTGCTGCTATTTGAGTTTACGTATTGCCATTTTGTCATTTGGAGATGATGAGTGGAGGTGCCGACCCTAAGAAATGGAGTGTCAAGTGAAAGAAGCGGAAAATTTCCGACGTATTCTTCTGTCTGAGTTTAACAGAGGGGAGATGAGAGCGGAGGCAGCCACAGCCATTTGCGCCGTGTATGGGGGTAATGCCACTGGACAGAGAGCGGCAAGAAAATGGTGTTCTCGTTTAAGGAGCAGCGTTTTGACATTCGTGACTCTCCACGTTCAGGACGAGCTTCGCAGTTTGATTAAGATCGTTTAAACGCGTTAATCCACAATGATGCACGTCAGTGTAATAGAGACCTGGTGAATATGATATTTAAAGTCTAACGTAATTCCCCACAATGAAATGAACAACAGAAAACTCTTTCCGAAAGTGGCGAGGCGAATAGACACTGGAGTCTCGGTGTCTGCCCTTGCCAATGACGCAGATCATTATCTGTCTTTTATGGTTGCTGAAGGTCGATGAACTTGGCGCAAGGCGCAGAGGTTTTGCCACTATTTACCGCGGCATCTGCGCACTTTCACTGTCTAGACACGTCTCCTGTTATTTATAGGAGCATTGTCTGCACGAGCTGACGTCACACGCCAGCAGGCAAACTGTTTCCCAATCTTACATAAAGCACATGTGAATCCTCGAGAGGTTCTTCACCTCAAGCTCACGAGACGCTTTCGTAACCGGAGGGCGTCGATCGATTCGGAAGACCCGGCGACATACTCTGATCCCTCCACTGGGTCGGTCACAACGAAAGTGACGATGATTTTCTCTGAGCGTTCTCAGTAGAAAAATCAGAACGATGAGAGCTCGTAATTTCGCACAATTAATTTAAAGTGGTGCAAAATCTGACATTTCTACTGTCAAAGGAAGTATCGTACAGCAGCCTAATCAAAGACTTGCTATTTTACTGACTGAAAGCTCTGCTTACACTATGCTTCCTCGTCCGACAAATTGTTGAGTGCTACGATATTCTTTCAATTGAAAGGAGGGTATAAGATGAACATCAACAAAAGCAAAACGAGGATAATGGAATGCAGTCGAATTAAGTCGGGTGAGGCTGAGGGAATTAGATTAGGAAATGAGACACTTACAGAAGTAAAGGAGTTTTGCTATTTGGGGAGCAAAATAACTTATGATGGTCGAAGTAGAGAGGATACAAAATGTAGACTGGCAATGGCAAGGAAAGCGTTTCTGATGAAGAGAAATTTGTTAACATCGAGTATAGATTTAAGTGTTAGGAAGTCATTTTTGAAAGTATTTGTATGGAGTGTAGCCATGTATGGAAGTGAAACATGGACGATAAACAGTTTGGACAAGAAGAGAATAGAAGCTTGTGAAGTGTGGTGCTACAGAAGAATGCTGAAGATTAGATGGGTAGATCACATAACTAATGAGGAGGTATTGAATAGAACTGGGGAGAAGAGGAGTTTGTGCACAACTTGATTAGAAGAAGGGACCGGTTGGTAGGACATGTTCTGAGCCATCAATGGATGACCAATTTTGTACTGGAGCGCAGCGTGGAGGGTAAAAATCGTAGAGGGAGACCACGAGATGAATACACTAAGCAGATTCAGAAGGATGTACGCTGCCGTAGGTACTGGGAGATGAAGAAGCTTGCACAGAATAGAGTAGCATTGAGAGCTGCATCAAACCAGTCTCAGGACTGAATACCACAACATATATGTTATATATATACAATGATATAACATATATATATATATATATATATATATATATATATATATATATATATATATATGTGTGTGTGTGTGTATGTAATAATGATATATATACAATGATATTGTTAACAAGTACGACACGCAGAAAACGTCGAAATCAAACAAGGGTACTTTGCTTTGTGTTGGCAAACGAAATTGGGAGGAGACTATCACGGTTGTGATAACCAAGTTGTGACGACGACAATTAAAACAAAAACGATTTTCGTTAGTGCGAAATTTCTTCACGAAATTTAAACCAACAACTTCCTCTTGCGAATGTCAAAATATTTCGTGACCTACCACTCTCGCCGAAAAGAATAGATCATTTTTCGCACGTTCTGTTCAAGAGTAAACCGGTAGAGATGCACACCGAAGTGAGAAAAGTCACAAGATACCTCCTAGTATCGTGTCGGAGGACCTTTCGCCCGCTGTAGTGCAGCAACTAGACATGGGACGGACTCAACCCGTCGTTGCTAGTTCCCTGCAGAAATATTGAGCTATGCTGCCTCTATCGCCTTCCACGATCGCGAAAGTGTTGCCGGTGCAGGATGTTGTGCACCAATTGACGTCTCGATTATGTCCCATAAATGTTCGGTGGGATTCACGTCGAGTGATCTGGACGGCCAAATCATTCTCGCAAATTATCCAGAATGTCCTTTAAACTAGTCGCGAACTGTTGTAATCCGGTGGCATTACATCGTTGTTTGAGAACATGAATTCAGTGAACGTCATTGGTCTCCAAGTAGCCGAACATAACCATTTCCAGTAGCCGAACTAGCCATTTCCAGTCTTTGACCGATGCAGTTGGACCCGAGGAGCCACTTGATTCCATCATTATGTTGCTTTGTTGACGTCTTGGGGTCCATGGTTTCGGAACGGGGGGAGGGGGGGGGGAGAGTCTGCGCAACACTCTACCACTATAATTAGCGGCTACCAGCTGAAATCGGGACTTTTCAGACCAGGACACGGTTTTCCAGTCGTCTATAGTCCAATAAATATGGTCACGGGCCCAGGAGAGGCTTAGCAGGCCATGTCGTGTTGTGAGCAAAGACACTCGCGCCGGTCGTCTGCCATAGCCCCCATTTAAACACGGATTACCTGAGTTCAAACATGACAGCTCCGCCAACACACTGCCCTGCCCTTTGGTACCTCGAGTTCACGATACTATCGCCATCTCTATACGGTCTCCCATGACTGTTGACGCAACAGTGTAGTTTAAAAGTAGTGTCTTGCACCATTTGCCAAACACATACATGCTGAATGCTATTTAATCACGTAGATGTAGAGTCTTAATTTTGCACGAACTAATATCAATGTATTTTTAATCTTTTAATAGCTACTGGCAAAGTTTTATTGCTGTGTACAACTTTCGGTCTACTTGTTTTTGACATTTCAGTGAGAGAGAACTAATCATATCTGGTATTGTTTGCAGAAATAGTTACAGTTACTGTTTATATGACTGCCGGCCGTAATGGCCATGCGGTTCTAGGCGCTACAGTCTGGAACCGTGCGACCGCTACGGTCGCAGGTTCGAATCCTGCCTCGGGCATGGATGTGTGTGATGTCCTTAGTTAGGTTTAATTAGTTCTAAGTTCTAGGGGACTGATGACCTCAGATGTTAAGTTCAATAGTGCTCAGAGCCATTTGAACCATTTTTATTTTTTTTGTTGATATGACTAATCCGTGTGCTACATAAGTTAGTGTATCTTAGGAAAGGTTCCGAAGATAATGACCAAGTGAAAATAAACTTACGGTTTAGTCATGGCCGAAGGGAAACAGTTTGGCTCGTTGTTTCCAAATTATCGAAAAGCTTTTCATTCATTTCACCTCGACGCCTTCTTTCGTATCGGATATCTAACCAGATTTTTTACTGGATCGATGTTATGTACGAGTATTGAAAACATATTGAATACTATCAACTGAGAGCTTAGACTAATGTAGGTTAATTCTTACAAAGAAGAAAACAGCAACCAGCCACTATTAATACTGCTATTTATTTAGGTAAATAGCGCCGTTACCGGTTTCGATCTGGCAAGTTCATCATCAGACGGCTGTTCACATGATTTTCAAGATACACTTCATATTATCGTCCGTTTTCGACTTTTGTTATTCTACTGTGGTGAAGTATTTTTGGTTTGTTTTTGCCCTACGGTAGAAAACAGTGTTAGATGCGCCCTATGTTAAAATAACCAACCTCCAAACGATGAAATACAGCGTAAATTAATGTGTAAGATTACGTGGTTGCTATACATACGTAAAAAAATTCCGCTCGGAAACCGGTAACCGGTAAACTAAATAAATAGCGGTATTAATAGTGGCTGGTTGCTGTTTTCTTCTTTGTAAGAATTAACCTACATTAATTGTACACAGCCACGGTCTCACCAAGTCAGTTTTAGACAAAATAGGATGAGAGCTGAGACATTTAATGCTATAATTCTTTGCTCTTCTTTTTTAATGATTCATGATTCAATAACTCAGCTTATGGCATGTCATTAGCGCCATAATTTGTGGAGACGCTTGTCAGAGTTGTACCTGTAAACAACTAAACACGCCTTTAGAATTCTGAATGGACCAAGACAGCCGTAATACAGCCAAGTAATTTTTGTTACATTGATCTGACGTAAAAAGAATTATATTCCGTACAGGTACACATTGCAAATTCAGGTATGTCATAAAAGGTTTATTGCATTGATGCCATTTAGGACTGCTGTACTCTGAACACTCAAACTGTTTGCAAACGTTTTGTTTTGTTAATAACGCGGTACCTGCTAATGTAGGTGATGGTTTGAGGATGAACGAAAATATTCGAATATCGTTGTTGTTGTGGTCTTCAGTCCTGAGGCTGGTTTGATGCAGCTCTCCATGCTACTCTATCCTGTGCAAGCTTATTCATCCCCCAGTACCTACGGCAGCCTACATCCTTCTCAATCTGCTTAGTTTATTCATCTCTTGGTCTCCCTCTACGATTTTTACTCTCCACGCTGCCCTCCAATACTAAATTGGTGATCCCTTGATGCCTCAGAATATGTCCTACCAACCGATCCCTTCTTCTAGTCGAATTGTGTCACAAAATCCTCTTCTCCCCAATTCTATTCAATACCTCCTTATTAGTTATGTGATCTACCCATCTAATCTTCAGCATTCTTCTGTAGCACCACATTTCGAAAGCTTCTATTCTCTTCTTGTCCAAACTATTTATCGTCCACGTTTCACTTCCATACATGGCTACACTCCATACAAATACTTTCAGAAACGACTTGCTGACATTTAAATCTATACTCGATGTTAAGAAATTTCTCTTCTTCGAAAACGCTTTCCTTGCCATTGCCAGTCTACATTTTATATCCTCTCTACTTCGACCATCATCAGTTATTTTGCTCCCCAAATAGCAGAACTCCTTTATTACTTTAAGTGTCTCATTTCCTAATCTAATTCCCTCAGCATCACCCGACTTAATTCGACTACATTCCATTATCCTCGTTTTGCTTTTGTTGATGTTCATCTTATATACTCCTCTCGAGACTCTGTCCATTCCATTCAACTGCTCTTCCAAGTCCTTTGCTGTCTCTGACAGAATTACAATGTCATCGGCGAACCTCAAAGTTTTTATTCCTCCTCCATGGATTTTAATACCTACTCCGAACTTTTCTTTTGTTTCCTTTATTGCTTGCTCAATATTGAGTTACTGATCATGAAACCAAAACAATGTAGGATTAACTTAATTTTATATAGAGTTGACTGGTGTTCGTCAGTCGTGCCATCCCCCTCCCCTTCCTCCCAAAGAACACGCAGGCAACCCTTTCTACACAAACGTTCAGCTAGAAGACTGATACGTGACCTGCAGAGGTGTGAGTACAGTCGAGACAGGTTCCCACGGTGCTGGGGCATCACCGCCGCACCCTCCCCCCTCCCCCTTTTCCGCGCTCCTTTGAGGCTGGTTTGGGACCGCAGAGTGACGTCCAGCCAGCGACACAGAGGCCGCAGGAATCCTGGCCAGGTACCCTGCCTGCTGCCCCAGTTACCTGAACACCCGCGGGGGTGTCCACGGTCGGCGCTGCCGTCCCCCACGCCTGGCAGGTGGTACGATTTCGCACGGTCATATACCTGCCGGCGTATACTCTGATTTTATCGAGAGTTCAGCGTACCCCAAAACAGCGGAAATTCACGTCAGATGCAACAGCCACGTGCGGAAGGAGAGCTGTTTCGCATTAAATGGTTAAAAGGCGCAAATAACGACCTTCACTGCAGGACACTGAACTCGTGGGTGACACTGAATAATGGCATTACCAGACGATCTCTAGTGAGATTGCTTATCGCGTGTTGACATGTTTTGCAGGAGAGTACTTTGCGGCATTTGTGTAGCAGTAAAACCTCGCCACTGACTTAGATACGGTTTTGTCTCCTTTGACACAAGCTTACGACATTTTCTTTTCCTTTGTTCTTCGTCTCGTTCCGCTCTGTGCCTGTCTCTCTGCCAGTTGTAACCCCCCCCCCCCCCCCCCTCCATATTCTTTATGCCGGTGGGAGTTCTACCCGAACCTTCCTCATTAACATCACGACTGTTTCATGCATTCCTGTAAGCAAACAGCTGTTTATCGGAATAGCCGGAAAAAACGCATATAAGTTGAGCCTTTCAAAGAAGACAACAACCAGCTACTATCGACAACGCTATTTATACACATAAATAGCGCCGCAACCGATTTCGAGTCGAGAGGTTCATTTTCAGACGGGTGTTCACAAGATGTACAATTCTTGAAGTTTACACGTGTTTTCAGTTGCTGTTTTCTTTTTTGAAAGAATCAACTTATTTTCTACACAACCACGGTCTCTAAATGCCAGTTTTAGACAAAATAGAAGAAAACATATATTTTAAACTTTTGTCACAAACAGGAAGATCTGTGAATGATACGTTCTGCAATATGTGAAGTTGGTCACCCTGGCGGTGGAACGGGCGATACGAGAGGACTGGTCCTCCGGCTCATAAACACTTGAAGACACGGCGCACACTGCGGAGGGCGCTGTGAACGCAACGCGGGCCGAACGTCCATAGACAGGGTAGCTCGAAAGGGATCGTAGTATCGTTTATTTCAAAAGAATAATGGCTGTTAAAACTTTTCCAGCAGAAAGCTCTTCAGATCGGAAACAGATCTTATCGCGCGTTACCCTTACGTTAATTACATCGCGAAACTTCTTCTGGCTTATACGCTTACAGAAAGAAGTATTTAGTGATCTACGTGCCGCCGATTTGAATTTCATTACTGAAACGCAGTTGGCTTAGTTGGGCAGAGGTGTGTAGGCGGGAAAGGCCGAGGCGTTTTCTTAGAAACCACCCAGCATTCAGTCGGAGCAGTCTGTGGGAACCAGAGGAAATCTACATCAGGTAGGCCATCCCATCTCCAAAAATTTTATTCCAGTACTTTAGCCACTGTATCACTTTGTTGGTTCACTTCTATCTAAAAAAAATAAACAGTAAATAAAAAATTATTCCTTATTATATGAGGTGAAGAGCTATAAAATTCAGTCGATAAAATATTACAAAACCTTGAATCTTACGCTAACTATCAAATCTACTTGTCTGTGATCGACACTGACACCACTGCCAAAGGACTACGCTACCACAATTAATCCAAGTAGGCCATCTGACGTAACGGTATGCTCGTACATCACATTTGTCAAGATAACACAGTAAGGCGTACATATGTAGACAACAGGGAAAGCTTTAGACTTTCACCTCGGTTTCACGGAGGTTTTATAGCCTTGGCTGCAATATATGTGTCTCTAAGGATGTAGGTGAGTGAAAAAAATAATGGTCTCGTTCAGGAGACTGAAAAAGAAAACAAAAAGAAAAGTCTGCATGGCTCTTAACATATAATTTTTGTCATTTGCAACTAATCTGTACGTCGAATGACTACCAGAGTCTGTCAGACTGGATACTTCCGTCATATTGACATCACCGTTTCCAGTGTTTTGTTTTCTTTACTGACGTTTGGAGATACGATATATGGTGAATGACTAAACAGAATTTCATGTGACAAAAGAGGAGTCGCAACTCTAAGAAACTGTAGCGAAATGCAGGAAGAGCTGCACAGAGTACCGGCAATCGGTGCAGGGATTGGTAGCTGACGTACAACATTGACAAATGTAGCGGGCTGCACGGGAAAAACCGTTGCTGTTTATTACACATGTGCCTTACATCGTTAAAAGAGTCATAGCCATTATACGTCAGGGAGTATTCGTATGGAGATATTTAAAGTAGTACGATGACATAAAACTAAACGCAGGAAACACAAATGATGCTCTGAGATCGATTGGAAGTATAGTCCGCCAACGAAGGTCGTAGCTTACAATACCCTCCCTTAACCAAAACTTGGGCATTGCTCCTCGTTGTGGTACATAACCAGGTAGGATTGTTAAAAGTTCTCTTCATGTTGATTCAACGCACGTATCCAGTTCCAGACGCAGACGAAAGAAGAGATTTACTATAAAAACCCCGAGAGCGTACGTTCCTAGAAGAGCCAAACATTATAATGCCACCTCCTACCTATACCTCGTTAAGTCCCATAGTGCTCAGAGTCATTTGAACAATTTTTGAACCTATACCTCACGAAAATATTTATTTATTTATTTACCTCTTTTACATAAGACCAGGACTTAACACATACAGTACCTTTTTTACATAACAGAATTAATAATTAAGAGTTAATAAGTACCTATATAGACAATTTGAGTAAATAATACTGAATATGATGTTGGCAGTACTACTACTGCTGTCACAAATAATAATAATAATAATAATGACAATAATAATAATGACAATAATAACAACAGTGATAGTGGCGCTTATAGGTGTACAAAGTAGATGTTTCTGACATACCGAGTTCTGAGGAAAGGAAATTTAAGGAGGCTGCTCAAGCAAAGAATACTGGGAAATGAGGAACAGCTGGTTGGAAAGAAGGATGTACAGCGGTAACGACTGCTTGCAGGACATTGGTACTTATTATTGTTGCTTCGGTACATATGCCATTAACTGTCTTCTGAAGCTGGAGATGTTATTCAGTTCTGTAACATAATGCAGGAGGTTCTTCCAGATACGTGTTCTAGCTACTGAGAAAGACTTCGAGAAAGTGGAAGAACGATGGAACAGAGAGGATTTCTGACGTTCCTGTCCTTATGCTGTTCATTTTTGGAACACAACCTAAGACTAGCTTAGAGACAGAAGTGATGACGCTCCCTGCAGGACCTGACCATCATTTTGCAGGACGATGTTCAAGCACGTACAGTGCTAGCTGTTACTGATTTGTTTGACTGATGGGGCTGCTAAGTGCTGTACCACCTACTGCACTCCCCTGACTTAAGCCCTCGTCAGTTCAACTCGATTTCTAAACTGAAGGAAACACTTCACGGCATTCGCTTCAGAGCTGTTACAAATTCGTCCGGCAACAGACCGCGCCGCTCGAACTGTCAACACAACTGGCACTGCTAAGAGTATCCTACGACTTCCACATCGCTGGCAACCGGTTATTCACAGTGCTGGTGACTACTTTGAAGGTCAGTAAAACATTGAAACACGTATCTACTTTGTACGAGCTGTAAATAAATAGTTGCCACTATTAAAGTTCCAACCCTCGTATATACTCCGCGAGCAACTCTACAGAGAGACAATCAGCAGCTGAAGTTCCGTCTTTTGTTTTATCGATAAATAAGAGACAACATTCTTCTGTGACTTTTATGTGCCTATAAATAGACGGACTGACATTTTAATAGAAAGACTAAACTTACATTTACATCTATTTGTTTACTTCGCAGGCCATCGTATTGTGTGTGGCGGAGGGTACCCTATTCCTCTACTAGACATTTCCCTACCTGCTCCACTCGCAAATAGAGCGAAGGGAAAACTACTGTCTGTATGCATTTGTACGAGCCCCAAATTCTTTTACTTTATTTTGATGATCCTTACACGCAATGTGAGATTGTGGCAGAAGAGAAGTTCTGCAGTCAGCTTCAAATGCCGGTTATCTAAGTTTCCTCAGTAGCGTTGCTCGAAAAGAACGTTGCCTTACCTCCAAGGATTCCCGTTTGAGTTACCGAAGAATGTCCGCAATACTTGCGCGTTGATCGAACCTACTGGCAACATATCTAGCAACCCGCCTCTGAATTACTTCGATGTCTTCCTTCAGTCCGACCAGCAATCCCAGGCACTCGACCAATATTCAAGAATAGGTCTCTCCACTGGTTTGATCAAGCCGTCATATGCAGTACGTTGTCTCGCAACGAATAAAACATTTATCACCGACAACCGGGACTGAAGTAATATCTCGTGGAACATTTTGCACGTGATCAAACACAAGCGTTCGAGCAAATGGTGGTACAGCTGTAAACTTTAAACATACATCTACATAAAAACCGTCGTGCATCGCTCGAACTATATACGTGATTTTCAAGTAAACTCACTCTACTGTTAACAATAATTAAGCGCAGTTTCCTTCAGCAGTAAGAAAATTTGATAATTTGTGGTACGTTTGTGTGGGACCAAACTGCTGAAGTCATCGGTCCCGGGGCTTACACACTACTAAATCTAACCTACGCTAAGGACAACACACACACATGCCCGAGGGAGGACTCGAACCTTCGACGGAGGCAGCGGCGTGCACCGTGGCAAGGCGCCTGAGACCGCGCGGGTACGCCACGCGCCTCAGCAGCAAGTAGATGAGCACGGGGACACATATCGACAAACAGGAAAGAGCTATACACCCCTCACCAGTGTTTTCAGCAGACGTCTGCAATTTATAATCGATACGAACAGAGCTAACCTACACATTACGAAATGTCCCTCACGCAAACCAACATTGGTCCCGAAAACGTTGATCATGAAACCGTACTCGTACACAACGCACAACTAATTAGATGTGAGAGTAGTCTGACAGTTTCTTGACATGAGGAAGGCAGCACATTACTCCAGACGGGAGAACATGTACAGGCTCCGCAGTATAGTAACAGTGTATATGTTATACATTAATAACTTAGCAAATAGTATTGGTTGCAATGTCAGAAGTTTCGCATCCAATGTTATGTTTTCTATTATTCAGTTATATCTTAAACGTATCAGCATGGAGCAAACACTAGGAATTAACTCAAAACGCAGGGAAATGTAAAGTTATGCATTATACAATTAAGGCGATATTGGAATGCCTGTGTTATTGCGAATACGATGCAAAGTTGCATTACTGCGGCCACTACAGCCGTTGTGAAATACATTAAAAGTATTCGCAATTGCGAATATGGAGAACTATCAGCTATAAGCAGGAGATCAGGCTTCGAGTTCCAATCCGGCACAAAATTCCATTGTCGTCACTCCATTCTACAGCTCATAGTTGTCCATATTCACAATTGCGAATACATTTAACATATTCAGTTAAGGAGTGGCAGCTGAAATGAACCGTGCGATGCAACTTTATAGCAATACCAACCGGAATGATCAGAGATAGGGGCTTGGTTACAGGTGAAGTACATTTCAGGAATCAGTGTATTTGTAGTTTACCGCGAAACCTGTAACATCTAATTATAAGACTAGGTGTCAACGTATTGAGTGCGTCACATCGCTTAAATATATAGTGCTAATGCTGAGGAGCGATACTAAATGGGACTAAAGTGCACAGTTTTTAGGCGGAGGCGTGAATGGAAAGATCACGTTTTGGTGAGAGGGTTGTTTGGAGTGCAGTATGTACGTAAAGAAAATGCCAAGCAGGGCCAATCCTACGTTATAGCTACAGCGCATACTTATGGAATAGGAATAAATTAAAGAGTCCGTTCTCCCTCAGTCAGCAAGACACCCTATAGCGCGCATTTCATTGACATGAAATCGCCACCATTTGCGACTTCCGTGGTATCAAAAGAGAGCTCATTGGAGAGTGGAGAGCAGGTGTGTTATGTTTTCTTATGAAAGCCAGTTCTATGTACCAGTGACGGCCGTATCTTGGTTAGAAGAAGGCCATTAAGGGCTTGCAACCAACCTGTCTCAATGGTAGACACCTGCATCTGGAATGACCAGTGCGATTTCACATGACAACAGTAGCGGTCCAAGGAGCTATTTCCAACAGGATAACGCTCACCGGCATACCGCTGGTGTAACCAAACATGCTATAAAGAGTGCCTAGATGTTGCCTTGGCCTGCTTGATCACCAGATCTGTCTTAGGTCGAGCACATATGGGACATCATCGGACGACAACTCCAGCGTCATCCACAAATAACGTTGGCCGCCCCTATATTGACAGACAAAGTGCAACACGCATGGAACTCCATCAAAAAAACTGATACCCAACACCTGCACAAAACAATGCGCTCAAGTTTGCATTCTTGCATTCAACAATCTGGCGGCTACACCGGTTATTAATGTACCAGCATTTCAGGTTTCCAGTGGCTTATCTCCCGCTTACGTTACCCTGTGATCTTGCAATGGTAATACTTAAATGTATTACCTAGACAAATGTTTTCCTGAAGTTTCATTCATCATCATCATCATCATCATCATCATTTAAGACTGATTATGCCTTTCAGCGTTCAGTCTGGAGCATAGCCCCCTTATAAAATTCCTCCACAATCCCCTATTCAGTGCTAACATTGGTGCCTCTTCTGATGTTAAAACTATTACTTCAAAATCATTCTTAACCGAATCCAGGTACCTTCTTCTTGGTCTGCCCCGACTCCTCCTACGCTCTACTGCTGAACTCTTGGTAACCTTGTTTCTCCCATGCGTGTAACATGACCCCACCATCTAAGCCTGTTCGTCCTGACTACTACATCTATAGAGTTCATTCCCAGTTTTTCTTTGATTTCCTCATTGTGGATACCCTCCTGCCATTGTTCCTATCTACTAGTACCTGCAATCATCCTAGCTACTTTCATATCCGTAACCTCAACCTTTTTGATAGGGTAACCTGATCCACCCAGCTTTCACTCCCATACAACAAAGTTGGTAGAAAGATTGAACGGTGCACAGATAACTTAGTCTAGGTACTGACTTTCTTCTTGCAGAGGAGAGTAGATCGTAGCTGAGCGCTCACTGCATTAGCTTTGCTACACTTCGCTTCCAGTTCTTTCACTATGTTGCCATCCTGTGAGAATATGCATCCTAAGTACTTGAAACCGTCCACCTGTTCTAACTTTGTTCCTCCTATTTGGCACCCAATCCGTTTATATTTCTTTCCCACTGACATTACTTTCGTTTTGGAGATGCTAATCTTCATACCATAGTCCTTACATTTCTGATCTAGCTCTGAAATATTACTTTGCAAACTTACAAGTCATACTCATATGCAAGACTGCTTATTTTGTGTTCACATATTTTAATCTCACCCAGCCAGTCTATTGTTTTCAACATATGATCCATAAATAATATGAACAACAGTGGCGACAGGTTGCAGCCTTGTCTTACCCCTGAAACTACTCTGAACCATGAACTCAATTTACCGTCAACTCTAACTGTGCCTGACTATCCATGTAAAGACCTTTAATTGCTTGCAAAAGTTTGCCTCATATTCCATAATATCGTAGGACAATATCTTCCTCCTAGGAACCCGGTCATATGCCTTTTCTAGATCTATAAAGCATAGATACAATTCCCTGTTCCACTCATAACTCTTCTCCATTATTTGCCGTAAGCTAAAGATCTGGTCCTGACAACCTCTAAGAGGCCTAAAACCACACTGATTTTCATCCAATTGGTCCTCAACTAATACTCGCAGTTTTATTTCAACAATACCTGAGAAGATTTTACCCACAACGCTGATTAAAGAGATACCTCTGTAGTTGTTACAATCTTTCCTCTTTTCATGTTTAAAGATTGGTGTGATTACTGCTTTTGTCCAGTCTGATGGAACCTGACCCGACTCCCAGGCCATTTCAATTACCCTGTGTAGCCATTTAAGACCTGACATTCCACTGTATTTGATGAGTTCCGACTTAATTTCATCCACCCCAGCTGCTTCATTGCACTGCAATCTATTGACCATTTTCTCCACTTCCTCAAATGTGATCCTATTTCCATCATCATTCCTATCCCATTCTACCTCGAAATCTGATACAGTACTGATCGTTTTTTCACCTACATTGAGCAACTCTTCAAAATATTCCCTTCATCTGCCCAAGGCATCCACAGGATTCACCAGCAGTTTTCCTGACCTGTCTAAAATACTTGTCATTTCCTTCTTACCTCCCTTTCGAAGACTGCTAATTACACTCCAGAATGGTTTTCCAGCAGCTTGACCCATAGTCTCCAACCTGTTTCCAAAGTCTTTACAAGACTTCTTCTTGCATGCTGCAATTATCTATTTGGCTTTGTTTCTTTCTTCAACATAACTTTCTCTGTCTACCTGAGTTCTAGTATGTGGCCATTTTTGATACGCCTTCTTTTTTCTTTTACAGGCTGCCTTGACTGTGTCATCCCACCAAGCTGTTTGCTTCTTCCTACTTTTACACACTACTGTTCCAAGACATTCTTTAGCCACTTCCAGTACTGTGTCCCTGTACCTTGTCCATTCCTTTTCCAATGACTGTAATTGACTACATTCAACTAACTGTTACCTTTCTGAGATCGCTGTCATGTACATGTGCCTGATTTCCTTATCCAGAAGTTTCTCCCCTCTTATCCTCCTACATATGGATCTGACCTTCTGCAGTTTCGGTCTCACAATCCCAATTTCACTGCAGATCAAAGAATTCCCTGAATACACGTGTGTCCCTCACAGCCTTCCTGAATTACTGATCTGTTATTATATAGTCAATGACAGATCCGGTTCCCCTGCCTTCCCAAGTATACCGATGAATATTCTTATGTTTAAAAAAGGAGTTTGTGATTACTAAGTCCTTACTGGCACAGACATCCAGGAGTTGTTTCCCGTTCTTGTTGGCCTCCATATCCTCTCCAAATTTACCCATAACCTTTTCATATCCTTCTGTTCGATTTCCAATCCTGGCGTTAAAATCACCCATGAGCAGAACACTGTCCTTGTCCTTTACTCTAACAACTACTTCACTGAGTGCCTCATAAAAACTGCCCATCTTATCTTGGTCTGTCCCTTCACAATGGGAATATACTGACACAATCCTAATTTTCTTGCTAGACACTGTCAAATCTATCCACATCAGTCATTCATTTACATACCTTATTGCAACTACGCTGGGTTCCATTTCTTTCTTGATGTACAGCCCTACACCCCATTGTGCTATTCCTGCTTTGACTCCTGACAGGTAGACTTTGTATTCTCCCACTTCCTCTTCTTTCTCACCCCTTATCCGAATGTCACTAACAGCTAAAACGTCCAGCCCCATCTTACTTGCAGCCTCTGCCAGCTCTACCTTCTTCCCAGAGTAGCCCCCATTGATATTCATAGCTCCCCATCTCATTACCATTTGTTTGCCAAGTCGTATCTTAGGAGTCCCTGGTTTGTCAGTTAGAGGTGGGACTCCGTCACCTGCAAAGGTCCGAGGTATTTTGCTCTGATTGTT
This sequence comes from Schistocerca gregaria, assembly GCF_023897955.1. Taxonomy (NCBI): domain Eukaryota; kingdom Metazoa; phylum Arthropoda; class Insecta; order Orthoptera; family Acrididae; genus Schistocerca; species Schistocerca gregaria. The sequence continues at coordinate 2,938,081 of NC_064920.1, read as the reverse complement.
GCCAGCATCATATTTAAAGTACCAGAGAAGCAGGTTGCTAGTCTTACTTGCCCTGAGTCCCATTGGGTATTACCCCTAACGATTGAGGGACTAACCGGTGGATTTGGTAGTCTTTGCCGTATGAGCACAAAGGTGACCACGACTCAGAAAATGTCCGAGATGCCCAGCCTTATTCCAAAGTAACTGGTATCCCGACTGTCGGGACCACTTACTTGGCCACTCATACGTTGCCCGTTGTTCATGAACTAGGACATGACTACAGGAACCCACACCATGACATTTCATTACGCTACATGAATTATTTTTTGGTGCTGCAATTTTTTTTCGTCAGTGTATTTAAGTTGTTAGTACATGGTCAAAACATCGACTGCAATTTGGATATTGCTGCTGGCCTGTGCAAAAAGCGAATTTATTTAGCTGCTATACTTGGCGAGTTGTACATTTACGGTATATTACTCGTTATAGGCAGCCTTCTCACTTTCTACTCTGCCTGTTGTCCCTCAGATTCTTGCGTTCATAATCGTGTCACCAACATTTTTTCATCTCTACGTTGTACTAAAACAGCGCTGTATCGGCAATGTTGCACATTGACATCTTTCTTTACATCGGAGAATAGTATCTGTGGTCAAAATTATGTTTTGCTTACAAGTTCTAAGAGTACTATTTCTAGCTCAAGCCTGTGTTTGAGTACAAAAGTGTTTAGCGTGGATGTACTGAGTGCCATGTAGGGTTATTTGACAACTGCAGTACAGAATGATGAAGTGAGCCATATGGAATATTACAAAAATAACATACGATATTTTGGATAAAAGAATATTACGTAATTTACTCGCAGCTGAAGTGACAGTTACAAAGAATAAGGTAGATCAACTGACTTTATCATGTCGGGCAACTGTATAAATTGAATGGGCTCATATTGGATTTGATAAAAGAAATAAATCGGGCTCATATTGGATTTGATAAAAGAAATAAATCGTCTTTCATTTATTAATAGTATTATACTTTCTCATGGCGGTACCTAGTGTGTGATTGCATAAGTAAATTACGGAAAAATGTTGTTGGGTGGACTTGGTCTTGTAGGAAGTCATTTGGGGATTGACCACTTGTGACAATAAATTTCAGTATTTTCAACTAAGTTTATTATTTTTGTAGGAAGTCATTTGGGGACTGACCAATTGTGAGAATAAATTTCAGTATTTTCAACTAAGTTTATTATTTTTCCTTTGTTTAGGCAGGTGGATTATTTATAGATTATGTGCTATGTATATCGCTTGACGATGATCTTCAGAAACATAAAGGCCGAATTTCGTAAAGGTTTTTTTAAATGAGGAGCATTCGTGTTTATCGATTCTCTTCCTCACTGGATTACCGCTACTATTTTGGCTGCAGCCGGCGTTGCTTGGTGTTTGCTTGAAGTCTGCCGGCCACGAGCAACTCCTTTGTTTGGCGTGATCACACTGAAACAAAGTCATGCGCGAGTGATATTGACATATTAAGATGGCGGTAGCGTCGCATACACAAGGTATAAAAGGGTAGTTGATAGATCCGGTACTGCTGCTATAAACACAGGTTATCAAGATTTAAGTGAGCTTGGACGTGGTGTTATAGTCAGCGGATTACCGATGGGACACAGCATCTCCGACGCTGAGATGCAGTTGGGGTTTTCCCATATGACCATTTCACGAGTGTACCGTGAGTGTCAGGGATCTTGTAAAAAATCAAATCTCCGGAAAAAGATCCTGCACGAACGGGGCCAACGAGGTCTGAAGAGTGACAGGACTGCAACCCTTCCGCAAATTCCTGCACGTTTGAATGCTGGGCCACCAACAAGCGTCAGCGTGCGAACTATTCAACGACACATCATCGATGTGGGCTTTCGGGGCCGAAGGCGCTCTCGCGTACCCTTGATGACTGCACGACACAAAGCTGTAGACCTTGCCTGGTCCCGTCAACACTGACATTGGACTGTGGTGACTGAAAACATGACGAGTCTCGTTTCAAATTGTATCGAGCAGATGGAGACAACATCATGAACCCATGGACACTGCATGTCACCAGGGGACTGTTCAAGCTGGTGGAGGCTCTGTAATGGTGTGGGGTATGTGCAGTTGGACTGATATGAGAACCCTGATACGTTTAGGTACGAATCTGACAGGCGACACGTACGTAAGCATCCTGTTTAATCACCTGCGTCCATTAATGTCCATTGTGCATTCCATTGGACTTGGCCAATTCCAGCAGGACAAATTCCTACAGAGTGGCTCTTCTGAGTTTAAACACTTCCGATGGCCACCAAACTCCTCAGACATGTACATTATTGGGCGTATCTGGGATGCCTTGCAGCGCGCTGTTCAGAAGAAATCTCCAGCCCTGCAGGATTCATGGTGTCAGTTCCCTCCAGCACTGCTTCAGGCATTAGTGGAGTAGATGAAACGTCGTGTTGCGGTACCTCTGCGTCCTCGTGGCTGCCCTACACGGTATTGGGCATGTGTACCAGTTTCTTCGCCCCTTCAGTATATATCTTCGACGAACTGAACGATTCTTAGAACCTTCCGACCGTCTTTCACAGAGGCGTGATGACTACATTGAAAAACAGTGTCAAGTATCTGTGTCATTTTGAGGTGCAGTGCAGAATTCATTAGTAGTTACTTGGCCTGCAACGTGAGGAGCCTGCCGAAGTTGTCGAGCGGTTCTAGGTGCTTCAGTTTGGAACCGCACGACCGCTGCGGTCGCAGGTTCGAATCCTGCCTCGGGCATGGATGTGTGTGATGTCCTTAGGTTAGTTAGGATTAAGTAGTTCTAACTTCTAGGGGACTGATGACCTCAGATGTTAAGTCCCATAGTGCCCAGAGCCATTTGAACCATTTTTGATAGGAACTTTCTTTTTGACGTCCATTCATGCATACCGCCTTGATTTAGGTACCTCTCTTAGCCTGCCCCCTGGACAATGAGTCGGTCTTGTCTGCACAGACTATCGTGCTCCCATTGAGCGCCCCCTGTTGCCGCGTGGCAGAAGCGACCTCCAAGGACACGCACCGCCTGCCACTTTCTGCCTCCTACCTGTCCGCCCTTGCAGATCCTTTGTCAGACGCGCAGGAAGGAACCCCTGCTGCAACTGACGCTTTCAAGTGGATAAATCGTCCGCTCCCTTTCAAGCTGCAGGGGACGCACAGGATCCGCTTGACTGCTACAAACGGCCGGTCACAGTGACACCGCCCCTTCTTTGTCTAAACAAAGTTGTGAAGCGACGCCGGAATGCCGCTGTCCCTTCCTCAGCAAAGTTCCGAAGAAGTCGGATTCCCGTCGTTCTCTTCCGACCACTGTTTGTTGTGTAACAGAGCTAGGTAGAAGAGTCCGGTGGGTGCATGTTAAAGCGTAGCGGTGAGCCTGTTTCCATATGGATGAGTCCGGGAGTGAAAGGAATGACTGGGGTCGTTGAGCCAGCAGGTGTTGTATTACCGTTGAAAACACCAAAGGGACAGCCAATAACACACTCTAGAGTGCTTCGAAACGCTTCACAGCACGCTGGCACGATGTGCACTGGTTTGAATCATGCTCCATGAGCTCTCCGAAACCAAACGGCGAAGTACAGTCTGAGAAAAACAGTGAAGCAACCACTAGACATGGTGGTGGTGGTAACAGCGAGTTCATCAGTGCCCTTAATAAACTAGCTGGAAGCGGATTTAGTTTTATTTTTTATTTTTTAACCCTTAATTGGTGTCATATGATTCTGTGACGTAGCTCGCAGCATAGTGTCTCAGACTCCAGAAGCTTACTATTGATTTATACAATAGTATCTTAACTTATTAATTGTTTATTATATCTCAACTAGCGGCAACATGTATTTTGCAACACGCGATAGCGAAATGACACAAAACATATTAACAACCAAGAAGAAAATGCAGAGAGAAAAAAGCAAGTCATCTACCGAAAAAGAGAGGTTACCTGCTTTTCTAAAAAAATGTAGAGATAAGACTAGTAGATATTAATTCTGTTCTATGTCAGTCTTTCTTAAAAGTTCAAGAGTCAGAGACAAATTTGCTGGGAGATTTCAAGAATACATTCACATTTTAATGATGACTTTAAAATTTTTTAGAGGCCACATTGCAAGCGTTGTATAGGTACTGGTGTCTGTCACACACACAATCTTTAACCCATATTTCGCCGGTTTATTGGTACTTACGTTGGAAATATAGATCAACCATGGAAGACACAAGCATTTCATCAATGCACGTAGAACAAGGTGGAGCCTGACACTACTAACATTTCACGATAAATCTGTAAAATATGTCTAACACTGTCTCTTTTAGTTTCTGCCTGTAATGTCAGTTTTGAAATAGAAAAGCTGAAGTTATGAATGTAAACTTATATTACTGTGAAATCATATGGAACTTACCTGCTAAGGTCATCAGTCCCCAAGCTACTTAACCTAGATCATCGTAAGGACAGACACACACACACCCATGCGCGAGGGAGGACTCGAACCTCCGCCGCATTGTGTCATGAACACTATCTCGTAATATGCATCCAGAACTTGGTTAATCATATCTCCCAACTGTATTTTGATGTTTGGTTATTTTACTCTCAGAGCTCGTTGAGAATAACCGCTCTGTTCAAGCTGTTTTGCTACGGGCTCTGTACTGTGCAAATAAATTACGAGATTTGTAAACAATAACCATAATGCATTACCCCAGAGGTATCGCAGTAAACATGAGTTGCTGATAAACACAGCTGACGAATAATAAACACGCAAGTGCTACCATATTTCTGGGAGACACTGCGGCGACCTTACTGTGGACTTACAGAAGACATAGTGCGATCGGCACCCAACGTTCAAAGCAAGGAATCACTATTCCATCTGACGGGTACACGGAGGGAAAAAGCAAAACGACTCCGGAAATAGAAGAGGTGTGCACCAGAGAGTTCGACAGCTGTCGCACAAACATACGATACCAGTTGAGGGTTAAGTATGCATCAAAAGGTAAAATATAAAATGTAGTTCTCAGCTATCCAGCTACAGTCTCTCCTTCACTCGCGCCCACATTTCCGCATAGAACACCACAAAAGACCAATAGACGTATCCCCTACGTCAGTGAAACGTGTACATGCACGCATTTTGATGGGAATCAAATCATTTGGTTGCAGTTTTGAGTGAAAAGTAGGCGGGCCGCGAAAGAGCGTGAGATGGAGAATCTCTGTATTGTGCAGGAAGCTCATCGTAGCCCTCTTGCGTTTGCGCGTGCAGGACGGAACAGGTGACGGACTCGCTGTACGTCATTTGTCATGCCACACCATTGGTCGGAGACTAACAGCAGCCGCACTACACGCTGTTCGTCATAACAATAAACACAAACACGAACGCAGTGATTGGCCAGAAGCCGTAGCACACGTACACTGGTATTGTTTAAGTAGGTCCTACTTATTTATTAGATACTTTGTTACTAAGTTCCGTTAAATGAAACTTTAAGATGTTCTAATGTTTTAGCAGCCATCAACGTTTTTCTTAATCACGCTTTAGCTATGTAATATTTATTTCAAAAATCTGTACTGTTGTGCTCTGTCGCGCTGTTAATACGCAGTATGAAAATGGCTGAGGCTGATTCCTGTTCCGTAGTGAAACACGTGTGTGGAACACGGTTTAAAAGTGCCAAGAAATACGTTGTTCTTAATTTTTCTTCATAAAAGTAAAGAAAAAAATCGGTTTTAAAGTTTTCCAAAAGACTACTTTGACACAGCTGGAATACAAATACAAACGATGTGTAGCGAAATCGGTAGCATAGTAGATTGAAAATCTGATTCAGTTCATGGATTGCTGATTCAAATTTCGGTTTGGTCATCCTTTTTTTTTTCGTACGATTTTACATAGCTACGTGTCGTAACTGTAAAATTCATCATCAATTTTTATGAATAATGCACGTGTTCTTGTTTCTAATCACACATTGCACACGAAATTCCTGTTTTCATTTCAAATATAATATTATCGACACTTTATGAAAAATTGTTAACGAGGATTAAGACCAGGCCGTTGTGCCCGAGCGGTTCTACGCGCTTCAGTCCGGAACCGCGCGACTGCTACGGTCGCAGGTTCGAATCCTGCCTCGAGCTTGGATGTGTGATGTCCTTAGGTTAGTTAGGTTTAAGTAGATTAAGTTCTAGGGGACTGATGACGTCAGATGTTAAGTCCCATAGTGCTCAGAGCCATTTGAACCATCTGAACAAAGATTAAGAAAACATAACAATTTAATTTTGAGGAAAAAACTGAAAAAACCAAACACTCTTTACTTGGACTATGTCCATTGTTTTATACCACAGATGTAGTGTCACACGAACCAGAGCCATAAGTGAAACACGAACAACAATCACTTTCACAGCATCGAGCAGAACATGCAAATGCTGCATTTTTACATTTGCCACAGGACCATTACAATAGGAACCCAGTAGCAGTGATCTGGAGCAAGTTAGAACATTTGTCCCGATAGGTAACAAGACTGTTAAGATGGCAGGCGTACTGGAAGTGACGGGCGTATCTTTCTCACACGTCACTGCCGAACGCTGGCGGGATTTAGAACGGCACGTCATAAAAGAAGAGGAGAAAATGACGCACCTAGGGGGCTCCGTCAAGTCCGTTGTTCATCAACTTTTCATCAACGTAGCAGATGACAGTTCCAGAACTGAACTGTCTCTCTCGTATTCGAATAAGGAAGGAGCTAAGAGAGTGCCAGACGATTGTTGAAATTAATACGTTCATTGGCTTCAGTATCCAACAATATGGTAAATCTCTGCAGTATGCCTTTGCATCACACGCAGCTCGCTCAGAAAAATCACAATGTATTTAAGTTAGGAATTTTCAGCACTCTTTTTTGTAATTAGAATACTACATTAGTTTAAACGAGAGCATTTCATGGTCCGACTGTCAGCTGAGAAGCTTGCGGTAGGGCTGGAGTTTTATGGAATATTATTTCGCTCTCTTTAAAAATTAAATGACGTTCGAAGCTGCATTGTTTCTCTGTTCGTCTCTTTTTCCGTCTGAACTGCAACTGCTCACATCATTGCAGGGTAGTTGGACCGGCTGGTTGGCCAGTACTGTCCAAGTTTAATGCGCGCGACCTATGTGCAATACAGCATAAAACGTATCCTTATGATTGTACTTGACTGTACTACGAACAGCTTTGCTTCCGCTCCATTTGAAAAGAAATATAATGAGATTCGAGCAAACAGGCGTAATGTTTACATCAGGTTTATTCTTATGGTGATCTGAGTATAGGGCAATTATCGTGCGATGTGTAGGCTGCCAATGACACCACAGCACAAACGGCTACGGTTTTGAATGGTGCCGGCACCAGCAAGCAAGGACTGCTGGCGTCGCGCAGTGTTCAGAGATGGATCGCGGTTCTGCACTACCTCAGACGGCCGCCGTCAGCCATTGTGGAGGCGACGAGGGTCAGGTCTTATTCTTCAAGAGTTTTGGGGAGGGACAGCGGTGTTAAACGTGCCATCATGGCTGGGACTTGAGGTCATGGCTGATAGTGACTGAGGGTACTCTGGCAACTGTACGTCACGGAGATGCTGCGTCCTCATGACAGTACCGTGCTGATTTTTTCAACAGGACAACACTCGACCACAGGTGGTACATTTTCTCAATGAACTGTCTCCGTGACGTCGAGAACACACATATTCTGTCGGGAATAGATCCTGGGTATCAAGTACCAGTTACAAAAGTTGTGGCGCAACTTATCTCAGTAGAAGGGGAGACAAATGGCTGAGTGACTCCTCTTCCCAAGCGAGTCACTGCACAGTCCTGGGCCAGGCGGGGTGCAACGTCGTAGCGATAAATGGACTGGGCTCGTACTGTCAAATTCTTTCTAAATTTGATTCGATATTGGTCGCCAAAATAGCGTCGCATAACCTCTCCACCCGCGAAGTTTCGTTTCGTTTTATCCTCCCTCTCTGGTTGCTTCACGATTTTTCAAGGCACTATAAACGCTGTGCATCGTAGAAATGAATCCGACCCTGAGCCTTCCAGAGTGTCACTAACAGATTGAACGCCACCAACTCACCACTAATTACCTACCTCGCTCCAACAGGAGCGTTGCGAGAAAAATGTTAAAAAGTGTAGAATATTTTGAGACGTGATAGTACTCATGGACATTTGTTAGTAGGAAGGGCTGAAGCGCGTTTAGTTTTAGGGTATAAGTAAAGTTATCCTGTCGGCGCTGCATTAATAGTGCAACATGCTGAAGTCTTTTACTAACACAGTGGCTGAACTACACGCTAGTCTGAGCATTAGGTAGTGTGCAGTAAGTTCTATGCTTTGATCTGTGTTCTACAATAATGTCAATGTGTTGTTGTTCAGTAAATTAATCGGAACATTGGGTGTTACCATATTCCCGTACTACGTACACACATGCCTCCATTTTTGCATTGACTGCCATTGCGCCTCTTCAAGAAACTAATTACTCTACAGTTTTCTTTCTCCTTTTCCTTATTTTTCATTTTTTTAAAGGCTGGAGTTTCCGAAACGGCAGACATTGTATATGATTTATTCGATTTAACATTGCCTCGTAATTGGACTGTCAGAGGAGCTAACTAAAAGAGGAACTAGTTTTAGTAGAAAATTATACGCTCACTGCAGCCCGGCATTAGCATTTAGATTCTCTGTTAAAGGCACACTTAATATTGCTGAAGTTACGACCATTGCAACAAGAACGTGGAATCATTACTTCTTATCACGATCTCGTTTACATTACTGCTCTGCTGATGAGTAACAACTATGAAAATAAACTGTTGAAGTCACACTAGTTTAGATTAGATTAGATTTACTTTCATTCCAATTGATCCGTAGTGAGGAGGTCCTCCAGGATGTAGAACATATCAGCATTTCCATTAATATAAAAGGCGGAACATGTTACCAAAAGACGCAGGCTCTGTTTAATACTAAAATGGTCCATGAGAGAGCTACTATCGCTCGGTCGCAGCGACGTCTGATAAATCAGGCCTCAATGAATTGCAAATCAGTTTTTAAATCAAAGCAGATGATGAAAAGAATCGATTACCACAAATAAGGAAAGCAAATTTATATACATTGAATTATTATTCAAATTATGTACGATGGCACAATAAAAATTACAATATGCGATCAAAATGTGCAAATGAAAGTCACATGATTACTCTCAGAGATCTCGAGAAGAAAAGACAGTGTAAAGTCGGCATCACGACAGTTTGAAGTGGTCTGATTCCAAAGAGTAAGAAACAATACAACTTCATACGTAACGTTGTCTCAGATTAGATACATCTCAATACTATCGCTGTAGTTGTAAGTTACGCTACATAATCAATTTGGTTACTATAACGTGTAGTTGTTGAGGTCTTCGAAGATTGGTTTGATGAAGTTCTCTATGTTAGTTTGTCCTTTTCAAGACTCATCATCTCCAAATAACTAGTCCAAATTACAACTTCCGAATCTATTTACTGTATTCATCTTTTGGTCTCCCTCTGCGATGTTTATTCCACATGCTTCCTTCCAATACTAAATTCGTGATCCCTTGATGTCTCAGAACGTGTCTATCAACCGATCCCTTCTTCTAGTGAGATTGTGTCACAAATTTCTTTTCTCATCAATTCTATTCAGTACCTCCTCATTACTTACGTGATTTACCTATACAACACACATACTGTGAGGGTAGTACTCATTCAAACTAGAAAACAAGTCCATTGGGTCCAGAAATGCACACTGTCTTCGAGGTGAACTCTTGTACATAGGAGCAGCTCATTCATGAGAATACATCCGCCTGCCCTTCGCGTCAAGTACTTCTTTGAAGTACACCAATTGTCCACCAGGTACACTCTACGGGACGACTCAAGCACTGCGCTGCAGCCAGTCGTCGCGCTCTGTCTCTAGGACATTACCGCAGACTTCTACTGTCTACCTTCTGGGGCGCTACAGAATCTGTGCCCATAAGATCCTGCAGAAGTCGGCGCAACAACTCGTTGGATGGTTCACAGCCAAGCGAATATTTCTGAGCGGAAGGATACCGTCTCGTAGGTTGCTTACATTTGGTGAGCCATAGCAGGAAATTTAATACACAATGTCATCTGTGGAGTACTAGTAGTAATCTTCTGTTGCTAAGAAGTGGCAGCGAAGAGAAAGCGACTCAAAGATATTCTTCATTCCAAGGCTCGTGCAAATGCCACCGGTGGATCTGGCTGGCGATATTTCTGAGATTCCTGTATGTCTATCTTTTCAGAGATGGTTGCGGGACTTGGCTGTTTGATAGAGGATGTCGAATTAAACGCCTTTCACCGTCAAATCTTCCTTTTTTTTATTTGGCAACCAGTCGGCAGGCGATAGTTAAAGTGATCACTGTAGCAAGTGTCTACTAACACCAGTATTGCTGGCCCCTGTTTTGATCACAACCGAGGAAGATTCTTCCTACACATCGGTCAGCAGCCTGGAGATGGCGTAGTAATACGCTGAAACTGGTTGCCAAATAAAATAAGGTTGGAAATTTGACGGCTGAAAGGTGTTTGACGTCCTCTATTTTTAAGGTATTCTTGTGCAACCAATCCTGAAACTTCTCCACGGCCAGAGACATATAATCTAGTTCATGCGGTTGACATCGCTTGCTGCCTTGTGATCAAATTTAAACCTGTGGACGGAAGTGAACGTATTTGACTAACGTCGTTAGTGTGTATACGACGAGGGTGTACTCCAGTCCAACTGATCCCTTGCGAGCTTACGTAATCATTACGTCAGTAGTATCCGGCAGCCACTGAAAACACGGAGTTGACACAGGTACGCTCCTCTCCCCCCCCACCCCCCCACCCCCACCCCCGCTCCTTTCGCCGCCACCTGGGCAGCATCTACGCTATTCGTCAGGCTCTCCCAACAGAGCTGAGGAGCAGAAAATAAGGGATAGGCAGTGTGCTTCGTAATAAACAGAGCTGCATGTTGAAGAGTCTTCTTCTTCTATCATGAAGACATATATTAGCAATGAAAAGCTTCTTTCTGCACTCTTGACTCTTCAGACAATAATTCTTAAAAACGTATTTACATTTCACCTTGGCTATGCTTATTAACAGACTTGAATAAGTTTTCCCACGATCGGACGATTTTCGTTTTTTATTTTTTTGTGTCCGTAGTTTTAAGCCCAGATCGCGATGCGAACTTGAAATGGACACCATACATACACTACTGGCCATTAAAACTGCTACAGCACAAAGATGACCTGCTACCGACGCCAAATTTAACCGACAGGAAGAAGATGCTGTGATGTACAAATTATTAGCTTTTCAGAGCATTCACACAAGGTTGGCGCCGGTGGTGACACCCCTACTGACACGAGGAAAGTTTCCAACCGATTTCTCATACACAAACAGCAGTTGACCGGCGTTGCCTGGTGAAACCTTATTGTAATGCCTCGTGTAAGGAGGAGAAATGCGTACTATCACGTTTGCGACTTTGATAAAGATCGGATTGTAGCCTATCGCGATTGCGGGTTATCGTATCGCGACATTGCTGCTCGCGTTGTTCGAGATCGAATGACTGTTAGCAAAATACAGAATCGGTGGGTTCAGGAGAGTAATACGGAACGCCGTGCTGAATTCCAGCGGCCTCGTATCACTAGCAGTCCAGATGACAGGCATCTTATCCGCATGGCTGTAACGGTTCGTGCAGCCACGTCTCGATCCCTGAGGCAACAGATGGGGACGTTTGGAAGACAACAACCATCTGCACGAGCAGTTCGACGACGTTTGCAGCAGCATGGACTATCAGCTCTGAGACCATGGCTGCGGTTACGTTGACGCTGCAACACAGCCAGAAGCGCCTGCGATGGTGTAGTCAACGACGAACCTGGGTGCACGAATGGCAAAACGTCATTTATTCTGATCAATCCAGGTTCTGTTTAGCGCAGCATGATGGTCGCATCGTGGTGAACGCACAATGGAAGCGGGTATTTCGACGGCTGCCTTGGCCAGCACCATCAACTCTAACCAACCTAAATCTGGACTCATCTGAGCAGACCACTGTTTCACAGTCGTGTAAAGTCTAACCGATATGGCCCCGAGCCCAGGAGAGGCGCGGCAGGCGATGTCGTGCTCTTACCAAAAGCACCCGAGTAGGTCGTCTGCTGTCATAGCACATTGACACCAAATTTCGCCACACTTCCTTAACTGATACATTCGTCGTACTTCCTGTATTGGTTTCTGCAGTGTTGGTTGTCTGTTAGCACTGACAACTCCACGCCAACGCCGCTGCTCTAGATCGTTAAGTGCAGGACATCGCCCATGATGAGTGGTAAACTCGTTATTTCGTATTCTGGCCAACCTCTTGACACTGTGGATCTCGGAATATTGAATTCTCTAACGATTTCTGAAATGGAATTTCCTGTATGTCTAGCTCTAGCTTCCATTCCGCGTTCAGAGTCTATTAATTCCCGTCGTACTGCCATAATCTCGTTGGAAAACTTTCCACATGAATCACCTGAGTACAAATGACAGCTCCTTCAAACCACTGCCCTTTTATACCTTGCGTACGCAATACTACCGCCATCTGTATATGGGCACATCGCTATCCCATGACTTTTGTCACCTCAGTGTAATGCATTCACTAACGTGGTATCGGGTCAGCTCCAGAAATGGTAATAGCAACACAAAAAATTTAGAAGAATCCTAATGACTGTTTGGTATACATTCCCGTGCAGATAGCATCACATTACGTCAACAGTACACTGATGACGAAATGTATTTCTGTTAGTACGTACAGAGCACATAGATTGCTGTTGTGAACTTGAGAATGAAGACTGGTTTGATGCAGCTTCTAAAAATTGCACACTTCTCGACATTTCAAACAGACAACTCCTTTATACGAATAGATTTGTCGTATTAAGCGATCCGCGCGACCGCTACGGTCGCAGGTTCGAATCCTGCCTCGGGCATGGATGTGTGTGATGTTCTTAGGTTAGTTAGGTTTAAGTAGTTCTAAGTTCTAGGGGACTGATGACCTCAGAAGTTAAGTCCCATAGTGCTAAGAGCCATTTATTAAGCGATCCCTTCTTTTAATCAAGCTGTATCATAAAGTTCCTTTTGATTCAGTACGTTTCCGTTATTTACCCAAACAATCCATCCACTCTCCGGCATTCTTCTGGTTTTCATCTTTTGTTTAATGTGTGTTGTATAATAAAACTAAAAAAATGGATTTAGTTTGCGCCAACAAATCCTTAAATGATGTTACATTTTCCTGTTATTTATCAATGCCTGTAATGCACGTCTGGTTGTGTCGCAAAACGTACATGGATTATTTGATAATGGACTAGTGACAAGTGAAAAAATAAAACTGCCTAAACAAATTAAGACGGTTCCTAAAATAATTGTTTTAAATATTTGAAAGGTAAGGACTAACAACGATTAATTACTTTTAAATCAATCATGCAGCCAAAGAAATGTGATTGATGAGATGCTTCTTCAGTTTTGCAACAATGTGGCGAAAAGATTTTTTTGTGAAACTTCTCCGTTTCGCGTGTCAGTCGCATCTGGTAAGCGTCCCATACCGTCGAGCACAGCCGCGCGCGGTTGCCGTGCCTGTGAGCACTCCCTGTGAAAGGGGAGACACAGATGGTGCTCTGATCGCTATGTCTCTACGCTGTTTGTGGGCGGACGCCGTCGAAACTATTAGCTGCTATCTTCCAGGTGGCGTATGCCGTCATCGGATCAAAATAGCCGTTGTCTTTCCAGGTGTATAAATTTATTTTTGGCAGTATATACACTCACTTAATAATAACCGTACCACTCTCCACTATTCATTACATTAAACTGAACTTGTATCATAAACGACCATGTCTTTAACGTTACGATTTAGTCATTCATATCTTATTAACATACACTTAATTACAAAAAAATCGTAACAAAAACAGAGCGTTTTTTGATAAATCTTCAGTGTGATTTTGCATTGAAATGGCATACTTCCACAGCATGCAAGTTATAATGCGGAAATAACGAAATAGGAAGTTTCCCGTCATTTTATTACCAAAAGTCGTACCAGTGAGGGCTCGTTTTCGAGCATCCTCTATGTGGTGATGCTGCGATTCAGCGTACATACAGAGGAAGTAAGTTATGAAACAAGATGCACCAAATATGGCCTCCAATGGAAACGACTGTATCCAACATGGCGCCTCCCAAATTCTGCTTTGACGTAGCTCCTTCATGTGAATAGCCTCACTCCTGTCTACGAAGCAAAAATCTGATTTGTCTTACTCAGTCTTTCATTGACTCTGGCTGTCACGCCATGTCCCGTCCCGTCAAAACATTCTGCGATGCATTTCAGATGGCGGCACAACGCTGGGCGCCACCGCTAAGGTTTCTTGGGCAGAAAGTTGTTACAGCTGATGTCACCCGCCCGTCGTTCATCACGTGATCCCAGAGCTCATTTCCTCCGATACACTGACATTCGCATATCTCCATATTTCGTTTTGTCGTGGTTTTCGTGGTTCAAAAAAATGTTCAAATGTGTGTCCAATCCTATGGGACTTAAGTGCTGAGGTAATCAGTCCCTAAGCTTACATACTACTTAACCTCAGTCCGGAGCTCGTGGTACTGCGATAGCGTTCTCGCTTCCCACGCCCGGGTTCCCGGGTTCGATTCCCGGCAGGGTCAGGGATTTTCTCTGCCTCGTGATGACTGGGTGTTGTGTGATGTCCTTAGGTTAGTTAGGTTTAAGTAGTTCTAAGTTCTAGGGGACTGATGACCATAGATGTAGGTGTCGCCACCAGCGCCAACCTTGTGTGAATGCTCCGAAAAAGTACTCATTTGCATATCGGTTAAATTTCGCGTCTGTGGCACGTCATCTTCGTGGTGTAGTAATTTTAATGGTCAGTAGTGTATATGGTTTCACTAGCTAACCCCAGTACAAAGAAGCCTCTTGAACTGTTAGGAGCCAAATACCAGATCTAAAGAAATGTTATAAACTTTGAAGTGTTAGGTGTTGAGCAAGATATAACTATTGCACAAAAATTTGCACTGACAACTAAACTTAACCTTAAACAAACCAATTTTTCATAGGATGTGATGGCAGCTAGTAACGCCGAGTTCTTTTTAAATAATTCTAGATGCCACGTGGCGTAACAAATAAAAAGAAATTGGTGCTTCGAATTTCTAAAATAGTTATAAAATGCAGATTCCTGTTCCTTGAGCTCCTTGTATAGTGCGTGAAATTTCCCTTATGAACCATGTAAGGACGTTTTTCGGACCCATACACTTGTTTCGCGTTGTTCCGCACTTCCGTCTTCTTTCTCTACTATACAAGCTATCCCTGCATGCTGCAAACAGTCTGCAAGCAAGAAATGTCATTTTCGTATAAATTTGGACTCCAGCATTGACGTGTATAAGTTTCCACGTTGTGTATGTGCACTTCACGAGTAGACACAGTTGGACATCATCTTGCGAGAATCGCAATTCCCGCGAAAAACACAGTTGAGGAGAGCCGTGTGAGCTGAGGTCACGTGACTTGAACTGTCTTGACGTGCTGTCACGTGACGCACTGTGTGTGAATACACGCTGACGTGACGGGCAGTGTGATGTGGCGCTTACGAGTTAGTGACGTCACAGAACCCGACCAGCTGCCAGTCCGCGACCGCCCCCGCGTCCCGTGTGAGGTCGGCCCGTGCCTTCCGTTTGGCTGAGAGAAATGTGCCAAGCGGACACGTAGCCGCGCCGGAGCGGGGGCGTGTCCGCCGGCCCTGTCCTGTTACACAGCACGCCGGCAGCCACTCCGGCTCTGCCACCCGGCAAGGATGGCCGTTGAACCCCCTCGCCCGGCCGCGCCGCCTCTCGAATAGAAAGCGGCGCCGGCGGCGATCTCGCCGCCAATTGTTCTCCCGCGGCAAGAGAATCGTGACCTGCGCGCTGCAGCGCGCTCTGCAAATAGCCCCGGCCGCTCGCTGCCAGCTCTCTCTCCGACTCACCCCGGGCTCTGAGCGCTTTGCCGACCTGCCTCTCCAGCCGCCGGCACACGTTACGTGTTTTCAAACGCCAACGTCACGCATGCCGAGATCGACGTAGTGCTGAACGCCCACAAACAGTGCGACTTGAGCATACGTCCCGTATGGAAGACATAGTGTTAAGCATAATTGGCGTAGAGAAACAACTGAAAGATTTGAAATAAACCACCAGTGGTTCTCAACAGGTGCGCTTTGTCACAAGCTTAAAACTTTTATCACTTCACGAACATTCGTGATACAGTCGCGATTCTTACCGTCAGCAGTTACGACTAAATCCCCTTCTACTACTGTTCCTCTATTGGAACAGAACGCACTCGTATACGGCACACCACGGAATAATTATGCCTCGCTTTCAATGGATGGAATGGTTCGAGATCTAGACACAAATTAGGAACTATTCAATCATATACCAGAATATCTCAGTCTTGGAAAGCAGCGGATGCGTCATCTGCTATGTTTAGCTTGTTACCTCGTGCTGCAGAGAAGCTGCGTGAAAAAATCGTTTACAGTTTACGCTGGTGACACGGCACTGCCGACGCTTCTCTGCTGCCTTTATTGCCCGGTGGCGGTCTACGTCAAACTACTGACTTCGCTTCCAAGAGTCCCACCTGCTCTATCTTCGCAGGATAGCGGAAGAGACTGCCTGCCACTGCTGGGA
The DNA here is from genome assembly GCF_023897955.1 of Schistocerca gregaria. Lineage (NCBI taxonomy): Eukaryota > Metazoa > Arthropoda > Insecta > Orthoptera > Acrididae > Schistocerca > Schistocerca gregaria. The sequence goes on along the minus strand of NC_064920.1, from coordinate 2,921,431 downwards.
CACGCCCGCGTCTCTGCCAGAAGTGGCGCAGGCGACGTGCTGGGCAAGCACCCCTGCGACCGCCGCACGACGTGAATCTTAATGTAAGCTGCCCGAGGTCTCCCATGAGAGGGCGTGATTAATTACTCATAGCAGCACTGGACTTCCTCCATACAGTGTACGACACACCCATTCACTCACATACGCACACACACCGACACGCACATAACGAATGTTAACGGTATAACTGCAGATATGTCTATTAATGACTGAGGGGAGTGTCTCGAACAAAATTACAAAAGTACACACTTCATTTCCAGACTAATCACCATCGCTATTACGAGTAATATATTTTTAGGTTGGTTAGTAGCTACAAATACGCGTGGCACAAGCGAGGCCTTAAAGTTCATTTTCCTCTGGGCAGCAGGTTATGTAGGGAAGTCAGAGCTCGTACGGAAGCATATAGGTGTTCATTCTTTACGGGCGCTATACGAGATTAGAAAAATAGAGAGTTGTGAAGGTGGTTCGATGAACCCTGTGCCAGGCACTTAAATGTGATTTGCAGAGTATCCATGTAGATGTAGGTGTAGATGCACTGATGTATGAATGCATGGACGAAAAACAGATAGTATATACTGAGAAGCGCCATCTACTTCGCATTGCAGTCACGACCGCGCAGAAAACATCACGTAGTAAATTACGTGGTGTATTTGTGCGAAGACTGTTAAACACAGAGAAATAACACTTAAACGCCGAAGAGGGTACTAATTACAACAATATCTGTTTCTGTACCCTCGGTTCCTAGAGTTCCGGAACCTGTACAGAAAATTGGAATAGACATCAACATAAACATCATTTCCGCTCTTTTTATTGCACATGAAAACCACTCATTGCATGTTGTACCACCTTAGAGAGAGACCTTCAGGGGCGGTGTTCCAGATTGCTGTACACACCCGTACCTGTAATACCCAGTAGCACGACCTCTTGCGTTGATGCATGCTTGTATTCGTCGTGGCATACTATCCACAAGATCACCAAGGCACTGTTAATCCAGATTGTCCCACCCCTCAACGGCGATTCGGCGTAGATCCCTCAGAGTGTTTGCTGGGTCACGTCGTCCATAAACAACCCTTGTCAGTGTATCCAAGCCACGTTGGATACGGTTTATGTATCGAGACGTACTGGACACTCTAGTCGAGCGATGTCGTAATCCTGAATGAAGTCATTCACCAAATTTGCGCGATGGGGACGCATGCCTCGCCACTATGCTACCGATTTGGTTGCACTATCGGTCGGAGGATGGCATTCACGTATCGTACAGCCGTTACGGTGCCTTCCGTGACCACCAGCGGCGTATGTCGGCCCCACATAATGCCACCCCAAAACAGCAGAGGACCTCCACATTGCTGCACTCGCTGAACAGTGTGTCTAAGGCGTTCAGCATGATCGGGTTGCCACCAAACACGTCTCCGAAGATTGTCTGGTTGAAGGCATATGCGACACTCATCGGTGACGATAACATGATGCCAATCCTGAGCGGTTCATTCGGCACGTTGTTGGTGACTTCATTGTATAATTATTGTTTTTAAATAAAAAGTGTCATTTCCGTTCGTGTTATTGCTTTCAGTTATGTGCTGTACTATACTGCAGCAGCTATTTCTGTGAATTGAAATAAGAACACCGCGAATTCATTGTCCCAGGAAGGGGAAACTTTATTGACACATTCCTGGGGTCAGATACATCACATGATCACACTGACAGAACCACAGGCACATAGACACAGGCAACAGAGCATGCACAATGTCGGCACTAGTACAGTGTATATCCACCTTTCGCAGCAATGCAGGCTGCTATTCTCCCATGGAGACGATCGTAGAGATGCTGGATGTAGTCCTGTGGAACGGCTTGCCATGCCATTTCCACCTGGCGCCTCAGCTGGACCAGCGTTCGTCCTGGACGTGCAGACCGCGTGAGACGACGCTTCATCCAGTCCCAAACATGCTCAATGGGGGACAGATCCGGAGATCTTGCTGGCCAGGGTAGTTGACTTACACCTTCTAGAGCACGTTGGGTGGCACGGGATACATGCGGACGTGCATTGTCCTGTTGGAACAGCAAGTTCCCTTGCCGGTCTAGGAATGGTAGAACGATGGGTTCGATGACGGTTTGGATGTACCGTGCACTATTCAGTGTCCCCTCGACGATCACCAGAGGTGTCCCCTGTGTGCTTCGGTCGTATGCAGTCCTGATTGTGGCGCTCACCTGCACGGCGCCAAACACGCATACGACCATCATTGGCACCAAGGCAGAAGCGACTCTCATCGCTGAAGACGACACGTCCCTCCATTCACGGATGTCGCGACACCACTGGAGGCGGGCTGCACGATGTTCAAAATGGTTCAAATGGCTCTGAGCACATCTGTGGTCATCAGTCCCCTAGAACTTAGAACTACTTAAACCTAACTAACCTAAGGACATCACACACATCCATGCCCGAGGCAGGATTCGAACCTGCGACCGTAGCAGTTGCGCGGTTCCGAACTGAGCGCCTGAACCGCTAGACCACCGCGGTCGGCTGCACGATGTGGGGGCGTGAGCGGAAGGCGGCCTAACGGTGTGCGGGACCGTAGCCCAGCTTCATGGAGACGGTTGCGAATGGTCCTCGCCGATACCCCAGGAGCAACAGTGTCCCTAATTTGCTGGGAAGTGGCGGTGCGGTCCCCTACGGCACTGCGTAGGATCCTACGGTCTTGGCGTGCATCCGTGCGTCGCTGCGGTCTGGTCCCAGGTCGACGGGCACGTGCACCTTCCGCCGACCACTGGCGACAACATCGATGTACTGTGGAGACCTCACGCCCCACGTGTTGAGCAATTCGGCGGTCTGGTCCCAGGTCGACGGGCACGTGCACCTTCCGCCGACCACTGGCGACAACATCGATGTACTGTGGAGACCTCACGCCACACGTGTTGAGCAATTCGGCGGTACGTCCACCCGGCCTCCCGCATGCCCACTATACGCCCTCGCTCAAAGTCCGTCAACTGCACATACGGTTCACGTCCACGCTGTCGCGGCATGCTACCAGTGTTAAAGACTGAGATGGAGCTCCGTATGCCACGGCAAACTGGCTGACACTAACGGCGGCGGTGCACAAATGCTGCGGAGCTAGCGCCATTCGACGGTCAACACCGCGGTTCCTGGTGTGTCCGCTGTGCCGTGCGTGTCATCATTGCTTGTACAGCCCTCTCGCAGTGTCCCGAGCAAGTATGGTGGGTCTGACACACCGGTGTCAATGTGTTCTTTTTTTCCATTTCCAGGAGTGTATTACTGAAGAGAGTGCCTGGAGCCGCTCTGTAGGAATTCTGGACGTGTTGTGTGTCGCATTGTCGTACTGGAATTGCTCATGTCCATAGGAATGTACAATGGACATGAATGGACGCAGGTGAGACAGGGTGCTTACGTATGTGTGAGCTGTCAGAGTCGTATCTAGACGCATCAGGGATCCCATATCACTCCAACTGCACACGCCATCATTACATATATACAGATATATAAATGACCAACCAACTCCAGACAAAACCAAAACTTTTGTATATGCAGAGGACCTGACAATAATAGTTCAAGGCAGCAGGTTTGAAGCCATCGAGGAGAAACTAGAAACCGCCCTTTCTACAATGTCAACCTACTACAAAAGAATTCTCTAAAACCCAATTCCTCCAAAACTTAAGTGAGTGCATTCCATCTGAACTCGAGGTAGGCAGAGTACAGGCTCAATGTTACCTGGGATGGGACATTACTAGAGAACATTGACATACAAATATCATTGCGAAAAAACACGCAAAAAAGTAGAAGCACGAAATTCCCTAATAAGAGAGCTGTCCAATAGCAAATGGGGCGCCAAACCTACCGTGGTCAGCACTTCAGCCCAAGCTTTGTGCTTCTACAACTGCCGAATATGCCTGCCCGGTATCGTGCAGATCCGCGCACGAAAAAAAAGGTAGATATTAGTTTGAATGAAAGATGCAGGATAGTGACAGGCTGCATGAAACCAACCCCCATAGAAAATCTTCTCAGGGCCGCAGGTTTCACAAACCCTGACTCACGAAGGAAAGCCCATAAACATATCGAAAACCTAAAACAAACCTCTGATGCCCGTCACGCAACATTTGGCCTAGAGTGTGGCCCCAACAGACTCAAATCCAGACCCCGTGTCCTAAGTTGCGCCTCAGATGAGCCCCCTATCCACTAAGAAAGGACCCACCGAGCGGCGTTTCTGGTGATTGGAAAACATGGAGAATGCTTATCCTCATCAGAACTGGGGTGGCTCCTGTGAAATCTAATCTGATCACATGGGGTTTGTTGGACGAAAATGACGACAAATGCGACTGCGGCACTCGACAGCACATGGAACATCTTTTACAATGTCCTGCCTGCCACCACAGATGCACCCTCGACGATCTATGGCTGGCTAAAAAAGAAGCATTGGACATTGCCCAATACTGGGCGAAGAAATTGTAGTTTCCGGACACGAAAAAGTAAAGTAAGTACAGAACCTCCAACAGCATGAACAATTCTCTGCTGTCAGGCACGACCCATGGATTCATGAGATTGTCTCCGTATCCGTACACGTCCATCCGCTCCATACAATTTGAAACGATACTCGTTCAACCAGTCAACGTGTTTACAGTCATCTACAGTCCAATGTCGGTGTTGACGGGCCCTGGCGACGCTTAAAGCTTTGTTTCGTTCAGTCATCAAGGGTACACGAGTGGGTCTTCGGCTCCGACAGCCCATTTTGATGACGTTTCGTTGAATCGTTCGCACGCTAACACATACTGATGGACCAGCACTGAAATGTGGAGCAATTTGCTGAAAGGTTGCACTTCTGTCACGTTCAATGATTCTCTTCAGTCGTCGTTGGTCCCGATCTTGCAGAATCTTTTTACGGCCGCAGCGATGGCGGAGATTTGATGCTTTCGAGATTGCCTATATTCAGGTACAGTGGTGAAATGGTCGTATATGGGAAAATCCCCACTTGATCGGTACTTCGGAGATGCCACGTCCCGTCTCTCGTACGCCAACTATAATACCACGTTAAAACTTACTGAAATCTTGGTAACCTGCTACTGTAGCAGCAGTAACCGATCTAACAACTGTGGCAACCACTTGTTGTCTTACATAGGCGTTGCCGACCGAAGCGCCGTATTCTGGCAGTTTACGTATCTCTGTATTTGAATACACATGTCTATACCAGTTTCTTTGGCGCTTCAGAGAGAGAGAGAGAGAAGGTGAGGGGGAAAATCAGTGAAAAAAGAATAAAAGATAGATGCACAAAGAAAGAGTAAACAAAGAGAAAATAATATTTGGACAGAGAGAGTTAGGGAGAGAGAAGCTGGAATATCCTTTCGCCGAAAGGAGTTAGGCGCTTTAGGTAATACTGTTTGATTTAGCAATTCAACAATAACGACATTAAACATAATCCTTTCTTACACACGAATTCATGGTAGAAAAACGAATGAGTCTGCGCTTCTGAAAATGAACCGTGATTCGTGGGTAACGCAGATTTATATCAGTTCAATATAAGAGGCAGCGCGAAATACGATGACTTATTGTAAATACAGGCAAAGTAGCAGTTGTACGCAGCTAATCTGAGGATACTTAAAGATGCAGCACTAATTTTCGTTAAAACTAATCACGCTACAGTGAATGGTGACGCACAACGACCAAATTAACTTGTATCACGTTATGGCTGAGGTCGCGACCCAATGACGCAAGGATCAGTTTGCTGATACAGAACCACAACACAGCGGTCAGCCGTCACGTTGTCATAATATTGGCAGCCTTCTCCCATGTCCAACGATTTTACGGCCTCACAATGAGTGATTCTCGTGCCGTTTAATTCCAAAGCACAAAGAAACCTTAAAATTGCGCTCTGTTTTCTTGTTTGGCAGCCAAGATAGTCACGCAAAACGGTTCTAGTAGATCAGTGTAGTGATAGGAAAAATCTAGCGAAGAGCCGTGTATCGCAGTGGTGAAACGGTTCAAATGGCTCTGAGCACTATGGGACTTAACTTCTGAGGTCATCAGTCCCCTAGCCTCAGAACTACTTAAACCTAACTAACCTAAGGACATCACACACATACATGCCCGAGGCAGGATTCGAACCTGCGACCGTAGCAGCAGCGCGGTTCCGGACTGTAGCAGAACCGCTCGGCCACCTCGGCCGGCTCGCAGTTGTGAATGTTAGACCAGTTGGCAAGATAATACTTCCAGCTAAATTAATATAGTGCATTGTCAGAGGTGAGTGCTAGTCTAGTTCGGAAAACATGGAGTTTGGTTTACCATCGTGTATTGATAGAGACAATGATAGCCTACTGAGGCGGACAGAGTGACCGTCTGACACTGTTACGCACTGATGTGCAAAACTTGAGGATGAAAGTAACTTTCGCATGATGTGATACTACCAAATAGCATACCTCAATGAAACTTGGGCCACACATAGAAAGAACTGGTGCAGTACAGCGCAGAAGGTAACTAAAAGAAGTCCACTATTAGACGAAAAGAAATGGCACTTTTATCCAAAGACAATAATTTCAGTGAGCACGGTTTATGATGGTCGCCAAGTGGGACATAGTTGTTAATAGTGTGAGTGACGGCCGCGGTAGGCAGTGCGTGCTCTGCAAGGTGCTGCCATGCTTACCCAGGGGGGTTCCATTGCTTCAGCAGCACGGCATAATGCAACCCGTGTCCGCAACTTGTACTACACGTGCTCGATGGGCAACGGGCAGGCCTGTCCAAGTCGCCGGATATCCCCTCAGTGTAAGTGGTCCTCCACCCGTCCAGCTGGACGCTGCCGCGCATGGTCATCCACGCCGCGCGGGGTAACCGTGCGGTGTTGGATGTCCTGTCTCGGTTCGCACGCCCCCCCCCCCCCTCCCCGTCAGAGGTTCGACTCCTCCCTCGGGCATGGGTGTGTGTGTCTCGTCCTCAGCGTAAGTTACTTTAAGTTAGATTAAGTAGTGCGTTATTCAGAACAGTAGTAACCAACTTAAGATAGTAACAATTACTTAATAAATAATGATAAAAACCATTTGTTATTAAATAGTCACCTTGCGTCACGTAAATCACTTGAACGAATGACGTTCCAATATGTCACGCGGTTCTCCTTGTGTTTCTCGCGGTAGCACGAACGAGTTTACAAGAGATGAGACAGTTCTGTTTGCGTACCGCAGAGCTCTTGTGACTTGCCATGTAGATGTCAGGTGGGCCATAGCATAAATCGGCGATATAGTGAAATATTTTGAAATTAGTGTCGTGAAAATTTTACGCAATTTAAAATCGTGTTATATACCAAAAGAATCAGAAATATTTGCACCTGATTCATTTACAGAGATATAGCGCATTCCCTCTCTCGCTCCCCCTATTCTCGCCTCCCCCTTAGAACGTTCCTTTCCCCCACTTTCCCCCTCCCTTATCCTCCCATCCTGCCACTCCCTCCCCGTGTCTTTTAGATTCGTTGTTTTATTGTGAGTACAATACTTTTTTGTATAACTTGACTTGATAGATCGGCGAATGGTACTTACAGCTTATAAATAAAAAGATCCTCGTGTACAGTGGGCGAGCCCATCCACTGTTGTTGCAACTGAGCGCCTTGTAGCACACAATGGCGTGACGATTACAAACCTTTGTTACCATTACGTTCGTCCATATATATAGTTTAACTTGGTGAAATGAGGCATATCTTTATATATAAATCAAGTGTAAAGATTTACCTTTATTATTTCTGTAGTATGCAATATGCTTTTTAAATTGTGCAAAATTTTCATGAGACAAATTTCAAAATATTTCAACATATCGCCGGTTAATAGGATGGCGCCACCTGATGCCCACACGACAAGTCACAGGGGTTCTGCGGCGCCTCAATTTAGTCAACGTGAGGTCGTCGGCACGGCGTGTAGTTTTAACTCTACTGGACCTATCGATTTTGTATTTTTACCTTTTTTTTATTTGACAGTCCATCTGGGAGGACTCTGTTTTATAAAGGACAAACCATGTGAGGTTCTTTATGTATTTACACTTTGTTCTCAAAATGTCGACAACAAATGTATGTTAACACACACGGAAAGGTACGTAAAAGCTTCTGTAAAATGTGGCTCACCCCAAAAAATAGTTGTATCTTGCGCAGATTACGGCTTACTTATTTTCTTTCCACACAGTGTAGTGCCAATCTGACGATGACAGCACTGCTCTGTCTAAACTTGTAATTGGAATAAAAAATCAAGCGGTCTTGCCTTGGACCAAGAAGTATGTATGTATTCTGGAAGGTCGGGTTTAGGATCCGCGTCCGGACAACCTGATGTACATTTTTCCTGATTTCGTCAAGCAACATAAGACTAATGCCAGGAGCAGCTTTTTGAATAGGAACCCCTAACCGTACGTTTCAGGAAATGCTGCGTTTCTAATGGCACCATAAACGAGAAATCCAATTTCCTTTTTGAATTTATTAAACAAATGTGAATTCCACGAAAACTAGGTTCTTGCTTTGTGGTTCCCCAACGGAGATCGTATTCCGATGGGTCGGGTTTGAAACATCCCTCTGGCTTTCACAGTATTAGATTACTGCGGTTCTCCAGACCGCATCAGGAGCGTGACGAGATAATTTCTTTTACTGGATCATTCCAGATTCCCCCGCTATTCTCGTACCGTGGAACTGTGTTCCTTTGCAATAACGCAGATGGCTTGGAAACACCAAACCATTATTAGACGAAGACCAAACAGGTACTAGATTACTGTAATACATCGTAAGCGAAACAAAACATTTTCATTTTATAGTTACCGGTAATGGTCTAGTTTAGATAGTCCCCAGGCGTTCTCTTCTGTCCTTCGCCCTACTGAACTCTGCATAGCCGCCTGGCAGTTCTAACATTCAAAACACCGTCAGCCAACTCTAGGCGTCTTATCATATCATCACAGCAGCCTGTTCTAACTGTGCAGTTATGATTTCGCCTTAATAATCACTATTTGTCTGTTCTCTCTACTGCGTCTTCATTTCGTATCTTACTTGTCGGTTCAAAATTGATAATAATCGTAAGAAAGAACACGTGAAATTGCTGCAGTTATTTTTCGCGTCTTTTTCGCAGTAGCTTTCTTTCCCAAGGAAAAAAAATTAATGAGATGTACATATCCGTGTGACCCAAAGTCTGCGAAAAACCATTGGCACCAAAGACACCTGCCATTTAAGTAATAACATGCATGCATTCCTTTTCGTACTTTCGCAATCAAGTACTTTGTTGTACAGTACATCCCACACTCTCTCTTCCTACATATTCCCATTTTCCTGTATTCATTAAGTTGTTTTATTTGTTGAAGTTGTCTTTGTATTCCACATAGACTGTAGTTTCAATAGTTAAGGCTTTCTTTTAACTGGTACTTGTATTACTGTCCATGTTTAACACTCCTTGTAGTTGTCTCATCAAATACTGTTCATATTTTACTTTGCTCATTTATTTATTGAAAACTGGTACACAGCCACTGCTTTGATTATAATGTTAATGTTAAAATGCAGTACCACCACACTCTCAAACTGTAGGTTCCCTCAAACACCTCCGTTTTCCTGCATTTATTAATTTCTGTTTATCTTATTGATATTGCTTAAATTCCTTATGTACTCTGTATTTACATTGACAACTGTCTCTTCTTTTAATTGGTGTTTCATACCTCCTGATGCAGCCTTGTCTAGTACTAATTTTATTTTATTAGTTTTGTTTATTAATAGAAACTGTTATGTAGGCATGCTATTTCTATTTTGTGCTAAAGGTTTTCCTGTCAACTCCATTGTTATTTATGTACTGTCCAGTTTTTACTATTTCATTGCAAAGATGTTACTTTCTGTATGTTTCTACTTCAATCTAGGCGTGTTACTTGTCTTCCAATGTTGTCTGCTAACATTTAACTTCTTTGGTGATAATACTCAGTAAACGTCTGAAGATGGACTTGTAAGCCGAAAAACCGGTTAATAAAAGTGATATTGTAGAACAGAAGCAAACTGGTGCTTTTCATTTATTATAATGTTGTTCTACCAAGAACCGACAGAAGATTCTGTTAATATAATCAATTACTTCTTGAAATACAGTGGAAAGATAATTCCTGTGATGTGTGGTTTCCGCCTATAAGAGCCATCTTCAGGTATCCAAAGACTTTCTGTAAAAATTGGCTAGAAGGCATTTCACATTAAACATTTATTTTTGAAAAATTATGATCGCACACAGTATCTGGATATAATTTAAGTAAAACTAGCAGTTCTGGTGAAACACAACATCCTGATGCATTAAAAATGATATTTCATGCCCCCTGATGGTCTGTCGTTTGATGAGAACTGGTAGTTTCAATAAAACGACAAAAGAGTATACCTGCAGTGCCAGATCACGGTTTCAAAAATGTGTGGAAAATGTAAATGATGGACATACTAAAAAATGTTAACTGTTTATTGTTGAGCGGGAAAAGTGAATTAAGATCATTAGGACTTTCGTTTTTCGGTCTTCATAGCTGAGTGTCGGCACGGCTGACGGCCATGCGGGGGACCCGGGTTCGTTCCCCGCACTACCATGGACTACATTCATCCTCGTGAGGGCAAATGCGGAGCTACCCGACGTATTAACTACGGTTCCAAGGCCAAGAAACCCTAGACCGGGAGAACGATTTGCTGACCGCTAGCTTTCGTTTCCGATGACGCCACCGGTAGAGGATGAGACGGTGGTCAGTCGGATCCAATTGTCACACGCGCCTACACAGCATCGACAGTGGTTATAGGAGGACCAGAACGAACAAGTTGCCGACCAGTCATGTCCCAAACATGTTAAACAGGGTGGTCCACTGATCGTGACCGGGCCGTTATCTCACGAAATAAGCGTCAAACGAAAAAACTGCAAAGAACGAAACTCGTCTAGCTTGAAGGAGGAAACCAGATGGCGCTATGGTTGGCTCGCTAGATGGCGCTCCCATAGGTCAAAAGGATATCAACTGCGTTTTTTAAAATTGGAACCCCTATTTTTATTACATAATAGTTAATACATAAAGAAATATGAATGTTTTAGTTGGACCACTTTTTTCGCTTTGTGATAAATGGCGTTGTAATAGTCACAAACATATGGTTCACAATTTTAGACGAACAGTTGGTAACAGGCAGCTTTTTTAAATTAAAATACAGAACGTAGGTACGTTTGAATAACGACGTTCCTCTCAACAGCGAGTAGTTTGTCTTCCGCAATGTTCGCACACACATTGACAATGCGCTGACGCATGTTGTCAGGCGTTGTCGGTGGATCACAATAGCAAATATCCTTCAACTTTCCCCGCAGAAAGAAATCCGGGGACGTCAAACCCGGTGAACGTGCGGGCCATGGTATGGTGCTTCGACGACCAATCCACCTGTCATGAAATATGCTACTCAATACGGCTTCAACCGCACGCGAGCTATATGCCGGGCATCCATCGTGTTGGAAGTACTTCGCCGTTCTGTCATGCAGTGAAACATCTTGTAGTAACATCGGTAGAACATTACGTAGGAAGTCAACATACATTGCACCATTTAGATTGCCATCGATAAAATGGGGGCCAATTATCCTTCCTCGCATAATGCCGCACCATACATTAACCCGCCACTGTCGCTGAGGTTCCACTTGTCACAGCCATCGTGGATTTTCCGTTGCCCAATAGTGCACATTATGACGGTTTACGTTACCGCTGTTGGTGAATGACGCGTTGTCGCTAAATAGGACGCGTGCAAACAATCTGTCATCGTCCCGTAATTTCTCTTGTGCCCAGTGGCAGAACTGTACACGACGTTCAAAGGCATCGCCATGCAATTCCTGGTGCATAGAAATATGGTACGGGTGCAATCGATGTTGATGTAGCATTCTTAACACCGAAGTTTTAGAGATTCCCGATTCTCCCGCAATTTGTCTGCTACTGATGTGCGCATTAGCCGCGACAACAGCTAAAACACCCACTTGGGCATCATCATTTGTTGCAGGTCGTTGTTGACGTTTCACATGTGGCTGAACACTTCCTGTTTCCTTAAATAACGTAACTATCAGGCAAACGGTCCAGACAATTGGATGATGTCGTCCAGGATAGCGAGCAGCATACATAGCACACGCCCGTTGGGCATTTTGATCACAATAGCCATACATCAACACGATACCGACCTTTTCCGCAATTGGTAAACGGTCCGTTTGTACACGGGTAATGTATCACAAAGCAAATGCGTTCTCACTGGCGGAATGTTACGTGATACCACGTACTTATACGTTTGTGACTATTACAGCACCATCTATCACAAAGCGAAGAAAATGGTGAAACTAAAATATTCATATTTCTTTACGTACTACAAGAATATGTAATAAAAAGGGGGGTTGCTATTTAAAAAAACTCAGTTGAAATCCGTTTGGCCTATGGCAGCGCCATCTGGTTTCCCCCTTCAAGGTAGACGAGTTTCGTGCTTTGTAGTTTTATCGTTTGATGCTTATTTCGTGAAATATTTGGCCCGGTCGCTATCAATGGACCAGCCTGTATAAGTCGAACGTACAGGCCGTGGTGGAATATTCCTCGCCGTATGCGACTGGGCTTTCTCATGATAAAATATGGCACGTGGAGATGACTGCAGGATGGGCAGTGAGTGCCTCGGCCTCTAAAACCTCTCTGCTGAAGTGGCTGCAGTTCAGATTGTCTTTAATAGGTGGGAGGCGAGATAGCATGTGGTAGCCAATGTGTCCCAAATTTTCACGCTTGCTGTTTGTCCGCTACAATGCAGTCTCGCCCGACTGCGTTCTCCACGGTAGCATCGAACACGTACGCGGTCATCTCTATAGGACAAGCTGAAGGGGGACTCGTTCGAGAAGACTATACAGGTTGTTTCAGAACTGATGGTCACTAATTCACACATGGAAAGTACAGGCCTAAAGTACCTAAAAAGTTCCAATAAAAATAGATCCACAAATCAAGCGCTGCCAAGATACATTTTCTGTTGCGGCTTACCAGTGTCGATGAACACGTGACACCTCTGAACGCTTAAGTAGGTGTTCGAAATGTCGTCCACACGTCTGAATATAACATTGAATTCGTCTCTGAAATGAGTTGCGAATCCTGGTCTGGGGAATTCTGTAAATAATGGAAGGATGCTTTAGTCTGCAAGCGTAATTCTTCAAAAGAGTTGATCCCGGTAGCGCAGACCAGGCATTTGACATGAATCCACACACAGAAACCCTCGGGATTTAAATCCGGAGACATTGGAGGCTACGGCATAGGCTCTCCTCTACCTATCAATGTAAACCATTCGTCCGAGTTAGAAGCCAGCGCACTCGTAAATCAAAATGTTCTGGAGCACCGCCATGCATGAACCACATGTTCAGGCTTGGTTCAGTGGGACACCATCATGTACATCTGGACGTGCACTCCGCAGAAACAGCTTGTACTGCTGTTCGGTTAGCCTCTGTGGTAGGAAGTGTGGTCCAATTATGCGGTCCTAGAGCAGTCCTGCCCAGACGTTCAACGAAATACGCTGCTGGTCTCGTGATACGTGTGTTGCATTAGGACTGACATCGACCAAATGTGACGTTATGGTAGTTAAAAATACCGTCACGGGCAAATCCAGCCTCATCCGTGAACAGAATACTGCTTACAAACAGGGCATTCAGGATACACTGTTGTTCCACCCATTGGCAGAAATTATCTCTAGGAGGGAAGTCTGCATTGTTGAGGGCTCTCAGACGCCCTAGATGATATGGACTTGCCAATGTAAAATCCGCCACACACTGCCTACCTCAGGACACGCAGCTGGGTAGCAATCCTCCTTGTTGAAGAACTCGGACGTCCGTGTACAATGCGTAACACCCTTTCCTCAACATCGGGTGTTATGAATCTGGGTCGACCTTCTCGTACATGGTGTGCGAAACTCCCAAGCTCTTTAAGGCGCTGATGTAACCGGCTAAATGTACGCCTGTCGGGCTGCGTGCTGAGAGGAAAAGTTACATACACCATCGCAGCCTCAAGGGCACTGCTATTCGCTGTGCAATACAAACAGTGCACATCAGCCTCCTCTTCACTGGAGCAACCTCTGTTGATGGTATGGGATTTTCACTCTGCAGCGGAGTGTGCGCTGATATGAAACTTCCTGGCAGATTAAAACTGTGGGCCGGACCGAGACTCGAACTCGGGACCTTTGCCTTTCGCGGGCAAGTGCTCTACCAACTGAGGTACCCAAGCACGACTCACGCCCCGTCTTCGCAGCTTTACTTCTGCCAGTATCTCATCTCCTATACCCCGTTCCACTGTTACGAGTTTAGCCAACACTTCGAACGCAGCTGTTCTGTCGGTTACGGCCATCCGAATAACATATCGGTCGTCCTGCACTGTAGCCACATACTGCGTGGTCCAGTACGCGCTCGTTGCTATATACCACCCTCTCCTATCCACTGGTTTCACACACGGTTCACTGTCGTAACACCGTGCTCTATAACCGCAGCGGCCTACACAAAACTGTTTTCCGGGGACCTATCTTTCAGCCCCGTTGGAACTCACTCACATGCTGATATTGCGTCCTTGGACGTCGACGAGACATATCGGCGCTTGATTGCGCGTTTGCTCTTAGTTTGAAGGATCTGCAACGACTGAGCTTGGCGTAAGACTGACCTCTATAGTCATACTTTTTCACCCTCGCTACTCTGAAACACAACTCTTCTACTGAACAAGTACTCATAAGTTTTAAGGAGTACATTTTAGAGTACATGTTTACTCCACATTTTTTTCTTGTTTTTATCCGTAGCACCACATCCCAAAATACGGAAAGAAAAGAGTTTACAACAGAAGAGATTTGTTTCACAGTATCGAAGATTGAAAATTGCTCTTAGCTCTTAAGATATACGTTTTAGAGCTCCTGTTTATTTGTTATTTCTATTTCCAATGATCATTCCTGTCATATCCGTGAATATTGACCATACTATTGACCATCACATTGGAAACACCCCATATGTACATATATAAAATCTATTGCTAAGGATAACCAGCGGCAGTGATGCAATTCGCAAACAACTACAAATCGTGTATCATCACCTGGAATTCAAATAGAAGAAATGCAACGATTTTTAGTAGTGAACGGCTTGAACCCACTTTAGGTATTATTTCACCACGCACATCTTCTGCTGAATCCAACAATTCATCCTAAACCTCGTGCTTAAGTAGGCCTACTTGTGAGTGCTCGCACTTGATCATCGAAATTCCACAGCTGACGAGAAGCGGTTATGTGAACTATTAATTCCGGCTCGGATCCGCTTCCGCTCAGGGTCTGAGCTCCTCTGGGAATCAGTCCGTATGCGTTCTCGACCAAACAGCGCCTACGTCACCGGGATTTCAAGTGCTCGCTGCACAGCACTCCTGCGCAGTCGCTACGGAATACGGTAGCACTGCCGTCATCAGACGCCTGTCTGCCCAGTTTGAGACGCTTTCAGAGACCTCCACTTTCGCCTTTCAAAAATCAGCATCTCGATGATTCTGGAAATTCTACACGGATTTTGTTTTTGACGAAAAAATTCACGCGTGGACGGCCTGAGGCAGTGTCCGACGCAATATTTCGGCAAACGACCCGTACGACGCCATAACTCATCTGATGATGACAATGCAGGCGCTTGCAGAATTACTGTTCGCTTGTAACCTATTTCGTCACGAATTACTCCTGAGGAATAGCTAAAGAACCACAACGGTGTTTCTCCTTAGCGTCGTAGCTCAAAGAATTTTAATTGACAGATTTCACAGAGGTTGCTTTACAGAGGACGAAATATCAGTCACGAAAATTGCCAATAAGTTTATTAGCCACAACTATTTCTCTAATACGACGTAGCAAATAACGTGTAAAACAAGACGGACAGTTTGACCGAAACGTACCGTCAGAGAAAGTCACGATTGATACCACGTTATTCATCTCCAAATTGGTGCAAGACGTATTTTTGTATGTTTTATATTTTTCAAGATAAAAAGACACAAATTAGTTTCAAATATCGTAGCGCCCGTTGAGAACGGATAGACGTACACTACGGCGCCGAAAAGAGACACGTTTCCCGTCAAAGCATCGATATGAGAAGGAATGAGTCGCACAAGTTTTTCCCCCCACTCCATTGGCGGAGGCGACACAATTCCTTCTTTGACGTCCAGCTGGTATCGCTCGACAGCGATGTAGTAAACAACTGCAGAACTCCGCCAGTTAAGACTCGCCAAATCACTTCCGTAAACACCACCCTTTCTCTTCTCGGCGCAGGCGCGCATGAAAGGCCGTTAACTCCGGAAAGTCAGTCAGCTGTTCATTCAACGCCGCAAAGCCGTCCCCCAGTCACCGCCAACCTATGTCCGGAACCTGCGACGGAACTGGCCCTGCTACTCTACCGTACTTTAATGTAGACGTTTTACGCTGAAAGTTGTCTTCACATTATACGATGTGTATCAGAGTTGCATTTCACTTACAGTATTTACGCGATCTGCTTCATTTTCAAATATATTTCGGTATTCAAGGGGCGTCTTGTCTGAAATAAAATACGAGGTTTAGAAGCCGTCAGGAACACCGAGAAAAGTGTGTACGGGAACAAGTAGTTACATAGTTGTTAGGATACATACTGTATCGATTGAAACTCTTACAAACCATAAGCTTATTTTGAACACTGCGCAGCATTACTAGCATCTAGTATGCTCTCGTTTGAACTGACTTACCAATCCAGTTTTAGGGGAACCTACAGTCCATACGAGGACTCTGAATTACGGTGAAACTGTACACTTTTCACATCAACAAACATTTCCAGATTTGACATAAACGGTAGGTGACGGATAAAACTCCCACGAGTGACTGAGGGCCGAAATGCAGATCTCTTTATTCGTATTTAGCACTAGTTCACAGTCACCGGATATTAGGAACGTCAGTAAGCTAAATTAATGTACGTCTTACAGAGACGGCTACGAAAAAAATCGATGTAAGTCAAGAACAAGGGAAGAAAATGTCAAAATGTTATTTCTCATTAGCTACAGTTTATCTTCCGTCGGCAAGTGTCGAGAAAGTCTGATTATCGTGCTTTGCCGGTGCAGAAAATCAAATTGTGCTGGGAGGATAAATTACCTCTTCTAATAACTAACACGAAAATACTCTAAAAAAATAATAAACAATATATATATATATATGCTCTAATAATAAATAAATAAATAAAACGACACACCACGAAGGAATTATCCAAACGGGACGCAAATCGGTAAATGTCCTGTACATGTACAAATGATTTAAATTATAATTTCGTAAGCACATATACAAAAGAAGACGAAGGAAAAATTCCAGAACTCGAATCGAGAACAGCTGCCAACATGAGTAACGTAGAAGTAAACATCCACGGAGTAGTGAAGCAACTTAAATCACATAATAAAAACAAGTCTTCTGGTCCAGACTGTATAACAATTAGGTTCCTTTCGGAGTATGGTGATGCAGTAGCGCCATACTTAAGAACCATACACAACCGTTCGCTCGCCGAAAGATCCGTACCCAAAGACAGCAAATATTCAAGAAAGGTAGTAGGACTAATCCACTAAATTAAAGGCGTCGATATGCAGCAGGCTTCTAGAACATATATTGTGTTCTAACATTATGCATTACCTCGAAGAAAAAGGTCTATTCACACAGTCAACATGGGTTCCTGTGAAACACAACTAGCTCTTTATTCACATGAAGTGTTGAGTGCTATTGACAAGGGATTTCAGATCAATTCCGTATTTCTGGATTTCCGGGAGGCTTTTGACACTGTACCACACAAGCGGCTCGTAGTGAAATTGAGTGCTTATGGAATATCGTTTCAGTTATGTGACTGGATTTGTGATTTCCTGACAGAGAGGTCACAGTTCGTAGTAATTGACGAAAAGTCATCGAGTAAAACGGAAGTGATTCCTGGCTTTTTCAAAGGTGGTGTTACAGGCCGTGTCTGTTCCTTATCTATATAAACGATTTGGGGGACCATCTGAGCAGACGTCTTCGGTCGTTTACAGATGACGCTGTCGTTTATCGACAAATAAAATCATCAGAAGATCAAAACAAACTGCAAAACGATTTGAGAAAGATACCTGAATGGTGCGAAAAGTGGCAATTGACCCTAAATAACGCAAAGTGTGAGTTCATCCACATGAGGTCTAAAAGGAATTCGTTACACTTCGGTTACACTATAAATCACTCTAAACACTACAAATCAGTCTAATCTAAAAGCCGCAAATTCAACTAAGTATGTAGGTTTACAATTACGAACAAATTAAAATGGAAGGAACACACATAAAATGTTGCGGAGAAGACTAACCAAAGACTGCGATTTATTGGCAGGACACTTAGAAAATGTAACAGACCTACTGAGGAGATTGCCTACACTACGCTTGTCCGTCCTGTTTTAGAATACTGCTGCGCGGTGTGGGATCCTTACCAGGTAGGTCTGACGGAGTACATCGAAAAAATTCAAAGGAACGCAGCACGTTTTGTACCATCGCGAAATATGGGAGAGAGTGTCACAGAAATGATACAGGATTTCGGCTGGAAATCATTAAAGGTAGATGTTTTTCGTTGCGACGGAATCTTCTCACAAAATTCCAATCACCAACCTTCTCCTCCGAATGCGAAAATATTTTGTTGACACCGACTTACATAGGAAGGAACTATCACCACGATAAAATAAGGGAAATCAGAGCTCGTACGGAAAGATATAGGTGTTCATTATTTCCGCGCGCTATACGAGATTGGAATAATAGAGAATTGTGAAAGTGGTTCGATGAACTCTCTGCCAGGCACTTGAATGTGATTTGCAGACTATCCATGTAGATGTAGACATGTAGATGCAGATATATATAAATGATTAAAACTCCATAAAAACTGAGTGATTTGTTCCAGAGAATGAGCTGCACAAACTGAGCAAGTCATTGCGCGTTGGTCCATCTCTAGCCCTTATGCAATCTGTTATTCGGCTTAGCATTGATTGATAGAGTTATAGAGTTGCTGCATGTCCTCCTGAGGGATACCGTGCCATATTCTGTCCAACTGGCGCGTTAGATCGCCAACGTCTCCAGCTGGTTGGTGGATACTGTCCACAGCGCTCCAAACGTTCTCCACTGGGGAGAGATCCGGCGACCTTACTGGCCAAGGTAACGTCTGGCAAACCCGAAGATAAGCGGCAGAAACTGTCGACGTGTTGTCTTCATGAAATGTACGCCCAGGGTGGTTTCGTATGAGGGCCAACAAAATGGGAAGTAGGATATCGTGGTCGAACCGCTGTTCTGTAAGAGTGCCGCGAATGACATCAAAGGGATCCTCCTATGAAATGAAACGGCATCCCAGACCATCAGTCCAGGTTGTCGGGTCTTGAGGCGAGCGACGGCCAGGCTGGTGTCCTACCGCTATTCGGGGCGTCTCCAGACGCCTCTCCGCTGCTCATCGGGGCTCCAAAATGTGCTCGGTATTGAAGTCGGTCAGCGCAAAAATAGTAGTATGAGCCATCCGCGACCAAAAATCGATAAATAAATAAATAAAAATAAAAAAGAAATCGTACGTGTTCCCAAGGGAGAAATTTGAAGGATTATCCATTCAACGGATAAGAGAGGACTTTCGGTAACGCGAAGACACAAAATGTCGATAGCGTATGATCAAAAACAGAAGATAACAAAGTATTGCCTACCTGTTGATGTGTACTTCTTCAAAAAAGACAAGGACCGTGGGCGTTCTAAGACTAGAATGTGAAAAAAAACACAGGTAAAGTTACTCAACTGCCGTTTCATAATCAGACTTCAGTCTATGGTGTACAATCAACACTCTGCACCGAAGTACAGAGAGAAGACAAAACTCATGTAGTAGTGATACGCACACATACAGATGGCGGTAGCATCCCGTGCACGGGGTATACAAGAGCAGCGCATTGACGGAGCTGCCATTTGTACCCGGGGGATTCATGCGAAAAGATTTTCTACGTAATTATGGTAGCACGACGGGAATTAACAGTCTTTGAACGCGCAGTGGTAATTGTAGTTAGTCGCACGGGACATTCCATTTCGGAAATCGTCAGGCTTTCAACATTTTGAGATGCTTAGCGTCAAGAGTGTGCCGAGAAAACCAAATTTTAGGTGTTATCTGTGGCCACGGACAACGCAGTGGCCGGCGGCCTTCACTTAACGACCGAGAGCAGCGAGGTCGTCGGTCTCATCGGGTTAGGGAAGGACGGGGAAGGAAGTCGGCCGTGCTCTTTCAAAGGAACCGTCCCGGCACTTGCCTCGAGCGATTTAGGGAAATCATGGAAAACCTAAATCAGGATGGCCGTTGCTTAGAGTCGTCAGTACTAACAGACAAGCAATGTGGGACATACGGCGAACGTATCCCTTAGGACAGTGCGGTGACATTTGGCGTTAATGGGCTACGGTAGCAGATGACCTTTGCGAGTCCCTTCGGCATCGCCTGCACTGCCTCTCCTGGGCTCTTGACCACACAGGTTCGACCCTAGTCGATTGGAAAACCGTATCCTGGTCAGATGAGTTCCGATTTCAGTTGGTAAGAGCGCATGGTAGGGTTCGAGTGTGGCGCACACCCAAGAGAGCCATGGATTGAAGTTGTCAACAAGCCACTGCGCAAGCTGGTGGTACCTCCGTAATTGTAAGACCAATGTTTCCAAGGAATGTATTTGGTTCTCTAGTCCAACTGATTCGATTATTGACTGGAAATGGTTATGTTCGACTACTTGGACACCATTTTCAGCCATTCACGGAGTTCACGTTCCCAGACAACGATGTAATGGCACCGGGCCACAGCTGTTCACGATTGCTTTGAAGAACAATCTAGACAGTTCAAGCAAGTGATATGGGCACACAGAACGCCAGACATGAATCCCATCGAACATTTATGGTGCGTAATCGAGAGACAAGTTGGTGCACAACATCCTGCAGCGGCAACTCTTTTGCAATTTTGGAGGGATATAGAGGCAATGTGGCTGAATATTTCTTTAGGGGACCTCCAACGACTTTGCTGCCTCACATCGGGCAGCTACACTATGCTCGGCAAAAACAGGTTAGGAGGTATCCTATGATCCGTCACAGCTCAGTGTATAAGAATATGTTACAATATGCTAAGCAAAAGGCAGCTTATGACATTGACATACCAAAATCATCATTTGAAAATGTAATTAGTGTGGCATTTCATATTAGGCGCAAGTGACGTTGAATGCGGAAAAGAGGCGTTAATCAAATGCGTATATTGATCCGTCCCTCTTCGATTGGACCTGCTCACTGGCATCACACACCTGCACGTTGAAGACAGAACAGCTGTGGAGCGTTTATCGGGTCAGTGGAAACAGTTTGTTGTTCAGTCTTTGTAATTATTTCAATCAGATGTAAATTCAACGACTCTGGAATGTGGGTGTTTTTCACCCTATTATAACGAAATTTTGTTTCTCAATGTTACCAAAACTGTGCTATTAGACGTTCAATACGTGATCTTTCACATGTATCCCGTGGCAGTACGAGCCGTTTTACATGCGAATGGTTGATCACGCTACTTTTGGGACGAGTGACGCATCCTAATCACAGTTTCGTGCGTTTCCCAGAGTTCGAGTTCACGCACTTCCCTCGTGAGATACGTGGCACGACTCACCGTGACTCGTGTGCGCTACACCAGTACTGTGAAATCGACTACACTGTGTGTGGCAGAGGGTGCATGCATGTAGGGTTACTTCAAAGTACCTCAGGAGGTTCGAAAGTCGGCTGCGTGAAAACTGCAAGGCACACTGAAAAAGACAGTGGACAGAGCACCTCTCCAAATGTCGACACATAATAGGCGCCGTGGAGTATTTACGCTACGGAGCGGCCGCGTCAGATCAGGAAGACAAACTGGCCGCTCCGTATTGTGCCATTGAATTAGTTCGCGCCTGTGCATAGGCATCCCAGTGTACAACGTTCCTAAGCGGGCAGCGGTCGCGCCTAACCAGGCAGTTTGTGCCAGCGACTTCAGTGAATTCGAAGCACGTATTGACGTTTCCCACGTCACACACAGTATTTGTACTGAGCACACGTATTGTTAGTAGAAACTTTGGGCGATACTCTACGCCCTACTATCGGTCTATTTTCTATGTGTCTTGTACTTTTCACACAGTCGCCTTCTGAAACCTTGTATTAGTATACGACTATCACCATTCGCCATCACTCTATACGATTTACGGATGATATTTGGGGGAAAGACTGATGTTGTCATTCTATACCTGCCCAATTTTTTTCCTAAATTCACCACCGTGAATAAGGTGCTCTGCAACACACGTCTTACTTATTAGGTCTCCACTGTAATTTGTCGGACATTTCTGTGACTCTCTCATGCTGACCAAAGAAACTCGTGACGAACGGTGCAGCTCTTCTTCCAATCATACGTATTTCTTCCAACTTGGTAGGAAGAAAGATCAACAATAGCAGTGTACTTCAAGTCTCCGGAGTTGCGAAGCGTTCCTAACGACACAAAAAAGAGCAGGTCATTCCCGTCTTCAAGAGGTGTCGTCGAACAACCATACAAAATTTTAGACCTTACTTCGATCTGTTTTCGAATTTTGGAGACCGAAAATCTCCTATATAGGGTGTTTCTGTAGGAGCGTGCAAACATTTAACAAGACATAGAGGAAGCTCCACTGAACAATTTGAGGCAGGGACGCTAGGGTCGGATATGCGAGCTTAAGGAGATAACAGGAATAAAATAACGATCCTGTGTACTTTTTATTTACATTAGTTAACTGCAAACGCCATCACTGACGCAATGAACATACCATTTCTGCCACATATTACAAAATGTACTGAAACTGACGGCCATCGACCTCATTGTAAGCATGACGTCAGCGAAAAAGATACTAACGCACCCTAACAAATATCTCTGGCAATTACAATTCTGGCACCTAATTCATTTCTGTATCCACTGGGACTCATACAAAAGTGACTTTAGATATTTCCGTAGGAAATAATCACGGAGATTCAGGTCAGGTGACCTCTCAAGCGATGGAATAGGAATTCCCCTATACTATACTAGTACTGCTCCATCGTATTGCACAGTACGTTTTTGAAATGCACTGAGTATTGAATGGGTCTGTCGCTGATGCGTAGCCCGTTCTGTCGAGGGACAAAGCAGATGCGATGCCACAGATCCCTGACTTCCTGGTAATCGGGCTGTTCGTCCTCCTTGTTTCCTTGCAGGAAATGAAGAGCGTGCACATAAATAAGCGTGTAAGCTTGTGCGCATGTTAGTTGTAAATAAGCAGGAAAACAGCAATGCTAGGCAAAGCGATAGACAAGTTTACTTCCATATCTCCATAAGCTGACTTATCCAACCGCAGAGTCTCTTTCTGAAATCGTATGCAGTATTCTGTATGTGCTGTTACATTTTTGCGCCCTCTTACGCAAATACCCTGCATAAGAATAATCACAGATTCCGAAAACGACGATCGTGTGAAGCCCAGCTCGATATGTTCGTCCGCGAGACGTAGAAAGTAACAGATACCGCCCTCAGGTTGATGCGGTGTTCCTTGACTTCTCCCAAAGCGATACAGTCCCGCAGTGGCGCCTGACGAACCAACTATGACGGTAGCGATCATCAGACCAGCAGTGTGATTTGATTGAAGAGTTTTTAGCAAACAGAAGACAGCATGAAACTTCATGGCAGATTAAAACTGTGTGCCGGACCGAGACTCCAACTCGGGACCTTTGCCTTTCTCGGGGAAGTGCTCTGTCAGTTTTCAAGGTAGAAGATGTACCGGAGGGAGTCGTGCTTGCGTGGCCCAATGGTAGAGCACTTGCCCGCCAAAAGCAAACGTCCCGAGTTCGAGTCTCGGTCCGGCACACAGTTTTAATCTGTCATGAAGTTTCATTATGGCGCACACTTCGCTGCAGAGTGAAAATTTCATTCTACAAGACAGCATGTCACTCTCAACGGAGATAAATCTTGAATAAGTACCTCCGGCGTCGCTGGAGGGAGTTTTGGGAGTCATTACTTTTCAGAGTATAAATGTAAATGACGTAGTAGACAATGTCTGAAGTTCAACAAGGCATTTCGCGGATGATGCTGTTGCATACAGTGAAGTTGCGACGCTAGGAAATGGAGGAAAACTTGAGAGAATTGACGCTTGGTGCAGGGATTATCAGTTAAGCCTCAACATAAACAACTGTAACGTACTGCGGACAGAAAGACCGATTACTGTGTGTGTACACGTGTGCAGGACATTCGCGGAAAGCAGGTACACCTAGGAGGTATCCAAGGGGACGATTTGAAATGGCAAGACGACGTAAAGCTACCTGCAGGTAAAGCGGATTCACTGGAAGAATTCAGCCGTATACGATGTAGTTTATAAGGCCTTTGGTAAAACAATATTTTAATACTGCGTACCAGATAGGGATGGAAGAGGAAACGGAAAACAGAAAGAAGAGCAGCGCGTTTCGTTACGGGTTCCTTTAGCAAGCGCGAAAACGTCACGCAGATGCGTACAGCATCACAGTGTTGTTTACTATATATCTAGTCAAGAGACGGTGAAGGTAAAATTACAGAGATTCGATTTCGCACAGAGGCTTATCAACGTTCGTTCTTCCTGGGAAGCTGAAACAGGAAAAGGGGAGAATTGACAAAGTACCCTGCGCCACACATCGTAACGTAGTTTAAGGAGGATACAGGGTGTCCTAGGAGGAATGATCAATACACAGGGACATGATGCAAATGATGGTTCGAAGCCAAAAAGACTATTAGGCATGGGCTGTAAGATGCATGCCTTAACATCTATGAGCACTTCTTCATCTTCGCTACTGTGAAAAAGTCTGTCGTATTGCAAGCTCTTTAGTTTCCGTGTTATGCGTGATGGTACTACTCAGCAAAAGAAGAAAAATATCTCTACTAAACACCGAGACTCTGAAGTGCATACCTCACAAGCTATGGACACTGGTTATTCTTCGCTATTATGAAAGATATCTCTTCTCCTGAACAAGTGCTGATGGCTTTTAAAATAAGCCCTTGTTTATAGGCAGTTTTTTCTTGTATGGACGATATTGCCCCCACCCAACATATGGAAAAAAACAGCTGACAGTAGAAGACGTTTGTTTCACAGAATCGCTCTTATAGCCCTTGCGGTATGCATTTGAGAAAACATGTTCACTAGAGTTTTTGCCTTCGAATTATTGTTCGTGTCAAATCCATTTCAACATTCCTCCTGGCAAACTCTGCAAATGTAGATGACTTTTAGTGACAGATTTGACATCTATTTTAGCTGGAAATCAAACTACTGTAATATGACATTTAAAATTTTGTGAATGCAACGATTTCTTCCTTAAGATTTTATGGCGACGTTTTGAATGTGCTGTGAGGGGTGCTGGCTCACCCATGTTTTTGGCGAGTGATCACCCAGCCATATATTCCTGCAAATCTACTTTACTTTTGCTCTCGTCTTCCTTAGTTTTGGTTGGTTGGTTGATAAGGGGGAGAGTGCCAAACAGCGAAGTTATCCGTAACATCGGATTAGGGAAAGAGACGGAAGGAAATCGGCAGTGCCCTTTCAGTACAACCATTCCGACGTTAAACTGAAGCGATTTACGGAGATCACGGAAAACCTAATTCAGTATGTCCGGACTCGGGTTTGAACCGGCGTTCTCCCGAATGCGAGTTCAGTGTGCTAACAACTAAGCCACCTCGCTCGGCTCCTTAGTTTTTCTCAATAGTTTTAGAACATTAAATGCGAACGTTTTAGATTAGGCATTACCGCGACTAATATTCATATCAAATGAAACAAGTTTACTGTTACCACTTTATCTGCAAGACACGTTTCAAAGGTTTAAACCTTCATCATGAGGTCGATATACATTTGTTAGTATGACATATGTTTCTGATGTGTTAAGATTTTTGGAGAAACTTGTGGCACTGTTCAAAATGGGTCAAATGGCTCTGAGCACTATGGGAATTAAGATCTGAGGTCGTCAGTCCCCTAGAACTTAAAAGTACTTAAACCTAACTAACCTAAGGACATCACATACATCCATGTCCGAGGCAGGATTCGAACCTGCGACTGTAGCGGTCGCGCGGTTCCAAACTGAAGCTCCGAGAACCGCTCGGCCACTCCGGCTGGTTGTGGCACTGTCTCCAGTGGTCACAAGTTCGTTTCACTGTCGTAACACATCGCTTGTATACCGTCATCTTTTGTAAACAGAGACGGCCTCAAGTTCCTCCAAGACTCGTAACACAACAAACGCATACGTCAGACTAACAAATGGATATCCACCTTTGAGACGCGTCGTGGAGGTAAATGAACAGTGACTGGTAACAGTAAACTTGTCGTTTCATTTGATAATTTTAAAACATGTGAATACTTTTAGCGGTACCTTCCATGCTGTGAGCTAGTGTCATGCTGCATGAGTTCATGAGTGAGACTGGATGGAATGGGTGTGATTTCATCTGAGATTGATTTTTATCTCTTTTGTCACTTTTTTTTCCACTTCAAACACATTTATTTCTACTAATTTGGTAAAGACGCTGGTAATCTCGTCATTGAGAGCCCCTAAAACACACACACACACACACACACACACACACGCGCGCGCGCGCGCACGCGCACACGCACACACACACTCTATCTCTGTCTCTATCTATAATAGTGAATATCATATTGATTACATAACATTGATTACTTTACATTTTTAAAATTATCGAGACGCAGTATTATAATGTCTTCTATTGTAGAGCAAATTTCTGTGATGTATTCTTTTTTTTTTTGCCCGTGTTTTTACGAAAGAAATGTTAGATAAATTTGCAAGTGCTTTTAAATTGCCAGCCGGTGTTTACGTATTCGTGCAATTTTTATCTGCAGATAAAATTTATGTAAGGCAGTGTGATTAACTTCCTCCAGTTTATTCAGGTCCTCAAACCCTTGTGCGTACCTAAGTTGTTATTGAGTAAAAACAAATAAACAAATGGATAGATAAATTGAAGATAATGGCTAAGCAGATGCTGTGAATTGCTTACTTATTGCTACAAAGTACGTCCTCAACGAAGTGAGAGTGTGGCAGTGGTGCGCGCGGGACTTACATGAAGAAGAGCCCCCGCTTGTAGCCGTAGACCTCGTTGTAGAGCAGCCAGGACTCGGGCACGATGTGGGCGGGGTAGCGCCCCTCGACGGAGAAGACCCGCCGCATCTCGTTGGCGTCGGCGACGAAGACGGCGTCGACGGGCCCTATGGATTCCCGGAAGACGGGCCCCAGCTCGCGGTGCCGGCGGTCGACGTAGCGGTGCAGGCGGGGGGCGGCGCCGGCGGCCAGCAGGTCCAGCGTGGTGCCGAGGAGCGGCAGGCCGCGAGGCGACGGCGGCGGGGGCGGCAGCTGCTGGCGGGGCAGCGCGCGCGCCGCCCACGACGAACCGCGACACCACACGCGCACACGGCTCCACATGGCGAAGGCGAGCGCCGGACCGGCGGGCTGCGTCTGCCGCCGCCGCCGACGACGCCCCGGAGGACCCTGCCGGCCGGGGGCCGACCGCCGCGCCCCTGGCGGCCGCGCGCCGAACGCGGCCGGCAGCCGCGGGCGCTGACGTCCTGCGTCTGCGTCTGGTCGTGGGCAAAAGTATTCATACACCGCGTAGGATAACTACAGGGTGCGTCAAAAAATGTACACACACTTTGAAGCGCCATAGAAAATTTATTTTCCGTTCTACAATGATAAATTTTTGCAAATGGAAAGCTTAGTGCCCAATTGGAAAAACAAATGTACTTTCCAAATGAGATTAATGTTCAAACTGGTGGCCTTCAGCATCAATCCATTTCTGAGTACGAGTTACCACTGATTCCGTACATCGAACCAAAGTGACCAATGAGATTTCTGCGCACACCCCCTGAATCTCATTACAATTTGTGTCCAGGTTACGTAATTTACGTTTGTACACCTCAACTTCTACTGTGCCCCATAAGAAGAAATCCAGCGGCGTGAGGCCTGGAGAGCGTGCAGCTAACTCAATTGGTCCCCTGCGTCCTATCCACTGGCCTGGCACATTGTGATCCAGGTATGCTCGTACGTCTCTATCTTGTTGGAAATAAAACTCATCATTACCGTATAATGCACGAATGGCAGGGAATATGGAGTCAGCAAGCCTTGTTAGGTACGTTTCTCCAGTAACACTACCTTCAAAGCGGAAAGGGCCAATGAGTCCCCTTGCAGACAGACCACACCACACATTTACACCAGGCAAATTCACAGGCTTTTCAACTGTAATGTGAGGATTATCTTCAGCCCAGTACACACAATTGTGCCTATTGACAGTTCCATTGAGTGAACTGGGCTTCATCCGACCAAATTATGCTACCCATAAATTCTGGTTCACATCACACCATCTCCTGAACCCATTCACAAAATTCCAACCTTCGATCTGGATCGTCGTCACTTAGCTGCTGAACCAGCCTTGGAATGTACACACGAGACTTGCCTTTCTTCAGTGTGCGTAGCACACTACTAGCACTTACATTACTCTCACGTGCCACTTGCCTTGAAGATTTCTGAGGCGAACGCTGAAACAGTTCCAAGACCGCAGCTGTGGAATCAGCACTTGTAGCTGTAGGAGGGCGCCCTGATCGACCTTTATGTACATCACACACTGATCCATGAATTTCGAATTTGTCTCGTAGACGTGTAATTGTTAACCGTGAAGGTGGTTCTGTACCAGACTCACTTCTCCACTGTCTTCGAACCGCAGCTACATTCTCAAACTCCCAGTACCACTAAATTACCTGCTTCCGCGCTTCAAAGCTCAAACGCACGTTCGCCATGTTGCAGTTACTTCCTTGCCACTGCAGCCACCTGTTGAAGAAACATCATTACTTTCTCAAAGATATTTAACCTTCTCGAACGGGAAATAAATTGTCTATAACAGTTCAAAGTATGTAAAATTTTTTGACGCACCCTGAATATGTATTAGAACTATAGAGTATAAATATGTGTGGAGTGAGCAGTCGGATGCGCAAAACGAGAAATGTCCCCTACTCCTGCTGCTCAAGTCACGTGGTCTTGGGACGGGGCATGTTAGTCCGTATAGCTCTTAGCGTAGTTTGACTGTTATTACTCCGCTAGAACAGATAGATCACCGTAAGAAGTATCCTGAAACTCCGTTTATGCGTTTCACGAAAATCTTAAAATTGTTATATCTGCAACTGAAATAGTCTTATAGCATGGGAATTGTGCTTTTTCGTCACAGTACCATAGCTCAGTTCCACTTTACTTACGTTTTTACGGGTGCGGGAAAAGAAGTGACAGCCAACTATACTTTTTTAGGTTTTCTAAGGCAATGATTCATGTTGTCGAATCTCCGTTGTAATGAATTACGTCACAATGACACTATTGGGCGCCGATGCATTACAGGAAGGGGGGAAAAACGCATTTGTAGCAATTAAATTGTTATTGTAAATAAGAAATTTACACCATATGCTTTATTTATTTGACAGCCAACAATATCTTTTTAGGTTTTCTGTTGCACTTATTCATATTGTCAAATCTTCGTTCTAATTAATTACGTTACAATCACACTATTAGGCGCCGCTGCATCACAGAAAGGGGTCCCGGCGGAGGTTCGAGTCCTCCCTCGAACATAGGTGTGTGTGTTTGTCCTTAGGGTAATTTAGGTTAAGTAGTGTGTAAGCTTAGGGACGGATGACCCATAAGATTTCACACATATTTGAACATTTGAACATGACACAAAGGGGGAAAAATCGCATTTGTAGCAATGAAACTGCTACAGTAAGTAATCAATTCACACCATCTGCTTATCCATTAGCTTCAGTTTTTTATTATTTATTTATTATTACTATTTTTTTGCTTTTTAGAGACAGTTACAGAATAACAACTTAGTACTTACGTACAAACAAGGGTTTGAGGACCTGGATAAAGTGGAGGAAGTTAATCACACTGTTTTACATAAATGTTATCTGCAGATAAACAAAAATGGCTCTGAGCAGTATGGGACTAAACATCGATGGTCATCAGTCCCCTAGAACTTAGAACTTCTTAAACCTAACTAAACTAAGTACAGCACACAACACCCAGTCATCACGAGGCAGAGAATGCAGATAAACATAGCACACATAAATTTTATCTGCAGATAAACATAGCAGGAATGCGTAAACTCTGACTGGCAGCTTAAACGCACTTGCAAATTTATCTAGCATTTCTTTCGTAAGCACACAGACAAAAAAAAAACACAGAAATCTGCTCTACAATAGAAGACATAATACTTGTAAAAATATAAAGCGCCTCACATAAATATAATATTCACTACTAGAGATTTTTTGTACGTGCCTATGGAAAGTAACTGGTCCTACTTTAACGTACTTCTCTTTACATCCGTAGCAACGACAATAGTGCACCATGGCTGTTATTACCACTAAGACGTGTAGAAGCGTATGTAAAAACAGGCGAATGCGAGTAATATTAAAGTTTCGCTGCGAAACGTCCTCTTAAAAAAACTAATGAATTACTGTGCTGATAAACCTCTACATTAATTGATTTTCAAACAGCTGTGCAAAACTGAACGTACTCAGACATTTCTCTCTCTACTTGCTCTGATCATCACTAAACTGACACACAATATTTAGTTTTAGCGTAACGCAATCTGACTTTCAATAATTCCTACAAAAGAATGGCTCTGATTAACAATAACCTATACCTTTCATGAATCACTTACCTCACAAAAATCTTAGTTACTCGAACTACTGCAATACGGCCAGCGCCACTACTGCCAGCTAAATAAAAGATTCAAACTACTGAAGGCACTAACTACTGATAGGCATAGTCAGCAAATCATAGATTTTGATAGAGAACAAACAATGTATTTACCTTAATAACGTTCAAAAGTCAAAATATATATATATCGGTTCATGATATCCAGTATTACAAATTTACTCTTTCTGGCGGACACATGTCCAGATCGTCGGCTCTTAAAATTCTGCCGTCTCTTTACTCACATCTGCCACTGCTGGCGGCTCACCTCCAACCGCGCAACGCTACGCGCTGTTCACATCCAACTGCCCAACACTACAATAGCGAATATTTCAACATTGCCAACCAGCCACAGACTGCACACAGCACAATCAGTGATTTTCATACAGAGAGCTAAGTGGCGTTACCAACATAAAAACCTAAACAGCCTACGTACAGCTGTTACCACAAATTGCAGACAAGCAGCGACGTCCCATTACCACGCGCACTAGGCTATGCTCACTCCACAGGTATTTATACTCTATGATTAGAAATAAAGATCAGAACCAGAGATGTTATTTGGCAAGTGATTAATGATACTTCCTTCTTGAGGATATTTTCGTTCTGTTGTTACAGCTACAAAATATGCGTGTTTTTTTCACCAGACATGTTTCGATTTGTTGAGGTAAAGCATCATCCGTGGCGGTGATTTCCGTTTGATTTCTCGCATACATCGGGAAATGCCGCCTGCTAGCACACCGTTGATGAGCAAGACACAGCCCGGGCAGAAGCAGCGGAGGCGCAAAGACGCGAGCTGGAGCCAGCGCCACAGAGCCGGCCGCAACTTGCTCGAGTTCCGCCCGCGCCACGGGCGGCGCTGACGGCGAAGATGTCGACTTCGCCTCGGCCAGTGGCCGGCCGAGTCAAATCCGCCAATGGCTGGCCGGCGTCGGGCAGAAGCCTACTCGCACGATTGTGGAACAGCTTTCGCCCGCTTGGTTATAGATCCTCGTCCAGGTCTGACTTAGAAGTCAACAGATACTTGTAAATTGCAGTTGCAATGTACTGAGAAGTTTATCTACGATTATTTGCACTTACCCATTGAGGGCCTTTCTTGTGTTACATTACAAGCAGTTCAGCAAGTCACAAAGATAAGTAAAGATTTTTAACTCACTTTGTTACGAATTTGTTGAAGTGTTGTAGAAACTTCGTCCTTCTATCCTGTTGCCTCACCCTGGGGGCTTAGCTGTGTAATAGTGGTAGGGAGAAATTTTCTCGACGGCGTACTGCACCAGAAGCCGTTTGGCGGACTCACAAGCTCGGCCTACCGCAACCACGGTGGCAACTCCACCTCCACAGCGGTAGTTCAAAAATTGTTCAAATGGCTCTGAGCACTATGGGACTTAGCTTCTCAGGTCATCAACCCCCCTAGAACTTAGAGCTAATTAAACCTAACTAACCTAAGGACATCGCACACATCCGTGCCCGAGGCAGGATTCGAACCTGCGACCGTAGCAGTCGCGCGGACAGCAGTATTGATGAGGCCTTTACAAAACTGGCGACGAGGCTTACAAAAATTTTTTTCTTTAGACACAGTATAAAAACACACAGAAATCAGTGTAGTGCGAAAAAGTGTGCTGTGCAAAACATAAAAAAATGCATAGTGCTGCGGAGCAGGTAAAAATTAGACTATAGCTATCAGTGTCTAAAGATGAAAAACATCAACGGTGCGCTATCAAAAGCCATTTCCTGATGTAGGCGAGGAATCAAGCGGAAATCACCACCACTGATGGTGCTTTACCTCAATAAAGCGAAACGCGTCTGCTGAAAAAAAAGCATACGCATTTTTTGTAGTTTCAACGATGGAACGAAAATACGCTCAAGAATTGTAAAGCAAGTATGGACGACATAGCAACGCAAACGAAGATCTTTTCTTCGTAGGGGATCACAGTCATATAGAAGTTCTTGAAAGAAATTTCCGCAGCCGTGCGGGATTAGCCGAGAGGTCTTAGGCGCTGCAGTCATGGATTGTGCTGCTGATCCCGGCGAAGGTTCGAGTCCTCCCTCGGGCATGGATGTGTGTGTTTGTCCTTGGGATACTTTAGGTTTGCTAGTGTGTAAACTTAGGGGCTGATGACCTTAGCAGTTAAGTCCCATAAGATTTCACACTTTTTTTTAAGAAATTTCCGCCATTCGAGTGTTAATTGTTATTGCACACAGTAACTATTTCGGTTTTGCAACCATTATCAAGTGGCTGCAGAAATGTAAAGAGACACGTCAGACATATTTTAACGTTTCAGCACGCACTTGAGAGTGGCTACAAAGCTCATATCATAATTATGTAAAATAAATGAACAATTAACAGTCAAAAGGCTGAATTTTCTTTAAAGAAATAAATGTATGGGATCCCTGATTTACACATATAAAACGATTAATTAAATTGGGCGCCTGCAAAAAGTAGATAGAGCTCTTAAATACGGGGACGACTGAGGAACCGCTTGCAGCAGCGGATAGTTGCACGTTGATTCTGATACGCCGTCAGAGCCGTGCAACAGAAAAATGGGCAAGAAAACGACTGTGGAGGAAAGGGAAACAGTTGGCTGCCAATATGAAAACTGAAACACATTTTCAGAAATGAAGCCGATGTTATTGGAAGAAGCCGGGAAACTGTGCAGTCCATAGTCTCACGATTTAGAGAAAGAAATTCTCTCATTACCAGCAAAAGAAGAGATCGGCCACAGAAGCTAACACAAAGAGGACGAAATATGTTGATAAGGATAGTTATAAAAATCCTCAATTAAGAGCTTCTGCATTATCTTCGCATGTTAATGACCAGTTCGGGAAGGAAAACCCACCAAAAGCTATTCGCTATGTGTTAACCAGTGTAGTCTATCTAACGAGAATACCAAAAACAAAACCCATACATCAGCAAAATAAATAAGAAACTGAGATTTATATTTGTTCGAGCGCATCTAAGCAAGAACATAGGTTTCTGGAAGAAGGTCCTGTTCATAGATGAAAGTCAGTTTAACGTATTTGTATATGATGGCAGAATATTGGTGTGCAGACGACCAAATACTGATCTGGATCCCAGGCGCATTCAGCCCACAGTGATGCGTAGTAATGGAGGAGCTAAGGTATGAGGTGTATGGCTGCATCTGGTACTGGACAATTTGTTTTTGTTAAACGTATCATGCATAGATTTCAGTATTTAAATATCCTAAAGGAAAACCTGCCAAAAACTGTTAATGGGACCCCTAAGCGTACAGCGGAAATGGTTCGTCTGTGGTTCCTGTGTATTCCTCGTGTCCTCCAGTTTCCAGTACAGAGCGCGCACCTTAATCCAATACAACGTCTTTGGTGTACGCTCGAAATAATGATAAGAAAACATGGAATACGAAGTAATACTGCTCTGAAACAATAAAATACTACCTCAGATACTACCAGAAAACTGGTTCATTCCATTCCAAACAGGTTAACAGAACTAATACACGGAAGAGGAATGCTTACAAAGTATTGACATTGTCATTGAATTTATGTATATTGTATTTTCCGTTGTACATATCAGTACTTCTTCCCCACTATTTCAAGCCAGCTTGCACAGAATGTAAAGTGGGCATGTCATTTTGATTTTTGTGAGTTATCGACGTGGACGTCAGAAGCAGAGCAAGCTATGTTACTGTTAAACAATCTTTGGTCTTGTTGTGGTACAGTCTTTGCTTCTGCGCAGTCTGATACACTTGTGATTGTAGCTGTTAGAGGAAGAAAACTGTATTGTAAAGGACAGCAAGGATGAATATGATGTCCCGGGTGATCAAAAAGTCAGTAGATGAAAAGAATACAAATTTTTAATTGTATATATATATATATATATTTGAGGAGACAAAGGTAAGGCTGCAGCACTGCACAGTTAGTCGCCTCTTCTAATCATTCTTGAGTTCGGTAAGCACAGTATTGTGCAGAGCAATGTTTTGAATGAATCTCACACTCGATATTTCACTCTTTTTGAGTACATACTTCATTCTAAAATCGTTGTTTTCGAATATCATTTCACAGGAATATTTATTGCCCCATTCCCCACTGTTTGAAGGAGGTTTAACATTATCACATTGCATCATATGGTACGCAACAGTTTGAATATCGTTTGGAAATTTTATATAAAGAAATAGAAGTCTAGCATACCTGCTGCTTACTTCCTGTCTACTGTTGTGCAACAATGTTGTCAAGACGCGAGGTAAGTGGAAATTTTGATTAGGGCAGATAGTTTTTTTACTTCAGCTGTGCGTTTACTATAAAGACAAGTTGTATTGAGACCAGATACAGTTCAGTTCAAATTACGTTCTGTTCAATCAAAGGTTAGCATGCGAGTTTAAGTTGGATAACAGTTTGTGAGTACATCGACTTTTGGTAATACGTAGACATTTTATACACTGGGAGGTAAAGTTGGGCTGAATTCCATACAGAGACAGATATTGTGGGGAAGTTACAGGAACTGAAATGAAAGGGTCGTACAGCATTGTTGGCTGGGAGACCTCATGCGGGGTGTTCGGCCGCCGAAATTGCAAGTCCGTTTTAGCTGACGCCACTTCGGCGACTTGAGAGTCAATGACGATGAAAGACACACAACACCCAGTCCCTGGCCCAAGGCAACTGGGTGAACCATGTGACACAGCTGACACGGTTGAACGA
Organism: Schistocerca gregaria; assembly: GCF_023897955.1. Lineage (NCBI taxonomy): Eukaryota > Metazoa > Arthropoda > Insecta > Orthoptera > Acrididae > Schistocerca > Schistocerca gregaria. The sequence continues at coordinate 2,885,997 of NC_064920.1, read as the reverse complement.
CGGTCGCGGACACGTGTACGGGCGAACAGACGTGTGTCTGTGCACAGCACCGAAGATGATCACTATGTGATCGAAAATCGATCCTGCTATCAATAATACATGAATATTACGACCAACGCTGACCTTCCTTTCAATAAAGACGTGCAACTGTTGGGCAAGTGACCGGCCAGATGAACCTTGTGGCTACCGACTGTGCCTCCCCACCGCTCGTCCAGCAAACGTTGCCGTGTACGGGCCCCTGCAGCAGGCGCGTGCTCCGTGCACCACTACCGACTGCCGATCATCTCCTCCGAAGGCTGGAAATTGCGCGCCATTGCCGCAACTGGATGTTCATTGAGTTGCGACAGGTGACCTTCTCAGATGAATCTTGTTTTGACCAGATGGTCCTCGGCGTCTACAGGCCTGAAAGAATAGTCTTAAGCATCCAGACTGGAACAGGTAGCGCAATTTTGATTTTATCCATACTGGATGAGAGGTCGTGGTTGTGAATGTCAATGTCAAAAAATATATCGGCTCAACCACTTGTATATAGTGTAAAACAATAAGATTGTTCATTCAGTGACCAACAACAGCTAACTCGTGACACAAATAACTTTTTCAAACATTTCACTGGTTTCTTTTAGTAACTACATTTTCAGCAATTGGTAGGATACCATCATTTCATGAGGTCCTTGGGACATGTATACGTTATCTGTTTGTATAGACACCTTTGTGACTTTCTTGTTTACTTGCGCGTGAGCTCACTCGCGTTTCAGTGTCGTATTTGGCTACGTGGTGTCTGGTATCAAGTGCGAAGACGCACGGGCGGTTTACGACGATAGAGGAGAGAGCCATGTGGTTAGGTGTTGAACACCATAGGCGACACCATTTTAGAGTTTTTTTATGTTTTGACGACTATGTGGAGATGCACCTTGGAAGACGGCTGCAACAAGGGAAGTAGCCACGATGTTTTAATTTTATTATCAATTTAATTGTACCTGTGCATGTTCCATTTTAGCGAGTTTTAACAGGTTTTTTTACTTTTTATTATTCTGATGACGGAATCTTGACTTCCGAAAGACGTCAATCTTAGTGTTTTACACTATATACAAGTGGTTGAGCCGATATATTTTTTAACATACAGGTAGCGTAATGGTCTGGGGAATATTTTTGTGGCATTATCTGGGTCCTTTCGACATTCTGGAAGGGACACTGTCTCAACAAAAGCATGTATCTTAGGAACCACATCGTATCTCACTTACGATTTGGGTTTTCATCGGCATATTGGCAGCTACCAACAGGACCACGCGAAGTGTCACACAGCACGTACATGGTTCGAAGAGCACCACGATGAGTTTACCGTATTCCTCTGGTCACCAAACTCATCAAGATTTAAACTCAACTGAGAATGTGTGGGACCACCTCCATCGGCCGGCCGCGGTGGTCTCGCGGTTCTAGGCGCGCAGTCCGGAACCGTGCGACTACTGCGGTCGCAGGTTCGAATCCTGCCTCGGGCATGGATGTGTGTGATGTCCTTAGGTTAGTTAGGTTTAAGTAGTTCTAAGTTCTAGGGGACTAATGACCACAGCAGTTGAGTCCCATAGTGCTCAGAGCCATTTGAACCTCCATCGGGCTGCTGGCGGCATGGACTGTCATCCGAGAAACCTGGTACAGCGGGCCGTGGCGCTGCAGCCAGCGTAGCCCTACATCCCAGCCACTGCCTGCCAGAACCTCCGTTACTCTCTTCCTGCACGTCTCTTGGCGGTGAGTGCTGCAAAAGTTGGTTATTCAGGCTTTTGGCGGGTGATCGCTTTACTGTGACTGGACCGTATACCTCCAGATCCTACAAACCACTCTGAAATGCACGGCAGTTGTGAAGGTTTCTTCCCGTTCCATTCACGTTGGGAATGCAGTGGGAATGACTGCTTAAACGCTCTTTGTTATCAGTCTAATCTCGTCTTCAAGATTCCAAAACTAGTGTATCCATTTGAAGGAAATATAACTGTAAACTTACTGTCGGACCAGAATTGTGAGCCGAATCAAGATTGGTCACTTTGGAAAGCTGATCGGCAGGCTTTCTCTCTGCAGCCACTTTTGCAGCCAGTCATGTGACGAATATCAACAAACTGGTACAGCATACTATTGATACTATTAAACATGCTGCAGCAGAAACGATACCCTTCTCCTCAGACTCATCCCGACGACTGCTGGTGCCACGGTGGCCTGAAGCTATAGTTACAGCCATCAGGAAACGCCGCAGGGCCCTTAAACGGCCCCAGTGCCATCCCTCTGGATAATTTAATAGCTTTCAAGAGAATCTGAGCGAAACTGCGATTTGTAATAAGAAGGAAGCAGCAGTGTCGGGGCAATACGTCTCAACTATGCAGTCCCACACCCCATCGTCCCAAGTAAGGACTGAAGTCAGCAGGTAGAAATCTAAAAATTTTTAGCATGTTGCAGCACCGTCAACAACTGTGACAGACTAATTTATTAAAAAATTCGCCTCACTTACGAAAGTTTTCTGCTCTTTACCCACGTTTCGGCTACAACAATCTAGCCTTCTTCAGAAGTATAAAATTACTATAACATGCCCGAGTAAGGCACAGGCAACATTAAAAATTGAAACCTATAGTACCGTGGTACCATGTCGAATTAAACCTACTTAAGTGAAGTCCAGCCCGGCATCACTTTACCACTCGGTCGGCTGGCAGCGGCAATTTAGTTAATTTCTGAAGAAAGCTAGATTATTATAGCCGAAACCTGGGTAAAGACCAGAAAATTTTCGCAACTGAGACGGGCTTTTTAATATATTAAACTCAGTCGCATTTGCAGCCATCCACCACCCACAGTGTTTCCTGCCATCCTTGTCAATGGTAACATCTGCACTTATCCCGCGGTTTCCCAATGTTTTGAAAAAATGGTTCACATGGCTCTGAGCACTATGGGTGTTAACACCTGAGATCATCAGTCCCCTAGAACTTTGAACTACTTAAACCTAACTAACCTAAGCACCTCACACACATACATGCCAGGGGCACGATTCGAACCTGCGACCGTACAGGTCGCGCAGTTCCAGACTGAATCCATCTGCTGTCTTCCCATGGACGCGATTGTCTGTCATACCATGTCCCTTTCAGTGAATGGGAGCTTCGCAATGCTTCGGCAGTGTTGCGATTTGGCCCATGGACCCGACAGAAATCCACGCCCAAATCCTCAAACTTCTTTGTTTCGACAGCACGAAACATAGACTTTTCAATCGCATTTGGCTGGAGTATTCGGAGTAGATATTAAAATACATGGAGAAGGAATAAAAACCTTGAGGTTCGCCGATGACATTGTAATTCTGTCAGAGACACGAAAGGAGTTTGAAGAGCAGTTGAACGGAATCGGCAGTGTCTTGAAAGGAGGATATAAGATGAACATCAACAAAAGCAAAACGATGATAATGGAATGTAGTCTAAATAAATCAGTTGATTCTGAGGGAATTAGATTAGGAAACGAGACACTTGAAGTAGTAAGGGAGTTTTGCTATTTGGGGAGCAAAATAACTGATGATGGTCGAAGTAGAGAGGATATAAAATGTACACTGGCAATGCAAGGAAAGCGTTTCTGAAGAAGAGGAATTTGTTAACATCGAGTATTGAATTAAGGGTCATGAAGTCGTTTCTGAAAGTATTTGTATGGAGTGTAGCCATGTATGGAAGTGAAACATGGACGATAAATAGTTTGGACAAGAAGAGAATAGGAGATTTTGAAATGTGGTGCTACAGGCGAATGCTGAAGACCGGTTGGTAGGACATGATCTAAGCATCAAGGGATCACCAATTTGGTATTGGAGGGCAGTGTGGAGGGTAAAAATCATAGAGGGAGACCAAGAGATGAATACACTAAGCTGATTCAGAAGGATGAAGGTTGCAGTAAGTACTGGGAGATGAAGAAGCTTGCACAGGATAGAGTAGCATGGAGAGCTGCATCAAACCAGTCTTAGGACTGAAGACCACAACAACAACAACATCATCATCATCATCATCAACAACAACAACAACAACAACAACAACAACAACAACAACAACAACAACAACAACAACAACCCCTCTAAAGGTTGGGATGATATTATTCCTGTCCCGAAAGCGCGAAAGGACCTACATATTCTAATCTCTCTGACGAATGGGCTGTGTAAGCTATAGATACGAATACACAACTGTCGTCTTTGTTGGTGCCCCGAAACTGGAGGGGACGTTTACAAAAAAGTTTTTGCGCTTTCCAGTCCACTACATATCTTCTGGTTCTTTAGGAATACATTGGGAGAAATGCTTTCGTGCATCGCCAACATCTGATGGCTGCGTTCTTTGACATACAGAAGGTATACTATACGAACTGGGAACATCACATCCTCTCTGCAATACATGAGTGATGTTTCCATGGCAGTTTATACAGTTTTATCCGGGATTTCCTGTCATCAATTTCTTCGGTTGCGGACAGGTTCGACTCTCAGCAATCACTTTTTACAGGAAAATGTATTCCCTCAAGGGTTGGTTCTGAGTGTAAAGCAATTTATCGCCAATAGTGGTATCGTAAATACAGTGGGCTCAACAATCTCTGTCACAGTACAAGGAATATCTTTGCCGCTGAATGGCTCTGCATGATTGCACACCACTGACTCTCTTCAGAGTCCATGATTGGGCCCTGAACCGTGGCCATCAATTGTCCACTGCAAGATCACGACTTACGACTTTATTGTCGACTCCAGACTGTAGACCTGCACCCAAAAATTTGTCTTGATGACCTCTTACTTCAAATCGCTGAGACTTTCCAATTCTTAGGTATTTTATTTGTCCACAAGGTAACTTGGCAGCCGCATGTCCGCCACCTTAAGGCAACTTGCATAAAGAACCTGAATGTTCTGTTTCTACGTCTACATCTACATCTGTGTGATTACTCTGTTATTCACAATACAGTGCCCCACAGAGGGTTCAATGGATTATCTTCAAGCTGTCTCTCTACCGTTCCACTCTCGAAACGTACGCGGGAAAGACGAGCACTCAATTTTTTCTGTGCGAGCCCTGATTTCTCTTATTGTGATGATCATGTCTCCCTATGTCGGTGGGTGCCAACAGGATGTTTTCGCAATCGGAGGAGAAAACTGGTGATTGAATCTTCATGAGAAGATCCCGTCACAACGAAACACGCCTTTGTTTCAATGATTGCCACTCCAGCTCACGTATCTTGTCAGTGGCACTATCTACTCTATTTTACGATAATACAAAGCGAGCTGCCCTTCTCTGTACTTTTTCGATGTCACCCGTCAGTCTCACCTGATGCGGATCCCACACCGCACAGCAGGACTCCAGAATAGGGCGGACAAGCGGGGTGTAAGCAGTTTCTTTAGTAGACCTGTTGCACCTTCTAAGTGTTCTGCTAATGAATCGCAGTCTTTGGTTTGCTCTACTCACAATATTATCTATGTGATCGTTCCAATTTAGGTTATTTGTAATCGTAACCTCTAAGTATTTAGTTGAATTTACAGCCTTCAGAGTTGTGTGACTTATCGCGTAATCGAAATTTAACTGATTTCTTTTAGTACTTCACACTTTTCCTTATTCAGGGTCAATTGCCAATTTTCGCACAACACAGATATCTTATCTAAATCATTTTGCAAGTCGTTTTGATCATCTGATGACTTTACAAGGCGTTAAATGACAGCATCATCTGCGAACGATCTGAGACGGCTACTCAGATTGTCTCCTATGTCGTTAACATAGATCAGGAACAATAGAGGGCCTATAATACTTCCTTGGGGAACGCCGGATATTACTTCTGTTTCACTCGATGACTTTCCGTCTGTTACTACGAAGAGTGACCTTTCTGACAGGAAATCACGAATCCAGTCGCACAACTGAAGCGATACTCCGCAGGCACGCAGTTTGGTTAGAAGACGCTTGTGAGGAATGGTGTCGAAAGCCTTCTGTAAATCTAAAAATATGGAATCAACTTGACATCCCCTGTCGATAAAACTTATTACTTCATGAGTATAAAGAGCTAGTTGTGTTTCACAAGTACGATACTTTCTGAAACCTTGCTGACTATGTGTCAATAAATCGATTTCTTCGAGGTAATTCATAATGTTCGAATGCAGTATATGCTTCAAAACCCTACTGCAAATCGACGTTAGTGATATAGGCCTGTTATTCAGCTGATTACTCCTACTTCCCTTTTTGGGTATTGGTGTAACTTGAGCAATTTTCCAGTGTTTAGGTACGGATCTTTCTGTGAGCGAGTGGTTGTATATAATTGCTATGGAGCTATTATATCAGCATACTCTGAGAGGAACTTGACTGGTATACAATGTGGACCGGAGGCCTTGCCTTTATTAAGTGATTTAAGCTGCTTCGTTTCACCGAGGATATCTACTATGTTTCTCATCATGCCAGTTGTTCTTGTTTGGAATTCAGGAATATGTACTTCGTCTTCTTTGGTGAAGGAGTTTCGGAAAACCGTGTTTAATAACTCTGCTTTAGTGGCACTGTTATCAATGACTTCACCGTTGTCATCGCGAAGTGAAGATATTGATTGCGTCTTGTCATTCGTGTGCTTTATGTATGTCCAGAATCTCTATGGGCTTTCTGTCACATTTCGGGACAGAATTTCGTTATGGAAATTATTAAAAGAATCTCGCATTGAAGTACGTGCCATATTTCAAACTTCTGTAGAACTTTGCCAATCTTGGGGATTTTGCGATCTTTTAAATTTGGAATGCTTTTTTCGTTGCTTCTGCAACAACGATCTGACCATTTTTGTGTACCATGGGGGATCAGTACCATCACTTTATGTGGTATGTATCTCTATTGCTGTCGATACTATCTCTTTGAAAACATACCACAACTTTTCTACACTTACATGATCAGATCGGAAGGAGTGAAGACTGTCTCTTGAGAAGGCGTTAAGAGCATTTTCATCAGTTTTTTAAATAGATATACTTTGAGTTTCTTTTTGATGGTTGAAGGTGTTACGGTATTCAGCCTAGCAGCAACTTCTTCGTCACTCCTCGTGGGACGTGGACCAAGGAGTTCTGAGATTCTACGATGTGCTGATCGTACGCCTTATTCGTAGGCAGCACCACATGTACTCAGCCTGCTAGATTCTTTTCATCACACTGGCGTGCAGACAGCAATGGGGGCCTTTTGTATGAGCCCTGCTGACAGTCTCCTGTGTGAAGCCAGTGTCCAACCGCTGGCAAGTTATGCAGTCACAATCTGTCAGATGCCTACCCACTCATGTCAGTCAAGTCTGTTGACAGCCAACAGTTCAGACTGTTTGCACATCCTCCGTAACCGTGAAGGCCAGCAGGGATCCGCTCGATATTCTACTGAAGGACCTCGAACAGCCTCTGTTAATCTGTGTTTCTAGAGCTCCTTCTCAAGATCCCCTGCCGGTTCGTCCCTCTGTCAGGTGTTTGGGACGTGTGACCTGAGGTGTGAAGGCGGGTGTGCCGCCTACTGAATGGGGCCACCAGTTGGATGGAGTGCACCATCACGGACGTTGGCAATCAGCTAATCATCTTCAGTCAACGGCTACGAAATGTAAATGGAATGAGGCTAATGATTCAAAGATCCTCCCAGCTCCACCACGGTACCACGCGGTTTAATTTACTGAAGATGGTCATCCTTCGCTACAGTAAATCCGGTTATTATTATGAAAGTTTTGTTGATGCAATTGCTGGCCCTGTGAAACCCCGCTCTCGGTTACACAATGGCACTTTGCTTATGGAGACTACTTGAGATTCTCAAGCATAACAATTACTTTTTGCATTGCTTCTCCATGGCCATCCTGTTTGTGTTGAATTCTTCCCATGGTGTTATTTCCAATAGGCTGATCAATGATCTGACAGAGACAGTAATCCGAACGTACCTCTCTGATCAGGATGTCACTGCCGCCCATTGGATGATGAAAAAGTTAGATGCATCATCAGTGCCCACATGCACTCTTCTCACTTTTGATAAAGCGGTGCTTCCATCCGAGATCAAAGCAGGCTATGAGATTATCACAGACGGTAAATTCCAAACCTGATGCACTGCTACCAGTGTCATCGTTTCTTCTACACTCGAATGTCTTGTTGACACCCAGCCAAATTGTATAACCTGTGGTAGGGATGCGTACGAGGGCAATTGTCCACCTCTTTTTCCCCACTGTGTCAACTGGTTTGATCTTGGATGTTCTTAGTTAATCCCGATCCTCCGTCCCAGGGACACACGCTGCTCACATTCAGATGTTGCAGCACCTTTCTGTTGTGGGCAGGCACTTCCTGTTTCACATGTGTAACCACATCTGGGCAGAGGGCAGGTTTCCCAGACGCTGGCGTGAAGCCACTGTCATACCCTTACCTAAGCTTGGTAAGGCAAACGCCTTCCTTCTAGCTACCGCCCCATTTCCTTCACCAGCTGTGTTCGCAAGGTGATGGAATGTATGATTCATGCCCGACTGATATGGTGGTTCGAATCTCACAATTCACTAACCACTGCACAGTGTGGATTTCGAGCGCGCCGTTCCACAATAGACCATCTCGTCATTTTGTCCACCCCTGTCATGAATGGTTTCTGTGGAAATTCCAAACAAAGGCCGTGTTTTCGATTTGAAAATAGACTGCTGGAGGACTGATATCTGCACTGTCTACACATGGTGCTTCCTTGGCTGCCTGCTCCATTTCCTTCAGGAATTTTTAAGACTTTCAAGGTACCTGTAGGTTCTACCTTGTGGGACACCTTTAGCGAGGAAAACGGTGTACCTCTGGGTTCTGTCCTCTTTGCTATCCACATCAACCCTATCATGGCCCGTTTCCCACCAGGCGCCTCTGGCTCCCTTTTCGTTAACGATTTTGCCATCTATTGCAGTTCTACACGGACTTATCTCATTGAGCGGCGTCTTCAGCGATGTCTTGATCGTCTTCACGCGTGGAACATCGATATTGGCTTTCGTTTTTCCACTGCCAAAATCGTTGTATGAATTTCTGCGGAATTGGTTTCTTCCACTGCCTTTACATCATGGGCCTGTTGCTCTTCCGGTCGTTGAAACTATGAAATTCCTCGGGCTCATATTCGATAGGAAACTTTCTTGGTCCGGCCACAGGTCTTACCTGGCAGCTCGCTGTACGTGGTCCATAAATGTTCTACATGTGCTGAATGGTACTTCCTGGGAAGCAGATCGAACCACTCTCCTCTGTTTCTACCAGTCCCTTGTCTGTTCGAAAACAGACTATGAGTGTTTCCTTCCCGGTTCTGAACGTCCACCCTTGTTACGTCATCTTAATGCTATTCACCATCGTGGCATCAGTTTGGCGTGTGTGTGTGTGTGTGTTTGAGGTTTACGGGCGCTAAACAGCGTGGTCATCAGCGCCCAAGCGCATAGAAACAGGAACACAGGCGGTGAAGGGACGAAGACGGACGCCGAACAAGGAGAACGGCTAAAAGACACAGGCCTGATGCAGTTCCAAATGCGCACATACAGAGGCAAAACAAGAGGAGAAGAAACACACTAAAAAAGGAAAGGAAACACAAGGAAAAGCGAACAGATACCGAAGTGAAACAAGGAGGTAATCGTGACTGGCGGACCTCTTACCTAAAAACTGGGTGAGCCAGTCACCCAGCAGCACATTAAAACCTTCTCCCTAAAATCCGAGGCAACAGATTGGACAGGACACAAAACCGTAAAACCTTAACCACAGTCGCTGCATCGTCTTGCAAAATAGAGGGCAAATCCGGTGGCAAGGAAACCACCGCCCTCTGGTCAGAGAATAAAAGACAGTCAAGTAAAATGTGGCGGACAGTAATCTGGACGCCACAAGCACTGCAGATTGGGGGGTCCTCCCGCCGGAGTAAAAAACCATGCGTGAAGGGACTGTATCCAATGCGGAGGCGAGTGAGGAGAACCTCATCCCGCCTGTATGACTGGTAGGACGTACGCCATGGTCGCGTAGTGGCCTTTACCAGACGCAGCTTATTGTCAGAAACTGCCAACCACTCCTCTTCCCACTGATGCATAACACGAAAACGCAAAAGGGAGGTTACAGCATGGAGGGGGACGGCACCTTCAACAACGTGAGGGAGGGAACATGCATCTTTGGCAGCCACATCCGCCAGTTCGTTGCCCCTAATACCCACGTGCCCCGGCACCCAGCAGAAAGAAACCTCCTTCCCCTGCCGTTGCAGGTGGAGTAGGGCATCATGGATGTTCTGGACGACCGTATCCGCTGGGTACAAGTGTTGAATGGTCTGAAGGGCACTCAGGGAGTCAGAACAGATGAGGAACTTAATACTGGGAACACATCTCATCTGCTCCAATGCCCGCAGTATTGCAAACAATTCGGCATCGAGGATGGTAAACACCGCAGGAAGCCGTAACTTGACGACTCGATCAGGGAAAACAACAGCACAACCAACAGTGTCCCCCTGTTTAGAGCCATCTGTGAATACAGGTACATGGTCCGGATGCTGGTTTAAAATATCGTAAAATAAGGAGGTAAAAACAAACGCCGGAGTGCAGTTCCTCCGGTTCTCCGACAAGTCTAAGAGGACGCTGGGCCTCTGGAGCAACCAGGGAGGCAGGCGAGTAAAACCTTGTCGTTGGGGGGCCACACGCTCCACACCAAGGGACTCAAGCAAATGCTTGGCACGAATCCCAAATGGTTTTGTTGCCCTGGGACGACTGGAAAAGAGACGTTCCATAGGCGGTCGGGCAACGGTAGGGTACGCAGGGGAGGTAGGACAGGCAAGGAAATGACACACCCGTCGCACCATGAGGAGTTTCCGCCGGATGGCGAGCGGCGGTTCCCCTGCCTCAGCACACAGGCTGGGGATGGGACTGGTACGGAAGGCACCAGTGGCCAGCCTGATACCCTCATGGTGTACTGCGTCAAGGATCTTCAGATACGAAGGCCTTGCTGACCCATACACGGTGCAAGCATAGTCAAGACGCGATCGGACGAAAGCCCTATAAAACTGCAGCAGACGCGCCCGATCTGCTCCCCAGGACCGATGGCTCAGACACTTCAAAATATTCAGTGCCTTCAGGGCCCGCACCTTGAGGTCTTTAAGGTGAGGCAACCACGACAACTTGGAATCAAAAGTGAGGCCCAGGAACCTCACAGTGTCTCTAAAAGGAAGAACGGTGTCCCTCAGACGCAATTCAGGGGAGGTAAAAAGACGCCGAGAACGATTAAAATGAACACACACAGATTTGTCTGCAGAAAAGGTAAAACCCGTCTTTGCAGTCCATGCCTCTAAGCGCTTTATCGTAAGCTGTAACTGCCGACTAGCACTGACAAGACTGGAGGAAGAACAGAAAACAGCAAAATCGTCCACAAACAAGGAGCATTGGGCAGGACTCCGGATAGTGGATGTGATACTGTTAATAGCAACGGCAAAGAGGGTGACACTTAAAACGCTGCCCTGAGGAACACCATTCTCCTGCACGTACAAATCCGATAGCACATTACCAACCCGATACCGAAAGAGGCGGTGAGAAAGAAAGGACCGAATGAAGATGGGGAGACGGCCACGAAAGCCCCACTCATGGAGTTGATTGAGGATAAGGCGGCGCCAAGTAGTGTCATACGCCTTATTAATGTCAAAGAAGACCCCTAGACAATGCTGGTTACGTAGAAAGGCCTGCTGGATGGCGGCCTCAAGCAGGGTCAAGTTGTCTATAGTGGAACGACATCTCCGAAAGCCACACTGAGAGGGGCTAAGGAGCTGCCTGGTCTCGAGCAGCCAAACCAGGCGGCGGTTGACCATGCGTTCCAACGTCTTCCCAACACAGCTCGTCAAGGCAATACTCCGATAACTACTGGGATGCGTTCGGTCCTTCCCTGGTTTGAGGAGGGGAATCAAAATTGCCTCCCTCCACGAGTCAGGGTACGTGCCAGATAACCATATCATATTGAAACAGTTCAGGAGAACTTCCTTGGATGGCAGCGACAGGTGCCGCAGCATGCTGTACCGGATTTGATCATGACCAGGCGCAGTATCATGAGCCACAGACAGCGCAGAATCCAGTTCCCACATTGTGAAGGGGCAGTTATAGGGTTCAGAATTTAGAGACCGGAAGTCCAAATGACCCCTTTCGACGGCAGTGCGGTAGCGGCAGAAATCTGGATCACAGTTAATAGTGGCGGTAGATTCCGCAAAATGCATGGCCAGTGTCTGGGCAATGTCTCTCGGCGCCGTGAGGAGACATCCCTGATGCAGCAATGCCGTGACAGGTAGCTGGCTGAGTTTCCCGGAAATCCTCCTGATGGCTTCCCATACTTTCGTAGAACTAGTGGAGCGAGAGATGGAATTCAAGAACGATTGCCATGACCGTCGTTTGCTCTCTTTAATCACCCGCCGCGCTCTGGCCCTTGCCACTCGAAAGGCCGCAAGATTGTCAGCTGAGGGACGGCACTTGAAGCGGCGCAGTGCTGCACGGCGGGCGCGGATGGCTGAGTGGCACTCAGTGGTCCACCAAGGGACAGGACGCCTCTTGGGATGACCGGATGACCGTGGGATGGACAATTCAGCAGCATGAGAGATCACAACTGCAACATGGTCTACCCATTCGTGGACGCTGGCACGGTGTTCCAAAACAGACAGTTGGCTGAAAAGTGTCCAGTCAGCTCTGCAAAGGTGCCACCGGGGCGGCACTGGTAATGCCACAGCCTCATCCAGGAGGCGAATCCAGAGGGGGAAGTGGTCACTAGAATGGAGGTCAGCTGCAGCCTCCCACAGAGCAGAATCCGCGAGTGCTGGAGAGCAAAAGGAAAGGTCAATAGCCGATGACGATCCGGAAGCAGTACAGAAATGAGTGGGAGCACCAGAGTTGAGGAGGCACAGTTCTTCAGACATCATGACGCTTTCCAGAATGCGACCCCTGGGGCAAGTAGTCGGAGAGCCCCATAAGACATTATGAGCGTTGAAGTCCCCCAGAAGAAGAAACGGGCGAGGGAGTTGGCTAATAAGGTCCATGAGAGCCTCAGTGTCTATCGCATCCGGAGGTGGTAAATAAACAGAACAGACTGTGAGCCTCCGACCCACAAGAATGTCAACTGCAACTGCTTGCAAGTCGGTGACGAGAGGGAGCTCAGATGAGGGGTGCACATCACGGACAAAAACTGCAACACCACCCTTTGCCCTTTGCCCCGTCAGATCATCTTTTCGATATGCGGTATAGGCGCGTAAAGAAGGAGAATCAGTGGCCCGAAAATGTGTCTCTTGGAGACATAAGCACAAGGGGCACTCTCGTATGAGGAGTTGTAATTCGGCCACATGCGTCCTGAAACCATTCAGGTTCCACTGTAATATGGGAGCCAGTGATCAGGGTGGTTGAACTTTCACCCTGCCTCTGTGCTTTGGAGGAGAGACCGTACTGGCCGGAGATTTATTCCTGGGGCGAGAAGATCGCCCCCGGTCGACATCAATGTCCATAAGATCCGATGACGACCCACGGGAGATGTCAGACAGCACGATGGCATCATCATCGGACCGACGCTGACTAGTCTCCTCAGGTGGCAGAACCTTCATCTTCTGAGGCTTTGTCTTGGGGGGCTTGGAATGCAGAGCCTTGTCAACAGTTGGAGGTTGACTCGCTTGGGCAGAAGGCGCCATATGGGGGAGGCTGGAAGTACCTCAATGTCAGCAACCACGGCCTTGTCCGATGTAGCGGGGAGAGCCGCAGATTGCAAAACAACCGCAGCAGCACAAGTGCACTGGCAAGCGCAGGTTTTAGTGCTAACACTAGCAACCTCCGTTTGTGTAGCAACAGTGGCCAGTTGTACCGGGTTTTTGAGAGCGGAAGCGAAAGATGTGGAAAACACAGGAGGTTGCATGGCCTTAAAGATCTTCTTGGCCTCACCATAGGGGATGCGCTTAGATGTTTTAATCTCCTGTACCTTCCGCTCTTCGAGATAGATGGGGCAGATCCGGCTCCAGACAGGGTGACTCCCAGAGCAATTCACGCACTTCACAGGCGATGAACAATCGGCTCCGTCATGGGCAGGCTGACCACATTTACCACACGTGGCTATTCCATTGCACCCCAACGTAGTATGCCCAAAGCGCTGACATTTAAAACAGCGCATTGGGTTGGGGAAATATGGCCGTACGGACAAACGTAAGAACCCCGCTTTAACATGCTCCGGCAGTCTCGGGCAACTGAATGTGAGAATAAACGAGTCAGATTTGACGAGGTCCCCATTGACTCGTTTCATAATGTGCTGCACGTCAACAATTCCTTCGTCAGCCCACTCAGATTTTAGCACGTCTATGGGGATATCCACCAAGTCCCTACACGTCACAACACCCTTACTATAGTTCAAAGTGGAGTGGAGCTCGGTCTCGACAGCGTACTCTCCTAGACAATTTGCTTTCCGAAGGGCAGCGACTTGACGGGAACTAGAAGTTTCAACTAACAGAGTCCCATTGCGCAGTCGCTTTACAGATTTCAGTGTTCCTGCAATTCCCTCAAGGCCCTTGTGGATGTAAAAGGGAGAAACCCTCTCAAAGCTACCCTCCTTCCTTTTAATAATCAAAAACACATTCTGATTATCAGCATGTGCTCCGTTACTACATTCTGTTAAATCTCTAGCAACACCAGGCGCTGGAGGACTCGCAGCGCGTAGCCGCTTTTTCGATTGGGTGTGTTTTCCTACCAGCGGCCCACCCAAGCCACTGGTAGGGGGAAATGTAGAGGTCGAAGGGTCCATTGTGGTCCCACGAGCAGCTAGGGAACTAAAAGTCCGCTCAGACAGAGCCCCGCGTGCCTGAGTAAGCCTTATACAACTGGGGTGCGGCAGGTGCCCCAGAGGTTGCCCGCTTGCGACTGTTCCACCCCAACAGCCATGCATCTTCTAGGCGCGGAGCACACCGAAAGATTGAGGGGTTTTTATAGAGGTTGGCCTTCCTCGCAATCCAGGCGGTCAAGCCAAGATTACCATTCCCCGCAGCACACAACATTTCACCGCCGCGCCGTACGGTGGTCGCTGAAGCATGTCCGGGGGTTACGGTGACAGGACACTGGCGGCGCAGACCAGTCCCCAGCTCAGGACCCCGGGGTCGCCAAGCCCGTACTCAGCAAGTGAATGCTGAGCCCCTGGGGGGATCAGTTTGGCCACAGACGCCTTTTACACTAGCCCAGTTGAGAGTCTGTATGCAGATGCTGCCGAAGTACCACTGTGACTCTCTCCTCAGCAGATCAGATACACACGCCGTTTTTCTGAAATGCGTGTGCCTTCCATCTTAGGTCTCCTTCTTCGATGACTCCATTGATCGTCGGTATGGTGTGTGACCTCTGTTACCTCCTGGAGTTTGTAAGGGATCCGTGATCCCACAAACATAGATGCTAGTACCAGACGCCCAGGTCGATAGTAGACAGGAGTCGATTGTCAGGTGCTGCAGGAGGCAGTGAGACGAGCGTCGAGTAGTAGTACTGGAGAGTGTGGAGTGAGAAGCAGTGCTGGAGAGACGGGCAAGAATGGTGGTCGAGTAAATTTACCGAAGTGTGACAGATGAGCGCGTCCCCCTGATCGTCGTGGGGTGGACCCTCATCGATACCGATTCGCGAGTGATGTGGCACCAAAAGTGACAAGTGACGAATTTCGTGTTTCGCGTCAACCGCGTCGGCCAGCAACAACCATGGATTGCAGTGAGGATTGTTGTGGATGTTAACCATCATCATTGCGTGTGACGAAATACTTAAAATCAGCAACCAATAACAGATATAACCGTAATTAGATGTCTAAGGCGAAGGTAGCAACTGCCTCAGAATTTGTGTGTTCATAGAAAGTACAATACAGCTTGTACATCGCAACCTTTGTAATCCTTAATAACAGACAAACTTTCAATCATTCCACTATTCAGTTGCAAAACAGCCGCACTTGGTTGAAATACCCCCGAAACCACAGCAGAAAAACCGATAGCCTTTCATCCATTAAGCACACGGTCATATAATCATAATAATTGTTTGGCGGCTTGGATAAATTTCACAAAATCCAATAAAGGAGTTAAACGGGGGTGTTTCAAGTTCACTTTTGGTTTTTGCTCTGGCAGCTTAACTTCACGCTACCTGACACTTTCCCGGTCTGTGTGAATCCTTCACCAGCTTCACTTCGTGGGGCGGCCCGTGTTCACCTTGGCCTTCATTCGCTTCCTAAGGGCATTACTCAAGCCTCGCTCTATCGCCTTCAGTTTCACGACCTTCGCACGAAACTTCGCGATAGTACCTTTGCGTGCGCTGGTGGCTCTCTGACTGATCGAGGTGTCAGGTATGCTTTCATCATTGGCAGCGACGGTTTTCGGTATCGGCTTCCGGAACACTGCTCAGTATTTAGAGCGGAGCTTTTCGCCCTGTAACAGACCACGCAGTACATCCAGCGACACAGGCTTTTCAATTGCGTCATTTGCTCATACTCTCTCAGCGCCCTTCTAAGCCTCTGTTTGCTGTACACCGTCATCCCTTAGTGCAACGGTTCCACGAAAAGTGTCACTAGGTCATCCTCGATGGAGCCACTGTGATGTTTATGTGGGTCCCCGCTGACGTCGGTGTGATAGGAAACAACGCCTCTGACGCTGCTACCACGGCTGCAGTCCTCGCTGGTTTTTCTACTCCCTCCGATGATCTCTGTGTTGACCTCTGTCAGCAGGTGGTGTCAATTTGGCATCAACACTGTTCCTCCCTTCTTGGCAACAAGCTCTCAGCGGCTTCGACGACCTCTCTCGGCCCTCTGGCCGTGAAATCATTTTAGCTAGGATGCGAATCGGGCACTGTTTTTTTAGCCGTTGCCATGTGCTAAGTGGTGCTCCCCCACCACTTTGTATTCAGTGCACTCAACCTTTGACCGTCCGCCATTTCCTGGTGGAGTGCACTTTTTTTTCAACCACTTACGTTCACGTTTGTGTTTGCCGTCTGAGTTGGTTCAAATGGCTCTGAGCACTATGGGACTGTGTGGTCATCAGTCCCCTAGAACTTAGAACTACTTAAACCAAACTAACCTAAGGACATCACAAACATCCATGCACGAGGCAGGATTAGAACCTGCGACCGTAGCGGTCAAGCGGTTCGAGACTGAAGCGCCTAGAACCGCACGGCCACACCGGCCGGCCCATTTGAGTTATTGGCCGTTTTAGCTCTGGCGAACGCGTTTTACTTTTTATTCGTCGTAACAGTATGGCAGAGAACATTTAATTTTTAGTTCAGTAACTCCGTTTCTCTATGGCGTATTTTAGAGACCTTTCTCCACGTCCCTGGTTTCAGCTGTCTCCTCTTCCGTCGCTTGGGATTAGCGTGTAGTCGTTTTTAATTCCCTTTTTTCTCACCGTTCTACGGTTCTGACATGGGCTCGTAAGGCCCTAGTTGTTTTTGCGTCCTAAAACAAAGCAAAATTCGTTCATTCTCGTTCGCGAAGGAACATTTGAAGAGTGCAACATTTCTGGTATTGCTATGTTACGACGAATCAGTTCTTGCGTCATCTTTAGGTCCTGATGCGGGACATAATGCTTCGAAATAGCACGTTTGCAAGGGTATCATATTTAAGAAATTCAATAAGTTTTCATGTTGTCGCTCTCAGTTGCATGAATATATAAATAATGCTGCAGTAAATACCGATTTCGGCTTAGCTCACCCATAACCAAACCACACATCTTCACCCACCGCAACACCGGACACAGCATGGTGCCAAAAGGCACGAACTGCTTCATATAAGAAACTCAGACTGTGATAAACGTATACTCAGTTGTGTGAACTAATGATTCAACGAGCCACTTAAGCAGGTTATATATTTTACTCTTCAGTCTACAGATATTCTGATGCAGGAAGGACATACTTACACTAACAGTAATAAAATTGAGCTCAAACAAAGTTCAGGAATATCAACACTGACAACTCGGGATGGGATGTACACTGTGACCAAAAGTATCCGGAAACCCCCAAAAACATACGTTTTTCATATTAGGTGCATTGTGCTACACCTACTGCCAGGTACTCCATATCAGCGACCTCAGTAATCATTAGACGTTGTGAGAGAGCAGAATGAGGCGCTCCGCAGAATTCATGGACTTCGAACGTGGTCAGGTGATTGCGTGTCACTTGTGTCATACGTCTGTATGCGAGATTTCCACATTCTTAAACATCCCTAGGTCCACTGTTTCCGAAGAGATAGTGAAGTGGAAACGTGCAGCGATACGTACAGCACAAAAGCGTACTGGCCGACCTCGTCTGTTGACTGACACAGACCGCCGACAGTTGAAGGAGGTCGTAATGTGTAACCGGCAGACTACTATCCATCACTCAGGAATTCCAACGGTACACAGTGTGGCGACCCGAAGGCTGGGTGTGGGTATGGTGAATGCCCAGAGAGCGTCATCTGCCAGCGTGTGTACAGCCAACAGTAAAACAGTAAAATTATGGTGTGGTCGTGTTTTTCATGGAAGAGGCTTGGATCCCTTCGTTTGCTTGGAACCATCACAGTACAGGCCTAAATTGATTTTTCCCACTGTTGAAAAGCAATTTGGGGATGGCGATTACATCTTCCAACACGATCGAGCACCTGTCCATAAGGCATGGCCTGTGGCGGAGTGGTTACACGACAATAACATCCCTGTAATGGACAGGGTCCTGACGTGAATACTACAGAACACCTTTGGGATGTTTTGGAACGCCGACTTCGTGCCAAGCATCACCGACCGACATCGATACCTCTCCTCAGTGCAGCACTCCGTGAAGAACGGCCTGCCATTCCACAAGAAACCTTCCAGCACCTGACTGAACGTATGCCTACGACAGTGGAAGCTGTCATCAAGACTGAGAGTGGGCCAACACCATACTGAATTCCAGTATTACCGATAGAGGGCGCCACGAATTTTCAGGTCATTTTTAGCCAGATGTCCGGTTACTTTTGATCACATAAAGTGAAACACATTCAGATTATTTCCCTACCGTTCTACTCTCGAACAGCATGCGTGGAAAAAAATGAACTTTAATATCTTTCCTACACGAACACTAATTAATCTTAATCTTTTATAGTAACAATTTTTCTCTACGTAGGTTGGCGTCAACAAAATATTTTCACATTTCAATAGCTTCGCTGTTCGCGTTCGCTCTTATACTTTGATTTTAGTAAATTACCCAAGTATGTGCACAGATAAGCAGACACCAGCTGTTCTCAAGGTAAGTAATCCACTGGTAAGACACCACAGAAACCACTAGCAAGTCACACTCGCAAGCCCCCCTCAGATTTCGTGATAGGAGTGCCCCATGTATACCCGTCAAAAACTGAACACTGAACAAGAGTGAAGATAGGAAGGAGGTGTACTGTACTGAGAAAAGAAAGCAAAACAGAATGAGTGAACGGTCCAAGAAGTACAACATACGATTAGAGAAATGTGGAATAGCGATCGCGTCGTGGTTACGTGGTCACTGTTGGTTTAAACCGCAGGAGAGCCATGTTCAAAAAGCTCCCTCCTGTCAATTTTTCTCGTTGTTCGCTGTATTCATATTTGCATCTGTGTCGTCTGTAGCGTCCGTTTGCAACAGGGGGCTCGCCACTCATTGGCGGGTTCGTGCTTGGCTACCACGGGGCCCGAGCCTTTGCAGCATTTTTTTCCCTTCCGTGTAGTGGATGAATTTATGAGCATGGTATCTTGGATACGCTCGAAACAAAGGTTGTCGGCGTGGTGACGACATTATTGATGAAAGTGGGCGGATGGTATCGCAGTCTCCAGTAATGCAGCTGTTTGGCATCTCTGTGTGATCGTCCTATCTTAGTGGGCCAGGCTCGATTTCCTGTAGCCACAAAGTTGGAAGAAAATGAGCAGCGGCCATCCAGTTCCAGAAGCTGAATTGGGTTTCCGAAGTTGCAGATTATCCGTATTTAATTAGCGATGAAGCAGCTGGAATTGGTAATAAAAGTCGATGGTAAAAGAAATATGGTTCCATCAGCGAAAACTGATCTATGAGGAGGCCCTTATACGCATGTAGCATTTATTATCTTCAGCAGTATTAACGGAGCTTTGAACTTTGGAGACGGTATACTTGTGCTTATGGTAGATACTAACGTAATTTTGACAGTGTATTGCGCTCTTTACTGTTCTAAAAAGAAAGTTACGCTTCCCAGATAAATTACTTATAGTAATATGACATTATCTGGGCTTAAGGCTAACCATTGTCGATATGAATTATAATAAATCAACACCATTGCTACAAAGGGCCGAGTCCCAACTCATGTTTTAGAACCGGTGTCATATACCCCTCAGATATTTCATTACGAAGAAAATTAGATCAAAGGCTAGGATTGTATGCTTAAGTTACCATGCACGTATGGCATTAAGTTGAGACACTACAGAGTATGTTAATATGCTGCGACCCTGAGTATTTAAGTGGAGGATATGTCCAAATGCCCATAAAACCCAGCTGATTTTTCACCGTGACAACCTCACACTAACAAGCGCAAAATACTGAAAATTTACATTAAGCACTACGAGGGAAGAAGTGTTACCAGCGGGCACCATGAAATACGTGTGAAGAACTTGATAATACCTTGGCGTACAGGCAGACAAGCAAGGAAGTAATAAATAAGGCTCGAAATGGACTGACTTCGAAAATGTTTTAAATGATGCTACTACCTCAACACGTATCTGAACATATTGCGGCTTCAGGCGAATTGCTGTGTACATAGCACCAAACTGATTAACATCTGAAGTATATACGCACAAGATTTTTAGTACGGATAGAAGGAGGCTACGAACAGCCTCGAAGTGGCCCAAGCACCCAATAGAGACATACCACTTTGTCGATACAGAGCCACTGGACGACAGATTTTTACTTGTCAGCAAATTACACTGTGTCCAGACGAGCAATATAATCTAAGAAAGAGATTTCCTGAAACGGCCGCCGGCTCTACTCAGCTTTCCAAGATACAAACACCCATCATATCCCAGTGCCATTGCACAGGCAATGGCAACAACATATCCATGACTTAACCTAGAATAGACGACACGTTTCAACACCTAAGAAAGCAAACTGATCAATCGCAAACCCTCCGGAGGGGTTTCCTCAATAGTCAGGCAAATGCCCCAGTTACTGGCTTGTAGAGATCCCACACAATAAAATCACAAGAGTTGCAATAGAAGTACTTCAATAGGTCTTTGTGGCTACACGGTATTGTGGAAGTACACACCAGTAACGGCGAGCGAGCGACGAAAGGCTGACAGGAAACAAACAAGGCGGCGCGACAACAATATTTTGGATTTCCCGTCAGTGTCTGCCTTCAGTATGACGACGGACCATCAATAGCAGCCTGAAGATGTACCCAACAACTCCAGTTCTGCGAAGGAGGGCGTGAAAATAACCTCTAAGTGATGCTGCAGTATTTTGACTCTTCAGCCATCGAGGGTTGCTAGTGGAATCCTGCAGAAGATACCAGGTGCGGCTCGAGAAGTGGGATTGTGAAGTTTCAAGAGAAATGTGACTCCTATTTTATTATTAATGACAACTAGCGCGAAAGCTTGCAGACACAGGCGACAAGTACCTCCTTTTGTTCAGCCACTTGATCTTTATCGTTGGTTGGTTGGTTGATTAAGGCATTTGCCTGAGAGGGACCATCCCGGCATTTGCTCTAAGTGTTTCTGGGAAATCACGGAAAACCTAAATCAGGATGGCCGGAGGCGGGTTCGAACCGTCGTCCTCCCGAAAGCGAGTCGAGTTCGTCGCTGTTCCCTGTTATTTCTGGCCAGCTGTAGCACATGCTTTCCTTTGGCTGTTCGAGATTTAGCCGTGTAAAATAGCGTTACCAAATGAAGAAACCGATGGTGAGGCATGCTTCAATGTACCTAACGTTTGAGAGAGAATAATTTGGAAACAATGGAGGCTGACAGTTCTACAACAGTGCACGCAAAATTTATGTATGGAGTTGAAACACAAGATTACTTCTCTCATAAACTTTATATAGCTGTGATGGTTTCGGGACCTGAATTTACAGTCGTATAGTCCGAGTGGAAATTTGGGTCCCTGGACCACAGAGGGCGCCAATCAATGTGTTACACTATCGTGTCCCTGAATTGGAGTAAACATACTAAGAGACCAATTGAAGCAACAGCCTTTCAGTTGATACATGTTGCAAAATTTGAAAGTTACTGCTGCTTTTTGTATTTTCATAAGTGGTATATTCCTACTTAACACAGTAAAATCAACTAACCCTTCCTGGACCACATCTTTTGATTTATCGTCTACTAGTTTTACGCAACTGTCGACAGACTGCACTTTGCGGCTCGTAGACCTCAAGACGTGCAACGTAGATTGAAAACAGTAGTCAGTAAATGAAAATTTGTTTTTTAATTACACTAAAGGAGTCACTGTTCTTAAGAGGTGGTGTCAATTATGAACTTCACACAAGTTATTTACTTGGGTACCACGGAATTTTACAATAAGCTCTCCCTGCCCTCCCCTAAGGGTAAAAAAAAAGAAAATGGTATATATAGCAGTGCACAATGACTTGGCACCGTGTCCCAGTCGACGAAAATAGAAAATCGTTTGCTGAGACGGTCTCTGAGTAAATTATTGAGAATGGGAAAACGGAGCCAGCAGCGGTGGCCGAGCGGTTCTAGGCGCTTCAGTTTGGAACCACGCGGCAGCTACGGTCCCAGGTTCGAATCCTGCCTCGGGCATGGATGTGTGTGGTGTGCTTAAGTTAGTTAGGTTTAAGTAGTTCTAAGTCTAGGAGACTGATGACGTCAGATGTTAAGTCCCATAGTGCTCAGAGCCATTTGGAAAATGGAATTCAAATATTCTGCCAGTTGTTATTAATTTTCTGAATAAACTGAAACTACGAAAATGCTGTATAGGTGTCAGGTGAACAGACCAGTGATAGTATTCACATCCGACCAACATCCTCGTGGCATAGACAGAACTATCAGCGGATTATTAAACAACCTTATAAAGCAAATTCAGGACCTGTGAACTCTCTGTTAACATCACACCTTATTCATGTCCGCGTACTCGTTGCGAAAAATGTAGAAATGGCGAGCGAACTTAATTCGGCACATGAGTCTTTAATATGATGACGAATCTCAGGTTCAGTGTTAATTTTGTCCAAAGACATCATATTGCGACGTTGCTGTATCAAAGTGTTAGGCCGTCATCGCATGCTTGTACGAGGACGAAATACTGACGGAATCTTCTGCTGTTAGGCATGGTTGACACTGTTAATGCATTTCTAAAAAACAAGTCATCCAGTTCGCAATGGAAGCAATTCCATACAGCATTCTTTGTTCACAAGACATATGAAACGTAACTGCTGCACGTCGTCATAAAATGATACAGATGTACACAGATATGAACACCGATGAGCCAAAATATTCAACAGAGCTACTGCTTGGCCTGAATTCACAAGTTCTTGTCAGGATTCTAGAAGTATGTGGCAAAAGATATAAATTCAGGGATCACTAAATTTTGTGCAAATTACATGATGGTCGTTTACGGACACGCAGCTGGTGCCCGATGTGTGTTCCTGTTGGTACAGATCGGCTACAAAATGGTTGAAATGGCTCTGAGCACTATCGGACTTAATTTATGAGGTCATCAGTCCCCTAGAACTTAGAATCACTTAAACCTAACTAACTTAAGGACATTAGACACATCCATGCCCGAGGCAGGATTCGAACCTGCGACAGTACCGGCGTGCGGTTCCAGACTGTAGCGCCTAGAACCACTCGGCCACTCCGGCTGGCAGATCGGGCACATTTGCTGGCTAAGACATCGATTTGTTTTCACTGTAATGCTGATCAAACCACTTTAGCACGTTTCTGACCTTGAAACACCGATCGTTATCCTTCTGGAAAGTGTCATCGGCATAGGAGAAGACTTGAAGCATGAGGCGATGCAGGTGGTCCGCAGTAATGTCCACGTACTTCACTGCCGTCACTGCGCCTTCGATTACTGCCGCAAGTCCCATGTAAGCTCAGCCCAGTGCACTCCACTGCGTAATTCTGCATCTGTGGCGCGGTATATGTTTCGTGCAGCCATTCGGCTGAATAATGCCGGTTAAGGACCTAACCATCAACTTAGTGTAACAAGAAATGCGATTCTTTCGACAGGCGACATTTCTTTTGAGCCACTGTAAACTCCGTGATGCGGCGCCCATTGCAAACATAACTGGTGATTTCGTTGGGTCAATAGATGAGCACGTTGGGGTTGAGTGATGTGGAGCTCCATATTCAACAGTGGCAATGGCCTCTGAACAGTGTGTTCCGAAACGCTGGTGCCTGCACCAGCATTGACCTCTGTCTTGAGATGTGTAACAGATAGCTGCCTATCCTGGATTAAACAGTGGTCGTCTAATATCATGCAACACACTCCCTATTTCATCACCCTTCAACCACTTTCCATAGGCGTTCACGACAGCAGTACGCCAACAGGCGGTCAGCTTCGTCATCTCACAGACTTGTTTGCAGCCGCAGGGCCACAACAATGTGCCCTTCATCAAAACCGCATATATCAGTGGGTTTCCGCATTTGCAGTCCGTATCTTCGCTATAAGATACACAGGACAATGCCCAGAGGAAGCGGCATGGCAGCCATTGCAGTTGATACAGCGGGGAAAGGGGAGGGGGGGGGGGGAGAGGCGGAGGGGGGGGGGGGGGAGGAGGTGGGCAATCGCCCTCACGCGCATCCCTACCATAGGTTACTCATTTGGCTGGGTGACTACCTTAGAGTATGGTTGAAATGATGACACCGGCAGCAGCGCGTAGTGTTCGGAATGTACAGTCGGACCGTGATAATTTCATAGCCTGCTATGATCTTGGACGGAAGCACCACGCTATCAAAGGTGAGAAAAGGAGTGTGGGTAGGCAGTAAGGAGGACTATCTTTTTCATCACCCGATGGACGGCAATGATAGCCTGATCATAGAGGTATGATTGGATTTCGGCCTCGGTCAGACCGTCCAACAGGTGTCCCTAGCGGGAACATCGATGGCGTGTTATCGACCGACGCAAACGTGATTGCCGAGTGCTTTGCTGAGCAGTATGCTCGGGTCTCTGCGTCGGAGAAGTACCCTCCAGCCTTTCGCACCCTCAAACAGCGGATGGAAAGGGAAGTCCTCTCGTTCAATACACGCGGCAGTGAATCCTATAACGCCCCATTAACAGAGCGGGAGCTCCTCAGCGCCCTTGCACTTGTCCCCGACACAGCTCCTGGACCAGATCCACAGTCAGATCATTAAACGTCGTCCGACTACAAGCGACATCTCCTCGTAATCTTCAACCGGATCTGCTGCGACTGCGTCTTTCCATCGCAATGGCGGGAAAGCACCATCATTCCCGTGCTCTAACCTGGTAAAAACCCGCTTGATGTGGATAGCTATCGGCCCTAGAGCCTTGTAAGCTGCCAGAACGTATGGTGAGCTGGCAGTTGTGATGGGTCCTGGAGTCACGTGGCCTACTGGCTTCATGCCAGGGAGGTTTCCTCCAGGGTCGCTCTACCAGGGGTAATCTTGTGTCCCTCGAGTCTGCCAACCGAACAGCCTTTTCCAGGCGCCAACACCTGGTTGCCGTCTTATTTACGAGAAGCTTACGACACGATCTGGTGACATCATTTCCTTGCCATGTTAAACACTTTCCGTGTCCAAGTTAGAGCCTCCCTTAGTGCTCCCCATATATAGGAGAATCGTGTCCCAGAGGGCTCTGTATTGAATGTATCTCTATTTTTACTGTCCATTAACGGTCTAGCAGCAGCTATCGGGCCGTCTGTCTCACCTTCTCTGTATGCAGACGACTTCTGCATTTCGTACTGCTGCTCCAGTACTGGTGTTGCTGAGCGGTGCCTACAGGGAGCCATCCAGAAGGTGCAGTCATGGCCGACGGCTGTCAGTTTCCAGTCGCAGAGTCGTGTGTCATGCACTTCTGTCGGCGTCGTACCGTTTATCCGGAAGCAGAACATACCTTAATGAGGATCCATTCACTGTAGTGAAGACATATCGATTCTTCGGACTGGTTTTCCACGCTCAATTGGCTTGGCTTCCTCACCTCCGTCAGCTTAAGCGGAAGCGCATGGCAGCACCTCAACGCCCTCCGCTGCCTGAGCAACACCAACTGGGGTGCAGATCGCTCCACCCTGCTGCAGCTCTACAGGGCCCTTGTTCAATCCCGCCTTCACTATGGGAGTGTGATTTATAGTTCGGCGGCGCCCTCTGCGTTGCGTTTACTCCACTCTGTGCACCATTGCAGAGTTCGACCAGCGACAGGAGCTTTTAGGACGAGTCCGGTTACCAGCATACTGGTGGGGGGTCGAGTCCCTCCATTGAAGATCAGACGTGCGCAGCTGCCCGCCAGTTACGTTGCATCCTAATTACCGTCTCGTTTTCCCAACCACGGCGCTTCATCTCCCGCATCAGCGGCCCAAGTCAGGACTTACGATTGCGGTTCACGTCTGGTCCCTTCTGCCTGGAGTCCTTCCCTTTACCACCTCTACTCGAGTTCCATACACGTACACATCCGTGGTGTAAACCTAGGCCGAAGCTTCGCCTGGACCTTTCACATAGCCCTAAGGACTCAGTTACTCCCGCGGCTGTCAGTTGCCACTTCCTCTAGAGTCTTGACGTGTTCTGGGGCTCTGAAGCGGTTTACACCGACAGGTCGATGGATTATTGTCACGATGGCTTCACCTACGTCCACAGAGGCCATATTGAACAGCAGACGGCTGCAGTGTTTTCACCGCAGAGCTGGCGCTCGTATCTCGTGCTCTTGAGCACATCCGCTCGTGCCCTGGGGAGTCGTCTCTTCTGTGTGCTGGAGCCTCCAAGCTATCGACCAGTGCTACCCTCGTCATCCTTTGGTAGCAACCATCCAGGAGTCCATTCATGCCCTGGAACGGTCCAGTCGTTCAGTGGTGTTTGTCTGGGCCCCAGGTCACGTCGGAATCCTGGGCAACGAACTTGACGACTGGCTGGCCAACCAGGCTACACTGAAACAGCTTTTGGAGATTGGAATTCCAATAATTGACCTGCGTCCATCATTATGCCGCAAGGTTTCTGGCTGTGGGAGACGGAATGCCATAGTCTCAGTACGCACAACAAACTGCGTGACATTAAGCAAACTACGGATGTGTAGAAGTCCTCCATGCGGGCCTCTCTCAAGGACTCTGTGGTTCTCCGCCGACTCCGCATTGGCTACGCTTGGACGATTCACGGCTATCTCCTGTTGTCCTCCTTTGGTTGCCCTGCGTCATAAACTTCGTTTATCGGATTGGTTACAGATAATTTTAGGAGACAACGCCTTATCGGCTGATCTAGTTTTACGTTTTATGCGTGACGAGGGGAGGGGCGTTCTCCTTCTATATAAGTTTTAGCGCTTGTTGTTTGTCCCTCTGTTATCTCTCTCCTACTGCTTTTAGGTTGGAGGTTTTAATGTGTCATCAATGGCTGGCTTCTCCTTTTTATTCTCGTGGTCGTCCAGCCACGGAAATCTGCTCTCTTGTTCTAATCTCTTCAATCTGTTTCTTGCATCTCTCTGCTGTTTTCTTGTCCTCTTTTGTTCCTTGTGGTGTTTTTTGCATTTCCTTCGTTCTTGTGGCTTTTCCTTCCTTTCAGTATTGTGCTGTACGTGTGTTTAGTTTTATACTTTCCCTTGTGGAATTGTTTATCAAGAACAAGGGACCGATCACCAAGCAGTTTGGTCCCTTCCCTCCCCCCCCCCCCCCCTCTCCCCCATCTTAAACCACCCAACCTTCTTCCGTTGAAACTAATCGACAAAGGGAAAAAAATCTGACGACGACTCTACATGACCCCTTGATTTGAACGAGACTCCTCTATCTTCTGATGCTTAACTGACAATTCCTGACTTGAAACGTAACACGCACTCTCAGAATTCACAAGAGAAAGGTCATGTTCATCCACTATTCCCTAATTTCTGAACATAAAGATATGTCTTAATAAGTGGCTTCCTTACCTGAAGGATTGCGATCTAAAATTGCGCGTTTTCCTTGATACCATTTATTCTCATACTCTCTTTCCTTCCCTTTCATTGTTATTTATTCCCGTTGGGATTTGTCTCCTTTGTGGGTAGACAGATGAAAAGACACAAAAACAATTATTCAACTTTAAATTTTACCATAAATATACAGTTACTATGCTCATAAAACTTCGTATGACTGGCTGTGCTCATTTGAAATTGAGCATGTTAACATGATCTTGTAATAAACAGCACTAACTAAAACGTAAAACTATTTATTGTAATTCAGTCCATGGTGGTAACGTTATAAGAAAACTGGGGCCAAAGTACCTGGTTATTCGAAGGGGTTTTCCTTTCAAAATATTTGTACTCAGATATAAATGACAACAGGTTATAATGAATATAATACGTATATAATTACCCGCAAAATGGTGTTTGAAATAACAGCGAACCATACGAAAAGCTTCTATATTTAATTACACTTTCACTGCAAATGGTTACTTTTTATTCTGCTTGGTAATGAAAAGGTCATTCCAAGTCATAACGTAAGAAACACTTCTGGGTTTCTTAATGCGTATTTGATCTACACTCGAAAGCAACTGATATCAAAAAGAAAACAACTCTGCCTCAATGGGCATCGATCAAGAGATGAAGATGTAGTCTCCTCGCGTTGATGTGTACTATATTACACTAGAAACTGTAGCAATTAACACTTTATTCATAAAAACGAAGCTTACGTGGTTCTCAATTCACAAACGACGATTTATCAGTAAATTAAATACACGCTGCCGAGACGTCTGATTATGAATCTTCCTGGCGGATTAAAATTGTGTGCCGGACCAAAACTCGAACTCGTTACCTTTGTCTTTTGGGGGCAAGTGCTCTACCATCTGAGCTACCCAGGCACCACTCACGCTGCATCCTCGTATTTTCAATTACGTCAGTACCGCGTCTTCTACCTTCCAAACTTCACAGAATCTCTCCTACGAACCTTACACAGAACTAGCACTCCTGGAAGAAAGGATACTGCGGAGACATGGCTTAGCGATAGCCTAGGGGATGTTTACGCAACAAAATGGTAGAGCACTTGCTCGCGAAAGGCAAGGTCCCGAGTTCAAGTCTAGGTCCGGCACATAGTTTTAACCTGTCAGGAAGTTTCATATCAGCCCATACATCTCTGCAGAGTGGAAATTTCGGTCTGACGTCTGATTAGTATGCACAGAGATGTCAACAAAGCAGAAAGTCATTCAAGCTCGGAAAGCGGTTCGAAAGAAATTAAGGTTGCTGAGGATAGGCCATATGGATCGACACCACTGAGAGATACCTTTGAACTGGTTACTGAATGTCTGACAGCTCTCAGCAAAAACAAAACCACGCGATAACGATGGTGTCGCCATTGACAAATTCATTATCCGTGACGCCCCTGGTCAGATAGATAGCACATCTGGCGTTAGCACGGGGAGACCGTACATGATGGGCATCCATTCTATAAATGTAAGTAGCCGGCCGTGGTGGCCGAGCGTTCTAGGCGCTTCAGTCCGGAACCGCGCGACTGCTACGGTCGCAAGTTAGAATCCTACCTCGGGCATGGATGTGTGTGATGTCTTTAGGTTAGTTGGGTTTAAGTAGTTCTAAGTTTTAGGGGACTGATGACCTCAGATGTTAAGTTCCATAGTGCTCAGCGCCATGTGAACCATTTGTTTTTATAAATGTAACTGATGACACAATACAGACTGGTGATAGGCGGCTCGAGAGAACATCTGGCTTAATGAATCTTCTGTTCCTAAAACCTACCAAAAAGCTACAAATTATCCATTTAATGATACGAAAATTTACTGTGAAATACTACATTTGACTGATGTTCATAAGCTAATAACAAGCCTGAGCAACAACAAATATAAAACTATTATAAAACCAATACCTGATGGCGAAAACAGTAGCAGCAGCGGCAATGGCATTGACACTCAGCACAAAGCAGTGAACAATGGAATCCCGCAGCATACATATTACGACGGTTCAAACGAACTAATAGATGGACTAGGACTGCTCATGGTATCAGCCTCTGCAGGTAATGCAGCCCCTTCGAATGTAGCTGTTTCAATAATCTGTGAGCTTACAGAGATAGAGACAGATAGAAAGAGAGGAGAAGATAGAGATAGGTATCATCGAATAAGTATAGAGACAGTAGTTCGAGAACTGCACCAACCAGCACGCAAAACGTTCCATCGAAGGAATGTTTTGATTAAAGTTTTCATGACTTATGGCAGGCTGATCTTGTAGATAATAGAGAATATTCACATGAGAATAATCGATTCAAATATATTTTAATGGTTATTCATACAAACTCCAAATTTGCCTGGACATTACCTGTTAAAATAAAAACGGGTAGAAATGTTGCGGGTGTGTTTCAGCATTTGCTACAGCCAGGGACGAACCGATGCCCAGACAACCTCCAAACCGATCAATCACGGTGAAGAGTTTACAATAGGTATTTCAAGACCGTGATGTAGCTGTATGGAATACATCACTACTTAACATTCACTCACCTGAAGGCAAGTATCGTGGACAGTCGGAACAGAACAACAAAAGGTCGAATGTGGATGTGTTGTGACTAACATTTCGCAAATTTTCACAACCAGAATTTTTATTTATCAACAACGATGCCAGTAAAAGTCTCATAATTTAGGCAAACAAAAGTTCACTTCTAATTTTCCACAAAGGTTCGTGGTAACATACACACTAGTTATTGTCCAATTCAGAGACGAAGACATAACCTTCAACAGTCGCTGTACACGAGGTCGGCATCCGGCGTGAACTGAACTTCAAGGCTGTCTCCAGCCAGTCAGATTGCGGCGTGGTGATACTTCCTGCAGGCCGTGGCTCGAGCTGCCCCTGCAGGAAGTCCTCGGAATGTCTGTTTCCTTTATCTTGTATGTAAATAGCCCGTGTTTATCGCGGTGCTTTTGGTACGCCTTGGGGATAGACAACCTCAATCTCAGTGGTGTAATATGGGTTGCCGGCCCTCAGGGGCTGCCTTGGCTCCGGTATAACAGGATACACTGTAACCTTCGCGGCTCATACAAATGGACAGATATCCTCCCAGAAATAACTGCTCGGTGTAATCGAACCAAACATACAATAAAAACGAGACCAATCGACAGTGGTGATAGTGGACGAATGGATACAGCGTACAAATGCTGGATCCACGCAGACAGAAATTTAAGGTAGATGATTTGGTACGCATCTCAAAACACAAGACAGCATTTGAGAAACCATACCTACTGAACTGGTAAACAGAGATATTTACAGTTTATAAGTTGCAAATAACGAATCCTACGACTTATCTATTGGGGGATAGTAAAGGCGAAGAAACTGCAGGCTGCTTCAACACCGAGGAGTTGCAGAAAAGCTCAGAACCGGATGTGTTTCTCGTGGAGAGAGTCATAAGACGTCGGGGAAATAGAGCGCTAGACAAATAGTTTGGTTTTTCTGCAGCACTAAAGTTGGATTGATGCTAACGATTTGCTATATAACGGGGGCGCACAGTCCACAACCACTGCATAAAATGCATGCTAGGAGACGCATTAGAGGTGGTGGTGCTATTCTAGACAAACTTCCAGTGGAATTACACATTCCAGGGTATAACTACTAGGACCTGGAACAAAGATTCAGAAACGCTTGGCACAAGGCGATACGGGGGTTCATATGCTCGACGAAGCGAGTGTGGAACATGACATTGCTTATAATGCAAATTAAGATTTCTCAAGTCGTGACATTGCAAATAGGGTTTTAGCTGATAAAGCTAAGGCGATATGCAGAAGAAAGGATATTTGTATAGCTCAAATCATCGCAGCATTTGCAGTTGATAAATCCACGCGTGGATAAATTAGCTGGGTTAGAAGTGATGAATTTCAAGCGAGTTATGAATGCAGCACGTTGTGCACGAAAGAAAAAGAAGAAGAAGGAGAAGTGCGGAAGCAGAGCCGTTTGAACTGTATCCTGACAGCGATGTACACAGCTAAAACACTGAAACAGGAAAGGAGGAGGAGAAGGAGGATCGGTAAAGCACCTCGAGTTCTACCAACACCCAAGACCTCCGGTGGTTCTCTTCCATTCCTCATCCCGGCCCTCTTCGCGCTCTCGGCAATAGGTTCCCTCGCCGGTGGTGCTGCAGCTATTGCTCGAACAGTCAAGAACGCGAAAAACTCCCAAGCGCAGTTAGAAGAGGCAAGAAGACATATCCCCATGATGGGAGTCGCAACAATCAGAAAAGGACTATACTTGAAACCGTACAGGAAATGGCTTGGCCTACTCATAAATAAAAAAATCCCATTAGCGGTCCTACAAAATACTGATCTTCTTAAGTGTGTTAGAAAAAGATTCAACATTCTAACATTCCTTGGTGTGTTTATGTGGGATACATTAACGAAGGCTAAGTGGAAAACTGATGAATGTGGCATTGTGAATTTAGATGTTGATAGAGCTTCAGACACCCGCAGGGTTACATATGTTACGAAAAATGTGGATACCGTCTACTATTTCGACTCATTTGGTGACCTGCAACCACCCGAAGATTTACAACGTGTTTTTTACAATTTTCGGCGCTATCACGACTTTATTACATACCTCTGTGAACGTATATGCATCATGTTTCTCTTGACGTTTACAAAGAAGAAGAAGAAGCAGGATATATAAGAAGGAGCTTTAACATTCCTTCATAAGTTGAAGTTCAGATGCAATGTCGTACACTATGACGTTAAAAGAATGATCATCGGTACTGCGTGCAAATTACTTCCTGCCAATTGATTTGAGCATTGGTGAATGTAGTATTGCATTTATTGGACTGGAGACGTCCAACAACATCCCAAATATCACCGAGACTAACAACAAACTGCATCTGGATATTAATGGTGAAAAAGAAATTGTGGGAATAGAACCTGGCGCATTCGATATATTTTTATTTAAATGAAGTCTTAAAACAGTCTGGAAAAGGTATTGAGATACGTGCAAACATCAGTACACTTAAATCTGAAATAAGGACTGTAACTGTAACGAATGACTTCAACCAGACATGTTCAGTAGGGCGCCTACTGGGTTTCGCTAGAGGACAGGTTTTGAAAAAGGTTCCAAGTAAATTTTACAACTCAGTTCAAACTGTGGACATACTACCCATCTGCACAATCCGAGCCGCGTGTAACATTGTAACGAACTCCTGTCTCAACGATAGTCTGATTCATACTATTTACGAATTCTTCCCCTCAGTTGCAAAGGGGTATAAGGTTGTTGAGATCCCTGCTTATGAAATATACCTTCCAGCGAAAGCTCAGACATTGGACTATTTGGAGCTGTGTACTGTGGACCAGAATAATCAACTTGTTAACTTTCGTGGTGAGGAAATCATTGTACGATTACATCTAAGGCAGGATGGGCGTACAGTATGAAACAAGTGCACGCAATCCACAGCACGTCACTTCGGTACCGAACCGCAAAGATAACACGTGCGAACTACGAATTTCTTAAATCAGTTGGCTTGAAACCGCGCAATGACATCCTCACTCAATATAACCAGTCCAGTAGGGTGTGATGAGAGAATTGTACGTCAGGAATACTTCTGTCATAAACCTTACGCTTCAACCACATTTAACAAGAACGATGAAATTAGGATTGTCGTCCAGCATAAAGACGTACTGACGCTGCCATGCAAGAGTTTCATATATCTCGAAGGGTCATTCAAGAAAACCGACGGCAGCGATACAGTGGTATCCAAGCTTACACGTAACGCTTTAGCATTCCTGTTTCAAGAGATACGCTATGAACTCAATGGGTCAGAGATCGACCGTACACGCAACGTCGGCATATCAACCCTTAAAACATATGGCTCTGCATCATCCACTGATTAGAATGGTTTAGAAAATGTGGGATGTTTCATAGACGATGCGAAGGATAAAACATTTGCAGAGTACAAGCGATTTACTGTTTGCATACCTCTA
The DNA here is from genome assembly GCF_023897955.1 of Schistocerca gregaria. NCBI lineage: Eukaryota > Metazoa > Arthropoda > Insecta > Orthoptera > Acrididae > Schistocerca > Schistocerca gregaria. The sequence goes on along the minus strand of NC_064920.1, from coordinate 2,852,068 downwards.
AAAATGGTTATGGGCTACTTTGAAGATATGAGGCAGATTATTATGAATGCTTAACAGGAACTCATTCTGGTACGGAGTACAACGTACAACAACTCAATACATTCAAGAAGTTCAAGAGGCAACATGTCGAAAATGCCTCGCATCAGTGTATTAGACGAGGAGCGTTTGAAGCTTTTGAAAGTCCTGGACTCCGGTACATTTCGCTCGTGGGAGGTTTTCAGGTATCCCGTACTACCGACTGCAAGCAGACAAACATGGGCTATTAAAACTTCTTCGTAGCTAGAGACGCCTAGATTCATCATATGTGAGTTTCAGACTGATGGAAGAGGGAATATAGCAATTATTCCACTGTGTTCCACAACTGCAGGTTAACTAACGCCAGTCTACATTAATTCATGATTCTACCCATATAACAACTGACACCTGCAATGGGATGAAAATGTATACAGTCTAGCATATGAAATGTTTGCCAGGTTTCGGGATTCTTAGTATGTATGTCCTGACGAAGGAAGAGGGGTGTCTACTCAGTCCATGGAAGTTCAAGGAGCTATCACCGATCATCGTAATAGACTGGTCAAAACAATACGAGATAATTAAGTCTGGACCTATAGATGCGCGAATTTAATTTGAATCTTCGACAAATTTCCCAGAACAGGCCGCCACGTATGCTCTAGTTCTACATGACTGTGTGATCAACTACTGCCCGCTCAGCAGTGTTGTGCAACAAGCTGTATAAATGAAAAGGTGCTGCGCTATACCTAGAGCATTCAAATGGTTCAAATGGCTCTGAGCACTATGGGACTCAACATCTGGGTTCATCAGCCCCTAGACTTACAACTACTTAAACCTAACTAACCTAAGAACAGCACACACATCCATGCCCGAGGCATGATTCGAACCTGCGACCATACCAGCAGTGCGGTTCTGGACTGAAGCGCCTAGAACCGCTCGGCCACAACGGCCGGCTCTAGAGCATTCCACAATATCTCAAAGTGTGAACATCACTGCAGACGCTCAGGGTTTCTATAATGGTGAGTGTACACCGTTCATACACTCCTGGAAATTGAAATAAGAACACCGTGAATTCATTGTCCCAGGAAGGGGAAACTTTATTGACACATTCCTGGGGTCAGATACATCACATGATCACAATGACAGAACCACAGGCACATAGACACAGGCAACAGAGCATCCACAATGTCGGCACTAGTACAGTGTATATCCACCTTTCGCAGCAATGCAGGCTGCTATTCTCCCATGGAGACGATCGTAGAGATGCTGGATGTAGTCCTGTGGAACGGCTTGCCATGCCATTTCCACCTGGCGCCTCAGTTGGACCAGCGTTCGTACTGGACGTGCAGACCGCGTGAGACGACGCTTCATCCAGTCCCAAACATGCTCAATGGGGGACAGATCCGGAGATCTTGCTGGCCAGGGTAGTTGACTTACACCTTCTAGAGCACGTTGGGTGGCACGGGATACATGCGGACGTGCATTGTCCTGTTGGGACAGCAAGTTCCCTTGCCGGTCTAGGAATGGTAGAACTATGGGTTCGATGACGGTTTGGATGTACCGTGCACTATTCAGTGTCCCCTCGACGATCACCAGAGGTGTACGGCCAGTGTAGGAGGTCGCCCCCCACACCACGATGCCGGGTGTTGGCCCTGTGTGCCTCGGTCGTATGCAGTCCTGATTGTGGCGCTCACCTGCACGGCGCCAAACACGCATACGACCATCATTGGCACCAAGGCAGAAGCGACTCTCATCGCTGAAGACGACACGTCTCCATTCGTCCCTCCATTCACGCCTGTCGCGATACCACTGGAGGCGGGCTGCACGATGTTGAGGCGTGAGCGGAAGACGGCCTAACGGTGTGCGGGACCGTAGCCCAGCTTCATAGAGACGGTTGCGAATGGTCCTCGCCGATACCCCAAGAGCAACAGTGTCCCTAATTTGCTGGGAAGTGGCGGTGCGGTCCCCTACGGCACTGCGTAGGATCCTACGGTCCTGGCGTGCATCCGTGCGTCGCTGCGGTCCGGTCCCAGGTCGACGGGCACGTGCACCTTCCGCCGACCACTGGCGACAACATCGATGTATGAGAGGAAGTATGAGAGAAGAAATTGAAAGAAAGAGATTAAGATGGTATGGGCATGTTAAGAGGAGGCATGGGCAGAGACTCCCCAAAATTATGGAAGAACTAAAGATGGATGGGAAAAGACCTAGAGGGCGCCCAAGAACACGGTGGAAAATGGAAGTGAGAATATCTGTTGAAAGGTGTGACCTGGCAGCAAGTGGAGGAAGAAAAGTGTTGGGAGGACCGAGCCAAATGGAGAGGACTCGTCAACACCCAGACCCGGCAGTAGCTCGAGCGGGATTCGGATATAGATAGATAAAAAACCTCTTCCCTGCGCTTGGACCTCTTCCTCCCGGCCTCGTTGTGGGGATGAGGTAATTTTAACTAGACTCCGGATTGTTCTCTGTATTTTTAGGCATCGACATCTTTTAAGTGGCGATCCTCCCCCGCTTTACCCGCACTGCTCTCAATCGTGGACGGAGAGACACCTTTTACTTGAGTGCCCCTATTTTAATCCGCTACGCGCCCGTTTACAGCTGTCGCCTGATATATCTTCCCTTCTGGCGGGTGACGCGCTCTCAGCCGATCGTGTTCTTGAGTTTATAGGCATCGGTCATTTGAAGCCCTTTTCGGGGAAAACAACCCCCCTTCAATAGCCCTACTCCAAGATGTCCTTCCCCTCCTTCTTGAATTTCGCTCCCATGGCTGCTAATTTAAATTCTTGTTTTTACCCTTAACTAAGCCACAGGCTGGACGCTTATGACCGTTTTCCGCCCTAAAACCACAATCCAAAAAGAAAAAACTCTTACATTTCACTGAAAAAATTTAAAACAAAAATGTTTACCCAATCAATTCGTCGTATTCTTAGCGCATCGCGACTGCTAACATTCATGACCTTGCTACAACCTGGAACTGACACGAACGGAAAAGCCGTCGAAAGGTCATACGGGCGAATGAAACTTTATGAAGAGCCTAAAGATCAGTCTTAATTCGTATTCTGGGCGCAAGCCACAGTGGGTGAGTGGTGTCAGGAGGAGCTGCTGGCGGCGGTGCGTGTCAGGAGGTCGGTGATTCTTGAATGAAAAAAGAAAATTTTGCTTATCTTTAAATTCGCGGTAATATTTCGTAAGTGAGAAAGATAATGGTAGTGTCAGAATGTCTTATCGGTGCTCAGACAGCGTCAGATACGAGTTTAAACGCGAGATTTCGAAGATTACCACGTTGTTCTTCGTCAGTAATAGACTGTCTTGCACGAGCGAAGTCTACTTCCTTTATAATACAAAGCTTGTCATTGGTCGGATGAAATCGCCCAGAATTCTACTGGCCGGGAGGGAGGGATTCAAATGTGCAAATAAAGGATACGGATAATGGGACGGTATGGCCCCTCTGCACCACCAGGCCATGATTGAGAAGCGGAAGGGAATGGAGATCATCCCTAATGCCACCAGTCGGGTTCAAGGATATAATTTTGTTCGAATTCTTTTGAAGGGGCTGAGTCTCAGGTGCTCTCCTGCTGGCGTCACTCATAACCTTGTATCTGTTGACAGTCCCTGATCATGCGAATTCCTACCCAGGAGGTCAATACGTGGGGGGGGGGGGGTCCTTAGTTTTTTCATAGTCGGTGTCGTGCCTTACCGAAATGCCGTGTTCCTCTGTCGCACATTTCTCAAGACCGCAACCGTCGTGTGCCGTATACGTATGTTCAACACAGTACTTGGCAATGGTATGGATTGTTGCCTTAACTAATGTTTGCCTTACTCAAAGGGCACACTGTAGACATCAGGTACTCTCAGATCCCGATTGTATTTCACTCGCCGCAGAAAATTCTTATTTTTCCGCGTAGATCGAAGAACTGTTCTAATATAATACTTCCGTTACAAGCGTCTGAATTTGCTGAAGGTCGCAACACACTACGGAAAGAATGCTGTGGGTTCGTTGTATTCAGTTGCCTAGATGGATTTACGCTTAGGCTTACACATGAGTATATTCATTCCGTTTGTGAAGGGATGGCAGGACCGTTTTCCAACAGTTGGAGGGGTCGTTAGGGTCAAGGTTAATTTGTGCTTCCGTGGTGCCACTCCCTGTTTAATACTAGGGTTGACCTCTTTTATCGCGGCTGGCCGGGGAGGCCGAGCGGTTCTAGGCGCTACAGTCTGGAACCGTGCTACTGCTACGGTCGCAGGTTCGAATCCTGGCTGGGGCATGGGTGTGTGTGATGTCATTAGGTTACTTAGGTTCAAGTAGTTCTAAGTTCTAGGGGACTGATGACCACAGCAGTTAAGTCCCGTAGAGCTCAGAGCCATTTGAACTCTTTTATCGCCCAGTAGAGTGCTTTTTGATTAAGAAATTAACATGTCCGGCTTTTGCTTAACTGTTCAGGGAGAACCACCCAGAAAACCTCTGCAGGGCTGGTATCTATCATGTTGCTTTCTTGGGTGTTAAGGTATATGTTGTTTCTATAGCCTGTGTGATAGCTGTTTGTAAAAAAAACAGTCTTTTAAGTTCGGAAAGTTGAGTCTAGTCGGAGATTGTTCGAGTAATTCTGTTTTTAAATTCCGTTGTTACACTGGACGCACCGTAACTTGGGAAAACCTTTATTCCGTCCAGTGGCCATTATGTCAAGTGCTATAGGTCTCTCGTACTAGGGCTAATTTCAGAGGCTTTCATACACTCCTGGAAATTGAAATAAGAACACCGTGAATTCATTTTCCCAGGAAAGGGAAACTTTATTGACACATTCCTGGGGTCAGATACATCACATGATCACACTGACAGAACCACAGGCACATAGACACAGGCAACAGAGCATGCACAATGTCGGCACTAGTACAGTGTATATCTACCTTTCGCAGCAATGCAGGCTGCTATTCTCCCATGGAGACGATCGTAGAGATGCTGGATGTAGTCCTGTTGAACGGCTTGCCATGCCACTTCCACCTGGCCCCTCAGTTGACACCAGAGGTGTACGGCCAGTGTAGGAGATCGCTCCCCACACCATGATGCCGGGTGTTGGCCCTGTGTGCCTCGGTCTTATGCAGTCCTGATTGTGGCGCTCACCTGCACGGCGCCAAACACGCATACGACCATCATTGGCACCAAGGCAGAAGCGACTCTCATCGCTGAAGACGACACGTCTCCATTCGTCCCTCCATTCACGCCTGTCGCGATACCACTGGAGGCGGGCTGCACGATGTTGAGGCGTGAACGGAAGACGGCCTAACGGTGTGCGGGACCGTAGCCCAGTTTCATGGAGACGGTTGCGAATGGTCCTCGCCGATACCCCTGGAGCAACAGTCCCTAATTTGCTGGGAAGTGGAGGTGCGGTCCCCTACGGCACTGCGTAGGATCCTACGGTCTTGGCGTGCATCCGTGCGTCGCTGCGGTCCGGTCCCAAGTCGACGGGCACGTGCACCTTCCGCCGACAACTGGCGACAACATCGATGTACTGTGGAGACCTCACGCCCCACGTGTTGAGCAATTCGGCGGTACGTCCACCCGGCCTCCCGCATGCCCACTATACGCCCTCGCTCAAAGTCCGTCAACTGCACATACGGTTCACGTCCACACTGTCGCGGCATGCTACCAGTGTTAAAGACTGCGATGGAGCTCCATATGCCACGGCAAACTGGCTGACACTGACGGCGGCGGTGCACAAATGCTGCGCAGCTAGCGCCATTCGACGGCCAACACCGCGGTTCCTGGTGTGTCCGCTGTGCCGTGCGTGTGATCATTGCTTGTACAGCCCTCTCGCAGTGTCCGGAGCAAGTATGGTGGGTCTGACACACCGGTGTCAATGTGTTCTTTTTTCCATTTCCAGGAGTGTATTTCAGTACCAAAAATTTTGTGAGTGTATACTTGAAATGTACTACGTACTCCGAAACCGGTCGAAAGTCGCAAGAGGTGAAGATAAGTGTTGAGCCAGTTGCGCTATTCAATTTCACTTTAAAATCTTTTAACATTATGTCTTTTGAGCCTTCACTATTAGTTATGTGATCGTCTGCCTCTACGTGAAGAAACTATCAAATTGAGGTACTATACAGTGTTTCTTGGTAATACTTCTTTTCTCCCATAGTACTAAACATAAATTTTCGGTAGTCTACGTATGGTACTAATAGATTCTTATGGAGAAATATTATGCTTTTTTTAAAATGTTTTTTTAAATATTCTCCACTTGCATAGCGTTCCATCAGGTTAACATAGTCTGTAGAAACTCTAGATAGACTTCCATACCATAGGCGTATGACGCCAATAGGCAGTATGATCAGCATATCACGCAAATTCATTTCATTTTGTGCGTAGTGTAATACCAGAAGTTCATTCTTCTTTATTCGTGTCAGAGGTACACTAAAATGAACACATATACAATACATACAAAGAAAACTACACAGTATTCACCCATAATTGGGCAACTTTGACAGCGTTGGGTGCTGCAGACGTTAAGTCCTTCATGGTACAGCTGATTGGGCATAAGTTACATTTGAAGAGATGCCTGGTTGTCTGCAATTCACAGCATTTGCACAGCTTTGTGTTGGCAGTTGGAAGTTCCATTTAAGGAGATTGTCCCTCGATCTTGTGACTTCGGTCCGCAGACTGTTCAAAGACTTCTGGATGACCCATTTCTCCATGTGTCCAGGCGTCAGGGATTCTTGTGGTGTCATCCAGTTTGACAGGTGTTGGCATCTTTCTTTCCACTTGGTGAGTCGGGTAGCCGCAAGTGATCCTTCTAAGGGCTGTGAATTTGTTAGGAAACTCTTCCTGGACTTTAGTCTTGGCTTGGCAGATTGATGTCCAAAGAGTGGATGTGAGGTCACTGTATTTGATTTATGCCTCTCGATGTTAGCGGCGACCTCTCTTCTGAACCTCACATGGAGCAATCCCAGCGAGACACTGAACTTTGTCCATGGGGGTTGGCCTTAGGCAGCCTGTAACAATCCTACAACCGTCATTTACGGCTACGTCAACCTGCTTTGCATGTACTGAATTGTACCACACTGGGCTAGCATACTCTCCTGCAGAATAGCATAAGGCAAGAGCTGTTGCTCTTAATGTTTTTGGATGTGTACCCCAGATTGGTCCCGTCAGTTTCCGAAGAAGGCGGTTTCTGGAGGATACTTTCTGCTTCAGCTTCAGACCATGTTCCTTGTAGGTCAATGTACGGTCGAGAGTGACACCCAGATACCAGCGGTAGGAACAATATTCTAGTGTGACTCCATTCCAGAGTATTTCAAGTTTCCTTTCAACTTGTTTATGTTTCAGATGGAATGAACACACTTGGGTTTTCCTAGGATTGGGTGCGAGTTGATACTTTTCATAGTAAGTACCAAGCTGTTGTAGACCGTGTGTATGCATTATCTCTACACCTTCAAACCGATTGCACTGGGCAGCAAGAGCAAGGTCAGCAGCATATATGAAGCTTTTGCTTCCTTGAGACTGTGGTTGATTTTTAGTGCACACATTAAATAAAATATGTGACAGTACAATTCCATGAGAGAGACCGTTCTTTTGAGTTCTATCCAGCCTGTGTGGCAGAGCGGTTCTAGGCGCTACAGTCTGGAACCTCACGACCGCTACGGTCACCGGTTCGAATCCTGGCTCGGGCATGGATGTGCGTGATGTCCTTACGTTAGTTAAGTTTAAGTGTTTCTAAGTTCTTGGGGACTGATGACCTCAGAAGTTAAGTCCCATAGTGCTCACAGCAATTTTGAGTTCTCCATCGGCCATGTTTCCCTTGACAGTCCACGAAAAAACATCGATTCTGTAGGAGTGTTGCAGTTATCCTCGTCAGCGCGTAGTCTTTAGTCAGACTGAGATTTTGTGCAATACCTGAAGTGTGAAACGTATATAAAATTGGCGAAAAAATATCACGTTATGGGACTCAGGCCTTCAGAATAAGTAGTGTTAAAGTGCCAATATGGACCATGGTTCACCTAAAGGTCAGACAATTTTACTAGTCATTTAAGTAACATACCTAGGAAGCAAACTTTTATTAGTTTCTAGTATAATGAAGAGCGGAATACCATGTCGAAATGAGATCTCCAAAGTTCAAATCAAGATGCTGGAAAATATAAGTATTTTATCCATTGTAAAATTTCTTCGTAAATCCATCTTCACTTATGGAACTGTCTTCCCTTCTCCATCGATTTTTTGTACCAAATCCGGTCTCTTTGTAGCTAACTGAAAACTGATATAGCATGGCTTCGAAAAATCAATTGAGCTTACCGATGTGGATTGGCTGGTGTATATTTTTTCCCAGCAGTGGGACCACAGCGAAACTAATTTCCCTTCCTGTGTTACAAGCACCGCCAGGGGCCAGCCAGTAGCCTCTCTGTTGTGTATTACGTCTCTTGATATTTTGTCTCTCTGCCACTTTTTGCAGCTGTGGTCGTGGATAATCGATGCGGAAATGATTGGAAGCTATTACTAAACTAACGTTGCTTATCATCTGCACCTTTTCAGGGACGCCCTTCCTGAAGTGCTTCTGCCACTCTACTACAAGTAGGTGGGACTTTGTTCTAGAGCAATCTTAGTAGGTTCACAATGTTATATGTGTTGTTCATTCTGTCATTACAAGGGATATAATGAAACCGGCGTCTGGAGATGTAGTCATGTGATACGGGTTCACTATGTAACTCAAAGATGCACGAACTTCAGTGATGTTCACTTTGGAATGGACACTCCCGTATTGGTATTGTTTACCGTTGTTTTGCATTTACATTTAGCTTTACGAGTTTCAACTCGAAGCCAGATACACAATGATCGAACTTCTATGCTGGACTGACTTTCTGCTACTGAAAGTTCGGTTGAGCGTAGGGATCCGGATTGATGGTGCAAATATTCGCAGGGCACTTTGGCCACAAGACCTCTGTAGCCTTCGCTACGTTACAAGCACCGCTTGAGACACCGGCCAGCTCTCTCTTCATTATCTAACATAATCTGTTTCTACACTACTGGCCATTAAAATTGCTACATCAAGAAGAAATGCAGATGATAAACGGGTATTCATTGGACAAATATATTATACTAGAACTCACATGTGATTACATTTTCACGCAATTTGGGTGCATAGATTCTGAGAAGTCAGTACCCAGAAGAACCACCTTTGGCCGTTACTACAATACTCCTGGGCATTGAGTCAGAGCTTCGATGCTGTGTACAGGTACAGCGGCCCATGCAGCTCCAACACAATACGCCAGTCACTACTCTTGATGAACTGTGGTATTGTGACGAGCCAGTTGCTCGGTCACCATTGAGCAGACGTTTTCAATTGGTGAGATATCTGGGGAATGTGCTGCTCAGGGCAGCAGTCAAACATTTTCTGTATCCAGAAAAGCCCGAACAGGACCTGCAACATGCGGTCGTGCATTATTCTGCTGAAATGTGGGGTTTCGCAGCGATCGAATGAAGGATAGAGCCACGGGTCGTAACACATGTGAAATGTAACGTCCACTGCTCAGAGTGCCGTCAATGTGAACAAGGGATGACCGAGACGTGTAACCAATGGCACCCCATACCATCACGCCGGGTGATACGCCAGTATGGCGATGACGAATACACGCTTGTAATGTGCGTTCATCGCGATGTCGCCAAACATGGATGTGACCATCTTGATGCTGTAAACAGAACCTGGATTCATCCGAAAAAATGACGTTTTGCCATTCTTGCACCGAGGTTCGTCGTTGAGTACACCACCGCAGGCGCTCCTGTCTGTGATGCAGCGTCAAGGGTAACCGCATCCACGGTCTCCGAGCTGATAGTCCATGCTGCTGCAGACGTCGTCCAACTGTTCGTACAGACGTTTGTTGTCTTGCAAACGTCCCCATCTGTTGACTCAGGGATCCAGACGTGGCTGTACGATCCTTTACAGCCATGCGGATAAGATGCCTGTCATCTCGACTGCTAGTGATACGAGGCCGTTGAGATCCTGCACGGCGTTCCGTATCACCGAGATGCATTCCTTCTCAATATTAAGCTCACTATTAAGAAAATGCATGGTTATGAAATTTTTTAGTTGTTTCTTTGTGCACGAAGGTGATAAGTTTTTCAGTGCATCTATTTTACCTGGGTCTGGCACAATATCTTCTGGTGCGATAATTTGAGCTGAAAACCCTTTACTCTTTGGAAAATGTAAATTTCTCCAAGTTTCAATACACACGTCTCCTGAAACTTGTAAACTCTCAATTACCTCAAGGTATCGCTTCTATTTGGATGTAGCTATCAATAGACCATCTACATATGCCGTGACCTTGTATAAAAGATCATGGCTCAGTTTTATGTCTAAATCTGTCATAAATATGTCTGCTCTGACATTAAATACTCGTGGTAAGATACGGAACCCATAACTTCTAACACTGAAAAAAAACCTGTGTATCTCCCAGAATCTTAAGAGATAAAGATCTTCCAACACGATGGCAGTTCACTTGTTGATAAACACTCTACATCAGTTTTTCAACCGGTGGTCTTCAGGACGTGTCTAAACTGGTACTATAATTTTATTTATAGTATCCGCATCCTGCACAAAGTACATACTACCTACTGCTTTAGCCACCGGTAATAGTGGATTGACATATAGGGGAACAGATACTTCAGTAATTTCTCAATCAAGCATCTTTGTGATTACTTTACTTATTGCCTCTGTTCCGGTTCAAGCAACCGAGTAGACTGAACGGCAATAAATTTCGCAAGTTCTACTTGTAAGTGATTTATGAAACCCCTGCTTCCACCTGGTTTTTCGGTATATATATAATTATTTTTATTATTAGTCGTAAAGCTCCCATGTGGAAGACGCTAAGTAAAGCTGGTTCACTTTCCGTTCTTCTTGGTCTTCTGGTTCTTTTTATTTGCCCACCAGTTTTTCATTGTTTGCGAAAATTTAGTTCTTCTTTCTTAGCTCCATTTTGTTCCGGTTCTCGGTGCTTTTGTCTCTGGTTTAACCTCCCACCATATATATATATATGGTGGGCGGCATGCAGCTCGCAAATTGTTTTTGTGGGCGTGGAGCGATGATTCGGTAATATTTGTGACTTTATGCCAGTGATAAAAAGGAAAACGTCGGCAGAAGTTAGTATGGAAATGTTGCTACAGAAATCGGCAGACGTACTGACAGTCAGAGGAAAAGTTGACACGCATAATAGAACACTCTAATGAAAAAAAGTTTCGAAGATCGATAAGAGATTCCTACAAATACTAGACAGTCATGGTAAATTCAAGAGAGTATTATTAAGTTTTCGCAACTACGCCAAGTCTTAGTAAATCGCATTAAAGACACTCACGACCTAGTAATGAAAAACTAAAAGAGGCTGCGACAGGAATCGGAAACTCAGATTACGCTCATGAAGAGTTACAGGCGCGTTTAGGACGTAAGCTAGATCAGACTCAACATGTTACGAGAAGAAATACACACAGAAATCTTCAAACAATGTCAATTAGTTGGGAAAGAGATACATGAACATATTAATGATATGCATACGGACCTAGTTTACGCAACTTCGCAGAAATAGAATGTAATTTGGTAAAAGATCAGGTGTCAGATGTGCTTAAAAAGTTTAGAACAGAGAAACGACAACGGAGATTCCGTATATTCACGCTAGATATTCAGGTTTGGAGGAAAAATACAAGCATCGTTAGATCAGTCATGGACTGTGCGGCTGGTCCCGGCGGAGGTTCGAGTCCTCCCTCGGGCATGGGTGTGTGTGTTTGTCCTTAGGATAATTTAGGTTAAGTAGTGTGTAAGCTTAGGGACTGAAGACCTTAGCAGTTAAGTCCCATAAGATTTCACACACATTTGAACATTTTTTTTAGATGGGAGAAGTACATCCAACATACTTGCTGTGAGTGTTTCCCAGGTCATCGCCTCAAACATTGGAAGACTCTAGAAAGACAGAATTCTTGTTATTTTCAAGATGTTGCTGAATGAGGAACTGTCAATTTTCAGGAGAAATTCAATAGTAAATATTGGCCTGATGCTATAATTACTAGACCCAAAACATTCCAAAAGTTCATATGTAGTTTCAAAAAAAAATCTAAGTATTTAGTTAACCCAATAGACGATGTACATCTAGCAAAGGTAATAGTAAGGCGTTTTCCGTACTATGTAAGAAAGGAAATTTCATATAGAGGTTCGTATCTGCGAATGAATTTCTGTTGTTTGCTGAAAATCTAAATGTAATGAATAATAACTGCAATAATCCCAGTTATGAGGATATGTCCCAGGAAGGAGATAACTTTTATTCTAAATACCAGAAAAAACGAGAGGTCAATTAGTATAGGATAAATAAGTCAGAACAGCAATTCTAAACAACAAACACGGGGAGTAAGAAGCGTTGATATGCAAACATTCTCAAATAGTGGTCTAAACAAAAGTACTAAAATAGTACAGCCCTTTTCGAAAAACCAAACAATAGTATTGGGAGACGATAGATGTCCTGGTCAAGGGGTCATGATTCAGGAGTGTCCAACTAAGTATAGATTCATATGAAAAAAACGTTGGTTGCCTTTAGTGAGGTAACACCACTACGAAATAAGTTACTTGCTGTATCGAGTTTACTAGACCAATAGTTTCGGGAGCGATTGACACTCAGGAAGTGAGTGTACATAGATTTAGTGAGAAAATTCTATGTTGTCAGTGACCTTGTTAGAAGTATTAAAACATAAGAGAGTGTATCCAATATCCTGGGTTGTACATAGTAGGAATAACTGGGAGAAAAGCAAGACAACTGTGACGTGCAGTTACCAGTATCATAAAACAATTTTAGGTTTATGCAGACATTCTTAGTAGTGCCTAATGTAAATACACAGTTGTTACTACGTATTGAGAGGCTAGTAGTATTTAAAGTAATACTGAATTTTTCAGCACAGTTACTAACATGTACTTATCAAGATCAAGTATCTGTAGTACCACTTAATGGTAATACCAAGACATATAACATCCACTTAGTATCAACGAGCACTGTTGTAGATTTAGAGGGCGCTTTTGATACGCAGAATTCGCTTCAACAACTAATTAGGATGAAAGTTGATGAATATGATCTGTTAAGAGTTACAGAAAAATGATCTACACCATATATTGATTAAGTCTTTCAAAGCTATCTCAGCAAAATCTGGAGTACTTGGTAGCTATACATGTAGTTTTAAGATCAAAGATGAATCGCCATTTTTCTGTAAACCCTACCCATTATCATTAAGTGTACAACCAGTCGTTAAAGAGGAGATTAATAAATGTTAGGAGAAGGAATAATAGAATAGAGTTCTAGTATATGCAATAACCTCTTTTTAGTAGTGCATAAAACGATGGAGTAGGTTTAGTGTTGGACACACATGCTTTAAATAAGCACACAGAACCTGAATAGATCAATCTGTTAGTATAGGTGAAACATTGATAAAGATTGAATAAGCAAAGTATTTTAGCTTGATGGATCTCATGTATGGGTACTGGCAAGTCAAACTTAATGAAACTTCAAAGAAATTTAGTGCTTTTTTGTATGAGGCTCTCGTACCAATTTAATGTTACCCTTTGGAATAAATGTCTGTGGCGGTATTCTAAGAGCCTAGCATGCTGTGTTGGGTAAGGATTTATGGAAAGAACTAATAAGCCTCCTAGTGTCAAAGACACAGGAGGAACATTGTGATTTACTGGTTAGAAAACTAGAAAGGTTTTACATTAAAGGTATCACTATAAGACTGTCCAAGCCGATTTTTGGGGCAGAACAACTGAAGTTTCTTGGCCACTTTGTAGGCACAAATGGAGTAAAATCAGTTCCAGACACAATGAGAATCATAAAAGATGTCGAGAATGTAAAAGTATGAAACTATGAAAGCATTTCTGAGACTATCACGAGTCTATAGGAAATATATTGGGGGTCAACCTAGGAATAATCCTAAGTTATTAAACTTATTGGATTTGGGATAATGAAGAGACTAAGGCCTTTCATGAGATTAAAGTAGCTGTAGTAGAGACACTCATTTTAAAATGCTCACAGATGGACAAACCTGTTACGTACAGTACTGACGCCTCAGTGAATGGAATAGCACGAGATTTGATACAGGGAGAGTAGGATATTAGCATGGGAGCACATAATATACTAGTTTTTGAGAGCTGAGCTCTAAGCAAACATGAATTGAATTCCTCAGCAAGAGAGAATTACCTGTTACAATGCGGAGTATCAAAAAGTTTCAAACTCTAATTTGAGGACCTAAAACAAGCGTGTATACTGATCCTTACGGAAAGTCGACTACTATATAGAAGCTTGATATGATGGGTACTATTCTTGCAAGAATATCAAATTGAAATTAACTATATAAAAGGTTCCTGATGCATCACCATGCTTATCATTTGGCATGAATGATTTGGTAAAAACGGACATGCCCTGGTGTTATCTTAAATATTAATTTTTAATGAGTAGGTTATACCAATACTGCAGTAATTAGCCTTAAGAATAAAGGAGGAGATCACTGACGATCCATATTTTAAATACAAGTGTCAAACCTTAGACCAAGTCGAGACAACTGATTACAGTATGGTAAAGTGGACTATGCTAAATCACGTTTATTTATGGAGAGTAAAGAAAATCACTCAAATGGTGACATTGTATGCCGAAATCTGTAGAACTTGATTTAATTATGTGTACTCATTAAGGATATGGACACTTTGGGGTACAGAAATGTGTTCAACATACGACAACATTTTTCTTCTTTAAGAACGTAAGTAAAAAGTACTGCCTGTACTATGTACATGTGAAACTTGCCAAGAGATGAAAGGCAACAATCAAGCGATAGTGCCTGATAAATCGTAAAGGCTTACATGACCTCATGGCTGCTGATTTCTTTGACTGATTACCATTGAGTGTACTGGGAACTTAAATATTTGTACTAGTTGAGCGTTGGCTAAATATGTTTATCCTATTAAGCATGCCAACATCGAGATGGTGATTAGATGTCTACATGAATATTTCTCAGATATAGGAAAGCCACGTATAGTGACAGAACAAAGGCCCACAGTTTGTAAGGCCTTTAAAGAGGTTTTAACATGGGAAAATGTTAGACATATTGCTAACTCGAAATACCACCCGCAAAGCTGCCCTTGTGAATGTGTAATGATAGAAATTGCTGACCTTGTAGAATATATTGTTTGCTGAGACATAGTGGCTGGGTGCAATTGATCACTGAATTCAAATGGATAATTAATGGATTACCACATTTAACAACGGCGTTGTCACCTATGGAAATATTCGATAAACCATTTACAGGAGAATCTTTAATAAAATTGTTTAATTGCTTTCAGGCTAGAACTAGAGCCAAAGGGAAGGTACAGCAGCAAGTGCAAAAAAACATACAGCACGGATTCGCAAGTGAAACGGTATAATATACAGGCGAGAACACCGGAATTTAATATTGGTGATCAAGTACCAATTAAATACCATATGACTTCAAACATAAAGAAAGAACATTTTTTTCCAAAGTACGTTCGCCCATACCTCCAAAACATTTCTGGTAACGCCAGCAACAGGAAAAGAGAAAAGCTTATGCAATGTGGAAATAGTAAAAAAGAACAAGCAATGAAGTACTTGACAAAAAAAGTCAGTCGGCAATGGATTTGAAGAACACGGTACAATATGTTTTACGTCATGACTATCGAGGATGTAACTAGTGATTCTTGCTAAATTTTGTAGTAATTAGATGTGATATCGGTGGTTTGTTTTTAACTTTTATAGGGAGATGTGGGATTTGTCCGTATTACACTCGCTAGCCCAAACATCTGACACGTAACAGGTGACTGGGTAACGCATAATTTCCAGCCCCATGTTGACAGGTAGGTTTGTACTTACCCCCTGGTACAGGCCAGGCCCAGGGAGGAGTGATGGCCTGAGCTCCTAACATCCCAAATTGCCGATTGGTCTCTCTGTAAGGTGATCTGGGGTGAGACTTGAGACGTGAACCATCACCTAAGGTGGGTGCACCCCCTCCTCAAGGGGGCACCCAGATGGAAGGAGACACTGGCAATCATTGCAGATTTTCTCGTAAAGAGCCAGTCATCATCTTTACAGTGAACAGCTAACAAACGTAAATGGAATGAAGCTCCCGATTCAAAGACCCTCCCAGCCATAACACGGTTTCTCATGGTTTCACGTCCTGAAGGTGGCAGTCCTTTGCTATGGTAAATCCACGTTTTATTCAGGAAGGTATTGAAGCAATTGCTGGCCCTGTGAAATCCTGCTCTCATTTACGCGATGGCTCTTTGCCGCTGGGGACTACTTCTGATTCTCAACAACTACTTGCAGCTTGACTCCTCCATGGTTATTCTCTTTGTGGCAAGTCCTATCGAACGCTGAATTCTTTCCATGGTGTTATTTACACTAAGCTCCTCGATGGCCTCACCAACATACCTTGCTGATCAGGGTGTCACTGGAGTCCATTGGGTGAAGAAATAGGTAGATGCCTCCTTACTGCCCACACACTCTCTTTTTATCACTTTTAATGGAGTGGTGCTTCTGTCAAATATCAAAGCAGGCTATGAATTTATCACTGTTGACCTTACATTCCGAACCTGATGCAGTGCTACCAGTGTCATCATTTTAGTCACACTCGAATGTTCTGTCGACACCCAGCCAAATATGTAACCTGTGATAGGGATACTCAGGAGGGCGATTGTCCACCACCTCTTCCCCACTGCATCAACTGCATGTGCGACAATCTCACCACCTCCCGGGATTGTCCCGTGTATCTTGATGAGCAGGCTGTTCAGGAGGTCCAAGAGAAGGAAAAAGTGCCTTACCTGGCCGCTCGCAAGTTGTTCACTGGTCTGAAACCCCGCATTATACCATGTGGCCCTTACAGTACTGTTATTAATGCTGCTCGGAGGACATGGCCACGCAAACATATGACTGCGGTTGTAAAATCTCCCATTGTCATGGTAGCAGCCCCGTCTTCTCGTCCACCGATTTTGCCTCACTGGGAGAAGTCATCTGCTACACGACCAGCAGGCTGAAAAGGACAGAAGGAATACTCCCGTGAAGACTTCGTAAGTCCCTTTAGATAAGCAATATCTGAGTCTCTCTGACAACTGGAAATGCTCCAAGAAGTCAAAGGCAAATGGTCTTCTCCTTCACTGTTTTGAAGATTATCTTACAAGATGTCGCCATGTGATACCACCGTCCAGCCAACATCCACGTCGCTGATGCGCACCTGCAACAGTTGTACTGTTTACATCTATCATTTGGTGTCATATAGGAAGACTCCCTCACACCTTTCTACTGCTAGGTGACTAATGAGCATCACCCCCTTTGTGTTCTCCCAGAACATGCCACAGAGGTACCGTTCTGGCTGACCTTCACCATCAATTTAATTTCATGTGCCTTAGTAACACCCACAATCCTTCCAGGCTCCATGCACATCTATACCCATTTAGACTTCTCATTCTGCACTGCCAAGCTTGCCCATCACCTCGACAGATATGTGAGCCACCTTTTCCCATGTGCTATCTGTGTGCGGAGTCCTACTCAACCAACGTTCACATCCAAATGGTGGCTTCCTAAGGCTTCACTCCTCCCTGGAGACCTTCGACTAACGAACAGTTGTGATGATCGGGTGGAGTATCTTACAAATGTTGTCCTTACCGGCGCAGAACGTTTCATTCCTGGCACTTGCTTTTTATCACGCCGTGTCCCAGTCCCTTCGTGGACTTCGTTCGCGCGTGCAGGGGCCCACTGCATATTTAACCTTCATCCTATGGTGGAAAACTGCATTCATTATAAAAAGTTCGGTGCACAGTGTGTCGCTTTCTTCAGGATAGCAAAAATGCTAGCTGGATTTCATTTACTTTCAACAGTTCCATTCCCTCTTCCGTTGTATGGGTCAACCTCCGACGGCATCTGGGACCAATTTCCATTCCCCAGTTTCCAACCTGACGGTAGCAGATGTTATAGTGAACCCTATTATCATCAACAGCACCTTGGGCAGCCATTTTGCTGTGATTTCGAGTTTCACCCAGTATCACTCTACCTTCCACCATCGGATACGAGCGGAGGAGGCTAAGGCGATGCCCTTCTCTTCTCTGAATCGTGAGTGCTACAATGCCGCATTTGCTATGGGGGAGCTAGATCATGCTCTCACATCCCAATCACCCACCCCAGGGCCAGATGATATTCAGATTCAGACGTTCAGCACCTTTCTCTTGTGGGCAAGCACTTTCTGCTTCATACGTTGAACCGTATCTGGGCAGAGGGAAAGGTTCCCAGACGCTTGCGTCAAGCCATTGCCATACCCATTCCTAAGCACGCCAAGAACATACCTTCCTTTTAGCTAAAGACCCATTTACCTCATCAACTGTGTTTGCAACGTGATGGAACATATGACTCATACCCAGTTGGTATGGTAGTTTGAGTCTTCCAATGTACTAACCACTGCACATTGTGGCTTTAGAGCACAATGTTCTGTAGTTGACCATCTCATGACTTTGTCACCCCTTGTCATGAATGGTTTTCTGCGGAAATACCAGACTGGCCATGTTTTTCCATTTGGAGAAAACCTACGACACCTGCTGGATGAATGGTATCCTCTGTACTCTCTGCTTCTGTGGGCGCCAGCCGCGTTTCCTTCAGGAATTTGTAAAAGGCGGAATTTTCAAGCTACGTGTGAGTTCTGCCTTGTTGGACACATTTATCTAGGAAAACGGTGAGCATCAGGGTTCTGTCCTAAGTGCGATCTTCTTTGCTAGCGCCATTAACCCTATAGAGGCCTGTCTCCTTCCAGGCATCTCCGGCACCATTTGTGTAGGTGATTTTGCAATTTATGGCAGTGCTCCACGGACCTTTCTCACTGAGCGGCGTCTTCGCCGTGTCTCGATCGTCTTTACTTATGGAGCATAGACATGGCCTTCGTTTTTCCACTGACAAAAGAGTTTGTATGAGTTTCTAGTGGCGCAATTGGTTGCTTCCACTGTCTTCATGTCTTTCGGTTGTTGCTCTTCTGTTCGTTAGAGATACGAAATTTCTGGGGCTCATGCTCGATAGAAAACGTTGTTGGTCCTCCCACATGTCTTCCCTGGCTGCACACTGTACACGGTCCCTCAATGTTCAGCACCACTAAGGTCACTACTCCACCCTAGATCTATCGCCTTTAGTTCCACGACCTTTGCACAGAACTTCGTGATAGAACCTTTGTGTACAATGATGGCTCTCGGACCTACCATAATGTCAGGTGTATCTTCGTCATTGGCACTGGCGTTTTTCGGTATGGGCTTCTGGAACACTGCTCAGTATTTACAGTAGTGCGCTTTGCCCTGTATCCGGCCAGAGACACAGGCTTTTCAATTGCGTCATCTGCTCTGACTCTCTTTGCCCTTAAGAGCCTCTGTGTGCTGTGCACTGTCCATCTCTTAGTGCAGCGAGTCCAGGAACATTGTGGTGTTTGTGGGTTCCTGGCTAGTCACGTTGGTCTAACAGGAAACGAGGCTTCAGTCCTTGTACCTCGGCCCACTAGTTCTTTCATCCCCTCCAATGATCTGTCAGCAGATGGCGTCACTTTGGCATCACCACTGGTCCTCCCTTCATGGGAGCGAACTTCGGGAAATTAAACCTCTCCCAGCGGCTGGACGACCCCCTCTCAGCCCTCTCGCCTAGGGATCATTTTAGAGAGGTTTCTTATTTTGCGAGGTCTTCTTTGCCATCGCCATTTGTTAAGTGGTGCTCCCACACCACTTTGTATTCATTCCGCTCAACCTTTGACGATTCGCTATTTCCTGAGTTAATGTCCTTTTTTTTATCAAGTTACGTTCTCGTTTGTGTTTGCCATCTGTGTATCGGCCGTTTTAGCGAACGACGTGTCTCGAAACCTGGCAGAAAATCCAGAGAGATTCTGGTCGTATGTGAAGTATGTTAGCGGCAAGAAACAATCAACGCCTTCTCTGCGCAATAGCAATGGAGATACTATCGGTCACAGTTCGTAGTAATTGACGGAAAGTCATCGAGTAAGACAGAATTGATTTCTGGCGTTCCCCAAGGTAGTGTTATAGGCCCTTTGCTTTTCCTTATCTATGTAAACGATTTTGGAGACGATCTGAGGAGCTTTCTTCGGTTTTTTGCAGATGACGCTGTCGTTTATCGACCAACAAAGTCATCAGAAGATCAAAACAAACTTCGCACCATTCAGATTTTTTTTAATCGTTTTGCAAAGTGGCAGTTGACCCTAAATAACGAAAGTTGTGAGATCATCCACGTGAATGCTAAAAGGAAGCTTCGGTTACACGATAAATCAGTCTAATCTGAAAGTCGTAAATTCAACTAAATACCTAGGTATTACAATAAGGAACAACTTAAATTGGAAGGAATACATAGAAAATGTTGTGGGGAAGGCTAACCAAAGACTGCGTTTTATTGGCAGGTCACTTAGAAAATGTAACAGACTTACTAAGGAGACTGACTACACTACGCTTGTCCGTCCTCCTTTAGAATACTGCTGCGCGATGTGGGATCCTTACCAGATAGGACTGACGGAGTACGTCGAAAAAGTTGAAAGAAAGGCGGCACGTTTTCTATTATCGCGAAATATGGGAGAGTGTATCACAGAAATGATACAGGATCTATGCTGCAAATGATTAAAAGAAAGGCGTTTCCCGTTGCGACGGAAACTTCTAGCGAAATTCCAATCATCAACTTTCTCGACCGAATGCGAAAATATTTTGTTGACACCGACCTACATGGGGAGAAACGATCACCATGAAAAAATAAGGGAAATCAGAGCTCGTACGGAAAGATATAGGCGTTCACTCTTGTACGAGATTGGAATAATAGAAAACTGTGAAGGTGGTTCGATGAACACTCTGTCTGGCACTTAAATGTGATTTGCAGAGCATCCATGTAGATGTAGATGTAGACGCGCGGGTTATCAACCGCATTTTACTTTTTATCCGTCATAGCTTTATGGCGAAGGATATTTATTCTTTAGTTCAGGATCTCTGTTTCTCTATGGCGTATTTTACGGACCTTTCTCCAAGTACCTGTTTTTAGCTTTCTTTCCTTTAGCCGATTGGGCTCAACGTGTAGTCACTTTAACTCCTTTTTTTGTCTTCGTGTTTTTCGGTTCTGATATGGGCGCGTATGAGCCTCGTTTTTGCGCTCTAAAACAAAACAAAACAGACATGTTAATGAGAGATTAGTTGGTTCTGGGAGCTATAACTTACCAGGTAACGTGTAACTGTTCGCGAAAGCTTGTGATAGTATACACAGTTAATTGGAACCAGTGCATAGTGTAAGTAGAGCAGCAGTGTTTTGTTTTTTATATGCATTTCAGTTACAGAAATCGGCACAGAAGAGGGAAGTTAGATGCTGAAGAGGAATAGGACACGGCATACCTGGACCCTGGGAGAAATCACAAGAGTTAGAAGGTTGAATTTCTACACCAATCTGTTAAGGGAGTGTTAAGGCGGCTGCATTAGGTGTAGCTGCATAGAGTAATGGGTACAGAACAGACATTGCTCAAGCAGTCAAATCATCGCCACACAAGCTAAATACAGCAGCCATCAGTCACTAATAAATACTCCAGTGTTCGTAAGACTGGACAGAGAAGCTACCGACAGCCTTACCATTTTCTAAAGCTAATTCAATACAGCCTCAACATTGGTGTTTAGAGATGGATATTGCTTAACCCCGAAAACTCAGATGAGCTTGTGGATCTGCAAGACGAATACACATTTTCTCATAGCTGTGAGAGCACAGGAAACCTAGCTCCCCTCACCATGTTACAGTGACTGCACAGAGATGCCATCCAATAGCCTCTGCACTATCTAATGCTACTTGAATAGGTTCTCTACGTTGACGTTTGGAGACTGCATTCGCCTATTTAGGAATTGGTTCCTGTTGCACCTCTACGTTACGATCCGTGTTCAGATAAATTAGAATTATATTGATACCTTCAACTGCTGACTGGCGTTGATATATATCAACGGGGACAGGTGAAAATGTGTGCCCCGACTGGGACTCGAACCCGGGATCTCCTGCTTACATGACAGATGCTCTATTTTTTATTTTATTTTTTACATACCACGACACAGACAAAATTTTTAATAAAGTGAAATAAGAGAAATAATATTGGCACCAGGGAGGGCTTTTTATTTTTATTTTACACTCCTGGAAATTGAAATAAGAACACCGTGAATTCATTGTCCCAGGAAGGGGAAACTTTATTGACACATTCCTGGGGTCAGATACATCACATGATCACACTGACAGAACCACAGGCACATAGACACAGGCAACAGAGCATGCACAATGTCGGCACTAGTACAGTGTATATCCACCTTTCGCAGCAATGCAGGCTGCTATTCTCCCATGGAGACGATCATAGAGATGCTGGATGTAGTCCTGTGGAACGGCTTGCCATGCCATTTCCACCTGGCGCCTCAGTTGGACCAGCGTTCGTGCTGGACGTGCAGAACGCGTGAGACGACGCTTCATCCAGTCCCAAACATGCTCAATGGGGGACAGACCCGGAGATCTTGCTGGCCAGGGTAGTTGACTTACACCTTCTAGAGCACGTTGGGTGGCACGGGATACATGCGGACGTGCATTGTCCTGTTGGAACAGCAAGTTCCCTTGCCGGTCTAGGAATGGTAGAACGATGGGTTCGATGACGGTTTGGATGTACCGTGCACTATTCAGTGTCCCCTCGACGATCACCAGAGGTGTACGGCCAATATAGGAGATCGCTCCCCACACCATGATGCCGGGTGTTGGCCCTGTGTGCCTCGGTCGTATGCAGTCCTGATTGTGGCGCTCACCTGCACGGCGCCAAACATGCATACGACCATCATTGGCACCAAGGCAGAAGCGACTCTCATCGCTGAAGATGACACGTCTCCATTCGTCCCTCCATTCACGCCTGTCGCGACACCACTGGAGGCGGGCTGCACGATGTTGGGGCGTGAGCGGAAGACGGCCTAACGGTGTGCGGGACCGTAGTCCAGCTTCATGGAGACGGTTGCGAATGGTCCTCGCCGATACCCCAGGAGCAACAGTGTCCCTAATTTGCTGGGAAGTGGCGGTGCGGTCCCCTACGGCACTGCGTAGGATCCTACGGTCTTGGCGTGCATCCGTGCGTCGCTGCGGTCGGGTCCCAGGTCGACGGGCACGTGCACCTTCCGCCGACCACTGGCGACAACATCGATGTACTGTGGAGACCTCACGCTCCACGTGTTGAGCAATTCGGCGGTACGTCCACCCGGCCTCCCGCATGCCCACTATACGCCCTCGCTCAAAGTCCGTCAACTGCACATACGGTTCACGTCCACGCTGTCGCGGCACGCTACCAGTTGTAAGACTGCGATCGAGCTCCGTATGCCACGGCAAACTGGCTGACACTGACGGCGGCGGTGCACAAATGCTGCGCAGCTAGCGCCATTCAACGGCCAACACCGCGGTTCCTGGTGTGTCCGCTGTGCCGTGCGTGTGCGCTTGTACAGCCCTCTCGCAGTGTCTGGAGCAAGTATGGTGGGTCTGACTCACTGGTGTCAATGTGTTCTTTTTTCCATTTCCAGGACTGTATTTTTTGCTCTTTATGAACCAACCAACCATGACATGCAATTTTTTTTTTTTACAGACAGGAAACACACCGGAATATACACTCAAATGGCAGTGTATTCCTTCAAAAAACGAAAATACTCTTTTTTTTCCAAAACAGTTATTGATGGCAATCAATTAATATAAAACAAAAAAGTCATTTCTACAAAAACAAAAGGGTGAAATCAGAAGAACGTATAGGAAGGAACGGGGCGTCAATTTTAACTTGCCCATTCTTTCTTCCGTCGCTTTTACATCGTGGAATACCTAAATCCATATAAGTGTCCACAAAAACAAAAAATAAAAAGGGGGGGGGGGGCATGGCAACTCATCCAACGTCTTGGCGATGAAATACAAGATATTAGAAAAAAAAATTCACGATAACGGGGCATCCGGAGCCACGTCCAACTGCGGTGGCCATATAGTGGGAAACGGCACACGGATCTGCGTCATATCCACTTACCATCAAGTAGTGGACATAATGGCCAACAAGCCACATGACGCTATTGTTCTTCGATCGAGGAAAGAAGACTGAATCGGAACACACGACAATCTCCCCCGACTCCGACGTCATGAGGAGAAAAGCCAGTTGTTGGCGAAGCCATCTCCAATGGTCATGGCCGCAGGAGATCAACCGATGACATAATGTATCAGTTTCATGGCAACGATTGCAGCGATCCGTTACACTGAGGCCAATACGAAAAAGTCGCACGTTAGTAGGTACAGTATCACGAACAACTTGGTACCACGAGGACGCCACTTCCATCGGGAAGGTCGGGAGGTTGGTCGTGGACCAAACAATCTTCCAGTTCGTTTCTGGCGACAAGGCTTCCACAGGGGGAACACTATGACGAACTGGCAAGCAGCTTAGCAGCACTTTCAGGGAGAGATTCGCTTGGGAAAGGATATTTGCTCCTAAATAACTCATCATCATCATCATCATCATCATCATCATCATCATCATCATCATCATCTGAGACTGATTATGCCTTTCAGCGTTCAGTCTGGAGCATAGCCCCCTTATAAAATTCCTCCATGATCCCCTATTCAGTGCTAACATTGGTGCCTCTTCTGATGTTAAACCTATTACTTCAAAATCATTCTTAACCGAATCCAGGTACCTTCTCCTTGGTCTTCCCCGACTCCTCCTACCCTCTACTGCTGAACCCATGAGTCTCTTGAGTAACCTTGCTTCTCCCATGAGTGTAACATGACCCCACCATCTAACCCTATTCGCCCTGACTGCTACATCTGTAGAGTTCATTCCCAGTTTTTCTTTGATTTCCTCGTTGTGCACACCCATCCTCCCATTGTTCCCATCTACTAGTACCTGCAATCATCCTAGCTACTTTCATATCCGTAACTTCAACCTTATTAATAAGGTAACCGGAATCCACCCAGCTTTCACTCCCATACAACAAAGTTGGTCGAAAGATTGAACGGTGCACAGATAACTTAGTCTTGGTACTGACTTCCTTCTTGCAGAAGAGAGTAGATCCTAGCTGAGCGCGCACTGCATTAGCTTTGCTACACCTCGCTTCCAGTTCTTTCACTATGTTGCCATCCTGTGAGAATATGCATCCTAAGTACTTGAAACCGTCCACCTGTTCTAACTTTATTCCTCCTATTTGACACTCAATCCGTTTATATTTCTTTCCCACTGACATTACTTTGTTTTGGAGATGCTAATCTTCATACCATAGTCCTTACATTTCTGATCTATCTCTGAAATATTACTTTGCAAACTTTCAATCGAATCTGCCATCACAACTTAAGTCATCCCCATATGCGAGACTGCTTATTGTGTGTTCACATATCTTAATCTCACCCTGCCAGTCTATTGTTTTCAACATATGATCCTTAAATAATATGAACCATAGTGGAGACAGATTGCAGCCTTGTCTTACCCCTGAAACTACTCTGAACCATGAACTCAATTTACCGTCAACTCTAACTGCTGCCTGACTATCTCTGTAAAGGCCTTTAATTGCTTGCAAAAGTTTGCCTCCTATTCCATAATCTCGTAGAACAGACAATAACTTCCTCCTACGAACCCGGTCATATGCCTTTTCTAGATCTATAAAGCATAGGTACAATTCCCTGTTCCACTCATAACACTTCTCCATTATTTGCCGTAAGCTAAAGATCTGGTCCTCACAACCTCTAAGAGACCTAAACCCACACTGATTTTCATCCAATTGGTAGTCAACTAATACTGGCACTTCCCTTTCAACGATACCTGAGATTTTACCCACAACGCTGATTAAAGAGATACCTCTGTAGTTGTTACAATCTTTTCTGTTTCCATGTTTAAAGACTGGTGGGATTACTGCTTTTGTCCAGTCTGATGGAACCTGTCCCGACTCCCAGGCCATTTCAGTTATCATGTGTAGCCATTTAAGACCTGACATTCCACTGTATTTGATGAGTCCCGACTTAATTTCATCCACCCCAGCTGCTTTATTGCACTGCAATCTATTGACCATTTTCTCCACTTCCTCAAATGTGATCCTATTTCCATCATCATTCCTATCCCATTCTACCTCGAAATCTAAACATTACTGATCGCATTTTCACCTACATTGAGCAACTCTCCAAAATATTCCCTCTATCTGCGCAAGGCATCCACAGGATTCACCAGCAGTTTTCCTGACCTGTCCAAAATACTTTACATTTCTTTCTTGCCTCCCTTTCGGAGACTACTAATTACACTCCAGACTGGTTTTCCAGCAGCTTGACCCATAGTCTCCAACCTGTTTCCAAAGTCTTCCCAAGATATCTCCTTGTATGGTGTAATTATCTGTTTGGCTTTGTTTCTTTCTTCAACGTAACTTTCTCTGTCTACCTAAATAACTGACAACAAGAAAAAATTCCTTAACATGCCTTAGCTTAAAACTAATCCTACCAATATCTACTGGAGGTGTTAAACTCGCCAGTCGGATACAGTCATGAAGGCGAGCTGTAAGTGCCGGGGGGAGGGGGGGGGGGGGAGGGCGTTAACACGTTACCACTGTGCCTTAACCCGATTGTAAGGGAGGCCCAAACCTTCCTGCAAACAAGGCCGCGCCATCACCCCATAACGCACGCGAAGTACAGAGTGGTGCCAGATAAACCTGCCAGTTAAACTTTGCAACTTGCGGGACATCATCGCAGGAAGTGGAAAGATTTGTGCAATAAAGTAAGCCTTATTTAACACCTACGTTTCCATGGCCCGAACATTTTGAAGAAGTGAGAGATAGCGACGCTCGTGTTCGATGATTGCACCCTGAATTTTATCCGTGACAGACTTCCAGTTTATCGTAGCCATCTTTAGCAGACAGCTGTCAGTTATAACACTCAACGATCGATATTGGGTGACCTTCGAAGGCCATGGAATTTCAACAGCGCCAAATCCTCGCAAATTGAGTAAACAACATTTCTGGTCATTTACCCGCGCTCCCGTAAGACGACAAAAGGCACCCAAAACTTCCTTAATCAGTGGTATATCATCATGGGTACGGAAAATAACCATAACGTCATCAGCACATGTACGAACGGTAAGTAGTTCTCCCAGCAGCGACCATCCACTCAAACCAGCAGCTATAATGGTTCCAGAAACAGCACGTAGAACGACACTGATAATGGACTCCCTTGAAGAATGCACTGACACACCGCAATGGGGGAAGTAAGACGGCCATTTACGTCAATGGACGCCCGAATGCCAGTGATTAGAGAGCTAAACAGCCGTCGTGGAGCATTGTTAAAAACCAACAGCCGTCAATACTCGCATAAGGAATCCATGATTGACGCGGTCGAACGCTTGGTGAAAATCAATGAAAAGCAAAGCACTGGGCACGGGAATGGTGGAAGCAATCGAAATTAAGTCTCGACATTCAGCAGCGGGAGTCAGGAGAGTACGACCCGGAAGACAGCTTTGATGACTCGCGATGATGGTAGTCAACAATACCGATAGTGGGCTATTGACCGCTCGCGCCACTATTTTATAATTGAAGAGAGTTATTGGGCGGACCTGATCCACACGCAAACGCCCCGGCTTTTTGGGAATCAGGACTATTTTAGCAACCTTAAAGCTGGGCGGGAGAAGGCCTCCGTGAAACACTTCATTCACCATGAAGTTATCGTATCTACTATTAGGGACCAAAATCGAATATAAAATTCTTTGGGAAAGCCATCGGGGTCAGGTGACTTATGGGAGGGAGAGCGAGCCACAATATCAAGTGTATCATCGCGATGGAATACAGAGAAAAACTCTTCCAGGAGAGTTGGTGTAACAACACGACCAAGGAGGGAGGTGAAATCAACTGACGGTGGACCGTCAAAATCCAATTCAGTATAAAGTTTGGAAAAGTACTGGTAAAGTTCACGAATGACATCATATTGGGAGGACCACTCACGCTCATCTCGAGAACGAATGGTGGAAAGACACGCCCTTTGAGATCGCTTGTGAAGCCGGAGAAGATGATAGAGAGAGGTCAACTCATCCTGTACGACTGAACGAGGCTGGGAACGCAGTCGGGCCCCGTCCATTGGCCTGCGTCTGAGTTGGAGAAGTTTTTCCTTCACACGGTGGACGTCGACGACCCTCAAGGGGGCATCACGATCCTTATCGTAAAAATCGCGAGGGACTGCATAATAAAATTCCCTAGTGCGCCTTTTCAGTGCTAAAATGCTTGAGTGTATTTCGAATCCGGGGTTTGGAAAGGTAACCCACCATTCGAAAAGAGAGGAATTACGCGTCTGGGTCTGGGTTGTCCGCCGCCATACGTCTGCGATGATGCCTTCCAGAGAGAGTTCCGTGAGATATAGTGTGTTTAGCTTCCATAAAGAGCGCGAAAGATGGATCCGCTGCGGGGCGTGGTTAAAAGTCATTGAAACAGCACAGCGATCAGTGAAACTGGCAGGAATTACATCAGTCAATAGAAGGTGACTGCATATGGGGGCAGATAAATAAAAGCGGTCCAATCGGCTATTTGAAGTTGCTGTAAAAAACGTAAACCGCACCAGTGTAGGACATCTGCGAACCCAAGCATCCGGGAGATGCAAGGACGTCACCATCTCATTACGTTCACGACAAAATGTATAATTGGGGGTCTGATCAATACGGCGTAAGACGCAGTTAAAATCGCCCCCTAACAAAACCTTGCGCGGGTTCGTTCCGTCGGAGTAAAGAAACAACTCCTTCCGCATAAAACAGCGCGCGGTCAGATGAGCGACCAGATCATGACGGAGCGTAAAGAAAAATTAAGGCGAGGTCATAAAAACTACAGCCGATACCGCGACCATCATCTAGCGTGTCGAAGTCCGTCAGCGGGATTCCATCTCGATAAAGCAAAGCCATACCGGCAGAATTTTCAGGCGCGACAGTGAAAAACATAGAATATCCAGGAAGACGAAACCCATCAAATAATACCTCTTGTGAACACACGATATCAGCTTGGGAATCGTAAATAAACTGGGGTAACGCAGCAAACCGTAATGGGGTTCGTATCCTATTAACATTAAGGGTTAGAAACGTATACGCCTGCATCCGTAAACACATGTAAGGTCAATAAAACAACATTAAAGCACTATCACGTCCGTCTCTCCCCAACGTCCGGAGGCGGGGAAAAGAAGGTACAAGCTAGTCCTCCCCATCTGACACCGAGGAATCATCGCTTTTCTTTTTACGACGCGCCGCGACACGGGCAGGTTGAAAACGCTGTTCACACCACTCCGCGAAAACATACACTCTTAACTTGGAGGGGTCGGGGGCACGTCAAGCTCCGATTGGACAGAGGAGCCATCGTCACCGCACTTATCGAAAATCGGGGAACACAACTCAGAACGACCAACAGCAATATCAGGTACAGAAGACAGGTAATGCAGTGCCGGTGTGGGGTGGCATCTCCTGAACATCAGGAAGAGAACCCGTAGAATCCTGTTGCTCGACCGTCTCAGCGTGGAGGAGGGGTGGTATTGCACAGGAACATTGTAAAGGCTGGCCAGCAGGCAACGTCTTTGTGGGAACAACGGAACCCACAGGAACCGTCACGTCGACAGGTGAAGTGGGGGCATGCAGATTGAACGCACATTTCAACATCAACAGAAGCAGCTACATCCTCTCTGGTAATACTGGGATCACAATTAACGTCAGTAGACAACGCTTTACCGCCAGAAGGTGCAGCATCTGTCAACGCCGTGTCAGGAGAACGAGACTGGAGTGGGGCGACCTCGAAATCTGCACCGTCCTCAGTCCGCCGGCGTTTGACGTGCGCTGCAGGAGCCGTCGTGCCCTCCTGGACAGAGGCAGCACTGGGACGCATCGGTAACGGTGAAAATTCGCGAGGAGTAGAGGGTGATGTTGCCCCTACATCGCCTAAAGCTGGAGACTGACAGCTGCCTGCGAAGTTACTATGTCTGCTAACGTTAAAGGAAGACGTTTTTGGTAAGACGTCAGAGCAGTAGTAAGGCGCGGGCAAGCAGATCTGAGATGATCGCTTTCGTTACAGAGAAAAAAGTTCCTTCTTCCCCTGTATACGTGATATGGATGCGGTAACCACAAACAGTTAAGTCTGGATACCACTATAACACTGGAAGCGATGTTGTGCTCAGTTGCGTTCCCATCGAATATCCCGTATGATTCCAAATGGAAGCAACGCTGCTTTCAGAAATGAATCGTCCACTTCAGGAGGAAGGTTATAAATTCTAACTGGACTATACTCGAGTGCTGCATTTTCAAGGAGGACTTGACTAACGGAGCCACCGCGATGTGTAAACAACACTTTAGAACCAACCCGGAAGAGAAGTCTTTCTACTTTAAAGGGGTCATAAAACTTCTCAAAGAATGCATACAAATCAGAATGGAAGTAAGCAGTATCTACCTGATCAGGTGTAACAGGGATAACATCAGCCAACCAATCGTGAATTTTTAACGAGCTAGATTGAACACGACGCGAGTTCTTTTCAAAACTCAAACGAACAGTAGCTCGACGAGGAACAGATTTAGGAGATTCGACAGACACCATGACGCGGGCAGAAAACACCGCAGCCAAGAGGAAAACGACAACAAACTCCGCAGCGCAACTACGATGTGACTCCGGCCGATACAGCAACAAGACTGAGTAGCTGCGGCGCTGCGGCGCAGGTGGGAGTTAACTACGACCTGCTCGCTCGACGCGCAGGGCGACACTGCACTCTGTCCATGTGAGCCACCGAGGGCTCAGAGGTTTGTGCGGCTGCAGGAACTATCTCGCGCACGCCTCCCGCGAGACCGACATTCTCACCTTATATGTCCACACACTACATTCGTTGAGTCCCACCCCAACACAATCATTACTCGTGGAAAACATTCTTACCAAGTCCCGTAAGAGTTCGGGGAAAATGTTCGAAAATGGTTCAATTGGCTCTGAGCACTGTGGGACTCAACTTCTGAGGCCATCAGTCTCCTAGAACTTAGAACTACTTAACCCTAACTAACCTAAGGACATCACACACATTCATGCCCGAGGCGACCGTAGCGGTCGCGAGGTTCCAGACTGTAGCGCCTAGAACCGCGCGGCCACTCCGGCCGGCGGGGAATATGTGGGCATCCGCACAGAAGAAGGAGGTCATGGCCGGCATTGCCAGAACTATATACTTATATGCATATGGTGTCTGTTCTTTTGGACATGTCCGAAAGAACAGACACCATCGTCTTGGAGAGCTTTCGCAGCACATAGGCCTTGTACATAGTCGAACGATAGCACACTTTCTCAAACAAGCCAGTTACGCAACCAACTGGGTTCTACACAGTATACAGAAGATCATCTACCACGTTACAGTAGACGTTCAGGAGGGCTATTCTCTTCTCTTTGGTACAGCCCATTTTTTCGCCTTTATAGAGGGCAGATGACCACTCTCTTCCCTAAATAGCTATAAAACGACAGGAAGTTTCAAATCAGCCCACAATTCGCTGCGGAGTGAAGTATTCTTTCTGGGGGTTTCCAAACGTGTTTGCGTGTCTCGCCTCTGTAGGAAAGCAAGCACGTGCTGGATCCGTGTGCGGCTCCTGCACTGCACAACAATCTTATCAGCAAAGCAAATCCCCTGTCATAACTTTACAAGGCGGTCGTCTGCTCCGCTTTACCTCCTGTGGCAGGCTTATCATCAAGCCAAACTGCCTCCCACTGCTTTGCAAGCCGACAATCTGAAGAATGAATTTCCTTATGTATGGGTGTTAAATCTTGCGCTCATTACCATCCGTCTTTCTGAACGAGTAGCGTAAAATGAACTATCGGCGAAAGAACTTCACTCTTGGAGAAGCAGCATTTTTGTTAATCTGCGACTGTAGCTAACAAACTTCAGGGCAAAGAAAATGTTTAGACGTAGTTATTGTTATGTGTCTGCCTCTCGAGTAATATCACTCCAAGTCCGTGCCGGCTATAGAGGCATCACCCTCCTCGAACTCATTCTCTTGGTGAGACCATCCAGTCTGTATCACGGATATCGATGGAAGACCAGCTCTATTAAGCTGCTGGATTCACTGGTGATGTGTCTACAAGCTTCTGTCATATTGGAGTCCACTGTTGCAAAGCCCACAACTGCCCAGCTATGGAGGGAACTTTGGATTTGCAAGTTGCAGTACTGTTATAGTTGAATTCTTTTATCTTGGCGGTTCGCGCATGCCCGCCCAGACGCGGGAGATTGCTGCGTTGCTAGTTGCACGCGCCAAGAGAAGCAGCGCCATAGTATAGTTCGCAAACTTACGTTTAGGGGGGAGCGCGCAGTTCATGAAGTAAAGCCACCACGGCCGCATTGACCCTTTCGCTGCTACAGAGGCGTGCTTCCAGCATTCCGCGCTGTGCGCGATTTTGTCATCATTGCACTGCTCGCCTGTGCAGACACACGGTGTTTCGACTGCTTTGACACACTTTACCATTCGATTCCACAAAAACTATTTGGCCCAATAATTTGATTTTTACACATCTTCTTGCCTGATACCTTCCCCCCATAAATGACTTAATTTTGTTTGATGTTCAACGTAGTTATTGTACAGCATTAGATGTAGTAAACCATTGCACTAAATTTTGAAGAGTTTGTAGAGGTAAAACTCCATAGCGTATACTTTCTGTATGGTCGATTTTAGTTGCCACTAGAAATTTCAAAAAATTACATCCTAACGAATAAAATTCATGAAGTAAGACACTTCGATATTGTTTTTAAATTAAGAAAATATTAAGCCCCGAAGAAGGTTTAAACTCAGAACCTTTCGCTTAACAGCTAAGCACTTTAACCACTACACTAATGCAGCTTGTCATACAATACATCTTCCAAAGGACTTTAAGATAACACGCAAACTACCGCCAAACACTGTTGGTATGACAATGAATTGCTCACGTTTCGTCGAAGTACAAAAGGAAATAAACATCTACCACTGTCCTTTATTGCGAAAAAGTGGTTAGTGAGAATGATACAAACACCTTTCCTTGCTATCGCCTGAATTAGGAGGCTTATTGCTTGTTTGGTTTAATTAATTAATAGAATAAAAAAGCGATTTATATAAAAATGCTATTCCAAACTTTCAAAAAAATTAAGTCTGCTATCAAGACATTGCTTTTGTTCAATTACTTGATTCATGACTGAACGTTTCTAAATCTGAAGACAGTCGTCCATGCTCTGCACTGCAGTAGAGCTCTGGCAACGTCGTTCTCTGTTCATTGGTTGACTGTGTTTTGGGACGTCAGATGCGCAGAACGAACCTAAACTCGGCCGCCGTCGTAAATGAGGCGCACACTTAAGTCACAATGGTGAGTAACTGAGGATGGGGGCCAAGCCATTCTTCCACAGAATGAAGAACAGACCTGCCCATCTGCAAGCTGTTCAACGTGGGCTCTGGGTGCCTGTGTCGCCACCGCATACTTACTGTATGCTGGAACAGACGCTGGAAATCTCCTCAGCTTTGCTGCCGAGTCTTCTACCTTCAAGATATCTCGAAAACCGACTGCGGGGCATGCAGTACTCTGGGAATGACTGTAAATGCAGATTTACCCATCGAGATCGCCAGAGATCCAACAGATGTTCACATACATCATGAGCTGTGGAAACGCACAGCCGACGCACGGGCCTTATCACCGACCAGACAAAGCTAGGACTGGCACTCAGAAAGTTCCTCGCCGGGCACCAACATGACACCTCGCTCTTTAAAGCAGTGTTGACTCTGCGCAGACGCTACTACGCAGCACCAGGAAGAAGACAGAGCGACTGTAAGACTCTCGCCAATGAACGATTGTCAACTGTCTGATGTTTGATTAGTGATTTGGTGTTCCCTGCTCTTAGCTCGACCTCTTGATAACAACACGTTGTAAGTTACTCCCAATAATTTTTGTTTGTCTGAAATTTAGCCCAGCTTTATAGTTCAAATGGTTCTGAACATCTGAGATCATCAGTCCCCTAGAACGTAGAACTACTTAAACCTAACTAACCTACGGACATCACACACATCCATGCCCAGTGATGCAGCCTTACCTCACACATCTCTCCAAGATAATGGAATTATTCAAAATTTATATTCCTTTCATTTTTAAGGAACCCATCATACTCATCCTTGTTGTCTTTTCTTCATCTAACAGACACAGTCACAGATCCATACAGCACTACTAAATACTTCCATCATCTACCATACATCAACTAAGAATGTATCTGATTGCGCAGAGGCAAAGACTGTGCCATGACAAAACCAAACATTGCTTAACAGTAACTTTCTCTCTCTCTCTCTTTCTCTTTCTCTTTCTCTCTCTCTCTCTCTCTCTCTTTCGCTCTCTCTTTTCTCTCTCTCTCTCTCTCTCTCTCTCTCTCTAACGTCTGGCGTGCACATCGATGACATTCAAAGATCAAAATGACATGACCACCTTACATATCTTCCACCTCCTTCAGTAGAATTTTGTTAGAGGCTTATTTTAAATAGGAATGGGACGTCTTTAAACCTTATGGATAGGAACGTAGAAAACATGTTACAGATGCAAAGAGTAAAGTAGCTTTAAAAGAATAAGTTAAAGAACTATAAATAAGAATTAACACAAAATTCAAGAACATGGGACTCAGAACAATACGGGGACGAAAATTGGAATCCCTTAGATGATATTCAAGGCAATTATTGGATTTTTTACGTCGGAGAACGTGAGAAAACACTTTGGATAAGCAGTTCCTTATCTCTGTCAATGAAAAAATGAAGGTATTGCCAGGCCCTACCCGCCCGGGTAGAAATATTGCTTCACAACTGGACACATTTTTGAGAGTCATCCTACAAGAATGGGGCAACAAAATTTTTGGGTTCATAAACCTATAATTCAATATACGAGGGAAAGAGATTCTAGAATTACTTCTTCGGAAATGGAAGTTCTTTGCGGAGTTTTATTCTTGAGAGCTCTCAACAAAAGAAATTGCGCAAATGCCCGAAGAGCACGGACAATGATGTGGGAATAATAGCTGAGGTTTCCTATCAGGTTTAATGAGGGGCCGACCAGGGGAACACGAGAAACGTATGGTAAGACATGAGGGAGTAAACAGGGACTTTGAAAGTAACTGTAAAAACAATTACTCCGTATCAGAATTGGTGACCATCGATGAAATCAATGAAATGCTGCTTTCCTTTCGAGGAGGTGTCGTTTCATCCAATACATTCCTACCAAACCACCAACGTAAGGCATGAAATTTGATGTCATGTGCGAAAGTCGAACATTTTATGTTCACAGCTTTGAGATATACTGCGGCAAACAAAGGGAAGGTTTGAGATACTCAAGCGACTGGTTCAGACCGTCTTAGGTTCTCATAGAAATGTGACTACCGACAATTACTACTCTAGCTATGCATTGGTGCAGTTTCTTCTTGAGAACGGTGTAGCGTTTGTTGGTACAATAAAAAGGAAATCCCCCTTGACTTTCTGAATCTGAAATCTCGAGAAAGGGGCACTTCTCTGTTCGGATTCCAGGACGATTGCTCCCTGGTATCCTATATGCCAAAGAAGAAAAAAATATCGTCCTGTTACCTAAAATGCCGGCTGTTGTGGCCGAGCAGTTCTAGGCGCTTCAGTCTGGAAACGTGCGACCGCTACTGTCGCAGGATCGAATCCCGCCTCGGGCATGGATGTGTGTGATGCCCTTAGGTTAGTTAGGTTTAAGTAGTTCTAAGTTCTAGGGGACTGATGACCTCAGATGTTACGTCCCATAGTGCTCAGAGCCATTTGAACCATTTTTGTTACCTAGAATCCATTACTGCGAGGGACTAGACACATAAATGGGAAAACCTACCCCAATAAAGGGTTATAACTATACCGCGAGGTGGTGGGGTGGGGGGTATTTTTGGAACACGACCGACGACCAGCTTAGAGACAGAAGTGATGACACTTTCTGGAGGACCTGGCCATCATTTTGAACAACAATGCTCAAGCACGTACAGTGCGATCTGTTACTGATTTGTTTGACTGATGGGTCTGCTAAGTGTTATACCACCTACTGCAATCCCGTAACTTAACCCCTCGCGAATTCAACTCGATTTCTAAACCGAAGGAAACACTTCACGGCGTTCGCTTCAGAACTGCCACAAATTCATCTGGCAAAAGACCGCGCCGCTCGAACTGTCAACACAGCTGGCACTGCTAAGAGTATCCTACAACTTCCACATCGATGGCAGCGGGTTATACACAAAGCTGGTGACTACTTTGAAGGTCAGTAAAACTTTGAAACACTTATCTATTTTGTACGAGCTGTACGTTGCCACTATTAAAGTTCAAACCCTCGTATTATCGGAGAAGGGGGAAAACGTATGACAGAAGAAAAATAAGTAGTTACAAAATGGTAGTTACAAAATGTAGCAATAGATGGCGCTGTAAGCATAATAATTTAGTAGTGGTCGACTACAAATGACAAATGAATCATATAACAATGCCTAAGGTGTACGTTTGACGTTAAACAAGCGGTACTACTCAGGGTGCATGGGTGTACATGTGTGATACTGTTAGCCTATCCATCATGGCAAGGTCATATCACATCGGATGGAAAGAAAACGGTTTTTAATTGTTCTGAGACCGAAACCCGCATAAAAAGCACCACTCACATAGGTTTTTAATTGTCCTGGGGCTAAAAACCGCATGAAAAGCATCAATCACATAGGTTTTTAATTGTCCTGGAGCAAAAAACCGCACAAAATGCATCAATCAAAATCAAATCGGATTATTAATTTCCGTGGGACTGGCGCAGAACATGTCCAGTGTGCTGTCCACCGTTTCCTGCAACAAGGTCGTACCGAGAAACGGCATGTTCCACTACTGATCCAAGTGTTCCGTGCTCACGTTCAGAATGTGTTGCCCTCAATGCAGCAAAGTGTGCAGTCGGAACACTGAGCACAGCATCTTTCAGGTAGCCCCGCAGCCAGAAGTCACACGCATTAAGATGAGGTGACTGGGACGACCAGGCTGTAGGGAAATGGCAGCGGATAATTCTAGCATTTCCGAAATGACACTTCAGCAGCTGCTTAACTGGATTTACAATGTGCAGAGGTAGCCATCTTGCATAGAAATGATCCGATCCCATCCATACATCCACGCTGTTGGAGAGCTGGAATGACGTGGTTGCGCAAAAGACACTCATAGCGCTTACCAGTGACGGTACAGGTAACAGGACCGGAAGCACCTGTCTCTTTGGAAAAAATATGGCCCTATGATAAGTGAAGCCCTAAACACACACCACACAGTGATCTTTTCAGGATGAAGTGGTACTCGTTGACTTGCGTGTGGATTTTCCGTTGCTCATATTCGACAATTCCGTGTATTGACGTACCCTGTCAGATGGAAGTGGACTTCGTCTGTCCACAAAAGCTTCCACGGCCAATCACTGTCCAGTTCCATGCGAGCAAGAAGTTCTAAAGCAAAGGTCTCTCTTGGTGGCAGGTCAACAGGAAGCAACTCGTGCACATGGGTAAAATGGTTCAAATAGCTCTGAGCACTATGGGACTTAGCATCTGAGGTAATCACTCCCCTAGAACTTACAACTACTTAAAACTAACCTAAGGACATCACACACATCCATGCCCGAGGCAGGATTCGAACCTACGATCGTAGCGGTCACGCGGCTTCAGACTGAAGCGTCTAGAACCGCTCTTCGAAAAAATGTGGCACTATGATAAGTGATGCCCTAAACCCGCACCACACAGTGATCTTTTCAGGATGAAGTGGACGTCCCACATGGGTAATTTCGGGTGGATAGCAAAGATGGATGTTTTGTAGATTTTACGCACGGGTATGTCCAATGTTCGTTCGGAGAGGTCTCCGCGCACTACACATTTGCTCGCCACCACTCGTCTATTCCTGCATTGCTGTGGCCACTGCTTCCTCCGACGTCGAATCAATTCGTTTCCTCTCTCTACCAGATTGCACACCAAAAGAACCCATCTTTTCGAATTTCCGAATCATTTTCTCCAGACCACGGGAGTCACCGGAAAAACGCCTTTTTTCAAGTCCGGAATATCTGCAGAGCGACGGGTGCACAGTCATCATTCTTGTAATACAGCTTTACAAGCAGAGCGCGATCCTGCATTGAGACAGTCATGGCGAAAAGCCGTGTACGCGGCGTGTTTATACCAACTTCAATGGGTCGTATACATGACAGGTGTCTTCATTTACTTATTCTAACGCATACAGCGCCATCTATTGATCAATTTTCACACTATTTTTTTATTCTACCATTCTCCGATAACGTTCAGTTGCAATTTGACGTCATTCTGACCGGTGACGTTATTTGATCAGCGTTTTGAACTTCTAACTTTAATTATAATCACCCTGTATACTGTAATATCAGTTTCAGTTAGTATGCGAAATAAATATATATGATCTGTACTGTAATTAATCAATATTACACATTACTGAAAGCAGAAGCATTGCTAATGTAATACAAAGCACAGTTGCGTATTCATTTATTTTTATCCCCAGAATTGGTACCAAAGTTAAGATATTTTTCTGTGACGTTTGACGTCCTTGTATTGTACTGATGTGCAAATAATAATACTTACAAAAATGTACGGATGGTGTCATTTTGGGAACGAGGCACCGAGGTTCGCGTGTGGCATCTCAGGAGACACTGACGCACGCGGTATTTAGAGAGTTAATAACGTAGTGCATCGATGGATGGAGACTGTTTTAAGGCCGCACGACGGCAATGTCTCCAGCGCCCGCTCAGTAAGACATTGAGACGGATGTCATGAAAAGAGTCAAAACAGTAAGATAAAACAGAACGTAAGACACAGGAAACTAACTTGGAAAACTATGTGCCTACCCACACCGAAGCGTGGGACGAAGCATGTCGTCAGCAGTAAAACATGGACAACTCAGGAAGAAAGTGGCAGAGGGACCTAAAGCAATGTAACAGATGCAAGTGGCTGGCTGACCGCAAGGAGAAAGGGAGGAGCCGGCCACTGTGCAATACACTAAGACCTCCAGCCTAAAAGTTTAGGCCAGAGTCCAGACACATCACAAAACTTTATAACCCTAGACACACACGTCTCATCATTAGCTAAAACAGAAGGCAGATCCCCAGCAATTTGTGCTTCTGCCCGTGCATCGCGGTATAAAATGCAGTGTGTTAAAATGTGGCGGACAGAGATGTGCACACCACAAGCATCACAAAACAGGGGATCCCTCCGCCGTAATAGAAAGCTATGTGTGAGAGGACAGTGCCCTATCCGAAGACGCGTGAGGGTCACTTCCTCTCGCCGGCAGGTGGAACGCCACGGCCGGGTTGTTGACTTCACCAACCGCAGTTTATCGGCCGTCACCGCCAGCCATTCTTCCTCCCACAACTCCATGCCCTTCTTGTGGAGTGCAGAACTGACAGACTGCACGAGAATAGGACACTCGACCATATCCTGCTCTCTGCAGGCTACCTTGGCAGCCCGATCGACCTGTTTGTTGCCCCATATTCCTACACGACCAGCCACCCAGCAGGACCCCTCCTTACCCCGCCGTTGGAGAAAGTACAGTTGGTCATATATCGGCTGAACCATCTCCTCAGTTAGGTACAGATTCTGAAATAATTGTAAGGCACTAAGAGAATCGGCGCAGAGGAGAAATCGATCGCCCCGAACACGATTCATTCACTCAAATGGCTCTGAGCAGTATGGGACTTAAAATCGATGGTCATCAGTCCCCTAGACCTTAGAACTACTTAAACCTAACTAACTTAAGGACAACACACAACACCCAGCCATCACGAGGCAGAGAAAATCCATGACCCCGCCGGGAATCGAACCCGGGAACCCGGGCGCGGGAAGCGAGAACGTTACCGCACGACCACGAGATGCCGGCTTCATTCACTCCAGTGCCTTCAGGATCGCGTGGAGCTCCGTTGCGAAAACGGTATATTCATCAGGGAGGCGAATCCGGGTAACATGATCAGGAAACGCTACAGAACAGCCAAGGAAATTCTCCTGTTTGGAGCCATCAGTGTAAAACCGTGATGCGCATCAAAAACGTTAAAAAAGTGAGATTGGAATGGAAAATCTGGTCTACTATCTTTCTTAAAATTAGTCAAATCTAAAATAAGTCTGGGTCTCCGGAGGAGCCAAGGTGGAAATCTGCTCCAACCGCTTTAAATTACTATTAAAATAGACTGCGTGACACTTGTGGCGTGGAATCTTACAGTGAAATGAAGCCAAAGTTGATCTCGCGATACTGAAGGACTGTATCGCTTTAAATCGGTAGTTCTCTAGTAATACTTCATATTTTGTTTTATTGAAGCTTGAAACTGTTTTACTTCCACTTAACAACGTAGAAGCGCTAGATGGGACAGCACTATCAAGTAAGTGGTTTCAAACTTACCTGGAAAATAGGGTGCGAAAGGTAGATATCACATGTCAGCTTATGATAATTGTTTAGCGCAACAATTGTCGGGCAAGAAATATATAAATACAGCGTGCCTCAGGGTAGCATATCGGGCCCAAATCTGTTCTTAATACATACCAATAACTTTTCATACAGTAATGTATGGAAAGTTCTAGTTGAGAATAACGAATTATTTAGTAATAAAGGAGATGGCTCACCTAAACGCAGAAGTGCTGCGTTGTCGACATCTACACACATAAAAAGGACAGAGCTTTACTTTCTTAGCTTTTGGAATGGAATTCCTTTTTATAGGTGTAGGAGGAAAATGCATGTGCACGCTATTTGGTGGGGAGTCGGGGAACAGTGAGTTACCTTTGGTTAGGGCCAGGTAGGTTATGGAGCAAAGTGTAACGATAGCTTCCATCTGTACAGTGCAGAAGGGCTGGTTATCTAGATGGCACGGGTTGTGAAGCAGGCGCCGTTGTAATCTGGCAAGTTGTGCTATGCTGCATGTTGTGGCACTGGGTGATCCACCTTGTTTTTGGCAACAGTTTGGGAGTGGCCTTTCATTCTGGTTGACCGCTGGTTGGTTCTCATAGCAAAGTAAAATGCTGTGCAGTGGTTGCAGCAGAGCTGGTACATAACATGGCTGCCTCTGATGGGGTATGATAAACCTGTGATGGGACTGAAGGTACTGGGTGGGTGGATAGGGTAGGTTTTGCATGTAGGTCTTCCACAAGGGTATGATCCCTGAGGCAGGAGATTTGGAGTTAGAGTGGCATAGGGATTGACTAGGATGTTGTGGATGTTGAGTGGGTGGCGGAGCACCAATTTGGAAGGGGATGGAAGTATATTAATGAGGGTGTCGTCATTTAAGGGTCCTGACAAAGTATGTGGTTCAGTCGTTCCAGTGCCAGGTGGTACTGGGTGACAAGGGCAGCGGTTCTTTGTGGTTGGTTTTTTGAATGGATGTGAGGAACTGCACTAAGGTATGAATGGACCTATCTGAGAGGAGCAGATCGACACCTATAAAGATGACACGATGGGTGGAGGACGTACAGATGAAGTGACTGGGAGAGAAGGTGTGGAAGAATGAGGATGAGGTGTCCTGGCCTTGGGTCCAGATCATAAAGATATCATCAATAAACCTGAATGAGACCATGGGTTTTCGGTTTTGGGAAGTTATAAATGTTTCCTCTAGGTGGCCCAAGAAGAAGTTGGCGCAGGAGGGTGCCATGCAGGTGCCCATGGCTGTGCCACGAATTTGTTTCTATACCTTCCCTTCAATGGTGAAGTACTTATGGTTTAGGAAGTAGTTGGTTAGGTGTACAAGGAATGAAATGGTAGATTTGGAATCTGCAGAGCGTTGGGAGAGGTAGTGTTCAGTCACAGCAAGGCCATGGGAAGGAGGGATGTTTATGTATAAGGAGGTTGCATCTACAGTGACGAGTAGAGGCCCAGGAGCTAAGGCTGTGGGGATGGTGGAGGAAGTGGTTGGTATCTTGAATGTTGGAGGATTGTTTTGGACAGTGGGTTGCAGGTGTTGGTCAAAAATGCCAATATTCTTTCAGTGGGGACACTGTAACCAGCCACAATGGTGTGTCCATGATTGAGAGATTTGTGGGTTTTTTGGGCATGTGTAGAAGGTGGTTGTGCAGGCTATTGTTGTGGTGAGCAGGGAGATGGATTCAGGGGAAATATTCTGGAAAGGGTCTACGGATTTCAATAGGGATTAGAGGTTTGTTGGACTTCAGGGGTGGGATCACTTTGACAGAGCTTGTAGGTGGAGGTGTCAGACAGCTGGCAGATGCCCTCCACCAGGTAGTCACTCTGATTCATCACAACAGTGGTGGAACCTTTGTCTGCTGGGAGGATCATCAGGTTAGGATCCATTTTTAGGCTGTCTAAGGCAGACCTTTTTCCTGCTGAAAGTAGGGAGGGACCTGGGGAAGGCCAGGTTGGAAGTTAGGAATTCCTGGAAGGTGACTAGGGGATGGTTAGGTGGCAGTGTAGGAGGGTCACAGTTGGATGGTGGTACAAATTCGGACAGGCAGGGTTCAGTATTAGGATTGGACTGGCTTTGGTTGAAGTGGTATGTGGCAAAGAAATGTTTCCACTGTAGGGAGCAGGAGAAGAAGAGTAAGATTTTCACAAGTCCAACATGGTTAAACCCAGGGATGGGGCTAACATGAGGCCTTTGGGTAGGACTGAAACTTCGGTGGGGCTGAGGATTTTGGTAGAGAGGTTAACAGCAATGTTATGGAATTGTTTTGGTTTTGGGTTTTGTGTAGTGCTGGCAGGGCGATTTGAAGAATGTGATAGGTTGAAAAGGAAGCTAGGCAGTGTTTGGGTGATACAAGACGTTGACAAGAAGCAGGACTGGGAGTAGTGTTGAGGTTTTATAGAGGTACCCCCTGGAGGGAGTAAGGTGTCAGGAGGCTGGATAATTTTCACATGTGGAGTTTGGAGTGTTCTTCAAAGTGTTGGAGTGTCACAATTTTAATTTGAGTGATATGGTGTTGGAAGTCAGGATTGCTTAGTAGCAGTACTTTGCAGATGGAGAGCAGGTGGTTCGGGTATACCTGTGCCATGGAAATTTGTTTTTGTATAGCAAGGTTTGAGAGGAAAAGCCACTGCTGGAATCTGAACCCTACTCCTCCTGATCAATCCCTCATAGCACCCAGGCCCTGTCTAGCTGACCTTTTCAACCTACCCCATCCTTCAAAACTGCCTACCAGCAGTTCACAAATCCAGAAGCTAAACAATCCCAGAACACTGTTGTTAACCTCTCAGCCAAAATCTCAGCCCCACAGAATCAGTCATAGCTGAAGGCCTCACATAAAACTGTACTTCCAGGTTTGACCATGTTGGACTCGTGAAAGACCTACTTTCACTTCTTCACCCCCAATCAATTCCAGTCCAGTCCTAATATCGAACCCTTCCTCTCCTACTCGTTCCACCATCCAATGACAAACCTCCCACACTCCCACCTAACCATCCTGTAGTCACCTTCCAAGGCTAGCTTCCAGCATGGCCTCATGGTCCTTCCCCAGGTCCCTCTAAGAATAGCCACCTTTCAGCAGAAAAAACGACTGCCTTACACAACCTAAAAACCGATCCCGACCTGATCATCTTCCTGGCACACAAAGGTTCCACCACTTTTGTGATGGACTGAAGTGACTACCTGGTCGAGAGCCTTCATCAGCTGTCTGACACCTCCACCTACAAGCTCTGTCAAAGTGACCCCACCCCTGAAGTCCAACTTCACCTTCAATCCCTGCTGAAATCCTGAGGCCCTTCCCAAAATCTCTCCCCTGAAACAACCTCCCTGCTCATCCCAGCAACAGCCTGCACAACCACCTTCTACATGCTGCTCAAAATCCACAAACCTCACAATCCTGGGCACCCCATTGTGGCTGGTTACAGTGCCTCCACCGATAGAATCTTATCCCTTCCGACCAACACCTGGAACCAATTGTCCAAAACCTTGCCTCCCACATTCAAGATACCAAGCACTTCCTGCACCGGCTCATCATACCCACAACCTTACCTCTCAGGGATACTCATCACTGTAGGTGCAATCTACTTATACACAACATCCCTCATGCCCATGGTATTGCTGCAATTGAATACTACCTCTCTCAGTACCATACAGATTCCAAACCCACCACTTCATTTCTCATACACCTAACCAACTACATCCTAACCCATAATTACTTCACCTTTGAAGGGAAGGTGTTCAAACAAATTCGTTGCACAGCCATGGGCACCAACATGGCAGCCTCCTACGACAACCTTTTCATGGACCACCTAGAGGAAACATTTCTAGCTTCTCAAACCCCTGGTCTCATTCAGGTTTATTGATAACATCTTTATAATCTAGACCCAAGGCCAAGACACCTCACAATCTCCTCTCCATCCATTTCACCTGGTCCTCATCCATCCATTGTGTCGCCTTATTAGATGTCAGTCTCCTCCTCTCACACATTTTTGTTTCCTCAGATGGCTTGAAACACAGCTCTGTCCACATCAAACCGAACAATCACTAACAGGCTAACAGTACCCACACTTTGACAGCTGCCACACCAAAAAATAATCCTTTCACACAACCTGGGAACCTATGTCAGATACATCTGCGTTATGAGAACTCCCTCAAAACCCTCCTCCCCCCCCCCCCAGGGGTCATTCCCTCACGGAAGACCCAGATGCAAGAACTGCCATACCCACCGACCTAGCAGCTCCTATTCCAGTCCCAGGCTTATCCTATCCCATTATAGGCCAGAACAACTGTGAAAGCAGCCTTGCAATATGCGAGCTCTGCTGAAACCACTGCACAGTGTTTCACATTGGTATGA
Organism: Schistocerca gregaria; assembly: GCF_023897955.1. NCBI lineage: Eukaryota > Metazoa > Arthropoda > Insecta > Orthoptera > Acrididae > Schistocerca > Schistocerca gregaria. Next base: position 2,807,269 of record NC_064920.1, on the reverse strand, counting down.
CAACCAACCATCTGTCAACCAGAATGAAGGGCCACTCTCAAACTGTTGCCAAAAACAAGGTTGACCACACAGTGGCACAACATACAGCGGAATATAACATCGAGATTTCAATCCCTACTTCAAAACCTGTGCCATCTGTATCCTGCCGCCCACCACTAGCTTTCCTGAGTTTCACAGATGGGAACCATCCTTACAGCACAGCCTTCACTCCCGTAATCTCACTGGGCTAAATCTCGCACGAGCGCGCGCGAGTGCGAGTGCGTGCGTGCGTGCGTGCGTGCTCGCATTTGCGTGTACATGTGCATGTTTGTCGTCGAGCTTAAGACAGCTAGCAAAGTAAACGTCTGTACCTTTTGTGTACGTGTGTGTATCTATAGACGACGCAGCACATCTGCCTTCATTTAAGTCGTCTCCTTTATTCCTAAACATTTCATACAGCATAAGACATGGAGAAAGTTCTCTTTGCTGATGACAGCGATGTCCTAGTTACTGAAAAAATCTGAGAACAAATGAAACTCAAGAATGTTTACTATTGGGCAGTATATATTAACAATGGACTAAAACAGCTTGCACTTCAGCGCAGTGAGAGAGGACTATCGCTTTGAGCATAATTGATAACTATAGATTGCATTTATGAAACGAAATTTTTATGCATGAATATTATGAATCCACATGGAATGGACATACAAAGAAGAACGCAAAGAAACTTCATCAGGCTGTTATGCTCTTAGCATGCCATCAGCCTGTTATGCTCTTAGCATACCATCATCAGTTTATAAGAGCTAATGTCTTCTAGTGGCATCTTGTTCCGACATGGGCTCAGTTTTTTTCTATGGATCAAAGGCACGAAAGAGGCAGTTTTCAAAAAGCAGACTAATAACTTGAAGTAGTATTGGTGCTCATCATAAAAATATTCATAACTCTAGGTATCCCCTCTGAACCATTTCAATACATCTAACATTGTGTTGTGCGTGTCAAGGACAACTGTAAACATTTGACTAAAAGTTCTGATCATAATCATGGAACAAGATCTAGTCTGGACTTATATTTTACGAGGAAAAATAAACAAAAACTCAGATTTTCTGTTAGAAAACAACAATGTGTAGTACGTTACTCAAGGAGATGAAGAAGATTGATAAAATACAACCTTTCGAAACGGCAGGTAAAATGTAATAAAATATAATTCTTCAATAATGCATACTTAGAGGAGCCAGAGCAGTTAATAATGACAGATGACACCAGGAAACCTTATTATATTACAATACATGATCAGAGTGTAATTCTTTTACAGTACTATTTATCATGGGGAAAAATTCTCTTTCCTGACGAGAGCAGTATCACAGTAACTGAGGACACAAGAGAATTCCTTGCAGAGAAACCAGATGAAACCTTTAAGGAAGTTAACAGCTAGTAAATATGCAGCGTAATGAATAGATTCCATCAATTTCATTTTAAAGCAGGACAAGGACAAATGTTAAGGACGCCTCTACAGATTGCGTAACAATGTCTGGGAATTGATTCTCAGTTGAAGTAGGGGGACACACAACGATACTTGCATATACAGTATGTCATCAACATTGTTATGACAGAGTCCCGTCATCAGTGTGTAGCAACCATCGCCTTCTAGTTACGAACTACTGATATGTAAACTCAATTCTTAGCGACGTAGTTTTCCCCGAGAAAAAAATGCACAAAATATGAAAACAGTTTTCGAACGACAGGAAAGATATATAACAGTAACCAAAAATAGAGCTCATTTTAAAGATGTTTTCAAAACTACACCATGTGAGTACACTTGCTAATCACTTGTACACATCAGAAATTGATAATTGCTGGGCTAACAGTTCTGTCCATAACACCGGAACAAGATCTAGACATTTAACAAGGAAGGATAAACCCAAAGCTCAAAACAGCTTTTTCTGTCGAGGAATAAAATTGTGCAATAAATTGCCCAAGGAGATTAGAGAGATAACGAAAACTAAGTTATTTAAACAGGCAGTCAGTTTACCTGTTAAAGCAATACATGATATACATTGAATGGTAAGTCATATGACTAGTGGTTTACTGAAAAATGTAACATATGATAATGATAAATATACGTCATTTCACATAACTCTTCCATACTGTTTTCCCTTCTTTACTGAAAAAAAAACTTGCTCCGAAGGCTATAAACTGTCATAATGCTAACACTTTGTCCTCTTTCTGAGCTCTACATCTCACTCTTTATAGACAGATACTGACTCGGTTTTCCTGGTTAGCAAATGAACTTGCGGTACACGACATGAAAAGCCAACATCCTGAAATCAGCTGAGATAGCGTGTGCGGCACGTGCGTGGCGCCGCTCGCAACGACCGGGATTGGGAAGTGGATGAATAGTTTAGCACTAGCCTTTCACGGTATGAAATAATTTCCTTCTAACACAGTATTGTATTTCACGGTTAGACCGAATGAGGTAGCACGGTTCTAACCAGACTGGCCTTGTATTCACTGAGGGTGGAGGTTCCAGACTTCGTCCGGCCATCCAGATTTAGTTTCCCGTGGCTTTCCAAGTTACGTCAGGCAATTGACAGCCGAGGCCAACGAGAAATCGTTGGCCTCGATTGACAGCATGGTGGCCGCCGCAAGGCAACGGCCGACTACGTTTCCCATTCTTGTCAAGCTTTACGTAAATGGCTGTGTATAGGAATTAAGCTATTTTTATTGTTTGTAAAGTGAATTTCCAAGACTTGCCCAATATACTTCAAAAAGTGCTCTATGGATACTACTACTACTACTACTACTACTACAAGAAAATCACACGCTAACAACAGTATAGCATGGTGGTAGTGTCTTTACATTCTCCTGAGCTCAACATGTTACTCTACATTGTTGCACACATGACAAAATGGTAGATATCGAAATAGACGACAGAGGGATAGAGAAACAATTAAAATCGCCCAAAAGAGGAAAGGCCGCTGTACCTGATGAGGTACCAGTTCGATTTTACACAGAGTACGAGATGAAACTTGCCCCCCTTCCTACAGCGGTGTACCGTAGGTCTCTAGAAGAGCATAGCGTTCCAAAGGATTGGAAAAGGGCACAGGTCATCCCCGTTTTCAAGAAGGGACGTCGAACAGATGTGCAGAACTATAGACCTATATCCCTAACGTCGATCAGTTGTAGAATTTTGGAACACGTACTATGTTCGAGTATAATGACTTTTCTGGAGACTAGAAATCTACTCTGTAGGAATCAGCATGGGTTTCGAAAAAGACGATCGTGTGAAACCCAGCTCGCGATATTCGTCCACGAGACTCAGTGGGCCATAGACACGTGTTCCCAGGTAGATGCCGTGTTTCTTGACTTCCGCAAGGCGTTCGATACAGTTCCCCACAGTCGTTTAATGAACAAAGTAAGAGCATATGGACTATCAGACGACTCGTGTGATTGGATTGAAGAGTTTCTAGATAACAGAACGCAGCATGTCATTCTCAATGGAGAGAAGTCTTCCGAAGTAAAAGTGATTTCAGGTGTGCCGCAGGGGAGTGTTGTAGGACCGTTGCTATTCACAATATGCATAAATGACCTTGAGGATGAAATTGGAAGTTCACTGAGGCTTTTTGTGGATGATACTGTGGTGTATCGAGAGGTCGTAACAATGGAAAATTGTACTGAAATGCAGGAGGATCTGCAGCGAATTGACGCTTGGTGCAGGAAATGGCAATTCAGTCTCAGTGTAGACAAGTGTAATGTGCTGCGAATACATGGAAAGAAAGATCCCTTATCATTTAGCTACAATATAGCAGGTCAGCAACTGGAAGTAGTTAATTCCATAAATTATCTGGGAGTACGCATTAGGAGTGATTTAAAATGGAATGATCATATAAAGTTGATAGTCGGTAAAGCAGATACCAGACTGAGATTCATTGGAAGAATCCTAAGGAAATGCAATCCGAAAACAAACGAAGTAGGTTACAGTACGCTTGTTCACCCACTGCTTGAATACTGCCCACCGGTGTGGGATCCGTACCAGATAGGGTTGATAGAAGAGATAGAGAAGATCCAACGGAGAGCAGCGCTCTTCGTTACAGGATCATTTAGCAATCGCGAAAGCGTTACGGAGATGATAGATAAACTCCAGTGGAAGACTCTGCAGGAGAGACGCTCAGTAGCTCGGTACGGGATTTTGTTGAAGTTTCGAGAACATACCTTCACCGAGGATTCAAGCAGTATATTACTCCCTCCTAAGTATATCTCGCGAAGAGACCGTGAGGATAAAATCAGAGGGATTAGAGCCCATAGAGAGGCATACCGACAATCCTTTCCACGAACAATACGAGACTGGAATAGAATGGAGAACCGATAGAGGAGTTCAAGGCAGCCTCCGCCACACTCCGTCAGGTCGCTTGCGGAGTATGGATGTAGATGTAGATTATGGAGGGCTGCTGACTCACATTCTCCGACGTGCTGAAGGGAAGGCACGAGGATGTGGATGGAATACAGTTGCCTCTTTACAGTCCTGAAGTCATTCTTTCGAATAGACCTGAAGGAGTGTAAGGGTCAAAGCAGAATGTTCGTGCACCAGGTGTCACCAGTGTATACACTGTGTGCAGTAATACATTGTTTTATGTGTTGCAAACTGTGCGTGATCAAAAGAACATTGTGCAATGAGGACCACCGGAGAGAGGGAGTGCAGTTGTTAAGATACTGGCTTCATACCTGGGAAGCTGAAGATTGCTTTGTCCGGCCACCCTGATTTGTTTTCCGTGGCTTTATAAATCATTTCAGGCAAGGTCACAGCCGACCACCCGCCCAAAACTAATATAAACGTATTTCTATTTGTATGTATACTCTGACCTGTATTTTCATTGTATTATGATGACAAATCTTGTATTCTTGTGAGATGATCCCTGAACGAACAAATAATTAATAAAGAATCACATCAACCTCCAAACACCACCTGCTGAATATATACCAATTTATGTTGTTACAGCGAAAACAGTAGTAGATATCTTCTTCTCGCTGCGTTGCTGTATATTGAAAAGGACAACAGTTTGCATGCAAAAGTTATAGCATAGTATAGGAATGTCAGCTGCGTTGGGGAATTGAAAGTTGACAGAAGCCTATATTTTCTTGAAAAATATTTAAGAATACTGTCTTCATTACATTAAACATGACCCAGTTTTTTTATATGGACACGAAAAAAAATTCAAGCAGAAACTATTTGATTTTCAGTTTTTCTCGTTTCCGTCGTACGGGGTGTGCTGTTTTCAAGCTCTGGGAAATTTATTTTACCTTTGGGACATGATGTTGTTTTGTCGCCTTAGTCGCTAGTGAACGTAATATTCGGTAGGGAAGCGTAGATCTTTTGAGGATAACATTTCCTACTGTTTTGCAGAATTGTGTTTATTTGCCAGCCTAGTATCATATGAAAAGATTCAATTTTCATTTTCCTCCTTGCTATATTAAGTTTACGTTAGAAACACTAAGATTCATTTGTAGTTCATTTTATTTCAATCATTTGTTATATGTGTCTCCACATAAAAGCTTTATTTTCCCTTTTTAGTTAATTATAGTAATATTTTCTTGCGTAAACACTGTCAGTTTTGTATCTTCTGCATAAATAATATCTGTGTGTAAGTCGCACACGATATTTATCTCTGTTTGCGACATTCAGTTGTCGCCTGAAGATAGGCTGAGAAGCCGAATCAAAATAAATATTCTGCAAAACATTAGGTAGATGTTTCATTATAATATTAAGTGTGTAAACTTTATTCTGTGTATTACCGTATTTTAGCTGATTGTGTATTGGTTTTCTGAGACAGAGACGTTGGACCATCCCAGTATTTGCCTAAACGAGCGTGGAAAACCGCCTAAACACCACAGTCTAATGGCCGTTGGCCTGGCGCAACGCCGGCCAATCTGTCGCGACGATTCGATCCGATTCGGCTTACCTCCCTGTGTCACAAACTAACGCGCTGCTCGTTAAGCTATTCTAGCACATTATTTGGTTAATTTTCACTATTAAAATATTCGTGGTAAACCAAAATATAATCAACAAGTTAGGTGTAGAAGATGAGCGAAGATGATGTCATCTTCAAAGTTCGATACTGCTATTGCTTACGTTTCTTCTGGTGCAGTTCTTTATTACTCATGACAGGTTGTGTTTCGTTTCCCATGTGAAGATTGTGAATGCGAGGTTCAGATTTCAAGTATTTCCATAACAATACATCAGAAATATATGGGACGAACATGGCGGCCAAAGAATTTCGCTGAGGCATGATATCACGCACTGTTCACACGTGTCCTGAGCAAGTGGTGTCGCAACACTTGGATTTACTCCATTTCTATCGTGTTGGTGTGTAGTATTTAAAGTTGTTGGCGCAGAAAATTGAAACATTATCGACGTAACGCTCAGCAGTCACATGTACTGTAACCACCTTCTCAAAAATATAAAACACTAAAATTTCCAGTGCAGCAGAGCCAGCAGTTCTGCAAATGAGTGCAGCTACAAATGTTTGAAATCCAATATTAGGTGTGCCGTCCGCAACAGTGTAAAGCCAAGTTCAGGTTTTGGTGTCAGCTCGAGTGGCCTCAGTCACGTCTCTTGTGAGACGTCAGGAAGGTCGCAGTTCGTAGTAATAGACGGCAAATCATCGAGTAAAACTGAAGTGATATCAGATGTTCCCCAGGGAAGCGTCCTGGGACTTCTACTGTTCCTGATCTATATAAATGACCTGGGTGACAATCTGAGCAGTTCTCTTAGGTTGTTCGCAGATGATGCTGTAATTTACCGTCTAGTAAGGTCATCCGAAGACCAGTATCAGCTGCAAAGCGATTTAGAAAAGATTGCTGTATGGTGTGTCAGGTGGCAGTTGACGCTAAATAACGAAAAGTGTGAGATGATCTACATGAGTTCCAAAAGAAATCCGTTGGAATTCGATTACTCGATAAATAGTACAATTCTCAAGGCTGTCAATTCAACTAAGTACCTGGGTGTTAAAATTACGAACAACTTCAGTTGAAAGGACCACATAGATAATATTGTCGGGAAGGCGAGCCAACGGTTGCGTTTCATTGGCAGGACACTTAGAAGATGCAACAAGTCCACTAAAGAGACAGCTTACACTACACTCGTTCGTCCTCTGTTAGAATATTGCTGAGCGGTGTGGGATCCTTACCAGGTGGGATTGACGGAGGACATCGAAAGGGTGCAAAAAAGGGCAGCTCGTTTTGTATTATCACGTTATAGGGGAGAGAGGGTGGCAGATATGATACACGAGTTGGGATGGAAGTCATTACAGCATAGACGTTTTTCGTCGCGGCGAGACCTTTTTACGAAATTTCAGTCACCAACTTTCTCTTCCGAATGCGAAAATATTTTGTTGAGCCCAACCTACATAGGTAGGAATGATCATCAAAATAAAACAAGATAAATCAGAGCTCGAACAGAAAGGTTTAGGTGTTCGTTTTTCCCGCTCGCTGTTCGGGAGTGGAATAGTAGAGAGATAGTATGATTGTGGTTCGATGAACCCTCTGCCAAGCACTTAAATGTGAATTGCAGAGTAGTCATGTAGATGTAGATGTAGAAGAGGACCGCGCTCACTCCTCACCGCCGATTTCTTCCAAATTTATAATACAGTCAGACCTCCGTATAACGATTACCAATACAACTATAAACCCGGGTATAGCGATAATTTTATATGGTCCCAGCTGATTTCCTATATGTACTGTGTCAATTACCCCTCATTACAACGACGAAGCAAATTTAGCAACACCCTATTATAACGAAGGAAAAATTTCGAGGAATTTACTATTTTCTATTTCGAAGAAGCTCACTATAGCGGTAAGTATTGTTTATTTAGTTATTAGACGTTCGACGCTTTATTTCCAGAAGCTTCGCCACATACTACAGTACTGTATTTATTCGAGCGGTAAAGAGAATAGCCTACAGCCGCAGGCGTGATGTGCTGAGCGGCAAACGTCAAAGAGCTCCTCTCCTTCGTTTGAACGGGTATTTAGTTTGACTATTGTTGAGCTTCAGTAGCAGAAGTGTTTTTTTGGGCTCATACGCAGCTTATCTCCCTGGTTTTCTTTCTTTTTCTTTTTTTTTTTTTTTTGCATTCTGTGAAAATGGCTGAAACTCGGAAACAAATTAGATTCGAGACAAAAATGGAGGTTTTCAAAGACATTGATAACGCAAGCAAGGGCTTCCACAATCATCGTCAGCTACATTCCTTAAGAAACAAAAAGAAATTGAGAAAGTTTTGTAGGTAGCAAATTTAACCCTTGAATAAAAAGAATGAGAACGGTTGCTGCTGACGTTGTGGACAGTGCTACACTGCGGTGCTTTAATGCTCCTTTGATATTTCAAAAAGCCTTATATTTCGCTAAGTTGCTTGGCGATTCTAATTTTAAGGCGAGTAACGGATGGTTGCAAAGATTTAAGGACAGGCGTGGAATCATTTTTAAAGTGATTTCAGGAGAATAAAAATCAGCACCCTTTAGGTGATGCAGAATTTTGGAGGAAAAACACCACGTGTAAACTGTTAGAAAAATACTGTCCTGATAACGTGTACAACGCAGATTAACTGATGCCAGAGAAAACGAAAAGTGTAAAGGAGCGAAGCAGTCTAAAGTACGCCTAACTGTTCTCCTCTGCAGCAACGCGTCACGGGCATGCAAGTTGACACCACTGCTGATGGGACGATCAGCAAACCCAAGGTGCTTCAGAAATGTCAGATGCTTACCAGGGAGGAGGCTACATACATTTTATTTTACCTTCCTTTAATTTATAAGTTAATTCAGTACAGTATAGCTTCGGCTCTAATGTTTTGCTACAGTCGTATTGCAAACGTGATTTCTTTTATTGCTGTCAATTAAAAAGCAAATCGAAAAGCATGGATGACGTCTACTCTCTTTAGTGAGTGGCTGCTTTCGCTTTATAAAGAGATGTCAATCAAGAATAAGAAAATTGCATTGCTGGTGGATAATTGCAGTGCGCATAACGTTGAAGAACGTTGAACCATGCTACCTGCCCCCGAACTGCACTTCGATCCTCTAGCCACTAGATACGGTCATAATTAAGAGCTTTAAGACAAAATACCGTCCACCTTTAGTTCAACACGTGACGGCAAACATTGAAAGAAAGGTGAGGGATGCCTACAGTTTCAATGTTAAGCAGGCTTGTGACATGATTGCTAGTTTCTGGTACACTGTACAGCCAAAGGTGTTGTCAACTGCTGGAAAAATGCAAGAATTTCCGAAAGTGAAGGTGTTGGTGAGAAATTTGTTGTGGATGAAATAGCGCAGGATGATATTCAAAGTGATTTTGAGATTTATAGAGTAGTTACTGGTTAAACCATAGATGTTTCAGTAGTTCAATACTTGTCAGTGGATGATGAGGCGTTGGTGTTTGAAACATATACCGATGGACCTATGATCGAGGAGTTAAAGGGTAATTCGCGTGTTGAAGATTCTGACGACGACAGTGATGTGATAAGTGCCAATCCCCCTCCTCTGATGGAGCTGATAGCTCAGTTGGAAACCGTTCAGCAAGTAGCATCTTCAATTCCCAGTGCTTCAGCGCTACAACTGATTGCGTTAGAGGAGATAAAGGCAATATTCACAAGAGAATCTTTAAGAAAGAAACAAAGGAAAACAGTGATTTTTTCTGTACACAAAAGGAAGATGTCCTACAGGTACAGTATTAATAAATTGAGTGAACAAAATGTTTCATTATTTGTCTTTTAATGTAATTTTTTATCAGGTCCCATGAAATTCGTTATATCGAGGTTTGACTGTATATGCAGAGCTCAATCAGAAATGAATCTGACAGAAGTGGAAGATCTAGATAATCAGGCGGTTAGAAAAAAATAGCATTTTCAGCGTTGGTCGGTTAAGACATGAGCCGGTGATACTGGTGACATTTGCAACCATATGTTGGCGCAGTGGAAGGAGTACCTATGCAAACGCATCTATTTAATTTTCAGTTTTTACGTTACTTACATTGCAAATAAATCAAAATAATGCGTAATGGTACGAAAATGAAGGCAAAGGAAAATTTGGGACTGTAAATAAATTTCCAGGATGGGATTGGAAGGCGAAAAATGCGTAAAATTAGATACTTTTATTAGGTTACAGTTGTAAATCAACTGGGGTGATATTCATCGTAAAAACAGCTGTAGTAGTAATTTTCTCGGTATCTTACACAGACACCGCATTTTGACAATTTCACGTTTGTTTCAAAATTTCTACCAAAAAAAATAAACTTTGTACACCTTCATAAAATGTTCTCTCTCTCGTCTCACAGTTTGACAGCAAACCACGCGTAACGCATTACTTCGCCAAATGTTGGCGAGGATAACCGTTTATGTATACTTCACTGTATTTTGATCCAGTTTTATCGGGATGCAATTTTTCTCCCCCCCCCCCCCCCCCCTCTCTCTCTCCCTCTCTCTCTCTCTCCCTCTCTGTGATAAAAGCAGTTCTGAAGCATTTTGATCATATTCTTTACCTGATTGCAAGCAACAGGGTTGCACTAACGGAGTGCGTTTGGGGAATCACTAATACCGGGCAACAGCAATCCCCCTTCACCCCAAAAGTCTCGTGATATAATTGTGGATTTGTTTGTCTTCCCTTTAGTCAATTAACAGAATAAATTTGTTCGCCTACACCTAAGGCTTCATCACAGTCAAAATTTTTTGTGTAAGGCTATTACTAGAGTATCTGAGATTATAACTAGTCCGAAGGTAAAATAGTCCCCCACTCGGATCTCCGGGCGGGGACTACACAGGAGGACGTCGTTATCAGGAGAAACAAACCTGGCGTTCTACGGATCGGAGCGTGGAATGTCAGATCCCTTAATCGGACAGGTAAGTTAGAAAATTTAAAAAGGGAAATGCATTGGTTAAAGTTAGATATAATGGGAATTAGCGAAGTTCGATGCCAGGAGGAACAAGACTTTTGGTCAGGAGAATACAGGGTTATAAATACAAAATCAAATAGGGGTAATGCAGGAGTGGGTTCAATAATGAATAAAAAAATAGGAATTCGGATAAGCTACTACAATCAACATAGTGAACGCATTATTGTGGGCAAGATAGACATGAAGCCCACGCCTACGACAGTAGTACAAGTCTATATGCCAACTAGCTCTGCAGATGACGAAGAAATAGAAGAAATGTAGGATGAGATAAAAGAAATTATTCATAGTGAAAGAAGACGAAAATTTAGTAGTCATGGGTGACTGGAATTCGATAGTAGGAAAAGGAAGAGAAGGAAACGAAGTAGGTGAATATGGATTGGGGGGAAGAAGTGAAAGAGGAAGCCGCCTGGTAGAATTTTGCACAGAGCATAACTTAATCATAGCTAACACTTGGTTCAAGAATCATAAAAGAAGGTTGTATACATGGAAGAATTCTGGAGATACTAAAAGGTATCAGATAGATTATATAATGGTAAGACAGAGATTTAGGAATCAGGTTTTAAATTGTAAGATATTTCCAGGGGCAGATGTGGACTCTGACCACAATCTATTGGTTATGAACTGTAGATTAAAACTGAAGAAACTGCAAAAAGGTGGGAATTTAAAGAGATGAGATCTGGATAAACTGAAAGAACCAGAGGTTGTACAGAGTTTCAGGAAGAGCATAAGGGAACAATTGACAGGAATGGGGGAAAGAAATACAGTAGAAGAAGAATGGGTAGCTCTGAGGGATGAACTAGTGAAGGCAGCAGAGGATAAAGTAGGTAAAAAGACGAGGGCTAGTAAAAATCCTTGGGTGACAGATGAAATACTGAATTTAATTGATGAAAGGAGAAAATATTAAAATGCAGTAAATGAAGCAGGCAAAAATGAATACAAACGTCCCAAAAATGAGATTGACAGGAAGTGCAAAATGGCTAAGCAGGGATGGCTAGAGGACAAATGTAAGGATGTAGACGCTTATCTCACTAGGGGTAAGATAGATGCTACCTACATGAAAATTAAAGAGACCTTTGGAGAAAAGAGAACGACTTGTATGAATATCAAGAGCTCAGATGCAAAACCAGTTCTAAGCAAAGAAGGGAAAGCAGAAAGGTGCAAGGAGTATATACAGGGTCTATACAAGGGCGATATACTTGAGGGCAATGTTATAGAAAGGGAAGAGGATGTAGATGAAGATGAAATGGGAGATATGATACTGCGTGAAGCATTGAAAGACCCAAGTCGAAACAAGGCCACAGGAGTAGGCAACATTCCATTAGAACTACTGACAGCCTTGGAGAACCAGTCCTGACAAAACCCTACCATCTGGTGAGCAAAATGTATGAGACAGGCGAAATACCCTCAGATTTCAAGAAGAATGTAATAATTCCAATCCCAAAGAAAGCAGGCGTTGACAGATGTGAAAATTACCCAACCATCAGTTTAATAAGTCACGGCTGCAAAATACTAACGCGAATTCTTTACAGACGAATGGAAAAAATGGTAGAAGCCGACCTCGGGGAAGATCAGTTTGGATTCCGTAGAAATATGGGAATACGTGAGGCAATACTGACCCTACGACTTATCTTAGAAGCTAGATTAAGAAAAGGTGAACCTACGTTCTAGCATTTGTAGACTTGGAGAAAGCTTTTGACAATGTTGACTGGAATACTCTCTTTCAAATTCTGAAGGTGGCAGGGATAAACTACAGGGAGCGAAAGGCTATTTACAATTTGTACAGAAACCATACTGCAGTTATAAGAGTCGAGTGACATGAAAGGGAAGCAGTGGTTGGGAAGGGAGTAAGACAGGTTTGCAGCCTCTCCCCAATGTTATTCAGTCTGTATACTGAGCAAGCAATAAAGGAAACAAAAGAAAAATTCGGAGTAGGTATTAAAATCCATGGAGAAGAAATAAAAACTTTAATGTTTGCCGATGACATTGTAATTCTGTCAGAGACAGCAAAGGACTTGGAAGAGCAGTTGAACGGAATGGATAGTGTCTTGGAGGGAGGGTATAAGATAAACATCAACTAAAGCAAAACGAGAATAATGGAATGTAGTCGAATTAAGTCGGGTGATGCTGCGGGAATTAGACTAGGAAATGAGACACTAGTAAATGAGTTTTGCTATTTGGGGAGCAAAATAATTGATGATGGTCGAAGTAGAGAGGATATAAAATGTAGACTGGCAATGGCAAGGAAAGCGTTTGTGAAGAAGAGAAATTTGTTAACATCGAGTATAGATTTAAGTGTCAGGACGTCGTTTCTGAAAGTATTTGTATGGAGTGTAGCCATGTATGGAAGTGAGACGTGGACGATAAATAGTTTGGCTAGGAAGAGAATAGAAGCTTTTGAAATGTGGAGCTACAGAAGAATGCTGAAGATTAAATGGGTAGATCACATAACTAATGAGGAGGCTTTGAATAGGATTGGGTAGAAGAGGAGTTTGTGGCACAGCTTGACAAGAAGAAGGGATCGGTTGGTAGGACATGGTCTGAGGCATCAAGGGATCACCAATTTAGTATTGGAGGGCAGCCGTGGAGGGTAAAAATTGTAGAGGGAGACCAAGACACTAAACAGATCCAGAAGGATGTAGGCTGCAGTACGTATTGGGAGATGATGAAGTTTGCACAGGATACAGTAGCATGGAGAGCTGCATCAAACCAGTCTCAGGACTGAAGACCACAGCAACAACAACAACAGCAACTATTAGGACTGTAAGTAAGGCAAAAAGTGAAAATGAAATTGCGGAATAGGGACTTGACCCTACGAGCCCCTTTTTACCGTTCTGTACTCTTTTGGAGCGCCAATAGCACCCGGGAAACTTCTCGTACTCAGATGGAACATGTCTCGCTCGACCCACGCCAAATGCACTCTTTCTAAACGCTAAGCCACCTGGAACAACAGTTTCTGTCACTTTCATTTCTGGCCCTACATATAATAAATGTGGACAAAATCGTTGGTTATTAGGAGGCTCGGTCACCTGGTAAGAGAGTCCACTCAGACTGCCCCTCGAATAAAAATGTGACACTGTTGAAGTGTTAGAGTGGACGCTCAACTTTAGTCCACGTCTATAAAATTTTCTAATCGTATTGTGAAGATTACTATGAGATCAGCTACGCTTAAAATGAATGTAAATATCAAACTTTATTCATTCATATAAATAGGCCCTTGTTATGGTTAAGTTACAAGAACAAGCTAAAAATATTAGCCTCATTGTTTAAGTTGTTAGAGAGTGAGAGCCGTTGTCGACGCGACTGAATACACCCGTCAACCGTGCAGACTCATATTTGTACTGCGACAGCAGAATTTATACACAATTGCAGTTCGCGTATCTAATGCTTTCCCGGGGGGGGGGGGGGGGAGGGGGGGGAGGGGGCCAGCAATAATTTTAGTTTTAGAACAGCTGTCTGAAGATAAATCTGTGTATTCGAAACTGACAACGGCACTACGTGAGTAAATAAATATTTTTAACAGTGGCTAGTTGATGTCTTCTTTGGGACAATCAACTTGTACTTTGTGAAGTCAGTTTTCAACAAGTTCCATTAATACTGTCGTGACTGTGGAATAGCATATGCTGATGGAGAATGACTCCTACGTGACTATATGATTATCAAATGACAGCCTCACCAAGGGAGTCACAGAGCATAGAAGTGGACGACTCCAGAATGAGATTTTCACTCTGCAGCGGAGTGTGCGCTGATATGAAACTTACTGGCAGATTAAAACTGTGTGCCGGACCGAGATTCGAACTCGGGACCTTTGCCTTTCGCGGGCAAGTGCTCTACCAACTGAACTACCCTAGCACCACTCACGCCCCGTCCTCACAGCTTTACTTCTTTACAGAAGCTCTCCTGCGAACCAGAGACGAGAGACGAGAGACGAGAGACGAGATACTGGCAGAAGTAAAGCTGTTGGGACGGGGCGTGAGTCGTGCTAGGGTAGCTCAGTTGGTAGAGCACTTGCTCGCGAAAGGCAAAGGTCCCGAGTTAGAGTCTCGGTCCGGCACACAGTTTTAATCTGCCAGTAAGCTTCCAAACAATAGTGTCTAGAAATTTTCTTTTTTGCACAACTTCAAACAAAATGATCATTTCCTTTTGCGGTACAACAAAGAGAATTATAGTTGGGACACGTAGTCGAAACTGAGTACGTTATGACAAATGTTTAATCACCATCAACAGTACCACGTGCCCTCACTTCATGGGACACTGTAAAGATGTTTGGAACTTTATCCAGGACACGGGCGCAAAATCTGGTGGTCAGGGGATTTTACGTCACCACCCCTCCAGTCCCCTCCTCCATGAAAGCAAAGAGGAAAATTGTAAACAGCTTGAAGCAAAATTGGGTCGTCATCTACCCAAATACTGGCCACACCCGATGTTGCTAAACTTCGGAAATTTGATGGAAACTGGTATATCCACTAAAGCATGGCTAGTGACAGAAAGTTATAGAAGCTCTTGGATGCACAGTCCAATCTGAGTAAATAAATGAAATTTCTGGGGCAAAATTCAAACGAAGTAATTACGTATGTTAAATGATCACTTTTAGGCTATGTCAAGCTAAGAAGTTTCTTGATCACTCGATGGCTTGGTCCAAACATCGAAGATACTTTATCACTGTGTCCAAACAAAGAAATCAAATTTTCACTTTGAGGCGAGTTCCAAGTTCACGCTGGTTGATGGCCAGAGTGTTGACTCCACAATGAGTGGCTGGACAGCAGATGGCTGTAGTATACTAGTTCTTACAACTGGAACTCCCTGCACTGGCTGTGTAACAGAAATTCAGAGAGATATGAATAGGATGTAATGAACTCTGAACTCTCTCTGCGAATAGGACCGGCTAACTGGCAGATAAGTCTTTTAACTACTGGGGCTGTAGCAGGCTGTGTGTCTCAGTCACCTGTGGACACTAGATCAGTGTAAGAAAATTGTGTGGAGACTCTAGCGTCACCGATGGCGATGTTGGCCCGTCTGATCTGTGTGGAGCCTTTCACAAACCTGCCAGCAAACATCATGTTGACGTACAGCTAGCGCCTATAACGTTAGGCAACCCAATGGACCTGGCTGTATTGCAGCTGAACTGATGCCTCAGAGGTGTCTCACATATGGGACCGGCGTAACGCCTCTTAGAGTTCTGTGACGTCACTAAAACACTTGAAGAACTCTAGCTGTTTACCCGAAAATAGAGGGAACTTTCACCTGCTCGCTGTAGGCAGCAGCGGCGTGAGAGCAATGGCTTGTGGTGGCTTGCACCTGGTGGTGGCCTTCATGCGCGTGCCCGGTTGCTACATTCTTCATAATTTTACATTACCATTTGCGCGCGCACACACACACACACACACACACACACACACACACACACACACACACACACACACACACGAGTTTATTACGAATACCAGTCAGCTGCAACTGCTCTTTAAGTGCTTTTTATTATATAAATCATTCACGATGAGCCCATTTCGCATAATGTCGTTGTCAGGTGCTATGCAAATACGTAAGTAAGCGATGCTCTTACTATAATGATATGTAATTACGATCAGAAAAGTTATAATACATCGTTAGGTGCTTTTACCTTACATGTAACATCGTTGTTGCCATGCCCCGTCTTCTTTAAGAATAAAAAATTATAACTTTTCTAGTCATAGTTACAGACCATTATATTAAGACCATCGTTTACTTATGTATTTACTGAACGTCTGATGATGGCAGTATGCCGAAATCGGCTCATCGTGAATGACTTATAAAATAGAAACCTTTTAAAGAGCAACGTATCTGGCTGATATTCATAATAAAAAGGCGAGTTTAGTTTGAATGGACATTTCAACACACCGTTTGAAAACCAAAAATAATGCTAACATGTATATAAAACCATAAAATACAGTAAAATTATCATGCAGTGCAACTGCTTCATCGCGTACCATTACTTAGTTTATGATCAAAATGGTTAATAGTCCGAGCTCTTTGAGCCAGACTCTTTCTGAATTGCTCAAATCTTTGGCATCTGTGTCGTAAGCCTAATTCTTCATACATCCCTACTTTACGTTGAAGGGAGCGTTCGCTCTTTTGTTTCAATGACTGTAATTCACATAAATTTTCTCTCGCTCTGCTCTTGTCCTGCGCTTATCTGTTAACGAAATGTTAAGTTTGTCAGCATCGCGAATTCCTGTCAAGAAGTCATTACGACATCCTCTTGTTCTTTTCCATCAGCAGTACATAACTCTGTTGCAGCAAGTTGAATCATGCCAAGTTTGTGTATTACTAAACACAATGTGTGTCCATGCGAGTTGTTTCCGTTGTTTCAGGATAAGGAAATTGTTTCACTTGGTTTTAGAGCAGAAATTCCCCCTTTAGCCACAGTGTGGCCATTGTACTTACGGGATACGGCACCATCACCAGTGTATGTCATAAAGGCAACAGCGATTAGTAGTTAAACATATTCAAGTCCCATTTTGTCTATTTTTAATCAGAAAAACAGATTAAGATCACTAGTTTACCGTCGCATCACCCCATACTAGCAAACACAAACACAGCCGGCCCCTCACATTTACCACGGTCTCCGCTGCATTTTTCCTGACCTGTATTACGGGATGGAGAATTACAGGATTTGATAGGTGAAGGGTGTACAAGGATGCACTAAAAGAGGCAACTATTGGGGTAGCAAAGTACTTGCGGAATTCACATAGGCGATGTTTGTCATCTGATGAACGCTCGTCAGTCAGTACACAGAGAGATCAGATCACCGTAAGAAAAAGATACTTCGAACGTCAAAATTTGTAACGGCGAATTGTCAAAGCATTCGTAACAAAGTCCCTGAATGTATAATCCTTCAAGAACTATTGCGCTCAAATTATGCTCGGAACAGACAGCTGGATAAAACCTGAAGCAGAAGCCTCCGAAATATTTAGCGATGCGTGGAACCTATATCGAAAAGCCAGGTTAGACGCAATAGGACTGGCAGTATTCATTGCAATCGACAACAATATTGTGTCTCTCCAAATTGAGTAAATGTGGATTTACCTGGATGCGACTAACTAGCCTAGTTGCACCCAAGCTAATCATCGGATGTTTTACCGACCACCTGATTCCTTCTCAAAGAAAGTTTACACTGAATAGTGCGTAAGTACCTCGATCATGCGACATTACGTATTTGTGGGCGACTTTAAACTGTGAAGTATAGACAGACATCTATAGATTCACTGCATGTGGTACAGACAGTCTTGTGTAGTAAAAAAAAAAATGTCTTGAGCAGCTACTTCGACAACCCACATGCAATGGAAGTTTTGTGAACCTTTTAACTACAAACAGGACTGGCGCTGTCGACAGTGTTAGTACAGAGACTGGGATCACTGATTACGTCGTCATAGCGACGATGATTGCCGAAGTCAACAAAACTGCAAAGAAGGCTAGGAGAATTTTTATGCTGGAAAGGGCAGATAAGCAGTTGTAACAATCCACCTTAGACAATAAATGGACATTACTTAGTTCAAATATTGTGCACTAGAGGAATTAGGGGCAAAGTTTAAACTAACCGTAAATTGCGGTTTGGAGAAGTATGTGCCGAGTAATTGGATTAAGTTCGGGAAAGACCTGCCGTGGGTTACTAACAGAATACGGAAAATGCTGAGATAATGGTTACGGTTGCATTCTTGGTTACAAAAGAAACCGTCAGAATGTCAAGAAGCAGGAGATAACAAATTCGTGCATCTGTGGAAAGATCGCTGAGCGAAACACACATCAACTTCAGCTATCATACGTTAGAGAAATATCTTGCGGAGAATCCCACAAAAACGCTGGGCAGTGTGAAGACTTCTATTCACTCACTTGTCCGGTGTAGCAATAGAGCAGAAAAGGATTTTACATAAAATCATTCACGCAGGAGGATCGTACAGACACACCACCGTTTAATAATCGCACAGACTTCAGTACGGAAGGCAAATAGGCATTCCTGGCGCCGAGAAACAATTGAAAGAGTTGAATACATATAAGTCGCCAGGTGCGGAATGAATCCCAGTTCGATGTTACAGAGAGTACTCTAAAGCACTGGGTGCTTACATAGCCCGCATTTATTACTAATCTCTCACCTTGCACGAAGTCCTAAGCTAATGGAAAAAGCGCAGCTGACTTCTGTATGTAAGGAGGGTAAAAAACCGACCCGCAAAATTACAGACCAGTATCCTTAACACGATTTGCTACACTATTTTAAATTCGAAAATAATAAATTTCCTCGCGACAGGAAACTTAGGTCCACAAAACAGCACGGATTCACAAAGCTTCCCCTTTTCGCACAGGATCACCTGCGAAGCACGGATGAAAACCAACAGGCAGATTCCATATTACTAGGTCTTGCCGAACGCATTTGACTCTATGCCCCATGAAGTATTAACGAAGGTTCAACCATACGGAACAGATTCTCAAGAATGTGAGTAGTTTAGAGATTCTGAAGTATTAGGACACAGTAGGTTGTCATGGACAGCGGGTGTTCTTCAGAGGCAAGGTTATCGTCAGGAGCGAAGACAACGGAGTGTGATACAGCCGCTCTTGTTGTCTATACACACACAAAATCTGACGGGTGGGTTGAGCAGCCACCTGCGGCTGTTTGCTGATGACGCTGTGGTGTGAGGGAAGGTGTCATCTTTCAGTGACTCTACGAGATAGACAAAATTTCTATTGGTGTGATGAATGACAGCTCGCTCGAGTTGTAGAAAAATTTAAGCTGATGCAGATAAGATGCGAAAACCAATATTGATTGAAGACAGTATTAATGGTGTACTACTTACACAGTCACGTTGATTAAATATCTATCCGTGAAACAAGCATGTAAGGTCAATTTTAGAGATAGCAAATGGTCGACTCAAGTTTACTGAGAGGAGTTTTTATGTGTTAGGGTTCAAAAACAACTAACGTCGTACGCGCTCATGTCAGTTCCTCAGAACACTAACACGAAAAAGGAGTTGGTAACGAACGACTACACGTTCAACACAATCGGATGGAGAAAAGAGACCTAAGGACAAGAACTTGCAATTGGAGAAAAGCCCAAAAAATACGCGGGAGAGACAACGACGGTTCCGAACTAAAGATTAAATGTCATCCGGCGTATTGCTGCGCCGCATAAAAGGTAAAATGCGGACGACAGCTCGCGAGTCATTCGCTAAAACGGCCGCTTAAAAAAAACGGGCATTCAGTCAGGAAATTCATTGTTAATTCCCGAACATATAAATCATCTAAGTATACCAGACAGCGCTCTACAAATTTCTAACACCTTGAGCATAGTGCATAATTTACGATCTATCTCTATGCGAATGGGAGTTTAAGAGCATTCTCGCAGTCTTACGATAAAATTAGAGACTGAAATGCTTCCCCACACTGTCTTTGATCAGCCCGCCCTGCAGCACCATTACCAATTTATTGTGATGATGACCAGGAGTTGACCGCTACATTCCACGTCTCGTGAAGAACGGAGCTTGCCGAGTTCTCATCCATCCAAGTGCGCAAGAGTTTCCCAGATGCACCCATGTCGAGGAGATTAGCACATCTTATCGGTGTATAGTAACAGATTTGAAAGCATTGTCATGAAATAGCACAGGGTTAAGAAGAACAGGAAATGGGTAATCTTTATGCATTATGGAGCTCCATCTATCTGGAGTTTGCAGCTTTTTACATAAATCAACTACGCTATCAACCCTAAAGTATTGTTCTAGAGTCCAAAGATCAGTACCTGGAAGATAATGGTAAGAGAGAACATAAACACTTGCACTTCTAAGGCTATAACGTTCCGCACTTAAAACAGGCTATAATGTTAGATCGCTTGAGTTTCCGACCTATCAGTTGTGTGGAATGAAGCACTGTTAATATACCAATGTAAGAAATATATTTCCAGAGCATGACTGAGCCATGTGCGGCTCGCGTTCATCCCGTTTATTGCTGGACAGTTTGACTTTACGGCGCCGCTGTCTCCTTTCTTGTTATTCGATTTACTGGCGTTACTAAGTTGGGGGTCTACTTTCCCGCGAGTGGCAGCAGCAGCGTTTATCGATAAGTGCACTGTCATACTACCTCTGGAGCGACCGCTAGTATTTTCGGGTCGTTGTCTGTCGGCAGTTCAGTCGGGACGGAGAGCCAGTCGGGAACAGAGCGCCAGTGAGGTGCGGACAGCCAGTACTCGCCGACCACTGGCGACACATATGAACTGTTCGACGGAAGAAGATTGGAGCGACAACGACCGATGGTTGGTCGCTCATTGGGCGACGTGTATTTGGTCTTTTGACCGTTTCTGGGCCTCATCAATAGGTCATCTTGCCAGACGTAGGGCGGTTCCCTCCCTGTGCAGAGACGTGGGGCCTGTGGGCAAGAGCTACCTCTGAATTGTTGGGTCCGAGCCAGAGTGCCTGTGTCGCCCTGTCTCCGAGTTCCGAACGGACATCGAGTTGAGTTGGACTGGAGCTGCAGTGAGCTCCGGACAGCCAAGACTCGCCCAACCGTTGCCGAAACACATAACTTGAGTAGGGACGACCTTGGATGGTCGTTCGGTCGGTCGTCCCATAGGACGACGTGTATTTGGTCGCCGACCACTTATGGAAACTCTGCATGTATCGACTTGTCATTTCTCCTTGTTGTTCCAAGGTGATTGGTTTTAGGATTGTCAGAGTTCTTGATGCAGGTGTTTACGTGGAACTGTGTGTAGTTTCTGTGATTTCCACTGAACAGATGAATACTTTCTGTGTGCTGGAGTAGCCTGTTGGTCGGTTGCGACAGAGCAGCGAGCGTGTGTTTTTCCTCGCCATGTGACGCTGTCTGGCATGGCGCGTAGTTTGACATATTTTTGAGTGGTTATTGTGCCTTGGCTGTATTTAGACGCCAATATTTGAAGACGTAGTGCTGCTGGTATCTTCATCATCGCAGATTTTTCCTTGTCGTGCTGCTGGCTGGGCGGAAGGGAATTGATTAGGTTGTTGGTCGGTCATTCAGCCGTCCCTGCATCGGGTTGCCACCCAGTTAGGTAGTATTACGCTTGGCTGCCTGTCTCACCTAAACTTATGTTAGAGTTTCCTCCCCAGGCCGACCCTTCGAACACTCCTGAGCACCACTGTTCTGTTATTATGGACTGTGATTTTCTTTCAGTCTCAACTACTGTGCGAGGCCTCCAGCCATATATTAATTTAGTTGGTTTTAATGTTCAGTATGTGGCCGTCAGCCGAACTTCTACATGAAATATTTTAAGATAAGGCCTTTAGTCGTCTTAAATTAAAGTTGAAAGGACATTTGTTTAAAACCTTTAAAAATTTTCTTACTGAAATTCTTGTTATCCAGGCCTTCAGCTGTGTGTATGCCTTAAGGCAATTTTAATAACTTGTGTTCGAGTCTTCAGCCGTATTGTTTCTGAATTGCATGTGTGATTAAGTGTTTTAGTAAAATAAAGTTTGTATGTTTGTGCAACCAACCATAACTGATCTTGGCCCCTTTCCACAACCATATCCTGATCCGCTCTGTCCTGTGATACCAGATTTCAATGACATTTCAATGACATGCATCCTTCTTGCAGGTTTCTCTATGATAAGCTATGGTAACAAACTGTAAAACACTGGCTTTGTGTGATACATGGACAATATAGCTTTCCAGAGATGTATACTGTCCACTGTGCACATCCGATTACGATACAGAAATTATACTAGGCCCACATCAGTTTATATAAAATGATCGTTAATAATTGGGAATACCTCTCAGAAGGAAACAGATAAATGCATAGCAGCAGGGTGTAGTATAGTAATGTACTCGATTGTATCCACCCACCTCCACATTTGGAGAGAGCAACCTCTGCTTTTTGTATGTATGTGTATATAAATGAGCCCAGGACCCAGTCTCCCCGCTGGTGAACCAAACTTCGAACATAGAGCACGTATTCGTACATAGACCATGATTGGTCCACCTGCGACCCCTATTCCAGATGTGATGTGTGGTGGATCTGCCTCCTAATATTAGCCCTGATATTTATAGTATGCACCAGATCCACACTTGAATACTAACTCGGAAGTGGTATATTGTGGATCTGCATCCCAACATCGCTTTGTACATTGTGTGTGGCAGATTCACCTTCAGACCCTACCCCATTGTGGATCCAATGACCAACATTGCTCCGGATATAACACATGGTGGATCCACACTTGAATGCTAACTCGGGTCTACTGCGGGTCCTGGGAGACTTCTGCAGCACATGTATATACAAGACATACAGAGGGGAGAGCATTTGCTCTTCAAATGTGGGGGTGGCTCGATACAACTGAGTACATTGCTATATTACACCCTGCGATCAGTGCATTTGGGCTAGGTGTTGGCAGCTGTGCTACATTTACAAGCAATTTTAGAACACAGAATGAGAGGTTTTATGATCATGTGGGTAGAAGAGACATAAAAATCGAAAGAACTGCGGAAAACAACTACACATTAAGGGAAAATACACTGAAATGCAGGGAAATTCAGGAAGTACTTGCGTGTCTTCTACTTGGCACAGAACAATTTGTACATGGGGCTAAGTAGGCGACAGCAAGAGGAATCCAGGAAACCGTCGACACTGAAGCGAACTAAAGCAGGGAAACAATCACTTTTTCTTCTGTTGAGGCGGCATTCATCTGTACGTATATTGAGGTAACAGTAATACACGCGAGTTGACGCTCTTCAGGAAGACAGAACCATTGGCCTCTAAACCTACGTGCATCTGCGTTAAAGGATAACAGCGAGTGGACGGGGTGGTCGATTGAGATGGAGCTGTAACGAGGTACGATTTAATGGCACACTGACGATGCACTCTAGAGAGGGATGGATATGTTGGCGCAGGAAATCTGACCATTTTTTTACACTGATCTGTCAGGATTCATCACTCGCATGACATACCGGCGTTAAATTCGAACACAACCGCTAGTTCTGTGTGGATCTTAGAGCACTGTCTACTTGCGATCATCAACAGTAAACCTCACGGTCATCAGAGGACTTCCATCTTACGTATGATGAACCGTGACTCATTCCTCTAAACGAACGAAGATTTATGCGATGTACTCCATTTCCCTGTCGCATGTTAAGTGTAAAGTCGATACCTCAGCTTCATAACTAAGTTAGCGATAGGTGTATGTGAGACACTGCAATCCCCGTGTATAGATCTGCTTGACACACGTGTTGGTTACAGAGTTAGTGACGGCAAGACTTGTAATTTCACATGTTGGATAGTATTATATAATATAATTAGAATAGATAACTAAAAGGTTAATTAGTCTCCTTATCCCAATGTAGTTAAAACCAAATATGTAGAAGATAAACAGTCAAGACGAACTAGTTCAAGAAGGAAAATCATTATAAAATATGTAACCATAAACCAGTAAGCACAAATACAAAATACGTGTAACGTCTTATTTTATAAGAATGATTCTGCTGCTACTGCTTACCTTGAAAGACAGGCTGCTTGGTGTACATGAGTGAAGTGTAATGGTGAAAGCATATTATTCTGAAAATGCGAAGATGTCAAGTTAAGCATGTGATTATCATGTTGTCATGAAAGGGTTAACACCCATATTTCTGTCTCTTTCAGGTATATGTAAAGATACTTTCGCTTTTTGGTGAGTGGGTATTTACCATAGATTAATAATTTACATTTTGATAAATAATGTATGCCGTGATATCTACATGGATACTCTGTAAACCACCAGAGGTTCCTGACAGACGGTACCCTGTTCCACTAGTCATTTCCCCTCCTATTCC
Organism: Schistocerca gregaria; assembly: GCF_023897955.1. Taxonomy (NCBI): domain Eukaryota; kingdom Metazoa; phylum Arthropoda; class Insecta; order Orthoptera; family Acrididae; genus Schistocerca; species Schistocerca gregaria. Next base: position 2,782,575 of record NC_064920.1, on the reverse strand, counting down.
AATGGCAAATATAGCGAGGGAAAAAGGACTATCTGTACTCCTCTATATGAGCCCTAATTTTTCGAATCTCATTTTCTTGTTCCTTCCATGCGATATATACTGGTGGCAGTAGAATCGCTAGGCAGTCAGCTTCAAATGCCAGTTCCCTAAATTTTCTCAGTAGTGTTTCTCGAATAGGACGTCGCCTCCCCTTCAGGGATTTTCATCTTAGATCCCGAAGCATCTCCATAATACTTTCGTGGTGTTCGAAACTGCCGGTAACAATTGGATCAGCCCACCACGGAGTTGCTTCAATGTCTTCCTTCAGTCCGACATGGCAAGTATCCCAAACACGCAGACACTCTAGCAGTACACAAGAATAGGTCGCACCAGCATCCTATATGTGGTCTCCTATATGGGTGAACCACTGTTTCCCAAAATTTTGTGTGTGTGTGTGTGTGTGTGTGTGTGTGTGTGTGTGTGTGTGTGTGTGTGTGTGTGTGCACACGCGCGTGTAAAATGGTGAGTGAGCGGCAGGGGGGGGGGGGGGGGGGGAGCTGTGAATGTATTGAAATTGTCACTCCATCTATACAATACAAAATGTCTACAGATTAAGAAAACAATGAACATTATTACAGGTCATATATTTATGATGTCATAACTGAGCACTTGCAGCTTGTATTGAAAAACATATTTTACATGTGAATAACATTTTTATGCAGTGGGCAATATTGAACATGTTATGTGATTAAATATACAGTATCAAAGTACTGGAAGTTACATTGTAGAAGTTTGTGAGATAAAGGACATGAAAGTCTTAAAACTTAATTTTGTCTAGAAATATGCATCATTGTGGTGGTTTGTGGGTATGTTGCTGGTTCATAGTATTATGTCAAGCTTAAAAGTGGGAATGTGATAAACTATAACTGATCATTTAGAACCAGCTGCGAATTTTGAGCTAAATGTCTGTTTATCTAAACGATTCCAAATAGGCTTCATTTTCTTCCTTTGTTTACTACATGTTGTTCTTCTGTATGAATTTGGTATTTGTCCTTCAGCACATGTTTGGCAAAGGTGTAGTCTGGCTTATACAATCTCCAGGTGTGTTTGTGTTCAATCAGCTTTGTTGTTGTGGTCCTGGCTGTGTGACCAATATACAGTTCATTGCAGTCATTGGAAGTGATTTTGTGATTGCCACTGTTATTTTATAAATCTGTTAGTTTACAATAAAAATTATTTTGTTGCAGAGTAAATGAAAAGTACTCAGTTCAACAGTGTCTCGTAAGAAAGTCCATTTAACCTGTAACATAGTGTTTTTTAATTACTTATTGTGCTTAACATTGTCTATTGTTTAAAGCGTATTTTCAACATTAAGAACCAAGTCTGATGCAGAACACTATATGCAAGTTTGGTTACCTAAGAACCAGTGCCCCTTCCTGACACTAGTGTGTTGTTTGCTAAAGATGGCCTAATAAGCTAAAAACTAGTTCGAAATAAACAAACAGTAGAACAAAAACAATGTACTTGTTATTCAGCATTACATGTGGAATTGTACTAGCAAGAAGTAAAGAAATAATCCATAAATAAAAATTAATCTTTCATGTGTTACATAAGTCAAATTATTCTGAAAGCCTTGGACGTTTTCCTTATAAATGCCACTTAATATCTGTAATTAAATGACTTTATTCATGTTGCCAGAGAAGACAATGTTTCAATAGCTGCGTTTGAAAACGACGAAATATTCTCTGAATTTTTGTAATTTCTTCGTCAAATTTCTTTAATAAACTCATCTTCTCCTCCCAGAATAATTTCTCCTTTTACACTGCTTGTGTAAACAAATGCAATTATTAGACGATAATTGAATTAACTGGGAATGGTCTAAGTGTATTTATTTTAAGACTAATTACCGCAATATTGCATCTGACAGACTGCATGTTTGGGTTCTTGAAAGTCATTTTAACACTTTCTGGAAAAATGGCTTGCTGACAAGCAATTAGCAGTCATTCTGTCTCATGCACATTGCTACTAATGGTATCAAACCTTTTCAGAACCTGTAGTTATTTCATTATAGAGTTCGATGCACAAGCATGAATAAAGTTGGTGTTCCTGTAATTATATTCATGAAGCCTTGAATTGTGAATTGCGAGCTCATTATTCCAGCAGACACTACTTGGCTACATACTCCCTTTCTCAAGACAACTTCCTTTGCCAATTCAGTCCTCCTCAGTTGGAGCCATTATTTGGCTGTCTTGCCAGAAGGAAAATAATCGCTTGTTAGTAGAATATTGATGAGAGTTCTCGACCAAAGAGCATTTTCGATTAAAAATTCCAAAATATAGGCCAAGATTCTAATTTAGCAGTATCCACCAACCAAAAAGTTTTTGTAGGTACCTACAAAACGAAATTTTCATTTCAAAATGCCCTATTTCAAAAAAAAAAAACTTGAATTATAGTTAAGGAAACTTAATTTAATTTCAATTTAATTAAAATATACATCAATTTTAAAATTTATTCAACTTCAGTAACATGAATTGGACAATTTTATTTTGTTTTTTTACATTGATAAATTAAATGTAATCCAACAATTTTGTGTAATTTACCACAATCATTTGTAAAGATTTTAGTATAACATTGTGAAAGAGCAATTTTATATTTATCACATAAAAAGATTTAATTATATTCATATAATTATCAGCAAATTTAGTTGCTAAAATTTCAGATTTTAAAATTATGTAAGATCAATGTGATTTTCAGTTCTGATAATTCAGTGAACACTTCTGCACAACCATTACTGTAATTGTTAAGTTCAGTTAATAGATTTTCAATGTTACCATTTACACTTATTTGTTTTGAGTTCACTAATATAAAAAAAGTTAAAATCTGAAAAGTTTAAATTTTCAAAAATTAATCATCTCTATTTTTCTGGAAATAATTCAAAAGCAAATAAAAACAAAAAGTTAAAATTTCTTTAATTTTTCTAGTTTTTTATTCATTTATGTAGTTGGATATTCTCAGAAGGCTTTCTGTGTTGTGAATAATAAGTTAAATTCTCTTTACCACACGTAGTAACACATGTAATTGTATCTGTGTAATGCACATTATTTCATTGCCTTTTATTGAGTAGTTACAACATCCATTCTGCTGGACATGTAAATTACACAGATACACTAACTTTGAACAAAACTGAAAGGACCTTCTCTTACATCATTATTTAATTGGGTTAGTCTTTTAAAATCTGTAAAAGAACCATAATATTTTAAGAAGATACTTCGTGGATCAAGATCACTTCTTGATGAAAAACTTCATTTCTTCCATTTTTAACATACATATTTTGTAATTTAATGGGATCGAATAAAGAAGAATCATTTAATTGATAATGCTTTAGATTAGTTGGAAACCAACAAAAATAAACTAATGCATATCACATTTGGTCGAATTGTAATAAGTAGTAATTTGTAGGTCAAAACTTAATTTTCTCTGTAACCCAACAGATTTATGAATTTGGAGTTCAAAGAAAGAAAATGGAATTTTTGGATTTTGAAGTCTTTTGTTCCACTTAAAGAGAGTATCCTGTTTCATATTTGTCAACAGGAACATGAATTTCCGTATTTTTACAACAATTTAACCTTCTTTTGGCAGAATTATCATTATCAGTAGTCAACTGAAGAAGAGAATCTTGTTGATCTTTGTATGCAAGCGTTTCCTCATTACTAGAAAAAGTTGCTGCCACAGTAGTTAGAGGAATAGTGTATGGAAATTTACCTAAACAACTAGTTAAAGGTTTGGGAATAAATAATCTTTACCACAATATTGAGAGAATGCATAAATTTGATGAAATAATTTGTGGATATTTATGTATTTATCTTAAACCTATTATTATTTAATTATAAGATTAATGATATTTTGAATGTAATAAATGGTCTTTTTGAGGAAAAAAATCAATAACCATTTTCAATCACTATAACCTAAAATTAATAATGAATTAATACTAAAAATCAAAAATTTTCTATCATCAGTAGATTCATAAATAGTTAACGTAATTCAACAAGTTAGTAACAACAAAGTAACTATATCTTATATTTGTTTTAAAGATAGAACTGTGAATATGAATGATCCAATATATGCAAAAGATGTAGTGAACAAACATACTTTCAGAATACATTATCAAACCTTCTTACAAAACCTGAATATACAGGTCTTGTAACACAGTTGAACTATTACATTACTAAATGAGGACTAAGTAAATACTGTACAGAAAAGGATACTGAAGAAGTTATTTCAAAAATAGATTTAACTCCATATATAAATGAATTGTAAAACTTAATTTTAAAGTTTATGATAAGTTATTGAAAATAATGTAATTTCAAAGAAAATGATTTTCTACTCCCCCATTAACCATGGACATTGCTGTTGGTGAGGAGGCTTGTGTGCTTCAACGATACAGATAGCCATACCATAGGTGCAACCACAACGGAGGGGTATCTATTGAGAGGCCAGACAAACGTGAGGTTCCTGAAGAGGGGCAGCAGCCTTTTCAGTAGTTGCAAGGGCAACAGTCTGGATGATTGACTGATCTGCTCCTGTAACACTAACCAAAACGGCCTTGCTGTTTTGGTACTGCGAACAACTGAAACCAAGGGGAAACTACATCCATAGTTTTTTCCGGCGGCATTCAGCTTTACTGTATGATTAAATGACAATGGCGTCCTCTTGGGTAAAATATTACGGAGGTAAAGTAGTCCCCCATTCTGATTTCCGGTGGGGACTACTCAAGAGGATGTCGTTACCAGGAGAAAAAACTGGCGTTCTACGGATCGGAGCGTGGAATGTCAGATCCCTTAATCGGGCAGGTAGGTTAGAAAATTTTAAAAGGGAAATGGATAGGTTAAAGTTAGATATAGTGGGAATTAGTGAAGTTCGGTGGCAGGAGGAACAAGACTTTTGGTCAGGCAGTTACAGAGTTATAAATACAAAATCAAATAGGGGAAATGCAGGAGTAGATTTAATAATGAATAAAAAAATAGGAGTGTGGGTAAGCTACTACAAACAGCATAGTGAACGCATTATTGTGGCCAAGATAGATATGAAGTCCATGCCTACTACAGTACTACAAGTTTATATACCAACTAGCTCTGCAGAGGATGCAGAAATTGATGAACTCTATCATGAGATAAAAGAAATTATTGAGGGAGTGAAGGGAGATGAAAATTTAATAGTCATGGGTGACTGGAATTCGACAGTAGGAAAAGGGAGAGAAGGAAACGTAGTAGGTGAATATGGATTGGGTCTCAGGAATGAAAGAGGCAGCCGCTTGTTAGAATTTTGCACAGAGCATAACTTAATCATGTCTAACACTTGGTTCAAGAATCATGAAAGAAGGTTGTATACATGGAAGAACCCTGGAGATGCTAAAAGGTTTCAGATAGACTATATAATGATAAGACAGAGATTTAGGAACCAGGTTTTAAATTGTAAGACATTTCCAGGGGCAGATGTGGACTCTGACCACAATCTATTGGTTATGAACTGTAGATTAAAACTGAAGAAACGGCAAAAAGGTGGGAATTTAAGGAGATGGGACCTGGATAAACAGAAAGAACCAGAGGTTGTACAGAGTTTCAGGTAGAGCGTAAGGGAACAATTGACAGGAATGGGGGAAAGCAATACAGTAGAAGAAGAATGAAATAGTAAAGACAGCAGGTAGGTAAAAAGACGAGGGCTTGTGGAACGCAGTGGGTAACAGAAGAGATACTGAATTTAATTGATGAAAGAAGAAAATATAAAAATGCAACAAGTGAAGCAGGCAAAAAGGAATACTAACATCTCAAAAATGATATCTACAGGAAGTGCAAAATGGCTAAGCAGGGATGGCCAGAGGACAAATACAAGGATGTAGAAGGCTTATCTCACTAGGGGTGAGATAGATACTGCCTACAGGAAAATTAAAGAGACCTTTGGAGAAAAGAGAAACAATTGCATAAATATCAAAAGCTCAGATGGAAACCTATTTCTAAGCAAAGAAGAGAAAGCAGAAAGGTGGAAGGAGTATATAGAGGGTCTATACAGGGGCGGTGTTCTTGAGGACAATATTATGCAAATGGAAGAGGATGTAGATGAAGATGAAATGGGAGATACAATACTGCGGGAGGAATTTGACAGAGCACTGAAAGACCTGAGTCGAAACAAGGCCCCGGGAGTAGACAACATTCCATTACAACTACTGACGGCCTTGGGAGAGCCAGTCCTGACAAAACTCTACCATCTGGTGAGCAAGATGTATGAGACAGGCGAAATACCCTCAGACTTCAAGAAGAATATAATAATTCCAATCCCAAAGAAAGCAGGCGTTGACAGATGTGAAAATTACCCAACCATCAGTTTAATAAGTCACGGCTGCAAAATACTAACGCGAATTCTTTACAGACGAATGGAAAAAATGGTAGAAGCCGACCTCGGGGAAGATCAGTTTGGATTCCGTAGAAATGTTGGAACACATGAGGCAATACTGACCCTACTACTTATCTGAGAAGAAAGATTAAGGAAAGGCAAACCTACGTTTCTAACTTTTGTAGAGTTTCAAATTCTTATGTGGAAGGGTAAAATACAGGGAGCGAGAAGCTATGTACAATTTGTACAGAAACCAGATGGCAGTTGTAAGAGTTGAGGGACATGAAAGGGAAGCAGTCATTGGGAAGGGAGTCAGACAGGGTTGTAGCCTCTGCCCGATGCTATTCAATCTGTATATTTAGCAAGCAGTAAAGGAAACCAAAGAAAAGTTCGAAGGAGGTATTATAATCCATGGAGAAGAAATAAAAACTATGAGATTCGCCAATGACATTGTAATTCTATCACAGACAGCAAAGGACTTGGAAGAGCAGTTGAACGGAATGGACAGTGTCTTGAAAGGAGGATATAAGATAAACATCAATAAAAGCAAAACGAGAATAATGGAATGTAGTCGAATTAAGTCGGGTGATGCTGAGGGAATTAGATTAGGAAATGAGACAAAGTAGTAAAGGAGTTTTGCTATTTGGGGAGCAAAATAACTGATGATGGTCGAAGTAGAGAGGATATAAAATGTAGACTGCCAATGGCAAGGAAAGCGTTTCTGAAGAAGAGATATTTGTTAACATCGAGTATAGATTTAAGTGTCAGGAAGTCGTTTCTTAAAGTATTTGTATGGAGTGTAGCCATGTATGGAAGTGAAACATGGACAATAAATAGTTTAGACAAAAGAGAATAGAAGCTTTCGAAATGTGGAGCTACAGAAGAATGCTGAATATTAAATGGGTAGATCACATGAATAGGAACTGCTTAAAACTAATTTTCCAGAGATTTATCTTGTTGAAAAAGTTTTAAACGAGAAAAGTAATAAAGTATATGTTATATAGTTATGTATTGGTAATTCTCTCAATAGTTGGATACAAAGAAGTAATGTAATTTTTTAAAATGTTCATAAAATTTTTTATACATATGGAGTAGGTTATTCAAAATTTAAATATTATGGTGTTGAATATAATATTCATTATGCTTACTTTATCAAAGGACATAGTCCATATTGATATTCAAATCTAGGTGAACAAAAACGACTTAATATCGTAATCATTAGTGGGTTTTAAATCTGAGTTGATGGAATAAAATATGGAATTTAATGAATTTTGGTTATAAGATTTGCATAAAAAATTTTAACATTTTTAACTAAAGTTTTATATTGAAAAAGTATTTGGAAATTTAGCTTTATATACTGAGAAACGTTTTCTATATTAACTATATTGTAATACAATTGTTTTCAAGAATAATTATGTAATTTATTGAAATAATTTCGGTTGCAATTAAATCGTATAGTTTCTTTCATTTGTTGATATAAATGTACTGAATTTGGTATATAGTTAATTCTTATATTTTCTTCAAAGTTTAAATGCTATTCCTGAATATAATTTTTTGAATTTGTACATTTCCAAATTGTGTTAAAATAACATAATATTCATACTTGAAATAATGTACTCTGAAAATAACAAAAGTTTATCTTTAATTTGGATCACTTAATTGAGAAACTATGTGTTGTAATGTATTTATTTCTACATACATTTCGTTTATTATTCCAACTGCATCACGATTTACTTCTATGATATCATCTATACTTTCATTTTTCTTTTTATTTAAATTTTTTCAAGTGTGTTATTTTCTCTTTGAGTTCATATTCATCGTGATTTCTAATGGGTGGCAAAACATCTGCATTCTTGAAAATTTTCTCCAATATGTAATTGTGAATTGGTAACTAAAGAAAATAAACCTGATTGAAATTTTCATATGTTCTACAATTTCTTTCTTCATCTCAAGAATGTGAAATCCAAAAACATCACAAACTTAATTTTCTTAACACGAAAGAAACCTGTTTTTCATTACAAAAACAATATATTATCAAAAATTTGGATGTTCCTTTTGAAATTTGTTTTTAGAATTAATTTGGAAGACATCAAAAACTGATGTATTAGTAAAAAATAATATTAAAACCTAATTATTTAATCTTAACTGTTTGATTCTCATAAGAAATCATTTTTAGCATCTTTTATTTTAGTTGTATTATTTTATAATGACCATATGGAAATCTATTCATTCCATCTTGTAATAGAAAACATTTATCATCAGAACTTAGAACAATTTTATTACACTGAACTTTATGCAATTTGTGTTTAAATGATCTAATTAAATACATGTTTCTGTTTTTTTTATTTTGCTAGTTGAACATAATCTAAAGTAATTTTATTTTTCACGGCAGATTTTCTAACTCCTTTAGTTTTTGTGTCTTCTTTATCACCAACTTTGGAAGCATACATTTTCGATCTTAAACTAACATATTGTATCATAACTTTTCCACAATTTTCATCTTTCATTTCTCTTCAACCTTTCTTAGTTACTTGGCAAATTCCAGAAATATGGCTGAGTCTGTGGGCAGTCCCTGTGCAGTGTCAGAGCATGTGTGGAGCTGTTTGATCCCATCGAGCTTCATGATTCATAAACCCAGGACATGAAATGTGAGTGGTGTCTTAAGTACCCAAGCCACGTCTGTGTTGTGTCATTTGTTTCGGTGGTTCGCTATTGGGGAGCTTTTCCTGTGAACAATACTGAGTGGTTGTAGTGGTGAAATCGAGACGCCATGCAGTGGAATTGACTATATTGGTTGACTACAATCCAAGTGCACCGTCAGAATTTTCTACCTTGTGGCCATTAGGGATCCAATTACCTGCCCTGCCCACTAAAGTAATTTCAGGCAGTTTCCTTTCTTCACCTGTTGTCACTGTCCAACACAGTGTGTAGTTTTGACAGCTTAATACTTATTTGATTGTGGATAATCACTTCCATAGCAATTTGGTCTTTGAGCTTTCATGTACCGATTGGTGGCTAGCAAGTCGTTTGGACGATCAGTCTGTGCCAAAATGAAAACATCAGATTTATTATATAATTTTGTATACACATCGAAATATTTAAAACTGAATTTTTTCGAACCGTTTTTGCTCATTTTTAACCTTCATTAGATATATTATCTTTATCAAGTCTTGACTAAAAAATTGTTTCTTGGTTAATCTAGTTTCTTGCTATTATTCTTCAGAATCAATATATTCATATGAATAATCTTATTGTTCACATTCATAATCTTTTGCTATTTCTCTAAGTTGTTCATTTGTAAGGTTTAGAAGTTAATTTATTAATACTTGAAGACATAAATTCAAATTTATCCAAATCTCTTACTGTTAAGCCATCTTCAATATATTTACTAAAAGAAATATATTTTTGTTTATTATTTGGAATAGCATCAGTATCTTCATTATCTATTGATAATTCATTGATAAATAAATGAAGATCATATTTTTTTACATTGTGAACAGAAACTGGAAAAAACTGAATTTTGGTAATTAAGATTACACTCTGCATGTGCAACTCCTCGATATTTTCCTGTTAAAAGGCAATGATATCTTACCTTCTTTTCTCTAAACGTTATTTCTTTTTCACAAATTAAACAAGTTTCTGATTATTTAATATTGATTACATCTTGTTCAGTAATTATCATTGCAATATTTTGTCTATATACTTCAGCAATTTTTCTAGATTCTTCTTTTAACATTTCAACTAACTTTGTTGCATCGACATTACCAATATATGTAACAGGATTTTCATAACCACAATTAAAATATTTAAATAATAACTGAACGAAAATGGTAAATACTTTAGATATTTGTTAATATTAGGTTTTTCAGGATTTTGTGGCAAATTTTAATATGCTGTAATAAAAATCCAAAACTGTATTAATTACATATGGTACCTTTAATGAATACTATAATTTTGAAATTCAATTTTTCACCTTTTACAGGTATATATATTTTCACTTCTTTACGTTTTTTACAATTGTTTTCGTGATTGCATTTCTTGTGAATCAAAATATATTAAAAACTATCACACAGATACATTTTTCCATTGTGTTGTATGCGTATGGTAAAGGGGGCATACAAACATTTTTTTCTTCATTGATTTCATATGCATAAACATTAACTTAAATATTTCATTTCTTTTCAAATTTTGGGATATCTGTTGACTGAACAGGAAAATTAATTTTCTCTTTTTAAATTTTTTCTTCTAATTCTAATCCAATATTTTTATAATTATTAACTGTTTCTACATGATCGTTTGCTGAATATAAAGCCAATTTTATTGAATAAAGAAAACATTTTTTACCTGTGTTTTGATGTCAACTGCCATTTTTTATCTCTAATTACTTTTGGTAAGTCGATATAAGAAGAACCAAAAATTGGATTGTGTCTATTAACAATTAATTTTAAAATGTCTATACAAAATAAATGTCAGCTAAAACTTTTCCTTTACATTTCTTCCATTTCAGTTAAAAGTTTATCATTGATTTTTTATAATAATCTAAATCTGTTATCAATAAAACTTGATTAGTTGTTTTAAAATTAAAGTCAAGTATTTCATCTTGTTTTTTTCAGTTACAAGAAAATATCATGTGATCTTTAATCACTCTTCTTTGTATTAAATATTCCTTAGCTTGGTGATTATTTCTGCTTTAATATGATTAAAAAATTCTTGGGGTTCTACAATATTATCATTATTGTCTTTTCTGTAAGTTAATGTTCTTGATTTAAAAGCTGAAGTTTTTCTTTAAATTCGTTTAGTGGATTTGAAAAAATACTTCATTGTCTAGTAAATTGAAACATGGTAAATTTTTCTGTTAAGTTTTTGTTTAATTTCTTCATATTTATCTAATAGAAGCTACTGAAAATAAATCTCAATATCATTATTATTAATGTTAGTCTTAATTTATTGACAAGAGCTATTAATTAATGTGGACCATGATTAGAATAATTTTTTAATTTTTCATTTTACAAATTTTACGAAGATCTGAAGACTTTTTTCTGAAATCATAAGTGGCACTAATTTTATCTTCAGTTTTTTGTTTATGAACGATTGTCTTATTCTAAGTTTAGAATAATTTCTTTTACAATTCTTATGAAGCTCTTTTTAAGAGCTTCTTCATTTAGTTATCATTAGTATTGTTATTAATATCGTCAATAGGATTTACAATTGGCTTCATTAATTTTTGCTTATTAAGTTTGGACTAAGTCTTGTTAAATTCTGTTTTACAAATTGATCAAAGCTCTTTTGTAGTTTTATATTTTCGTTCTCTCTTCTTGATTTCCATGAGACATTGTCCAATTAAATTTAAATAACCATTTTCTTTACAACAATTTTGTAAATCTAATGCAATTTATACTTTTCTTTACCATAATTTTCTAAGTTTTTAAAATGGCTCAAATTTGTTGTTCATTTTCATTTTTTGTATTTATACAGAATGAAAATTGATTTTTATTTTGTTAAAATGTACCTATGAGTTTTTATAAAATTAAATTTCAATCAATGGTATAGGCAAACGGTTTGATGGTTCTTATTTATAAAGAATAACATTTACAGATTTCGTAATTTTTAATGAGAAAATGACCATTTTGTTTTTCACTATAGGCAAATGATGTTTGAAATTTACTAGATTTATAAAATTTTAAATGAGAAAATGAGATTTTTTCTGGTATAGAAAAATGAAATTTGATTAATAAAAACTGCAAAACTTGATTCTTGGTTTATATCCTGGAGTTAGAATCCAAAATGCTTTATGGTCCACAATTCTCAGCAATATGCTATTCATATTAATTTCTATTTGAGAAGGGAAAGGAACCTCTGTACCTAAATAATTTTCTGCTCTAACACCTGACTATCCGCCAAATATTTAGGCTCCTTATAAGCAACCTGAATATCACACAGCTGATCATGTGGTCCATCAGAGTCTGCACCTGTGGTTGGAAAAGGGGGGGGGGGGTGGAAGATGAACACCATCTTTAACTACACCAAGCATGGAAAAGCTTGCGGAACCTGTGGTTCTCACCTCCCCAAGTGCATTCATTGTGATGTGGGCCAGCTCGTCCAACACAACTTGCAAACACTTGCTCACATCAGTCGTATTGCCTTCATTCCCTTCGCCTTGGATGCCTAACTCATGTTGCAGCAGATCTTTCCTCAAGAGTTTCAGTCCGAATGCTGCTCTCGACTTTATGACATAGTTGCTGCAAGCTGAGTAATTATTTAATGACCTGTAATTTTTACCCTTAATCATAAAGTTAACTTAGTTACTCTGCACCAAGGTATACAATCTTTGCAGAGTAACCATGCTCATTGCTACAGTAAAAGCCTTCATTCCTTGGTACTCAAAACCATTAGTAAAACTTCAGCTCAGTTTATTAACAACAATAGTATTATTTAGAAACGAAACACACAGGGTAAGTCCCAGAGACAACATAAATGTAAAACAGAAGGATATAATCAAATGGGAGCTATTAACCTACAGATATGTCTTAAAAGGAACAATTTCGTTGATTCAAAATGGCTCTGAGCACTATGGGACTAAACTTCTGAGCTCATCAGTCGCCTAGAACTACTTAAACCTAATTAATCTAAGGACATCACAAACACCCATGCCCAAGGCAGGATACGAACCTGCAACTGTATTGGTCGCACAGTTCCAGACTGCAGCGCCTCATTAGATTCCTTGTACATCAAACAGTGTAAGATATTGCAACACTAAAATATCGCTGCGTTGTTACCCATAAAATGAAATTATTAAAGGAAATTCTGAAGTATTCATCAGGAGAAAAATGTTTTGCAATGTTAGGAGACACCAACAGATGACTGTATAAGGTCAGCTTTAACCACCTTTTAGTAGTACATTACAGGATATAAGGTCACATAACTTCCAACGTACCTGTGGCATAGGGGTAGCGTCTTTGATTCATAATCAAAACGTCTTCGGTCCCGCCACTGCCTAAATTTTGATAAATAATCAGCATTGGCGGCCGAAGACTTCCGGCATAAGAAGTCAGCCTCATTCTGCCAACGGCCTTGTCAAAGAGGGCGGAGGAGCGGATAGAGGTTCAGGGCACTCTCTTGTCCTAGGGGTGGGAAATTGCCCCTAAGGCGGAAGAATCAGCAATGATCAACGACATGAGGATGCAGAAGGCAATGGAAAGCACTGCATTAAAGACACGTAACGTGTATCCACAGTACATGTGGCCTGTAGTTGAGAAGTGTCATGATGATCTCTCCATTGGCAAAAGATTCCAGAATAGTGCCCCATTCGGATCTCCCGGAGGGGACTACCAAGGGGGAGGTCACCATGAGAAAAAGATTGAATAATCAACGAAAGGGTAACGTTCTACGAGTCGGGGCGTGGAATGTCAGAAGCTTGAATGTGGTAGGGAAACTAGAAAATCTGAAAAGGGAAATGCAATGGCTCAATCTAGATATAGTAGGGGTCAGTGAAGTGAAGTGGAAGGAAGACAAAGATTTCTGGTCAGATGAGTATCGGGTAATATCAACAGCAGCAGAAAATGGTATAACAGGTGTAGGATTCGTTATGAATAGGAAGGCAGGGCAGAGGGTGTGTTACTGTGAAAGTTCAGTGACCAGGTTGTTCTAATCAGAATCGACAGCAGACCAATAACGACAACGATAGTTCAGGTATACATGCCGACGTCGCAAGCTGAAGATGAACAGATAGAGAAAGTGTATGAGGATATTGAAAGGGTAATGCAGTATGTAAAGGGGGACGAAAATCTAATAGTCATGGGCGACTGGAACGCAGTTGTGGGGGAAGGAGTAGAAGAAAGGGTTACAGGAGAATATGGGCTTGGGACAAGGAATGAAAGAGGAGAAAGACTAATTGAGTTCTGTAACAAGTTTCAGCTGGTAATAGCTAATACCCTGTTCAAGAATCACAAGAGGAGAAGGTATACTTGGAAAAGGCCAGGAGATACAGGAAGATATCAATTAGATTACTTCATGGTCAGACAGAGATTCCGAAATCACATACTGGATTGTAAGGCGTACCCAGGAGCAGATATAGTCTCAGATCACAATATAGTAGTGATGAAGAGTAGGCTGAAATCCAAGACATTAGTCAGGAAGAATCAATACGCTAAGAAATGGGATACAGAAGTACTAAGGAATGACGAGATGCGTTTGAAGTTCTCTAACGCTATAGATACAGCAATAATGAATAGCACAGTAGGCAACACAGTTGAAGAGGAATGGACGTATCTAAAAGGGGCCATCACAGAAGTTGGGAAGGAAAACGTAGGTACAAAGAAGGTAGCTGCGAAGAAACCATGGGTAACAGAAGAAATACTTCAGTTGATTGATGAAAGGAGGAAGTACAAACATGTTCCGGGAAAATCAGGAATACAGAAATACAAGTCGCTGAGGAATGAAATAAATAGGAAGTGCAGGGAAGCTAAGACGAAATGGCTGCAGGAAAAATGTGAAGACATCGAAAAAGATATGATTGTCGGATGGACAGACTCAGCATACAGGAAAGTCAAAACAACCTTTGGTGACATTAAAAGCAACGGTGGTAACATTAAGAGTGCAACGGAAATTCCACTGTTAAATGCAGAGGAGAGAGCAGATAGGTGGAAAGAATACATTGAAAGCCTCTATGAGGGTGAAGATTTGTCTGATGTGATAGAAGAAGAAACAGGAGTCATTTTAGAAGAGATAGGGGATCCAATGTTACAATCGGAATTTAAAAGAGCTTTGGAGGACTTACGGTCAAATAAGGCAGAAGGGATAGATAACATTCTATCAGAATTCCTAAAATCATTAGGGGAAGTGGCAACAAAACGACTATTCACGTTGGTGTGTAGAATATACGAGTCTGGCGACGTACCATCTGACTTTCGGAAAAGCATCATCCACACAATTCCGAAGACGGCAAGAGCTGACAAGTGCGAGAATTATCGCACAATCAGCTTAACAGCTCATGCAACGAAGCTGCTTACAAGAATAATATACAGAAGAAAGGAAAAGAAAATTGAGAATGCGCTAGGTGATGATCAGTTTGGCTCCAGGAAAAGTAGAGGCACGAGAGAGGCAATTCTGACGTTACGGCTAATAATGGAAGCAAGGCTAAAGAAAAACCAAGACACGTTCATAGGATTTGTCGACCTGGAAAAAGAGTTCGACAATATAAAATGGTGCAAGCTGTTCAAGATTCTAAAAAAAGTAGGGGTAAGCTATAGGCAGAGACGGGTCATATACAATATGTACAACAGCCAAGAGGGAATAGTAAGAGTGGACAATCAAGAACAAAGTGCTCGTATTAATAAGGGTGTAAGACAAGGCTGTAGCCTTTCGCCCCTTTTCTTCAATCTGTACATCGAGGAAGCAATGATGGAAATAAAAGAAAGGTTCAGGAGTGGAATTAAAATACAAGATGAAAGGATATCAATGATACGATTCGCTGATGACATTGCTATCCTGAGTGAAAGTGAAGAAGAATTAAATGATCTGCTGAACGGAATGAACAGTCTAATGAGTACACAGTATGGTTTGAGAGTAAATCGGCAAAAGACGAAGGTAATGAGAAGTAGTAGAAATGAGAACAGCGAGAAACTTAACAACAGGATTGATGGTCACGAAGTCAATGAAGTTAAGGAATTCTGCTACCTAGGCAGTAAAATAACTAATGACGGACGGAGCAAGGAGGACATCAAAAACAGACTCGCTATGGCAAAAAAGGTATTTCTGGCCAAGAGAAGTCTACTAATATCAAATACCGGCCTTAATTTGAGGAAGAAATTTTTGAGGATTTACGTCTGGAGTGCAGCATTGTATGGTAGTGAAACATGGACTGTGGGAAAACCGGAACAGAAGAGAATCGAAGCATTTGAGATGTGGTGCTATAGACGAATGTTGAAAATTAGGTGGACTGATAAAGTAAGGAATGAGGAGGTTCTACGCAAAATCGGAGAGGAAAGGAATATGTGGAAAACACTGATAAGGAGAAGGGACAGGATGATAGGACATCTGCTAAGACATGAGGGAATGACTTCCGTGGTACTAGAGGGAGCTGTAGAGGGCAAAAACTGTAGAGGAAGACAGAGATTGGAATATGTCAAGCAAATAATTGAGGACGTAGGTTGCAAGTGCTACTCTGGGATGAAGAGGTTAGCACAGGAAAGGAATTCGTGGCGGGCCGCATCAAATCAGTCAGTAGAAAGATGACAAAAAAACTTACAATCTCAGAACAATGTTCTGTCATAAACAAATGGCTTCCGATCATTGTAAATTTATTACAGTAACACTACCTAAGAGAAAAGCAGTAATATGTCCTCGTGAACTTCTGCCCGAAAGTTCGACCATACCAGTTGAATAAAATATTCTCGGACTTCTTACCGCGTCAAATCTTGGCAAAACCTCTAGCGTTCGACGATATTCACCACCATCGTCATCGTCAGGAAACTGACTGGCTAAACAGCAGCTGTGGTGGACCTTATGTAGCCCCAGGACGGCTTGTGATTGGACAGCTCCTGATTGGACGGCGAATAAGTCACGGTGTCGCAGATGTTGTCGACGCCTGCACTGGTGGCGCCATCGTCCCGGAGTATCGAAGACCCGCGGCGAATCTCTGACGCTTCTCCATATCGAGCGCTCGCTTCCATGCACCACTAAGATTGTAACCATTGTCACGATTAAAATTGTTATCGCACATTCTAATTTATATCGCCTCTTTAATTACCGAGTCCCAGTATGTGGCGGCCTTCACTATTATTACAATCTCGTATAGTACGTGGAAAGAATGGACACCTATATGTTTCCGTTCGAGTTCTGATTTCCCTTATTTTATAGTGGTGATCGTTCCTCCTTATCTAGGTCGGTGTCAACAAAATATTTTCGCATTCAGAGGAGAAAGTTGGTGATTGGAATTTCGTGAGAAGATTCCGTCGCAACTAAAAACGCCTTTCTTTTAACGATGTGTAACCAAAATCCTGTATCATTTCTGTGACACTCTCTCCCATATTTCGCGAGAATACAAGATGTGCTGCCTTTCTTTGAACTTTTTTGATGTACTCCGTCAGTCATATCGGGTAAGGATCCCACCCTCTAAAAGACAGACAAGCGTAGTGTAGGCAGTCTCCTTAGTAGATCTGTTACATTTTTTAAGTGTCCTGCCAGTAAAACGCATTGTTTGGTTAGCCTTCCCCACAACATTTTCTATGTGTTCCTTCCAATTTAAGTTGTTCGTAATTTGTAATATCTAGGTATTTAGTTGAATTTCCGGCTTTTAGATTAGATTTATCGTGTAACCGAAGTTTAACGAGTTCCTTTTAGCACTCATGTGGATGACCTCGCACTTTCCGTTATTTAGAGTCAACTGCCACTTTTCGCACCATTCAGATATCTTTCCTAAATCGTTTTGCAGTTGTTTTGATCTTCTGATGACTTTATTAGTCGATAAACGACAGCGTCATCTGCAAACAACCTAAGACGGCTGCTCGGATTGTCTTCCAAATCGGTTATATAGCTAAGAACTCGATGACTTTCCGTCAATTACTACGAACTGTGACCTCTCTGGTAGGAAATCACAAATCCAGTCACATAACTGAGACCCAATTTCACTATGAGAAGCTTGTGTGGTACCGTGTCAAAAGCCTTCCGGAAATTCAGAAAAAAAGGAATCGATCTGAAATCCCTTGTCTATAGCACTCAACACTGCATGTGAATAAAGAGCTAGTTGTGTTTCACAGTAACGATGTTTTCTGAACCCGTGTTGACTGTGTGTCAATAGACCGTTTTCTTTTAGGTAATTCACAATGTTCGAACACAATATATGTTCCAAAATCCTGCTGCATGTCGACGTTAACGATATGGGCCTGTAATTTAGTGGATTGCTCCTTCTACCTTTCTTGAATATTGGTGTCACCTGTGCAACTTTCCAGTCTTTGGGTACGGATCTTTCGTGGAGCGAACGGTTGTATATGATTGTTAAGTATGGAACTAGTGCATGAGCATACTCCGAAAGGAACCTAATTAGTGTACAGTCTGGACCAGAAGACATGCTTTTATTAAGTGAGTTATGTTGTTTCTCTACTCCAAGGATATTTACATCTACGTTACTCATGTTGGCAGCTGATATCGATTCGAGTTCTGGAATATTTACTTCGTCTTCTTTTGTAAAAGTATTTCGGAAGGCTGTGTTTAGTAACTCCGCTTTGGTAGCACTTCGATAGTATCTCCGTTCCAATCACGCAGAGAAGGCATTGATTGTTTCTTGCCGCTAACATACTTCACATACGACCAGAATCTCTTTGGATTTCTGCCAGATTTCGAGACAAAGTTTCGTTGTGAAAACTGTTACAAGCATCTCGCATTGAAGTCAGCGCTAAACTTCGAGCTTCTGTAAAAGATCACCTATCTTGGGGATTTTGCGTCTGTTTAAATTTGGCATGTTTGTTTCGTTGCTTCTTCAACAGTGTTCTACCCCGTTTTGTGTACCAAGGAGGATCAGCTCCGTCGTTTGTTAATTTATTTGGTATAAATCACTCAATTACTGCCGAAACTATTTTTTTTGAATCTGGTCTGCACTTATATTATTAATTTGGAATGAGTGGAGATTATCTCTCAGGAAGGCGTCAAGTGAATTTTTATCTGCTTTTTTTGATTAGGTATATTTTTCGATTATTTTTCGAGGGGGATTGCAATATTCAATCTCGCTACGACAACCCTGTGTTCACTAATGCATGAATAGGTTTTCAAAATGGTTCAAATGACTCTGAACACTATGGGACTTGACATCTTAGGTCATCAGTCCCCTAGAACTTAGAACTACTTAAACCTAATTAACCTAATACATCCATGCCCGAGGCAGGATTCGAACCTGCGACCGTAGCAGTCGCGCGGTTCCAGACAGAAGCACTGAAGCACCTAGAACCGCTCGGCCACAACGGCTTTTGTTGCTATGAGGTCAAGTGTGTTTAGACAACCATTTACTATTCGCGTGGGCTCATGAACTAACTGCTCGAAATAATTTTCAGAGAATGCGTTCAGCACAATTAAGGCTGCTTACAATTAGAAAACAATGCCATGGTAGCGTGGAAAACTAGAACCCAGGGTATCATCAGCTTTCTCCAGAAAACAAGTGGCCGGCTGCTGTGGCCGATTGGTTCTAAGCGCTTCGTCTGGAACCGCGCGACCGTTATGGTCTCAGGTTCGAATCCTGCCCCAGGCATGGATGAGTGTGATGTCCTTAGGTTAGTTAGGTTTAAGTAGTTCTAAGTTCTAGGGGACTGATGACCTCAGATGTTAAGTCCCACATTGCTCAGAGCCATTTGAACCACTTGTGAGCAAACAAGTGAAATTAGTTAACCCAAGTAACATACTTTCCATAGGCGTAAAAGTCTGCAAAACAGAGCAAGCCACAAATATTTATTTCACAAATGTCATACTTGTTGACGAGATATATCAACAGTTCCAAAATAGTTTCTTTCGCAATTTCGACGTCTAGCGGAGTAATATGCAAGCAGGCATTTGACAAAGAGCGTGAGGTGGGATTAATATTGGCAATTAAAGCCTTTAAATGATGATGATGATGATTTGTTTGTGGGGTGCTCAACTGCTCGGTCATCAGCGCCCGTACGAGGTTTGTCCGGAAAATACGTATAAAAGTTGAATAATAACTTTATTTTACAATTATTCAGGTATTACAATATGGTCTTCTTCAAAGTACTCGCCCTGAGACGCGATACACTTCTGCCAACGTCGTTTCCACTGTTGATAACATTTCTGAAAGTCTTCAGTTGTGATGTTGTTCAGTTGCCGTGTCGTTTCCGCCTTGATGGCTTCCACATTTCCTAAGTGTGGCCCCTGAAGCACCATTTTGCATTTCGGGAACATGAAGAAGTCACACGGGGCTAAATCGGGTGAATAAGGCGGGTGGTCTGTCACGGTGATTGAGCTTCGGGCCAAAAATTCGGGCACAACGAACGACGTGTGAATGGGCGCATTGTCGTGATGAAGGATCCACCTGCCCCCTTTTGCCAACTCCGGTAGAACTCGGGCCACACGAGCTGTGAGACGTGTCAGAACTTCAACGTAAAAATTTTCGTTCACTCTCTGGCCGGGAGGAACAAATTCCTTGTGAACAATGCCCCTAGAATCAAAGAAAACAGTCAACATTGTCTTCACATTGGACCTTTATTTTCGCGACTTTTTTGTTCTCGGTTCTCCTGATAGTTTCCAATCCTTGCTTTGAGGTTTAAGGTCGACATCGAATTCGCAAAACCAGGACTCGTCTCCAGTGATGACTTGGTTGAGAAAGTCCCCTCGTTCCTCTGCTTCCAACCAATCCTCACAATACTCAACCCTCTTTGCTTTCTGTTCTGGCGTCAAGAGCTTCGGTACGATTTTCGCACACAATTTCTTCATTTCAAGTTTTTGTGTCAGGATTTCATGAACGATTGTTTTGGGGACTGACAGCTCGTCAGCAATCATTCTGACTGTTAACCTACGTTCTTTAAGAACACAAGCCCGAATTCGTTCAACATTTGCATTGGAACTCGACGTCGACAGGCGTCCTGGGAGAGGGTCATTGTTCACTTCTTCTCGGCCATCCCGGAACCTTTTTAAATACTTGTTCACGGTTAGTTCCCTCAGAGAATTGTCTCCGTAAACCTGTTTCAAACACTCAAAAATCCCACGGCCATTCTTGCCTAGCTTTGCAAGAAACTTGATGTTGACGTGCTGTTCCTCAATCAGAGAGAGCTCCATGCCGATGGCAGGTGAAAAAGGGTAACTGTCAACAAGCTTCCGCACACTCCCACCTTCATGCACAGTGTTCTGACTCGAACTGAGCGTTGATGGGATTGATTACAGCAGTAGTCCCACCTGGCGGTGACTGCAACTTGTAACATAAAGACGTTATTCAACTTTTATACGTATTTTCCGGACTAACCTCGTACAAAGTCCCAAGCATTTAAACGGCCACAAGGCTATAAATACAAAACCGGCTATTGCAACGAAAGCGATGTATAACGTCTAATAACCCGCGACGCTAACAGTGTCCCAAAGTTACAGCTCACCATAGGAACAGCGTCCAGCTTTGTTTTGCAGACGCTTCACACCTCACAGAACATACGCGCACTACGTCTCACCAAAACAAGGCGTCTAGCACACTCCACAGTGCTCGTCCACTCCCGTCGACTCCTCCATGCCACCTCGCAGCGCGATCGCCAATCACCAGCTCTGGCCAGCCACCGCACCCCGTCCAGCAGACTGCTTAAGCGTCCTACACACGTACCAACCGACCGACCGACAAATTGAACGCGAGTAGGCGGTCTGACCGACCAACCGAAGAATATTCCTTGTCCGAAAAGTCGGGTTGGTTGGTTTAAGGATGGGAGGGGGGGAGGGGTGAAGGGACAAAAGGAAAGTCGGGCCAGAAGGACCACCTGACAGCTGAAATCCCCCCTCCCCCCACCACCGATCGATCTACCTAACAAATACTGCTGTGCATAGCGCTGTCGGTCGTACCAGTCGCTCAACAAAGTTCATCTTTTGTCACTGAGTGTGGGATGAAATGCTGTTCTAATATACAATACGGGGTACAAGGTGGACGAAAATTTAAAGACAGAGTCTCTGGAGTAGTTTATAGGCTGCAGATATTTGTGGGTCACGTCATGCATGGTACAGCATTCCAGATACAAGAAATGTAGCCGATTTTTAATTTTCTTAACATATCCACGTCACCCCATCTTAACCCTCATACCACTGGAAAGATGAATGAAATAAGCGTTAGTTTCAGTGGTGTTGAGAAACGACTGAAATCTTTGAAATTGAACAGAGCTCCAGCATCTGATGGATCCCGTGTCTTATTCTACACTGAACTTGCGGCTGAGTTAGCCCCTCTTTTAACTATGATCTGTCACAGATACCTAGAACAAAAAAACGGTACCAGTTATCAGGAGAAAGCACAGGTCATACTCATCTACAAGAAGGGTAGTAGAGGTACTTAGGTAGAAGCAATAGATGTAAAAGCATTTGCCTCAGCATCAGAGCTGCGCTTATTGTCAAAAGTCCTATCATATGTGGTAACAAGTGAAATTTGTGACTGAATTAAGAATGTCTTGGTCGGGAGGAGGCAGCATGTTATCTTGGATAATTAGTCATCGTAACATGTAGATATAACTTCAGGTGTGCCCCAGGGAAGTTTGTTGGTACTCTTTCTGTTCATGTTGTATAATAATGACCTTGCAGACAATATTAATAGTAACCTCAGACTGTTTGCAGATGATGCAGTTATTTATAATGAAGTACTGTCTGGAAGAAGATACATAAATATTCAGGCCGATCGTGATAAGATGTCATAGTGGTCCAGAGATTGGCAACTTGTTGCAAATGCTCAAAAATGTAATAATGTGCACTTCACAAAACGAAAAAAAGTAGTGCCCTGTGACTATATTATCCATGAGTCATTGTTGGAAACGACCAACACATACAAACACCTGGGTGTCACTTTGTACAGATATGAAATGTGTTACAGGGTAAAGTCAAGCCCTGGCACGCCAGTCGGGAACGACAGAGAAGAGATGGCCGTGAGAAGACGTCACCCAATCGCACACTGACCAACCCGTCTCCATGACAACAATGCGACAGGGGTGGCCCTATGTCGAAAGAACTAATGACGGCCCATTTCAATAGCATCTTCAAGAAGAGGCACTTGTATAGCGGCGTCAACTCTATTCACTTCACTTGTACTCTCTATGTAGCACAGACTTGGAATTGTTCATACTGAAGAATATTCATTGTTTTGTATATCCCCCTTTGCTTGCCACACATCTGTGTAGTTGCAAAAGTTGAGTATTATAACTTTTCTTTTTGTAATAAAACTCATAATACGATTTGCTTGAATGTTTTTCTAGCGAACCGAGAATGCAGGCTTCCTAGACACCACAAAATGGAATGATAATATAGATGATTAATGGAAAATCTCATATAAAGATGTGAAACAAATACTAACAAAGAGATAGAGAGGCTGGCCAGTACTTACCTCAGCTCAGTACAGCCGATAGATACACAAAAAACAACCGAAAATTTACGTTCTAGCTTTCGGAATAAATGTTCCTTCATCAGGGAGGAGAGAGGGGAAAGAAAGGGAAGAAGGGAAAGTGGATTTAGTTACTCACAACCCAGGTTATGAAGGAACAGGGAAAGGAAAACAGGGAGGGTAGCAAGGATGGAGGCATGGTTGTCAGAGGGAAGCCAAAGATATTCTATTGTAAGTACTGTGCCAGCTTCAAACCAAAGAGGATGCATATAGAAGTAAAGAGGTATATAGTATAGAAATAAACACAACTATGTAGGATGAAAAGATGGGTGAATGGCTAAAGAGGAAAGGGAAAGAGGAGAAGACTGAAGAGTAAATGTGAGTGAGGTTGTTTAACGTAGGTTCAGTCCAGGGGGATGGCGGGATGAAAGGATGTGGTGGAGTGCAAGTTCCTATCTCCGCAGTTCAGAGGGACTGGTGTTGGGCGGGAGAAGCCAAATGGCACATACGGTGTAGCAGGTTCCTAGGTCCCTAAATTTATGCTGGAGGGCATCCTCCGCTACTGGCTATTGGACATCTCCCAGGCGGACAGTTCGTCTGTGTCCGTTCATGCGCTCAGCCAGTTTAGTTGTTGTCATACCGATGTAAAAAGCTGTGCACTGCAGGCATGTCAGCTGATAAATGACATGTGTAGTTTCACACGTGGCCCTGCCTTGAATTGTGTATGTTTTACCAGTAGCGGAGCTGGAGTAGGTGGTTGTGGGGGGATGCATGGGGCAGGTTCTGCAGTGGGGTCGGTTACAGGGGTAGGATCCGCTGGGTAGATAAGGTAGTCTGGGAATATTGTAGGGTTTAACAAGGATATTACAGAGGTTAGGGGGGCAACAAAAGGCAACTCTGGGTGGTATGGGGAGAATTTTGTCAAGGGATGATCTCATTTCAGGGGTTGACTTGAGAAAGTCATATCCCTGGCGGAGTAATTTATTGATGTATTCGAGGCCAGGATAATATTGGGTGACAAGGGGGATGCTTCTGTGCTTGCGTGCCTCAGCGATACAGATGGCCGTACCGTAGGTGCAACCACAACGGAGGGGTATCTGTTGAGAGGCTAGACAAACGTGTGGTTCCTGAAGAGGGGCAGCAGCCTTTTCAGTAGTTGCAGGGGCAACAGTCTGGATGATTGACTGATCTAGCCTTGCAACATTAACCAAAACGGCCTTGCTGTGCTGGTACTGCGAACGGCTGAAAGCAAGGGGAAACTACAGCCGTAATTTTTCCCGAGGACATGCAGCTTTACTGTATGATTAAATGATGATGCCATCCTCTTGGGTAAAATATTCCGGAGGTAAAATAATCCCCCATTCGGATCTCCGGGCGGGGACTACTCAGGAGGATGTCGTTATCAGGAGAAAGAAAACTGGCGTTCTACGGATCGGAGTGTGGAATGTCAGATCACTTAATCGGGCAGGTAGGTTAGAAAGTTTAAAAAGGGAAATGGATAGGTTAAAGTTAGATATAGTGGGAATTAGTGAAGTTTGGTGGCAGGAGGAAC
This sequence comes from Schistocerca gregaria, assembly GCF_023897955.1. NCBI lineage: Eukaryota > Metazoa > Arthropoda > Insecta > Orthoptera > Acrididae > Schistocerca > Schistocerca gregaria. The sequence goes on along the minus strand of NC_064920.1, from coordinate 2,757,607 downwards.
AAGACTTCTGGTCAGGGGAATACAGGGTTATAAATACAAAAGCAAATAGGGGTAATTCAGGAGTAGGTTTAATAATAAATAAAAACACTGGAAGTGCAGGTAAGCTACTACAAACAGCAAAGCGACGGCATTATTGTGGCCAAGATAGATACAAAGCCCACGGCTACCACAGTAGTACAAGTTTATATGCCAACTAGCGCCGCAGATGACGAAGAGATTGATGAGATGTAAGGGATAAAACAAAGTATTCAGATATTGAAAATTTAATAGTCATGGGTGAATGGAATTCGATAGTAGGAAAAGGAAGAGAAGGAAAAGCAGTAGGTGAGTATGGAATGGGGGTAAGAAATGAAAGCAGCAGCCGCCTGGTAGAATCTTGCACAGAGCATAACTTAATAGTAGCTAACACTTGGTTCAAGAACGATGAAAGAAGGCTGTATACATGGAACAGGTCTGGAGATACTGGAAGATTTCAGATAGAATATATAATGGTAAGACAGAGATTTAGGGACCAGGTTTTAATTTGTAAGACATTTCCAGGGGCAGATGTGGACTCTGACCACAATCTATTGGTTATTAACTGTAGATTAAAACTGAAGAAACTGCAAAAAGGTGGGAATTTAAGGAGATGGGACCTGGATAAACTGACAGAACCAGAAGTTGTAGAGAGTTTCCGGGAGAGCATTATGGAACGATTCACAGGAATGGGGGCAACAAATACAGTAGAAGAACAATGGGTAGCTTTGAGGGATGAAATAGTGAAGGCAGCAGAGAATCAAGTAGGTAAAAAGATAATGGCTAGTAGAAATCCTTGGGTAACAGAAGATACATTGAATTTAATCGATGAATGTAAAAAATATAAAAATGCAGTAAATGAAGCAGGCAAAAAGGAATACAAATTTCTCAACAATGAGATCGAGAGGAAGTGCAAAATGGCTAAGCAGTGATGGCTAAAGGATAAATGTAAGGATATAGAGGCATATCTCACTAGGGGTAGGATACATACTGCCTATAGTAAAATTAAAGAGACCTTTGGAGTAAAGAGAACCACTTGGATGAATATCAAGAGCTCAGATGGAAATCCAGTTATAAGCAAAGAAGGGAAAGCAGGAAGGTGGAAGGAGTATATATAGGGTCTATGCAAGGGCGATGTACTTGGGGAAATGGAAATGGAAGAGGATGTAAATGAAGATGAAATAGGAGGTATGACACTGCATGAAGTCGAAACAAGGCCCTGGAAGTAGACAACATTCCATTAGAACTACTGACAGCCTTGGGAGAGCCAGCCCTGACAAAACTGTACCATCTGGTAAGCAAGATGTATGAGACAGGCGAAATAGCCTCAGACTCGAAGAAGAATATTATAATTTCAATCACAAAGATAGCTGGGGTTGACAGATGTGAAAATTACCGAACTATCAGTTTAATATGTCACAGCTGCAAAATACTAATGCAAATTCCTTAAAGACGAATGGGAAAACTGGTAGAAGCCGACCTCGTAGAAGATCAGTTTGGATTCTGTAGAAATGTTGGAAACCGTGAGGCAATACTAACCTTACGATTTATCGTAGAAGAAAGATTAACGAAAGGCAAACCTATGTTTCTAGCATTTGTAGACCTAGAGAAAGCTTTTAACAATGTTGACTCGAACATTCTCTTTCAAATTCTGAAGGTGGCAGGAGTAAAATACAGGGAGCGAAAGGCTATTTACAATTTGTACAGAAACCAGACGATAGTTATGAGATTCGAGGGGCATGAAAGGGAAGCAGTGGTTGGGAAGGGTTGTAGCCTCTCCCCGATGTTATTCAATCTGTATATTGAGCAAGCAGTAAAGGAAACAAAAGAAAAATTCGGAGTAGGTATTAAAATCCATGAAGAAGAAATAAAAACTTTGAGGTTCGCCAATGAGACTGTTATTCTGTCAGATACAGCAAAGGAGTTGGAAGAGCAGTTGAACGGAATGGAGAGTGTCTTGAAAGGAGGATATAAGATGAACATCAACAAAAGCAAATCGAGAATAATGGAATGTAGTCGAATTAAGTCGGGTGTTGCTGAGGGAATTAGATTAGGAAATGAGACACTTAAAGTAGAAGATGAGTTTTGCTATTTGTGGAACAAAAGTAACTGATGATGGTCGAAGTAGAGAGGATAGAAAATGTAGACTGAAAAAAGGAAGGAAAGCGTTTCTGAAGAAGAGAAATTTGTTAACATATATAGTGTCAGGAAGTCGTTTCTGAAAGTATTTGTACGTAGTGTAGCCATGCATGGCAGTGAAACATGGACGATAAATAGTTAAGACAAGAAGAGAATAGCAGCTTTCGAAATGTCTTGCTACAGAATAATGTTGAAGATTACATGGGTAGATCACATAACTAATCAGGAGGTATTGAATAGAAATGGGGAGAAGAGGAGTTTGTGGCACAACTTGACTAGAAGAAGGGACCGGTTGGTAGGACATGTTCTGAGGCATCAATGGATCACCAATTTAGTACTGGAGAACAGCGTGGAGGGTAAAAATCGTAGAGGGAGACCAAGAGATGAATACACTAATCAGATTCAGAAGGATGTAGGTTGCAATAGGAACTGGGAGATGAAGAAGCTTCCACATGGCAGAGTAGCATAGAGAGCTGCATCAAACCAGTCTCTGGACTGAAGACCACAACAACAAGTGAATTCGAACTTGGGCAAATTGTTGCTGCTCGTACGATGGGTTCTTCCGTAATTAAGCAAGTCGTAGTGTTAGATATTTAAGGAGCCACCGTGATCGAAGATTTACAAGTGGAAAAAATGATCCATTAAGCCATAACGTAGGCCAGTGCGTGTGTGTAGTAATCGTTAGAGACGGTCATTCAAGAGGACTGTGACGAAAAATAAAGAGAACGACAGGTGCATAAGACGCTGCAGAACTTACTGCTGCACTCGCGAACCCTGTCAGCAACAAAACAACACGGAGGGAACTCCACAAGCAAGGGATTGCAGGGCAGGCTAGAATTGCATAAACTACACGCCAGTAATTCTAATGCCCGTAACAGGTAAGTGTCGTGTCGAAGTCATGACACCTGGACTATGGGGCAATGAGAGAAGGTTACTTGGTCGGATGAGTATTGTTTCACACTGTTTCGGACTTCTGGCCGAGTTTACGTCCCAAGAATGAATCACGGCAGGTGTTCGGCGATGTTTTGAGCAGCCATGGTTACTGTGCAAGGTAGCATTACTGCCAGGGATTATCACGTCACTCCCATGGTACAATGTCTGTTGCCATAGGTGATGGTGTATTCTAGGACGATCCTGTTCATATAGCTCGCACCGTTCATGATTGGTTTCGTGACAACGAGGATGAATTGTCGCATCTTTCCTGCCCATCGCACTGGGCAGATCTAAATACAGAGTATCTACACCGAAATTCCCTATCTAAAATGTGTTCCATATACGAAGCTAAATGAAATATCTTTATTTTTTTCCAAAAATAGGTTGTGTGTGAAGATAAGTTTTGAAAAAAAATTACAATAAAAAAACACACTTCCACGTGAGCCTCTGCGTTAATACGATGAATGTCGAGTCTGTTTTCAGTTTCCGTCCAGGTCCGCTGCAGTATATCTGGAGGAATGGTCTCAATGACCTCCACGATCCGAGTACGGAGGTCTTGAACGTCCCGCACTGCAGTCACGAGCACCCTGTCCTCGACGTAGCCCCACAGAAGAAAATACAACGGTGTGATGTCAGGAGACCGTGGAGGCCAGGCCATGGCTGCACCTCATCCAATCCAGCGTCTTGGTAATGTTATATTTAGAGCTCTCCGAACATCCAACGACCAGTCAGATGGAGTATCATCTTTCTAAAACCAAAGGTTTGGTTTCAAGTCTTCAACCTGGGGAAAGACAAAGATTTCCAGCATATCTAGGTACGTCGTTTCTATGAAAATTGTTTCAGCAAAGAAGAATGGTCCAATTATATTGTCACACAAGAAGCTACACCAAACATGCACTTTCGGGTTATCTCGTACCTTTTCCCTGATATTGTGTGGATTCTGCGACCCCTAAATTCGAACGTTTTGCTTGTTCACAGTTCCAGAGACATTACATTTGACAGTAACGCAGGGCTCCTGTCGATTCGGTTAAGCATTTCCCACGCAAATTCGTATCGTCGCTGCCGGACATCAGGCTATATCGCCGGCAGTATCTGCACCTTGTATGAATACAGACGCAACCGCTTTCTGAGGCCGTTACGAACAGTTGCACGAGGCAGCTGAAGTCCTCATGAAGCTTGACGAACTGATTTTCGATGACTTCGTTGGAATGTTTGGCGGATACTCTCAACTTGTTCTTCAGAAACCCACCGACCTCCTTCACGCCCCTTTGCAATGCTACCAGTTTCCAGAAACCGACTGCGCCATGCTTTTATGCTCATTGACGTCTGGTGCTGCTTTCCTGTAAACACCACGAAACTGCCTTTGGAACATAACTATGGATTTAAACTCTGCATACCACAGCACAATTTGTGCCTTCTCCTGAACTGACGCCATTTCCGCTTCTACAGACAACAATTAAACAATGAAAATGCGTGAGATGTTGAAAAGATTTAGGCACCAAACTTACGTTCTTTTGCACCAAACCGACTAGTCAGACTTGAAACAAAGAAAGATGTACTACTTTAAATTGCCTCACAAACTAGGTAATTTCGGTGTAGACAAACTGTATTATTTAGCCTTTGTGGCCTGCTTTGGAGAGAATGGCGTGTGATCGCCATCCACCTTCATCTTCGTTACCGGAACGTGCCACTATCTTGCAGGAAGTAAGTCATAAGATTACCCTGAAAACCCTACAGGATGTGTATTTATCCATTCCGGGACGACTGGAAGCCAGCGGGTTTCCTATACCGTATCGCACATGGTAATGTGTCGTGTTTGTAGTGTTTCCAAATCTTTGTCCACCACTGTATTTTTACTCTATGAAAGCAACGAACAAATGCATTCCATGGCTTCTGCTACGGTTCTCGAGGAGATCACGCAAAAGGATTCTCATTCACCGTTGCTGTCCACAGCTGACATGAATTCACGCGACGGGAATATAACAGCGAGATGGGCGTGAATTGTTTCATATTCTAGACGGAACGGAATACGCCGTTCTAAAAATGTTGTCATGAAAGCAGTTACCTCAGCACTGTGACTGTCACTGTATCGAGCGATAGAGATGTATTAAACTGTCTCGCCTATTCATTGCACTGATACTTTCGAAATAATATCGGCCACTTCTCACTTTTGCTTGTACATTGTACAAATAAATAGTGATAAAACAAAAAGGACGTGCAGGAAAAAGTCGAAATGTACATTCTTAAATTATAGCGCAACAGGAGGTACTAAAAAAGTTGACCAATTTCCGTTTGTCGGCAGGCTGTCCACAAAGATTCGGCTGTACTCCTGTATCATCCTATCGAGGGCCATACACACATTTGAGCTCTGGAATATGTCAGCAAAATCGGTATACAAGCTGAATGTATTTCGCCAAAGGTGCGCAGGGGGACTTTTGAAGATATGCTGACGCGACCACGTTAAAAGGTCTCTGTTGGATTCCTTTCATGTTAATTTCTTAAATCTGTTGTCATTTACGGCATACATTCCACTTCTAAATTTACTGTGGTGTTTCTGACTATCTGGAACGAGACTGAGCAGTGGAACGTGTTGCTTTTACACATAAACAAGAACGATCTGTCGCACTACTACACTTTAAAACACAGTTTACATGTAATTCATGTCACACAGTCTCGTATGGAACCTACATGCGCTTTCTTTTATTTAGTGTATATGATAAGATACAGTCATCCCCCTTCCCTTCTGTGTGAAATGATGAATGAGCAAATGTATTTCTAGTTGCATGCTCGATGGTAGCAGACAAGCCTGTCTTCTAGAGAACAGTAGAACCAACGTCGGAACAGGTAGCTACGCTGTCTAAAAACAAAGAGGTTTCTGTTCTTAGTATGGTCCTGTCCGTCCCTTGTCATGTAGGTATAAGAAGCTGCCTCTCTGGTCACTTCCATTTGTATCTGTGAAGCACCCTCGGTAGGGGCCCACACCAGACAGTCCACGGCGAGCGTCTGTAGTGGTAATTGGCTACGCGCGTCTCTGCTAAGCCCGTAGGACAATGGATTTCTTAAGTTTAGCCTAACTGAAAATTTAATCACCTTTATTTCAGGATTAGATCTAAAATATCCAATGTTATCTTAAATTGCAGCGCAGTATAATTCGAATCAGTTCAGAATATCTTCCAGTAGTTGCTTTGTCACTACTTTGTGAGTAAAGTGGAATCACGTGTTGATGATACGTAACTCTAACTAAGATCATCAATCTTAAATGTGAATTTGCGTGAGATTATAACGTCTCGTCTTGACAACATTTTTCAATATAGCAACTTCTCTTTATATTCAACCCACGTGGGGGTGTAATTTGTGAGACCAGTACCACGTGCTTATACAATTGTTTGACCCATCAGGCTAATAATAAGACGATAGTAACAAGTTCGAAGTTTTTCTTTTGTAAATTGCGTTTCGATGTAATTGATTTTAATTATAAAAATTATTGTGGAGTTACACTCTTTGTGTGAATCAAATTAACCAGGTGAAGCATGCGGTGCAATCATCAAAGTAGCCCTCAGCTATTCTTTTCGGCAAGATTTCACTGAGAGTTAGTATGAATTTAGTATACCAGTGTGTGATAATTTCATGACGGACAGGATTGCACTACGAACGTAACTTCTTTGGGTGAAAATTGAATCGATTGATTGTGGTTAATTTCCTCTTGCATATGTTTCATCGTTCTTCATGTGTTATTTTATGAATGCAGTGTTGTATGCAGTCTCCAAGTCTTGGCCCCATATTTGATGTGTTCCTTTAAGATTACAAACTCACATTTTCACAATCCTAAATAAGGCACCAGTTTAGTTATGAATCAAGTTTAATATGCTGAAATTTTAATGGAACAATGATCAATGTTAAAATAAATGTCCAAATAAAAACTGATTTATTTCTTTTTATTTAAATTCTCTTCATATATATATCATCGGTTGTCGTAAGATGACTATTAAAAGATTATAATTAATGTTAGTCTGGTTGGGAATTTGGTAAGCTAGACTGGATACCTGGTGAAACAGTTGCTCAGTAATGCAAGGTTAACTTCCCCAGATAGCTCACAGTTTTTAACCCGCTTTTATTGTCTTGAATATCAGCACCGCTTTCAGAACAACTTAATGCATCAATATTACAACGTTTCATATGACGAAATGCTAACAACAGATGGTTGACGCAGCCTGCACACAATCGTTCCTGCAAGAAGACTGCAGCTTACTGGACATGTTCTGCTCATCAAAATGGCAGAGTTCCCAAATCAACACTGTTGTGAAAGCCGATGGATGGACACAGGTAGAGAGGAAGAACTCGTAACGAACTACTGCGAAGGATCTTCAGTGCGTAGACGTTAACTGGGAGGAAGCTGGAAACCTGGCACTTACAGAGTTCGCCGGAGCAAACTTGTTTCCTGGTGTGCTACCTGGCGTTGGAGGAACCAAGTCTAAGTAATTAAGTTACAGCGCCTACGAATGACAAAACCATGTAAGAGTGACTGGCGTGAGAGAAAATGCGACTGTCCAATGAGATCTTGAACAAGAACAGTATGGCCTGAACATTTAAGATGGTGATTAGGAAGAATGAAGAAGGCCTATAATGCTTCAGTGTTCCTGATCGTGTCGCTGGCGCAAGAATAATAATGAAATAACATAAATTTTATTCTGAATTATCAGGTAAGCCAAAATCGATTATAAATCTTTCTATTGATTACCAGTTTCGACAGCTCTGTGCCATTACGATCGGATCTTGTAACACATTAACTGAAACGTCTGTAGGGCCTTTTCCAGTAGGGCCAGGTGTGTTGTGGGCGCAGCTGAGCGGCCATTTTGTTTACATTACGTGGGGACTGACGATGAACAAAGTATAGCAGCGCAACTACTGGAATATGTTTTCGCGCCTCGATACACATTCCGTTTCACTCAGTTAAAACATCAAATGGTTCAACTGGCTCTGAGCACTATGGGACTCAACTGCTGTGGTCATTAGTCCCCTAGAACTTAGAACTACTTACACCTAACTAACCTAAGGACATCACACACATCCATGCCCGAGGCATGATTCGAACTGCGACCGTAGCAGTCGCACGGTTCCGGACTGCGCGCCTAGAACCGCGAGACCACCACGGCCGGCAGTTAAAACATCGCCAGTGACGGGGTTTCCTAATCCGTTTTTTGCTTACGATGTGGACGTGATGTCTGCATAGACGTTTCACTCAAACTTTCCTGTTTCTTCTAAAACTGTACGCAAAAAAGTAGTTGAATCTAGGACATCATACACCGCGACAATGAAACACAGCAAGATTGAAACTGGTCTGCCCGCAAAGCAATATGTTTCCGGCGGCCAATAACGCAGACAGCCACGGGGCGAAAAGAAACGATAAATATTTCCGCCCTTATTTTGTTCTTCCTCTGTTCTCTGCTGACTACTGTAACGCATATTTTATCTGGATTCTGATGGCAAATGTTTTGGACACCAGAAATACCAGTAACGTTTGGCGAGTTTGGTACTTTCAAAGCTGCGGCGTTCACAACCCATCTTCCGTAACAATCGAGGAACTTTTGCATAATATCGCCACTTTGATGCTTCTGTCGTCTCCATCCGGTTGAACGATTTGACAGTGGTTGGCACCAGCCACATCATATCTCATAGAAATCGTCTCACCTGAACTAAAATTTGCGAGGAATTCACACACACACACACACACACACACACACACACACACGACTGTATACAGGCCGACTGCACAGTACGTCCTTGTCAAATGTGTATGTACACATTCATACATACAAAAACGAGCATAAACGTGCAACTGAATCGATCATATTTTGCAAGCGTTGTTGCATTCAGAGATTCCGCACACGTCGAAACCTGCGGTCGTTCTGCACCATTTTCATGTGTTTCTATTGCTTTTAAAACTGTTTCGTAAAATTCTCATCCTACTCACCCAAACTATGACTTTTCTCAAAAAACTTGAACAATGGCTCTGAGCACTACGGGACTCGACTCCCCCACAACTTAGAACTACTTAAACCTAACTAACCTAAGGACATCACACACATCCATGCCCGAGGCATGATTCGAACCTGCGACCGTAGCAGTCCCGCGGTTCCGGACTGCAGCGCCTAGAACCACACGGCTACCGCGGCCGGCTATGACTTTTCTGTTTACACTGCAGACACAATATTTGGATTTATTTAGTTTCCAAAAAGAGAGAACTGACGTGAAGTAGCACAGAATCAACAGACTAAAATGCTGTTATGGAGCAAAAGTTTCAGTGATGAACGGCTGTGCTTCATTGTCCCAACATTTGCCTAAGGTCACTAACACATGTGTACGATTTCGTTCACAATGTGCTTTCTCTGCAAACTGGAACAGCCTATTACATGGGTTGGAGAAAAATATGGAAGAACCGCGAGAAATGCGTGCTTGAACATAAATAAATGTGATAGTAAGTCTGCAGCTTGCGCTGTTGTATCTGACTACGAACAGCACCTATCGTCGTCAGAACAGTGTACCAGGTGACCAAAAAGTCAGTATAAATTTGAAAGCCGGCCGGTGTGGCTGAGCGGTTCTTGGCGCTTCAGTCTGGAACCGCGCTGCCGCTATGGTCGCAGGTTCGAATCCTGCTTAGGGCATGGATGTGTGTGATGTCCTTAGGTTAGGTAGGTATAAGTAGTTCTGAGTTCTAGGGGACTGATGTCCTTAGATGTTAAGTCCGATAGTGCTCAGAGCCAATAAATTTGTAAACTCAATAAACCACGGAATAATGTAGATAGAGAGGTAAAAATTGACACACATGCTTGGAATGACATGGGGTTTTATTAGAACAAAAAAAAAAACAAAGTTCACAAAATGTCCTACAGATGGCGCTGGACAGCAAAACGTCAGTAACTGCAACCGTGACGGGTGAGAGGTACGTCGATATGTTACAGAATCGCATCAGCCTGGCTGATGAACACCTGCTGGAACATACGATGTTTATGCAGGATGGCGCTCCACCCCATATTGCTGGGCGTGAAAGGTCTGTTGCGCGTCGTTTGGTGATGATCGTGTGTTCAGCCGCCATGCTTGGCCTCCCAGGTCCCCAGACCTCAGTCCGTGCTTTGGGGTTACCTGAAGTGGCAAGTGTATCGTAATCGACCGACATCTCTAGGGAAGCTGAAAGACAACATCCGACGCCAGTGCCTCACCATAACTGTGGACATGCTTTACAGTGCTGTCCACAACATTATTCCGCGACTACAGCTATTGTTGAGGAATGATGGTGGACATATTGAGCATTTCCTGTAAAGAACATCATCTTTGTTTTGTCTTACTTTGTTATGGTAATTATTGCTATTCTGATCACATGAAGTGCCATCTGTCGGACATTTTTGAAGTTTTGTATTTTTTTGGCTCTAATAAAACCGCATGTCATTCCAAGCATGTGTGTCAATTTGTACCTCTCTATCTACATTATTCCGCTATTTATTCAGTTTTCAAATTTATACTGACTTTTTAATCACCCAGTATATTTGCAAATGCATTATGTAAGAGTTAATTGAATTGGAACTTGGGAAAATTGTTGTTGGTTGTATGGTGGGTGCTTCCATAACCATGTGAACCAAAGTGTTTGGTGTTTCAAGAGGCACCATAACATGCAGGGAAAGGTTAGGAACATGATATGCTAAGTGATAACGCGGGCGATAGTGTCTGTTGAGTGATCGTGACTGACGGCCATTGAAGAGGCTAGGGAAGAAAAAAATAGCTGAACGGCAGCAGCAAAAGTCAGTGCAGAATTTAATGTCGCACTCACGAACGCTGCCAGCACCAAAACAATGAAACGTCTCCTTGGAAAAATTTATAAATTACTGTGCTGGTTAACTTCTACGTTATTTGACACAGAGACAGCTGAGTAAAACTGAACGTACTCGAAAATTTCTCTCTTTTCTTATTCTGATCATCAAAAAACTGACACACAATATTATTAGCGCAACGCAATCTGACTTTGAATAATCCCTACAAAAGAATGGCCCTGGCCAACAATAACCTATACGTTTCATGAATCACTCACCTCACAACAATTTTCGTTACTCGAACTACTGCAATACACCGAGCGCCACTACTGCCAGCTACATAAAAGATTCTAGCTACTGAAGGCACTAACTACTTGTAGGTATAGTCAGCAAATGAAAGATTTTGATAGACAACAATCAATGTGTTTACCTTAATAATGTTCAAAAGTCATCATTCATATACCAGTTCATGATACCCAGTCTTACAAATTTCCTCTTTCTGACGGACACACGTCCATATCGTCCGCTCTCAAAACTCTGCCATCTCTCTCCCCCCTGGACGCTCACCTCCAACTGCGCAACGCCCAACTGCTCAACACTACAGAGAGCTACGTGGCGTTACCAACATAAAAACCTAAACAGCCTACTTACAACAACAAGAAGGAAGCTCCATAAGCAGGGAACTGCAGGGCGAGCTCTAATTCCAAAACCATTCATCACTGATGCAAATACCTGTAACACGAAAATGGGTGCGCTGAAGCCATAAAACCTGGACTGTGGACCAGAGGAAGAACGCCATTTGGTCGGATGAGTCTTTTTTCACACTGTTACCAACTTCTGACCGAGTTTACGTCCCAAGAGCGAAACATGACAGGGGTTCGGCAATGATTTGGGCATCCACATCGCGGTATTCCACAGGCCACGTGGTTAATCTGCAAGGAGGAGGAGGAGGAGATTAGTGTTTAACGTCCCGTCGACAACGAGGTCATTAGAGACGGAGCACAAGCTCGGATTAGGGAAGAATGGGGAAGGAAATCGGCCGTGCCCTTTCGAAGGAACCATCCCGGCATTTGCCTGAAGTGATCTACGGAAATCACGGAAAACCTAAATCAGGATGGCCGGACGCGGGAATGAACCGTCGTCCTCCCAAATGCGAGTCCAGTGTGCTAACCACTGCGCCACCTCGCTCGGTGGTTAATCTGCAAGACTGTATTACTGTCATGGGGTATGTGACCATTCTGGCTTATCATTTCAATCTCGTGGTACAACATTTGTTCCCCAATGGTGATGCTGTGTTCCAAGACGTCGGGCTCCTTGTCCACACATTTCGCATCTCCTCTGGCCACCACTGCCAACAGATGTCAGTATTACTAAGCCTTGGTGACTTGCTTGTTACCATTTTACAGAAAGACTGGTATAAGATTGTATTGAGAACAGTGTAGGACCCGTATTATCCATTCCGAGACGACTGGAAACTGTTTCGAATGTCAACGTGTTTCCTACACAGTGTTAAATGCGATAATGTGTTCTGTTTCTGGTGATTCCCTCGTATTTTTCTACCCTCCCCCACTCACCACCCCTCACCCCTGTAAGTCCTTATTCAGAAACCTAGCGTGTAGGTAAGACGCTGGACTCACATTCTAGAGGGCCGTATTTCAAATCCCATTCCAGACGTTTAGTTTAGGACTTCTATGACCTCTAAATCGCTCAGGGCAGTGGAGGGCAAATAGTGGTCCGCTAAGCACTTTTATGCGGCCCGCCCTCATACAGAAATCCACCGTGAACCGGGATTTCCTCCAGTGCGCATCCAAAGATTTTCACTTGACGGCCACTTCAGCACACATGCGGATTGTAAATTTATTGGCACAAACCAAGGTGACACTTCTACATCTACATCTACATTTATACTCCGCAAGCCACCCAACGGTGTGTGGCGGAGGGCACTTTACGTGCCACTGCCATTACCTCCTTTTCCTGTTCCAGTCGTGTATGGTTCGCGGGAAGAACGACTGCCGGAAAGCCTCCGTGCGCGCTCGAATCTCTCTAATTTTACAATCGTGATCTCCTCGGGAAGTATAAGTAGGGGGAAGCAATATATGCAATACCTCATCCAGAAACGCACCCTCTCGAAACCTGGACAGCAAGTTGTACCGCGATGCAGAGCGCCTCTCTTGCAGAGTCTGCCACTTGAGTTTTCTATTCATCTCCGTAACGCTGTCAGCTTACCAAATAACCATGTGACGAAACGCGTCGCTCTTCTTTGGATCTTCTCTATCTCCTCTGTCAACCCGACCTGGTACGGATCCCACACTGATGAGCAATACTCAAGTATAGGTCGAACGAGTGTTTTGTAAGCCACCTCCTTTGTTGATGGACTACGTTTTATAAGGACTCTCCCAATGAATCTCAACCTGGCACCCGCCTTACCAACAATTAATTTTATATGATCATTCCACTTCAAACCGTTCCGTACGCATACTCTCAGATATTTTACAGAAGTAACTGCTACCAGTGTTTGTTCCGCTATCATATAATCATACAATAAAGGATCCTTCTGTCTATGTATTCGCAATAAATTACATTTTTCATTACATTTTAGTGCGATGGCTGATGGAAAGGGCATTTTCCTTTTATGGCCGTCCCAATTGGCCACCACGCCAAGTACTACCTTACTTTACGCTAATAGTACGATGCGTAGGGATTTTCTGGTTGTATTGTGTACTTGTCTACGCAGTAATAAAGCTATAAACATCTCACTTTAGTGAAACCTTGAACCCGCAGCAAAAATGTAAAATCAGCGATGACTATCGTGCGTTTAACAGACAATGGAGAAACATTTATTTCTTTAATAATATACCAAATAGAGCAGTATGTTTATTGCGTCATTAAGCGGTAGCCATATTTAAGAAGTATAGTCGCGAAACAAAACATAGCGAATGTGGCTGCAGCCTTTCCAAGGATGAACGCAAAATTACAGCTGCAGAGTGTGTGAAAAAGCTGTGAAGAAGCAACAAACATTACATACACAGCATCAATACTTCAAACTAGCGCTACAGAGGCATGTTTTGGGAGAGCCTCATAAAATTGCTAAACAAACCAAGCCTTTTCCGGACGGTGAGTTTATTAATTATTGTATGTTAAAGTGTGTAATCGCTTTGTGTGCTGATGTCAGAAGAAAATTTGAAAGCATTTCTTTGTTAAGAAGGACCACACTGATGCGCATTGACTTGGTAACGTAGTGACGAAGCCGCACAACAGCTGAAGACTGCAAGAAGGATCACGAATGCACTGTACAATTTCTCATCTTTATCCGTGAAATTAATGAAAACTTTCGTCACCACACAGAGATTACAAGGCCTGGAATCAGTGGAAGATAGAAACTCTCGCCAGGACTTGCTTGAGTGTGTTATGGTTTACGTAGAGAAAAGTGCACTGTCCTAGAACAAAATGGCAAGTATTACAATTGATGCGACTAGAGCTTTCAGTGGGAAAAATGTAGACATGGTTCAGTTTAAAAAAATAATAAGCTACAAGCATAAGACACAGACAGTGATATCCTGTCTTTTCATTGCATTTTGCATGAGAAATGCGACCTGCAAATGACTTAAAGCAAGTGGTAGATGCTATTGTTGCTATGGTGAACATAGGGCACTCCACCATAGACAGTTCAAATCTGTCCTCTTGTAGGCAGAGTATGAAGATACAATTTACCACAACAGTGTGGATTGGCTGAGCTTGAGCAAAGAGTTAAAAACGATTTGGGCATTTCAGAATCAAATCCTCCTGTTTCTGGTCATGAAAGAGATATCTCATGATTTTGTTACATAAATAGGATGTGAGTAGTTGAGATATGAGATGATGCTAGCAGCTATTGCAATACGTTTGAGAAACTGAAAGAATTGAATGTGACATTGCAGTGAAAGGGAGCATGTAAAAGTATTCACAGCAAAACGAAGTCTAATTGCAAGTTAAGCAGTTGTAGGCAATTTTTGTCATTTACGTTTATTAGGGAAACAGAACGTTCCTGGTAGTGTTTCTGCTAAGATTATGGATCATCTTCAGTGTTTAGAGGACGAGGTCACAAGAAGAATTTAGGACTTTAAGAAAACTGAGTCTCGATTCAATTTTCTCTCTCATCTCATTATTGTTGGTATTGACACAGCGTTTGAGGACCTGCTGCTTGAACTTATTGACGCTAAGTCACAGGACATTAGTTGACTTTTACAAATATTTGTGTGCTGAAAAATTTCCATATGTGGAAAAATATTGTAAGTGGCCTGTTTATGTTTTCTGTATGTTGGCAGAGCGATAGACTGCATTAATAACTCTGACAGCGCTCTTATTTTTTAAAAAAATATATCATTTATTTTATATTTTTAATTTATTATATATAAAATTTTTTGCTGTACAATTTATATCTTTCCATAAATGCAGTGTTAGATAGTGAAAGCAATCATTTTAAAACATGCGGCCGTCCGCTAAGCTCCGCCTAGACAATGTGGTTCCCGTGTCGAAACAATTGCCCACTCCTGGCTTAAAGCAAATGACGTGTTAGATCCCATGAAAAGGACCTGATGAATTCGCCCTGTTCTCCGTCTCCAATCCAGGCTTGTTCCCTTTCTTATTGTCAATGGCACATGAAACCCTAACTTTCTTTCCTTCCATATCCTGCCGGGAGTTAATCTATTTCAAACACATTCCCTAGCAGGCAGCAGATCACAGATGTACTCGTACGTTCCGAACCATGTGGGAGTTCAGCTAGAGTAGCGAGAAGCAATATTATTTACTGATAGCAGGTTCGTAAGCTGAATTCGTATCTGCAAAAACCTCAGCTGCGTGTCATCAAGACAGAAAACGTCAGTTTCTCAAACTTCATGTTCACGTATCTCGATGCAACCTGTTTCGCGTTCATTTTTGAGCGCATTAAGAATGACAGTGGCCGATAAAACCGTCATTAATATAGCGTGTCTGTGTAACAAATAAAGTCCGAATTTATCAAAGCTCCCAACTGATCATGGTGTCTTATTCGCTGTAGCTGACATTTATCCATGACAGCGTGGAGGTGGAAATTAGCAAATATGATAGTGTTGTGCTAAATCCGTCAAACATGCGTAGCACACTTCAGGGAAACTTTTGCCTCACAACCCATATCGTGATTTTTTTATCAAAAGCTTTCCAGTGTACATTAATCACGTCAGTAAGTTGGTATAAAAGGCAGCATGGCGAAAAGAAAGCCAGGAAGTTCTGTAGAGCCAAGTTGCTATAAAAGCAGGCTGGAAATTTCTGTAAAGGCAGGCTGGGAATAATTATAAACGCAGTGCTGCTATGACGTGAGATGAAGATCTGTGACTTTTCTGCTTCTACTGTGAACATGGTGTACAGATGTGCGAGATTCATGTAAACCTTGTAATCTTAATTTTGTTGTTTAAATCCACCTTGAATATCGTTCGTTATGAAAACTAAGAGGTGTGCATATTCTGTAGTAAATACGTATGGATGCATGGAAGCCATAAATCCCCAAAAAATGGTGCATCAGTCAAAACAAACAGAAGTTACTGATATCATTTTCACCTGTTACGCAAACCACTGTTTATATATATATATATAAATATATATAAACATGTTTCAGCCCCTTGGTGCCATCATCAATGGGTATTTTTTATTCATTCTGCAAAATGTAAATATTAAGTACTAATATTATTATTCCAACGAAATTAGGTCTAAACCATTGTCAGTTTTTGTCATTATCTTAATTTTTTCTACATTTCTGGTTGATGTAGAGACTTGTGTACGTAACAGGAAATTAGTATCCTGTCGTGTTCAAGTTAAACGATGTTTCTGTGAGTTTGATTGGTAAGTTAAAGAAACATTCTGAGTAAAAACGTAAATTTGCTGTGCGCAAATATTTGCGCCTGAATTTCACGATTACTTATAGTTAGTTTCCAAATATCCTCTCTTATATGCATCCTAGTCCTTTGTTAAAATGAATACACAAACACCATTGATAAAGTGAGTTTTTAACTCACCTCCCAAATCACAGTAACATCATTTAATTTGCAAATGACAGGCTACCAATATCCGATAGTGTATAGAGGGTTCTACGTAATACAATGATGTATAAAAATTTATGTAGAGACAACAACAGACAAAAACTAGTTTAGGCATATTTCGTTAGAATAATTATTACTTCAGACATGTTTCCATTTTGCACAACTGGATGACGAATATCCAGTAACGATGGCACAAACGTGCTGAAACGTATTTGGGTTCATATAAAAACATGATACCCAGTAATTTGGTCTGCAAACAGGGCTGCTGCAGGAGCTTCAAAACCAAAAGAGGCATAAACAAAGTTTTTAAAAAAGCCGGACAAGGGCGAACAGGAGTCGTGTTGTGACAGTTCCGTACAAACTTAATTATCTACATTGGTGGTTCATGTATAGGTCTGATGAGAGTTCGCGAATATCAAAATACGTGACACCAAGACCGTACCTTTTAACTGCATTGACTTAGAAGCTTCGGTTTCGCATACCACCAAAGGACCATAGACTATAGTATATGAGATAAATTTCAACTTAATACCTCTGAGGAGAAGAAAGGTCTTAAGAGACGGACGGACAGACAGACTGACAGTATAGTGGTCCTATAAGGATTCCGTTTTTACCGACTAAGATAAAAAGAAAAAAAAAGTGCTCGACATATATCGATAGATACTCCCAGTTATTTTCGCCACACACACCATTCTAAAACAAATCAAGCACCATGTGCCTTTGTATTCCTACAATAGTTTTCTATACCATTCCATGCTAACTTCTGCGCATCATTGAAAAGTGGCTCCTTCTGAGGAAGGAAAATGAAAGAAGAATACGAGTTATTGAGAGAGGGAATCACGAATGTATCTACCCGGTGCATCTACTTTAACTTGTAGTTGAAGCCTGCATTGTACTCTGTTTATTCCTTATCTGGCGGCTTGCAACTGCTTCTTTTCCCATAGACGCAGTCTGGTGATGCGTGATTTCAGTCAGACCAACTTGCTGTCGTAGTTTAAACTTGATAGCTGTACCCGTTCCTAATAATAAAACTTAAAATAAACTTTAAAAAACCGACACGAAAATGCTATAAGAAGTAAAAAATAGTATGCATTGGCCCTTTAAGTAATAATATTTTGATCCAAGTGTCTTCGCGTCAGGGGACCCCTAAGTAAATAAAAAAAAATTAAGAAGTTAACAGCAGCATTCTTTCATTATTGCTGCCTATTAGCTTCTTCTTCTTTGGCATCATCTCTTCCAGTCCTACGGTCCCGCAGCCACACCTCAAAATAGCCTGTGAATTTGCACTGAAGCATCAAAGAAACTGGTAGAGGTATGCGTATTCAAATACAGAGATATGTAAACAGGCAGAATACGACGCTGCGATAGGCAACGCCTATATATGATAACAAGTGTCTGGCGCAGTTGTTAGATCGGTTACTACTGCTACAATGGCAGGTTACCAAGATCTGAATGAGTTTGAACGTGGTGTTATAGACGGCGCACGAGCGATGGGACATAGTATCTCCGAGATAGCTATCTACATCTACATCTACATACACACTCCGCAACCCATCATACGGTGCGTGGCGGAGGGTACCTCGTACCACAACTAGCATCTTCTGTCCCTGTTCCACTCCCAAACAGAACGAGGGAAAATGACTGCCTATATCCCTCTGTACGAACCCTAATCTCTCTTATCTTATCTTTGGGGTCTTTCCGCGAAATGTAAGTTGGCGGCAGTAAAATTGTACTGCAGTCAACCTCAAAAGCTGGTTCTCTAAATTTCCTCAGTAGCGATTTACGAAAAGAACGCCTCCTTTTCTCTAGAGACTCCCACCCGAGTTCCTGAAGCCTTTCCGTAACACTCGCGTGATGATCAAACCTACCAGTAACAAATCTAGCAGCCCGCCTCTGAATTGCTTCTATGTCCTCCCTCAATCCGACCTGATAGGGATCCCAAACGCTCGAGCAGTACTCAAGAACAGGTCGTATTAGTGTTTCATAAGCGGTCTCCTTTACAGATGAACCACATCTTCCCATAATTCTACCAATGAACAGAAGACGACTATCCGCCTTCCCCACAACTGCCATTACATGCTCTTCATATCGCTCTGCAATGTTACGCCCAAATATTTAATCGACGTGACTGTGTCAAGCGCTACACTACTAATGGAGTATTCAAACATTACGGGATTCTTTTTCCTGTTCATCTGCTTTAATTTACATTTATCTTTATTTAGAGTTAGCTGCCATTCTTTACACCAGTCACAAATCCTGTCCAAGTCATCCAGTATCCTGCTACAGTCACTCAACGACGACACCTTTCCGTACATCATAGCATCACCAGCAAACACAGCCGCACATTGCTATCCACCCTATCCAAAAGATCATTTATGTGGATAGAAAATAACAGCGTACCTACCAGACTTCCCTGGGGCAATCCAGATGATACCCTCACCTCCGATGAACATTCAACATCGTGGACAACGTACTGGGTTCTATTACTTAAGAAGTCTTCGAGCCACTCACATCCTTGGGAACCAATCGCATATGCTCGTACCTTAGTTAGGAGTCTGCATTGGGCACCGAGTCAAACGCTTTCCGCAAGTCAAGGAATATGGCATCCGTCTGATACCCTTCATCCATGGTTCGCAAGATATCATGTGAAAAAAGGGCGAGTTGAGTTTCGCAGGAGAGATACTTTCTAAAGCCGTGCTGATGCATGGACAGCAACTTCTCTGTCTCAAGGAAATTCATTATGCTCGAACTGAGAATATGTTCGAGAATCCTGCAACAAACCGATGTTAAGGAGCCAATGCAGTAGAGTACTCTCTGTAAAACAGGATTGGAATCCCATCAGGACCTGGCGATTTATTTATTTTCAACCCATTCAGCTGCTTCACAACCCCAGGGATGTCTATCACTATGTCCTTCATTCGGGAATCTGTACGAGACTCAAACGGCGGTATGATTGTACGATCCTCCTGCTTGAAAGATTTCTCAAATGCTAAAATTAAAATTTCAGCTTTCGTTTTGCTGTCTTCCGTTGCCGGGCCAGACTGATCAGTGAGTGACTGGATGGAAGCCTTCGACCCGCTTACCGATTTTACGTAAGACCAGAATTTCCTTGAGTTTTCAGCAAGATCTTTTGCTAAGGTATGACGGGGGTAGTGGTTGAATGCTTCGCGCATCGCTCTTTTCACAGCAGCACGAATCTCTACTAACTTTTGTCTGTCCTCATTCTCCCGATATTTCTTGTACCGCGAGTGCAACTGTCTTTGCTTCCTGAGCATTCTCCAAATTGCGCTGTTAAACCACGGTGGGTCTTTTCCGTCCGTAACCAACTTTTTGGACACATACTTGTCCAATGTGTGATTTACAATGTGTTTAAAATTTGCCCATAATTCTTCCACGTCCATCCTACCGGAAGTAAATGAGGTCGATTCATTTACTAAGTGGGATGCTAACAACTGCTTATCTGCTCTTTCTAGTAAGAATCCTCTCCTAACCTTCTTGACCGACTTTTTAACTTTCGTAACCATAGTCGTAATGACAACATCATGATCTCTAATCCCTAATAGTGACACTGACACCGTCGATGAGGTCTGGTCTGTTCGTGGCTACCAGATCTAAAATATTTCCATTACGCGTTGGCTGTCGATTTAGCTGCTCAAGACAGTTTTCGGATAATGTGTTCCAAAGTAATTCACACGACGGCTTGTCTGAATCACCTGTAATGAATCCATAGACATCCCAGTCTATGCTAGGTAGGTTGAAGTCGGCTCCTACTAATATAGCATTATCCGGGTACTTCTGCGATACAGAGTGTAGACTCTCTTTGAATGATTCTAGAACTGTCACGGTGGAACCTGGTGGCCGGTAATAACACCCAACAATTATCTTTATATTCACTAGCTCTGTTAAACGCGTCCAGATAACTTCACAATCACACTCTACTTCGACCTCAGTAGACACAATATTTTTGTCAACTACAATGAAGACACCACCTCCTACGGTGTCTAATCTATCTTTCCGATACACGTTCCTACCCTCACTAAATATTTCAGAACTTCCTATCTCAGCGTTCAGCCAGGTCTCAGGCCCGAGAATAATTTGCGCGCCACACGCTTCCTGGAGGGCAGTAAATTCAGGAACTTTATTCCGAACACTCTGAAAATTTACTGCTAATATCTTGATAGCTGAAGTGTCTTTACACTGAGCGCGTCCTGATTTCCCTGTCTGCACGTCGACTGGTGAGTGTTCATCAGGACATTTTCCCTTGCGACCATTTCACGAGTGTACCGTGAATATCAGCAATCCAGTAAAACATCAGATCTCCGACATTGCTGTGAGCGGAAAAAGATCCTGCAGGAACGGGACCAACGACGACTGAAGAGAACCGTTCAACGTGACAGGAGTGTAATCCTTCCGCAAAATGCCTCAGATTTCAGTTCTGGGCCATAAAAAACGTCAGCGTGCAAACCATCCAACGAAGTGTCATCGATATGGGCTTTCGGTGGTACTCGTGAACCCTTGATGACTGCACGACACAAGAATTTACTCCTCGCCTGGCCCCGTCATCACCGACATTGGACTGCTGATGACTGGAAACATGTTGCCTGGTCGGACGAGTCTCGTTTTAAATTGTATCGAGCGGATGGACGTGTGCGGGTATGGAGACAACCTCATGAATCCATGGACCCTGCATGTTGACAGGTGACTATTCGAGCCAGTGGAAGCTCTGTAATGGTGTGAGGCCTGTGCACTTGGAGTGGTATGGAACCCCCGATACGTCTGGATACGACTCTGACAGGTGACACGTATGTAAGCATCCTGTGTGATCACCTGCATCTATTCCTGTCCATCGTGCATTCCGACGGACTTGGGCAATGCCACCAGGACAACGCGACACCCCACACGTCCAGAACTGCTACAGAGGGGTTCCAGGAACTCTCTTCTAAGTTTACAAGCTTCAAGTGGCACCTAACTCCCCAGACATGAACATTATTGACCTTATGTGGTGTGCCTTGCAACGTGCTGTGCAGAAGAGATCCCCGCTCGTCACATTCTTAGTGATTTATGGACAGCCCTGCAGGATTCATGGTGTCTTTTCCCTCCAGCACCACTTCAGACAGTAGCGGAGTCCATGCCACATCGTGTTGCGGCACTTCTGCGTGTTTGCGGGGGCCCTACACTGTATTAGGCAGGTGTACCAGCTTCTTTGGCTCTACCGTGTATAATTACTTATTACATAAAATATGAAAACTAATTTCTCTTTAATTAGCCTTACATTGTCAAAAAATACAACAACAAAAAATGGTCAAATGGCTCGGAGCACTATGGGACTTCTGAGGTCATCACTCCCCTAGAACTTAGAACTACTTAAACCTAACTAACCTAAGGACATCACAACATCCATGCCCGAGGCAGGATTCGAACCTGCGATCGTAGCGGTCGCGCGGTCCCATACTGTAGCGCCTAGAACAGCTCGGCCACCCTGGCCGGCTATAAAATACATTTACCTGTTTATTTTATATAATGTATTTACGTGATCACTTATGAAATTATTTTAAGCATTCATCTGTCTTACGTGGAGTCGCGCGAGGGGAGGCGTCGTTCGCGGTTGTGTCTATATATCGAATTTTTCGGAATAAAATATATAAGACTTAGACTCATCGATTTGATATTATTGTTTTGATATTTACCTGCGTTGCCTAAGTAGCTTACGTGTTTTTAAATTTTATAGTTTATCATTTTTAGAAGTATGCTTTGATCAAAACATTACTACTTATATTAAACAGAAGCGGCAGTACATATTTCTATTTTTTTACTTTTTAGATTTTTTGTTAGGTTCTTTCTAAATTTTTAATTTGAGTTTTGCTTAATGATTTTTAAACTTTATATTTTACTAGTAGACACTCTGCGATCGACACTCCATCCCCACATTCACAAAAATGCTTTCCGTGACGAAAAACAAAATAGTAACGCGAGATTTTGTCTCGCCGAAATCTGTGTATTCTGACAATACATGTATTTCTGGAAATGCAATGTCACACGTGCAGTTTTGAGCTACTATTAGTAATTAAAATGCATTACTATTAGTAATTGAAATGTATTAAACACTATCATCGTATTTTACCTTCGTCACTTATGAGGTTTACGTGTTTCTTTTCTTTATTCACACATATATTCAGTGACTGTGTATTAGTATATATTTAACTAATTTAGATAACAGAAGCAAAAAGCAGAGGCGATAATTCTAAAGGAAGTCGGAAGAAAGTCGGCGGCCACTGCGTTCTCTTGGAATAGGCTACCTAAATTATTAGGGCAAACTCATTTGATTTAATACTGAATTGTTGACCTCAAAAAGAACTACAAGAAATTCTGCGAGGGCACATGATTATCTTCTACAGTTCAGTCACAAGCATCCTTTTTTCTAGGTGCTTCAATGGGCGACTTCAAAATGCGAAAGTATCAATGTTGGCCAATAGTAAAAATAAAAAAAAATGTACTCTTGGACTTTTATTTACATCCATTTGAGCTCTACAGTTTGGTATTACACCACCTGGCGTAGCTCTTATGTGTTAAGTAGCTAATAAGCAGAGGGCTCGCTGGCGGAAGACATTGTTACTTAAGTTAGCTGATGAAACTCAGACGGCTGAACAGACTTTCACGGAATGCACCTGAGAACCACCCCGATTAAATCCAGCTTTGAATTACAAAAACTACATTAAAATAGGACCTTTTAAGAGATACGATGCCACAGAGATATACATTCATTAAAATTGCAACATCCCTCTTTTTGCGTCGGGCGTTAACAAGTGTCTTAATAGGCGGACAGACAAATAGGCGGACAACAAATAGCAACGTGACAACGCGGGCATTAGTTCCAGCTACATTTCTTGCACCGATAACATTCAGTTATGCTTTTTAGCTATGTTAAACTTTCATATGTCTAAGAATGCTATATAGCAACAGGGCAAAGAGACGAGACTGATCACATTGCAGAATGTTTGACATCGCGCTTTCCTGTTGCTGTTAGTTCCATGTTTATCCTGTATAAGATCAATACGAATACAATTTTTACCACTGTAATGTATCGAACCAGTTGCCACAAAATAATCAATGAAGATCTCACCACAGGATGTTATGCCGTGGTGTGTACAGGGTGGCGCATGAAATGTGTTACCATTTTGTTTTTGAATATAAACTTCATCGTCAATACAATCTGAAAGGAACATATACTACAATTGAAGAGCCGTCCATGGAGATTTGTTCTAACTCAGCACATGCTAAATATGTCCACCATTTCGTTTCCTAACTTCCTTCAAACGAATACTGAAGTTAGTGATTACCCTACGTCTTCCGTAATTTCACTGAGCTCCATTAAATCACATAGACGTTCTGGGAATTTTTTTCCTTTAGGTACCCCCAATAAAAACGTCACATGGACTGACGTCTGGACTATTGGGGGGCCAAATTTGTCCATCATTGAAGCGATATGGAAACTTGAGTGAGATGATCAGCATGTCGAAATGCTCGTGTAAAAACTCCAACACAGTGTTTGCAGTATGTGGCCTTGCTCCGTCTTGCATGAACCACTGCATGTTGAAGGGCACGGCAGTAGCAAGAAGCTGTGGAATGAAGCTATTGCGAAGCGTGCTCAAATAATGCTCGCTGCTCACAGTTTCTTCAAAGAAAAAGGGTACAATAAGTCCGTGACTGGAAATTGCTGACCACGCTGTAATCCTCGGAGCATAATGTTGTCGTTCATGAAGCACTTGTGGGTTTTCAGTGGCCCAAAAGCATGCATTTTGTTTGTTAACCACGCCGTCTAAATGAAAATGCGCCTCGTCTGAAAACCAAACGTTGTTGAGAGTTTCTTCCCTATCCTCTGCCCACTGAGCAAACAGTAGTCTCTGCTGCTTGTGTTCTTCAGTGAGCTGTGCACAGGTCATCTTGTATGGGTACATATGGAGGTCACTTTTAAGAACGCGTTGAACGGAGCGTCTGGATATTCCCAGTTACACTGCTGCGTTTCTACACGATTTCCCGGGACTTCTCTGTACAGCATCTTGTACCGCTTCAATATTCTCCGGCAAACAAACAGGCTTAGGCCAAGGTCACTTCGCTTCCAATACTGTTCCTTCCTGTACAAATTTATCGTACAACCTGTGGATGGTCTTCTTGCAAGGGACCCATCGCGTGTTAAACTGTTGTCGAAAACGCCTCTGAGTCACAACAAGGCTTTTCGTTTCATGAAAAAGTAACAGAACTGCCGATCGTTTCTGTGTCGTCAGTCTTCCATTGTCAGCCATTGCTGTTTACTAGTCTCCTAGCGGCAGTATCGTGAATTACATGTCATTTTGAATAACATTTGTTTTTCCAAGCTCTGCTGGTACTGCTGTACAGATCCCAGCGGGATATCTAATGTGCGTCGTAAATTGTGAAAGAAATAACTGGTAACACATTTCGTGCGCCACCCTGTAATTCACGACAGCCGTATGAGGCGCAGTGTGCAGCTAGTATCTTCCTGCTGCGATGTTTCCGACACCATCGGCTGAGGTGGAGCAGTGGTCGACTTGTATTCTGCTGAATGGAGCTTCAGATCCCGGTTTGGCAGTCCAGATTAAGGTTTCTCTTTGATAGGGCTCTCCTTCCCCGATCCAAATTTGTCCTCCGCCTGTGATGACATCGTGAGCAGCGGAACATTAAAGTCTAAACATCCTTTTTTCTTACGAGGGGGTACCCAGAAAAACGGAATTATTTTATAAAAGCTATATATTTGCAAATCGTAATAAAACAACCTTACCCCTTCAAAATACCCTCCATTACCACTAATATATTTGTCCCACTGATGCTTCCATTATTCGCAACATTTTTTGTACTCATCTTAAGAGATGGTTAAAGAGCTTCTCACTAGTTTTTTTCCTTGACTTCTTGAATGTTGTCAAATCGGTGGTCTTTCATGCCCCTTCTAATGCGTGGGAATGAGAAAATATCGCATGGAGGCAAGTCAGCCGTGGGGCAATGGAACTGAGCACTCATGCACTCATCCAACAACGAATAAAAAGCAAGAAAACTTTCTGTAGGAACCATTATCTTATCTCAAACTTATTAGCTATTTCTTGAATTCTGTGTCAAATGGTGAATGAGAGAGGCGAATGAGAGAGACTAATCGCCTGAGATTCGAAGCACAACTGTAGTTACAAAGCATGTCTTCATAAACTCTTTCTGTGAAGCTGCACGATAACTTTCTCTGCCAATCTGAAAAGCAATATACTAGCTCGCTCAAACTGGATGTCCATTTACTGAGTATTTCTTCTGAAAAGAAAAATATACTTTCATAGTGAATATGTTGGGGAAGACTATTCATATGTTTATTTCTTCAACCCTAAATGATAAATACTTACTTCTGTCACATTACTTAACATATTTTTGCAACTCTCCTTCTCACTTTTCACCTTCCAAATGTCCACCACCATAGCACAGAAAGTATCGTAACACCATCATAAACTTAATTCTTTTCATTGCGTTCTGAGCTGTGAAGCGCCCTAAGCATATTAAGCCACCATAGCAATCATAAATATACAAGCATCCTGCACTCGTAAGTTGTAAATTGAAATTGGTGTGTCAGACCTTCACTTCCAAGTTCCTATCCTGACCATCATGATACTTTTAATTGTTTTAAAAAGAGCCGCTGTCCACATTAAGTAGTGCACCCTAAGGATGCATATTCATGTTTAATACTAAGTTGAACCAAAAAATGGTCATTTCTCTGAAAGAACTGCATTGTGTCAATTGTAGACTACAGCTGTCTGAGACACAGGTCAGTGGAGCTAAATGAGGCCCTTTGTCAGCTTAGATACTGATGTATTTGAATTGTACATTTTATAAAAAGTGAGTAACATAGATGTAACTCCTGGCAAAATCAAATATTTGTAACATGTATATTCTACACTTTACTGATTGTAATACACATACTTAAAGATATAAGTGAGAAATTCAATTACAAATAGCATCTAACACAGAAACAATCAGATAGAGTGCTAGGAAATAATATACAATATGCCTGGAAATAAAGCTCGTACAATTATGATATCAGTTAGTTTCGTAATCTTAGTGTGAGACAGCAATTACCACTATTATAGTACACGTTTTTGTGCCTGTATTTTCCTGAAATCCTCAATAATGTCACTGAAATCTACTCTACTTAAAACTTTTCTTTCAGTTTATAAAATGGAAAGATTTGATAGTCATTCTAGATTCATCACAGAATGAAGATAATTTTAAATTAGTTTCAGTTTAGAAAAATTTCTCTCACATGTTGCATTGAGACACAAATGATCAAGAAGTCTTGGATTACAGGAGATGCACTGAAGCCCCATTTATCTATAAATTCAAGGACCTCTTGGGCTCTCTATCTAGTAGCAACATTCACAGTCGTATATGTTGCACATAGATTTCTACATAAACTTTTTACTTCTTTTGGCACCCATTTCTTATCACACTCATCATAAGTTTCTATTGGATTCTCCAGTGTTCCAGGCAGAGCATTAATGGGAGCTTCAAGTATAAATTTTGTGTTAACAATTTGGAATTTTTTTAATTTCCTACATTACCATATATCATTGTGGCAATACTTGTACAAATCACTCTATGCATCCAAGTACTGATCAACAAACTTCTTCTTGAATCGATAATCTAGAGACATGGTTTAGTTCTTCCACTATTGTTTTATTTATCTTCCTTTTTCCTTGTTGATCAATGTAAATGTTTGTGCTGCATTTTTAGCACCAAAAATGATAATATTGTCTTTAACCATAGTTGGTCCATGAGTAGAAACTTATTCAGGACTTTTAATTTATCATGTTCTTTATCCAGAGTAATTTTTGGAGACTGTAGATATTGTTGCACTAAATGTACCCCCTCCAGTGTGATGCACCAAAAGTTGATGTAGGTCAAAAAGGTAAAATCGCATACAGCTGGAAGCAGCAAGTTTGCTGCAGATCTAAGAGACATGGATCTTGTATACCTTTCAAAGTGCTCATAATTGTTTCCACATTTTTATGACTTTAACTAAAATTTAATGAGTACACCAGTGAACATCAGAAGTCATTTCAAGCTTTTTCCTCTTTTTTCTACAAGTAATGTCCATCCATACACAGAAGACAAGAAGAATGAATATAACTTCTCTACAGCTACAAAATAGGTGACACTAGAAGGAGTACATGTGATGCATGAAATCCATAATGATTTGAGAAATGATTAGCAAAGATACTGAAAAGAGCTCTTTCACTTACTTCTAGAATTTTTCTTTGTATTTCTTCATGTATGATACTGACACAGTAGTGTCATAACTATGAGACCTGGACAATGCAGTATCCAGCCCATCTTCTTCTAGCTGCTGTTGATTATCTTTTGATATATCCCTTGAGATCTTTTCTGACATGAAAAGTTCCTAATAATTTTTGAACTTCCACAGTGTTGTCTTCTTTCATCTGAAAAGCTGTAAATAATTAATTGGTAACATTCAGCCTTTTTTATACCCAAAAGAAAAACTAATTAATTTTTGACAAATAAGAAGACACTCTCCTTGTCCCAACAGTGAACTCTTTAAGTTTTAAACAATGGCATTTAAGTACTGAAAGCCCCTTGGGGATTGTTTTCCATTTCTACAATTTTGACAAGTGTTCAGGCTATAAGTCATGTTTGATATCTTTCGATTCAAGTTCCACCATAGACAGCAATCACAAATAAATCAACTATTTAGTACAACCATAAGAGGCAAATAATTAGCTGCAAAGAAATACACTTCCTTTGCTGATAGTGTGTATAGCATAATTTCCTTAAATATTTAGCATTGTTGAAATGTGAGTGAAACTGCAATAAAATTAAATAATGTCTTTTTTTAGTGTGTTCACCTGGTCTTCCTATACACTGAAAAGGTCCTCTCTTGTTGTGATTATTGAAAAGTGTAATGAAGTATTTCAAATTTTGATATGCTTTGGAACAGGTATTTGCCGTTATAGAGTATCATTGGATAAAGAGGGCTCAAAGTTAGATGCATCAGAAATACATTAATTCTCGGTCATTTTGTCATCATTACTGTCTGTAATGTATTTTTCTGCTGTCATTTATGTCGAAGTCTTCATTAGGTTCACATATAGTAGGCTTTTTACCTGTGTTTGTAGTCATGATATCAGCAGTTATCTGTAACCCAGTGCCAGAGTGAACAGTTTGACTGTTATTTCCTTCACCATCTTTATTTTCTCCACAAGCAAAAGGTATCTGGATAAAGATCAGTGAGTGATTCAGCCCTTGATTTTCTTTGCTTTCTTTTCTGAAAGGCAGAAAGATGAATTCTTTTCACAAAAAAAGATTTGTGAGATTATTTCGGTGATCGATAATAACTTACATGTTTATTGCTATTTTTTCTCTCTGTGTAGCCTGTGGGCTCATAGGGGTAGATAGGTGCCATCATGGTCACATGGTGATTTTCAGATGAATGTGATGTATAAAATATATATTGCAGCTGACAAGAAAACCAATTTTTCAGAGCATAAAGCGATTATGTTTATTTTACTGTTTAATAAACCTGCATTTCTTTGTTAAACATAATGATTTATCAATTTGTAACACATTTCGATATAACAACTCTGTGTTATTTGTCATAAAGCGGTGTGAAGAAAGAATAATATATTTGCATTGATTATAGAACTTTCATTGTCCATGCTTTTGTGACACTAGAAAATTTCGAGATAGTAGGAATCTAATTACAAATGTAGATACTTACCTTCTTCTGCTCTACTTCTCGATAATACAATAACTCAATAACTGTTTAAACTACTTGCCACAAAAAATCATAGATAAATTTGCATTAATTATATAGTATGCATAATCAAACTTAATAAAGACTGAAATGAAATGAAATCAATATGAAAATCAAGGTATTCTAGAAGCACATTTATAACCAGATATTTTAGGCTTATCCCTATTGATGGGTTTTCCCTGAGAGTTTCAAATGGAAGTTGAAGGCAAGTCAAGTAGAGGCCTCTATCTTCATTTGGTCCCTTAAGAATTTACAAGTTCTGAAGTAATTTTTCAACAGTAAGTTTCAAACTGACTGCCCTAGTTGCTATTGCTTAACAGGTATGTTGTTCTCTTTACAAAAGAAACCATAGGATAATTTCTCTGTTGTTCAGATCTATTATTTATGTTTCACACCAAAGCAGTCATACAGGCAGAGAGGTGCACCCATTTAAGTCAGTGACTACAACTAGATAAAGTGTCCATGATACTGGGTGTGTTCAACAGAAAAAAACGTTTTTCTGCTCGTAGTTTTGGCATATAAAATGTATACATCTCCAGTACTAATCTTGATGTGTGCAGTGTGTAAGAACTGTTGCTTGAATCTAGATGTCTCTAGTTCATCTTGTTGTATTTCCATATTTATTAAATGAAGTATGTAATAATTGTGTATAACCTTTGAGAAAGTAACTTTAAGGATGTAAAGCTTAGGTTAAGAAATTAATAAACTGCTGGTAAGCTCTTCACTGCACTCAAGCACTTATTTTAAACATGTACTTTTAGTACACCTGTCCACATGGTATGGGTATTAAAAAGCAATTCATGTACACTCTGCTTCTAACAGACATCTAGTAATCACTCTACAGTTTTTAAATTTGAAGCAACGTTTCACAAAAATTCTAAAATTTCTGAACACACTATGGACGATTACCACAGCTTAGGAATGTGTAAGTATGTGCCTATGTTTATATTTTGCATACATATGAGTCCTCAAACTCCTAACTGCCTCTTTTTTTTACTGAACAAATTTTGGTCTTGTTTAGGTTTTAATTAAAAATTATCTGGGCCTGTGGCCTCTAAATTTCAAAACCCTCAATAGTGAAAGCTCTCAAAGATGGCCATTCCCATTGCCCCTTCTTAGTCTACAACTCCACTGTGAGCATTTCCCCTAGGCTAGCAAGGCTCCACTACATAATTATGTCTGATGGCCCCATTTTACAGCTAGTGCTCACTTCCCAGGCCGCGAGTGAGGATGAACACCGTTGCTCACCTTCCTGCATCCTGAACAGACCTACTTTAGACAGATCACGAAAGTTTCTAACTGATGACGTTTTATTTTTTATAGATTCGAGGATCTGGTTGAAATATGAGAAAAGGCCTTTTCATTTGAAATATGCTTTGGAATAAAAGCACATTTATTAAGAATATTGTGTTTTATTAATATGGTACATAAATTTCCTGTACATAAGCTTATATAAGATTTTAGAAAGATTTGTCAGTAATGAAATTGACCAATAGTTGGAAAACTCAGCTTTATCTCCTCTTCTGAACAGTAGTTCAACCAATCAATGTTTGAGTCTAGGGACAGTACCTTGATTCCTAGGATCATTAAATATGTGACTTAGGACCTTAACAATAAATTTACACCAGTGCTTCAGTACACCAGTACTCCAGTGGCATTTTCGGTTTTAATTTGGCTGATCACCATTACATTTTGTTTCACTCTGAGCGATTGAAGGCTTATTCATAACACTTGATGGAACGAAATGTCAAAACATTCCACATGGCGACAGTCACACAGACCATGAAAAATTTGGAATGGGAAAGAAAAGAATGAGACATCACTGTAAAGGTTTCACAGGAAGAAAATTTTGACGTTGACTCTGGTGGGGCTGGGCTGTTTCGTCGTCTGCTAGTGTAGGAAGTTAACCAATTCCCCCCCCCCCCCCCCACACTCACTCGCGCGAATTTTGTGCTTTTGTGCCTTCTTAGTTATTTTTTTGTTTCTTTCCCTTTTTTTCTGACAAACTGCAAATGTGCCACAATGACTTGGAATTTTCTTATCTATTAGGTGTTATTCCCCAAGAGAGATCATGCATCTGAAGATGATGATTTAGGTTTAACAACAACTCAACAGACCTGACACGTGCACTATGTATAAATAGAAACATTAATTGATGATGCAGTATTCTTTAAATATCCTTTTAGTAACCTTTTAGTAGAAGCAGAAGTCGGCTCTATGGAAGAAAAATATAGTTGCTTATGACGTTATTTGCTATTTAGGAAAGGCAAAAATATAATGGGCAAAGTAAACAGACTCTTTGTTTCCATTGTAAATATTGTATGATGTGATTGTATCTGTACATTTTCGCTACCAAATAAACATCGATATTTTAGAATTTTCTTTCATTTCTCAATAACTTACCACACAAAATTGATCAAGAACATCAATAGACTTTATCGTTGCTAGTTCCATAATTGTGATACCATACTTTGCGTTTTTGTATCACAGAATGAATACAACTGTAATGACACTAAAGAAAAATGTGATAAGTTTCTGACCATATTTAAACATTTTTTTAAATAGCTTTTCCCAAGAAAAGCTACATTTAGCTCTCTTCAAAAAACAAACAAGTGAATCACAATATGTACAAAGACATGTGAAATTAGTGAAGTTCGGTGGCAGTAGGAACAAGACTTCTGGTCAGTTGACTACAGGGTTATAAACACAAAATAGGGGTAATGCAGGAGTAGGTTTAATCATGAATAGGAAAATAGCAATGAGGGTAAGCTACTACAAACAACATAATGAACGCATTATTGTGGCCAAGACAGATATGAAGAACACGCCTACCACAGTAGTACAAGTTTAAATACCGACTAGCTCTGCAGATGACGACGAAATTGAAGAAATGTATGATGAAATAAAAGAAATTATTCAGATAGTGAAGGGAGACGAAAATTTAATAGTCATGGGTGACTGGAATTCGTCAGTAGGAAAAGGGAGAGAAGGAAACGTAGTAGGTGAATATGAACTGGGGGTGAGAAATGAAAGAGGAAGCCGCCTGGTAGAATTTTGCACAGAGCACAACTTAATCATAGCTAACACTTGGTTCAAGGATCATAAAAGAAGGTTGTATACGTGGAAGAAGCCTGGAGATACTGACAGGTTTCGATAGATTATATAATGGTAAGACAGAGATTTAGAAACCAGGTTTTAAATTGTAAGACAATTCCAGGGGCAGATGTGGACTCTGACCACAATCTATAGGTCATGAACTGTAGATTAAAACTGAAGAAACTACAAGAGGGTGGTAATTTAAGGAGATGGGACCTGGCAACAGACTAAATATTGAATTTAACTGATGAAAGGAGAAAATATAAAAATGCAGCAAATGAAGCAGGCAGAAAGGAATATAAACGTCTCAAAAATGATATCGACAGGACCGAGCGAGGTGGCGCAGTGGTTAGCACACTAGACTCGCATTCGGGAGGATGACAGTTCAATCCCGTCTCCGGCCATCCTGATTTAGGTTTTCCGTGATTTCCCTAAATCGTGATTTCCCAAAAGTTGCTGTATATCTAGCCACTGGTACCAAAATCTTTCTGTAACAGCAACTCTGACTTGAAATAAATCTGAAGCTCAGAAACCTTAGCATTCAGAACATATTGCTCTGAACCACCAGCATGTCCGAAACGACGGATTCCTATGGCTGAGTAACCGTGTGATGGAATGAATTGGTGCAGCCCCGCTCACATGTCCGCTTGCTCTCAAAGCTACTCAGCTAATGTGTCACAACCAAGTTGAACTTTTCATGGCATGACAAAAGCTGCAGCACTTGAGTGACGCCACTGGAAACTGGGTGTTCACACAGGCAACTGCAGTGGCAATACAGTATTTCATTAGCTGTTGTGTCATTTTCGTTGCCTGTGTGAGTCTGGCAAAATTTACTTTGTGTTGACCATGTAGTCTCATATAACAACTACTGATACCATATGTACAACCAATGTACATTGTTATGTTCTCTGATAGTATTGACCATGTGGTCACAATGACTACTGTACTGTTGTGCCCCTTGACTATATCATACCTACAAACAATGCGCTAAAAAAATGATTTCCCAGACCAACTAAAATACATATCTCATAACCTCACTTTCACTATTCGAAACTGGGAAATTTCGCGCTCCGTCGCTGTAAAGGTCTTTTTCGTTCTGTTGATGTCTAGTGTGAATCGACTTTAATTCGATGTGTTCAATGTTCCTTCAAGATGGATTATTTAGAGGAGATTCCTATTCACA
Organism: Schistocerca gregaria; assembly: GCF_023897955.1. Classification (NCBI taxonomy): domain Eukaryota; kingdom Metazoa; phylum Arthropoda; class Insecta; order Orthoptera; family Acrididae; genus Schistocerca; species Schistocerca gregaria. The sequence goes on along the minus strand of NC_064920.1, from coordinate 2,723,575 downwards.
GTCTAACATAACAGTCGTGACACTCACTGCTTTAAAAGTTGTTACCGTTTGACATATAGAGCGTGTGTGAGTCTGACTAAATTTACTTTGTGTTGACCATGTAGTTTCATATAACAACTACTGATGCTATATGTACAACCAATGTTTGTTTTGCATCCATTTCCTACGAAATTTACGAAATATCTGAGTTATTTTCTTGCCTACTAGGGTTGTGTAGTATCAGAAGGCATATATGCTTCTAAAAATGATTGTAAAATAAGCGCAAGTATGGACAAAAACCATGAATCGAGTGGCAAGCTATAACACATTCGTGAAGAAACTCTTGTGACGTCGGATAGAATTGAAGCTTACCTCGCTGATATCAAAAGAATATAAACACACTGATTCACATGTAAGAAGCACAGACATGTACCTCTTCATGCAAACGCGATCGACAGCTCATTTATCGTTCTGTAGGCCTACTGTGTTTGTCGCCTGTTGCCACAAGTACGACCTTCATCTTTATATTATTCTAAGTGGGACAAGCAACTGCCAAATAGTGGGTGAAATATGTTGAAAACATTATAATGAGCTGATTACATTACATTTCACGCAAAACCAAATATTTGAATAATTTGCAATCAATCCGTCAGTGAACGAGGTGCTAACAAAATAATGACAGCACGGGAAGGAGGCAAGGAAAATTAAGTGAGTAATAACAGAAGTGAATGAAATACATACCAAACATTACGATTTTGTAAGACACGAATAGCTGCACTTAACCTAACTACTTCAACGTCAAAGCATGTCTGTGTTGACGATTCACACGAATCTGGCATTGATACATGGACAGCTGAACTGGCTGCTTCTGTGCCATAGGACTGTTTTATAGCTTTAGATGGATTGTCGAATCATTGTGGCAGTTTCCTCTTCATCGTCAGTTGAGGTGGTTTATTTGGGATGTCAAACAGTGGGGGTACTGCATCCCTCAAGAGTGTATGAACTGGTTTTGTTAGAAATGTAGCAAACAAAATCTAATATTATTATACATTTAAACTGGGTCTCTCTTCATAAAGTCTTCTCATCTGCTATTAACTAGCCATTTTCTGCTCCTAAAACGAAACATTAATCATTAATACACATGTAGTTTGCAAGTGAATCCTAACGATACCGTTTAGTAACATGATAGTATATACCTCTCAGGATCCTTAGGAAACCTAAAAAAAGACAGCTGAGGTGTGTTCTTCCTATTGTTGCTGCAATTTACTGCTCTCCAAACACTCCCGCTAGTAAAAACCATTGTAGAAATCAAAATAAACAACCATACTTCTCGCTTTCACGATCACGCCGAACTCACAGCTTAAGTAACTGGCCGCTTGGGGCGCTGCTGGCGATAGGCAACAAAATCGAGGCGAAGTGTCGCGACTGTTAGGGCCCGACCACACGCAACGATCTGTCTGCGCACATCACATCTGTGCAGATAGATCGTTGCGTGTGGACAGAAGATATGCACCAACCTGAGGTGTGTGCAAACCTCGAAGTTTAGGCTGGCGGTTTGAGCGAAACCTCTCAAAGCTGAGGGTACAAACCAGCTGTTTGCTCAGTCTAGTATTTGTATTTGTGCGCACAGGGCATTAAAATAGCTGATACTCGTCAGTGTTCTCAAGAGTTTCTAAGTGAATTCATTGAAATAGATAGGAACCACCCATGTTTGTGGAAGATTATAAGTAAAGACTATAGTGACCGAGACAAAAAGGCAGCAGCATACAATGCTCTAATTGAAAAATTCCGGGCAGTTGACGCCTCGGCAAACAGAGAAACAGTTTAAAAAATCATTGCGAACTGTTTACCGAAAAGAGTTATCCAAAGTTCAGAAACCTAGAAGATCTGGTGTAGGAGTAGATCAAGTATACCAGCCAACGTTATGGTATTTTGATCTGTTCGGCTTTCTCAAAAGAGGTAATTATAAGTTTTGACATCCATCCGCAAATAATTTCGCTAGTCGTTAGGTTCGCCCTGCAACTCTCGCAGTAAATTTACGTGAGAAAACTGCTTACGCTTTAGCAGCCACTGTCTACACCATTTTGACCGCTTTCTCTGTTTCCTGTGGTTGGTCTGAATGTTTTTTGCAACGCAATTTGCGAACACAGGCCACAACAGAACTTCATCCATTTCTATATTTAAAAATAACTGAATTAAATTTTTGACGTTCACGGGGAGCGTAGTCGCTTGCCACTGATACTTCTTTTCTACAACGACAGATGGCGGACGAGTAGTAAATTGGGGATTTATGTCGTGTGAACACACCACATTTGCAGCGATCTTTTGCATGTACAGACATTTGCGCCGATGTCTGCGCAGACAGATCGTTGCGTGTGGACCGGGCTTTATGTTAGACTGTGGTCCTATTTGTGATATATCTTTACGTATATCTTTGGACAATATTATTGTTTACAAGTGATGTAGTGTGAGTAAATAAAGAAGCTTTAGTGACAGCACAAAATCATTAAGCATATTTCCGTTTTACATCATGTAATATTGTTTACTGACAACCAGAATATTGTCTTAATCTGAGTAACTGTGTGATTAATCGATTTGAAGCCAGTAAATCGTCTGTCAGCTATAAAAAATGACGAATGATAGTCAGGGCCTCAATGAAACCGTTATATTGGCAACTGGAGGATATGATCATACAATAAAGCTATGGCAGGCCCATACTGGCGTCTGTCAACGTACAGCTCAGCACACTGATTCTGTATCCTTAGACAAGACGTGAATTCATAGTGTGTCAACGATTTATTATTATTATTATTTTTAATACCAGATTTTGAATTTACATATTTAGGTAATTTTGTGAATCCTTGACAGAGAAACAGCAAGTCAACTCACTGGATATCAGTCCCGATAAACAACTAATTGCTGCGGCAGGTAAGTTAATTTATTTTATATAGTCTACTAGAAAAGAATCTGTCATTTCAGTTGCATCTTACTTGTCGATACTTACGCCGACAGAGATTGATGTAAGCCCTGTCTTTTTCACATTCAGTTTGCAGATAGCAAATTAAGAAATTTACTGTTCTATTCTTTGTGTTATACTTGTTGCTTTATCTCCAAAATAACCTACGTTCATTTACTCTTAACGATGGACTTTCTTGTTTATTCAGATTCATACCCACATACTTATGAGTTGTTATTTGTGTTCTCTGATTTAAACTATTCTTTCATTCTGTTTCCAATTTCGTAGTTCTCTCTCCTGTGACGTAGACTATTGTAACATATAAATACGTTATCTATATATGGACCGCAACATAATAATGAATATGTAGTGAAAATTTAAAATTTTTGACAGGACAGATCTCGTGCGTATCGCAACCAGTAATGTCAACCAGTAAACTATTCAAGTATGCCTTCAGTTCTGATTCAAAAACTAACTTTCACTGTTATCTGTAGGACCACTGAGAAAATGTAGGTCATTGTCTTACACTGCCACAATGGATATGTATGAAATGAATTAAATGTATTGCAATGATTTCATTTTATTTCAAAACATTCAATTCATCTCATATATGTGTAGTATGTTGATTATCATTTACCCAGCATGGTGACGCAATGGTGAGACTCTGGTCTCTGCTTTGGGAGGACAGCAGTTCAAACCCCATTCATCCCTCCAGATTGAATTTTGCTCTGGTTTCCCCAAATTTATTACAGTAAATGCAAATTTGTTCCTTTGGAAACACACAGCTGATTTCCTTCCCCAAACTTCGCTGATTCTGACTTCATGTTCCTTCTCTTACGGCCTCATTATCGACAGGACATTAAAAACTAATATTTCTATCAATTGTCATTTAATGACTAAATTAAGAGGTTGGATAAGTGACTTGTGATATTGCTGGAATATATTTACTGCAGATTAATTGTCATTTTATGTTTGCATAATTTAAGATTAATGCTTTGTAAATATATTACCCTTAGAATGTACATTTTCATACAGAAATTTGACAACTCATGAATTTGTAAACTTAGCTCTATATTTTTAGTGATAATAATACTGATAATAAAGTACACAAGAGAGAGCACATGACTGCCACAGCACCAAATAGTTATTTTTGTCTAAATTAAGTGATCAGACTTGTACTAAATCAGAACAATGGATAAGGCAAGGGACATACAGTAGGTTTACACGTGATGAAATGTGGTAGTCATTTATTATTTTATTCATCACTTCTTTCCTTCACTGCTTGCTCAATATACAGATTGAATAACACCGGGGAGAGACTGCAACCGTGTCTCACTCATTTCCCAACCACTGCTTCCCTTTCATGTCCCTTGACTCTTGTAACTGCGATCTGGTTTCTGTACAAATTGTAAATAGCCTTTCGCTCCCTGTATTTTACCCCTGCCACCTTTAGAATTTGAAATAGAGTATTCCAGTCAACATTGTCAAAAGCTTTCTCTACGTCTACAAATGCTAGAAATGTAGGTTTGCCTTTCCTTAATCTTTCTTGTTGTAGGGCCAGTATTGCCTCACGTGTTCCAACATTGCTACGAAATCCAAACTGATCTTCCTCGAGGTCAGCTTCTACAAGTTTTTCCATTCATCTGTAAAGAATTCGCGTTAGTATTTTGCAGCTGTGACTTATTAAACTGATAGTTCAGTAATTTTCACATCTGTCAACACCTGATTTCTTTGGGATTGGAATTATTATATTGTTCTTGAAGTCTGAGGGTATTTTGCCTGTTTCATACATCTTGCTCACCAGACGGTAGAGTTTTGTCAGGACTGGCTCTCCCAAGGCCGTCAGTAGTTCCAATGGAATGTTGTCTACTCCAGGGGGCCTTCTTTCAGCTCAGGTCTTTCAGTGCTCTGTCAAATTCTTCACGCAGTATCGTATCTCCCATTTCATCTTCATCTACATCCTCTTCCATTTCCATAATATTGTCCTCAAGTACATCGCCCTTGTATAGCCCCTCTATATACTCCTTCCACCTTTCTGCTTTCTCTTCTTCGCTTAGAACTGGGTTTCCATTTGAGCTCTTGATGTTCATACAAGTGGTTCTCTTTTCTCTGAAGGTCTCTTTAATTTTCCTGTAGGCAGTATCTATCTTACCCCTAGTGAGATAAGCCTCTAAAGCCTTACATTTGTCTTCTAGCCATCCCTGCTTAGCCATTTTGCATTTCCTGTCGATCTCATTTTTGAGACGTTTGTATTCCTTTTTGCCTGCTTCATTTACTGCATTTTTATATTTTCTCCTTTCATCAATTAAATGCAATATTTCTTCTGTTACCCAAGGATTTCTACTAGCCCTCGTCTTTTTACCTACTTGATCCTCTGCCGCCTTCACTACTTCATCCCTCAAAGCTATACCTTCATCTTGTACTGTATTTCTTTCCCCCATTCCTGTCAATTTTTCCGTTATGCTCTCCCTGGAACTCTATACAATCTCTGGTTCTTTCAGTTTATCCAGGTCCCATTTCCTTAAATTTCCACCTTTTTGCAGTTTCTTCAGTTTTAATCTACAGATCATAACCAATAGATTGTGGTCCGAATCCACATCTGCCCCCGGAAATGTCTTACATGATTCTTGAACCAAGTGTTAGCTATGAGTAAGTTGTGCTCTGTGCAAAATTCTACCAGGCGGCTTCCTCTTTCATTTCTTACCCCCAATCCATATTCACCTGCTATGTTTCCTTCTCTCCCTTTTCCTACTGCCGAATTCCAGTCACCCATGACTACTAAATTTTCGTCTCCCTTCACAATCTGAATAATTTCTTTTATTTCATCATACATTTCATCATTTTCTTCATCATCTGCAGAGCTAGTTGGCATATAAACTTTTACTACTGTAGTAGGTGTGGGATTCTTATCTATCTTGACCACAATAATGCTGTTTGTAGTAGCTTACCCCCATTCCTATTTTTCTATTCTTTATTAAACCTACTCCTGCATTACCTCTATTTGATTTTGTGTTTATAATCCTGTAGTCACCTGACCAGAAATCTTGTTCCTCCTTTCACTGAACTTCACTAATTCCCACTATATCTAACTTTAACCTATCCATTTCCCTTTTTAAATTTTCTAACCTACCTGCCCGATTAAGGGATCTGACATTCCACACACCGATCCGAAGAATGCCAGTTTTCTTTCTCCTGACAATGACATCCTCCTGAGTAGTCCCCGCCTGGAGATCCGAATGGGGGACTATTTTACCTCTGGAATATTTTACCCAAGAGGTTACCATCATCATTTAATCATATAGTAAAGCTGCATGCCCTTGGAAAAAATTACGGCCATAGTTTCCCCTTGCTTTCAGTCGTTCGCAGTACCAGCACACCAAGGCCGTTTTGGTTATTGTTACAAGGCCAGATCAGTCATTCATTCAGACTGTTGCCCTTGCAACTACTGAAAAGGCTCCTGCCCCTCTTCAGGAACCACACATTTGTCTGGCCTCTCAACAGATACCCCTCCGTTGTGGTTGCACCTACGGTACGGCTATCTGTATCGCTGAGGCACGCAAGCCTCCCCACCAACGGCAAGGTGCATGGTTCATGAGGGGGGAGGGGGGGGGATGTTGCATAGGCAGAAATAAAGTAATTACCAAGTGCTGTACAGTGTGGTGCTTAAGTCGGCATATTTTCTTTGTAACACATTGAGGCACTTCTACAAGTGATTGTTATCAGAACAGCACTTCTTTTTATCAGTTTTTAAAATTAATTGTATCTGTATTTATACATGCACCGTTTTTAGTGATATAAAGCTGTTGGGTTTACAGCCAAGTTAGTTTGCCTACATGGTGTGAAGAGTAATGAGTATAACTTGCATGATTTCCTGCATGTGTTATGTGCTACTCTTGGTTTATATCAAATGGTCAGGAAAAACCAAAAGTTAGTTTACAACAAGAAGGGAAATAGATTGAATTTGTGCATAAATATGTCATGTTTTCGAAAAGGGGCATACACAGGCTCTGCGAAAATAACAGCCTAAATACTCTTCTTTTGCCTGTTACTTTGCATTTAGTTAATTTCTATTGTCCCAAGAAATGTGAACAGGTTTGGCAGCCTGTTGCCAAACCTAGCAAGTAAGGTAGTATATTGGTAAGGTACTGGACTCGCATTTAGGATGTCTCTGCTTCAAATCTCCACATGGCCATAAGGCACAGATCCAGAGTTGGGTCGTTGTTTTCTGCCCCTTCCCTGTAATTATAATTTTTCCCACTTTTGACATACTATGGTTGCCTAGGATTTAATAATAATAGTAACAACATAAAATATTGTATTATAACAAGAATAATACCTGGCTTACATCAGTCCTTAGTTAACCGCTGTAGCGTAGGTTGCAAGTATAATAATTCACACAATTTAAAGTCTAAGTGTGCTCTCACCATTACCAGTATTTCATTCAGCACTGTCATTGTGAACATAAAAAAATGTGTGTATGGCACTTGTGGCCAGGTAGTTCTGTGGCATTTGGCCATTTGGTGCAAGCCTTTTAGTTGATGCCACTTTATCAACTTGCACATTAATGATGATAAATGAGAATAGATAGTTATTTTAGTGTGTGGACTCAGTAACATTGTCTGACTTGTTTTTGACAGCAGGCAAGCTTGCAAATGTGTCCTTTTTCCTGCCCAAGATACTCTCCGCAGCTGATCAGTTCTCAAACACATTCATGTAGGCTAGGGATCAATGGGCAACTGAAAAATGTGCTGTGTTGAACATAGCTTGTAATTTTTTCGAAATTTATTGTCATTTTTGCACTGTTTTCATGTTACTTTATTTTCCAAAAATTATCTAAGAGTCTTGGAAATTGATATATGTGGAAATATAAAATGCTTTTAGCAAAATTTTCTGTTGGGAGGAGGGGGGGGGGGGGGGGGGGAAATCTCATGATTCCCATGATGAACCCGCTCCCTCCTCCTCTGACCACACATGCCAAACTTCCAGATTTATGGTTTATGTGGCTTCCATAAATTGTTTGAGGAAAATACTGGGATATTTCCTTAGGCAAGAATGTGGCCAATATCCTTTCCCACTCTGAACTTGTGCTCCATCAGTAAAGACGATATCATCAACAGGATATTAAACCCTGATCTTCCTTCCTTATGTAACCAAATTTGAGGTAGAGTTCCAGTATGATGACCTAGAGTTTTCATGAGCTTTTTGACCCTTAAGAGAAGAAGGAAAGACAAAATAATTTGTACAAGCTACATGTAAGAATGAAAGTTAGGTAGTTATTTTCACGTTGTGTGGATCATTTTACAACTTTTCATTATGTGAGACAGCTCAGTTTACAATTAGAGTATACTTGTTCAGTGAAAAATATGACAACATTCTGTCCATTTACATAATTTCTTAACTTATGTTTATTGTTATACTATTTTACTTTTTATACTCAAAACTATCTTTAATACCTCTTTTCTTTCTTCCCTTTGTTCGGTATCTCAAAACTGAAAATGAGAATAATCTGTGGTTTGTTCACATGTCGTGAATGAGGGCTCGCCAATTCTGAATCGGCGGGAGTCAGTCAACTTTGGTCCCTTAATGCTTTCTCAGGTCGCTGCTGACATTGATAATCTAATACTATTACTCCCATGTAGTGTGGTTGTTATGAAGTGATTGCCATGTTGTGGCAAACTGGTGAGTTAATGCATAGTGCCAGCATTGTGTGACAAAACAGTAGCTAGTGTCTGCCTCCCACCTCTCCGTCTCTCCATACTACGCCCTGCATCTCCCACTCAGCTGCTCATGTGCTGGGAATTGGTGGGCAGAGGTTACCTCCGCCGCTCTACACACACCCCTGGAATTTGTTCAGGATGTCGTGAACATAGTATATACTGTATATTGAGTGCAGAAACAGTGCTAAACAACTTCTTTCTTGATGAGACTTTCTTATGTTTATAGGTTACCAACATATCAGAATGTATGATTTAACTTCAAATAATCCAAATCCTGTGATAAACTATGAAGGTGTGTCGAAGAATGTAACTGGTGTTGGCTTTCAAGAGGATGGGAAATGGATGTTTACTGGCGGAGAAGATTGCAGTGCAAGAATATGGGATTTAAGGTTGGTTTAATGCATTTCTATATGTCCTGATAATTGTATCTAAAAACAAAGATGATGTGACTTACCAAACGAAAGCGCTGGCAGGTCGATAGACACACAAACATACACACAAAATTCGAGCTTTTGCAACCGGTGGTTGCTTCATCAGGAAAGAGAGAAGGAGAGGGAAAGATGAAAGGATGCGGGTTTTAAGGGTGAGGGTAAGGAGTCATTCCAATCCAGGGAGCGGAAAGACTTACCTTAGGGGGAAAAAGGGATAGGTATACACTCGCTCGCGAGCGCGCGCACACACACACACACACACACACACACACACACACACACACACACACATCCAACCGCACATACGCAGACACAAGCAGACATTTGTAAAGGCACAGCAGTTGGATATGTGTGTGTGCGCGGTTGGATATGTGTGTATGCGCGAGTGTATACCTATCCCTTTTTCCCTCTAAGGTAAGTCTTTCCGCTTCCGGGATTGGAATGACTCCTTACCCTCTCCCTTAAAACTTGCATCCTTTCATCTTTCCCTCTTTCCTGACGAAGCAACCGCTGGTTGTGAAAGTTCGAATTTTGTGTGTATGTTTGTGTTTGTTTGTGTGTCTATCGACCTGCCAGTGCTTTTGTTTGGTAAGTCACATCATCTTTGTTTTTAGATATATTTTTCCCACGTGGAATGTTTCCCTCTATTATGTCCTGATAATTGACAACATATGCCGATTTAAATTATACGAATTGTCTCATTGTGGTAACATGTCACTAATGATGGTGAGTATGATGCAAAATGAAAATGAGTGAAATATGAATGCCTTAGGTACAAATGAGTAGGTTTATCTAAGAATTAAAGACTTGGAGGTGTACTGTAATTGGTTGCTGCTTGGAAGCACACCATGGTTGTACATCTTTGTAAATCTCTCCCCTCCATCTCAGAGGTCTGATATTTAAAATCCTGCGTTAATCTTGGCTTCTGGCTGACAACAGCCTAACACTTGACACAACTATGGAATTCTCCCCTCTTTCACTGCTATTTTTCACCTGGCAGGGCCAACAACTTGATCCTGGGGTTGATTAAAAAAATGGTTTGCCATTCGTGTCTATAGCAGCAAGGCCATGTCTGTGTCTAGCTGTGCTGCCCTGTTCTGCTTTTGCTATGCATTAAATTTACCCCACCAAAAAGAAATTATATAATAACTGCCTGCATTAACTATGGTTATGAATTGTTGAAAAAATAAGTGATAAGAAATAAAATACTGGAAAATTTTTAATAGAAGATAATATGTATGAAACAGTAAACCAGTACTCATGCTGTTTTTCAATGTCCATCCTTGTGATTTGAGGTCTGAGTGACTTTTACCATTCACTTACGAAATAAAATGGAACACCTACAGCCATGATTACGATGCCCTTTATAATAAGGCTACAAGTTTCAGTGCTGGATCTGAGGGGGTTAACGCCATCCGTATACATGATACATCAGTGGCCAACATCTATAACTATTGTTATGGATGTTGGCTACTGATGAATCATGTATACAAATGGTGTCAATCCCTTCAGCATCAGCTAAGGCCGGATGATCATGCACTGAAAAACCAAAACTGAAAGCCATGTAATAAATGACATTGTAAGGACGACTGTCGGTGTTCCATTTTATTACTCTACTCATCCTGGCTAACCACACATGCATATACCAACACGTCAGATGTGGATCCATTGCTGATTGCGTGGTGATTGCAGCATTAATTGTGACTAATTGTGCACTATATCTCAGCCAAGTTCATCAGGATCCATTTGCAGTGGCATGGGAATGAGCTGGGATACCATTCGCAAATCTTGCTCTCACCTCTCATCTCTGTGCAGCCCACCTCCGTGTCTGTACCAAAATATGGAACTGGGAGAATAAACAGTTAGAAGTTGTGGTTAGTGCCTGGAGATAATTTTGCTCAAACATCTAGATTTAATTTGTGAGTAAAGTTTTGTCCAAGAAAGTGGCAAATATTGGATAGTGTCTGAGCTTTGTATTGTAACAAGTACTGGCTTACAATGACAGTACACCTGTGGTATTTGTTGAGGTCACATGAAATCATCCAGGATACATGCGGAATACCATAGTTCCCATTTTATTACTGTGCTCTATCGGAGATATCCATCAGCTCACCTGCCAAATGTGATCTCCAGTGTTCCACGTCCAAGTTCCAGTCTGGCAGGACAGGATGAGTATTGGTTTACAGTTTCATACATTGTTGTTGTGGTCTTCAGTCCTGAGACTGGCTACAACCCTGTCTTACTCCCTTCCCAACCACTGCTTCCCTTTCATGTCCCTCGACTCTTATAACTGCAGTCTGGTTTCTGTACAAATTGTAAATAGCCTTTCGCTCCCTGTATTTTACCCCTGCCACCTTTAGAATTTGAAAGAGAGTATTCCAGTCAACATTGTCAAAAGCTTTCTCTAAGTCTACAAATGCCAGAAACGTAGGTTTGCCTTTCCTTAATCTTTCTTCTAAGATAAGTTGTAGGGCCAGTATTGCCTCACGTGTTCCAACATTTCTACGAAATCCAAACTGATCTTCCCCGAGGTCAGCTTCTACAAGTTTTTCCATTCGTCTGTAAAGAATTCGCGTTAGTATTTTGCAGCTGTGACTTATTAAACTGATAGTTCGGTAATTTTCACATCTGTCAACACCTGATTTCTTTGGGATTGGAATTATTATATTGTTCTTGAAGTCTGAGGGTATTTTGCCTGTTTCATACATCTTGCTCACCAGACGGTAGAGTTTTGTTAGGACTGGCTCTCCCAAGGCCGTCAGTAGTTCCAATGGAATGTTATCTACTCCAGGGGGCCTTCTTTCAGCTCAGGTCTTTCAGTGCTCTCACGCAGTATCATATCTCCCATTTCATCTTCATCTTCATCTACATCCTCTTCCATTTCCATAATATTGTCCTCAAGTACATCGCCCTTGTATAGCCCCTCTATATACTCCTTCCACCTTTCTGCTTTCCCTTCTTTGCTTAGAACTGGGTTTCCAATCGAGCTCTTGATGTTCATACAAGTGGTTCTCTTTTCTCTGAAGGTCTCTTTAATTTTCCTGTAGGCAGTATCTATCTTACCCCTAGTGAGATAAGCCTCTAAAGCCTTACATTTGTCCTCTAGCCATCCCTGCTTAGCCATTTTGCATTTCCTGTCGATCTCATTTTTGAGACGTTTGTATTCCTTTTTGCCTGCTTCATTTAGTGCAATTTTATATTTTCTCCTTTCATCAATTAAATTCAATATTTCTTCAGTTACCCAAGGATTTCTACTAGCCCTCGTCTTTTTACCTACTTGATCCTCTGCCGCCTTCACTACTTCATCCCTCAAAGCTATCCCTTCATCCTGTACTGTATTTCTTTCCCCCATTCCTGTCAATTTTTCTGTTATGCTCTCCCTGAAACTCTATACAATCTCTGGTTCTTTCAGTTTATCCAGGTCCCATTTCCTTAAATTTCCACCTTTTTGCAGTTTCTTCAGTTTTAATCTACAGCTCATAACCGATAGATTGTGGTCAGAGTCCACATCTGCCCCTGGAAATGTCTTACAATTTAAAACCTGGTTCCTAAATCTCTGTCTTACTTTTATATAATCTATCTGATACCTTTTAGTATCTCCAGGGTTCTTCCATGTATACAACCTTCTTTCATGATTCCTAAACCAAGTGTTGGCTATGATTAATTTGTGCTCTGTGCAAAATTCTACCAGGCGGCTTCCTCTTTCATTTCTTAGCCCCAATCCATACTCACCTACTACGTTATTTCTCTCCCTTTTCCTACTACCAAATTCCAGTCACCCATGACTATTAAATTTTCGTCACCCTTCACTATCTGAATAATTTCTTTTATTTCATCATACATTTCTTCAATTTCTTCATCATCTGCAGAGCTAGTTGGCATATAAACTTGTACTACTGTAGTAGATGTGGGCTTCTTATCTATCTTGGCCACAATAATGCATTCACTATGCTGTTTGTATTATTAAACCTACTCTTGCATTACCCCTATTTGATTTTGTGTTTATAACCATGTAGTCACCTGACCAAAAGTCTTGTTCCTCCTGCCATCGAACATCACTAATTCCCACTATATCTAACTTTAACCTATCCATTTCCCTTTTTATACTTTCTAACTTACTTGCCCGATTAAGTGATCTGACATTCCATGCTCCGATCCATAGAACGTCAGTTTTCTTTCTCCTGATAACGACATCCTCTTGAGTAGTCCCCGCCCGGAGATCCAAATGGGGGACTATTTTACCTCTGGAATATTTTACCCGAGAGGACGCCATCATCATTTAATCATACAGTAAAGCTGCATGCCCTCTGGAAAAATTACGGCCGTAGTTTCCCCTTGCTTTCAGACATTCACAGTACCAGCACAGCAAGGCCGTTTTGGTTATTGTTACAAGGCCAGATCAGTCAGTCATCCAGACTGTTGCCCTTGCAACTACTGAAAAGGCTGCTGCCCCTCTTCAGGAACCAAACGTTTGTCTGGCCTCAACAGATACCCCTCCATTGTGGTTGCACCTACGGTACGGCTATCTGTATCGCTGAGGCATGCAAGCCTCCCCACCAACGGCAAGGTCCATGGCTCACGGGGGGAGGGTTTCATACATATTATCTTCCATTCTGAATTTTTCGGTATTTTATTTCTTATCACTTATTTTTCAATGATTCATAACAATAGTTACTGCAGGCATAGTTATTATATAATTCCTTTTTAATGGGGTAAATTAACTGCATAGCAAAAGCAGAATAGGGCAACTCAGCTAGATACAGACATGGCCTTGCTGCTATAGACATAAATGGCAAACACTTTTTTTAAGCAACCTGCAGGACCACGTTCGTGGCCCTGCCAGGTGAAACACAGCAGTGAAAGCTGGACTGCCACACAGATCAGAACAGAATTCACATGGACTCTGCACCATCATTGGAGATCATTTACTTTTGAATTAATGAATTTAATAGTTGTCAGACAAGCACCAAAGATGAAGCAAGCTCCAGGCATCCAGTTGAAGTCACCACAAAGGAAACCATTTACAAATTCCATGATACGGTAATACAAGACTGCCGAATAAAAATTCATTTAGATGCTGAGACTGTGAGCATCTCAACTGAATGAGTTCATAATATTGTGCACAGAGAATTGTCTATGAAGATGCTCTGTGCAAGTTGATTGCCCCAATTCCCCACAGTCAAAAGCACATCTGGCATAATATTTCAACAAAATGTTAAAAAATAGTAAAATTTGAAGTAGTCTTTGGTATCTAACTTCAAAAGACAGCCAGCTTAGATTGTTCAGCATTTCTGTTATGCTCTCCTGTGACCATTCATGCTGCCCTTCTTAGCATACATTCTGCATCCTCTGTTAATCCTATTTGGTACAGGTCTCACACACTTGAGCACTATTCCAAGATGGGACACAAGTGGTTTGCAAGCAATCTTCTTGGTGGAGTAATCGCATTCTCACAGTATGCTGCAAATGAACTGAAGTGTGCCATCTGATTGGGAATGGTTAAAAAGAAGGGCAGACATCCACAGTACATTATTTTTATTTTTAAATTTCTACATGACTGAAACATTCAGCAGTATACAAAGGTCTTGCTTTACTTGTATTGATTTCGGTGTTACAATGCATCATCTTCAACCTCCTTTATGATAAGCTGGATAAGCATGTGGGTAACTGGGTTACCATCATAATACATCTCAATAGTTGGCACAATCAAATGGGTGTCCACGATGATTAATCCCTTCCTTCTCATTTATGGTGTTTACAGTGCCAGTACAGTTGATGAATATACAAAGAGTCTCCTCACTGCAGGTGGGGTTCCTCTCATCATGGGGTCTGGGTGACCTTTCCTTCCTTTTCAACCTTCTCCAATTTGTCCCTGTCTCTTCCTGAGGCAGAAACTATGAATTTCAAAAGACAAAAAGTATATCACTTTTATTATTATGTGTATGTGTCTGTTGACTGCACTATACATTTCACTAAGTATTCATCAGCAATTCTGCCTCGTAATGTGTTAATTCTATCTTCTATTCCTTACTGGCCAGCAATCACAAGTAAGATCAGTGTTCCTGTTCACTTTGTGTTCACCTAAACTTCCAAGTTCACAACATGAGTCTCACCTTCCTATATTGTTACTATTTTTTTCAGGGAAATTACATCATTTTACTAGTATATTTTTCCTTCTATTAATGACTTACTTAATGGCCAAGTAAGTGCATTCCATATAATATCACACACAGGAGAAGAAACATGTCTTTCACTGTAGAACTTCACTGAGCATCAATTTGAATAATTTGATCTAGTGAATGGTTTTGTGAGTCCAGTTAAAGAGTGATAACCAGTCTCTATTTTGTATCTGCAGTTCATATTATCTATGATTTTCATTCATTGTGAAATAAACAGTACTGCAGTATATGTTATACGAAAGAAATAAATTGTTATAATCATCTTTTCAGGTCACGAAATCTCCAGTGTCAGAGAATATTTCAGGTATCAGCTCCTGTAAATTGTGTTTGTCTTCACCCAAACCAGGCAGAACTTGTTGTTGGTGACCAGAGTGGTGTGATACATTTGTGGGACTTGAAAACTGATCACAATGAACAATTAGTAAGTTGTAATATTATAACTGCTTTCTAATTTATGTGTTTTATTTCAGACTGAAAGTTTTTATTTGTTTGTGCTGTAGATTCCTGAACCTGAAGCATCAATACAGCATATAGCTATAGACCCCGAAGCTTCATACATGGCAGCAGTAAATAATCGAGGCCATTGTTACATATGGAGTCTCACTGGAGGAGTAGGTGAAGAGCCCACAAAGCTAAATCCAAAGCATAAAATTGAGGCTCATAGACGTTATGCTTTGAAATGCAGTTTCAGCCCTGATTCAACGTAAGTATTATATGTGTAGGTGTTAAACAGGGTGTTTCAAAACTCAATGGCAAAACTTCAAGATGGGTTCCTCATATAACAGTAAGAAAAACATGTCAAGTAGTTATTGACTTATTCGAGAATGTTACTGTTATGCAGTGCATGCTGACAAGTGTCGTTTACTTTAGGAAAATATATGACATACACAAGGGACAGAATCCGATAACTGCATAACAAGCAAGTGTGGGGGCAGACACCAATCTCCATGCAACTATCTAGTCATATCACCAACAGAGGTTCTCCATTAACATATTGGCAGTTGCTTGTTGGGACCCTAAGTCGTACCAGAAAAAACTTACTGGATAGAACTGTACAGATTTCTCACACAATGCATCGCTTGAGTGTGCAGAAGATATGCCACTTGCATCCTGTTGACAACTTTACTGTATTTCATGCATGATGGTGCTCTCACTCACATTTGTCTTGATGCCTGGAGGCAGCTGAATGCACATTTTCCTGAGTGCTGGATATCTAGAGGTGGACCAATTCCGTGGCCACCCCGTTCGTCTGACTTAAATCCCCTAGCCTTTTACCTGGGGGGACACATACTGTCTCTCGTGTATTCAACTGCTTTTCCAGATGAACCTACTCTCCATGCACACATTGTGGTGGCCTTTCAGACAGTTTGAAGTACACCAGCCATTTTTGATCATGTGCAGAATTCAGTAAGGCAACAAATGGATGCCTATATTCAGTCAGGAGGAGGTCACTTTGAACATTTTCTCCAATACATAACCAGAGTGTACCAGCGGGCATAACATATATGCTGTGCAGTTTGTAGAACTGAAGGCTCAGTCAATCTGTAATGGTGCTTTTCGGGACCCATGTGATATAGCCTTTTTTCTTGTTGTTGTATGAGGAATCCATTCCTGAAGTTTTGCTTTCGAGTTTTGAAACCCTCACTATGTCATGATTTTAGGCTCAAATCAATATATTTGTGATAAACTTGATTTTGGTTGTCAGCTGTTGGATATTTTTATGTTTGGTGAGGAATTCTGCTTTGAATGACACAGATACAAATACTTCGCAATAGAGGACAGATTTTTTAATCAGTTTGTTTTGGTGTTTAAACGGAAAAAGACTTACAGATAAATTTAATGTATTGCAGGTTACTTGTAACAACATCAGCGGACCAAACTGCAAGAGTGTGGAAAACATCTGACTTTACTCTGCTTCAGGAACTTAAGCATGATGACCAACGCTGGGTCTGGGATGCCGCCTTCAGTGCAGATTCCCAATATGTCCTTACAGGTATGTTTTACTTAGCACCTTTATTGTTGCTGTTAGTTGGGGCATTTTACCAACGAAGGTTACGAAGTTTAATTGTATAACATAATGTAACAATAAACAGAGAAATGTGTACAAAATCTTTGAACCTTTCATGGCCACATGTTGACACATTGCCTATTGGCTTTCTGTCTCCACGATGTACAGTCGGTCGATAGTGCAACGCACGTTCAATCTGTCTATCACTATAACCATTTTGACAAAATGTAACTTCAAGATGGGACAGCTCAGCTGGCAAAGTTTCAGCGTCAAAAACGACATGTGCCCTGTGTACCAGGGTATGAAGTACCCCTTCACGCTGAGTCAAATGGTGACAACTATTAGCCTGTAAGTACAAGTCGGTGTGAGTAAGTTACCTGTAGACTGCATGTCCCAATGATCCATCATCCTTCCTCCTAACCAACACGTCAAGAAAGGGAAGGCAACCATCCTCTTCCACCTCCATCATAAAACGAATGTTCGGGTGGATCGAGTTCAGATGTTCTAGAAAGACATTCAAATTCTCCCTACCATGAGGCTAAATGACAAATATCAACGTATCTAAAGAAATAGGCGGGTTTCAGAGGCGCCGACTCCAGTGCACGCTCCTTGAAGTCTTCCATAAACAAATTTGCAATCACAGGAGACAACGGACTACCCATCACAACTCCATCTGTCTGCTTGTAATACTGGTCATTAAATAAAAAGTAAGTGGATGTCAACACATGCCAAACTTGGCCTCGATTAACTGCAACAAATCAGACAGAGGAACACGAGTGAGGAGAGAGACCACATCGAATCTCACTAAAATATCAAAGTCATTCAACTGCAGTCCCCCCAAATGATGTAAAAAATCAGCTGAGTTCCTGATATGATGTTCACACCAACCTACTTGTGGACTCAACAGAGAAGCAAGATGCTTGGCTACACGATATGTTGGAGCGCCAATGTTACTCACTATAGGATGGAAGGGAACCTCTTCCTTGTGAACCTTCAGAAGGCCATATAACCTAGGGGGAACAGCACTATAGGTGTTAAGACTCTTGACAGTATCCTGCGACTAACCACTTTTCTTCAGGATGCTGTTGGTGTTTTTCTCAACACTTTTTGTGGGGTCAGCATCGATTCTGCAATATGCTGCATCAGATAGTAAACGTTGCATCTTTTCTACATAATCATGTTTATTTAAAACAACGGTGGCATTGCCCTTGTCCGCAGGTAAAATAAAAATATTAGGATCAACTTTGATAGAGTGTAAAGCAGCCCTCTCTGCTGCTGTTACATTACTCTTGGGTGGACAAGCCCTACTCAAAACACGGCATGCCTCCCTCCTAACCACCTCTGTAGCATCAGGAGGTAGTTTACAAACTGCCCGTTCAATTGAACTAATAAAATTAACTGCCGGCAAACTCTTCGGAGTGGGTGCAAAAATTTTAAATGCGGTTGTGCCACGAATTTCTTTTCTCTCCAGTTCTCTTTAGTACCTCCTTATTAGTTATGTGACGTACACATCTAATCTTCAGCATTCTTTTGTAGCATCATATTTCAAAAGCCTCTATTCTGCTCTTGTCTAAACTGTTTATCTTTGATGTTTCACCTCCATACATATACTTCAGTAAAGACTTTCTAACATTTAAATCTACATTTGATGCAAGCAAATTTCTCTTCTTCACAAAACACATTTTACTTGTCATTGGTAGTCTACATTTTATAAACTCTCTACTTTGGCCATCGTCAGCTATTTTGCTGCCATATAGAAAAACTCATATACTACTTTCAGTGTTTTGTGTCCTAATCTGGTTTTCTCAGCGTCATGTGATTTAATTTGGCTACAGTCCATTATCCTTGTTTTGCTTTTGTTGGTGTTCATCTTATGTCACGTCCATTCTGTTCAACAGCTCCTCTAAGCCTTTGCTGTCTCTGACAGAATTACAATGTCATTGGCAAACCTCAGAGTTTTTATTTTTTCCTTGCACTTTACTTAATTCCTTCTCCATTTTTTCATTTGATTTCCTTTACTGCATGCTGAATGTAGAGTTTGAATAAAATTAAGGATAGGCTACAATCCAGTCACACTCTCAACCCCTGCTGCCTTCGTACCTCTCGACTCTTATAATCGCCTGCTGGTTAGCCTTTCACTATATGTATTTTACCCCTGCTACCTTCAGAATTTCAAAGAGAATATTCCAGTCAGCATTGTCAAAAGCTTACTCTAAGTCTAAAAATGATAGAAATGTAGGTTTGCCTTTCCTTAACCTATATTGTAAGATAAGTCATAGTGTCAGTATTGACTTGCATGTTCCTACTTTTCTACACAATCCAAACTAATCTTCCCTGAGGTCAGCTTCTACCAGTTTTCCCATTCTTCTGTAAAGAATTTGTGTCAGTATTTTGCAACTATGAATTGCTAAACTGATAGGTTGGTAATATTTACACAATCAGATATTTTCTCCTTTCATCAGTTAAATTCAATATGTACTGACACATCCGAGGATTTCTACTAAACCTTGTCTTTTTACCTATCATTAGCTGCCTTCACTATTGCATCTCTCAAAGCTGCCCATTCATCTTCTGCTGAATTCCTTTCCACTGTTCTAGTCACCATCCGGTGTCTCCAGATTTCTCCACATGTGTAACCTTTAATGATTCTTAAACAAAGTGTTAGCAGTGATTAAATTATGTTATGTGTAAAATTCCTCCAGATGACTTCCTCTTTCATTTCTTTCCCCCAGTCCATATTCCCCTCTTATTTTTCCTTTTCTTCCTTTCCCAGCTGTCAAATTCCAGTTCCTCATCACAATTAAATTCTCATGTGCCTTAACTGTCACCTCTTCATCATCTGTAGAGCTAGTTGGCTTATAAACTTGTGCTACTCTGATCAGTGTAGGCTTTGTGCCTATTTTTGCTTTGATAATGCATTCACTTCCATGGTGTTCATAGTAGCTTATCCACATATGTGTTTTCATATTCATTAATAAACATGCTCGTGCATTACCACTATTTGAATTTTTGTCTATTACTCTTTATTCATGTGAGCATAAGTTCTGTTCCTCCTGGCACGGACTTCTCTAATTATTATATCTAACTTCATCCTATCCATTTCCTTTTTTCAACTTTCTAACCTATCAGCCTAATTGAGGAATCTAACTTTCCAGAGTCCGATCCATAAATGCCAGCTCTGTTTCTCCTGATGACATCCTCCTGAATAGTCCCCACCCAGAGACCCAAATGGGGGACTATATTACTTCTGGAATATTTTACCCAAAAAGATGCCATCATCATTTAACTATACAGCAGAGCTGGATGCCCTCGGGAATAATTATTGCTGTAGTTCCCCCTTACTTTTAGTTCTTCACAGTACCAGCACAGCAAGGCAGTTTTGGTTGTGTTACAAGGCCAGATCAGTCAGTCATCCAGACTTGTTGCCCGTGTAACTACTTAAGAGGCTGTTACCCCTCTTTAGGGACCACATGTTTGTCTGGCTTCTCAAAAGATACACCTTCAGTGTGGTTGCACCTGGGGTATGTCTATCCATAGCACTGAGACACCTGACCACTCCACCAACGGGGAGGTCTGTGGTTCAAAGGAGGGGGGGGGGGGGGGGCAGGGGGGCGCAAACAGTCATATATTGAATTTAATTTGAAGTTCTATTTGGTTCTGTGGCACTTTGGAACTGTCTCTCAGGGGCTACAATGAAACTGATGCCTCTCAAAATAAGATGGTTTTTCGTGAGCTAATTCATTTTAGTGTGAGACTGTATAAAGACTTTCAACTTCATCTCGGTCAAACATCACTTTCCAAAGGCTTCTCTAATACTGTTCAGGATGAATTACTGCATTGCGACCGTTGGAAGTGTACCACGAGGAAGTTCTTAGAGAAATAAAGCATTTTGATTATGTTCCAATAAACACAGATGAAACCACAGATATGTCTTCAAATTTTGATTGGTTTGTGTTTTGTGATATGGGGTGACAATTATTGAGCCATATGAAATAAAATTGTGATAACTTCTGAACGGTTTGCATTAGGACATTCAAACTGCACACTTGGTCACAGGGCATGATTTGAATTAGTATGCGCATGCACAGTTTGATATAGTGATGAAGCCCACTTTCATTTGGATGGGTTCTTCAGTAAGCAAAATTGGCACTGTTAAGGAACTGAGAATCTGCATTTCATGATTTAGAAGTCTGTTCACTCTTAACAGGTGGTTGTGTGGTGTGCATTGTCCAGTAATGGAATAATTGGTGCAATATTCCTTGATGGCACATGACTTCTGAATAGTATGTGAAGGTTTTGCAAGATGATTTCACCTCCATTATCCAAGGCGACCCTGATTTTGACAAGATACATGCAGAATTTTGCTATTTGTCTGCAGCACATCATCGCTAATGATGGCAGGCATATCAAACATATCATAACCTAAATCCGAATATCTGTAGTGACATTTACATGTTGAATAAAGTGTGTGCATGCCGTAGTTTATAACTAATTTATGTTTTCTCCCATGTAGTTCAATAATTGTCACCCTATATGTTGTGATTCTTGAGTTTCTCCCGGCGTATTTGATAATCAAAATATCCACGGGTGTACTGCCGGTCTATAGTGTCCCGTTGGACACTATAGACCGGCAGTACACCCGTGGATATTTTGATTACCCTATATGTTGTTAAGGGGAAAACCCATTGAAAGACTTTGGAACTTTGTTAATCCTGAAATTTAGAGTGCTGCCTGAGGAAAACTAGTAGCTCAGAGTTATGAAAGCGTAAATGTTATAAGTGACAAGTCAAAAGAGATACAGAAAATAATTGACTGGAAATGTTGCATAACATTATTCAGAAAAGTTTGCCCTATGTGTTTGTCATGAGGTGGAAATATCATTTGCAAGTGGTAAAGGATGTTTATGAAAACAGAGGAGATCTTGTTACTGTAACAGAAGCCATTGAAACAAGTGAGAGCATAAAACTGTCCTTTGCTATTGAGAAAGCAGGTTCACACAAGTGAAGACTGCAAAATAAGGAATTCATTTTCTAGCTGTCATTTTTCTACAAGGTAATGCCTCATGCAGACATACTTTTTAATCAGTTTCAAAAGAAGATAACTGAACCAACCAAAGTAAAACAAGATATCCACAATTTTGAAGCAGTATCCAGAGAAGACATTGGTGCCTTCATTAATGAGATTAGTTTTGAAAACGACACAACAATGCCTGACAAGAAACCATGAGTTGTTGGTGATTAAAAGAAAAGGAGATGCTTGGAAGTTTATGATGCCAGCCTTTCTTAAATAAAATTACATTTTCAGTTACTGGATACCTCTTTCCATCCATGTTATTTGATGTAAATCAGTTTGACAAATACAACACAAATTTTCCAGAGAAGTACCTTGAAATTATGGACACACACTCATTTCTGGAAAAGAGAGAGCTGAAGGGAGAGTTTCAAGTCTTTTGTGCTACGCTAGAGTTGAGAGCAATTTCTAGTGCCATTCCATATCCTTCACTGACTCTAAAGGGTGAGCCTTGTGATACTTTCGTAGATACTGTTAAAGTTTTGAAACTGCTAGTAACGGTACCTTTCTCAACATCAGAAACTGGGCGGTGCTTTTCAATGCTCAAGAGAATTAAAATGTTTCTATGAAATACTATGAAAGAAGAATTCCTTAGTGCCTTAGGGATGCTATCATGTGAAAAGTCATTTGTGTATAAAGTTGAAAATTCAATTCAGTAGCGATAGATCTATTTGCTAACAAGAAGGAGCAGTGAAGGGCTCTCCAATACCATTGATACTAATTAGTTTGAACCTGTCTTAAACTCATGGTGTTGCTACTTTTGGTGAATGCTGATAATTTGATTAAATTTGTTTCCAAAATCCACGTTACAACTTTGAACAATTTATGCACTTACTATTACTTATCATATTAAAGACACTTATGCTATATTGGACACTATTCTGGCAGTCTGGCGCAAACATAAACAAATGAGGACTTTGGTCAGTGAAGGGGAGAAGAGCATTGCAGGGGGGAGGGGGAGGGGGGAGCAAGCCCCCCTTTCCTCTGACAGGGCTGGCAGCCTATGCCCATGTCCTGTGCTCCTGTGAAGGAAAAACTGACATAATGGTCATATGGATCACTGAACTGGTGTTGCGAGAGTCTTATACAAACCCCATTACAGACCAACATTGGTCTCTGCAGACATTTCAAAATAAGAAAAGGGAAAAAAAGGAAAGTACAACACAAAGCAAAGCAGAGGAAACAAAGGATTTGCTAATGGCTACAATGCAGTTGTTTGCTGAGGTTCGCAGTTTTGTAAATTTTGTAGTTCAGGGCCATCCTTTACCAGCATCTTACGCAACTAGACATCAAAACACCCCACACTTAAGACGGTCAGGTAAATGTGTCCACACATAATCTGTGAGCAGTGAAGAATTGTGCAGTTGATATATCCACCCATACATTTTTGTGTACGAGTGAGATTTTTGGAGTTGCTGTTGCATTTTATTTCTCATGCAGACATGAGTAAAAGATAGCTAAAGGAAGCACCCTTGCACTTTCTCTCTCTCTCTCTCTCTCTCTCTCTCTCTCTCTCTCTCTATCTATCTATCTATCTATCTATCTACTTACCTACCTACCCATCTATCTGCTATCTCTCAAAATCATTTACAAATGCTTCCTATCATGTTATCTAGGAATACCGTATATGAAACTCTTGGTGTATGTAAGAAGAACACTGGTGTAATAAGTGTTTATTTCTGTTTCCCTATACATTTTGTTTGATAGATTATATTATGAATTATTGACAGAAACCCCTAATACATTCAATGTTACCAAATGAAGTGTTCCTGAAGTGCCCCCTACCCCCCACCCCCCCTCCTCCTAACACTGCCACCACTGATGAAATTCGTCAGTGGCCGTCATTACTGCATAATGAACTCTTGTCTAATCCACACTTCTGTCTCTATGCTGTTCATTTTTGGAACATAACCTACCACCGCTTAGAGACAGGACCTGACCATCATTTTGCAGGCGACCGAGCGAGGTGGCGCAGTGGTTATACACTGGACTCGCATTCGGGAGGACTATGGTTCAATCCCGCGTCCGGCCATCCTGATTTAGGTTTTCCGTGATTTCCCTAAATCGCTCCGGGCAAATGCCGGGATGGTTCCTTTCAAAGGGCACGGCCGACTTCCTTCCCTGTCCTTCCCTAATTCGATGAGACCGATGACCTCATTGTCTGGTCTCCTTCCCCAAAACAACCAACCAACCATTTTGCAGGTCAATGCACAAGCGCATAGAGTGCAAGCTGTTACTAATTTGTTTGACTGATTGGGCTGCTAAGTGCTATACCACCTATTGCACTACCCAGGCTTAAGCCCTCATTAGTTCAACTCAATTTCTAAACTGAAGGAAACACTTCATGGCATTCACTTCAGAACTGCTACAAATTCGTCCGGCAATAGACTGCACCGCTTGAACTGTTGAACTGCCAACTCAACTGACACTGCTAAGAGTATCCTACGACTTCCACATCACTGGCAATGTTTTATACACAGTGCTGGTGACTACTTTGAAAGTCAGTAAAACTTTGAAACATGTATCTATTTTGTATGAGCTGTAAATAAATAGTTGCCAACTTTAAAGTTCCAACCCTCGTACAATTCCAGTAAAAAAGCAAAATCCCATCAGTAATAGAGTGCTACTCCCAACACCTTTTTTTAGGCCTAACATTTGACAGTGAAAAGAAAGTAGCCCCTGATTTTACTTGATCCTGGTTGTCTGAGCATTTGAACAGTGATCAGAGGTCAATCCTGGCTTGATTGATCATTCAAGATGGAACAATAGTGTAATATTTTAACTCCAAAACATTAACAGATACAA
This sequence comes from Schistocerca gregaria, assembly GCF_023897955.1. NCBI lineage: Eukaryota > Metazoa > Arthropoda > Insecta > Orthoptera > Acrididae > Schistocerca > Schistocerca gregaria. Next base: position 2,698,430 of record NC_064920.1, on the reverse strand, counting down.
CACATTTTGTCCCTTTCTTGTTGAATCTTCCACTAGCAACGTATAAATGTTGTCATCTTGAATTCAAAGTACATTAATAAATATAGACACCTGTCAAAAACAGTATAGAATGTACAAATTTCTCAGCAAGATTTTATATCTGTCATATAGAATGGTATTGGCTGCAGGCCCATTTGTGATGTTCCCTCTTGTAATTGTTTTTCAGCATCATCAGATGGTGTTGCCCGTTTATGGAATGTTCTAACGGGAAATCTTGAGAAGGTCTACTCAGGTCATCAGAAGGCAATTACAGCTTTGGCATTCCGTGATTATATAGTAAGAGATTAATTCCTTTGTATTTGACTTCACATTCAACAAATTACTATGTTTCTTTTTGTGCTTTTAATTTTGGAATTTTCTTGTATTTGATAAAGAAGATTATTTGGTGGCTACTACTATAGATTATGGTAAGATACTTTTATTTTAGTTTGCAGTACTGTACTAGTCTGAATTCAGTATTATTTATATGTTGTGGCGGTGTATATTAAAAATTTCTATTCAGTTTACAAATCATTATTTCTTAATGTGTAGGGAAACAGTGCTTGTGAGTATGCATTGAAAAGGTTTGTAAATATTGTTTGTAGAATAATTATATATGTTTGAAAAAATATAATGTTATGTTTATTCCCATATAATGAAATATTTTATGTATGTGTGTTATTTTCTGTGTCTACCTTTTGGGTATTTGTTGGAAGAAATTGGAATGGACTTGCTGGAAATTAATGACTTTTCTATTAGAAATGTTTAGTTACTATCACATCTTGTAAATTAAGTTTAAAGCCCCCCCCCCCCCCCCCATGTTAAAAACAATTCAGTTATTCCAGAAGTCCTTATACCAAGTAAATCTTCAGATCTTCAGAGATCCTTTGATATTCGTTCTAAAAGCACGAAACATGTAAATAAAAAGTGCAACCAATTTATATGCAATAGTCACTGCTTGAGCGACTCTGAACAGTGTCACACACTGTTTCACTTGACTAGTGGCTTTTGGGCCACATCCCAAATGTAAAAAGTGAATTTGTCAATTGATCATTCTATCACTGACTTCTGTATCCCAGCTGCAACATAAATACTCAGAGTAGTTGAAGAGAATGCCTAACAAATACATCAGTTAATTTCTTAGGTCTACCAGAGTGATGAGTGTTAAGTCCTCCACAGATATTTCCACATAACAACAACATTGTTAGTACTATGCAAGGAATGTCCTACTTGTGTGTTATCCCTCTGATTGAATGCTGAAACTTCTGGTTCTTTTATCATACTCTGTTAATTCTCTTGGTTCACTCATTCTGCCACAAAAATTTCAGTAATTTTAAGACATTGTGCCAGCAAGTGTGTATCGTCAAATGCGTAGCCAGACAGTCTTTTAGTGTCATGTCTGAAAATCTTCAGCTATAAATGAATAAAGTGTTGTGTTGCTGTTTCCATCCTAAGCAAGCTCTTCACTCTTATGCCACTTTCATGGCTTTCGTGTTACTTTCACTTCTTATTTCCTTAATCAGCCAGCCATTAGATCTCACAAGGCTAAGTGGAATCCCAGTCAAGACGCTTTCAATGCAGAACAACATATTGAGGTCAATCAGAACCAAACCTAGGTTCCCCCTGTCAGCAATCAGCACTAGTTAAGGAGGCAATCATAAAGTATAAGCTCATGATTCTCCTAGGGTCTATGCCCAACACATGGGAATCAGGCTCTTTTCTGTATGTAAAAGTTCTACCTTGATTTGTTATTTTACTGCAAACTTGGCTGTGAGTGTCAAATATATTAACAGTTCACCAGCATGTTATGTATTGTTAAATATAACAACAAAAACAGTTTTGGGCAAAATAATTTAATTGGATAGATAAAAAAATCTACTTATTAGGTGGCAGAAAACACACACACACACACACACACACACACACACACACACACACACACACAGAGAGAGAGAGAGAGAGAGAGAGAGAGAGAGAGAGAGAGAGAGAGAGAGAGAGAGACGGGCAAGCTTTCGGAGCCAGTGGCTCTTACTTTAGGGGGAGGGTTGAAGGAGAAGGAAGAGGGGTGAAGGAAAAGGGCTGGAGAGGTCTAGGAAAAGAGGTAGATTTTGGGAAAGTCACCCAGAACTGCAGGTCAGGGGAGACTTACCACGCAGCATGAGAAGGAAAGACTGATTGTTGGGAACTGCATCAGACGAGATTTGAAAACCTGAGAGCTTAAAGGTGGAAGACAGGGTAATATGCAAGACAGAGATTACTGCTTAAATATCATCCATGAGTTGATAAGAGAGAAAAGCTGAGTGCATTGTATGGGAGAGGGGCGGTGAAAAATAAGATGCGTAAGACAATGAAAGACATAGAAAACTACAGCAGAGTGAAGAAAAGAGTAGTCAATGTGAAGAAATGCTGAGCTGGAAGAAATTAATGTAAATTAAGGCCACGACGTGGCAAGAACCTAGGACAACTTGTAGCGCTAGTTCCCACCTATGGAGTTCTGAGAAACTGGTGTCTGGAATAAGATATTGTGTATTCCCAGTATACACCCTCTGCCTATCCCATTCATCCTAACTGATAATTTGACGGTATATTACATTTTTCATTCCACAGGTGGCTCTCCCTTAGATAGTATATGTTTTGCAGTTACAAGGCTGCTGAGGTGGTGGTAGGAGGGTGCACAGGGCAAATCTTGGAGCAGGCATGGTCACATGAGTAGGAGCCATAGAGTAGGAGATGGATGCAGAAGGAGCATAGGGTCTGACAAGAATATTGCAGAGATTGGGAGGACGATGAAAAGCTGTTCTGGGTGTGGTGGGCAAAATTTCAGACAGAATGGATCTCATTTCAGGACATGATTTTAGGAAGCCTTGGCCCTGTTTAAGTAGCTGATTAATACATTCCAGTTATTGTATTTGGCATGTATCTCTAAATTATCTTACTGGAATGCCATCTGAGCAGATTATCCCACCTGGTCACAAGTAACACACGATGAGGAATAAAAGTAATCCATGATTTCTTCAGCTGGGTTTTCTTCCTTGTTTCATATGTTTCACCATTTTTCACATTCTGTCCTTTCCACAAATTTTATAATTTTCATTTGTATTTTTGATTTTCAGTAAGATGTGTAATCTTTCACACTGCATTCCACTTGTGGAAAAAATGTTATTGAATTTTTTTCCTTTTGTAATTGTGTGGATGATTGGGTAATACTTATGTCTAATAAAATGTCAGGTATGGGAGGGACACTAAGATAGACATGATATATGTTTTCTGCATGCAGCTCAGTGTGGTGGTTCACGAGCCAATTGGAGGCTACATTATACCACCTTCACAATGTGAAGGAAGGTACTGTGAGTTCATAATTGTTTTATTTGCCCTAAATTTCAGGGTCATTGGTCTTCTTACATCTACATCTATAATCTACAGGGCACGTTACGGTGTGTGATGGAGGGTACTTGGTGTACCACCGTCACTTTCCCCTTTCCCTGTCCCTGTTATGAATGGTTCATGAGAAGAATGGTTGCTGGTAAGCCTTTGTGTGGGCTCAAAGCTCTGTAATTTTGCCACCATGCCCCTTTCACAAGATACACATAGGAGAAAGCAGTATATTGGTGGACTCTCCTGCAGAATGCATTTTTTGTAGCATGTGTCCCTGATATTGCTTAAATGCTTCCATGACACTTTTGTGCTTACTATATAAACCCATAACAAAACACACGTGGATCTTCTCTGTTTCTCCTATCAATCCTATCCGGCACATATCCCAGACTGCTGAAAAGTATTCAAGTGTTGCTCAAACTAGGGTTTTGTAAGCTATCTCCTTTGTGGCTGGACTAAATTTCCTGAGGATTCTGTGTGGCATCTGCCTTATCTGCAAGAAGATTTATGAGGTAATTCCATTTTAAATTGCCCCACTTGCATACTCCTGCATATTTTATGGTTGTAACTGCTTCCAGAGATTGCTCTGCAATCCAGTCACTTCCAGGGATTGCTCTGCAAACCAGTAACCTTAAAATAATGGGTCTTTCTGCCTATTTATGTCCAATACCTCTCAGTCGTTTGTGTTGACAGTCAGTTTCAATCACCTGCAGGTCCTCCTGTGTTTTGCTACAGTTCTCTCTGTATACAAGAGCATCATTTGTGAAAAGCCTAGTGGAACTTCCAATATTATCCTCTAAGTCATTTATATATACTGTGGAAAGTAAGGGTCCTACAACGCTCCCTTGGGTATGCTGGAGATTATTTCTATGGGGAAATTTCTCTCCATTGAAACTTACGTATTGTGTTCTGTTTGCTACAAACTCTTAAACCAAGTCACATAGCTCTTCTGATATTCTGTATGCTCATATTTTGTTCAGTAGGCGGCAGTGCTGAAATGTTTCTAACTTGTTCGTGAAGTCAAGGAACACAGCAATAACCTGGATGCCAGTATCTAATGCTTTCTGGATCTTGAGGAAGAACAGCACAGGCTGGGTTTCGTATGATTGTTGTTTGTGGAAACCATGTTGATTCCTACAGAGAAGTTTTTCAGTCTCCAGAAATCTCATAATATTTCTGCATAAAACTTATTCCAAAATTCTACAAAAGACCAACATCAGAGTTTTGCACATCTGTTTGACAACCTGTTTTGAACATGGGAATTAACGTTTTTTATCATTAGGAACCATTTGCTCCTCTAGCAATCTATGGTACACTATTGCTAGAAAAGGAGCGAGTTGTTTCATCTATTCTGTGTATAATTACATCAGTATCATATCAGGTCCAGTGGTCTTTCCTCTGTTAAGAAATTTTATTGGCTTTCCTACCCCATGCCCACTTATTTTAATGTCATTTTGGTGTTCGTGTGGCAGTTTAAAGGAGAGACTACAGTGTAGTTTTCCTCAGTGAAACAGTTCTGAAAAAAGACATTTAATATTTTGACCTTATGTGTGTCATCCTCTGTTTTGATGCCATTATAATCACAGAGTGTCTGAACATATGGCTTTGGTGCATCTACCAATTAACAGAAGACCAAAACTTCTTACTGCAACATGTCAAGTAGGTTGTCAGAATTTTACTTTTGAATTCATTGAATGCTTTACAGTCTCCTTACACTAATTTTGGCTTCATTCAATTTTTTGTTGAGGCTTTGGCTACATTTAAATTTTGCAGTTAAGCTCTCCTTGCTTTCCTAGCACATTCTTACCACAGCTGTCAAAACACAGCAGGTCTGTCCCACCCCGCACGACTGTACTTGACACACACCTGCCTAAAGTGTATTGTACACACTGGACTCGCATTTTGAAGGACAATGGTTCAATACCGCATCTGGCCATCCTGATTTAGATTTTCCGTGATTTCCCTAAATCACTCTAGGCGAATGCCGGGATGGTTCCTCTGAAAGGGCACGGCCGACTTCCTTCCCCATCCTTCCCTAATCCCATGAGACCGATGACCACGCTGTCTGGTCTCCTTCCCCAAACCAACCAACCAAGCAAAGTGTATTGTACACTGCCCTTGGACTTTGCCTATTGATGCTCAATTTTATTAGTGCTGGAGATAAAATTTCCATGTTGACCTCTCAGGTAATATAAAATCTGTTTTTGTGTCACTCTCACTAAGCGGAAATGTCTTCCTACCTTTCTGTGTATTCCTTGTTATGGTTCTATTCAGTGTAATGCTCATACAATCACTGATCCCCAGTTCCTTATGCTGACTGAGTCAGCTGTTTGTCCCCAGCAAACCTAAGACGTTACCTTCACAAGTGATTAATCACTCAACGTAATTTTCAGACAAGACATTTATACCAATTTCACACAATTTGTTGTCCATACCCCCTGCCCTAATCACTTGAGTCTTCCAATCCATAACTAGTTAGTAGCACTCTCTGCCTAATTTTATAACAAGGTCAGGAAATTTAGTGAAATATTTTATATATTATAGAATGTTATGCATTTGAATCAAATAAATTATTTAGATTTTTTCAGAAGTGATTGTTTGACAGAATAGTTATTAAATTAAGCTGTTAGTAATGGGGTATATTGTATGCTTAAACTTTTAGAAATTCTTTTCAAATCTATTTCCAGCTGCACATGTGGAAAAAATACCAACTTTCAGTGTCTATATTATACTGTATGCCCTCTAATAATTGGCTAAGTAAGTTAGTTTGATGAAAGTAACGGCATTCCATCTCTGAGAGGACCATGTTTGACAAAGCACTGTAGTATTTAAACAAGCCTTTAGGTCACAGGCAGCTGTTCCCTATTCCTGATTTTTATATTTATCTTCAATGGCTGACAGTACAGTATTTGCATCGTGTGTTGTTTAGTGCAATGAGCAACAAGTGAGACAAAAAAAGGGCAGGAAATAATTTCAATTCCTGTTGTGGCATGAGAGGAGAAACAAAAGAGAGTGACAGAAGGAAAAAGGAGATTATACAGGGTGTATCAAAAAGAATCATCCATATTGGCACATATTTATTTCTGAAACTAATAAACACTTACAATGAATTTTGTTTTTTGATGAACGGAAAACTCAAAATATTGTTTTTCATACCTTTTCATGTGTGTTCAATATGCCCCCCTTGAGACGCATTGCATATGTCAATGCAGTATTCAGATTGTTCCCTCACTGCAGCGAGCATGTCTTGAGCTACAGCTTCCGCAGCTGCTATTAGGCAAGGTCTCAGTTAATTGATTGTTGTTGGTAAAGGAGGCACATAAACAGATCCGGTGACCTTGGTGGTCAGTAATGTAAGGCTGAACCATTTGGTTCAGTATGACCTATCCATCATTCAGTAATCCTTTGATTTAAAAATTCCCACACTTCCAAATGCCAGTGTTGTGGGCCTCATCCTGTTGGTAAATGAAGTCATTCAAATCAGGCTCCATCTGAGGGAAAAGAAAGTTCTAAAGTATATTGAGATATGTGCTTCCTGTAACAGTGTTCTAAGCAAAGAAAAATGGGCCACACACTTTTTCCTATGAAACTGCACAAAACACATTAAATTTTAAATTTTGGAGGGTCCCTCTCATTTTGTAGAACTTCATGTGGTTGTTCCGTACCCCATGTTCTCACATTACAACGGTTCACCTTTCCATTTAAATGGAATGTTGCTCGTCACTAAACACTAAGCGTGAAAAAAAACTGTCATCCTCCATCTTGCCAAGAACGAAATTGCAGAACTCCACACATTGTTGTTTGTCACCTTCATGAAGAGCTTGTGGTAGCTGAATTTTGTGTAGTTACATGTGTAAACGTTGGCACAATGCATGCCAGACAGACATCGGGGGCATGTTGAGCTATCGAGCTGCATGGTGAACAGATTTCTGTGGAGTCATTGTGAAAGTATGGCTGATGCATTCAATGGCTGTGTCAGACACTTGGGGATGGCCCAGTGATTTGCCTTTACATTAACAACCTGTTTCTCAGAATTGTTCATGCCATCATCTAATTCTCTGTGCTGTAGGAGGATCCAAACCATACCTTGTACAAAAGTCATGCTGAACAGTTATTACTGACTTGCATTGCACAAAACACAGATACAAAATGCGCACACTGCTGCCACCTAGTTGGAACCATGTAAAACTTGAGAGTTTGCTCTTTCCAACAGTAAGTTGTTCACGCACATATCTCAACATATCAATTAAGATAATTTTTAAAAATCAGATGATTCATTTTTATACACCCTGCATTTTTGCAAATGTTAAGTTCACCATAATGTGTTTAATGGTATCATGATACGTTTTTGCTGAAAACAGTTTGTTTCGAGGATTGTAATAATAACCATAAAGAACATAGCAGACTAAGAAAGTGCATATTAATGCTTGATAAAATATTGATTCAAGAGGCAAATTAAAAATGAAAAGGTTAGAAATTGTAGAAATTTCTTACCAGTGAAATAAGACGAAATTGTGTGAAACAATATGGCACTTCTTCTGTGTAGAGGTGGTGGTAATGATATGAGTATTATTAATAGTAATAAGGTGTTTATTTATGTTTGGGACAATGTTGGTTGCAAAGGAATTCTGTTAACTGTTTCCATATGGTATTCTAAACAAGCACTGGAATGGTTCTTTAATCAGACACTTCATGACCTGACCCACTGAATATTATGAGGTATTTGGGCTCTTAGTAGATTTTTTTCTTAGAAAAGTAAATAGGTGAGTCTGATTTTTTATGCAAAATTCACTTATATTTTCTTACTGTGGTATGAAGAATGACTTGTTTGATTTATTCTTTAGTGCACAGTAGCCACATTGTATTAAGTTTTGATATTACAACATTAGTTTATCACTTTTCCTGCACTGTATATTTAATTTCTTCAAACACTGTTTATTTTCATTCTATAATGGCAAATTTTAATACCACAACATACTTCAAATATTCTCGTTATCATGCTGTAGAATTTTATTTTTGAATGTGTTTAGCCTATCAACATGTATCAAAAATTCTTGAAGTGACAATGTGACAGTTACAATTCCACACTAAGTAACATTTTGTGAACATCCTTTATCATAAGCAGGATAAGCCACATACAAAACTGCTCGGAGAAACACTTCTTCAGACCTTTTCCTTTGTGCCTTATGCTCAACAAAGCATTGTCATGTAATGAATGCTAGTGAGTGTTTAAACATCAGTTGTTTACCAGTTTGTTGGTGCTTGGTGAGGAGATGGTTCCACTGTCCTTATTTGGTTTCAGCAAACATTTCATTTTACTGGTCCATGTGTTATGTCATTTTGGGCATCTCTGCAGGTGAGTACCAAACACAGATTTTTGGTTGAGGTTTGGTCCTTGATCAGACATCAAATATTACTTGTAACTTGAAGTGATCTTCATATCTGGCAGTGCTGTGAGTAAGTGAAAAATACGAGGTTACAGCATGACCTGTATTTCACCTTATCTGTAGTTTCATAACTAACTGGCTTGCGAAACTAGTTCTCAGATCAGACAGATCAATATGCACCTAGTAAAACCCTGTGACACTTTCAAACCAACCTGCACCTCGAATGCTGCTTCCCTTTAATTACGTTTGTGGTAGTGGCACGTTAACTGTGACTGGAAATAGGAGAATGGTTAACACTTTGGAGACAGGTACTTAGAAGAATATCGGGCCTGGAAATTGGCCATTGAAGGTGTTACATAAGGTGCTACTTGCACATATGTAATTTATGTATCTTCAAGAGTAATACATACAAAAAAAAGGACCAAGCTTCAACATCTATTTTTCATAGTTGTTATAGATCTTTGATAGATAATAAATTTTAAAATAACGATGATGGAAAACACAATAATCCTCCCAAGAAAAATCACTTTCTTCCTCTTGAGCTTCCAGAATTTCTTGGCCATTCAACAAATGTGACGTAACTGTAGCAGAATTACAGAAAACTGCTTAACTTAACGAGTAGCTGCATAAAATTATGTCAGTGTGATCCTATTGGCTGAGCCATTCACGATAGCAGCGGTTATGTTTGCTAATGTTTCTTTTGAAATAATTCTAGAAATGGATAAGAGACGGCAGCATCAATCAAGTGTCAAGTCTCAAGATGTCCCTTAATTCTTCTCATATAAAATGAATACAATTTTTGAGCCATAGGTGGCCTGCACGTCATGGACATCGTGACCCGACCTATACCTGAGTGTGGTCTTTCTAGCGACAGGTTGTGGGCCGAGCTATGCTTGGACTTGGTCTCCAAAGTGTTAAACCTCTTTAACAGTGACACCAATGAGGAAACAAGGCAAGTACATTGGTCAACAGTATACAGTCTTCAGCAAATAAGGGACTGACGCCTGTCATTATCTTGACAAGCTGTTTCACATTTCTCCAGGTAATTTAACCCAAGTGAAGTGTAAGATGCTGGACTCGGGTTTTCAGAGAGTGTGGTCGACATCCTTACCTAGCCAACATGGTATAGGTCTTAGGTAATTCCTTGAATCGTTGGAGGCAAATGACAGTATGGTTCCTTAACAGGACATGGCCACTTTTTTCCCACCATCTTGGTGCACCTGAGTTAGTGATCTCTCTCTCTCTCTCTCTCTCTCTCTCTCTCTCTCTCTCTCTCTCTCTCTCTCTCTCTCTCTCATGTTATCTGTACCATAAGACATCAAGCTCTAAACTTCCCTTCTCTTCATTCTTATCAGTTTAGAAGAAAAGTAGCAGTTTTGTAATTGCAAAATAGTGTTCTGTAGTTTTTTTACTAAGTAATCCTGGTTAAAATAATGAAGTGCCACAAGAAAAAGAAGAGAGCAAATAAAAGAAGAAATGCAAGCTTGAATATTTAAATTTGAGCTTTGAAATGGTTCACATGTAAGAGAACAGAGAATAATCTTTATTGTACTCTTGATGTAGATGAGATGGGGGCAGCCTTTGGTGACCTGCAGGCCTCATTCACATAGTTTTCTTAAGCTCTCAGGCCACTTCGTCACATGACATGACATCAGTGCTCCTAGCACATAAAGTCAAAACTGTAGCATTCCAGATGTTAATGCTGATGGGGAAAACACACCAATATGAATGGCACCTCTTTCCCAAAAAGCCATGCTGGCAAATTATGTCACAAAAATGTTTTTTGGGGGAGTATCTACATTCACTTTATGTTCAACACATCTTTAGATGTTTACATTTATTTACAAATAATGAATATTGTTTCTTTACTTATGACACTTGACAATAGCTGTCTTTGAAACTTCCATTGCAAAATTCTGCAGTGCCCTACTGTCTCTTCCATGAATTTTGTCCACAGGACACATTGCAACCAATTGTGGATCAGATCCAGCCTGCAGACAGTCAGTTGCTCACCAGTGATGTAGACAATACAAGTCACTCTACATTTATTAAATTTCTCGGTAGAGTTGCTAAATGAAACTAGTGGCTTGGATAGTAATTAGAGTAGAATACAAACCTTGATGTGATGCCAGACTGTATCTGTCCATTTATTAGTGGAATAGAAGTTGTAGTTGTGATTATAATTGTGGTGGTGGTGATGGTGGAGATGGTAGTAGCAGTTTTATTATTATTATTATTATTATTATTATTATTATTACTAGTAGTAGTAAACAAGTAGTAGTAGTAGTAGTAGTAGTAGTAGTAGTAGTAGTTGTTGTTGTTGTTATTGTTGTCGTTGTTGTTGTTGTCATTTTGGTGGTACTAACATTAGTGCCAAGTGAAATATATAGCAGTCAGATTGTTGCAGAAAAAAGAGATACACAGAGATGAGAAGCAGGTCAGCTGATTTTTTTTTTTTTTTTTTTTTTTTTTTTCTGATCCTGCTTGGCAATGAGTGTGCTACAGTGCAGAGCTTTAATTGAAATCTATTACTTCCATATAGACCTGATGGCTGAAGAATGTGTTTGTGTACACTGCTACATAGTCTACTGAAAAGCAGGCATTTTCAGAGGATGAAGAGACATTTCTGTTGGACGAAGGTTGCTCAGAAACCAATATTGGAGATCTGAGTTTGATAAAATTTCTGTCATTTGTATTGCTTGTCAAGGGGAGAAGAAGGGACTGTAGGAGTTTAAAAAGAGAAGGAAGGCATTAAGATGAAGCCAAAAGTAGGAGGGTTTTCAGACTAGAAATAAATGGGAGACATGTGTCTTAATCAGCAGTATTTTGAAGCAATTTTTTGTACACGAGCAACGGAAGAGTTGAAATGGAAGAATTATGGGTAAGTTAAAATAAGAACTTGCTGAGAAACTTGAAAGAACAGGCAACAGATAATTTTAGTAATAAGATATGTAAAACACAAAAAAAGGATGAGTTGCAATCGTTGTAAAACCCATGTCAGTAAGTACTTTTCAGTGTATGAAATATTACTGTTATAATTTTTTTTCTCCCCTTAGTTCAACCAGCAGAAGGACCAGGCAAAGAATGATGGATTACATAGCTCTTTAGGATCAGCATGTAAGCATCCACTGGATTCTTCCTAGATTCCTGAAAGAAGACTGGAGCTTGAAATTTTGTGAGTTGAGTTTTTGTTAGTCGGGTTACACTGAGGTGACAGAAGTCATGGGATGCCTCATAATATTGTGTTGGAACTCTTTGGCCCAGCATAGTGCAGCAACTGTATGCAGCATGAACTCAGCAAGTCGTTAGAAGTCCCACTGCAGAATACTGGGCCATGTCCATAATTGCGAGAGTGTTGCCGGTGTAGGATTTTGTGCACCAACTGATTTCTTAGTTTTGTCCGGTAAATGTTCGACGGGATTCTTGTTGAGTGAATTGTCCAGAATGTTCTTCAAACTAGTCATGAATAATTGTGGTCCTGTAACATGGCACTTTGTCACCCATAAAAATTCCATCATTGAGTGGCTACAAAAAGTCTCCAAGTTGCCAAACACAACCATTTTCAGTCAATAATTGGTTCAGTTGGATCACTAGATCCAGTCCGTTCCATGTACCCACAGCCCACACCATTAGTGAGGCACCACCAGCTGGCACGGTGCCTTGTTGACAACCTGGGCCCGTGGTGTCGTGAGCTCTGTGCCACACTGGAATCCTACCATCAGCTCGTGCCAACTGAAACTGGTCTTCATCTGGCCAGTTCACAGTTTTCCAGTCATCTAGGGTCGCGAGCCCAGATGTGCTGCAGGCGATGTCGTGCTGTTAGTAAAGGCGCTCACGTCATTCGTCTGCTGTCATGGTCACAATACCAGAACAGATACATCCCACATTGATTTCTGTGGCTATTTCACATGTTTTGCTTGTCTATTAACACTGACAACTCTACATAAATACCACTGCTCTCGGTCATTAAGTCAAAGCTGTCAGCCACTGCAATGTCTGTGGTGAAAGTTAATGCCTGAAATTTGGTATTACAGCACTCTCGATGCTGTGAATCTTAGATTATTGAATTCTGTAACAATTTCCAAAATGGAATGTCTCATGCATCTGGCTGCAACTACCGTTCCGCGTTCAGAGTCTGTTGAGTCTGTTGTGTAGCCATAATTATGTCAGAAACCATTTCAAATCAATCACTTGAGTACAAATGACAGCTCCCCCAATGCATTGCCCCTTTATATCTTGTGTACGTGATACTAATGCCATCTGTATATGTGCTTATCACTATCCCATGACTTTTATCTCATCGGTGTATGTTTTCTATCAGATATCAGTCAATATTTTTCAACAAACCTGTGTCACTTTTGCAATTTATAGTATGTTATAATTACAAATAGATAAAAATCTCACCTTTTTGGAGCTTATTTCAGTATGGATCATACATGTGTTTTTCAATTAGGTACTGATGCTGCCATGAAATCTGAACTCTTCACTGTTTTTATGGCTGAAGATGATATCTCTATAAGGTTTCTGTGGTGCTCTCAGCCAAATAACTCACCATCTTGTGACATAGTCTGAGAGCATGCTGCAGCAAATGGAATATCGTCATCAAGGCAACCCTGATTGTAGTCTATTAGTTACAGACGTTAAGTTGAGACTGTGAATTATGCTCTGTATCAATCTTGTACATATTGTTTCTCTGTACACATTTTTGTTTGTTTTCTTACTGTTGTTGTATGATAAATAAAGTGCATTGCATAAACAATTATTGCAGTAAAGTAAATGCAGTTCGCATACAATGAACTTAATTGTGTGACTCGTAAGAAAACACCAAGTTGATCACAATTATTTTTCAGTGCCACAAGCCTGGCCCTGCAACAGAGCAGCTGTGGAGAACCAAGTAACATTCAGTCCCTCCCAGTACTCCATTTTTTCCCCACCAGATGTCAGCTAGACAGAGTTAAATTTTGGACCCCACAAATACAAGACTATGCTGTTATTGTGACCTTCAGGCCAAAGACTGGTTTGATGCCACTATTCATACTTTTGTATCTTTTGCAAGTCTCTTCATCTCTGCATAACTGCTTCAACCTACATTCATTTGATTTTGCTCACTGTACTCAAGCTTTGTGTCCCTCTACAAGTTTTACCCCACACAGTTCGCTCAGTTACCAGATGAACAAGACAAGGGTTTGGGGTTTTGCCTCTGAATGTATCACATGTACAATCTTTTTTGTCAATTTGTGCTGTGCAGCTATTTACTTCTCAATTTAATCCAGTAATTTCTTCGTAAGTTACTTGATTCAACCAACTAATTTTCAGCATAACACTTACCTTTATTGAATGGAGGGGACAGTTCTGCACTTAGGCTATATCTTTTAGATGTTAACATATTTCTCTTTTTCAGAAAATACAGTAAGGAAAGCTCTGGCAGAATCAAATAATTTAGGAGAAAAGAAGACCACTCATTGAATGCAGAACTGTTGAGTCATTGATAGGCACACACTTAAGAGAATGAAAACTTGCTAGCTTTCAGAAGAAATTCTTTGACAAGCTAGAGTATAAACACACACACACACACACACACACACACACACACACACACACACACACACACCTGTAAACCCCCCCCCCCACATTATGCCAGCGAGACTTACAATGTCAGTTCGGCTTGTTGACTAAGGTAGAGTGGGGGTTACAAGTGAGTTATTTTGGGTGGTGTGGATACAGGAAGAAAGAGGCAAGATAACAGGAAGACGGGTTGGGGATAGGTAGCTGGCAGCTTGGAGTGGGTGAGGTGGCTAGGAATGCTGGAGGGAGAAGTGGCAGGTGCATTGGCTTGGCATGTGACACACTAGTACCACAGCTGGTGAGGTGGAGCCCACGATGAAGATGACATGGAGACATGGATTGGGAGGTGGTGACAGGACAGAGAAAGGTGAAACTGTTGGGTGGAGGGTGTGGGACAGTGGGTTAGCAGAGACTGAGGCCAGGAGGTTTATGGGAATGAAGTAAACATTCGAAGGATAATTGCTATCTACTTAATTCAGAAAAGCTTGTGCTGGAGGGAAGAACCCAGATGACGTGAGTTACGGAGCAGCCATTGAACTTTAGCATGTTGTGCTGAGCAACATGTTGTGCTATAGGTTGGTCAACTTAGTACTGGGCCAAAGTTTAGTGATGGCCATTCCTTCTGGTGGATAGCTGTTTGGTTGTCATGCCAACATAAAAAACTGTGCAGTGATTGCAGCAGAGTTGGTATATAACATGCCTGCTTTCACAGGTGACCCTGTGTCTGATGGGATATGATAAGCCTGTAACAGGACTGCATTCCAAGTATATACACAGATCTCTAAACTCAAAACCCTTGCCCTCCAACACCTAGAAGAGCATTCCAGATATCACTTCCATAAATCATCCAACCTTTTGACACTCTACATACACAGTGGAGCACCTTTACCAATCAATACCACCAATACCACCCACAGTGAATCTCCTTGTCAATACCTCAAAGCACCCAGACCATGCCTGCCTGACCTTTTCAGTTTGTCACATCCTTCAAAAATCTCTCTCAGCAGATAAACCCAAAACACTGTTGTTAACCTTTCCACTTAAAACAACAATTCTAAAGAAGTTTCAGTCTTATCCAAAGGCCTCACCTTCAGCCACACACCAAAGTTTAGCAATGCTGGACTCGTCAAAGAGGTCTCTCCTTCAGGCGATCCCTACAGTGGCAACACTTCTTTGTTGCCATTACCTCTAAACATATGTAACCTAATCCCAACATTGAACCTTGCCTCTCCAAGTTCATACTATCATCCAACCATGACTCTCCCACCTAATCACCCCTGGTCACCTTCCAGGAATTCCCTGCCTCCATCTTGGCTTCACCATTCTTCCCTAGATCCCTTCCCAGCCACACAAACCCTTGCCCATTATGCTGAAGATCTCATGAGGGGCTCCACAGGCAGGCACTACCCCCAAACCTAGCCCATAAACAGATTACCTGTGCCACATACTCATGCACCCTAATCCTCTCACCACCCCCAAGCCACAAAGGAGTGCCATCCTCATCAACCAGTATCACCTTGGACTGCAGCAAGTGAATGACATTCTTTGTCACAGCTTTTATTATCCAAGATCATGCTTGAAAATGAGGGACAACCAACCCAAGAACCTTTCCACCTTTCTTAAAGTGGTATTCCATTGCCCAGCCTGCCTACGGAACACACTGGTCCATCCCTATACCACTCCCAATCCCTTGCCTCAGGGGTCATACTCCTGTGGAAGACCCAGGTGCCAGGCTTGTCTGATTCACCCACCCAACACTTTGTACTCCAGTCCTGCCGCAGGCTTATGATATCCCATCAGAGGAAGGACCACCTGTGATAGCAGCCTTGTCATATGCTAGTTCTGCTGCTGTCATTTCATTCGCCAACTCTGCTGCGACCACTGCACAGCTTTTTACATCAGCATGACAACCAACCACCTGTCCACCGGAAGGAATGGACACTGCCAAAATGTGGCCAAGAACAAAGTTGACCACCCTATGGCACAACAAGCTCGAGTCCAGTGGCCATGTGGAACCTTTCCTCCAGCACCAACCTTTCTAAACTAAGTCGATAGGAATTATCCTCGCAACACATCTTTCACTCCCACAATCCTCCTGGTTTTAATCTACACTTATCATCCCCATACCCTCAAGTCAATAGTTTCCCCCTCCTCTGTCCTGTTGCCCCTCCCGATATAGGACTCAAATGTTATCACCATCATGCACAGCGCTTCATAGGCTTTGGTCCTTTCATTCTTCTTGTCCTAATTTTTGTTTCCCATACTATTTGATCATTCTGACCATATTTATCCTGATCATGTGTTATAAATCTTTGCCCTTTCAACCTGATGTCTCGTGGCATTGTGTTCAACCTTCTATACAATTAGGCCCTCACAACCATTCTCACCAACTGTGATGTTCATCTTATAACCTGTTTTTAGTAGATTATCCAATCTGTCCAGCTGAGTTTCAAAGTCTTTTAAGTCTCCTTCCACATATTCTCCTGATTTTTTGCTTCCTTTTATGCACAATATTTTGGCAGCTGACCCCACTGTCTTTCACAGATACAGCGAATTGTGGTGTTATCTGTACCCTCTGCCTGGTCTCCAACCAGACTGTGAACTATTGTTGGTTTTGCAGTGCTATTTAGACCCAAGTTTTATTTCTGGGATTCAATATGCCCTTTGATGCTCTTTTGTTTTTCAGGGCCTGTACTAATATTCTCCAAAACATATATACTCTCAGCATTTCCCAGTTGTGGTGGATGTGATGGGTAATAAGATCTCAAAAAACTGAATACAGGACCCTGAGCTTCATTTAAACTGGAACTTCCATGTCAGATTGGATTTCATTTCATGATTATATTTGAGGCACAGGTTGGTGATAACTTATTTGCGTGGTTGTTTTAGTTGAGTTTGTTGCTGATGCTTTTTTTATCCTTCCGTGACTATTCCAATAGTCTGCTCTCCATGTTCGACATGACACATTCACATGAAATGCAGTAAAAACCCAGATTTTGAAGATCTAAATCATCTTGAACATTACAAAGGGAGCAAAACACTCTAGATGCCATGTCTCCATAGGATTCTACTAATCTATCTGGATCCTGGGTCAGCATAAGGAAGATACGTGACTATGTGCCTCTCTTTCTCTGTCTGTCTCAGTCTCAACTTATTTCTCAGGAATTCTTCATTTTGGCTGCAGCATCCTGGTAATTGTGTATGTATTTACTAAATACTCTATGACCCAGGAATTCATCTTCTTTTAACTACTCTTTTGAGCGAAGGTAGTTGGTCCTCTTTCTCAAGTTCTGTAAATTTTGTAGTAGGATGAATAGAGTTTAAATGTTCCAGGAACTCATGAAGTTTTATCTTTCCATATTGTCACACCACAAATGTGCCATCCACGCATCGAAAGAAAGATGTTGGTTTGAACATGGCAGGTCCTAGTGCCTTGTCTTCATATTGTTTATGACAGATGAGATTGGACTACCCACTGCCATGCAATTGCTTTGCCCATAATATTTTACATCAGACAGGAAATACGTTTCCATGAAAACATGCACAAGTAGTAAAGTGAAACAAAAGTCGAACTTTTTCACAGTTAGTTCTAAGGAGTCAGAAAATGAATTCTCATAAAGATGGAGACTATAGGGTGACCATAATTAAAGTTCCAATTTCAAAATGCTGTAGAAAGAGAACCAAATTCTCAGAATGACACCAAATTGGATGTTGTGGCTGAGCGATTCTAGGCGCTTCAGTCTGGAACCGCGCGACCGCTATGATCACAGGTTCGAATCCTGCCTCGGGCATGGATGTGTGTGATGTCCTTAGGTTACTGAGGTTTAAGTAGTTCTAAGTTCTAGGGGACTGATGACCTCAGATGTTAAGTCCCATAGTGCTCAGAGCCATTACTGACGCAGGGGAAACACAATTAAACAAAAAAGAAAATTGGTCAGTAGATGTTGCTATAAGCATCGGAATATGCACAACGACAAATGTGCGGCACATGGCTGTTCCTCAGTTCATGTCTGAGATGCCAAACATGACTGTCTCCATGAAGGATCACATACTGCCGGTAAAGCTCTTTTACCAGAATGGTGACTTGTGTGTCAGTAACTATGCAGAAGTTCTGTACACTCAAGGGAAGGAAAAAGTCATTGGCCAGATGTCTGCTAGGGGTCGGGAGAAAATGATTATGAAATTTGAAAAGACAGGTTCTTTTGAAGTGCAATGTGGCAGAGGGAGGAAAGCAGTTGATTTGATCTCTGTTGAAGATGTGGCTACAACACTGCAGGATGGGTCAAGCAGTGGTGTGCAAACATGCAGTGCACAGGAAATTGCCCAAACATTGGACATGGATGCAAGCATGGTGCATAAAATCCTATAAAACATTCTACACTACTGTCCATACAAAATCACCCATGTCCAGGCGTTGCCTCCTGCTGACAAGCAGCAAGACAAATGTTGGCTCTGGAATTTCTGTGTCCAATGGAAGTGGACAGTGAAAGGGCATGGAACATTCTATGGACATACAAAGACAATTTTCATCTCCCAAGAACATGCCAATACACAGAATTGCAGAATACGGGCAATGGAAAATCCTCATGAACATCAACCAGTACCACTTCATTCCACAAAGGTGACTGTGTGATGCAGGTTGGCATCATTTACTACAGGGCTGTATTTTTTTGAGGAGATGAATTCTGTGGGTCCTGTTACCTATACTATCACCGGTAAACATGAGAATGTCTTTTGCCCACCAACACCATTCCAGCCCTTCAACTTCTTCAACAGAGTGGATGCTGGGTTAGTGTAACTTTCATGGAATGTAACACTCCTCCGCACATTGCACGGCAGTGAAGTGGCTGCTGCAAAGAAATTTTGGAAATGGTAGAGTTATCAGCTGTCATTTCTGTACAGTCTGGTTGCCCAAATAACCTGATCGTAATCTGTATGACTTCTGACTGTGAAGTAATCTGAAAGATGTTATGTTCAGTGCTGTAGCTATAAGTGCAACTGAACTGAAGGCACACATCACACAACACATTCTGACTGTGACCCCTGAGACACTTTGATCTCTTGTGGAACGCGCTGTTTCTTGATTTCAACTTGTGGCAGAAAACAGTGATAACATATTGAACTTGTTTTATGCCAGTCCCATAACAATTAGAAACTAATGTCATTTTGCATTTTATGCAGTTTTTGGCCTCAGGACAATTAAAAACTGATGTGATTTTCCTTTTTACATGGCTTTTGGCCCAAGGACAATTAAAAGCCAATGTGATTTTGCTTTTTATATGGCTTTTGGTGCCAGGACAATTAAAAACTGATGTGATTTTGCTTCTTATGCAGCTTTTGGCCATAGGACAATTAAAAACCGGTATCATTTTACTTTCTGTGTGGTTTTCGGGCCTCATGAAGATTAAACACTGAGTTCTTCCAACCAATGTAGTATGACCTTGCAGTGGTGGATGGGAGTTACTTAAGTAACAGTGTCACTACTGTTGACTGGCAAACTCATGCAGTCATGGACATTGAGCATTACACATTGTGTAATGTTGTATTGTGATTCATCTGTCATTTGTAGCATTACATTAAGACATTTACAGCACCATCTGTTGGTAAAATTTTCATCACAACTAGACTAAAAGGAGGTATTGTTCCATAGTATACATCATGGTTCTTCAGGGAATGTCCAATTTGCCAAAAAAGAGAAGTTTTGGTGTGTGTGTGGGGAGGGGGGGGGGGGGGATGATAGAGGGAGACCAAAGCTTGACCATAATAAGCAGTTTTAAGAGGATGTAGATATCAGTAGTTACACAGAGATGAAGAGGCTTGCTTAAGGTACACTAGTGTGAAGAGCTATCCTCAAGCCAGTCTTTGGACTGAAGACCACAACAATAAGTGCGAAGGGCAAAATAAAAGCATTGGTATGATAATACTATGCTTTAAATGTTTTATAGTTGTCCGCAGCTCAACAAGAAGCTTTTGCTAGTCTGGCCTTGTTTCTGGGAATATTTGAAAAGTCACAAGAGAGAAAAAAAGCAGCAGTCACTCCCAAGCAGTGCAAGGGTTGGAACTTTAACACTGGTGTCTACTCACGAGGACTATTTAGAAAGTATGGAATGTTTCTGCCTGATGCCGCTAGGTGCATGATGATCGTATGTATTTTGCTATGTGCATGCTTGGCACCTCAGTCGGCATCCATCCGTGACAGCGGGAACCTCTGCATATATATATATATATATATATATATATATATATACCAAGCGGGAAAGCACCGGCAGACAGGCACATGAACAAAACACACAAACACACACACAGAATTACAAGCTTTCGCAACTGGCAGTTGCTTCGTCAGGAAGGAAGGAAGGAGAGGGAAAAATGAAAGGGTGTGGGTTTTAAGGGAGAGGGTAAGGAGTCATTCCAATCCCGGGAGCGGAAAGACTTCCCTTAGGGGAAAAAAAAAAAGGACAGGTATACACTCGCACACACACACACACATATCCATCCGCACATACACAGACACAAGCAGACATATTGTCTGCTTGTGTCTGTGTATGTGCGGATGGATATGTGTGTGTGTGTGTGCGAGTGTATACCTGTCCTTTTTTTTCCCCTAAGGGAAGTCTTTCCGCTCCCGGGATTGGAATGACTCCTTACCCTCTCCCTTAAAACCCACACCCTTTCATTTTTCCCTCTCCTTCCTTCCTTCCTGACGAAGCAACTGCCAGTTGCGAAAGCTTGTAATTCTGTGTGTGTGTTTGTGTGTTTTGTTCATGTGCCTGTCTGCCGGCGCTTTCCCGCTTGGTAAGTCTTGGAATCTTTATTTTTAATATATTTTTCCCATGTGGAAGTTTCTTTCTGTTTTATATATATATATATATATATATATTTTTGAATTTGAAATGTGTGCTGCAATCGAAAATTCTGCCAGCTGTGAGGTGCGATCTGTGATACGGTTTTTGTTGGCAAAAAACCTAAAACCTAAAGAAATTTATCGTGAACTGTGCGAAGGTAACAGAAACAACATAATGAGTGAATGTTCCATCCAGAAATGGTGCATTTGGTTTAAAAATGGCCGAACCAATGTTCATGATGAAGAGAAGAGTGTACACATGAGCATTGTGACTGACAATCTTGACGCTAAAGTTGATGAAACAATTCATAAAAACCCTCGCTTCACAGTAATGGTGCTTTCATTTTCTTTTCCACAAGTTTCATGGACTTTGTTGTTTGAAATTGTCGCTCAAAAGATAGGCTACCACAAATTTTGAGCACAATGGGTGCCCAAAATGCTTACACAGCACCATAAAGAACAGCGAATGGGGGCAATGTTGACATTTATGGAGGCCTACCACAAACATGGTGATTCATTACTGGATCGAATCGTAACCAGTGATGAGACTTGGGTGAAACACGTCAATTGCGAGACAAAATTCACAGTCCATAGAGTGGGGCACATGTGCTCCCCCCCCCCCCCCCCCCCCCCCAAAAAAAAACCAAGAAAATGTTTGCAAATCTTGTCAGCAAGGAAGTTGATGTTGATGGTGACAGTGTTTTGTGATAGGCAAGGTATGCTTCTTATTGATTTTCTGGAACGTTAAGCAACCATAAATTCTGCCCAGTACTGTCAAACTTTGCACAGCTTTAGAAGAGCAGTTGAAAACAAACACCAAGGAAAGCTGACGTCCAAAATTTTGTTTTTGCATGATAATGCCTGACCTCACATGGCAAATGTACTAAAGAATTCCTTAATTCATTCAAATGGGTTATTTTCCCTCATCCACCCTACAGTCCCGATCTTGCACCAAGCAACTTCCACTTGTTTTCCAAGATGAAGAACTGGCTTACAACGCAGCGCTTTGATGGCGATGCAGAACTCCAGGCGGTTGTGACTCACTGACTGTAGTGTTGGCAGAGGAGCCAACAACGTGTTACTAGAGGAGGCTGAAATGCACGCCTTTTAGCTCACGCAGGCTGGCGTGGGGTGGGAAGAACTGTACTGACATGAGGTCTGGAACATGACAAGGAATGAGAATTCAGAAAGCAGACTTAATTAGTTTCATACTTAACTTTAATCCATTAATGATGAACGTTACTCTTGACGGTACATGAGTCACAATATTATCTGTTCAGATTATAGTAACTGAATATGGCGCCTTGCTAGGTCATAGCAAACGACGTAGCTGAAGGCTATGCTAAATTGTCGCCTCTGCAGATGAGAGCATATGTAGGTAGTCAGTGAACCATCGCAAGCAAAGTCGGCTATACAACTGGGGCGAGTGTTAGGAAGTCTCTCTAGACTAGACCTGCCGTGTGGCGGTGCTCGGTCTGCAATCACTGATAGTGGCGACATGTGGGTCCGACGCTTACTAATGGACCACGGCCAATTTAAAGGTTACCACCTAACAAGTGTGGTGTCTGGCGGTGACACCACACTGACTGGAGTCTCAGGCAGCCGAAATTTACAATGAAGTTCTTTCAGAGCTTGTCCACTGGTATGATAAGTGCCTCAGTGTGTTTGGTGACTATGTGGAAAAGTGGTATGTCAGTCACTCTTTTGGATATATATAATAAAATGTATTTCTTGTACTTAGCTTTTTTAAATGCCAAAATGCTCCCCACTTTCTGAATAGCCTTCATATTTACAACTTATACATAATAGATATATGTTTCAAAGTTTTTCCATTGACAAAAGTAATCACTAGTATTTTGTAATACACGTTGCCAGTGATGTGGAAGTCACAGAAAACTCTTTAACGGAAGCAGTTGTGTTGATAGTTCAAGAGGAGTGGTCAGTTGCTTGATGAATCTCTGTAACAGTTCTGAAGGAAATAACATGAAGCACTTCCTTCGATTTAGGAATATAGTTGAAGCCACAAAAGTCCAGGGAGTGTGGTAGGTGATGCAGCATTCCTAGGTTCATTAGGCAAACAAATCAATCACACCTTGCACCATATGCACCTGAGCATTGTCCTGTAAAATGATGGGCAGGTTGTGCAGAAAGGGTCGCCTCTTTCTTTAATATGGTCAAAGCCTGTTTTCCAAAAATGAACAGCTTAGAGAGAGAAGCAGCGACACTTCCTGCATGACCTGGCCATCATTTTGCAGGACAATGCTTGGGTGTATATGATGCGAGTTGCAATTGATTTGTTCAGTCAAAGGGGCTGGGAATGCTGTGTCACCCACCACACTCCCCAGATTTCAACTAGTCATAAATTGAAGGAAGCACTTCATGTCATTTGATTCAGAACTGTTACAGAGATTTGTCAGGCAACAGACTGCTCGATTCAAACTATCAACACAATTGGTGCCGCTAAGGGTATCTTATTACATCCACACCACTGACAACAGGTTACATGCAGTTCTGGTGACTTAAGTTGAAAGACAGAAAAACTTTGAAATGTGTATCTATTTTGCATAAGTTGTAGATAAATAGTTGCTACTAATAAAGTTCCAACAGCCCTTACATAGAAAGGTTAACAAACTTGGGACAGTATGTTTATGACTGGAAAACTCGTACTAAGCATCTGGAACCTGCAGGACAATGGTGCTACAAACTGAATGAAGCAAAACGAATGATTTTCCTTTGTTCAAGAAAAACTGTGAAGGTAAGAGGTACAAATTTTTACAAAATTGATTTGACTTTGACCAGCTGATATTTAGTAAAGGAGCTGTTTGACAGCTGATAATTGCAGGAACAATACTCATTCTTTCTCAAACGTTTGTCACTTGCTTTCACTTTCCACATATGTTCAAAAATTGTTCAGAAATCCTATTTTAGTAATTTAATAGACACTATACAAACCATAGAAAATTCTTTACTTTTTTTAAACAAATGTCTCTCAAGCATATATTTCAAATTAAATACAAAATAGTTAAATGTAAGTGCTTTTATAGGGGTTCTGTGCTTCAATCAGTAAAAATGGAACCTTTATGGGATCATTTTGCTGTCTTTCTTTCTGTCTGCTAAGACTGCCTTTTGCTCAGGTACTGTTAGAGATACTAAACTGAAATTTTTGTCAAGTTTTAAGATCTACCCTTGGTGCTGTTAAAAAAAAAAAATAAACTTTTAAGTCAATGCTATCAAAAGATATGGGCATTTATGTCATATTTAAATACGTACAACTTACATATGAAAACATATAGACATAGAATCATGAAACTTGGCAAGAAGCAAGATGTCACAGCATACGTAAAAGAAAAACAAATGAAAATTGCTAATTTGTAATTGTTGTTGTTGTTGTTGTTGTGGTCTTCAGTCCTGAGACTGGTTTGATGCAGCTCTCCATGCTAATCTATCCTGTGCAAGCTCCTTCATCTCCTAGTATCTACTGGAACCTACATCCTTCTGAATCTGCTTAGTGTATTCATCTCTTGGTCTCCCTCTACGATTTTTACCCTCCACACTGCCCTACAATGCTAAATTTGTGATCCCTTGATGCCTCAGGACATGTCCTACCAGCCGATCCCTTCTTCTAGTCAAGTCGTGCCACAAACTTCTCCCCAACCCTATTCAATACCTCCTCATTAGTTACATGATCTACCCACCTAATCTTTAGCATTCTTCTGTAGCACCACATTTCGAAAGCTTCTATTCTCTTCTTGTCCAAACTATTTACCGTCCATGTTTCATTTCCATACATGGCTACACTCCATACAAATACTTTCAGAAACGACTTCCTGCACTTAAATCTATACTCGATGTTAACAAATTTCTCTTCTTCAGAAACGCTATCCTTGCCATTGCCAGTCTTCATTTTATATCCTCTCTACTTTGACCATCATCAGTTATTTAATTTGTAATTATACCACATGAAAAAAATACTTTTTTGCCATTTGTTGTCCCTCTGTCTCTCTCTGTCTGTCTGTCTGACCGATGTAAAGTTTGCATATAACACATTTTTCATGTTTTCTGGAAAATAGAAAGAAATAGCA
Source organism: Schistocerca gregaria (assembly GCF_023897955.1). Lineage (NCBI taxonomy): Eukaryota > Metazoa > Arthropoda > Insecta > Orthoptera > Acrididae > Schistocerca > Schistocerca gregaria. The sequence goes on along the minus strand of NC_064920.1, from coordinate 2,673,162 downwards.
CAATGAAAATGTTGGAATGAATTTGAACCCGTGCCTGCATTGAATCATGATCATTCCGAAAGTACTTGAAAAACAGTACCAGTTCATGTATAATAAGTAGCTTACCTTCGTATCTTCTCAAATTTGTAAATCGCACATCATCGCTTCACATCTCTTTGCAGAGTCTCCATAGAATTCTTCAGAGATGCTGTGTGACAGAGACCACTTCTGGTGACACAATTTTGTATAATTGACTCTCTCAGGAAAATAACTTTGTCACGCACAGTGGTAGTGAAATGAACATTGAAATGTTTGCATTGTGCATTGTTTCAGAAATGCTTATACTTTGATTGCTATTTGAACAGACATGTCATGCTGAACACTGACTTGCACTAATTTTTCTTGGAGTATTTATGACAAACTAAGCACTCTGCTATGTTAGGTGGCTCAGTATATAACAACAGCAGATCTTTGTGTTATGATGAAACATGAAATTCCTTGCTCTCTAATGGAACACACATCAATATGAATGGGAAACTTAACTTCTTTTTTAAACTGCATATCAAACCTCAAAACTTATCTTTTTGTGGGACTTGTCATTGAGATATCTGGATACCACCTGTAGACCATCACAGAGCTTGAATGATTTTATTTGTAACAAGATGGGAGTTAACCATAATTGACTAATATTCAAACAATACAGTTGAAACCCTTAACATGCCCTTCTGTGCATTGTGGTTAGATGACTGCTATTATAAAATGATGTTAGATGCTTCCATCTTGCCCAGTCTGTTTCTGAATTAGTTGTGAAAGGGGACCTCTGAAGGCTAAAAGTGATAAAGTTAACCACTCACTTTTACCTCCCAGGTAGTCATCAGCATAATTTTTATCGCTATTACCAATTTATAATGTCAGTATAAGGAGTGTTGTTGTGTAAAGAGTACTTCTATCATGGTTGTTACGATGTAGTAAATTGTACTTCTTGCACGTTGCTGTTTTCTGAAACTTTCAAATCAGAGTGCACCTTTTTCTGGTGTGCTCATTGTCTTAGTTTTAATGTCAACAAGGCTGAAACGGTACTGGTTATGTGCATATACAGGGTGTTCCATTTATCTTGACCACCCTAAATAACTGTTTGTCCAAATGCAAATTAAAAAATGTTTCAGGCAAATGTTCTTTAGCCATCAGGTGGACATCGATCAGCATGATTGCTTTCATTGTAGCTTTGTTTTTTACAAAGATATGAATAGTGATATGACTTTTTTAAATGGCACCCTGTATTTTTTATTTGGTAATTCATTTCCTCTCATAAAGACCTATTCAAAAACGTATCACAGTGTACCAGTCACTGAAACACTTTAAGCCCGGGATCACAAACTCGTCCACTTGCTGGAGTTCTCAGAAAACAAATGAAAACCTAGTGAAAACGTAACACAAAATTGACTTTGACTCTCCTGTACCATTGCCCAGAGCAGAACATTCAGCATTCAAGAGGTGCTCAAAGTGGTGACCTTGGACACCGATACACTGGTGCAGTCATTGAATGAAAGAATTATTTACTGCTTCCAGTGTTGCTCGCCGAAGAGAATTACAAGCAAGCATGATATGTTCCTGCATGTCCTCTGGAGTTGTTGAAATATCACGTCCCCAAAAAAAAAGTCCAGATGATTTAAATTAGGAGACCTAGCAGTCCAAGTAACTGTTCCTCCTCAACCAGTCCATCTGGCAGGATACCTTCTGTTCAGAACACGACATGGATGCAAGGCATTATGTGCTGGGCATCCATCGCGTTGATACCACATAAGCATTCTGGTTCTTAGTGGCACTTGATCAGAAGAGGAAGAACAGGGTGTATATGACCCGGGACAACCAAGAGATCTGGGAAAAACTCGGGAATTTTTTCATCCGGGAGAAAACTGGGAAAAACCCGGGAATTGTTTAGAATTCAGGGAATTTTTCATTGTTTAGTTTTTCAGTTAAATTTTTGTGATTTTTACTGGTAAGAACCAACAAAGGATATTAGTGTATCCGGCTACTGCAGAATAATACTGCAGCAACAAAACATTAACAAGAGAGAGAGAGAGAGAGAGAGAGAGAGAGAGAGAGAGAGAGAGAGAGAGAAAAGAAAATAAAACTTAAGTTGCAAAGGAAATGCACCGCATACAACAACAAAACAGTGCTCATACAAGCATCTGCCAACAGCAGTGTGTGTCAGAGTCTTTAGGAAGACTATGCAATGCTTTATAACAAATTTCCTCCTATGAGCGTGATGTGACAACTGTTTAAATTAGATTCGTTTGAGCTGTTGCGGGCGGGCTCTTGAGCGTATGCAGTTGAGTCACGTATGAGTAGTACCTTCTCCCGCTTCTGGTCATGGAAGTGTGGCTGGTCGCCACTACTTAATATTGCCCCGGTTCGGAAATACAGTAAATCTGGAGCTGATGCACACAGTGATCTGAGTTGAGGTGGGGAGTCTCCATGTGACCTGTGTTTACGTTCAGTGATTTTGTTGTTTCCTCTTTGTTTATTGCTCTCGCGTTAAATGATAACAAAATGGATTTTTGTGGTCAGGAACTATCAAATGAATTGAAATACATTCGCATAATTACAGAAGGCTAAAATATGTCATTAGTTTCAGATTTTATCTCCACCTTTCCGACAGTCAAGCATTAATCACCTTACAGAACAATGAAGTTATTTTTGCCGGTTTGCTAAAGAGGTATGGCTGAAAATTAATCTTTTATGCTGAGGCAGTCAATTTATGTGAATCGAAGTGTTTAATTTCACACTATTGGTTGGTTTCAACTGTTCGCTGCATATAATAAAAAAATCAAACCTTAGATAATACAGACTGGCGCTCTAAGAAAATTTACATACGAATGTGCATTTTAAGCCAAATTATGCGTTTTAGTATGGTTTACAAAATTCCGATGCACCTGAAGTATCGTCTGATGTCTTGTTTCTTTTAGGACATATGTAAGATCTTTTAATGTTTTACACATACGAACATATGGGCTTCCTTCGTCGTCGTAGCTGCGCAAGTGCGGTGATGCCTGTTATGTGGTGCTCTCTTGCTGAAACGAACCTATTTCTAACAGGTCATGGGAAAATATTGCGAATGGTGGTTTGAAAAGTGTTACATTCAAAGCAGATTTCCTTTTACACAAGATGAACTATGTGCGAGAATGTACGATGAATTTCTTAAATCACAAAGCATTTGACTATCATTTAAAAATGGATCAAATGGCTCTGAGCTCTACGGGACTTAACATCTGAGGTCATCAGTCCCCTAGAACTTAGAACTATTTAAACCTAATTAACCTAAGAACAACACACACATCCATGCCCCAGGCAGTATTCGAACCTGCGACCGTAGCAGTCATGCTGTTCCGGACTGAAGCGCCTAGAACTACTTGGTCACAATGGCCAGCTATCATTTAAAAATCAACTCTTTGAGGATGACGATTTTAGAAGAATTTCGAGCCCAGAAGATCAGACATTTACGTCGTTATTAAAAATTTTACTGGCTCATTTGTGTGATGTATCTTAAAGTGTAACATGTGCAAAATGATCAACATTAAATATGGAAACTTAGCTTCTCTTAGAGCTTATTAATCTTCGAGACCAATATTATATGTGAACGCTATGTATATTAATTTAAACCATTAACTTTTCTTATTTGTGCGTTTGCACTATTGAAGAGTGATCTTGCTATTGGCTTACTGCATCATGCGTTCTATGCTGCCATCAGCTGGCGAGATCACGTGACATGAGCTATGACTGTCTTACAAAAGCGCATCCCCATCTCGATTTCAATGTTTCAGAAAGTATCTTGCGGTGCTGAGTGGAATTCAAATTTATACCTTCATAATACGAAAATATGCAGCGTACATGTTGCTGCACATCAAAGGTCTTTCAAAACTTGTTTTTCCTCCTGAGTTTCATTTTCTAAAGTGCCAGGAAATTCTACTCCGGTATATAAAACCATAAATATTCAAAGGGTTGATGAGTTTTACTGCGCCGAGGAAGAGTATACTGTCACTTAACGCCGAAAAGTGTATTTCACCTGGGAGAAGGTGTATTTTTAACCGGGAAATCCGGGAAAAATCCGGGAATTTTTCTTCCTTGTCCACATATACACCGTGAAGAAAAATTCATCTGATGAAGTTGGCATATGCTGTGCCGTTTAGACTACCATTGATGAAATAAGGGCCAAAAATTGTAGTACCAAGCATCCCACACCAGACGTTAACTCTCCATTGGTGCTGATGTTCCACCTGTCGAAGCCATCATGGGTTGTCGCTGGACCAATAATGCACATTCCTTGTATTTACCTGTCCATTGTCTGAGAAGGAACATTCATCATTAAATAGAACATTGGTGAAGAAGTTCAGGTTGGCAAGGATTTGCTGCTGTGCCCACTGACAGAACTGTACACGATTCCGGAAATCATTCTCATGCAATTCTTGATGCAGGTGTACATGGTAAGGATGGAGCTGGTGACATGTAAGAATATGATGTACACTGGTTTTAGGAATGCCAGTCTCATGTTCAAGCTGTCGTGTGCTCACATCTGGATTCATAGCAACGGAAGCGAGAACAGTAACTTCAGCAGCTTCATCGTGGGTTGAAACTTCCTGTTTCCTGAAGCATCACAACAAGATGAGAAAACATCTGTCGGGAAGGAGGGTTCTTATGAGGATGTCACTCTCTGTACTGTTCCGCTGCCTGTGCAGCATTTCGCCTAGCTTCAACAACAACAATAAAAGAAACTTTATGTTTACTGTATGCCTATTCTACACAACAGTATTTAAAAGTACTAAACGACTGTACTAAATGTACCCAAACATAAGAAAACAGTATTGCAATTACTGTTCTGCTAACTTACATTCCCCATAGATGAGTAACATTTCTACCTTCTCTTCATTGGTGTACATTCTGTTCACACAACTCTTCAACTGACAATGGTTGATGGAATAATGTGCATTATACTTATGTTTACATTTGTCCTCTGTCAACGTGGATGTGTTCCATTACCCCGAGTACCTGCACTAAGTGCTGGGAACATCAACGTTGATGTTGTGTTATGTAATCAGTCACGTGGTGTTTAAGTGAATGGTACACTGTGATACATTTTTGAATAGGTCTTTAGGAGAGGAAATGAATTGCTGAATAAAAAATACATGGTGCCATTTAAAAAAAATCATACCACTGTTCATATATTTGTAAAAAAACAAAGCTACAATTAAGGCAATCATGCTGATTGATGTCCCCCTGACAGCTAAAGAACATTTGCTTGAAACATTTTGTAATTTGCATCCGGACAAACAGTTATTTAGGGTGATCAAGGTAAATGGGACACCATGTATATTAGCAGAGAGTTATTGTTTCAGATTGGTGCAGAGTGGTCATATACAGCCATGTTATGCATTAACTGTTTGAAGAATTTGCTAAAGAGTGGATTATGAGTTTAAAAGTATTGTTTTAGTTTGTATGGAAAAAGTAATTTATGACTTGATTTATTCATAGCAGGGTATGTGGAATTATTCATGAAATTAGTGGGTGATTTACCGTTGATGTTACTAGTTTGCAACTTCAATTGCCATAAAATATTGCTACTTGAAAATAAATGGTAAGGCTTCTGTGAATGGTGATAAACTGATAAATTAATGCAGGAATGCAATGCAGCAGTGGCTACTTCAGCATCAAGGTGGAATAAACTCAGCTATTAACAGGAGTGTTCAGGAGCCTAGCCATTGTTAGGGTCTGTGTTACGTGCCTGAAGGACAATAAAAAGAAGTAACGTGATATGCACTGCCATTATTTCTGTGGTATCGATAGCTAGGATGTGGCGTAGCTGCTAGTTAAGTAGGCAACATGACAGACGACGACGACAGCGCCCTCTAGCAGGCGCTGTTCAGCTCTATGAGCGCCACCGTAGATTCAACCCATTTGATGAAGAGCAGATGGCCGGGACACTTTGCTTCAGCTTCGCACCTCAGGGCATAGTTATGCATCACTCTTGTTGCTAAAGTAAAGGTGATTTTAATTCACACTGCAGTACAGACACATTTTTCCTGCTCCTGCTCCTACCTACGCACCGCCTTCCAGGCAGAATAAAAAGATTTCAAAGTGAATTTTTTCAATTTTATAATTGAGAAACGTTGATACTCACAAACAGGTTAATTTAGGAACGAAGCATATTCTCTTTTGTAAAGCTTCCGTACTCGAGTCTGATGGCCACAAAAATTAATATGAAAGACAATAAGGGAGCTTTACAGGTGGCATAACGTGAGGAATACAGCTTTTGAGTGGAGAATAGTGATTCAAAAATTCGATAATGAGACGGAACTGTGAACAACAGTGTGATGAGTCCACATACAGAGGGAGTAAAACACGTGTCACTGCAAAAAGGAAGCTGTGTGCGATAAAAAATCCACAGCGTCTTGGATTGCAGCCAATCTGATGATGCACAGAGAGTGTGGCACAGTTACAGCTAAACACCCTGACACAAAAATTAACAGTTGTAGAAATAAACCTAAGTATTGCAAGAGTGCCAGGTAGACATAGTTTGAATTTGCTGTTGTAGACGAAACTTTCAAACTATTCTGTGTGGAAGAAGTTAGTTATGATTGTATTTTGCATCTTTGACTCCCAAGTGTAAAAATTTCATCATTAAAAGAGCAAATACCAGTAGATAATATTGTGGCATTTTGATACGGTAAAGAGAGTATGGCAGTGCAAGATTCAAAGATTCTGGTTTTGAGGACATGACTAAGGGAGAACCCGTAGTCAAAAAATTAACGGTGGAATTAAGCCTGAGGAAAAGCTCAGCAAACAGATACAAAAACATGAAGCAGGAGAGAGAACCCTACCTAGTAGTACAAACAAACATCAGTCACACACAGGTATCATTAGGCAGGATATAGCAGCCCTGTTTTATGCAATAATAGAATTTGCCAAGGAATAGAAGGATAATAAAGTAAGTTGTGAAGGAATTAAAAGAATAATTAAAATCAATATTTAAGGAGGAAATGAAATCAACATTTAAGGAAAGGTGAGAGGAAATCGCTAAGGTATTTAAGGAGGTTCGAGAGGAAGTTGAAGAAGATGTTCAAGAAGAGTCAAGAAAAGGAACACTCAGACGCATGTAATGAGATGCAAGAGATACCTATTATTTTTCCGGAATGTTCAGCATCTACTGAGCCACAGTTGAAAGCAGTTTTAGACAAAGACTTATTAGTTTAGATACCTAGTTCCATTCTTAACCTGCCAAACATACTGCATGCTACTGTGATGTTAGATGATGAAACTAGCAGCATGTAGACAGATGGTGATAGTACTGAATCAGATGCTAACATTCTTGTTATGCATTTACATGTACTGTCAGCAGATAAAGAATGTACTTTGAACTGGAAGGGTCAGGTGTCTATTATTATTACTCAGATGCGGAGTGCTGTGAAACAAAAACAATATTTAGAAGAAAACTGTCATAGTTTGTTAGGTTGTGAGCAATCAAAACAAAACTTGTCATGTGCACAGTTTGTGACGATGCTCCTGGCAAAATACTGGTATAAAAGTATGAAATATGAGAGGTTAAATTTGATTTACAACCAGAGATATGATGAGATGTGCTCTAAATTTTTGGAAAAGGAATTAGAGAGAGATAAGTTGTTGCTGATCATTACTGTATTACAGTTTAAGTGTTTTGTAGCACTGTTTAATTTACTGTAATAGTAGTGGACAAATGTGGATGTTGCCATAGGTTAACTAGTATGGAAAAAATATGTCAGAACTGTAGCTTGGTATTTCACTGCAGAGAATGCAGTGAGAAAGCTAAAAAAGTGTCAGGTGAGGCTCTGCCATGGAGTTGTAGATATGTAAACAAGACAAGAAAATTGTGGAACAGGGAAGAAAGATTTGTGCTGTCCAGGCAGAATTAGAAATGGCGTATTTTGAATTAAATAGGTTGAAGGGGAAAAGAGACAATGGGAGTTGGGAGACTGTGAGAATTAGTAGGCAAAAAGAGAAAACCTTATATCACATTTCAAATTTTTGTTAGCAGTCAGTTTGAATTTTTATCTAAAGTAGGAGAGGAGACCCAACCAGTTTTTGAGTTCATTAGGGTACAGCACACTCAGAGGCATGACTTTAAGGCTAGGTCTGTAAAAAGTCACGTACAAAAGAAAAGTGTCTTGTTAGTAGGGAAGAGTCATGGGAAAGGTGTAGGTCAGTTGCTACAGGAAAAGGTACATGTCAAATACCAGGTCACAAGCATTGTGGAACATAGTGCAAAGCTTAGCCAGGTGACAGAGAACATATGGGCTTGTGCAGATATTTTGATGGCTAGCAAGGTACTTATAATAGGAGAAGCAGAAAAGAACCTGACTGCAACTTAGAGCAGAGCATTAAAGTTGACCTGGAGGAAATAGGAACAGCAACAGCACACACTTACAGGGTGTTTGTTGAGGTTTTGCAGCCCTGGGTTAACACAGCTGTTAGCTATGTGAAAAAAGAGCTGAGTGAATTGCTTTTGACTGAAACAAAGACTCGTGTGCATTGTGCCTGTGGCTGCAAATTGGATACGATACACTGATCATGGCCTACACCTTAGTAGGAGGGTGAAGGAAAGATTAGTTGATCACCTTTCAGAAAGTGTAATTGGGGGGTAGGTGGGACAGGGGCACAAACACACAAGACAAAATCCCTGTGATTACTGAAATCAAAGTGGCACATTTTTTATATTAGAATCAGGTTACAGACAGAGAGTATTGAAAGAAATTGTAGCAGTACAAGCCTATAATACATGCAACAATTTACAGAAAGATGGAATTAGTTTCATCAGAACATTAGAGGGTTGAAAAACAAGTTAGATGACTTTATTAGAAATTCTGAAGTGATAGATGTTCTGTGCCTCTCTGAATACCATATAATCACACAGATAGAGAAGTTAAATATCAGCGTTACAGAGTTGCATCATTTTCACGTATTATTAACATGGAAAAAGGAGAAGTTGCAGCATGTGTAAAAGTTGGCCACATGGTTGGAAATATTGAAACAAATAGTTTGTGTGTTGATCAGGACCTAGAAGTACGGGCTTGTGAGTTATTACTGCAGAATACTTCTCTGATAATTCTATAGATCACCTCTAAGAAACTGTCAGCTATTTATGAGAAATCTAAATGCATTATTGAGCCACCTGTCAGACAAGAAGAAACAGTTAGTAGCTTGTGGAGATTTCAATGTAATTTCATACATGAGTGTTTCAATCTAATTTCAGTAGGCAATTTTCCAACTTGTGCGCAGAAAAATAGTAGGACACTGATTGACATCGTTTTTGTAGATAGTACTCAGGCTGAGACAATTAATGTGTACTCAGTTACTAATGGACTATCTGATAATGATGCACAGTTAATCAAAGTAAACAGTATGGCAACTTACAATCTTGAGGCAGGTGCATACAAAGAGAACATGATACAGTGTTATAAGAGTAAGCTAAAGGGGATGGTATGGAATGAAGTATATATAGAAAGAGAAGCTAATGTCAAATTAAATGTATTCCATAGTAAATCTGTGTCAGTATTTGAAAGTTGCTTTCCTAAACAATTATGCACAAGATCCATTTTTTAAAAAAAACAATCCATGGATAACTAAGAGAATGAACATCTCATCTAAGAGGAAGAGGGAAATGTATGTAAAAGCCAGTGGTCTGACACTACCTGCATACTACAGCAGATACAGTAGTATTTTAAGGAAAGTTTATTTATTTATTCATTTACATTTTCTTTGCATGGAGCCATCGTAATGATGGCTTTTGCAAACATCATACTTAATACTGCGGTTATATTTACACTTATAAAATACACTATATTCTGAAGCCTTGGCTTCTTATGTCTATTTTTTTACACATTACAACTATATGCTAATGCCTCATGTTACAATCACTATCTTAAATTCATTGAAAGAATATAAACATTTATCTATTAGAAAAGATTTTAATTTTGTTTTAAAAACATTTCCTGTGTATGTTCTGAGAGCATTTGGTAGCTTGTTATACCAAATCAAACAACTGATATATGGACTTCTAAAGTCATTAAAATGTCCAGAAGTATGCATATCGCGACAGAAATAAATGATCCAGATACTGAAATAGATCGGAACTATGTGGGACATTGTCAAGTTGGTGATACGACAGCCAGTCAGTGCATAACAACTAAACTAACTGAAAATGTTGTGACTGATAATTCACAAGTTGCAAGTGCTTTTAAGAAACACTTCATAAATGCAGTAGGAAATATAGGATTAAACTGTTCAGTTGAAGAAGCATGAGGATAGATTAAAAATGTAATTCTACAAAACTTTAAGCAACTGGAAGTAGCACCAATATCCTTCACTGAAATTAATATAGTTATAAAAATTCTAAAGAACAAAAGCCCTAGTGGGGTTGATGTAATTTCAAACAGAATTCTGAGAAGCTGTTCCAACTTATTGAGTTAATGAGTAATATCCTTAGTGATGCAATGCATCACTGGCATAGGGTACTTTTCCAGACAGGTGAAAATACACAGTTTTTAAACTATTTCGTAAGAAAAGTGACAAGACAAACTTAAAATACTATCATCCAGATTCTGTACTGACATCTTTTTGCAAAATATTCAAAAAAGTAATGTACTGAAGAGTAGTTGTACACAATCTACTTATCAAATCACAATTTGGATTCCAGAAGGGTTATTCAACTGAAAATGCTATTTATATATTCACTCATCAAATAATACAAGCCTTAAATAATAATATATAGCTGGTTGGTATTTTTCATGATCTTTCCAAGGTATTTGATTGTGTAGATCATGCCACCACTTTTTTTTTTTTTTTGGGGGGGGGGGGGGGGGGGGGAGTCATACTCAACAAACAGAATGCAAGAGGTTGTGCTGCTGTATAATTCAAACAGTGTTGGAAAGACAGAAAATTTTTATGACCTTTTTTTTTTGGGGGGGGGGGGGGGGGGGGCAGATCTGGCAGATCACAAAGGGAGTTCCACAGAGTTCAATTTTGGGTCCAGTCATATTTCTTATATATGTGAATGACCATTAACGTAACATTCAACAAGTGATATTGGTACTTCTTGCAGATGACACAAGTGTTATAATAAATCCCATAGGGGAAGCAAAAGTGCTGGTACATGATATTCTCCAAAGAATTATTAAGTGGTTCTCTGAAAAAGGACTCTCCCTAAATTTTGCCAAAAGCACACTATATTCAGTTCTGTGCAGCAAAATTTCATACCAACAATTAATGTAGAACATGAGCAGGAGGTAGTAAAGAGGGTAGAATGCTCCAAATTTTTCCATGTACATAATGATGAAAACTTGGACTGGAAGAAGCATATTACTGAGCTTCTCGAAGAAAGAAGTTCCATTAGTTTTGTTCTTTGCATACTTGCTAATCCTGGAAACAAACTTATCAACCTCCAGAGATATTTTGTGTATTTCCATGTCAAAAGGAATAATGCATCGTTTTTCTTAAGAATACAGGCACTGCAGTATCGTACTTATCTGCCAATACCAGGCAGCAACTTTCAATAAAAGTGTCCTCCCCTGCACAGGAATTACATAATGTGTGTACAGGTACAGGTTATGATGCAGGAAGAATGACATATAGACGTTTGGATCCACTGTGGGTCATGCAAAACTAGCCACAGCCGTAGAGGCAACCACTTGTGTAAAGCAGGAAATCTGGATTCAAGTCCCGGTCCAGAACAAATTTTCATTGTCGCCATTCCCTTATACAGCTGATAGCTGTTTGTGTTCACAACTGTGAATACATTTCATGTATATTATTGTTAAAGACTTGTACTATTTGATGAGTGAATATATAAATAGCATTCTCAGTTTAGCTACATTTCTGGAATTCAAAGTGTGATATTCTGAGTAAATTGTTTTCATTTGTATGTGCAAATGCTCTTGAGCACATTACTTTTTCGAATATTTTGGAAAAAATATGTAAGAAAATTGGATGATAGTTGTCTAAGTTTGTCTTGTCACCTTTCTTAGTAAATGGCTTAACAAATGTGTGTTTTAATCTGTCTGGAAAAGAATGGTGTCCTGGTAATTTACAGATTTGTTCTCATACTCCACATTTTATGTTTTATGTTTCCTGCTTTTTCCTTTACAGGCAGAGATGGGGGAACTTCATTACATTTGTTATACATGGCTGCTGGCTGTTTCTTTCAGTGTTGGTGCTTCAACCCATTATAAATAGTGGAGCAAAATATGTTTCATGCAGAATGATTTTTGAAGGTCATTATTTTTAATGGCACTAGGAAACAATTATTAGGGTCTCACAGACTCTTCTGTTCTCAGTATGAATGTTGTCTAAACAGCTAAGACAGCTAGAGAAGTCGAAATATTGTGTAATAAAAAAAAAAAAAAAAAAGGAAATGCGGTTGCAAACTGAAAAACCTGTACGCCATAAATATTGTCAAGGAACCCTGAAGCATCACATTAAATTTTCCACTTAAAAAGGCAATTATAATGTGTATGATATTACTACCATATCACTATTTCATCCATGAGCAAATTCACAGATAGGATACATAATTGTAAACACTCCTGGTTTTAGATGAAAAACAGTTGAAGCTACTCATCACAAACAATGGTCCAGATCCTGATGGAATTCCTGTTAGTGGATCCGACTTTTCATTAGCTATGGTGTAATGTACGCCTCTTTTCTTACTCATCCTGGGGGAGAATAAGACAAACAACAGAACATATATACAAAATTACAGGCAACATCCTTGATGTATGTCTGCTGCAGAATTGTGAGCCTATTCTAAAGTTCAGTAATTATTGCATTATTGGTGTAAAACAAGATTCTCCCACAGAAAAAGCACAGCTTTAGAGGGGTAGGGGAGGGGGGGAACAAAGTGTGCTTTTGCACTCAGGTTATTTTTAAAATATTGCATGCATTGAACAGGTAGCTTCTGTTTTCATAGATTCCTGAAAAGCTTTCAGCTCTGCATTACATTGCTCATTGATAACCAAGATATGATTATGTCAAGTATTTATTAAATTATGTCATTGTACCAAAAATTATTTATGGATGGAGCCCAAAATGATACACAGGATGCAAATTTTTAATAGAGTTAAAAATAATACCAAGTGTACTCCAAGGAAATGCAGCAGAACTGTTAAGTTTCTCAAATTATGTAAACAGTTTATCAGATAAGCACTTTTGAAACTTTCTTGCTGATGTTGCTGTGGTCTCCACAGAAGTATTATCACTGTATGCTTGTACGGAAATGCAGATTGGTTTAGCTCATATTTTCATTTGCTGTACTGGAAGGCAAATAATTTTAAATGTGGATAAATATAAGACAATGACCAAAATAAGCATAAGACCTGAGTGGTACCTGATTTCAGTATTTTGCATTTTGCATGTCTTGGGTAATACTACGAAGTAATATGAATTGGAATAAAAACTTGAAAATCGAAGGCTTTGGAAGGAAAGCAAAATTGTTGCTACAAAACGCGTTAGTGCAAATTAGTAGAGCTGGTATTGGGGCAGAAAACAGCAATTCCACTGCCTCCAATGTACATTTTACTTAGTAATTATGACAACAAAGTAAGAGATATAGCAGGCCATTTCCAGACATACGTAGATAGCTATTTTTCTCATATTCAGTTTGTGAATGGAAGGGAACAGTGTGTGGCTAATACACAAAGTACCCTTTGCCATACACTGTACAGTGGCATGCAGAGGATATATATAAATCAACTAATTTCCTCTTATCACCAAAGCAATTGTTTCTGTTTTCTAGCATTTCAGCGCCATTGCATAAAGTCTGATTTGTCTGTTCTGGATTTCTTTTTCTCCTCATGCCAATATGTCATGGGCAAACACTAATTCATTTAGTGTATAGTCAGTACTTTTATTACTCCAGACATTAAAAAATTATGACATGTGAGGACAGTAGGCTCCTTTGTTCGACTCTATTGTCAATTCAAAATGAACCTGAACTTCTACCTGTATTTCTACATATCTTTTAGTTTCAGAAGATAGCTGTTTTACTCAAGAATTACTCATGTCTATTACTGTCCTACATATTAATCATTAAAACATGGCAATTACTGAAGAACCTTGGAAATGACCCAACAGCTATTCCATCGGCCATCTCTGATGTAACACCTAACCAGATAGCACATCAGTTACTGCTGAATGGCAAAGTTAACAAAAAATCAGTAACTCCAAAGATCCAGAGAATTACTGAGGAGAATAACTATATTGGCACACCATTCTCATTGTAAGAATTAGAAACCGCAAGATGATCAATGAAGAACAATAAAGCTGCAGGGTTAGATGACTTAAGGATGGAACAGATAAAAATGTTTGGACCAGCAACCAAGAAGTTGATTCTAGATATGATGAACACCTGTGTATCAAAATTGCAAATACCAAAGATCTGGAGAAAAACCAAAGTTGTGGCCCTACTGAAACTGGGGAAACAGCCAACAGATGCCAAAAATTTCCAACCCATATCATTCTTATGTCATCTATACGAAGTTTTAGAGAGAGTGATCCACAATTGAACCTCGGACCAAATCAAACACTGATCAGAGAAAAATCTGGGTTCTGCCCCGGGAGATCGTGTTGTGGACAGATCTTGAACGTGACACAACACATAGAGGATGGATATAAATGTGGGCAGATCACCAGTGTCGCCTTTGTAGATCTTACTGCTGCATATGACACCATTAATCACAGGAAAATGTTTACAAAGATCTATGCCATCATGAAAGACTTCCCCTTAACACAGTTAATAAGATGCCTGCTACAAAACAGACGTTTCCTTGTTAGTCTTCAAAACAAGAGGAGCGGGTGGAGAGCACAGAGAAATGGTATCCCCCAAGGAAGTGAGCTAGCCACACTGCTGTTTAATATTTACACTAATGACCAGCCAGTTAATCCTGTCACAAGATCTTTATTTATGCAGATGACACAGCACTTGCCACACAAGGTAGAACTTTTGAGGAGATGGAAGAAAAACTCACAATAAGTCTTGAGGCATTATCTAACTGCTACAATAGCAGCTACCTGAAGCCAAACCCCTCAAAAACACAAGTGTGTGCATTCCACTTACGGAACAGGGAAGCACGGAGGAAACTGAGAATAACCTGGAGAGGTCAATAGCTGACCCACTGTGACACCCCATAGTACCTCGGAGTGAAGTTGGACTGGTCCCTCACTTTCAAGGACCACTGTACAGATACAAAAATGAAAGTCAGTGTGAAGCACAACATTATTAGGAAACTGACGGACAACAACTGGGGAGTCACACCCACAGGTCCTCCGCACATCTGCCCTCGCTTTGTGCTTCTTCACTGCTGAATATGCAGCACCTGTATGGCAGAATTCCAGCCATGCCAAACAGATAAATATTGCCCTAAATGAAGCAGGATGAATTGTAACTGGATGCTTGTGGGCAACCCCTGTTGACAAAATCTGCTACCTCATGGGCATAGCACCTCCAGACATCTGGAGGGGAACAGCAGCTGAAGTGGAAAGAAAGAAGCAAGAGATGAATCAGAGACACCCCCTGTTTGGGTGTGAGCATCAAACACCAGGACGCAAGTTGAGAAAAGCTTTCTCAGGACAACACAACCAATCCAGACATCACCTGCAGACCATAGGATACAACTCTGGCGTAACTCATCATCAGAGAAATATTGGGAGAACCCCAAGGAAGAACTTGCTACAGGTCATCATGTCCCATACACCACATGGAAGGTACTCAATAGACTGAGAACTGGAGTATCTTGGTGTAAGGAGAACATAAAGAAATGGGGATACATCTCAAGGGACAAGCTATGTGAGTGTGGTGAACCTCAAGACCATCAGCACCTACTCAACTGCAGGAAACTGTTGAAACCTTTGTCCATGGACGATCTGATTATCGCCAATGATAAGGCAGTCTATGCAGTGGAATTCTGGGCAGCACATGGAATATAAATATATACACATTCTCTGTAATACTTGTAATATATATGTATGATATGCCATGTATGACATTCTATGTATGATAAATCATATTTAATGTTATGTTCTGGACATGTATAAATAAATAAAATCATTAAAACATTTTTCTTTGCAGTATGTTTTCTTAATTTCCGACAATATTATTCAGACTGTCTTCTTCCTCCGTTATTAGTTTACAAATACAAGTCTCAGACCAGCATTGAGGACCTAGGCTTAGGATACACCTTTGATGAAGCTGTGCTGCTGTCTCCTCGTTGTTCATGTCGCATCTCACTGTTCGTCGGAAGTCTTGTTGCAGGCACATCATGGTCACAGGTCATGTAGGCATCTCGCTCCTCACCAGAAACCTTTGCCATGCATTTGTTCACATCACTAGTTGAGTGAATTACTTGCAGTGAACAAATCAAAATGATATTCTTCAAATCATCTAATGACTGTAATAGTGGTTTGTCATGCCAAAAATAGTGTTATTAAAAAGGAGAAAGAAGAGATATACAGATCCACCCTTGCAATGTAGACTGACAACACTGCAGGTAGTTTCACAAGTTCTATCAACAGCTCAAAAATTATCCACATCACTTCTAAGACAGTTGATAATGCCACAACAAATTACGCAGTTGATTTGAAATATTACTGAATCAAAATAGAGTAAGATATGAAGATTTGACCCAAATCATTTAATGAGCAGTGAGGTGCCGGCACAGATACACTCTCACTAGGTTGGCCTAAATTCCTGCTGTTCTTCCTCCAAAAATTTCCTTTTTGTGTTCTCCAGGTTGCGCTTGCAAATCATTGATACATAACTGATCATATCTTTCAAATTTTCACATTATTATCTCCTGTTTATGCTCAGTCATCAACTATTTCGGTATGTCCCCATATCAAAAACATTACCCTGCACATCCATAACTTTCCAGTCTATTGATTTTATCAACCCATATCAGATTATTTTTAATAGCTTTGTATTACTAATCTCTTTTCTAGCCAGGTGAAGTTGCTTTGAGTTTCCCTATCTTTAGAAATGTGAGGTTGCTGTCCCGTGTATTATCACATACTTTACTGTACATCAGTATATCAGAATATGAATTGAAATAAAACCTTCTCAGTTCCTGTTACTTCTTCATGTGGATGATCTGTTTACCTGATGGGTTCAGTACTATTATTCTTAACAGTATTATAAAAATGATAATGAATTCCATTTTTGCTTTTCTGATCACTAGATTTTCTTTGTACTTCCGTGTCATGAATGAAACTGTTGTTTTTGCCTTCAAGTTTTTCTTTATCTAAACTAAAAGTATTTTTTCTATAGTCCTACTTGATACAGACCTGATTTCATTTTAGAATGCCAGTTTTTACATCATTGGCCCAGCACGTCATTTATTTTGGTTTCGTATGCGACTCTGTCCCATTAAAATTTACCTGTTGCCCCATCATGCTTTTTAAGTTTGTTACAATCTTCATTTAGAGATCTCATTTCTTTGTTCTTCATCAAGACATTCAATAAAATTATTTCACTATCACTGACACTCTTCCAAATTTCTTGGTCTTTCAGAATAAAATCACTTGTTGATCCAGTTTTTCAACCACCAAACTGAGCCAAGTACTTCTTACAACCAAGCTGTTTATCATGAATCAGTCTAAAAGGCAATCACCCGAATTTATTTTGACGTAGCTGTGTTGACTCAGTGTGGGCCCACAGATTGCATAAAAGCTAAGATACTGCCATATGTGGACAATGGACACATTATATGGGGCAGTGAAATATTGGAAAAACATTTTATGCAGTGATGAATCACAAAATACAATGCTGTGCTTCAATAGAAATGTGCAGAATTGAGGAAAACTTAATCATTGACATCTATATGTGAATTTAGTCCCTTCAGTGAAATTTGTGCTACTTATTTATTGTTTTTGCCTTTTTCTCAAGTAGAAAACTTGATAGTCTTATTGTTTCACAAGGAGAGAGCTACAATTTTTTAAAATTAATTAATTAATTAATTTTTTGTGCCATGAAAGAAATGATTGGGAACAAAAATAACTTATACTGAAACAAAAAGCCATTCATTTGTAGTACATTGTTTGGGAGAGAGTGATTTAAGAGCTAATCATGTGACAGCTATGGATATCAGTGCTTGGAATCTTGACTCTACAAAAATTCATAGTGTGTTTTAGAATGCCAGCTTCACTCCAGAAAATGAAGACTCATACAATTATTTGTCCACATTGTAACTATCCAAAAAGAACAAGGTGCAGTTTTCTGTAAAAACTGTTTTTCTCTTATCAGAAACACATTTTTATGAGTTATCAAAGGTCCAAGCATATACAATAGGTTCTGTGATACATGAGTGACTGAAGTAATACAATCCAGTACATTGTCCTGGATGGTGAATGTTCATCGGAGATGGGGAGTATCATCAGGAGTGCCCCATGATGTCTTGTTCTCTGCATATGTCTGATGGATATGGTGAGTAGCAGTCTGTGACTGTTTGCTGATGACCATATTGTATATGGGAAAATGCCATCATTGATTAACTGTAGGAGGATCCAGGTTGACAGAATTTTTATTTGGTGTGATGAATGGTAGCTTGTTAAATAAGAAATAATGCAAGTTAATGCATATTTATTTATTTATTTATTTATTCAATCGTAAACAAATTTCTTTGTATGGATGTTGTCGTTATACATACATATGTACATTATTTTGTCATATAAGGTAATGAAATACAAGCTATATATAATAAATTCATTATATATTAAAAACAAAGATTCCAAGACTTACCAAGCGGGAAAGCGCCGGCAGACAGGCACAATGAACAAGACACACAAACACACACACAGAATTACTAGCTTTCGCAACCGATGGTTGCTTCTTCAGGAAAGAGGGAAGGAGAGGGAAAGACGAGAGGATGTGGGTTTTAAGGGAGAGGGTAAGGAGTCATTCCAATCCTGGGAGTGGAAAGACTTCCCTTAGGGGGAAAAAAGGACAGGTGTACACTCGCACACACACACACACACACACACACACACACACACACACACACATATCCATCTGCACATACACAGACACAAGCAGACAGAATTGTATGTTATATATATATATATATATATATATATATATATATATATATATATATATATATATATATATATATATATATAATTGAATTACATAATGCAGAAGAACCTTCTTCATTCAAAAGAAATATATCACAAGACTCCTCTAATACTTGTATGGGTAAATTACAATCTAGAATGTCCACTTAATAATTGATTGACCTAATTATTTATTTATGCCAATTGTATGCTGCATGAATTCTCTAATTGAGTAAAAACTATTTTTTAATAAATATTCTTTAAGGAATGCTCTGAATTTACAGAGTTCCTTTATTCTTTTGATTTCTTTTGGGAATTTATTGTATATCTTGACACATTGGTAAAACATAGTGATTTGGGTTTTAGTTTTATTTATTCTGTCTAGCTACAAGCAATTACTGTTTCTGGTTTGGTGATCATGTATGCAGCTGTTTTCTAAGTATTGCTCAATATTTTTGTGAATAAAAACTGTAGTTTGCAAGATATATTCACTTGGGATTGTCAGAATACCCCACTTTTTAAATAGCTCACTGCGGTGCGCTCTTTTGCTACTCTTGCTCATTATTTTGATAGCTCGTTTTTTGAATCTGAACACTATTTCACATTTTGGGCATTTGCACCCCAGAATGTTATGCCATAACTTATTATAGAATGTTATGTGTGCAAGATATGTCACTCTCTTGCACACAGTGACAAATATGCATAAGGTATAGCATGCTGTGCTAATTTTTTTTGCCAAGCATCCTAATATGTTCATTCCATTTTAATTGTTGATCAACATACATACCCAAAAATTTTGTGCTGGCTACACACGCTACAGTTTCATTTTGAACTTTAAGTTTTGTCATATTCAGTTTTTCTTTATATAGAAGTTTATGTTATTAGTCTTCTTCACATTAAGGGTTACTTTGTTGTTATTTGACCAGTTGTGAACTTCCATAAGTGCCTTTTCAGCTTTTAAATTTAACATTTCTGGTGTCCTGTCTGTAATTATTATATTGCTGTCATCAGCAAACAACACTGTTTCTCCTTGCGTTACCCACTGTGGGAAATGATTAATATAAAGGAGAAATAGTATTGGGCCTAACACACATATGTTCAAATATTCTTCATATGAAAGATGTTTCCCTAAATAATTTGAGCTACTTGAAATTTGAGATATCTCCACCCTCTGCACTCTGTCTGCAAGGTAAGATCTAAACCATTTATTTACAACCCCTCTGATTCCTAGTGCTTCAAGTTTACCTAGTAGTATTTCATGGTCAACTGTATCAAATGCTTTGCTGAGATATAGGAAAATGCCTGTTACTTGTTCTCCTTTATCTAGGGCTTCTAGAACTATTCTTGTAAATTTTTCTATAACTGCTTCTGTTCCCTTTCCAGTCCTGAAACCAAATTGTTCTTTGCATAGGAGTTGGTATTTATTTAAGTAGTCTGTAAGTCTGTTTTTCAAAATAGTTTCCATTATGTTTCAGAAAGAAGACAGCAATGAAACTGGTCTGTAATTCTCTATATTTTCTGTATCACCTTTTTTCTGTATGGGAAGAATTTTTGCTTGCTTTAGATAATTAGGGAAGCAACCTAATGAGAACGACTCATTTATAATGTCCGCTAAGGGTTCTTTCATGTTACTAATGCAGTCTTTTAGTATACACATTGGAACTTCATCTAAAACTGTGGATGATTTACTCTTGAATTTATGTGCAACGTGTAGGAAAAACAAACGTGTAATGTTCAAATACAGTATTAATGCTGTTCTGCTTGATGCAGTCACACCCACTAAATATCTAGATGTACTACAGCAATGGAAATAGAATAGGTGTGTTAGGTTGGTTAGCAGGGTAGGTCAATGGACAGCTTATATTTATTGTCACAATTTTAGAAAAGTGTAGTTTATCTGTAAAGGAGACTGCATATAGAAAATTAGTATGACTCATTTTTTAATATGGCTCAAGTGTTTGAGATCCCAGCCAGATTGAATTAAAGGAAGATATCAAAGTAATTCAGAGGCATGCTGCTATATTTATGTTACCAGCACATTAATACATTCGATCAGACTTGAGAAGTAAGGATATGTATTGGGAACTAAATGGGTCTCTCTGGATGGAAGATGACACACTTTTTGTGAAATACTATTGAGAAAATTTAGAAAACAGACATTTGCGGCTGCCTGCAAAACAGTTCTACTTCTTGCATAAGGACTACAAAGACAAGACAAGACAGATTCTCGTAAGAAGACATATAGATAGCCATTTTCCCCTCACTTGTTTTGTAAGTAGAAGAGGACAAGAATGACTAGCAACGGTACAAGGTAGCCTCCACCATACCGTATGATGGCTTGCGTAGCATGTATGTAGATGTAGAGTAGCGGTTGTCATAAGGATACAAGTGTCATCACACCTTTCTTACTTGACACTATAAGAGATGTATTCTTGAGCAGACTTTTGCAGCTATTTCTGCTTTCATTGACAGTGAAACCAAGAACCCATTGTATCAAAATTATGCTGCTGTTGTTAGTCTTCTTTTGGGAGCCTAGTGATTAATATGCCTGTTTCTGTACATCTAGGAAGACACACTGACTTAACCCCTTGCAGTCTTTTTAAACAGGTTTTTTCGCAGTCAGTAATTTATTACAGCGAAATGGCTCAAATTTTCTTGGGCAAAGTTAGCTGTGTCCAACTACCACAATATAAAATGTAAAAATAATTCCATATAGATTTGACATCATTGTCAAGGGTGTGGAGGGGGTTTTGTAGTGTTGTGCAAAATCTTCAGAGTCTGACATAAAGTAATTAACTGAGAATCATTACAACTTCAAAGCAAAATTTAAAATATGCTTTAATACCAAAGCACTTATAAATTATCTGATTCTTTAGATTCAAGGAGTGAACACAAGTTAGATGCATGACAAGTAGCAACATATTCTGCACTGCTAAATTGTTAAAGAAAAGGTACATCAGTAAAATCTCTCATGTTGTAGATAAATCCAACTCTCTGCTATATTGTTACTCACACAGGTGTCAGTTGTGGGACAGCCTCTGTGGTACTTGGATGGATAGAAAGTAATAAGTGGTAAGTTGAAGTCCAGGGTCCACAAGGCATGCTTAGATAATGCTACTGGCTGAACACTGACTGCAAAGGGCAGATGTCCAGGTCTGAGTTACAGTCTAGCACACAGTTTTCACTTTTCAAAAATTTTGATGAATTAGCTAATCAAAAAAAAAAAAAAAAAAAAGTTGAAGAGATAAGTTGAATATGTTGTAAGAATTAACAAGAAAATGGTACTGATGTATATGAAAAATGCAAGTTAAAGAAAAGTGGTAGGACAGATAGAATGTCAATTTCAAAAGCACTGATAATACATTATAAACAGAACTGGAATATGCTGTCCTACAAGAAGCTGAAAAATGGAATGAAATGGAAAAGAACTATGTTCTCCAATTACCTGCAATTTCCCAAGAGGAAATAATATTGATGATGCTGCAGCTATGTTTAAAATTTATTTAATCTTCACTGTGCACAAATGAAAGGAAATAATAATTGGAAATATATTGAATTTAGCATGTTGAATTTATTTATCTCAGAATCTGTACAAAATATTTTGACAGTATGTAACTATCAGCAACTACATCATTCATTTAACTTGAAAAAAATAACAGCTTTTGAATATTATTTTACATCATTATTACCAGATAACTGGAGTTACTTGTACAGTATTATAAACAATTGCAACAACATAATAGGCACATTACAAAATATATACAATATCCTTAACAAAAATAAGTGTGCATTTATGTAAACAATGTCAGCACTACCATTACAACTGGCTGTCATCACTTTTACATTCATTTCAATAACAAAAATTTAGCTTTGCAAAGGTAACAGCTGTATTTCACAGTGATGTTAGAATATGATGCTACTCACACAGGTTTTGTCTTTCTTTACAAGAGGAGCCGTGCAAACTCTGCAATGAAAATGAATCAGTGTTAATTTGACACAATATTTTTGTTATGTACTAATAACTGTAACATGTTTTTGAAACAAGATGATAAATTCTTTTGTATTTTGAATTTCATGAATGTATCAAACATCCTGGTTGAGAATTAAAAATTGCGAAGGAATAAAGGAAACGATTCACCAAAAGACAGAAGCTCTGTATTGTCGATGATAGATATGCAAACAAAAGGTATGGAGCTTTGCTAGCTTTTGGAATGAACTTCCTTTTTCAAGCTTGTAGGAAAAACATGCACACAAACACACACACACGCACGCACACTCGGGTGAGGCAGGGGTGCTGAGTGGGATGGAGTGAGGAATGAAGAGAGAGATGGGAGGCGTGGAAGGGGTTTGGGGAAAAGCATCTCGTGTCTCATGGGAGAGTGGAGAGCCATCTGTGGGCTAGTTAAGAGGTGAAGATTGATGGGGCAGGTGGCAGATGGCTGACAACTAGCTGACACGATTTGGGTGGGATACTGGGGCAAGTGCTGGTCCCCCCCCCTACCACACACAAACACACTATTGGGTGGGGGGAGCACCAAGTTAACTTATGTTCAGGACAGGGAGGTTACAGGAGTGAAGGATGTGCTGTAAGGATAGCTTCCATCTGCGCAGCACAGAAGAGCTCGTGGTGGGAGGGAGAATGCAGATGGCACAGGCTGTGAAGCAGCCATTGAAATCTCACATGTTGTGCTCCACTGCTTGTTGTGCCACTTTGCAGCCACTGCTAGAACCAACCACAAAAACATGCCCTCCTTGTCATCCAATACCATCTAGGACTGGAATGACTGCACCACATCCTTCATCAGGGTTTGATCATTTATCATCCCTGAAATGAGGGACATCCTATCCGAGATACTTCCTTTCCCTCCCAAAGTGGTGTTCTGCCACCCACCCACTCATCCTCCACCATATTCTAGTCCATCCCTATGCCACTCCCACACCAGTCCCCGGCGACTTTGATCGTAACCTCGGGGAAGACCCAGATGCAAGACCTGCCCAATACATCCACCCAGTGCCACCTACTCCTGTCCTTCCATAGGCTTATCCTACACCATCAGAGGCCAGGTGATCTGTGAAACAGCCATGTTGTATACCAGCTCTCTTGCAACCACTCCACAGCATTTTAGATTAGTATGACAACCAACCAACAGTCAACTAGAATGAATGTTCACCACCAAATTGTTGCCAAAAACAAGGATCCTCCCCACCAACACCAGCTACTCTCAACTGTGCAGATGGGAGCTAACCTTTACAGCACATCCTTCGCACCTGTAATCTCCCTGGCTAAACCTAAGGTAACTGGTTTTCCCCCACCCCCACCCAATAGTGTGTGTGTGTGTGTGTGTGTGTGTGTGTGTGTGTGTGTGTGTGTGTGTGTGTGTGTGTGAGCGCACGCACAAGCATGCATGTGTGTAGACGTTTTGCCTACAAGTTTGAAAAAGGAAGCTAATTCTGAAAGCTACCAAAGCTCTGTACCTTTCGTTTGTGTACCTATCGACTACGCAGCACTTCTGCCTCTTGGTGAATTTAATAAATGTGTAACTCAACAGATTTCATATGTTATAACAAAGAATGTTCTATGTCTTGTTACCTAATGCCATAGAGTGGCACTGACATACATCCTGAAGAATGCTTTTAGCTGTTAAACAATAGTAATATTAGGAATACACAATTTTTATCACAAAATAAGATTTACATAGACAAAAAAATTCTTTGTACTGTGTGCTTATTCACATGTGATGAAAAAGATCAAATTTTATTTTATCCTATCTTTTAAATTTAATGTAATGAAAAAAAATCACTTGGTCATTTATAAACTTATTGATGTGCTAAACCAATGTAATTGTCCTCCTTTACATTATGTTTAGTTATGTTTTATTTTGATTCACTAATTTTCTTGTATTATCAATTTTTTTTAAAAAAAACATTATAATACAGGATACTTAAATCTAATTATATTTATGGCTATGGTTATATTTTAGCAAACTGCTTGAGTGGAACCCATAAAAACAAATCTTAATTGTTTTGATTACTTTTTTTATTTTTTAAACATCTCTGGTCTTATATGAATACCTTGGTTTCATGACTTTGATTCCTAAACTTATATTCTGATTATCTGTAATGCACTGATCTTATTGTTGCTTTTTTAGTACCATAATATCTCTGGAGGTGTTTGGATTACCAGTGTGCCTGCAATCAGTGTGGTGTTGTCAGTTTGTCCCGGTGTCTGGCCTTACAGACTGTCAACAAGAGAAAATTGTTGCTTTTGCTCAGCTAGTGTACTCATGACTTTGGTTGGAAATCTACTAGGCATTTCTAGAGCTGACATATCTAGTGCTGCCATGATACTAGTAATGGGAAAACTTTTCTAGACTTCCTCAGAGAGGCAGGAGAGAATTAAGGAAGATTGTTACATCCAGTAAGAAGACCATTACCACTAAACCAACTACTGATCTTAATATATGTCTAGAGAATGAAAAGTCAATAAAAACAGTGTGACAGTAACTTCACAAAAAATACTTTCAAGGAAGACCTACTGCTGCCAAACTCCCCATAAATCTGGTGAACACAATGAAGAGGTTTTAGTAGTTCAAGGAACATGACAATTCTGTGACTAGCAATCTGTAGGGCACTAAACATTGTCCAATGAGTGTGATTTTGTATTAGCGGGGCTAGCTTGTATATAGTGAACATCCAGAGCTCCATACTATCCAGATAGTATTTTTCAAACTGTGAAGCATGGTGGAGGTTCTATGATTGTTTGAGCTGTCAAATAGTGATTTTTAATGCATACTAATTCAGTGATGAATTAGGAGATTACATATTTAAAAATGGCTGTGTTCCCACACACAACTGAAAATGCCCCATGTTGTAATGATAAATATGGTCATAGAACATTTGTAGGCCTCTGAAGTCATTAAATGTGATACTAATAAAGCCATTGTAGTCGCAATTAGAAGAGGGGTAAATGTAATGGTGGTTGCATTGAAGAGGACTCAAGATGTTTTGAATCCCAGAGGTGGCCCAGCGTATCAGTTATACGAGGCATGTGATCATATTACTGAAAATTCATTCTATTGTTTGTGTTTCACTCAAGATTTTCCATTATGATGTTCAATATTGTTTCAGAAAAGTTTACTAATGTACAATAAACGTCTGTCAGCTTCAAACAAATTCGAGGCAGTACTTCAGGACACAAAATGGTACATTACCTTCATAGTTGATCCTCCCATCTCGATCTACATCAGCCATAGCCAACATTTCATTCAGGTCTCCTTCTGTTACTGTCTCTCCTATCATATCCATGGCTGACTTGAGCTCATCCTGGAAGAGATAAGAGGTATAGTTAATTCATAGATTCACATCTGTTAGTTACTGAGTACTTAGTTATGCTTATATAACAATGAAAATAATCATTTTTGACAATATCTACTATCAAAATGGTGGCAGGAGAACATGTATATATAAAAAAAGATTTTACTTATGCAAGCTTTTGGTGCCAGTGGCTCCTTCTTCCATCAGAATGGTTGAAGGGGATGGAAGAGGGGTGAAGGGAAAGGAAGTGGAGAGCATTGTTTTTGGAAAAGTCACCCAGAACTTCACATCAGGGGAGACTTATGAGACAGGATGAGAAGGAAACACTGGTTGTTGGGGACTGCACTGGATGAGATTTGAAAATCTTCCACCTTCAAGCTCTCAGGTTTATGCTTAATTTAATATGGCACTGGAAAGTCCTTTGGGGAATATAAATAATGGAAAAGTAAATGAAACAACACAGTATCGTTAAGTTCATGACAGGCGCAGAAACTAAACTGGAAGAGTTAAACTGTAGTGTTGGCACAATGTAGCCATGCAGGGTGCTATAGCTGAGTGGTTGCCTTTTCCTTGTTTTATGTACCATCCAGAAATTTGCTTTACCAAACACACATACACAATTTCCTTTACTCCTTCTGTTATTTATACTTAATTTAATTTAATAATAGTGTAAAGTCCTAGATCTAGAATGAAGGGACTTTGTTATCCTGGACTGTTTAAGCATCAGCAAACATTAATAGGTCTAGAACATAAAATAAAGAAACATCCAAACAAGTCAGCCTCTCTGTATCCTTACCTTAGTGATGTAGCCATTGCAGTCTCTGTCAAACACCCTGAAGGCAGCAATCAAGTCCTTGGTGACATCGTCATCTCCCTCAGTGTCCTGTGTCAAGGCCTGGATACGTGCCACCCACTGGAGGAACTCAGCCTCATTGATGAGCCCATTTTCTGAACCACAGAGAATATATTCTGAATGAGACTGATAAGTACTGTGTGTGGGTCATACTGTAATTATAGACTGGCCAATGATTATGAGATGCTGGAAATGAAAGTAAAAAACAAAGGAAAATCCAGGATGGAATAAAAACAACATTATGAAAAGAATCAATTGCTCTTCTCCATACAGACATAGGTGCTTGTGTGAATGTGTGTGTATTTTCTACTACAGAAAATGTCTTTTGGCATAAATATTATCTGTGTAGCAGTCTTTTTGTTGTGCTGGTCTGCAATTAAACCTCTCCTCAATATGGTGATTAACAATCGATCCTTTTTATAATAAAGTAAAAATAAAGGTAGATAACACAAAAATGTTAGTGGCACACAGTACAAATAAAACTGATTTTTTTTCTCTTCTTCCTCTGTCTAGAAGAAGAAGAAGCAATATCAGCTATATTCATTGAAGCAAATGAAATATTTATTGCATGGAACCTCCTCTATGCAGGCAGCATCATCTGTCAGGAATTATTTGTGGTTTTGGCCATTTTGTAGAGTGCTGTTACAATATCATAAATAAATAAATTATTTATTGTTAATATTTATCCAGTCAACAGATAGAAATACAACGGTAATGAAATGAGGATATATGTAGGAACAGCTCATCAGAATATTCAGGGATACTTCCTGGTGCAGCCATATTGAGACATGGTCTGCAGTAATGAAAAATGCACTCTGCATTTATTAATTTTATCTTTTTACTATCTTTGTTCTGGAGAGTTAAAGCATGTTGT
Source organism: Schistocerca gregaria (assembly GCF_023897955.1). Classification (NCBI taxonomy): domain Eukaryota; kingdom Metazoa; phylum Arthropoda; class Insecta; order Orthoptera; family Acrididae; genus Schistocerca; species Schistocerca gregaria. Next base: position 2,645,017 of record NC_064920.1, on the reverse strand, counting down.
AATTTACTTGAGATCTGAAACAGATTAACTAAAAATATTAATACTATAGAATGTCCACAAGTTTGATTGTTTGATTTATGTTTAGTTTATGAGACATTTGTACTTTCTTCTAAAGAAAATGATACAGAAGGGGAGCAATAGTACAATTTTTGACAATTTTATGAAGTAATTCTTGGCAGGCTCTTAACAATTGATCAGAGAAGATGTCACAATTACATAATCTTATTCTTATAACAAAAGTTTCTACCAGAGCCATTGTCACTGCGTGCATATTAATTCACAATTTATTTGCAAAATGAAATAGAATCTAGACATTTCTGTCAGGCAAATTTTAAATGATTTGTCTGACCACAAGGACAGTTGCTGACACCAAAGTCAAACAGTGTCTCTCAAAATGCAGTTGCACAACCACATCAACAGATAACGAAACTCCTGAAATGTGATTGGAATGGGAAGAAACCATAGCATGTGGTACAGTGACAAGTACTCCATGCCACGCACTTCATAGTGGTTTGCAGAATCTGAACATAGATGTAGCAAACCTTTTTTTATTCATAATGTGACAATAGTGATCCACATTACCAAATTATGATTTTTTTCTGCACTATATATGAAGTGTACAAATATTTCTGCAAAAAATATTAAGATATATTTTCCACTTCTGTTGGATCAAAAGCTGGTGTATAAACCATAAATTTTCCAATAAAAATAAATCACTAGAAAGATAATAATATTTAGAAATATCTTTCCTCACTTTCTGAGATTAAACATGAGTTAGAAGAGGAGGAAAGTGACTAGGAGACAATCTTTCAAGGTTGCAGATGCATAACAGTGCATCCAATAAGGCTTCAGATCCTTGATATGTACAGGGTGATTATAATTAAAGTTAAACTGTTAGAGCAGTGTAGAAATAACACCTCTGGTCAGAATGATGTCAAATTACAATGTAATATTATCGGAGAAGGGGGAAAACGTGTGGCAGAAGAAAAAAAATAGTGTGAAAATTGATCAAAAGATGGCACTGTATGTGTGAGAATATGTAAATGAAAACACCTGTCATATGCACGACCTATTAAAGCTCTTATAAACACACTGGGTACATGGCTTTGACTCCTTTCGCGTCTACAACATTCCCCATGACTGTCTCACAGCAGGATCGGTCTATAATGATGATTGCACACGTCACTCTGCAGAAGTTCCAGACATTTAAGGTATTGGTCTGATGACTGCCACCTCAGAATAGTTAAAAACCAATGAGAGTGATGCTTTTTATACAGTTTTTGGCTTCAGGACAATTAAAAACTGATTTTTCCCATCTGATGTGATATGACCTTGCTGTGATGGATGGGCTTATGTAACTAACAGTATCACACCTGTACACCTATGCACACTGATTAGTACAGTTTGTTTAATGTCAAATGTACACCTTTTGCACTGCTATATGATTCATTTATCTTTTGTAGTTGACCACTATTAAATTATGATGATTACAGTGCTATCTATTGGTACATTTTCTAACTAGTTATTTTTCTTCTGTCCTACATTTTCCCCATTCTCTGATAATATTTCATTGCAATTTGATGTCATCCTGACCAGTGGTGTCATTTTTACAGTGGTCTGAAAGTTTAATTATAATCATCTCATATGTATTATGATTTCAGACAGAAGAAACTAAAAATTAGTTCTAACATCAATGGCATGAGAAGTAGGCTATTCAAAGTGTCTGAAGACATGGTATCCATTACTTTAAGGATATAATCAAGAGTAAAGGTACTCAACTGCAAAGCAACTTGAAGGATAAGTTAGTGCTTTACAATATTGTACTAAGAAAAGTGTAAATGAAGCATGAGAGTCCGTCAATGAAATATCACTGACATTTGCAGTTCATTACCAGTGATTAACCTTCTGTCAGGTGTGGTGTTCTCCACAAAAACTTAGCGCTTGGTGTACCCAATTGATCAAATTGCTTATTCTTAAGTATCTTTACGGAAAGACAAAAGAGTACAACGATGACATTAATCATTCAATTGTTTCTCATCACTGTTGGTCAGTGGTAACAAACTATGAATTTTATCACAATCAGGGCAAAAAGTATCAGTGTTAATGGAACGGCTTGGCTTTTGTTTCATTCTGCAACAATATTTTGTCAGTCTTTACCGTGTTGATATTACACATTTTTCTTTTGTCCCCAGTTTTGTCTCCTTTATTTCTGCTTTTGCCTTCTGCTTTTTCTTCACACAGTGTCCGACAACACTTTTAAACTCCACTGAAAATCCATATGAATTCCTGAGGTGTCCAAACATGTTTGGACCAAATGAGGCAAAAGCAGCACATGAGATGGATGGTTCAGGAACCCTTTTCTTCTTATACAGTTTTCATTGTTGCTAATATAAATTACTTGTGCACTGATTTCACTCGTATTGATCATTGGATAAAATGTAACCACGGACCAATGGCACAAATTTCTTGCAACATTGTATGAAGTGGTCAACGTATCCATAATGGCAGCTCCACAGTTGGTGCCATTATACACTCCTGGAAATGGAAAAAAGAACACATTGCCACCGGTGTGTCAGACCCACCATACTTGCTCCAGACACTGCGAGAGGGCTGTACAAGCAATGATCACACGCACAGCACAGCGGACACACCAGGAACTGCGGTGTTGGCCGTCGAATGGCGCTAGCTGAGCAGCATTTTTGCACCGCCGCCGTCAGTGTCAGCTAGTTTGCCGTGGCATACGGAGCTCCATCGCAGTCTTTAACACTGGTAGCATGCCGCGACAGTGTGGACGTAAACCGTATGTGCAGTTGACGGACTTTGAGCGAGGGCGTATAGTGGGCATGCGGGAGGCCGGGTGGACGTACCGCCGAATTGCTCAACACGTGGGGCGTGAGGTCTCCACAGTACATCGATATTGTCGCCAGTGGTCGGCGGAAGGTGCACGTGCCCGTCGACCTGGGACCGGACCGCAGCGATGCACGGATGCACGCCAAGACCGTAGGATCCTACGCAGTGCCGTAGGGGACCGCACCGCCACTTCCCAGCAAATGAGGGACACTGTTGCTCCTGGGGTATCGGCGAGGACCATTCGCAACCGTCTCCATGAAGCTGGGCTACGGTGCCGCACACCGTTAGGCCGTCTTCCGCTCACGCCCCAACATCGTGGAGCCCGCCTCCAGTGGTGTCGCGACAGGCATGAATGGAGGGACGAATGGAGACGTGTCGTCTTCAGCGATGAGAGTCACTTCTGCCTTGGTGCCAATGATGGTCGTATGCGTGTTTGGTGCCGTGCAGGTGAGCACCACAATCAGGACTGCATACGACCGAGGCACACAGGGCCAACACCCGGCATCATGGTGTGGGGAGCGATCTCCTACACTGGCCGTACACCTCTGGTGATCGTCGAGGGGACACTGAATAGTAGACGGTACATCCAAACCGTCATCGAACCCATCGTTCTACCATTCCTAGACCGGCGAGGGAACTTGTTGTTCCAACAGAACAATGCATGTCCGCATGTATCCCGTGCCACCCAACGTGCTCTAGAAGGTGTAAGTCAACTACACTGGGCAGCAAGATCTCCGGATCTGTCCCCCATTGAGCATGCTTGGGACTGGATGAGCGTCGTCTCACGTGGTCTGCACGTCCAGCACGAACGCTGGTCCAACTGAGGCGCCAGGTGGAAATGGCATGGCAAGCCGTTCCACAGGACTACATCCAGCAACTCTACGATCGTCTCCATGGGAGAATAGCAGCCTGCATTGCTGCGAAAGGTGGATATACACTGTACTAGTGCCGACATTGTGCATGCTCTGTTGCCTGTGTCTATGTGCCTGTGGTTCTGTCAGTGTGATCATGTGATTCCTGGGACAATGAATTCACGGTGTTCTTATTTCAATTTCCAGGAGTGTAATATGTTACAATGTATGTCTTGCGTGTATCTCCTGTATCAGAGTCTACTGAATTATTCTTATGCAAGCTTGATTCCAGGGTAACTCATTTAACTTTTTTGAGAACATAGGAAAGTAGAATACAGGCTTCCTTGAATCCAAAAAGCTAACTGTGGACAGCTCTTCCTTACTGGTAGGCAATTCTCAAGTTTTTTTTTCTTCTTCATCATCAACAAAAGATAGAGTTTTTGTTCTTGACTCTTCTATCAAGTAGTCCTCTAAGCTTTACGTGTTACTGCTGTTAACATCAGCTAAACATAAGAGACTAGTGAAGGCTTTCAGTCCCATAACATCTGTTGGTTTTATGTCTTTCTCATGATGAAATAAAACTTTTAACATTCTCAAATATTGATTTGTATGCAAAGCTGTGTGAACAAAATGAAGTCATCTCTGACGAAATTCCAGCATTCCAAAGGGGTTTTCATGATTCTCACTGGACCTGTAGGTCTAGATAACTTTCAGATAATATTGCGGCCCTGATCTGTACTCTCTGTGATGGTGGAACTTTATTCCATTTTGTCTCTTTGTGCCTTCCAAAAAATGTAGTAATGGTTGTTATTGTCAAGTACTTCCTAATCATCTTTACTGTCATCTTCCTCTTTCTGAATCTTCCTGCTGAACTTCATCATCACAGCCTGTTTCTACTATGTCTTCAAAATCCATATTAATTTCAATATTATCCTCCACAAACTACAACATTTGGATTTATTCAAAATGTTTTGGGTTGAGGAGATTACATTGTCTGATCAAAAGTATCTGGACATGGCTATGTAATGTGCAATTGCCACAAGATATCATGCCTGCCAGTATGAAGGGAGGCAGGGAGTATTGAGTTCCCCAACAACACCCTCTCAATAAATTCCCAGTTGGGAGACATAGAAACCCAACACAACAAAAATACTAATAAAGATGCGAACAGCATAACACAACCCAAATGCCTCAAAAGAACAACAAGATGCTTTCAAGCAGCCCAGCCCCTCCACACAAGGGAAAGGGAATGAAACATTAAAAAAATAACTAAAAAATTGTGTTGGCAGCAGAAAGGCAGCAGCAGCAGAAGGGGTCGGTCCAGAGAATTCAGTGACTTTATACTTGTGCTGCTTGCTGGAAGTCGTCTGAGCAACACATCCATCAGACACATTTCAATCCTTCTAAAGCCACCCAGGGTGACTACTGGCGATGTGATTATGAAGTGTAAAAATGCACAAACAACGACAGATAAACCAAGACCAAGCAGACTTCATATAGTGACAAGCAGGAACTGTTGAGCATTGCATTTCAGTGGGTGGTTGTAAAAAATCATGAGATCAGCAGGTGGAACCACTAGTCACTTCTAAAGTGCTCCATCAGTCCATACCTGAACCCAATGGAACATCTCTTGAATAAGTTAGAACATCTTTACTCCAGCCCCCAACACTCAATATCACTACCTTCTCTGGATTTGTCACTTGAGGAAGAACTGGGTGTCATTCCTCCACAGACATTCAGACGCCTCCCCAACAGAGTTCAAGCCATCATACAGGAAGTAAAGGGCAGACACATGACATAACAATGTCCACCAACAGGAGTCCCGATACCTTTGATCAGGTGGTGTTACCAAAGCCAGCCAGTCATATGCATCCTAAGTCAATTGTGCGCAGTACATCAATTTGATGCTTGATATTCAGACACCCATCATATGTGATTACACATTCCAGGAAAAAAAAAATGTGTTTTACAAAGTGTGATTGGAAAGTTTTAAGAATGGATCTGCTACTGCTTACTGGTTTCGCAGCCAGGTACACGGTGGGTGGGGAGTGAGTCATTGCCTTGTCCTTGAATGCCCTCTGACAGGAAACTGCATTTCCTTTATTCATTTCATTGTGGTAGCTGGCTGAGTGCAGGTCTGTTAGGGCTTGTTGCCAAATTCTGTCTGTGTGAAAATGGTCTTAACAATGAACCAATGAGTTTATTTGAACTTCTGTTTTAAAACCAAAAAATCAACCTCTGAGACTTACAGACTATTAAAAACAGCTTTTCGAGATAATTGTATGCGCCAATCAGATGTTTTTGTCTGGTTCAACAGATTTAAAAATGGTCACGAATCATTTGAAGATGGACCACGGTCTGGCTGTCCTTCCACCTCAAAAACGAATGATTTAGTATGCTCTGCTCATGGACTTACAATTAGGGAGATGGCTGATGAACTTAATTTAAGTTTCTATGCAGTTCAGTCAATTTTAACTGAAGATCTGAACATGTGTCGAGCATCCGCAAAATTCATTCCAAAAGTGATGAAAAGCTACCAGAGACAATACCGACTTGAAGTGTGCCAAGGACTGATTAATCAGACTAAAGATGACCCATATTTGTTAAATAGGGTAATTACAGGTGACAAATTGTGGGTATATGGATACGATCTTAAAACCAAAATGCTGTCTTCGCAGTGGAAGACTCCAGGTTCACCATGACTGAAAACAGCACGTCAAAGTTTGTTGTAGGTGAAGACAATGTTGGTGACTTTTTTGATTCTACCAGTATTGTGTATCATGAATTTATAGGAATACTAAAATTGTGTCCTTGAGCGTTTGTGCGAAAAGGTGCGGAAGAAAAGGCGTGCATTGTGGAAAGACAGGAGTTGGGTGCTACACCATGACAATGCTCCAGCTCATTGTGCCTTCTCCATCATTAAATTTTTGATGAAATTGAAAATTCCTGTGCTTCCACAACCACCATATTCCTCTGATTTGGCCCCTGCTGACTCCTACATGTTACCTAAACTGAAATTTTCACTGAAAAGGAAGCAATTTGACTCGACTGAAGACATCCAGACAAATACGGAGAACGTCCTTGACACACTTCAGGAAAAACATTTCCAGGAATGTTTCCAAAAGTGGAAACACTGTTGGAGTCAGTGTGTTCAGTTAGGTGACTACTTTGAAGGAGATGCATTACAGTAGCATGTAATTACCACCACCTTTTCAATCACACCTTGTACATTCTAAAGTACCTTTGTACTGTTTATAACGTTATGGTGATAACCAAATAAATGTATTGTTCGGAGGAATTGGGAATGGGAGTAGTATAACAAACTGAGCAATTGGCACAAATCTCGACAACAGAGCAGTTGCTCTGACACCTAAGTATACAACAATGGAAAAGTGAAGTTACTGGTGGGAAGGTATCATTGCTATCAATGGTTGAGAAATAAATGACAGACAATTTCGGATATATCAGATTGATCAGCCCAAAGGAAAGTTAAAATAACACAAAATTTCATAATAGCTCTTCAACATAACAACCTACCTCATATTCAAAGATGTCTCTGTCTCAACTGGTTTTCATAAACAAACTTTTGAATATATGTCTATGATGAGACTCATTTATGCCAAAACTATAGCATTCACCAATGACTGTAAAAAATAGTTTAAATAAAATCTGTCATGAAAGGATCAAAGATGTGGAAGAAGAAAAAAGTTCTACAAAACATGCTAACTATGAAAAAAGGTGCAACAAAATCATATTTATGGGTGTTTATTTCTCATTTTCACCTCATGATAACTGGGTTATAACCATTAAAAAACACATAAAAATGTAAGATGCAGCGTCTAAAAATTTGACATGCTCGTACTAATCAAAGAAATTTGACATGCTCGTACTAATCAAAGGCAGATCCTTCACCAGAATAAATGCATCACAGATTATAGCTGAATAGCTTACACTTAAGTCTGGGTCAAATACGATCTCATTCTCACATTATGCAACATGAAAGAAATAAAAGTGGCCCCCTGGTGCCAGCAAGAGACAGTCAATGGTTATACACTAAATGAAGCAATGCACATAAAATTTCTTAGAGTCATTGGGTATAAAAAGCTAAAATGGAGTCAGTTTATGGATAAGTTGATCTCCCATTTCGCTTAGCTCAAGAATACAGTGCTAAATTACATTGCATATCTTCACTCCTTGTTGTCTTGTGAGGAATGTAGCTAAAGTAAAGAAAACATTCATTTAGAAGAAGCAAGCTACCCAGACATCTTGTAGATGATTCTTCACAGATCCTGGGAACCATAAACTCACATTTCAATAGTTTCATTCCTTAATAACAGTTGTTGCTAATACAGGAACTCTCTTTCATTAGTCAGGTGATTTACATAAACATAATACAAGACAGAGAAATAATTCCTATGTACACCATATTTCCTTTTCTAGGGTTCAAGGTTGAATTATTATATTAATTCAAGAAACCCTGTAAATTTAAAATGTACCATATTAATCAATCTTTCTACAAATTGCCTAAGTTTGGGGGTAAAGGATCCTGTTTGGTGCATGAAAATACCAATTTCTATTAAGAGAAGATCTCTGTTAGATGCTCAACTTGAAACAGAAAACAAACAGCAACTTTTCAATAAAAGTGAAGAAGAAGCAGATCTTGTTTTTTTATTACTTTTTCTTATTAAAATGGAAACGTATGTACAAAGAAACCAACAGCTTCCCTTATAATTTCACCATATTAAATTTAGCCTCAGTAAACCCAAATAATTCACAGCAATTTACCATAGTTAATTGTAAATGTTCTAATAGATGCTTTCCTTTGTTTAACATGATTCATTCCACATCCTTGAAGCTTTTCCTTCATGATGGAAAGTAAGGTAAGTTAGTTATGGATATACACTGCCTGACAAAACACTGAAACATTTACAAGAGTAGGGAGAAACAAAATGAAATTTCATGAGTTTAAGGGGTTATGCGATCTTATTTCAAAATCAAGCCAAATTTACAAATAACTTGACAGCATACTCCTATTTATCAGAATTTATCAGGCCTTTACAAATGTCTGCTTGTGTCTGTGTATGTGCGGGTGGATATGTGTGTGTGTGCGAGTGTACACCTATCCTTTTTTCCCCCTAAGGGAAGTCTTTCAGCTCCCGGGATTGGAATGACTCCTTACCCTCTCCCTTAAAACCCACATCCTTTCGTCTTTCCCTCTCCTTCCCTCTTTCCTGAAGAAGCAACCGTCGGTTGCGAAACTAGAAATTCTGTGTGTGTGTTTGTGTGTTTTATTTATTGTGCCTATCTACCGGCGCTTTCCCGCTTTGTAAGTCTTGGAATCTTTGTTTTTAATATATTTTTTCCATGTGGAAGTTTCTTTCTATTTTATTTATTTATCAGAATAATATTACACCTCCTCTGGTCTGGATCCATGCACTCAATTTGTTGGGAAGGGTGTCATAAAGCCATGTACCATCTCCTGAGGCAAGTTGGCCCACAGCTGTTATAGCTAGAGTCAGATATTCTCAAAACTGGCCCTGGGAAGGGGTTGATACCCTAACTGGCCCCTCACATTTATCGGGGACTGATCTGGGGATCTTGCTGGCCATGAAACTACCTCATCATCACACAGGCAGTCTATATAGACACATCATGCACATACCGCATTGTTTGTTGACACACGGAACAACAATACTGTCACAAGAGAGCTAACATATGAGGATGCAAGATGTATGTGCCATCGGAGTTCAAGCTGGAATAGACCATTCCAGTGGCAGTACTGAACCACAAACGTTGATGTCAGTGTTGCAACTAGGTGGCATTTTCATTGTCTCCCATTGCAAAGTGGCTCCATGCATGAGTGGACTGTGTCACTGCCACTTACCGTTCTACGTATACCAAGGCGTTCATGGTTCTCATGGTACCGAGCCCCTAGGGTGTGGCTCATTGGGCATGCTTCATCGGGTCTGCTGGACCCCACATGACTGCTATCAGCCTCTCATGGAAACTCAAATTGCATTGATTTGACGCCAGTGGGTTGGTATCGATACATGATGCCACATGATAACATGGCAATAGCGGGAAGGCCTTTGTAGAACAGTGATGCTGAGATTGACAATTCCTGTGTCTTAAGGTAAATATACGTTACAGAACTGAGGCACTGATAAGTTGACAGGTACATAAATAAGAGCATGCTTTCACATGCTTGCATACACACACACACACACACACACACACACACACACACACACACACAAAAGGTTGCTTTGCCCCAGCCAGCCCCACTACCATCTGACACTTTTTCCAGAGAAGTGTTACTGGTGGAAGAAGGATACCGATGAGACTACATACTTTGAGTCAAAAGCCGATCATTCATCCCCTGAGGCCAGGCTGGCTGCAACCTGAAAGTTCTGAATGTTGAAACAATTTTGAGGGTAGCTCAGAACTCTAGAAAGCAAGTCGTGTGCTTTATTTAGTGATGCAACAAACTTACTCTTGCAGTAGAGAAAGCACATAAGGGTTTACAGGTGCGTTCCAATGTGTGGGTGTTGAATTCTGATCGGTTTCACTGGTTCTTTGTATGTGATTTTTGTGACCTTGTGAGCGAGCACATAAATTGCAGGCATTGGCCTTACATAAGACGATGTCGCCATTAGCTAGCTGGATCTAGTGTTTCAGGGAAGTGATGGACATGACAAGGATCAATTAATCTGCATTCTGTTTGCGGAAATTTGAAGTGTTTTCATTTCGGTGTATCATTCGAATTATGTAGTTGTGAACTACTACCCTGTTTTATCTCCATGAAGATTTCTCCAGAAATTACAAGGATCCATTTAGAGACGGTATGTTAACTTTTAGCGTTTGGCATTCATCTGTTGTTGAAGAAAAAAAAAAAAAAAGCCTCCGCCCGAACAGGCAGTGAAGGGCCAACGGTACCGACCGGTCGCCGTGTCATCCTCAGTCCACAGCCGTCGTCTGTTGTTAACCCTAGTGCATATTCTGAATTCATACATAATAAGCGTCTCCATGCCATTCAGCAAGGATTCCAAAACCATGTCAAGCAATACCCAGTTCGCGCTCTTCTCTCCCGGTAATTTTGTTTGCGTGGCCCTGCATAGGGTTATGACTTAAAATCAAAGAACCGCGTTAGCTACCGGTAAATGAATGTCATTAGTTTCATATAGATTACACGATTTAAGCAGCAGGGACCACTTGCCGGCGTACTACGGGGCCTACAGGCGTAAGCGGAGTGCCTGACCTCGACCCTCTAACAATGCGAGCCGTGGATCAAAGGCGTGGCGCTTCGGCAGCGCCTCACTTCTTGGCTCGGCTGTAGCGTCAGTCCATCCCAACACCAGTTCCTGATCGTAACATTCACGTACAGAAAAAAAAGCGGCTTAGGACTGAAATTCGATAGCTCAGTCAACTTTGCACGTTCCTCGTGAAGTAATGTCTCTATTATCGAAAATGTTATCAAAATTCCTGCAGTAGTTCTTTAGACTAACAGTCATACATAGGCAGAAAAAGGTAGCAGGGGACATTAACTTATAACATGTACATAAGGAGACTGCGTGTACACGGTGGTTATAATTAAATTTTCGTTACTTGAGAGGTGTCTCCATCAACAGTGGCCGAGCGGTTGTAGGCGCTACAATCTGGAACGGCGCGACCGCTACGGTCGCAGGTTCGAATCCTCCCTCGGGCATGGATGTGTGTGATGTCCTTAGGTTAGTTAGGTTTAAGTAGTTCTAAGTTCTAGGGGACTGATGACCTTAGTGTTGTATCCACGGACCCAACCAACCAACCAGCCAACTGGCGCACGCGCGCCCTGACCGTGACATCGCCGGCCACAGTTCCTGTCGCGGCCGTCGGCGTCTCGGGGCGCTACCGCCGACGGAAGAGGTCGCGCCACGGCTGAGCTCGGGTCCGCAGGGCCCTCTGCCTTTTGCATATAAGGAGGAGCGCTCGCCCCGAGACGGACAGTCTGTTGTCGATTGTCTATTGCCAGCCTTTCGTGGAGTTTATAGCGGAGCCATTGCAGTGTCATATTTGCTATTGTATTCGACTAGGCTCAGTACTCTTGGATATTACTCGGACTTGTATTGATGGTGCACATTTCGTCAGAAATAAAAATAAGTTATCTCTTCATTCTAGCTGGTGCAATTCTTGTCATTAATTATTTTTTTCGGCCAACAGACATAGCTACATCCTGATCACTACCCACACTTTATACAATTTGTGGTGGCTGCCCCAAAAGTACCACCGAGGACCTTGGGTTTGGGAGCCGTCACAAAACTCAGAAGTTAAGTTCCATAGTGATCAGAGCCATCTGAACCATTTTTGGTAGGACAATGAACCGTTGTGGAAACATGTGTAAGGGTTCACGGGGGAGAAATAGCGAATAAAACATTGAAAGGAAGGCATTTTACTTTCCACACGAGACGGTAACCTTTGTTAATTGCGTACCATGTTTACGTTCCAAGTTACCAAGGTTGCTCGGCATGACTACCATCTACATCCATGAGAGCTGGGAACCACACTAGAGATTGCTGTACAGCTGCCAAAAACAACGGCGGACCACGGAATGTTTACCCGCAACGGCATCAACAACATGTGCAACTGTAATGTGTGGTTAGATCAAAATGTGCATGTTACTGTGGAAACAAATTTTCAGCGACGTTTCTCAGTGAACGTGTGGTGCGATATTACCGATGAGTATCTCGTCGTTGTTTTAGTTAACTGTCGTAACTGATTACGGTACCTTGTTTTTCTTCAAAATGTATTACCAGAATGCTTGGAGGATATTCATTTGGCAATCGTGTGTGCTTTCAGAATGACGGAGCTCCTGCACATTCCATACATTTGTTCTGTTCCCCATTGTTTCCACTAGTTTCCTCGGAAACTTTTAAGAACAGGGTATATGTTCATATGATTTTTTTTTTGAGAATCACTAATACTATCACCCCTCAAAGCATGTATCCTTCCTCTTGACTCACTCTGTATTTAGAGAGAAGAAGTAGTATGATCAAGTGGGATGTCAAACGAAGTCTGCGACAGTATTCAGTATTTCTCGGTAGAGAAAATGCGAACAGTTCTGATGGCTTGGAGAGACAAAACGACGTATAAGTAACTTTAGACGTGTCCAGGAAAGTGTGTTGAGAGCCTTATTGTTCTTGTCGTGTAGTAATGACCTAGCAGAAAATATTAACAGTAACCTCAAACTTTTTGCAAATGATACAACTATCTACAACGAAGTCCTACGTGACGAAAATATGCACAAATGTTTACTCAGATCTTGATGAGGATTCAAAGTAGTGCAAAGATTGGGAACTTGTCTTAAATGTTCGAAATGTGACGAAAACTCGTTGTATCCTGTGACTCTACGACATCAGTGAGTTACAGATGGAATCAGTTAACTATACAAAAACCCGAAGGTAATTATTTGTAGCAATATAAAATGTAACGCATAGACTAAGTTGTAGTTAAGGAAGGCGGCAAACTTTGTTCCACTGGCGGGACACTGGGAGAATCTAGTTAATCTAGAAAGGAGAGTGTTTATAAACGACTTGTACATCTCATCTTGGAGTTCTGTTAAGGTGTGCGTGACCAATACCAAATAGGTCTGTAGGGGATATCGTACGTATACAAAGAAGGGCAGAAGGAATGGTCACAGATCTGTCTGAGTCACAGGAGAGAGTGAACTAAATGTTGAAAAACCTGAGCTGGCAGAACCTTGACGATGGATGTCAATTATGCCGTTAAAACCCGCTTTTCAAGTTTCAAGGACCAGTAAGCCTAAGAGGTGAAAAATGCGGGGATATTTTACAGCCCCCTACATATCGCTCTCGGGATCATAAAGCACACACAGAGGCATTTAAGTAGTCATTGCTCCTGCACTTCATAAAAGGCTGGAAGGTGAAGAAACCCCAACATATTGTGGTACGATGCTAAGTACTCTCTGTCATGCACTTCGCCGTGGTTTACAGGCTATGTACATGTACTTGGCGTCTCAAAAAGTAAACTAAGGTTGTGTTATAGCACCCAAACTAAGTAAGATACTCTACTGTTTGGACCAAGACCGAGAGATGTGATAAAAATGAAATTTATTCCACTGATTGGGGACATGAAACTACGCAGACGATTAGCATTACAGACGTGTACATGCATTGTGACTGTGGGATTTCAGTATGGAGTAGCGCTACCAACTGCTGCAGTCAGATCCACTAGACATCGCGTCATGGAATGAAACAGCGCCTGAATCTGGTACTGAGGACTATGCTTGTTGGTGCGTCCGCAGAGCATCAAGAGTGGCTGCAGGAGGACTGAATGAACAAGCTTTTGATCGACCACATACCACCAGACACGTTTGGCGGGTAACATGTCAGGCGAATGGGCAGGCCAGGTAAGCAGTGGTAGCATCGTTCTTCGAAGAAGGCTTGCAATTTGCTCGCCACATGCGACCGAGCATTGTCCCGCTGAAATATGGCACGAGGAGTGGCCTGCCGGAGGGGCGGTGCCTTGGACTGTAAAACCTCCGTGGTGTAGCTCTTCAGACTGCCATCAACATGTTGGGGGTGACATTGCGTTTTATAGGCAACGGTGCTCCAAACAATCACTCTTGTCATTTATCCGATATGCCGCTTAACAATACTGTCTGCAAGTGTCGGCGTTCACAAGGCCATTGCTGTTTGCGGCGTTGTTAGGTTGCGGTCAACGGAAGCCTACGCAATGCAATGCGTGCCACTAGAGCAGTTTGCAGAAAATGGCGTCTAACTGTCGACGCAGATATGTGCGCGCCCGTTGCACTGCTATAATGTCGCTCCAACGCCGTTGACGAAGCTGTCCGTTCTGTCCATTACCGCCAAGCGGACAAGGTGGCGCTCATCTTGCGCTGTGGCCACAATGAGTAACCAGTCGGTGCTGTGTACGGCTCTCTTCTGGCCACCGGCTCCACACACACGTCACTGTTGGAGCAGAGTGCCCCGTAAGAGCTCATTGTCACGGAACAACAAACCCGCCTTCTGGAGACCAATTATTCTTCCCCATTCAAATGCACTCACAGGCCGATATTCCACCCTATGACACTGGCGATGATAGCGAATTTTAGTTACACGTTTCCACATCATGTGACAGCTCCCCAGCGACCGAGCATTGCCTAACACTGACCTGTCTGGTGACACAAAAGAGGGCGCCATTGGGGGTATGTGCACGCCACCTGCTTGCCATTTAAATCAATTATTGTGGTTCTGCTGTTCCATATGTCCTCTAATTGTGGCGTGTTGTGGACTAGTGCTTCTGAGTGTTCCACTTTTTACAAACAGTAGAGTTTACACAATGTTTGTCTTATGTGAGAGACATGCTCAAAAAGTTTTGTTTTGAGTGTTTCAAGTTGTTGTGAGTCAGTCATAATGACAACAGTTCAAGAAAAGGCTCAGTGTGTGCAAATGGTTTATTCAGACTTGCTTTAGAAAGTACCCACAGTAATGAGGCAGTGGAGGTACCAACCCAATTTTGGTATCAAATCAATTATGCAAATTAATTAATAAGATCATGCACATTCTCCCTCCACCTCCTCTGGAAAGGGTGGGAAATTGAAATGTTGAGGAGAAAGTCAGAAAATGGCGGGTGAAATTTATTGGTGGGAATATCAAATATCTGTCTCTAACTTGAGGTTTGGAGACCAAGTGACGTATTTCACAGCGCCACCACCAGAGGGTGCTGTTGGTGCTCCCTCACCCCCCCCCCCCCCCCCACTCACCATCTCATCTTCTCTCCTCTCCTTTCCTATTCTCTCCCCTCCCCTTCCCTCTCCTGTCTAGAAATTGGCAGGAAAGGGACTCAGCGTGCGCTAAACTGCTGGATACGATGGACAAAAGTCTTTATTTTACATGCAATATGGTATATTGTTTATTTCAATAGACCGTAGCGCCATCTAGTTTCGTCAGTAACTGCTAGATGTGGAGGGGATATTTCCGCTATTAGTCTAGCACTGGAGAGTTGCTCCAGCCACTCTAGCCAGTAGCCCTGTATGGGAGGCAGTAATAACAGAACAGCAGGGTACGTATCGCAGAAGTGCAGGGAAGTAGCCCCCTGCCGATCTACAAGTGAACATCTGGTGCTGGGAGGAATATAAGGACAGGTAACAACAACATTAGAACAGCGACGCACTGCGCCACTGTGCCTGTAACATCCTGCCCCTGTATACAGGACTCTTGTAGCCACATCACTTGGGAATGAAACACATTTATACCCATTTACAAATCGCAAGTCGCATCCTAACCCACAGAAGCATGGGAATATATCATACAGTATTTTTTACGAGCGTAGAGCTCATTAAGGGGAGGTACCGCTGAAATTTCTACACGATCGTAAAAAAAATGACAGGGGGCTGAAAATTAGTGTCTTAATGTAACTTGGCATGCTGAATGAAGTGGGTAAATCCAATCGTTCAACAAAAATTTTTGTTGTTGGTTATCACAGATTGTATTCACAAAAGACGTCTGAATCAAAAATTTTAAAATTGACAGAAGCATTTTTTAGTTTCTGCCATTATAATTTTTTGCTAAGAAATTGAACTTTGAGACCTGTTTACCACTATATAGAAACGAAACGTGTAGATAAATTTATTCTGGGATATTTTTTTGTTCTGGAATAAAGAAACGCGTAATGTTTAAATGGTAATATACATAAATGTGCTTAACTGATATACGCATGCTTCTTTAATAAATGTATGTTTCGTTACCTTGCCTTTAGAATTCTTATCTAACAATTGTACTGCGTCACACGTAATTCAATTTCTCAGGCAGAAGCCGGTGAGTTAATCATCTGAATTGAAACTGTCGCACAACGGACGCATTCCGTTTGCGGAAATGGGTTCCTATTCAAAATGCTATGTACTCAGTGTCCTCCACGAGTCCTAGAAGTGTGTAACGTGAATTGTCGGACGCCCTATATAGCTAACTGGCACTGCAGGACGCCGCGTAAGTTTGCCTCGCGCGCCGCACGTCTCCAGTAGCGCGTGGATTCTGCAACGGGTTCGCGAGACACATCTCCGACGACGAGACGAAGCAATGTCACGAAGTGTGTAACCGTGTACGACTCCTTAGCTGCCTGTTCTCGGGAACTAATCCTCCAGCATCGCTGGTAACGAGTCTAAGAAGCTAATTCAAGAACGGCATCAGCATGGCTAAATGCGGAACCGAACCCAGGCACTAGCACATTCCACTCGCGTGTTTGGGTGTTGTCCCAGACAGCTCAATACAGCCTTCCTATTCTGTTGGTTGCCGACGGCGAAGCTCAGACTATAATTGAGACTATCGGTAATCGAATCGTGATGTGACCAGATTGATGTGGTACACGATACTGCCAGGCTATTTGCACGAACGTGGTGGGTTTGAAGTACGGTACTTCCTCTGCATTTTACTGTGACAAGGTCAGCCATAGAGCTCCCCGTCCAAAAATAAACTCTATTTTGAGAACAACTCGCTCGTCGTTTATCACGTTAGTGTTTTTCTACGATTTTCTCTGTTATGCACTGTTAGAGGTGATGCTGCATCTAACAACATGCAGTTTCAGGACTACATGTTCACACACGGCATCGTGACCTTTCCTACACCTTGTGTTTGAGATAGAGTATTTCCTGTTCATTGCCATTTTTTAAATCCCGTTTTTCACGCTTTGGACAGATAGCGCCCGTCAAAATTTCCTGAACGCGCGTTATTTTATTTTGGAACAAACTACGTATCTTATATCTTGACTATAACGTATGATGGATTAATGCAATAATTTTTGTTGCACCTGAAGATGCGGCTGTAAGCCGTGAAACAGGTGGTGTGGTAAATTAAAACAAAGTTTCAGCACCCGGCAGCGGTGTTTTCATTCATTTTTGGAGTCCTTGCATATACTCAACGGACACGTTGTTTTATACTCATTTCAGCACTTTTCTTTGTGTCTTCATTCATTACTCTGTCGATGAACATGACTGCGGTCTACAATTTTGCCCCTGACCATTCTAACCGCTCCAGCTGAACAAACCCACTGAAATGTTAAGCCAGTGTCGTCCAACGTCTATGCTGCTCGTAAATCCTTCAGTCTTGGTTGTCCACTTCAGTCTTTCCCTCTATACTCGATCTTAATTACCAGATACACGAGTTATGGATGACTTGGCTGATTTCTGATTGGCTTGTTTTCCAATTTCTTTCTTTGCCTGTTTTGGGTAACATCTCTCCATTTTAATGGATACTTTTGTCACTTGTTGCTAGAACAACTTCACATTTTACGGTAAAAAGCAAACAGATTGCGTTTTGCTCCACTAATATTGGTTCATTACAAACTCAGAAACCAATGTTAACATAACAAAAATCAGTTAGTCGTTTTTCACCGTTAAATAAGCTACTCATGCCGTAATTTACAACGTTTATTCGATAAGTCTGGTAAATCTGAATGAAATAATGGGACTTTTAACGCCTTTACAGTTGACAACCATGATAAGTGTACCAGTTTTGGTCAAACTACCAAACAATGCCTCCGAGCCGCTGTTTGTTAGAGACTATCTCAGCTGATTGGCGTAACACGTTTCGTAGAAATGGGCCAAGTTGAATAATGCGGACTAATAAACCATTTTCTATTCAAAAAGTGGATATAGGAATCATTTGAAAGTATGTTGTAGGAAGTTGATTGAGACTGTACAAGCACATGACAAATTATTGAAACGCGGCAGTACGAGCGATATAGAGTTTGTAAGTTCCGTGGGGTCCTCCTGAAGAAATGGCCCATAATATTCATCGTACCTTTATAGAAGACCGTTGATTAAGCTTCGTGAGATTGTTGAAACGCTAGGAATCTCATAAGAACAGTTGGAGCTCTGCTGACGAAGAATCCGAATGTGTAAGAGGTTCCGCAGTTGTCAATTCAAGATCAAAAAACTTATCGCAGAAGAAGATTTCAGAATACTATTTGGAAAAGCTGAAGCATAATCCGAAGGTGGTTCAGCATCATTGCGTACCTGCAGACCAAACTTCGATCTGCATTTGTAACCTGCGGACAAAACCGCAGCGAAAATAGTGGGTTGGCGAGAAAAAAGGAGGAACGTTTTGTGGTGAGATGAATGACAGCGACTGTGACTTGGGACTTAAGGAAAGCCATCCCGATTGAGTACTCGGGAAAGTGTGACACAGTGACTGTCTCTTACTTAACAACGTTATTCGTCTGTTTAAACAGCGAGTTGAAGCAGGAGGGGCAAAAATAAGGACAATTTATATGATGATCACCACAATGAGCAGTGTCCCGATCTTGTTACAGGGCAATACCCATACCTGCTGTGATACCGAAAGACAACGCGCACTTTACACTTATTCAATACGAGTCCCAGATCTGACACAATACGAAAATTTTTCATATACTAACACGAACAAAAGGACTAGGAGGAGAAAAGAGTGTAGTTGAAGGAAGAATTATGTTCACTGTGTTACATATAGCTGGAAACGAACTTCCTTTTTGAATGAATAAGAAAAATGTTGTCTTGCTGGACCAGATATCCACATTTACATCAATACTCTGCAAATTACCTGACGGTGTGTGGCGGAAGGTACTTCTGGTATCACTAATTGGCCACCTTCTCCTGTTCCACTCGCGAATGGCACGTGGGAAGAATGACTGTTGGCAAGCCTTTGCATTAGCTCTGATTTCTGGAAGTTTTTCAAATGGTTCAAATGGCTCTGAGCATTATGGGACTTAACATCTGAGGTCATCAGTACCCTAGAACTTAGAACTACTTAAACCTAACCTAAGGACATCACACACATCGACGCCCGAGGCAGGATTCGAACTTGCGACCGTAGCGGTCGCGCGGTTCTAGACTGAAGCGGCTAGACCCACTCGGTCATAGCGGCCGGCTCGAAGTTGTTCATCGTGGTCATTTCGCGGGATGTACGTGGGTGGAAGTAATGCCGTCCGACTTCTACCGGATAGTTCCCTCTCAAATGTCCAACAGCGAACCTCCCTGTGGTGCTCAACGCCTCTGTCACTGGAGTTTGTTGAGCTCCTCCGTAACGCTCTCACACCCACTAAACGATCCCCTGACGAAACTGTCCGCCCTTGTTTCGCCTTCTCTGTCGCTTCCATCAGTCCAGTCTATAAGTACACTGTCTCCAAGAGAGATTATGTAGCGAAATAAAATTTCATTATTGCAAAAAAAATGCATGAACAATTTCAAGTAAGCTGTCATTTACGCTACCTACAGTTAGTTCTTTGCACCTTTCACTTCTACAAAGTTTCATAGTGCAGAGAGATCTTCTATCTCGACTGTTCTACAGTGTATAGTATCAATAGAAACATAATGCTGAAGTGAGCTTCTCTCCCAGCTCGATTGTAGTCATCAAACCTCCTCCTCCTTTCGCCTCTAGTTGTGTTTTCCCTATCGCAGAAGACTTCGACTTCTCGTACAGTACCTTCCTTACTCTAAACGAGTTGGACTGTTTTTCAGAAATTTCCCGCAGTGTGTGACATAAAACAATAATATCTTTCAATCACACAATGAAATCTGTCTCGCCTGATGCATTTTACATGATTGTTAAGGTTGGCCTAGGGGTTTTCTCAGCTTTGCAACCGTTTGAATGCTTTCGTGTGGTATTAAACATTGAAAATGAGTCGATATGGTAGTCACTGACAAGGTATGAAACTAATGTCTCTAAATTACAATCTTTTTACGACTACTGTACCAACGCCGTCTGTTCTGCATCGTGCCAGATGGTGTTAACGCTATTTCCTGTAGACATGTTGGACACTCCGCGATGATGCACCAACAGATTGATTACGGAGAGGTCGTGGACACGTCCAAACATGACATCTCGCTCTGGCACAGTGCCGCTTCTCAACGCCCACCGGCTTTACGGCACCGATTTCACAGACTGGCATCTACTGTCCTAACTGCGTCACCGCCATCACTCAACCTCAGCGGCGGAGGGTCGTATTGCCACCTGGTACCATTTCTACAGCACTCAATGAGCTTAAGAGGAAACGATGTTGCTTCCTCCCGCATACACCTCGCGAAATTACCACGATGGAGAAATTTGAGAAATTGAGCCAATACAGAGGCTTACCGACAATCATTCGTCCCATGCCTCATTCGCGAGGGGTACTGATGCAGGTGTAGACAATGTACTTTTTTAGGGGAGTGTCTGACTTGTATCAGATGAGCTTATTAAAGCTGCAAACGCGAGTACAGTTGCCTACGAGTAGCCGTTTCTCCTTTGTAGCGTCAGTCAGTGGGATACATAGAGGAAAACAGTTTCTGCCGGCTCGTGGCTTATAAATGCAGATGTAAACTCCTCAGCAGTATGGCTGGCACGTTCCCAGTCTTCTTTAACGTTCTGTCCAAATGACTATACCGTCTGTGATGCTCATTGAATTACACAGTTATTACCCCAGAAAAGAGGAAGAGCATTATTTATAGACCACACTTTGTACGTGTTCTAATTAACATACCGTCGCTGAGAGGTGAATCAGCAGGTGGGCAGTCAGAAAATATTTTTAGGCTCGCCGAAAAACTGCTCCTGGAGATCTGCCAGTAGTTTCTTGATGAGCAATCTTTATTCCGCTCGCTGCCCGTGAAAAAGATCAGCGTCTTTGTAATGCACTCGCATGACTGTAATGGCCAGTTTATTATTAACACGCCTGCCGGACACGCAGACCTGTCTGCGGCCCATGCGTTCGACGACCACTCGAAAAGAGCCCGCACGAGTATTTTACAATCCTGGGCAAGTGCAGATTGTTCTTTCATCCACCAGTGAGTCGCAGCAAGCAGCTTACCTTGTGCACGAGTACACATCCCTACGTGCAGTGCCCTGAAGTCGAATAACTCGATGATATCGACCTGGGCAGAAATTTACCAGGCCCGTTTAACCCCCGTTTTGCAATCCTCTGTACTACACTAGCAAATTCGAAATTCTCGTGACGCAATACGAATATCAAACAAACTTGCGCTCTGTCTCTACTGACCTCGTCGTCGACGGCATTTAAAACTTGATATAACACCACGAGACATAATTTTACACACCTCCTTCGCATGTTACCACAAGTCAATTTGTTGTATCACTCTCAGTCCCATCGCGTCCCACACGTGTTCAAGGGAGCGAAGATCTGGTGATTCTGTTGATCAGTGTCTTGCACAACATGTTGAGTAAGGTGTCAAATTCGTAGACGGGCGTTTTCTGCTGGAAAAATACGCCTCTGACCTTTGTAAGAATGGCCGAAAAAAAAAGTTGCTTTGGAGCGCTTTTGGTGCAGAATTGGTACCAGGAGGTCATGTTACCCTCCACCGCTGACCTAAGTCAGTGAAATGGTGTATCTGAGCCATTCCAATGCATGCAATCAACACGATGAGGTTTGTCAAAGAGAAGACGAGACAGAATGGCGGAATGGAAATATCGTCATGACCGCACGCGCCAGTGCCTACACCGTTAATGATCTTGACAGATTTGTTAGTGTGTCTACAAGGACTGATCTGCTACTCTCGATCACGTAATACGGCAGAAGAACAGTGGCTCTGAAAAGGTGCTAACCGACAGGGACCGCCTTTCAATGATAATCAGTTTCACAGCCGACAGAATTATTGGTTTCAGTGAATTCATGCCCACCACATGCCGTTTACTTAGCGAACATTGTGAAGGGAAGGAACAGCACGCAATGAGCATCTGGAGTCGGGCACCTGCGCACAGTGGCACTTAAAACTGCACGTCTTCAACGCGCCAGACACAGATTTTAGACAGTAGTCGAGTGGAGACATGCAGTGTGGAACGATGAGTCCGGATTTTGGTTCTTTTCAGCTGAGGCAAGACATCTGGTCCACCGACAGCCGAAACGAGGTGACTAACCTCCAGCGTGTGGAGGAAGTGCTCGGAGCAAAGGTGTTTCTGTCGTGCTTTTGGGGGTGTTTTCGTGCCATGATTTGAGCGCATTCGTTCAGGTGACCGTGAACATAAACCAGCGTGTCTATCCATTGTTCTCGGAGACCAGCTGTTCCCCTTTCTTCTGTATCTTCATTATCATATGTTGTGGACTCTCCTGCTTTCCAAGATGACAACATCCGTGTTCCCAGGACTGAACCTACGTATTGCTGGTTTGACAAAAACTCAGGCACTGTACCGTACCCCGGCTGGCCCGCTTAATCGCACAGAAATTTATGAGGACTGGTTGGAAAAGCGGGTGATACAAAACACCCATGATTGTGGTGGATCTATGGGATTCTGTCGTCAACTGATGGCTTCAATTGGATGTGGCATACCACAAGAAGCTTGTGGACCCTCTCCCGCGCCCAGCTGAGGCCATTATCGAGACCGACGTTCGGAGAAATACGCCGACTTTCCTGCTGTTTTTGCACCGACCACGACAGCCATCCGCGTTACCTGTCGGTTGCTCCTACTGTGGCACTCACCGCACATCATCACCACTTATATTGTCTGCGATCTTTCGTGAATACGTGTACCACCACCAAAAAATAGAAAGGACTTTCACGATCATCACATACACATACCAGTCAGCTGACCCAACCACGGTAATCTTTCCCGCCAGCCACGATTTCCACCTGCCCCTTCAGTGCCTACCTTCAATACTTCCGCCATTACACCCCAGTATTTTTCCTTTGAATCAGCAGCTTCTGCACCGCTAGCAGCAACGCAACTACCGAGACGCAGAACCACTCCAGCAGCTTCACCTGCAACAGCACTGACACCATCCGCCACAGCATCTTTCATAAAAACGAGGTCGCTCTCTATAAGTAATCTCGTAGTCAACCAACTCTCCCACTTTCCCAGAAACAGCCTCCCCATCCCGCTCCATCCAGAAAATCCAAACACTCGGTATTCGTACAACTCGTATCCCAGAATAAAAGGTATCAGAAAACAAATCCGATGATAGTAAGTATATGGATTCCACGACTATCCTTTCTCAAAATGCTCCACCATCAACTATTCCTTTGCCCTGTTATGCCCAGACAACAAATTTCTAAGTCCTGAATCCTCAGCCTCTGAAATTAATAAAAATATCTACCCAGTCTAAACATCCCACTGCTAGGACCGAAGAAACTTTTCATAATCATAAAATCCACTAACACTGATTTCCAAAAAATCGTCTCACAAAAAATTCCACTCATACAATACTTGTTTTTGTCAGGTTGTGTACATAGATGCAGACATCTATGATGTCTTCGACCGCAGTATGGGTAACAGTGGCGAAGGAGACTCCTTTTAAGATGCAGCAACAGTTTGAATATTTTTATTTATTCACTATTTGACGTGAGTTCCAACAAGAACGCAATGTTATTTTACATTCTCTTGATGCATGAAATTATGTAAGAAACGTCCTGTTTCCAAAAATTTGAGAACTCTAGTGGGTTAGCGAAGTTCTCACGCTACGTTGCAAGTAATTGTCGAATTTATGAAACTCACATACGTCTACGTCTACATATATCCTCGACAAGACAACTTGAAGCATGTGACGAAGATTGCTTGAGATACAAATGTAGTCACCCTCCCCTCCTATCCAGTTCAGTTCGCAAATGGTGCGGGGTTATCTTTCGTATCCTCACGAATTTCTTTTAATTTTCCGTCCATGGTCAATTCGTGAAATTTGTATGGAAGAAAGTAATGCTCACCCCTCACTCTTCTTAGAATGTAGGATCTCTGGATTTCAACTTCAAAACCAGAATTAAGTTCTTCTTGCGTCGTCAGACACAGGAGCTTTACGAACATAAATCCGTGACTGTACTGAATTTTATAAACAGACAGTTAATCATAACCCAGATTCTTCAAAGAGTCGAATCGCCAAAGTGCAAAACAGCTTGAATAAAGAAAGCTTGTTTTTCATGCATCTCAATGCTTATGACGTCGTATTTCCTGGATTACTTTTCGTAGAATTATATAATTTGCTGATACACGTATGTATGCAGACACTGTCTGCAAAGTGTGTTGCGAGTACACGTAGTGACAAAGAAGTAATACATAAAAACATCATTAGAGATACTGAAGTTTTAGTGCACAGACAGTGAAAATGTAATGAGTGATAACTTTCCTTCCTTTCGTTGTTTTGTGATAGTGCCAACGAGAAAAAAATTCAGAAAAGTTTGAAATTATATGTAAAGTGTGTCGGAAGTCGCTAAGCGCTGTCAATCCCAAGTACTGGATGAATGTAGTCTGGGTAAGACGCGCGCCATGAGTTAAGCTCCCTCAAGACACAATACTTGACCTACTGTGTTAAGCCTTTAGTGTAAGGTTACGTCTCTTAATGAGTAGAATGTGACAATATTCCAGATTTTTAAATTCGGCCAATAGTTACACGTAATACTGAAAATGAAGTTTTTATTGCCCCTGAAAGCCATTAGATAGGCGACCTGCAACATGGAGCGAGTGACTGGCTGACCGTTAATACGTATCTGCGCCGATATGCACCACTCTTCCTGTCTTCCCTATCAATCCTACCTGTCAAGGATCACATACTGACGAGCAGTATCCAAGAGTCAGTTCAACGACGGTTCTCCTTCGTGGGAGAGTTACATTTCCTTATGATTCCTTCAAAGAATCTCGGTCTGAAATTTTCTTTCCTGCTACGGTCTTTGTTTTCAATGGTTCAATGTTTCGCTCATTTTGGAAACTTACTACAAGACATTTTAAGGTTGTTGTTGCTTCTAATTACTGGTAGCCGACTCTGTAGTAGGATAGCAATGAGCCTTTCCGCCTTTTTGCGTGCAATACGTTACATCGGTACGCTTGTGGAAGCGTGAACTACCCAATATGTTCCAAAAGGCCGCGCATGAA
This sequence comes from Schistocerca gregaria, assembly GCF_023897955.1. Taxonomy (NCBI): domain Eukaryota; kingdom Metazoa; phylum Arthropoda; class Insecta; order Orthoptera; family Acrididae; genus Schistocerca; species Schistocerca gregaria. Next base: position 2,619,507 of record NC_064920.1, on the reverse strand, counting down.
AACAGGATTCTTCCTGGGCTCATAACTCGGGTTAAGTTGGTAATAGGAAGCTACGGATAAGTGTTATGGACAGCCCTTCGGCTAGGAACCGTTTGTATATCCAACAGAAGGAACGTCTCGTGTCACTATCCTACAGTGTTGGGTCAAGCGAAGAATATCCCACTCTTCCTCCTGCTTAGGCAAATGGGATAAATTGGTTGGTTCTTTGTGCATCTGTTGCCGTCTACGGCAGGCCTTAAGGTGCTTTCGGAGGCACAATTAGTGCAGAGGCGTTTCCTCAGAAAACTAAAAAACTAGCGCTACGGATTCCAAGACGGCTATGCACGGCAAATGGCTGAACTTTTTATGATATATTTCCAAGATCCCGATCTTGAAATAACTCGAAAATTTTACTGAGATCTTTATCCGTTCCCGAGATACAGAGGTTCAAAGTTACCCTGCTTGTACACGTAAGGGGATGCACGTAAAATACGGTGTGAGACGAAAATATACAAGGGGTGTCCAGGAAGTGAGTTCCGAACGGTCGCGAAATGGAAACGACTATGAAAATCCGATAAAGCTTTGCACAGATGTGTTGGGCAGTGTCTTTAGTATGACCCTAGAGATAGCATCAAGTCGCTCTTCTCATTTGTGAGCTCACAGTGAGCGCGTTAAGTGGTCTAGAAAGTAGTGTCTCCCGCCAAGTCCGAGGGCCTGCTAAGAAATTTCGCCTGAAGCTATGCAGCCAATATTACATAACTGTCGTGCGGTTTCTTCTGAAAGAGAATTCTCAGTCGCATTCTGCAGGTGGAATGAAGATGCTCCTGCATCGTTTTCTTTCCGAAATCTTTGATTACCCGCAATACAGACCGTAATTTTCTCCCTATGAGTTTCATCTCTGCTGACGAGCTGTAGGCCAGCGCGAAGAATTGGCAGAAAGCACTGGCGACTGTCTTCTATTATGAGGGTATTGGAAAGCTGGTACAACGCTACGACAAATGTCTAAGTCAGAGAAGTAGCTGGAAGGTGTAGCTAACTGTTACAAATAAAACATTTCTGATTTTCACTGTGGTTTCCATTTCGCGATCAATCGGAGCTTACTTTCTGGAGAGCCCTCGTAATTTATAAAGTGACGTAGCTCGGAGAAATATGGAGTAAAGCGTACACGTTATCATCAGAAGGGTTCTGGGAATCCCATTTTGTAGCACTGAAGCACATACAAAATTTCTGTGCACGTAAAATCCGGTCTGTAATGTACCGTAAAATTAGTTTTGCGTTATTTCGATTTCACATAAATAAATTATCAAAATTTTTACCAAGCCATAAAGCTATCTTCATACGAGCGACATGCTCCGCTTTGCAGACATGAGAAGGGAAGAGGCGGAAAAATGCTCATATCGGAGCACAAAAACGACAATATGCTGAGTGAAATGTCGGATACAGGCTGCCTCATTCTACCTTACTACGCACCTTAAAAAATATGCCAAAAATTTTGCATGAGAACATATTCGCGCTTTTATGTGCTGAGTGAGAAGGAGACAGTAGAAGTGGGAAAGGGACGGAAAAGTAATAAATACTGGAAGATAGTAGACAGTAGCTGTGATCCACAAAGAGGGAAGGCGACAATTGCAGTGAGAGAGAGGGACCCAGCACCAGTGGAACATAGTTTACACTAGCAGAACACTGGTAGGAAAAGAGTGTAGGAGGTAGCGCCAGTGAGAGAAGAATAAAGAGAAAGAGAGAGTGGAAGTGGGTGAGAGCCGGTGACTATGAAATACTGACTCTATGACAATGAGAACGAGGAAGAGAGAGTGTCAGCGAGAGGAGAGCAGCAGTGGAAACGAATGAATGAGACAGTGGCAGCAGTAAGAGAGAGCAAGAGGGAGACAGCGACAGAGAGAGCAGACAGCAGTAACAGGACAGAACGGTGGAGACTGTGGCTGAGAGGCAGCAGATGGGTATGAGTGACTTCCAGCGATGTACTAGTGGGTGTGAGCGAGTTACAGTTAGGGAATTTGTGGGAATGAGATGTGATTTGCATGTTAAAAAGAGAGCGAATATGTTTTATCGCGACGAGGAAGGTAGAATGAGGAAGCTGCTACCTCGCTTCTGTCAGAGTCTTTTAAAAAGGAGCATATTCGCCTTTTTTGTCCACCGACAGGAGCGTTTTTACGTTGTTTCACTAATGCCTAGTGTAGATACATTCGAAAATGATAGAAATACGTAATCTGTCATCGCTTTCTTCACTACATGCGGGAAAGGTGCGTGTGATAAAAAAGAAATAAAAAGTAAGACTCTGTGCAAAAATAAGTGTTAATATGTAAAATGGAGCAAAAATTAACGTACTTACAAGGGCTAAAATCAAATAAAATTATTTTAAAATTGGGATATTGGTTGTTCTGCCACCCAACAAATTGATTTATCTATCAATACATCGGTGTAGAATCGATGATTGAAAGTTAACGAATCTAAAGATGATGCTGATGAAACAATATCTTGGATCAGATAACTAGGACCAGAATCACAAGAGTCGTAGCCCCACCGTTCTCGCCTCAAGCTGGCCAATCGGGGACGACCGACCGCCGTGCCACCTTCAGAGGAGGCGTCATCGAGATGCGAAATGGACGGGTATGGGGCCAGCACACCGGTCTCCCGATCGTTGTGGGTTTTATTCACCTTGCAGCTGATATTTCTCATTCAAGCAACTCGTCAATTGGCATTACGAAGCTAAGTCTAACCCGTTCCAGCCCTCTCACCAAGTGAAAATCACTGGCAGTACCGAGAAGTGAACGCAGGGAGGTGAACTCGGGGAAATGAACCGGGGTCCTCCGCACGGCAGTCAACTGCGCCGACACTCAGCTATGGAGGGAGGACACGAGACTCACAGACGAGGTATTGTCTAACAAAAAGCTTAACATTTGCTTGAAACAAGATATGTTGACCCACACAGTGTATGCAGAGCTACATTTTCCAATATAGAAGTTGCTGTGTTATTCCCTTATTTGTCATCGAGAAGCAAAACACGTGAAATTCCAAAGAGATGTTTAAAACACAACGGAATGGGATGGTATGATCACTTGACGAATGCTGCCATGTGGACACAATACGACACTTTCGTTCTGTCTGCAATGCTGTACTACTGCATTAAAAGTCACATGGATCACATTGTCCAGATCTATGTCTCGTGGAGTTCCATTCCACTGTGGTTTAATGACTCCACTGAAACTCCACATTTTCATTTTGATGACGAATAGAGGAAGGACATACAACGAAACAACAATTCTACTTTGGGAAATAAGACTCTGTAACTGCTGCATATTTTAACATGCCTTGTTTCAATCTAACATTTAGCTTTGTGATAAATAACACATCTATGACTGTTGTGAAACTGTTGGTCATAACTGTCTGCACACGGCAATGTTTCTCTAGTCTGTACATCAGTCAACCGTCACACATCGATTGTACATAATAGCAGAGTTTGACAGATAAGCGAGTTTTATGGCTGGTTGAACAGACACATGTCCGTATTCAAAAATCGTTTATATGCGGCTTTAGCTGGGCTATTTCCCTTGTGCATCAGAAAATCCGAGACCTGCAAATTGAGCAAATGCAGAAATTTATGTAAGAATTGTTTAACATGGGAAGTGCGCCTCTGTAGATAATTCTACTCATGTGATAAAGATACAGGAATTTAAAGAGATACAGGTAAAGCTGATGTGTTGTTGCGTCAGAAAAACGGTTCTACCTTTATATTTTAATAAAGTCACGAACGTGTCCCCTTGTTTTTGCCTTTGCAATATCATTAGTGGATTTTGGATTGTTTAGAGGGAGAGACCAAACAGCGAGCTCATCAGTCTCATCGGATTAGGGGAGGATGGGGAAGGAGGTCTCATCGGATTAGGGGAGGATGGGGAAGGAAGTCGGCCGTGCCCTTTCAAAGGAACCATCCCAGCATTTGCCTGGAGCGATTTGGGGACATCACGAAAAACCTATATCAGGATGGCCGGACGCGGGATTGAACCGTCGTCCTTATCATTAGTGGGACATTTATTTTACCGCGCATGTTTCCTGACTTCTTACTGCGTTAAGGTCAATGGCCATGTCACGGACTGCGCGACCCCTCCCGCCGGAGGTTCGGGTGCTCTCTTGAACGTGGGGTGTATGTGTTGTTCTGAGCATAAGTTAGTTTAAGTAGTGCGTAAGTCTAGGGACCAATGACTCAGCAGTTTGGTCCCTTAGAAATTCACACAGATTTGAGCGTTTTGAAAGTGAATGGCAGTGCTGAGGTAGGTATACTGGTCCCCGTCATATCTCCGAAGTTAAGCCCTGTCAGGCATGGCCATTACTTGGATTCGTGACCATCACAGTATGCCGCGAGATAATGACACTTTTCCCTTTGCCTTTATGGCAAAGGCGACACATGAATGGTGGCGTAAAATTCCTGATCAGCAGTCTTTGTCTTTGATCCAATTCCGAACCTCTCTGGAGTGTCTCGTGAAATGAGGGTATGCGACACCACTGATGGTGACCCGTACATCAGATGGGGACGTTAAGCTTGTTGGGACCCTTGATTCTCTTTGAAAGCCATAGGCTACGTGCTGGCATTCGATTTCATCCCGTCCCATCTCTCGTCTCCAACACAAACATGATACTACGAGGGCTGTCCAGAAAGTAAGTTACGATTGATCACAAAATGAAAATCACAGTGAAAATCAGAAATGTTTCATTTGCAACAGTTAGCTACACCTTTCAGCTGCTTCTCTACGTAGTCACCGTTCTGACTTAGACATTCGTCGTAGCGTTGTACCGACTATCCAATTCCCTCATCATATAAGGCAGCCGCCAGTGCTTTTTCTGCCAATTCTCTACGCTGGCCTAAAGCTCGTTGTCTGTGCCAAAATGTTGTCTTCATAGCCAGAGGTTCGTTTGAGCAGAGAAAAAAAACTCAGTGGGAGACAATTACTGGCTGTATTGTGGGTAACCAAACATTTCCAATTCAAACGATGCAGTAACATCCTCATTGCCCCTGCAGAATGAGGCTGAGAATTTCCTTGAAGAAGAAACCGCACGACAGTTATGTAATGTTGGTTGCATAGCTTCAGGGGAACATTTTCACCAGGCCCTCGTACTTGGCGGGAGACACTATTTTCTATAACATCTTTACGCGCTCACTAAGAGCTCAGAAATGAAAAGAGCGACATAATTCTACCTAGAGTCATAGTAGCGACACTGTCAACACATCTTTTCAAAGCTTTACCGGATTTTCATAGTCGTTCCATTTCGCGACCGATCGTAACTAACTTTCTGGACAGCCCTCGTACATTACACACACACATACACACACACACACACACACACACACACACACACACACACACACACACACACCATTTCAGTCATCTACATTTAACAGATACACTTTTATGTACACACACATACCTACTGCTCTCATAATTCATGAAGGAAACGTTCCTCTGGGCGTAGGGAACAGGATTTTTTTTTTTAATTAGGCTGCTGAACCTGCCCTTTGGGGTCTTTTACTATATTAAAGTCATGTACACTACAAAAAAGTGTGTCTTTGGCTAGAAGAAGGCAATTTATTGGTCTGTTGATTTCATGTTTCAACTAGCCCTTTCCCACTTACTTGTTTGACAGATACATTTGCATTCATATTCTCCTCCCCCTATCGTGGTCCATCAACTTTACCATCTTTGCCCTTTATTCCTCCCATATCTCTTTTCATACCATTCCCTTCCTTTGTCCATCTCCTCCTCATGCACATATCTGCTCATTTCATCCTCATTGCCCTCTCTCCCATCTCCTCGCCCTCTCTCCACACATCTCTTCATCCCCACATCGTGTTCATTTCCTCCTCTCCTTTCTCTGCCCATCTCCTCCTCTCATCCTCTCCGTCGATCTCCTCATGGTCCCTCCCTCTGAGCACCTCTCTTCCCCCTCACTCTCTGTCCATCTACTCCTCCTCCCCATCTCTCTCTGTCCATCAACTCTTCCCCCTTCTCTCTCTGTCCATCTCATCCTCCTCCATCTCCATGTCCATCTACTCCTTTCTTCATCCACTTCCTCACCCACTTCTCTCTTCTCAGCATGCCCAACTGCATGTCTAGCCCCTGTGAGGCATTTCAATACTATCCAGAAACCACACCTCTTCACCTCCCTTTATGCTTGTAACCTTCTCCCCATGCTCTATATTATCCTCCCTCTCTCTCTGTTCATTTCCTCTTCCAACCTCCTCCCCCATCTCTGTCCATCCATCTCCTCCTAACCCCCTTCTGCATCATCTTCCCCCCACCCTCTCCATCTATCTCCTTCCCACTCCCCACTCAGCCTAGCTCACCAATATGTGTGGCCTCTGCAGAATAGGTCGATGAAGCAGGCCAATACCACTCTGACAACACACCTGTTCTACAGGGTAGCCTTCAATTCAGGCACTTGAAAAAATTTTTTTTTGTTCCAAACATGTAGGCTGCCCTATCGATAAATCAGACAGATAACACTACAACACATCACACTTCTGATGTGAGACAGCGTGTATGTCAGGGGCTGGAAACTGTTTCTTGCCTTGACATGTGGGCTACCCTACTAAGCGGGCCAATACTACTCCCACACTATCCGCCAGTCATGCAGCGTCTGTACTATGTTCTTCGACCGCATCATGTTGCACTGTTCAGCTCTGAGTGCATAGAACAATAGTGTATCCCACCAAGTGTGAGGTATCAGCTGTCATTCAATTTCTTCATGCTGAGACATTCCGCCTGATTTCTATGCAATCCACGTACTGTAACTGACTTGAAACAAAGCAATGTTAGGGGCTTGAAGAAATAGGTTTTTGCCTATACCTCAACTCCTATTCGATCTGGGAGGTTGTAAACTCGTGCTGATACTCATGAGGCCTGCCGCTTCTGTGCCCTGTTTGGTTGAAGTCGATGCAGGGTTTGGGAGGAGATCCTGGGCATACACAAATAGACAAATACACTCTGCTTCATATATATAGACATCAGTTAATGGATTCAAACTTGTGAGCGCTGTGTTATACAAGGGCTGTTTCTTCGAGGTCCATTCCATCGCAATATGAAAACCAAAGATATTTTATTTGCAACGTCTAGTATAGTTTTCAGTTGCTTCTCTACATAGTTACCGTTTCTCGATTCACCTCATCCGTTGCTAACAAGATCATTGACTGACACTAGCTTCCTTCTCCGTGCATCTGTATCATGAACGTCCTGCTTGAAAGTTCCTGCACTATTGCCACAATTTACTATGACTCATGACAGTTACATGTATAGAAATCAGGCGGAATCCCTCAGCATGAAGAAATTGAATGACAGCACATATTCACACTTGATGGGGTACTCTATTGTTCTGTCCACTCATAGCTGGAATTTGCAACAAGATGCGATCGAAGAACATACTATAGACACTGCACAACACGTCTACACAGAGCTTTATCAGATTTTGGGTTTTCACTGTGGTTTTAATTTCACGACAGATTGGACCTCCAAAAAATGGTGAAGAGTGATGTATAAAACTTGGTGTAACAGTATATGTTTATGTAATTAATGAAATTGCATATAACGCACATCAAACATCACCTCGGTTCTGGAACCTGTAGAGAAAATTGGAATAGAGATCAACATAAACATCATTTCCACCCATTTTTTTGCTCACGAAAACCACACATTGCCTGTTGTACTACCACACAGCGAGACCTTCAGAGGTTGTGTTCCATATTGCTGTACACACCGGTACCTCTAATACACAGTACCACGTCCTTTTGCAATGATGCATGCCTGTATTCGTCGTGGCATATCATCCACAAGTTCATGAAGACACTGTTGGTCCAGATTGTCCCACTGCTCAACGGCGATTTGGCGTAAATCCCTCAGAATGGTTGGTGGGCGCAACATGTTGGCCACTGTAGTCGAGCGATGTCGTTATCCTGTAAGTCGTTCACCAGATATGCACGATGGGGGCGAAAATTCTTGTCCATGGAGACGAATGTCTTTCCAATAAGCTGCCGATATAGTTGCACTATCGGTCGGAGGATGGCATTCACGTATCGTACAGCCGTTACGGCCCCTTCCATGATCACCAGCGGCGTACGTCGGCCCCACATAATGCAACCCCAAAGCATCGTGCATTCGCTGGACAGTGTGTCTAAGGCGTTCAGCCTGACCAGGTTGCTTCTTCTTGAGTTATTGTATCTATAAGACCACAGACACCCCCATCACGCAACCCATTTTTTTCTTCTCCTCCCCTCGGAGCCTCATCATCCTATCTCTTCTTCTCTGCCGATGTTCTTCTCCAGCACCGTCTTCTCTTGCCAGCTCCACTGATGACGCTGTGTTCTTTTCCTATTTCCTTCTCTGTCGCCGATCTCTGGCATTTTGGTCGACGTGTACTCCGATCTCCAATTACCCTTCCCTTCCACTTTGAGCTTCCTCAGTTCAGTAACCCACTTGGCTCATGTCCTTCCTCTTGTCCTACTTGTTGTTCCCCATAGTCTTTTCGTCGTTCTGCCCACATTCGTACGGGTCACACGACTTGCACTTTTCAGTCCGACTCCTCCTAATATTATACTCCAGTATAGTTCTTCCCTTTTTCTTTGCATCCACGTTCTACAACCACTTTTCGGAGGTAGTATTATCCTCTGTACTTTTTTGTCCCTGATTTTTCTAGTTGTCCCGCACCATTTCTCTTTAATGTTACTGTCTCAACCGCACAGAGTGCCGCAATCCTCACCGCCGCCTTGTGGTTTATGATTTTTGCGTCTATAGTTACATCTCCTAGTTCGTAATCATTCATACTAGTCTTATTCAAACAGATGAATGTGTTTGAAACACCCTATGTAGGACATGTACGTTTGGGTTCCATTGTGGGTACTATTCGTTTATTGGTCCTTTTCCTTTATCACGGAAAAAATTTTTTTCTTTGTGGCCTTCTGTATCAAATACACCTCCGGGAGGAGGAGAACGCTCTTTCCTCCGTAACTGTGGCACAGGATTTCTGAATCTGTTAAATCACCATAACAGATGAATGAACACGGATATAAATATCATACCTCATTTTCCATATTTTTACTGAATGTTTCGTAGCTATGCATGGCGCTCACAGTCTCGCCACACTTAAGACCCACTCCCATATGGGAGGCGGAACTCAAACGGTGACCTCGGCTTTACGAGAAGGAACCAGTGTTGTTCCTAGGCAAGTAGAAGCCGCCTGTGGAGGTTCTCTGCACTTGTGCTGCGACAAAAATGATGCCTCTACACACTCAACGAGCAAGCCAGGTTCGTACAGAGCCACTCCTTTATTTTTCTTTATCAGACAATATGAGAGTAGCGGGTCTCTCACGTCGGCCCCACACAATGCCACCCCAAAACAGAAGGGAACCTCCACCTTAGTGCACTCGCTGGACAGTGTGTCTAAGGATTTCAGACTGACCGGGTTGCCCCCAAACACGTCTCCAATTCTGGTTGGAGGCATATGCGACACTCATCGGTGAAGAGAACGTGATGCCAATCCTGAGCGGTCCATTCTGCATGTTGTTGGGCCCATCTGTACCGCGCTGCATGGTGCCTTTGTTGCAAAAATGGACCTCGCCATGAACATCGGGAGTGAAGTTGCGCATCAAGCATCCTATTGCGTACAGTTTGAGTCGTAACACGAAGACCCGTGGCTTCTCAAACAGCATTATTCAACGTGGTGGCGTGGCTGTCAGGGTTCCTCCGAGCCATAATACGTAGGTAGCGGTCATCCACTGCAGTAGTAGCCCTTGGGCGACCTGAGCGAGGCGTGTCATCGACAGTTCCAGCCTCTCTGTACCTCCTCCATGTCCGAACAACATCGCTTTGGTTCACTCCGACACGCCTGACCTCTTCTCTTGTTGAGAGCCCTTCCTGCCACAAAGTAACAATGTGGAAGCCATCGAACTGCGGTATTGACCGTCCAGGCATGGTTGAACAACAGACAGCACGAGCCGTGTACCTCCTTCCTGGTGGATTGCCTGGAACTGATCGGCTGTCGGACCGCCTCCGACTAATAGGCGCTGCTCGTGCATGGTGGTTTACATCTTTGGGCGGGTTTAGTGACATCTCCAAACAGTCAAAGGTACTGTGTTTGTGATACAGTATCCATTTTGATTTGATTTATTGATCCATTACAGCTACAGCTGCACAATGTGCAAGAGACATTTGGATTTTTATGTTAATATTAACAATTTTACACATAATATACATTTGTACATAATAACACACTTTAATATATCAATTAATGATGAATACTTAAATAAATGTTGTTACATTGTATACAGAGAGATAATATACAAATGTTCTTTTGTATGAGACTACACTGAGTTAACATACAAAAATGTATCTTTCTATATATTCATTTACTGTGCAAAACCAGTGATCAACCAAGTACAACTTCAATTTAGATTTGAAGTGACCAAAGTTTTGTATGTCTTTAATGGTATCTGGTAAGGCATTGTATAGTTTGATTCTAGGATGGATAAGACTGTTTTGAAATAACTGTGTACTTTGCATTGGGACTTCGAACATGTACATCCAATTTTTGTCTTGTATCATAGCTGTGTAATGTGTGGTTTGATGAGTGGTCTTTTTGTGTGACAGTTTTGCTTTGAATCATTACATTTTCAAGTGTATATATATATATATATATATATATATATATATATATATATATATATATATGAGGCAGGATCATCCTTTTTTGAAACAATGGTCTACATGATTTGCGATTATCTATCCCTTCCATTATAGTTATAATTTTTTTAAATTTTTGAATGTTTTGATGGAATCTCCAGAATTTCCCCAGAACATAATTCCATACCAGAGGTGAGATTGTACGACTGTATAATATACATGCTGAAGAGTGATGTAGCTGCTACAATTTTTTAATGCACAAATGAAGAAGTATTTAAATTTTTGTTCATTTGCTCAATATGTGCTTTCCATTTCAAGTTGTCTTGTAGATGAAGTCCAACAAATTTGGTACAGGCTGTTTTGGTAATTGTCTGCCCATATAGCTCTAGATTGGTGATACCAAATTTTTTGCTTGTACTGTGTGTAGATCCATAGCTACGGTGTTTCCAGTTTTTATTATTAAGTCATGTTATCAAAGTAACATGTAAGCGGCTTCCCTCACGTTTTTTACAAGAGTTTCGTCTGAGTTTCCTCTAAATACAACGCTCGTATCATCAGCAAATTGAAATATTTTACTGCTGCCATTGCGTATGTTTAGGTCAGAACAGGACCCATTACTGATCCTTGTGGCACACCATATTTAACAGTCAGTAGCTTGGAATTATATTTCCTAATGACATTATCCCTTTCGTGATATTTCCACGTATTGTTCCCTGCTCTTAGATAAAAGTTGAATCAGTTGTTAGCTGTTCCCCTAATGCCAAGATTTTCTAGCTTGTTTAGCAATTTGCATGATTTATGCTGTCAAATGTCTTTGACAAATCTAAAAATATGTCAATCGTAAGTTTTTTGCTGTCTAATGCTGTCAGCGCCTCTAATAGAAACTAGTGAACTGCTGATTCAGTTGAATGGTTTGCACTAAATCGATGTTCAGATTGTGACAGAATGCCATTATCCACAATCAAAGTCTATCTTCAGGAGTTCTGGGAACTGGGGTGTTCCAAAAAAAATTTTAATGTGTGTAGTTGCAGATGTATGATTGTGCTGGTAAGATTATTACGCTCATACAAAAGAAGCAGAATACTGATGAATTGTATTTATGTATGCACAAGATGTGAGTCCACGTCATTTAATTTTATATGTTATGCATTATGAGAACAATAAGTTCCCACTACGCCTGCCACAGCATAATGGAATGAATACAGGTACTCAGTCGCGTTTATGCAAAGTGGGATTACATAAGTGAACAGTTCATAATCTTTTATACAATATTTGTTAGGGTATACAGGCATGTTGCTTCACGAGCAAAGCTATTTGCACAGCCACACATGAACAGCATGTCACCTCAGTCTTGATTTAAATTTTCATCTGTTTATTGTTATATCAATCCCACATGTGTGCAACAGGCTACCAGAGGGTAAGATCAGTCATCAGACAAAAGGTTTATACTGTATTTTTAACACAAGTTTGGTATATAATACAGATTATCTAGATTCTATTTTGAAATATTAATTGGCGAATATATTTAAAAACAACTTATTTTATAAACCATTTAAAACATAATCAGAAATGATGATGCTCATGCTGATGTTGCCATGATATAAACCTGGTGCTGACGGTGCATGAAAATCTTCTTCATGTTGAAGATGGGACACCTCATAAAAATGTAAGTCCAATTCCATGCTCCCTAAAGACTTGTGAGGGGTAGCCCAAGTTCTTGTTTGTCCTAATGAGAACAAATGGCTTCGAAAGTCTGAAGAAGTAAAATCGGAGGTGACCCCCAAGAACGTGAGACTTGAAACGTGTGCTTTCAAAATGGCAGATGCACTGAGGAAGGCTCTTTGCATTCACTGTTTACTAATTCGCACAGATCGTCAACATGGCGGTCGTCGACATCATTTCTGAACAAAACCGTTCAAGACTTCCCAGCCACATCCAGAAGTTTTGGCCAAATGCTCCTCGGGTATTGTAGGATGGCAAATGGTTCCCATGCAGCACAGTTTTAATTATCACTTCGAAAAAAGAAATAATGTGACACTTCCTGGTAGATTAAAACTGTGTGCCAGACCAAGACTCGAACTCGGGACCTTTGCATTTCGCGACCAAGTTCTCTACCAACTGAGCTACCCAAGCACGACTCACGAAGTTTCATATCAGCGCACACTCCACTGCAGAGTGAAAATCTCATTCTGGAAACATCCCCCAGGCTGTGGCTAAGCCATGTCTCCGCAATATCCAATCTTTCAGGAGAGCTAGTTCTGCAAGGTTCGCAGGAGAGCTTCTGTAAAGTTTGGAAGGTAGAAGAAGATATACTGGCAGAAGCAAAGCTGTGACGACGAGGCGTGAGTCGTGTTTGGGTAGCTCAGTTGGTGGAGCACTTGCCCGCTAAAGGCAAAGGTCCCGAGTTCGAGTCTCGGTCGGGCACACTGTTTTAATCTGTTAGGAAGTTTCATATCAGCGCACAATCCGCTGCAGAGTGAAAATCTCATTCAAGAAATAATGTCATGTAAATAACATTTCATTTGTACGCAGGTAAAATGTCTGCAGCCATGGTATCCATTGAGAGGCCAGTGGCGTAGTAGTGTGGCACGCCATTAGAGGAACAACAACATAGCGCCCACCACTGACAAAGAGCGGTACATTGTTTTCTATAGCAGCGGAAATGTTCTGACATAATCAAGGCAGTATAGATGTCTTCTTCAGCGGTGTGGATTGGCCTTGACCTAAACTGCTGCAATATTTCCACAGCTGCCGAAAACTAAGTATCACACGATACTGCACTTTAAACAATGGTGTGCAGTGTTTTGTTCCAGCTCCCTGTAGTGGCGTGCTGCGGTACTGTGGCGCCACGCGGTACTGTGTGCCACGACTACAAGACAGGCACCTCCACACCAACCAAACAGTAATTATATAACTTTATCTTTGTATTGACCAACTGGGATACATAAAACTTCACTTTCTCTCCTTTCTTTCTTTCCTATTTTCCAGGACTGCGTCCTCTTCTCATGTTCTCTTTTCCCCGCTGCGCGGACAGGCCGCGCGGTTAGAGGCGCCATGTCTCTGGTTGCACAGCCCCTCCCGCCAGAGGTTCGAGTCCTCCCTCGGGCATGGATGTGTGTCTTGTTCTTACCATAAGTTACGTTAAGTTAGTTTAATTCGTGTGTAAGTCTAGGGACCGATGACCTCAGCAGTTTGGTCCCTTAGAAATTCACATATTTTGAATATATCTCTTTTCCTTTCTTCTATCAGTGTTCACGATTTCTTATTTCTTCTGCCTTGAAGACATTCTAAAAATGGCTCTGAGCACTATGGGACTTAACATCTGTGGTCATCAGTCCCCCAGAACTTAAGAATTACTTAAACCTAACTAACCCAAGGACATCACACACGTCCATGCCAGAGGCAGGATTCGAACCTGCGACTGTAGCAGTCGCCCGGTTCCAGACTGAGCTCCTGAACCGCTAGACCACCGCGGCCGGCCGAAGACATTCTAAATTTAGTTTTCTATTCATTAAAAACCTCTATTTTTGTTATTTCAGGTTTGTTGGCGCTGTTTGTTTCTAGTTCTTTACTTATTTGTGTAATCCATGCTATTCTCTTTTTCCATACTATTCTCTTTTTAGAGAAATACAGGAATATTTTTTTCATCAGCTTGTTTTCATTTATTTGGTAGAGGAGTCCAAAAAAATTAATCTTCACTTTGGCATTACTTCTCATATTTTCTCTGTATGTAATTTTCTCTATATTATTGATTTGTCATATTAAATTGTTGTTTCTTATGATGTAAAAAAATACAGTGAGTGTGAAACCCTGGTCTGATGGACAAGATGGGCTAATGGTCCTAATCAGATCAGCTTGAATAAATAAATAAATAAATAAATAAAAATAAAATAAATCTCCTCACTACATCTCATTTTCGATTCATCTCTAGTTTTTATTTTATTATTTTTTTTTAAATTATCTGTCGTCCAAGTACCTCTATTCTGTCCAGCTTATATACACTCCTGGAAATTGAAATAAGAACACCGTGAATTCATTGTCCCAGGAAGGGGAAACTTTATTGACACATTCCTGGGGTCAGATACGTCACATGATCACACTGACAGAACCACAGGCACACAGACACAGGCAACAGAGCATGCACAATGTCGGCACTAGTATATCCACCTTTCGCAGCAATGCAGTCTGCTGTTCTCCCATGGAGACGATCGTACAAATGCTAGATGTAGTCCTGTGGAACGGCTTGCCATGCCATTTCCACCTGGCGCCTCAGTTGGACCAGCGTTCATGCTGGACGTGCAGACCGCGTGAGACGACGCTTCATCCAGTCCCAAACATGCTCAATGGGGGACAGATCCGGAGATCTTGCTGGCCATGGTAGCTGACTTACACCTTCTAGAGCACGTTGGGTGGCACGGGATACATGCGGATGTGCATTGTCCTGTTGGAACAGCAAGTTCCCTTGCCGGTCTATGAATGGTAGAACGATGGGTTCGATGACGGTTTGGATGTACCGTGCACTATTCAGTGTCCCCTCGACGATCACCAGAGGTGTACGGCCAGTGTAGGAGATCGCTCCCCATACCATGATGCCGGGTGTTGGCACTGTGTGCCTCGGTCGTATGCAGTCCTGATTGTGGCGCTCACCTGCACGGCGCCAAACACGCATACGACCATAATTGGCACCAAGGCAGAAGCGACTCTCATCGCTGAAAACGACACGTCTCCATTCGTCCCTCCATTCACGCCTGTCGCGACACCACTGGAGGCGGGCTGCACGATGTTGGGGCGTGAGCGGAAGACGGCCTAACGGTGTGCGGGACCGTAGCCCAGCTTCATGAAGACGGTTGCGAATGGTCCTCGCCGATACCCCAGGAGCAACAGTGTCCCCCATTTGCTGGGAAGTGGCGGTGCGGTCCCCTACGGCACTGTGTAGGATCCTACGGTCTTGGCGTGCATCCGTGCGTCGCTGCGGTCCGGTCCCAGGTCGACGGGCACGTGCACCTTCCCCCGACCACTGGCGACAACATCGATGTACCGTGGAGACCTCATGCCCCACGTGTTGAGCAATTCGGCGGTACGTCCACCCGGCCTCCCGCATGCCCACTATACGCCCTCGCTCAAAGTCCGTCAACTGCACATACGGTTCACGTCCACGCTGTCGCGGCATGCTACCAGTGTTAAAGACTGCGATGGAGCTCCGTATGCCACGGCAAACTGGCTGACACTGACGGCGGCGGTGCACAAATGCTGCGCAGCTAGCGCCATTCGACGGCCAACACCGCGGTTCCTGGTGTGTCCGCTGTGCCGTGCGTGTGATCATTGCTTGTACAGCCCTCTCGCAGTGTCCGGAGCAAGTATGGTGGGTCTGACACACCGGTGTCAATGTGTTCTTTTTTCCATTTCCAGGAGTGTAGTTCACCATTAAGCATCCACATGCGTATAAACATTCATGTCTTGTCACTATTGTACAGAGATTTAGTTTCGATTTTCTAGATATGCGTTTCCTACTAAAGCTATTTTTTTCATATCGTATGTTGTTTCCATTTTATTAACTTTCATATATATTGCAGATTTTTTTAGTCCATTCTGTTTTATACTTTCTCCAATATGTTTAAATTTACAAATTCGCTCCTTTTTGGCTACTTGCGTTTCTCTGTATTTTGGACCTCTTTAAGATCCTCTAAAAACAGAACCTTTATAGAATCACTTTGTTGTCGATCTGTCCGTCCATCTGTCCGTCTGTTGAGACCCTTTTTACTCATAAAGAGGTAAAGGTATCAGGTTGAAATATATATCACAGACTAATTTCTACGGCCCCTTGGTGGTTTAACAAAAGTTAAGCTTCTGAGTCAATGCAATCAAAAGATACGATTTATTTGTCACATATTTTCATACTCGCAAACCGGCAAATCAGAACCTATAGGCGACACGTCCAAGTACGTAATTAAGTTTGTACGCAGCCCTCAGGGCGCGGGTCCTGCTCGCGCTTGTCCAGTTTTTTTACGTTTGTACTGAATTTTGTTTTTCAGCTGAAATCTTGACATAAGTTCTATTCGCTATTTCTTTCTGGAAGATTTTTTTTGAGTAAATGTTTCTTTGAAATCTTTTGAAAGTATTGCATAATTAACTGCAAAAGCTTCAGTTTTTTTGATGAGATACTTAAAATTCTATGATTTCTCCGAGTATACGGTCGAGGAGAATCATCGCCACTTAACAACGTCCGGTGGACAGTCGGCAGGAAGCTCGTGACTAAGTAGCCACTAGGTTTAGTATTCCGTGTCACTGAACCACAGAACGGCAAAGTTTCGTCCTTCCACTCTGCTCCACGGCGGTGTTTTGATTGCCGATGCCTACTTCTGAAATTCCTTACGATGTGTGTTTATCATAATTTCTTACTGAATGGTACGCAGGTCCACTGAAAACGTTACAGCTGCATTCTGGCAACTTCCGGGTCGCAACAAGCGGTCTGGTCTGCGAAATGGGAACGCCATCGGCCGGCCGTGATCGGAAGTGGCGGAGTCGGTCGCCGTCTTGGCGAACGAGGGGAGACTAGGGGGAAGAGAGAGGATGAATGGGGTAGGAGTGGAGAGCGGCTAGGGGCTGCGTTCGATACTGCTGAGCCTCAGCTCTCGAAATTAAAGACCCGCGAGCCGGGTCAACAAGCTCTCTGCTGTCCTCCCCCCCCTCCACCGGCCGGCGGCTGCAGATGAGGGTGACAAAGCGCGCACCGCCTCCGTATCTCCCAACCGACGAAAAGGGTGAACCGGTCGAACCGAACCCACCTTCTCCAGACAATTGTTCTAGGAAGCATTTCAAGTCCCACGAAAATGTAGGACACTATGCAGACCTTCCAGATACCAACTTCAGGAATGGAATGCAGTGGGTTATAAAAACTGTACGGGTCTCGGCGCATTCAACAATCAATCACCATGCCACCAGTCACTGTCCATCCTCTCACTTGCGTTGTTTAGGCTTCCAACGGTTCTCCTTCTTTTTCTTGTGCCTGCATCGGCACAGGGCTGGCAAGGTTATTTTAAACGGTGGCCAGATCCCCTTCCTGTCACAAACCAGTTACAGCCCGAGACGGAATATGAGCAACCCAACTGTTTACGTGTAGTGTTATTTGTATGAAAGTGAGCGCAAGTTTTCTAAATGTTTGTGAATCGTGTAATTGAGGCGAGACTCGGGTACCTGCCTGGTGTAACAGGCTGTGGAAAACCTCCTAAAACCGCATCCAGGCTGGCCAACATATCAACTCTCGTCGTTAGTACGCCAGTTGGAATCGATCTTGCGCCAGTACACCTCCCCACCCTGAAAAAACCACTTTAACAGGCATGGCTATCAGGTTTTCAATTGTTATGAGCTAATTTCGATATTTAAAATCACCTCTCAATTTTTTCCATTTGGGACCTCTTCTCGCTTACTACCTACTCACCTAGCGTAAGACCACAATTAATTGGACTCCACGTACCAAACCAACCTCACGGGAAACAAATGAAAGCCACATCAGTTTAGATTTATTGCCAAGTAGTCAACAGATGATCCTACAGTGTAAATCAACACTGGGAAGGTAGCCAATGTAAAATTGGAAGAAAATAACACATGTCGCAAGACTGGCCATAAGTGTCTAATCTCTTGGGTGTTTTGTAGATTTTGCTACATGATTATTTTTGCATCCAGTTAAGTTCACTGTGCTGACAGTGTATGGTGCTCCACACATTATCGGATTGTCCTTGTGAAAATTCACTCATTACCTGACAGAAGCTATATGATGTGACTGTACGATCATGCCCATCTCAGTGAACAATACGTCTGTCCCCTTGGGCAGTAGTCGCTTACAGTCGTTGAGACCCTGCACAGTATTGAGTATGCTGCTCTTGGACCCACAGATCTCATATTCATATCATATGCCTAGATTCAGACCAATGTGAGCAGCTGAAATAGGACAAATTGCACTCTCAGCTATTTTTTGTATACAGAGAATTATTAAAGTTTTTATTACAAACTGACACACCTTCAATGAGACTGTAGAAAGTTAACAGCCTGAACAGACTTTGATGGAGCCTGGTAGGTCGCTAAAAGCATGACGTATTTTTATAGTTCTTAGCTTGTAGAAACGGCATCTTGGGCGTTGGAAGCAATTGGCGGCGACCCCCTCCCTCAGTAAATACTGCTGGACAGGCCCACAGCCGTACAGGCCTCGTCAAGACAGGTCTCCAATAGAACAATGCTCCTATACCTGCACTGGCACCAGGCTGGGGGCGATGGACTGAAGGGACGCATTTACACATTGGAGTTATAAACTGGGCAAGGTCTGCAGAGCCACACGTAATAAAAATTTCTGTGTTCACCGATACTGCAAATAGGCCTGTGACCCACTTCCATTGGCTGCCTCGGTTGTGTAAGAAATTCCTGTGTCTGAGAAACGCTTACAAATAGAATCTTTATAACACCTCATAGTTAGCACTAACAAGCTCCATGGCACAGGCGACTTAGATAAAGATCTTTAAGGTTGTATCTGTTGAGTTGCTGCCATGGGAAACGAAGCGACTTCAGAGAAAAAATTCTTCCCCCTCCATGAAAACTTAAAAAAACTAGTAACTGGCAGTGTCTTTATTTTTCCAGAGACACAGATTTCTTAACTCTAGTTTAGACTGGGGAGCCTGTACTGACAGTATGAGTTCACGCGTCTCGGACTACTCGTTTGCCGAGGGCACAATTATTCGTTTTTGGTTTAACAGTCTCTGCAAGTTACATCGCTGCACAAAGCAAACAGAGAAACATACTGCAGCTCTGGCCTTATCAGAGTTGTTGTTGTTGTGGTCTTCAGTCCTGAGACTGGTTTGATGCAGCTCTCCATGCTACTCTATCCTGTGCAAGCATCTTCATCTCCCAGTACCCACTACAACCTACATCCTTCTGAATCTGCGTAGTGTAGTCATCTCTTGGTCTCCCTCTACGATTTTTACCCTCCACGCTGCCCTCCAATACTAAATTGGTGATCCCTTGATGCCTCAGAACATGTCCTACCAACCGATCCCTTCTTCTGGTCACGTTGTGCCACAAACTTCTCTTCTCCCCAATCCTGTTCAATACTTCTTCATTAGTTATGTGATCTATCCATCTAATCTTCAGCATTCTTCTGTAGCACCACATTTCGAAAGCTTCTATTGTCTTCTTGTCCAAACTATTTAGCGTCCATGTTTCACTTCCATACATGGCTACACTCCATACAAATACTTTCAGAAATGACTTCCTGACACTTAAATCTATACTCGATGTTAACAAATTTCTCTTCTTCAGAAACGCTTTCCTTGCCATTGCCAGTCTACATTTTATATCCTCTCTACTTCGACAATCATTAGTTATTTTACTCCCCAAATAGCGAAACTCCTTTACTACTTTAAGTGTCTCATTTCCTAATCTAATGCCCTCAACATCACTCGACTTAATTCGACTACATTCCATTATCCTAGTTTTGCTTTTGTTAATGTGTATCATATATCCTCCTTTCAAGACACTATCCACTGCGTTCAACTGCTCTTCCAAGTCTTTTGCTGTCTCTGACAGAATTACAATGTCATCGGCGAACCTCAAAGTTTTTATTTCTTCTCCATGGATTTTAATACCTACTCCGAACTTTTCTTCTGTTTCCTTCACTGCTTGCTCAATATACAGATTGAATAACATCGGGGAGAGACTACAATCCTGTCTCACTCCCTTCCCAACCACTGCTTCCCTTTCATGTCCCTCGACTCTTATAACTGCCATCTGGTTTCTGTACAAATTGTAAATAACCTTTCGCTCCCTGTATTTTACCCCTGCCACCTTCAGAATTTGAAAGAGAGTATTCCAGTCAACATTGTCAAAAGCTTACTCTAAGTCTACAAATGCTAGAAATGTAGGTTTGCCCTTCCTTAATCTAGCTTCTAAGATAAGTCGTAGGGTCAGTATTGCCTCACGTGTTCCAACATTTCCACGGAATCCAAACTGATCTTCCCCGAGGTCGGATTCTACTAGTTTTTCCATTCGTCCGTAAAAAATTCGCGTTAGTATTTTGCAGGTGTGACTTATTAAACTGATAGTCATCTGTCAACACCTGCTTTCTTTGGGATTGGAATTATTATATTCTTCTTGAAGTCTGAGGGTATTTCGCCTGTCTCATACATCTTGATCACCAGATGGTAGAGTTTTGTCAGGACTGGCTCTCCCAATGCCCTCAGTAGTTGCAATGGGATGTTGTCTACTCCGGGGGCCTTGTTTCGACTCAGGTCTTTCAGTGTTCTGTCAAACTCTTCACGCAGTATCGTATCTCCCATTTCATCTTCATCTACATCCTCTTCCATTTCCATAATATTGTCCTCAAGTACATCGCCCTTGCATAGACCCTCTATATACTCCTTCCACGCCGGCCGCGGTGTTCTAGCGGTTCTAGGCGCTCAGTTCGGAACCGCACGACTGCTACGGTCGCAGGTTTGAATCCTGCCTCGGGCATGGATGTGTGTTATGTCCTTACGTTAGTTAGGTTTACGTAGTTCTAAGTTCTAGGGGACTGATGACCACAGATGTTAAGTCCCATAGTGCTCAGAGTCATTTGAACCATTTTTTACTCCTTCCACCTTTCTGCTTTCCCTTCTTTGCTTAGAACTGGGTTTCCTTCTGAGCTCTTGAAGTTCATGTAAGTGGTTCTCTTAACTCCAAAGGTCTCTTTAATTTTCCTGTAGGCAGTATCTATCTTACCTCTAGAGAGATAAGCCTCTACATCCTTACATTTGTCCTCTAGCCATCCCTGCTTAGCCATATTGCACTTCCTGTCGATCCCATTTTTGAGACGTCTGTATTCCTTTTTGCCTGTTTCATTTACTGCATTTTTATATTTTCTCCTTTCATCAATTAAATTCAATATTTCTTCTGTTACCCAAGGATTTCAGCTAGCCCTCGTCTTTTTACCTACTTGATCCTCTGCTGCCTTCACTATTTCATCCCTCAAAGCTACCCATTCTTCTTCTACTGTATTTCTTTCCCCCATTCCTGTCAATTGCTCCCTTATGCTCTCCCTGAAACTCTGTACAACCTCTGGTTCTTTCAGTTTATCCAGGTCCCATCTCCTTAAATTTTCACCTTTTTGCAGTTTCTTCAGTTTCAATCTACAGGTCATAACCAATAGATTGTGGTCATAGTCCACATCTGCCCCTGGAAATGTCTTACAACTTAAAGCCTGGTTCCTAAATCTCTGTCTTACCATTATATAATCTATCTGAAACCTGTCCGTATCTCCAGGCTTCGTCCATGTATACAGCCTTCTTTTATGATTCTTGAACCAAGTGTTACCTATTATTAAGTTGTGCTCTGTGCAAAATTCTACCAGGCGGCTTCCTCTTTCATTTCTTTGCCCCAGTCCATATCCACCTACTATGTTTCCTTCTCTCCCTTTTCCTACTACCGAATTCCAGACACCCATGACTATTAAATTTTCGTCTCCCTTCACTATCTGATAAATTTCTTTGATTTGATCATAAATTTCATCAATTTCTTCGTCATCTGCAGAGCTAGTTGGCAAATAAACTTGTACTACTCTAGTAGATGTGGGCTTCGTATCTATCTTGGCCACAATAATGCGTTCAGTATGCTGTTTGTAGTAGCTTACCCGCATTCCTATTTTCCTATTCATTATTAAACCTACTCCTGCATTACCCCTATTTGATTTTGTGTTTATAACCCTGTAGTCACCTGACTAGAAGTCTTGTTCCTCCTGCCACCGAACTTCACTAATTCCCACTATATCTAACTTTAACCCATTCATTTCCCTTCTTAAATTCTCTAACCTACCTGCCCGATTAAGGGATCTGACATTCCACACTCCGATCCGTAGAATGCCAGTTTTCTTTCTCCTGATAACGACATCCTCTTGAGTAGTACCCGCCCGGAGACTCGAATGGGGGACTATTTTACCTCCGGAATATTTTACCCAAGAGGACGCCATCATCATTTAATTATACAGTAAAGCTGCATGCCCTCGGGAAAAATTACGGCCGTAGTTTCCCCTTGCTTTCAGTCGTTCGCAGTACCAGCACAGCAAGGCCGTTTTGGTTAATGTTACAAGGCCAGATCACTCAATCATCCAGACTGTTGCCCCTGCAACTAATGAAAAGGCTGCTGCTCCTCTTCAGGAACCACGCGTTTGTCTGGCCTCTCAACAGATACCCCTCCGTTGTGGTTGAACCTACGGTACGGTTATCTCTGTCGCTGAGGCACGCAAGCCTTCCCACCAACGGCAAGGTCCATGGTTCATGGGGGGAGGCTTATCAGAGTATACAGATCATAATCGCCACTTGCTCTCAGTTGCACCTATATGGAGAAACTTCTGTAGGTTATCAGTCAAAGTCTGCTCAGCGTCAGATCAATTCAGATTGCGTTATCCAAGTTTTTAGGCCAGAGTACTTGACTCACTTCTGCCACGCAGGATCCTGGTCCACTGCGGTTTTAAACCAACACTTAGTTGTTTACAGTGTACAATAAAAACTTGTTTAGCATAATTTATGTCTGTATTTGTTTTGGGAAAATAAATGTTGTTAGTAAACTAAATCGTTCATACATTCTCAATCATTTTTATACAGTCCAAATAGTGTTTATTTTCACAGCTATATCGCTGTACTATAAACCCATGTCACAATGGGCGATAACGCAGCCACTTCGAATACCGACACATGCTGGTAAATCTTTATTCTTCTTAGACGAATTAATACATCATATCCTTACAAACAAACAACATTCAAATGCGACTATGAATTGGAAGCCCAGTCTGCAATGTTCCCTTCATAGACAGACTATATATGACATTATGCCTACCGGCTTTATGCAGGTGCTCACGATTTCCATACCAAAGCATATGGTATAAGTGAATGCTGATTGACGTTTGTGGCATGCTGCCTTCACGGTGCTGCAGTTTTAATGGGCAACAGTGTATTTGGCTTGTGAGCGCTGTAACCACATAAAATTTAACATTTCCTCTCCATTAGGCCTGCGTTGTACAGAAACGAGAACTCATCAAAAGTATTGAGACAGCTATTAGTGGACATTAAAATGGGGCGTGTCTACCCCTCGGCTTTATGGCGGCTTGAACACTTTCAGTGAGGTGCATCAATGTCTGTACAGCTGGTCTCCCCTTCTTGCTCAAGAGCCGAACTCAGAGGAGGTAGTAATGTTGCATTCTGGGGTTTGGACTGCTGTCGACGCTCTGATTCATCCCGATGATGTTCAATGTGTTCAGGTCGGGAGTCTGGGCACACCAGTTCAATTCTTGGCCACAAATCACTACCTCACAGATTTTGTCTATGACAGGGCTTTGTCACAGTGATGTGAACAATCATCGTCTTCCAACTGCCCCTAAACTGTAAACAGCAGACAATGCTCCAATGTCCGCTCATGTCCTTCAGCATTTAGCGTCTTCTTAGGTGCAATAAAGGGACCGTACCCTAACCTACAGAAACACTATCTTCTCCGTCACTCGCTATTGTAACTACGCTTCATGACAGGCAACTTATCCAGGTATTCACCAATCTCAGACACTTCTACCCGACTGCCAGAGGCAGCAGAGTGATTCATCAGTCCAAATCACTCGTTTTCACTCACCCACTGTCCAATGGCGTCGCTCTTTACACTACCTAAAGTGCGGTTCACCTTTCATTAGAAACGTGTGTGGCTCATGTGGAACTGATCGACTATTGTACCCGGTTCTTCTTATCTCCTTGTTTCTTCGCGTATTCACTTCAGAATCCCATCACCAATTCTCCCTTTGGGCTGGTTTGGAAGGGCTCAAATACACGCGACGGGTGTATCACTCGAGTGGCTACCATGACCACCCCGCCCTCTTCTATACTGGCAATACAAAACTCTCCGCGTACTTTTACACTGGCGAATTCGCCTCTAGTGACATCTATTGGTCGCTTATGTACAAGAAAGACCGGCGCGTAGAGCTGCAGCAAACCCTTCTTCGTACTGAAGACCACAACAACGGGATCTAAAGCTCAAGATTGGCATGAGAGTACCACTCGTTATCAAACAGCTGTCACGTCATCCTCCGCCAGTGACGTCATTGGGAGCTGTCTCCAGGGAGACTGATCAACACGCCACTCCTTCCAGGAAGCTGGAGCTGCTTATGCGAGTAGACGGTAAACTATCACCATGAGTGCAGCCCATTACGATTTTCCAGCCAAGGGAAAATACCTGACAGTATCGGAAATGAGAGCCAGGTCCGTTGCACTGCAGTCCCTTGAACATCCATCACGCCTGAAGTCATGATGGCGCCCTTCCAACATCTTAGAATGGAACTAGCCTATCGTACAAAATTTGAGACGGAACTACTACGAGTGCTGTTCATTTCAAGGTTTCAGTAGTCATTAACGGAGGAAGTCTGTAAATAAATGTCTCTGATGTTAGTTCTTTTTATATACGGTTACCTCTTTAGTCCCAGGGAACAGATAGACAGCAAGAAACAGCAATACACAAGTGATACCTGAGAGAGGGTAACAGATTTGAAAGCTTTGTAAAAGCTGTCCTTATCCGTAGTAGAAGTAAGTAAATAAATAATATATGAACAGTCGGTACATCCGACTGCTACGTTCACTTCCCGGTACAGCCTCGTGATACCAACTGAGAAGCCACTTGAACGAGAAGCGACTCCAAAATTTGGAAAGCTCTCAACAGCTTGGGGGGGGGGGGGGGGGGGAGGAGTGGCGTATTATTGGCTTGCAGATGACGGCACCCTATGACAGACGATGACGTGGCGGTCAGTATTGCATCGTCCTGAGAGTCTTATTGCGGGATCACTTTGTTTCATAGTGATAAACTAATATCTGTTTAGATTACAATTTCATTTGTTCAATAGTATTACAATCCTCTATTCTTCTCCCGCTGGCACTCATGAGCAAAGAGACGTAATGGTTCTCTCTCTCTCTCTCTCTCTCTCTCTCTCTCTCTCTCTATCTCTCTCTCTCTCCCCTTCTCCGCTCTCCCTACTTTTCTTAAACTACACGAAGTGCAAATGAATAAATACTTGCCCGATCTTGTATCTGTAGCGCGACGAAACTATTGATGTCACAACATCAAACTAATTTCACCACTACAGTTTCTTCGAAGATACAACAACTTATTTCAGCGCTACCGACTTTTTAACTGACTGTAACTTGCACATAAAACTGAGTGTCTGTAATCTCGAAGAGCTTTTGTAGCATCTAATTGACTTCTGTTAGGCGCCAGGTGCCACATCTGTGAACAGTTTATTCTTTACAATAGGGAAGGCGCGTATAACCGAATTACATAGCATATCTGAATAATTACTGTATTTATAGAATTCTTTAACTTTTCACCGATCAGTAATCTAAACTAATCCACTTTGTTTCCAGGCACTATGGTTTATTACTATAATTTGTATAACGTCTCCAAATTTGGACATTGTAAACTGCGTGATTTTTCTAACTTATTGGTAAAATGTCTAAAATGTAGAGCAATTGTTTTTCATCACACACATTGTCTGAACAATAACCCTGACAACTGCAAATATAGATAACAATATATAGATAATAACAGAAAAGAAGCGGTCGTAATCGCTGCTACTTCTTCTGCCTATATTCCTTTAGTTTTCGCTGTTCTTGGAGAAAGAGTCATTTACGTTGAGGAGGTGTCTATGTTGTAACTGTTAATACGTGTATGAAATGTTAGCCTTGTTATTATTGAAAGTAACCTACCGATTCCTCATGTCAATGATTTAAATATTTAAAAAGTTTCTACCAGTTTATAGCTGCCGCGCCGCCAGGAAACAGAAAATCGAGGGTGTGCAACAATTAGCCACCATTACGCGGCAGTTCCAAATGTCACAAAATGTTTCATGTCTTTTTCATTAGCAGCAACCACAAAGCAGTTTAAAGCAGTCATTTACTAATAGCTTGCACAGCAAAGAGTTTATTTTATTACAGTGTCAGTATTTACAATATTTTAGATCCAAGTTAGATACAACAGCTTTGGTCTTAACTATTAACGAAAGAATCTTAATATACCGGGTGATCAAAAAGTCAGTATAAATTTGAAAACTTAAGAAAACACGGAATAATGTAGATAGAGGGGTAAAAATTGACACACATGCTTGAAATGACATGGGGTTTTATTAGAACAAAAAAACCAAAGAATTGATAGACGCTTGAAAGATCTCTTGCGCGCGTCGTTTGGTGATGATCGTGTGCTCAGCCGACACTTTCGTCATGCTTGGCCTCCCAGGTCCCCAGACCTCAGTCCGTGCGATTATTGGCTTTGGGGTTACCTGAAGTCGCAAGTGTATCGTGATCGACCGACATCACTAGGGATGCTGAAAGACAACATTCGATGCCAATGCCTCACCATAACCCCGGACATGCTTAACAGTGCTGTTCACAACATTATTCCTCGACTGCAGCTATTGTTAAGGAATGATGGTGGACATATTGAGCATTTCCTGTAAAGAACATCATCTTTGCTTTGTCTTACTTTGTTATGCTAATTATTACTGTTCTGATCAGATGAAGCGCCATCTGTCGGACTTTTTTTGAACGTTTGTATTTTTTTGGTTCTAATAAAACCCCATGTCATTCCAAGCATGTGTGTCAATTTGTACCTCTCTATCTACATTATTCCGTGATTTATTCAGTTTTCAAATTTATGCTGGGCCAAACTTTCAGGAAACATTGCTCACACACAAAGAAAGAAAATACGTTAAGTGGACTTGTGTCCGGAAACGCTTACTTTCCATGTTAGAGCTCATTTTATTACTTCTCTTCAAATCACATTAATCATGGAATGGGAACACACAGCAACAGAACGTACCAGCGTGACTTCAAACACTTTGTTACAGTAAATGTTCAAAATGTCCTCCGTTAGCGAGGATACATGCATCCACCCTCCGTCGCATGGAATCCCTGATGGGCTGATGCAGCCCTGGAGAACGGCGTATTGTATCACAGCCGTCCACAATACGAGCACGAAGTCTCTATATTTAGTACCGGCGTTGCGTAGACAAGAGCTTTCAAATGCCCCCATAAATGAAAGTCAAGAGGGTTGAGGTCAGGAAAGCGTGGTGGCCATGGAATTGGTCCGCCTCTACCAATCTATCGGTCACCGAATCTGTTGTTGAGAAGCGTGCGACCACTTCGACTGAAATGTGCAGGAGCTCCATCGTGCATGAACCACATGTTGTGTCGTACTTCTAAAGGCACATGTTCTAGCAGCACAGGTACAGTATCCCGTATGAAATCATGATAACGTGCTCCATTGAGCGTACATACTGACGAAACTAAAATGAGCTCTAACATGGAAATTAAGCATTCCGGGCACATGTCCACATAATATGTTTTCTTTATTTGCGTGTGAGGAATGTTTCCTGAAATTTTGGCTGTACCTTTTTGTAACACCCTGTATATATACGTGGTGAGTTACCTAACGTTACCGCTGGATATATGTCATAAACCACATCAAATACTGACGAATCGATTCCACAGACCGAACGTGAGGAGAGGGGTTAGTGTAATTGGTTAATACAAACCATAAAAAATGCACGGAAGTATGTTTTTTAACACAAACCTACGTTTTTTTTTTAAATGGAACCCTGTTTGTTTTGTTAGCACATCTGAACATATAAACAAATACACTAGGCCCTCTGTGGAATCGATTCGTCAGTATTTGATGTGGTTTACTAAATATATCCAGCGGTAATGTTAGGTGACTCACCCTGTATACCGTTTAGGCGCCTTGTATGATAAAAGTAGTGAACCCACCAACAAAAAGTAAATGCAAAGCCAATGTTTTTTTCTTTGCGAATTTTTATAGCACTGTCTTGCTACGAAAGTCTGACCCCTATTATATGCAAGTTTGCGTAATTTATACGCTGTCTTGGTGTCGGAATATCTATTAACGGACGCATAAGTAAAAATAAAATGAAATCTTTTATCAGCTATTTGTACCAATTGTGCTGGTTGCGTGAAAAGCACAAACTACACTCATTGGAGCTGCCAGAAGACAGCGTCAAAAGTCAACTGAAAATCATAAACGTTCACACCACTGGTAGGTATCTAAATGATTACGGTTGCAATCCCCTGCGACAGGTTGAGAGGCCATCACAGTGCACTAGTGCTGTTACCAGGCCTGGTAAGCTATACAGGGTGCTCCGGTAAGAGCGTGCAAAAATGTAACAGGGCATGGAGGATGCTCCACTGGAAAATTTGAGGTAGGGAACCTGCAGTCGGAGAAGCCAGTTTAAGGAGATACGGATGTAAACTTGTCTACCTCTGTGTCTAACATTACTGTTTCCCACCTTATTTAAAACTAACACGCGTACAACGTCACACGTTTGACGAATGCGGGAGTCTGGTTCATTGGTAACATGGCGACCATGACACATCCGATTTTGAAAAGGACGTGCTGGAACGTGTTGCAACGAATCTCATTACAAGTACTCGTCGCAATACACGTGAAATGGGAGCTGCACATACTGGAATGTGGCGAGTGCTCCAGGAACAACAACTACACCCATATCACCCACAAGAAGGCCACGCAATGTTTGTGACTGATTTTGCCTCAAGGGTCGCATTGTCTCAGTGGTTGTCCAACAATGGATTGATCGACCATATTGCCTCCAAATCGTGCTGTTTACTGACGAGGCTTCATTTGATCGTGATGGTATTTCGAACAGCAGCAATAGCCATGTGAGGGATGAGGAAAGCACTCACTCTGTAACAGAGTTACACCGTCAAGTACGTTTTGCTGTGAATATCTTGGCCGGCATTGTGGGCGACAGCCTCAGGGTGCCATATCTTCTTCTACCTGACCGTCTGAAAGGCCACCTGCACTTGAGGTTCGTGCAGAGAGTTCTGCCTGCGTTGTTGGAGAACGAACCCTCGGCTGTTCGTGAGAAGATGTGGATACAACGTGACGGTGCACCGCCTCACTTCAGTGTGGATGTCCGCAACCGTCTCGATGCTGTATTTCCCGGTCACTGGATTGGAAGGGGAGGTCCTACACAACAGCCTGCAGGTGACTTGACCTGAAACCCCTTGATTATTTCCTATGGGTATATTTAAAGTACCTCGAGTACAAGACCCCAGTGGATACGGACATGGCATTAGTTGCCGGAATTGTAGCTGCTTGTGATGTGATTCGACACATACCAGGGATGTTTGTATGGGTGCGTTAGAATCTTGTTCAGCAACGTAATGCTTGCATTGAGGTTGATGGTCGGCAGTTTCAGCATATTTTGCAAGACACAGTCTAAATGGTACTTTCATTGTGTCAATGACGGTATTTTCAGTAGCTAAATAAAAAATTACACAGTAGTAATGTGATTTCATTCCTATTATCTTCTTAAGCAGGCTTCCTTGACCCCAGGTTCCCTACCTCAAATTGTTCAGTGGAGCATCCTTTGTCCCCTGTTAAATTTTTTTACGCCCTTACAGAAACACCCTGTGTAAGGGACGTAAGCAGCGTCAGATGTTAAGTACTGCTAAAGACACAAAGACTGGGTGAGAGATCTTCATCAGTATCTGAAAAAGTTTGAAACGGGGCTCATTGGAGACCCCCATTTGGCGGGCTGGTCGAATCGAGCAATATCTACGTTTCTAGAGCGTTTGGATGTGACAGTGGCCCGATGTTGGACAGCATTGGAACATGAGGGCAGGCACTCTCTTCGTCAAAGTTCTGGAAGGTTGATGTTTTGAGGGAGTGGACCGAACAGCGAGGCCATCCGTTCCACCAGATTATGGAAGGATGAGGAAGCAAGTTGGCTGTGCTCTTTCAAAGGAACGATCCTGCCTGAAGCAATTTGGTGAAATCAAGGAAAGCCTGAATCAGGATGGCAGGACGCGGGTTTGAACCATCTTCCTCCTGAATGCCAGTCCAGTGTGCTAACCACCGCTCCACCCTGCTCGGTAAAGGTTCCGGTCTGACCACCACAACCGACAATTGGCGTATCGTGCACTCGGCACATCACGACGCATTCAGCCATCCGAGGAGTAACTGATATCCTGCAACATTCTGTCATCCCGCACCATTGGTCGAACACTAGCAAGCAGGGATTTCCCGTCCCACGCGTACACTGCCAGTGGTAACACAATACAGGCATTCGTGTTTGGAGAGGTGCAGTAACGGAGAAGCATGAACTGCCGACGAGGGTAAGACATTGTATTCAGCGGTAAATCGCGATTTGCACGACCCTTGACGACCATCGTTCGTCTGCATGACGGCAATTTGAGTAGAGGTATCGTTCTTCCAAGTTTTCAGCAATCATAATTGTGTTACTCCTGACGTCATAGTGTAACTTTAGGTCACGGTTGGTAGTGATTCAGGGACATCCGGCGTCCTCAGTCAGTGGTCTTCGTACGGACCCCGGGACACGTCGGAATTCCGGGAAATTAATTTAAGCAGAGAGCCTAGTCAAAGAGACTACTCGTAAACCGGGTCTGGAGATCGGCAAACCGGAATATGATCATCGATCAGTATTACGGCGCAAAGTTTTTGGGCTCTGGAATACAGAATGACGCTCCCTGACTTTGCCGAATAAGTTACATGTGGTAAATTTGCCGAATACGTTACATATGATAAAGCAGACGAAGAATGTGTGGAGGCCCTCAATGCGAGTCTCTCGCAAGGACTCGATTATTTTTTGCCAACTCCATATTGGCCATACTTGGGCTGACTCACAGTCACCTCCTACGTCGCGAGGACCTACCGCAGTGCCGCTGTGGTTTGCAATTGACAGTGTTTTACTCTTGACAGTGGTTCGTGCTTGACATTGGTCTACATCTTGTTGGACTGTCCAAATCTAGCCGCCTGAGGTGGACTGGTATTAGGTGACAATGTTTCAGCGGCTGATCTAGTTGAAAAGTTTTATTCGAGAGGGAGGTTTTTATCACTCAGTTTAAGTGTGGGCGTCTGGTCTTTTCTCCAAGGCCTCCATCCTTTCTGCATTTTAACTCTTCCTCGCTCCCTCCAGTGCTGTTTGTTCGACTAGATGTTCGTCTTTTCACCGTCTGTGTTTCTCTTGCCTTGTGCTTTTAGGCTAGACATTTCAGTGTGTTGCAGATTAGCTCACTCATGCTTTTTGATTCTTACGACCAGTCAGTACATGTCATCTGCTATATTGTTTTAACACCTTAATTCATGTTTTCAATTTGGCTTGCTTCTTTCGTTACACACTTATATTACGGATTTCAGGCAATAGGATTCTTTTGGGATTCGATTTTAATCAGAGAACTGTGTGACTAAGGGAAAATGGACTAATGACAATGCAGTTTAGTCCTTTTACTCTACAAATCAGTCAACCAAACAACCAATATCATGTGTCCTCACTTGTTACCTCTCAAGAGACAATATCGTTGTGCCATGTTTCAACAGGATAATGCTCATACATACACGGTGCTTGTGTCCCCGGACTGTGTGCGTCATGTTGATTGATTCCTGTGTCCTGCAAGATCCCCAGGTTAATAGCTGACAGAACATGTGTGGCACCTCCTGCAATGTCCTGCGGTTGGCAGGAAAGAGATAACGATCGAGTTGGAACACACTTAATTTAACTAAAACGCGTTGTTGGCGTGCAATAATTTCCAGGCGAAATAACAACAAGAAACACAACAATTCTTGTGGTGGCAAAAGTCAGATAAGAGTACAAGACAATAAGAAAAAATAATAACCAAAACACTACGTTACACAATTACAAAGTGGCGTTACGCCCAACAAGATACAACTTTCTGCTGAAGTCTACGGCAAGTGTCTAATGGGCTAGAGCCGGCGTAGGTATTGGCCGGAGCTGTCCTAGCTGTCTGACTCTGCTGGCGTTCTATTAACACCGATTCTGCGGACTGCAGCACTAAGTGCTATTAGCTTCTCACGAAGTAGTGCCGTGTTTATGTGGAAGGTCTGTTAACGTTTACATCCACTAGCGATGTTCTGATATGAGCTCTTGAACGGAGGTCGACAGCCCACTTTGCTTGCATGTTGTGCGGGTCCTCTAACATATAAGGGGCAGCTACGACCCCTACTCGGACGTCAAACATGTCCTAGTGCCAGGATCCTGGGTACAAGGACCAGTTACAACAGTTGTGGGTCAGCTTGCCTCAGAAGAGCATGCACCGAGTTTATGACCCAATCAGCGTCATGCATCCAGGTCACAGGGTGCAGCGTCATGGTAGTAAGCCAGTTCATACTACCAAGTTCTTCGCGTGTTGTTGTCTTCAGTCCTGAGACTGGTTTGATGAAGCTCTCCATGCTACTCTATCCTGTGCAGCTTCATCTCCCAGTACTTATACTGCAACCTACAACCTTCTGAATCTGCTTAGTGTATTTATCTCTTGGCCTCCCTCTACGATTTTTACTCACCACGCTGCCCTCCAATGCTCAATTTGTGATCCCTTGATGCCTCAGAACATGTCCTACCAACCGGTCCCTTCTTCTTATCAAGTTGTGCAACAAACTCCTCTTCTCCCCAATTCTGTTCAATACCTCCTCATTAGTTATGTGATCTACCCACCTAATCTTCAACATTGTTCTGTAGCACCACATTTCGAAAGCTTCTATTCTCTTCTTGTGCAAACTATTTATCGCCCATGTTTCACTTCCATACATGGCTATACTCCATACAAATACTTTCAGAAACGACTTCCTGACACTTAAATCTATACTCGATGTTAACAAATTTCTCTTCTTCAGAAACGCTTCCCTTGCCATTGCCAGTCTACATTTTATATCCTCTCTACTTCGACCATCATCAGTTATTTTGATCCCAAATAGCAAAATTCCTTTACTAGTTTAAGTGTCTGAATTCCTAATCTAATTCCCTCAGCATCACCCGACTTCATTCGACTACATTCCATTATCCTCGTTGTGCTTTTGTTTATGTTTATCTTATATCCTCCTTTCAAGGCACTGTCCATTCCGTTGAACTGCTCTTCCACGTCGTTTGCTGTCTCTGACAGAATTACAATGTCATCGGCGAACCTCAACGTTTTTATTTCTTCTCCATGGACTTTAATACCTACTTCGAATTTTTCTTTTGTTTCCTTTACTGCTTGCTCAATATACAGATTGAATAACATCGGGGAGAGGCTACAACCCTGTCTCACTCCTTTCCCAATCACTGCTTCCCTTTCATGCCCCTCGACTCTTATGACTGCCATCTGGTTTCTGTACAAATTGTAAATAGCCTTTCGCTCCCTGTATTTTACCCCTGCCACCTTTAGAATTTGAAAGAGAGTATTTCAGTCAACATTGTCAATAGCTTTCTCTAAGTCTACAAATGCTAGAAATGTAGGTTTGCCTTTCCTTAATCTATTTTCTAAGATAAGTCGGAGGGTCAGTATTGCCTCACGTGTTCCTATATTTCTGCGGAATCCAAACTGATCTTCACCGAGGTCGGTTTCTACCAGTTTTTCCATTCGTCTGTAAAGAATTCGCTTTAGTATTATTAAACTGATAGTTCGGTAATTTTCACATCTGTCAACACCTGCTTTCTTTGGGATTGGAATTATTACATTCTTCTTGAAGTCTGAGGGTATATTGCCTGTTTCGTACATCTTGCTCACCAGATGATAGAGTTTTGTCAGGACTGGCTCTCCCAAGGCCGTCAGTAGTTCCAATGGAATGTTGTCTACTCCCGGGGCCTTGTTTCGACTCAGGTCTTTCAGTGCTCTGTCAAACTCTTCACGCAATATCGTATCTCCCATTTCATCTTCATCTACATCCTCTTCCATTTCCATAATATTGTCCTCAAGTACATCGCCCTTCTATAGTTCTTCGTAAACATGACTCTATTTTGTCCTGACTGAAATAACATAATACACCTACTCAACTCGTGAAATTTGATTCCGTTTCCCTGTTCTTCTAGGTGCTACAGTTTTAATATCATGCAATAGGTAAACAGGGAGGGGGGAAGGGGAGGTTGAGTCCGAACAGAAAGGATGGACGGCGCATCAAATCATATTAAACTTACATCATTTCACAGAACACTTCATTTAAATGAACTCTTGGGTTTTCGACGGAATAACTGACAAGTTACATCTACACTTAAGTGGTTTGCAGAAGGTGTAAAACTCCAGATTCAGAAAATAATTCCGACGTTCCACTGTGGAAAAAAATGAACACCTAAATCTTTCCGAGTAAGTTCAGGTTTCTCTTATTCTGTCGGAATGGTCATTCTTCCGTGTGTAAGTGGGAGGCAACAAAATAAATTGGAATTCGGAGGAGAAAGTTGTTGATCGAAATATCGTGAAAAGATTTCGCAGAAACGTTGAACAGCTTCGGTTGAATCGTTGTCATCACAACTCGCTTATCATATCCGTGAAACTCTCTCCCTTCTTTCGCAATAACACAATGCGAGTGGTCTTACTTACACTTTTTCGAAGTCTCTTGTCAGTCATATCTGGTAAGTATCCCATGTCATATAGCAGCTGCAAGTGATCTGCCAAGAAATCAGTCTTTGGTTCACCATCTGTACATTTTCTAAATGATCGTTCAAATTTAAGTTGCTCCTCACTGTTGTATTTAGTTGTACATACAACTTCTAAATCATTACCATTCAGCATGTAATAGAAATTTAACGTATTTCTCCTAGTAGTCATGTACTTACTGCTTCATAATGTTCAGGATCAGTTGGTACTTTCCACACCATTCTGTATCTTACCTAAACCATTTTGTTTTTCGTTTTGATTTTCTGTCGATTGTACTAGGCCGCGGGTTCCCAGCCGGTGGTAAGTGGGAACATTTGAGGCGCTGAACCTCGTTCAGCACGCCCTTGCACGTCTACCGATGACGCTCATGTGAGGAACGTCAATGAAACTGTGCATGCCGGTCGGACTGTCCGAGAGACTGCAGAAGAATGTAACATTTCAGTTGGATCATGTCATGAAATCCTGACACACCATCTTGGAATGCATCGCGTTGCCGCCAAATTCGTCCCACTGCTCATGAGTCAAGGCCAGAAAGATATCCGCCTCGCAATCTCTGAAGAGCTTTTGCATCGCGCAAATGAGAACGAATCGTTACTCAAGAGAATCATGGCTGCTGATGACACGTGGTTCTGAGGTTATGATGCTGAGACTAATTTCAGTCTTCATAATAGGTCGGGAAAGGCTCCCCTGGACAAAAACCAAAAGCTCGCCAGGTCAGGTCAAATGTCAAAGCCATGCTGATACTTTACTTTGACTTTGAAGGATTAGTTCATCATGAATTCGTGCCACAGGGACAACTGCTGAACGATGGTACTATCGGGACGTTTGTGACGTCTGCGCGGAATGTGAGAAAGAAGAACAGCCTGAAATGTGGCGAGACAATTTGCGGCTCTTGCATCACGATAATGCAACCGCACATTCATCCCTGTTGGTGCTTGACTATTACACAAAACACGAAATCACTGTGCTCCTTCATCCTTCGTACTCTCCAGATCTGGCCATGGTGGATGTTTTTGTTTTGTTTACAAAGTTGAACACGCCGTTGAAAGGACGAAGATTTGCAACGATAAACAAAACAAAATTCACAGGTGGCCCAGCAAGACGCATACAAAGACTGCTTCCGGGAGTGGAAACGGCGTTAGGAGCGGTGTATCAGTTGTGGAGGAGAGTATTTCGAAGGAAACCACGCACAATAAGTAAAAGGTAAGCGCAGAAAAAAATTTGTGGACAAGGTTTCGGTATTTTCTGAACGGACTTCGTATACTTTGTAAGCTACCTGATGGCGTGTAGCGTGGTTTACTTCTGCTAGTTCCGCCATTTTCCCATCTTTGGACATTCGCGAATGTGCGGAGAACGGATTGAGCTGTAATTTCTCTGGTTTTACCGTCAGTAATTGACAGGTACGTGACAGGATGTATGTACGGACTTCAGGAAATAAGGTACACCCGGCGCCGCATGCCAAGAGCATTGAGCACAAGAGTGACACATTGTCGGTAGAAAGTACACTGTCCGGGTCTCCTGCAGACGCAGTTCTGCCGCGATGCGGATAACAGCTGCGTCGCAACGTGCGCGTGAAATGACGCGGCAGCTGGACGTAAACTATAGAGGTAAAGTGCGCGGGACATTAAGATTCTTGCGGAAAGACATCTAAACTGACACGGATTCATTGTGAACTTCTGCCTGTATATGGACCGCCTCCAGGCTTGGAGACACGTTTGACCAAGGCCGCCCGACAGTGGCTGATTTTGATCGGTAAGTCCAAGTCTTGCACCGTGCAGTTTTCATCATTTCGGCAAGTTAAAGAACATCTGGGAATAACAGAGATTGTTCAGGGATGAAGGACGCTCACACAGGAATTCCTGTATGACTCCGTAACCAAGGAGCGGACTTTTATCGTCGCATAATGAAACTATTAAAGAGACTTGTTCACTATACTGAAAATAGTTTCATGTATCAGTTTCACTCCGAAGAGTGGTTCAGCGTTCTACAAAAGTCACTTACCCTGCCACGATAGTGTGTAACTCACTTTCTGAAGTCCCCCCAACACACGTCAGCTGACTCTTCTTGGTACAAAATGCATTACACTCTTCTGTCTGTGATACTGATATTTATTCTCCTACTAGTTTCATTCTTAAACCTTCTTCAATGGCAGAAAACTTATCGCAGATTTATCACATGTCATACATGATTTGACATACGTTACTTGTGCAAAACATGTATGACATGTTACAGATCTCTGATAAGTTTGCTGCTGTTGAAGAACGTTTAAGACTGAAACCAGTAGCAAAATAAACCTCAGTATCACAGTCAAATGGCTCTGAGCACTATGGGACTTAACATCTGAGGTCATCAGTCTCCTAGACTTAGAACTACTTAAACCTAACTAACCTAAAGACATCACGCACATCCATGCCCGAGGCAGGATTCGAACCTGCGACCGTAGCAGCAGCGCGGTTCGGAACTGAAGCGCCTAGAGCCGCTCGGCTACAGTGGCCGGCGACCATTTCTGCAATACTTTCTCGCTTGCTGAAGCGTCCAGTGACGAAACTCGCCGTTCATTTACATCTATTCCCCGGAAGCCGCCTTTGGCGAAACGCACTTATGTTCTTTGGATCTTCTGTACTTCCTTTGTCAATTCTGTCTGCTAATAGTCGCAGATTGATGAGCAATACTCAACTATCGGTCGAACGAGGGTTTTATGAGCTATCCCCTTTTTGGGTGGACAGCACTGCCTGAGGATTGTTCCAATGAATTTGAGTCTGCACTCTGCGTTTTCTATGGTCAGTTTTATGTGGTCGTTTCACTTTAAATAACTCCATACATATGCTTCCAGATATTTAATCGATTGACAGTTTCTAGTAGCTGTTCGGCACTCGTACAATCATACAATAACGGGTCGTTCCACCTATTTGTACGTTGTACTTAACACTTGTTTGAACAAGATTAGTTCGCACACATTACCACTCACTGTGGCAGAACGATCGCAGTCAAGTTACTCCGTATTATAGGCGGTTGTTACCTTTTGATCTTGTGCGTATGAAAATGAAATCTGACGTACCACTATAGAATGGAAAAAGGGAAGATCCTATGAAGGTGTTACTTTCCAGAAACAGACACCGCCCTACGTCGTTTGTCTTGTTGATCGGCTACCGTTTACCCCGGAGTGTTGGGAGGGTTGCTATTGTTTACTTTCTGGTCTGGCGCGCGTGCGAGCTTGTGTGCGTGCGTGCGCGCGCGCGTGTGTGTGTGTGTGTGTCGACCTCGGCTAACGCCATCTGCCAGCGCAAACTGACGCCTCACTGCGTTGTACGAACTGTGAAGTCCTAAGCTTAGCTTGTCAAAGCGTGCCGCTTCCTAATTGAAGTAAACGAGACCGGCTGTAAAGTTTATTGAGTCCTGTCCCGAAAACTGCTGCCGCCCCTGAGAAACGTGCAGCACTCGAAGCTACACAGCACAGCACTATGTGCGTCCACCGAGAAACTTGTGGAGGGGCCGATGACGTCGCTGTTTGGTTACTTCCCCCAAATCAACCAACCAACCAAACTTGTGTGCTATAAGACTTATTTGGTCAACATGAAACGCTATTCATTTCGATAGAAAACAATCCTTCTTTATGGTTGCATTACCAGACAGGCTGAGATGCAAAAGTCACGTGATGTGAGCACAAAAGTATGAAAATATTTCCGGAAACTAATATCAGCCCTCAGAGAAATGACCTCATAGACTAGGCTTCTGGCCAAGGCCTCAGACCACACATCAGGCGAGACCATACATTTAAAAAAGCATATCAAATTCTGGCAACCGACAATGACAATGTCTACCAACGTTTTTTTTCTGTCCTTTTCAACTGCACATTTTTCTCCCATCCTATGACCGGAGCTCTTATACTCACCACATCAGTTATATCGATGTCTGTTAGCTCTAAATGAGCTATATTGGCGAAGAAATTCTTAAAAAATCGACGGTCCACCTGTATAACTCGCTACTACAACATCCGCCAATCCCACTATTCTCGTATTTTCTACTCCACGACTGGTCGATGATATGGAACAACGTCCACAACAAGGTGCCTCCATCAATTATACGCTCCATCTGGTGCGTTACAGAAGATGCTCCACGAAGGAGGGAAGATACATGATGCCAAGT
This sequence comes from Schistocerca gregaria, assembly GCF_023897955.1. Lineage (NCBI taxonomy): Eukaryota > Metazoa > Arthropoda > Insecta > Orthoptera > Acrididae > Schistocerca > Schistocerca gregaria. The sequence continues at coordinate 2,580,242 of NC_064920.1, read as the reverse complement.
ACACTTTGGATCAGTCTCGCGTTATCGGGTTGATATCAATGCAGGATTCGATGCAGACAGCATATCATCACATTGAACTGACCAAAGAAGAAACTCGGGGTCATATGGTTGAACTATTGTACTTTCCAAAGCCAAATTGGCAATATTTTCCTAAACCATATCAGCTGCGTTTGGTTGACCAGCCACTCCGGATATTATTTTCCTATAATTACCAATATCAGCTTCTTCTACACATCTCTTACATAACACTGGAATATCATTAAGCAACCCCAGTACAACTATCAAGACACCTTCTAGAAGAATTTATGTATTAGAAGGTAAAATTGTCAAAGTTGTTACACAGCGTCATGTTTGTCCTGTTTCTTCTTCACGATCGACGATTCAACCTCTGCTGGGACCTTTTGTTCACAGTTAGCTGCACAATGTCCAAGACCATTGTTGCGCCCACTCATAAAAGTGAGTTTTCCCAGCATATGCTGACGAAGCGACGTTCCCGGGTAAAATACTAGATATGACTGGTCTAGCTGCATTATGCCTACGATCGAGTTATTTTAAATATTAAGGACAATTTTATGAACAATATGACACTGTTAGGAGTTAAGTAATGCACCACTGAAGCCCTGTTATTGTCTTCTCTATGTGCACGACACAACTGTTGTAAGGCCACACAGTATATAACAGCTTCACATATTTCACGATTCCTTAAACGAGATTCATCTTCACATTGGAGCTAGAGAGTGAGAGTGATATCGGTCTCCTGTTCCTAGATGTGTTGGTGTATAGATGATGTAACAGTACTCTAGCACACAGAGTGTATATGAAACCTAGAAACAGAAATAGGTATTAAGATGCCCCTTCGCACTACAAACAGCCCAGAAGCTAGCAGTGCTCAGCACTCTGTCTTCGCATACTTTACACGTCAGAGACAGTAATAGATTGGATTCTAAGACGAATTTCTGAAAGAAGACTGTTACGGTGTAAAGTCAAGCGCCGGTATGGCAGTCGGGAACGACAGAGAAGAGATCACTGTGAGAAGACGCCAACCAATCGCACGCTAACCGACACCTCTCCAGGACAACAAAGCGACAGCAGCGGCCCCTAGGTGAAGAATATATAAGCGCCGTTCCCGACTGGTCGCGGCACCTCCCATATCCTTAAACATGGCAAACCGCCGTCCGCCGTCTCTTCCTACCGTCCCATCAGCCTTACCTCGGTCTTCAGCAAGGTCCTGGAATCTATCGTCACCCGACGCATCCACCAGCATCTCTGCTAGCACCGCCTCCTTCCTATTACTCAGTGTGGCTTTCGGCCGTCCTTCTCTTCCGACGACCTTCTCCTTAACCGCACTCATCTCCTTTCCGACCAGCTTAATTCCCATCGCTCCGCTATCTTCCTCTCCCAGGACCTCGAACGAGCTTATGACCTCGTATGGCATTCCGGTCTCCTCTTCAAGCTCCAAACCTTCGCCCTTCCCATTAACTACGTCCGTCTGATCGGCTCCTTACTCTCCCACCGTCCTTCCTACGTCACCATCCACAACACGGACTCCTACACCTTTTTTCCCTCCGCCGGTGTGCCCCAAGGCTCCGTCCTCTCCCCCCTTCTGTACCTTTTGTATACGGCGGACATGCCGCCGCCGTCACCCCCCGTCCACCTTCTTTAGTTTGCCGATGACACTGCCTTCCTTGCCCTTGTCCCCACCCTGCAGCGCTCCCAACACCTTCTCCAATCCCATCTTGACCGGTTCACCGCTTGGTGCAACCAGTGGTTGCTCAAGGTCAATCCCTCCAAAACCCAGGCGATCATTGTACGCAAAACCACTCCTTCCTTCCGCCTCCTTGCTTTCTATCTCACCATCTATGGCCGTCCTATCGCCCTCACTGCCACCCTCAAGTACCTTGGCGTCACCCTTGACCGTCGCCTCTCCTGGACCCGCCATCTCCGGACAATGCAAGCCAAGGCACACTCCCTCAAGCTCCTTTCTGGCCGTATGTGGGGTCTGGACCCCTCCACCATACTCCACACCTATAAATCCCTCATCCGCCCTATGCTTTGTTACGCCCATCCGGCCTGGATCTCCGGCCCCCCTACCTTTTATAAATCCCTTCAAATCCTTGACGCCATGCTCTCCGCCTCCCCTATTGCATCCGTCTCCCCTCCCCCACGCGGATCCTGTACGATCTCATTCCTTTCCCCCACCTAATCCTTTTCCTTGAAAGGATACGTATCCTGTACACCTCCCGCAAACTCGACCCTCCCCACCCACTTGTCTCGCCCATCCTCTCCCACCCCCGCCCGCTGCCGCGCCTGTATTCCCACATCCCACCCGGTCTCCATCCCTCCACCCTCCTTAACCTCTCCTAAGGTGGCTTCCGGCAGCTCCCCCTCCATGATGATGTCCTCCTCCCCTCCATCTACCCCTCCTATCAACTTTGATCCTCCCCACCCCCACTTCCTGTGTCCTCTCCTCTTGGCACCCTCCTTCCCTTCTCTTCCCTTCTCTTTCCTTTTCCCCCATCCCCTTCCTCCACCCCTCTTCTCCCGGGCTTCCCCTCCTTCTCCCCTCCCCCTATCTCCCCTGCCCATGGCATCGTTCCTCCCTTCTCCCTCTTCCACCCCTCCCCCCCTCCTCCTCTCTTGGCAGGTCCCCGGACTCGTACACGGTTAGTGAACATTCGCGCGCCGGAGATCATCGCCATCAGTGTCTCGTGTGTGTGCCTTCGTTTGTGTTTGTGTTCTTCGCCGTCACGCCACCACTGTTCACGTGTGCCGTCGCCGACATCCATGTTACGTGCGCCGTGTCAACTAGTGCTAGTGATATTTCTCGTCCAGCGTGAACGGCTTCATGTTTTTTGTTTTTTAGTGTCTACTATTTTTTTCCCGCCGTCTTGATTGTTTTTCTCTGTGCCTCCAAATGTACTACTTTTTGTCAAACTCAAGGCTGAAGAGCGGCGTACTCTGCTGCTGACAGCCCGCCTTGTATACGGTGATAAAAATAACAATAAAGAAAAAAAAAGTTGGTCGCGGCCCAGTACAGTAGTAGCTGTACAGAAACGACTTATTATACCGAAGACGATTGGTTATTTCGAATGTCTCCCTTTGCTTGTGACACATCCTTGTAATCGCAAAGTAGAGTGTTGTCTCTTTTCATTTTATAATGAAAATCATCAATACGATTTGTTCGAATTGTTTGTCTATCGAACAGAGTACGTAGGATTGCTAGATTCCTCATATTCGACGACGAGCATAGAGACATAAAAAAGACAGTGAAGCTCAACGGCTGCCATGGTTTGTCCATAGAATGAGATTTCGGACGAAATTTTATTATATTATATATTATTATTATTATCATTATTTATTATGAGGAACCGCCTTTTCACTCTGTTAGGTTACACTTATTCTCTATAGTTACTCACAGCATTAGCAGAATTCTACGAAAAAATGGTATACAGGCCACACTATTCAACCGGAGCAAGGACAAGGACATTTTTCCAAAACGAAACTAACGCACCTGATTACCTCCACACCGAGGGAGTCTTTGAAGTGACGCAGTAGAGGGTATACAGGCCAAACGCGAAAGACTGTAAAAGAATAAATTAAAGGGCTTGAACGTCACACATGGTTAGAACAAAGGGTGAAGTCCGTGGTAATGAGACGCTGGGACAACTGCGACAACACACAGATTTCAACAACGTGCATGTCCTGACGGAGGAAGCCAACGTTTATGGAAGGAAAGTCGGAGAAGCGATTGATATTTCGGAAAACGCGTGTAACTTCAACGGAGAAGGCTTCCAGCTTCGTGGCCTCCCGCCATCAGAGAATAAAATACGCAGCGACTGTCCGCGAGGAAGGCAAACAACGACCAGCGAGAGAACTCCGCGCGAGGAGTTGATAAACATTCCTGTCGATTCCTCGGCCGGTTTCGCTTTCATCCAATGACGCTGTTCCAGCAACAGCAGCTGGAGGAATTTTGCCCAATAATCCCACTTCTTCAGCACAAGCGGGGAAGCCTCGCTTTTATAAGTGAACGAGTAATGGTAGGTAGTTGAGTGTCCGATGTCCAAGAGCGCGGAACTCAGCGAAGTGGCTGCCTAGCCCACTTTGGACCCGTTCGGTTGACGCGAGGCCTGCTGGATTTGCCCCACAGGCCGCAGTTACGACGACTCGGGCTGTTGCAACAAGTACCTCTAGCGTGCCGACCCAGGGCGTCAACGTGGATGCCCAGAGGGATTGCGGCACGGGTCCCGCCGAACAAAATACAGAGTGCGAGGTCACCTCTGTGACCTACAGACGTAAGCGAACCGATGCATTCGCCACTAGCATTTCCAGACATCTGCAACAAGTGGTGGTGGATTTAAGAAATCGCCTCGGAAGAAGTAGGCAAAACGGGGTCATCGAGTTACCATGAGCAGTGATGAGAAACGCGTTTGGCGCCTTGTGGGACGGTGAGCCTGGTCTAGCAAGTAACAACACAGTGCCGCAGCAGCAGCGGTAATAACAACGGCAACAACCACGGAAGATAACCGAAGACACCAACTACAGTCCTACAATATCCCCAGAACCGCAAGATATTATTCAGCTGGCTGAAGAATGCTGCCAAACAAGCAAGTGGTGATGATATGAAATTATTTCATACGTCTACCAGTGCCGAAGTGACAGTGATGGTGCCGCCCGGTGTGGCAGTGCGGTTCTAGGCGCCTCGGGCATGGATGTGTGTGATGACCTTAGGTTAGTTAGGGTTAACTAGTTCTAAGTTATAGGGGACTGATAACCAAGGATGTTAAGTCCCATAGTGCTCAGAGCCATTTGACAGCGATGGACGTGTCAGGAGCGGGAAGCATGCCATGCTACGCGTTTCCTGCAACGAAGCCAAGGACAATCGAGTGTGTCATCAGGGGCCGCCAGGAAATCTTTTCCTCGGGACGAAGAAACACGAGAAGCAAGGAGCTTCGTCGGAGCTGCGGCGACCGATTCCCGGACAGGAGCAGAGGTTGCGTCACACCAAGAAATTCGTGAATACCATGGAGCGAAGACACAACTTTGTCGTCTACATTACGACGAGAAGACAAGTCAGCGCTACCACCTCCCATGGAGAGACGTGTCAGAAGAATCCGACATGAAGGTCTAGCGTCTGACGTTGTAAAGGACAACTCTACGACACCAACAGCGGCAGAAGATTTCGACAACTCAGCAACGAGCTACTGCCACGAGCGCTGCCGCAAGCCTGCAGCGGCACTCTGTGCAAAGGGCTAAAATGGAGCATTCGGACACCACGGAACTGCTACGCTCCCTCAGGACTCTCCTCGTGGACGTCACTGAGATGACCTCATCGTTAAACAGTCACTGCAGCGATCAGAACATGACGACCATCTCTCAACCATAGGGGCCTGCCTACAGCCAGGAATGTAACTTTAGAAGATTTTGCAATTGCAATACAGAATGCTAGTAACATTTATTTCCAACTGTAGGAGTTTTGTCAGTTCCCACAGCGAGAATATCGGCATTTGCCTAGTCTCTGAAACTCATCATAAACCAGGACTAAGAGAAAATGTTGCAAATTAGACGTGCTACAGGAACGATCGCCGCACTGCTGGAGGAGGTGCAGCAATATATGTAATCTACATCCGGAATTCCATACGGCATTACCGGGCACCGTCTGCACCTCTCACCAACACGTAAGCTACAGTAGTCGCTGTGGAGCCACGGTAAGGAATACTTACTTTCATCGCCGTCTACACGCCGCTATTTGGACATTTGACACCAGAAGAGCCCACAACCTGCTTCGGCCCAGAGGAAAATGCACCGAAGCTGGCAGTCTGAATGTGAAGCACCTGCTTGGAGCTCCAAGGGGACCACACCCACCGGCCACTTCCTCTTACAAGTGGTTGAAAGAGCCAACACTTAGTGTGTGGTCCACGAAAGCCCACTATTTACCTGCATGGATAAGGAGCGCCAGATGTCTGGGACATTGCCATCTTTACAGGAGTACCTGGCCTTGCGAGGGTTGATCTTGTGTAGGCACTGTTCGAAGCAGGAGCTACACGGGTAGAGATGATCGGACACTCTTGACCCTGTGGGTCTCGGAATATTGAATTCCCTAACGATTTCCGAAACGGAACGTCCCATGCGTCTAACTCCAACTACCATCCCGCGTTCAAAATGTGTTAATTCCCGTCGTGCGACTATTATCACGCCGAATCCTTTTTACGTGATTCGCGTGAGTACAAATGACAGCTCCGCCACCGCACTGCCCTCTTATACCTGGTGTAAGCGATACTACCGCCATCTGTAGATGGGTATACCGCTGTCCCACGACTTTTGTCACCTCAGTGTGGACGGAGGCCCAGGTGAGGCAGGATGCGCTAATTGCCTGCACAGGCGCGTGGGTCGCTGTCTGCGAGGCGCGTGTGGGCTGCGCCGCCCCGGATCGCCGTCGCCGCCTCCTCAGGCCGGAGTTAATTAAGCGGCGGCCTTGTCTCGCTTCAGCGCAGGAAGCACCAGCGTAACGAACTGGGCCGCGGTACGTGCATGGCAGATTATTGGCCGAGAGCTCTCTAGTGTCTTTACGGCACCTACCTACTCACCTTCATTCTTCGTGTCGACGATCAGTTCTTTTCAACAGGCCCAAGGCGTTTAACATTTCGTTTGGGTCTTCGACTACTGTGATGCCCTCTTAACTTTTTTTGTATCCTGTGCCGATCTCTTCACCTCCAGTGGAGACGGCGCTAGCACCATGTTTGGGATCCCTATCAGGTCGGATTGAGGGAGGACATAGAAGCAATTTAGAGGCGGGCTGCTAGATTTGTTACTGGCAGGTTTGATCATCACGCGAGTGTTACGGAAATGCTTCAGGAACTCGGGTGGGAGTCTCTGGAAGAAAGGAGGCGTTCTTTTCGTGAATCGCTACTGAGGAAATTTAGAGAACCAGCATTTGAGGCTGACTGCAGTACAATTTTACCGCTGCCAACTTACATTTCGAGGGAAGACGAGAAAGATAAGAGAGATGAGGGCTCGTACAGAGGCATATAGGCAGTCATTTTTCCCTCGTTTTGTTTGGGAGTGGAACAGGGAGAGAAGATGCTAGTTGTGGTACGAGGTACCCTCCGCCACTGTATGGTGGATTGCGGAGTACGTAGATGTAGATGTAGATGTAGCACGGCCGCTAGTCTTGATTGGCATCAGTTTGGCGACGAAGACTGTCTACAAGTTCCTTCAGGTACTGAGCCGCGCGGCTCAACTTCCTTCGACTTCGCGGTGTCTGTCTGGCCGTTGTTTGTCAGCTTCTGAGTTGTTCTGTCCAGGTGCAGGCGCTTGCTTCGCGGAGGCAGCTCGCTTTCAGCGACGGTGGCCGCGAGAGGGCGCGATCGGCAGTACGGCGGGTGGGGCGATCGATGCTCGGCGGCTCTGCCAGACGAAGTGACAGCAGCAGCAGGGGCGCGACCGCCACAACACGCAGGAGACGCCGTCCGGACTGACCGAGCCGTTCTAGGCGCTACAACCTGGCACCGCGCGACCGCTGCGGTCGCAGGTTCGAATCCTGCCTCAGGCATGGATGTGTGTCGTGTCCTTAGGTTAGTTGGGTTTACGTAGTTCTAAGTTCTAGGCGACTGATGACCTCAGAAGTTGAGTCCCATAGTGCTCAGAGCCATTTGAACACAAGAGACGGCGCCATCGTTTTTGAAAACGAGAGGGCCACAGGTGTTTCCGTCCGGTTGAAGAGGATCATCGCTCACCCTGGTCGTTTTTCCGCTAACTAGTGATCATCTTTAACTGCCATATCTGGTGGAGTGGCTGCAGTTCTGTGACCACGGACATGAATTTTGATCCTACTTCCAAACTCTGACTTATGGCTTTGCTGTTTGCAAACGTGAGTTCCTGTAAGAATGAGCCTGGATAGTACCGCCTTGCTGGCGGTCGTGTTATATCTACCAAATTAATCTAAAGGCCTTCCAGGTGTATTCTGGATTCTTCCGTCGTGTTCGGGGCAATGGGTGTGTACCAGGTGAACCTGTATGAAATGAGCGTTAAGATACAAATGTGTCGATAGGGAACATTTGTTGTGAACGATCCTTAATGTTTTTCGTTTGGTTCGTATGATATCTGTCAAAGATATTTAATATACATCAAGTCATGGAACAAACAACATTATATGATTTCATCGTCTTAACAAAGTCGAATTTTGTACCAGAAAGTGATGATTTGCGGAAAGCATTAATTTTTATTTTCATTTGAAAAAAAGGGCTGCAGAGTCGCTTCGAATGCTTGTCGAGGCATAAGGTGATCATGCTCCATCAGAAGCAACATGCAAAAGATGGTTTCAACGGTTCAGAAACAATGAAGAACGTGGAAGACCACCAAAAAGTTCGAACACGCCGAATTGCAAGCAATATTGGAAGAAGATGATACTTTGAGTCAGAAGTAAATGACAGAAATACTAAATGTTGCACAACAAACAATTTCTGACTTTTTGAAAGCTATGGGAAAGATCCAAAAGTGTGGAAAATGGGTGCCACATGAATTGAATGAAAGGCAGATGGAAAACCGAAAAAGCATTTGTCAAATTTGCCTTGAGATGAAAGAAAATCAATTTTGCATCAAATTGTTACTGGCGATGAAAAATGGATTTATTTTAAGAATCCTAAACGTGAAAAATTATGGGTTAATCCGAGACAACCATCAACATAGACTGCAAAACCAGATCGATTCAGCAGGAAGACAATGCTCTGTTTTTGGTGGTATCAGAAAGCTGTGGTGTATCATGAGCTTCTAAAACCCGGTGAAACTGTGAATACTAATAGCTACAGATAACAAATGATGAATTTGAACTATGCATTGATCAAAAAAGGCCAGAATGGGCCAGAAGACATGGAAAAGTATTTTTTTTTTTTTACACGACAATGCACCTGCACACAAAGCAAAACTGGTTTAGGATACAATCAGAACACTTGGCTGGGAGCTGTTACCCCACCCACCGTATTCACCAGACTTGGCCCCTTCCGACTACCATTTGTTTTCATCAATGGGGCACCCATTTGCTGAGGAACACTTCGATTCCTACGAAGAAGGCGAAAATTGGGTGTCTGATTGGTTTGCTTCAAAAGACGAACATTTCTATTGGCGTGGTGACCACATATTGCCAGAAAGATTGTCAAAATGTATAGAAAGCAATGGTCAGTACTTTGAATAAAATGTTTTTACTTTTCAATTCAAAATTAGTGTTTCAATTTAACAAAAAAAAACCATCATTTCATATCGTGAACTGTGCAAGCTGCTTGGTCCTCCGACCTTTGCATCTGTCGGCCACTGCTGAGTTGTTCTGGGTCTTCGTAACATCTCTCTGGTGTTTTTGATCGGTACGGTCGCGTGGAGTTGCGGGCCTTGGTTTCTGCCCGCTGCCTTTCCAGCCCCTGGTAGCTCGGAGTTTCCATTTTGACTGTGGTTTTACAAAGGCACTACGTTATTTCGAATCGGACATTCATCTCTCTGCCGTACGCGTTTAGTGAAACTACATCTCGACTAGTGGTATGGAACCGGCCTTTAACACGCGCCTTAGTGTGTTTTGGCTTCTTGTCGGCGTGAGAAGCACCCCTTGTACAAGACGACGCTGGTCTGACGAGTCAGAGGAACGCGCAGACCGGCAACACATGAGGGACGCCGGCTCGACACGCCGCTCACCCGATCAGGAGTTGCGTAAAGCAGTTATACGTAACTGAAACCTTGTGTACCTTGGGCGGGGATGCTAATGTTGTTTTTCTTCTCTTTTCTCAAATCATTGATACTTTAAGAGTTTTCTTGTTTCTTCAATGAAAGAAACTGTAAGATATTATTAAGTGTGGTGAAATCAAGTAGACTGTAATATTTTAAAGCAATCGTGAATAATTCTTAGCTAGCCTTGAAAGTATCTTGGCTATGTCCCTTAAATGGTCGTTTTTCTTAAATGGTTAAAATGTTAAAAAGAGTAAATGCTGCTTCTAACCGATGGTTAGCATTTTTATTAAGGATTGGTGAGTTTTTGTTTCAATCGCATTTCGTAGAACACTGGGAATTCTTCTAACTGAAAAATGTTGTGTCTTGTTTAAATAAAGTGTGTGAACTAAAGGGTGAAAGATATTTTCCCTGAACCTTGCCTAGCCATCCCACGTTTTCCTTCTCCTTGTTTCCAAACTATTCTTAGGTTTTGTTCAGCCATGTCAGGTACGTCGTATCGAGCTGATGCCATTCGGTGGCGAGCAGACCTGCTAGAGGTACCAAACAGCGGGGGTGGCGACTGCCCGCTTCAGCCTCTGTTCCAAACAGTCCCAGACGTTATCTACGGATTGAGATCCGGTGATTTGCGGGTCCGTTAGGGGCCGTGATTATTACCGAAACCCGGAAGATTTGCGCAGTGCCGTGTGGACACAGCTGATGTTATCTGGAAAGAAAGCGGATGTGCGCACAGTATGGTCATCGTGCAACTGTAAAAGAATTGGCAGTACTCGGTTGCCAAGAATGATGAAATAAGCGTCCTGGTTTGTAGAATACAGACTTCTTTTATTCATTCAAGCGAAATGTGTCGTCTACATTCACATTTCTTAGTAATATACCGGGTGATCAAAAAGTCAGTACAAATTTGAAAACTTAATAAACCACGGAATAATGTAGATGGAGAGGTAAAAATTGACACACTTGCTTGGAATGACATGGGGTTTTATTAGAACCATCCGACAGATGCGCGTCGTTTGGTGATGATCGTGTGCTCAGCCGACACTTTCCTTATGCTTGGCCTCCCAGGTCCCCAGACCTCAGTCCGTGCCGTAATTGGCTTTGGGGTTACCTGAAGTCGCAAGTGTATCTTGATCGACCGACATCTCTAGGGATGCTGAAAGACAACATCCGACACCAATGCTTCACCGTAACTCCAGACATGCTTTACAGTGCTGTTGACAACATTACTCCTCGACTACAGCTATCGTTGAGGAATGATGGTGGGCATATTGAGCATTTCCTGTAAAGAACATCATATTTGCTTGTCTTACTTTGTTACGCTAATTATTGCTATTCTGATCAGATGAAGCGCCATCTGTCGGACATTGTTTGAACTTTTGTATTTTTGTGGGTGTAATAAATCCCCATGTCATTCCAATTATGTGTGCCAATTTGTACCTCTCTATCTACTTTAATCCGTGATTTATTCAGTCTTCAAATTTATACTGACTTTTTGATCACCCGGTAAATAGTGATGACCTGTTTTCGCGACACTACAGACATAAAAGTGTTTCACCTCCACTGCCAGACTAAAAAGTGAAGATATGGTTGGACGTCAATGTAAGTGCTTCAATGTACTCACCATCGGCGAGTGTGTAAATGATTAAAATGGCAGAAAGGCCAACTCTGCGCATTAACATTGTTCGTGTTTAGTGTTGCTAGCAGGCCAGGAAGGATATATAAGGGGCACGAACAGCGACAGATGTTGAGTGATCTCTGTCGAGGACGCGGACACACTGCGTAATCAGCAGCTGACAGTGTCTGGAAAGGAATCCCACTGCGTGTCTGCACTTGGCCAGCCTGTTGAATCGTGCGTTATCCAGAGTTGGGGGCATCTGGATGTGACAGTAGCCCAAAGTTGGCCGCCTTGTGAACGTGAGGGCACGCATACTATCGCCAAGGTGCCAGCCGACCGCGCCTGATGGTCACAAGGGATGACCGCCATACCGTGCACCGAGCACATCGTGGCCCGCTCATACCCCCGCCTGCCATCAGAGAATAAGTAATGGAATCCCTGCGACAGTCCGCCGACTGGAGACTTGCAATAGCCGGATTGTCCGCCCCGATAGCTGATTGGTCACCGTGACGGATTGCCGTCCTACGGGCCCGGGTTCGATTCCCGGCTGGGTCGGGGATTTTCTCCGCTCAGGGACTGGGTGTTGTGTTGTCTTCATCTTCATTTCATCCCCATGCGGCGCGCAGGTCGCCCAATGTGGCGTCGAAAGTAATAAGGCGGCCGGACCTGCCCAGTAAGGCCAATGACGCCAAACGCTCATTTCCATTTCCACAGCCGCATTAAGCAATTACTGTTCCACAGCAACACGAACGGCTGTGTTTGGAGTGGTGACGTAACCGGGAAGCATGGACGGCTGATGAATGGCGTCACACTGCAACCAACGATGAATCGCGATTCTCCACTGCGCCCTGAAAGAGCATCGTCTGCTAGTATGGCGGTGACGCGGGGAGAGGTCTGGAGCTCCAAATGTTTTGGAGAGGCCAGGCGGTGGCATGCGTGGCGTTACGGTGTGAGTCGTGGTGGAGAAACACCCTGAAAACATTAAAGAACCAACCTTGTCCTGGATTCCACCCTTCGTACGCTACAGGTTAAACACCTCAGTAGGCTGTCGCTGGACTCGACAGCTTGGATCGCTAGAAATAAGAAACAACTGAAGTTTGCGGGATTCCACCACACTTCTCCCGGCTGTTACTGTCCATTTTCTGAGTACTTTCACCCACTAAAGACGTGTAGCTCTGAGCGATGACCTCTTCCTACGTACCCAACGCGACCATCGCAACGTCCGCTCGAAAACTGGTTGAGATACAGCTGTATTCCGTAATAGCAGCAGTTCCTGTCCGGTTTCTATCCGGTAGTCACCCACAAGGAGTGACAGCTGTCTTCAGTCGTTGTCGGTTGTGATATTCTTAGGAGAACTGTTCTTACGCCGTATTATATGGCTGTGTGCGACGTAGACACGCTAGACTATACTAGTTGATACACCAAGAAATCTGTCAACTTCATTCACCGTGTGGTCATGGACACGTTCAGACACGACAGCTAGTTGTATACGTTATGGGATCGCCTTTATTTCTACTTTATACCAGTCTTCAATCAGTAATCTCATTGCCTGGAGTAGAATTGTCTTCAGTGACGAGCCCCGTTTCGAATTTAGCCCCGATCACCAGCGAGGACGCGTCTGGAGACGCCCTGGACAGTTGTCGGGTACCAACCTGACCGTCGCCTGCCATGTGGCCCAACAACCAGGAGTAATGGTCTGGGGCACCACTTCATTTCACAGCAGGATCTCTTTGGTTGTCATTCGCGCCACCGTTACAGCACGGCGGTACGTCGACGATATTCTACGCCCCGTTTTGTTCCTTCATGGCAAGCCATCCCTGGCCAACATTTCAACATGATAATGCCCACCTGCACAAGTCGAGAGTTCCTGTTACTTCTCTTCGTGCTCGCCCAACACAACCTTCGCCGGCAAGGTCGCCAGATCTCTTCCCGATTGAGAACGTTTGGAGCATTATGGGCTGGGCCCTCAGCCGTCAAGGGATTTTGACGATCTAATGCGCCAACTGGACAGTATTTACCACGATGTTCCTCAGGAGGACATGCAACAACTCTGTCAGTCGATGCCAAGTCGAATACCTGCTTGCATAACGGCCAGAGATGGACCGAGTTGTTATTGACTTGCTCAATTTGTTAAGCTCTTCCTCTTGAATAAATCATACAATTTTTCCGAAACAGTAATGATTCTTGCCTGTAGATGTACATATCTACCGATTTCCATCACATTGGGATAATCCTTCGTGCTGCGCCTTTTCTTGTGTGTATTCAAGTAAACACGGATCCAAATATCGAACTTTCACCAATAGAAAATGCCTTAAAACGAAAACGCGTGAACGATAAGAACAAATGTGTGTGTGAAATCTTATGGGACTTAACTGCTAAGGTCATCAGTCCCTAAGCTTACACACTAATTAACCTAAATTATCCTAAGGACAAACACACACACCCATGCCCGAGGGAGGACTCGAACCTCCGCCGGGACCAGCCGCACAGTCCGGGACTGCTACGATAACATTTTGTCGCCCACAGGGTACATGTGCAGGTCGACAAAAAGTTAAAAAAATTCTCCTCCGTCATCGAGCGATTTCTCAAATAAAGAAACACGGCGCTTGCCAACACTTCGAGAAACATTTACGACGGTTCCACATGGAACAGTTTTCAACAAAAACGATGTTGGCAACTATCTGAACGCTTAGTGGAGCTGTTTGGAGAATAAGCACTACAAAAAAACCGTTTAACCGTCTGCAGCGTCAGAAATCGTCGGCAATAGAAGCATTTTACGAGCGCCGCGCGTTTGAGAGGCTGTCAGCTTCTCATCGCCTCTCCGCGATGTTAAAAACTCCTACAAGTCGTAACCTGAGAGCGCGGATGGACTTAATTTACCAGAAATAGACGAGCACGGGCGAGCCAATTTGTCCTCCAAGAGTAAACGAGTTTTACGCGATCCTGAATGCACATGGCGCGTTTAGCAGGGGGAAAAATTATGCCTCATTTCAGCCCAGCACGGCCCGCTTAACACGGCTCACAAATTGTTATAAAAGGAGAGACGTCAGTTTCGTAGCCTTTGACGTCGAATGTTCGCTTTAAGACGCACGAACGTTTGCGAGAGATCCAGCACTTAAGCGTACCGTAATTCAAATGTCGTACAAATAAATGCAATGGATTGTTGTAGTCTTGAGTCCGAAGGCTCGTTTCGTGCAGCTGTCCACACTAGCCTATCCTGTCTCAGTGGAGCAACCTCTACGTAACTATTGCAACTCATACTCATTTATTTAAGACTTGATGTGGCTCTGCAACTTTTACTACCCACATCCCCCTCCTTTACCACGTTCGCTTTTCGTCGATGCCTAAGAAGGTGCCCCATTAATCGAAGCAAGTTATTCAAGTAGTGGCATAAATATCTTTATCGTCAATTAGGCTTACTGCGTAGTTCAAGGAAATAAAACACACTCTAACACAAAAAAAGAAAAGGAAAAGTCAATACGTCTTTTTCCACCTCTGAACCTAATGCAAGTAATTCGGTTTCGCATTGACTGAGAGAGATGTTTGATGTCCTCCTCAGGGATCTCATGCCAAATTATGCCCAGCTGGCGCGTTTCATCAACAAAATCCCGAGCCGGCTGGAGGACCCTGCCTCAAATATTACTAACGTCCTCAATTGGGGAGAGGTCTTAAGCGTTGCTGGCCAAGTTAAGGTTTGGAAAGCACGAACACAAGTAGAAGAAACTGTCGCCATGAGCGGGCGAGCGTTATTTTGCTGAAATGTAAACCTGGAATGTCGGATGGCTTGCAATGAAGGACAACAAAACTGATCGTACAATTTCGTCGACGTACCTGTGTTATGTACACTACTGGCGATTAAAATTGCTACACCACAGAGATGACGAGCTACAGACGCGAATTTTAACCGACCGGAAGAAGATGCTGTGATATGCAAATGATTAGCTTTTCAGAGCATTCACACAAGGTTGGCGCCGGTGGCGACACCTATAACGTGCTGACATGAGGAAAGTTTCCAACCGATTTCTCATACACAAACAGCAGTTGACCGTCGTTGCCTGGTGAGACATTGTTGTGAAGCCTCGTGTAAGGAGGAGAAATGCGTACCATCACGTTTCCGACTTTGATAAAGGTCGGACCGTAGCCTATCGCGATTGCTGTTTATCGTATCGCGACATTGCTACTCGCGTTGGTCGAGATCCAAAGATTGTTAGCAGAATATGGAATCGGTGGGTTCAGGAGGGTAATACGGAACGCCGTGCTGGATCCCAACGTCCTCGTATCACTAGCAGTCCAGATGACAAGCATCTTATCCGTATGGCTGTAACCGAACGGATCGTGCAGCCACGTCTCGATCCCTGAGTCAATAGATGGGGACGTTTGCAAGACAACAACCATCTGTACGAACGGTTCGACGACGTTTGCAGCAGCACGGACTATCAGCTCAGAGACCATGGCTGCGGTTACCTTGACGCTGCATCAGAGACAGGAGCGCCTTCGATGGTGTACTCAACGACAAACCTGGGTGCACGAATGGCAAAACGTCATTTTTTAGGATGAATTCAGGTTCTTTTTACAGCATCATGATGATCACAGCCGTGTTTGTCGACATCGCAGTGAACGCACATTGGAAGCGTGTATTCGACATTGCCATACTGGCGTATCACCCGGCGTGATGGTATGGGGTGTCATTGGTTACACGCGTGAGGCACCTCTTGTTCGCATTGACGGCACTTTGAACAGTGGATGTGACGTTTCAGATGTCTTACGACCTGTGGCTCTACCCTTCATTCGGTCCCTGTGAAACCCTACATTTCAGCAGGATAATGCACGACCTCATGTTGCAGGTCCTGTACGGGCCTTTCTGGATACAGAAAACGTGCGACTGTTGCCCTGGCCAGCACATTCTCCATATCTCTCACCAATTGAAAACGTCTGCTCAATGGTGGCCGAGCAACTGGCGCATCACAATACGCCAGTCACTACTCTTGATGAACTGTGGTATCGTGTTGAAGCTGCATTGGCAGCTGTACCTGGACACGCCATCCAAGCTCTGTTTGACTCAACGCTCCGGCGTATCAAGGCCGTTATTACGGCCAGAGGTGGTTGGGTTGGGTACTGATTTCTCAGGATCTGTGCACCCAAATTGCGTGAAAATGTTATCACATGTCAGTTCTAGTATAATATATTTGTCCAATGAATATTCGTTTACCATTTGCATTTCTTCTTGGTGTAGAATTTTAATGGCCAGTTGTGTAGGTTCTCGCAGTTGACAACGAAACATGTCCTGCTGTAAAACGAAATGGCACCCCGGACCGTCACTCATGGTTGTTGAGCCGTGTGGCGGGCTCCTGTTATTTTGGTATCAAACCGCTGTCAAGGGCGTCTTCGAACCAAGCCCCGTTGAAAAGCAAAGACGTGTACGTCGACGGTATTGTAAGCCCCGTTTTGTAGCCCTTCATGGCAAGCCATGCCGGGCTTACATTCCAGCACATAGAAAGAGTTTCTACCACTTGTGTTTGTGAATGCCAAACACTACCCTGGTCAGCAAGGTCGCTGGATCTCTCCCCAGTTGAGAATGTTTGGTGCATTATGGGCAGCGCCCTGCAGGACATCCAACAACTCTGTCAATTAATGTGAAGCCTAATTACTAAATTCGTGGTTCGAACCACACTTGCAATAGTATGGGATGTTTTAGTAGTACAGTGTGCCCACAGTAGTATGAGTCTTATAAAATAGAAGACATTCCTGATATGAACTATGTAAGGCGTACCTAAGAAAACGTTGCGTGCCCTGCAGTTTACAGTTATTTAAAGTTTCATTATTACGTTTACTGTTTAAAAGTTCGGACAACATTTTCAATGATGGATTTCGTCAAACAATGGGCATGTACGTAATCTGTTGCTGAAGACACAAATCTGTCAGGGAAGAATTTGTTCCTCTGTGACAAGTCGGACAGTTGAAAATGGTTACGACTCCAAAGGTGTCACGGCTTGAAGCAAAAAGAACTGCATCAGAGCTGGTAGTGTTTGAAAGATATGTCCTTCCGTTAAAGTATTTATTTATTGACGGCACTGTGAAGGTGATCTACAGATCAATGGTAAGATTTCCGCTCTTCTTTGCCAATCCTAAGATCGTCGAAATCGAGTGTAACGTTACTTGTTTTACTAACTGCTGGATGTGTCGACAGATGCTCATTTTTTTTCCATTTCTGTAACTAAACGAAACACCGTCTGTTCGTCAGAGAGGTCCAACTGGATAACATGTTCTTCACTCGGTATGCAGTGGATGACTTATCGTAAGCAAAGTCAGAGCTTCCTCCCTGTCAGGGAAGCCGAAAGAAGCGCCGCCGCCCTTGAAGAGCTACTCAGCGTAATTGGCACTTGGACGAGCGCCGGACGCTAATTACTCTCACTTAAATTCGTTATGCGCACTAGAGGGGGCGGACCATAAACTTTACGACTCGATATCCTCGCTCGAGATGCAAGCCAGTGGAGCTATCGCAAATCACCGGTCATTACGTAAACCCACAGTAGAGAAGGGAAGGCTGTGTTGATTATCATTCTGCAACTTATTGTTTCTCACGAATCACACCAAGGTCGTTGGTCCACAGCAAGGACTTAACTAGTTTTTCGCAGAAATGCTTGTTTGTAGTATAAAAGCCGCAAGACGCACCTTCTCTGCATGTACGTGGTAGTGCGGAACTACAAGTATAGTCAGCGCTTCTGAGACATACCACGAAAAAATGAAATGGCTGTTTGCCAAGGACGAATAATGTTTAGCGGTCTCATACCGTACTGGTTATAGCTATGGCAATGCCAGGCGGAGAATGTGTGTGAGAAGAGTTTTGTAACTTATATAAATAGCTTGAAATTAAAACGATATGTAACGCAGTATGTTAGGTTTGAAAACCGGTAAAGAAAATGTAGCTTGCTGTAAGAGTATTCTCTTGCATGCTGTTTAATAATAATAATAATAATAGTCTAATAATAATAATTGTAACGAAATTCACGACAAATATATAACGCCTCCAAAATTCATAGTAACAAAAAATAGAACTAGCTGTTGTTGTGTTGTTGTTGTTGTTGTTGTGTTGTTATTTTTGTTGTTGTGGTGATCTTGAATGCGAAGAGAGGTTTTATGCAGCTCTCCATATACTCCACTATCCTGTGCAAGCCTCTTTATCTCCGAATAACTACTGCAATCTACATCCTTCTGAATATGCTTGCTGTATTCATCTCTTGGTATCCCTCTACGAATATTGCCCTCCCCCTCGCCCTCCCCCACTTCCCCCCTGTACTAAATTGGTGATCGCTTAATGTCTCAGAATGCGTCCTATCGACAGATCCATTCTTCTAGTCAGGTTATGCCACAAACTTCTTTTCTCTCCAACTTTATTCAGTGCTTCCTTATTGGTAGCACACCATTTCAAAAGCTTCTTTTCTCGTTTGAGCTGTTTATCGTCCACGTTTTACTTCCATACAAAGCTACAATCCATACAAATACCTTCAGAAAAGACTGCCTAACGCTTAAATCTACATTCAATGTTAACAAATTTCTCTTCTTTGGAAACGCTTTCCTTGCCATTGCCAGTCTATATTTTATATCCTCTCTACTTCGGTACTCATTAGTTATTTTTCTGCCCAAATAGCAAAACTCTATTACTCTTACTTAATCAACAACATTCCATTATCCTCGTTTTGCTTTTGTTGACGTTCATGTTATATGTTCCTTTCAAGACTCTGTCCATTGCGTTCAGCTGCTGTCACTGATGGAATTACAATATGATCGGAAAACTTCAAACTTTTTATTTCTTCTTCCTGAACTTTAATCCCTACTCCCAATTTTTCTTTGATTTCCTGTACTGCTTAATTAATGTACAGATGGAGTAACATCGGGGATAGGCTACAACTCTGTCTCACTCCCCTCTCAACCACAGCATGTTAGAAAATTTAAATGTCTTGTAGAAATAATGTGGTAGAATGGACTATAAAACTTTTCGACAGACGTAAGATTTAGTATAAACGGAAACAGCATACGGCTTAACTAAAAATATCTACAACAACAAATGCATCTCTAGAAAAAAACTGAAACAACAGAAGACTACAACGTTTACATGTGTTTGAATGCTTAACAACGAAATATAAATTAGACACTATACGGACAGTTGAAAGACGGATTTACAGAAAATAACGAGTGCAATAAATACATAATCACCATTGTCATCGTCATTTCCTTAAAAAACTGGTTAGCCCATCTCGTCATTGGCTTTGCTAAGATCTTTTGCCTCTTTGTTTGTATTATTTTAGATTTTCTTGCATCTAGGACACGGTTTGTGTGCTTTCCGATTTAACCTGATATGGTTTCATTGTGTCAGTTATGTTTTGAGTATTCAGTTTAGATTTGTGGATCTAATAACGGTTCTTGCCATATTGTGATCTGTATTGTTTCTGTGTCTTACATTTCCTGAGGGTAAATTATTTATGTGCAATCATCACGCTTGCCAGCTGGGCTGGAGATGTATTACGGTGCATTATCAATATTACTGTCGGGCCTTGTGATCCAGCGGTAAACCCCCCGTCTGGAAACTGGCAGGTCGCGGGATCAAAACCCAGTAGGCCCGGGAGGACGACGGTAATTTCCCGTGCGATCTTAATGTAGCCTTCACGTCTCATCGATATGAGGGGTCGCTATCAACGAGGCGTGGTTCGGATTCCCCTGTTAAATGACGTAGGTTAGGGACTTATGGGCAGGAAAGTCGCCAAATGGTGTCCAATTGAAATACTTGCGCCGGGACATTAAGAATCACAAGAAAAAAGAAATCTATAGTGATAAACTGCTATAAATGACCTCGCCACCCTTAGCAGTTGCACATTGACCATGTAACGGCTACCTGGAACCAGAAAAGTTCATTTTCAGTATACCTCACATGGAGGCCAAAGCGGAATAAACGATATTCAGGGATATGACAGAACGATCATTTAAGCGAAAAGTCTGGTAAACATCGACTCCAAAACGCCTACCCTATGAGCTACAAGCACGTGTTGATCTTCGTTGCTATGTAGCAGATCACTTCTACAGAGAAAGTGCTAATAGCTCTCAAGGTATGCAACTAAGAGCCCTTTGTTTAATGGGCAACCGTTTCTTGTTTTGATCCATGCTAGCGCCTTCCGGAATGTGGAAAGCAAAGAGGTTGCAGTAGAAGAGATTCGTTCCACAGTATCGAATGAGAAGACCTGCTCATAGGTCTTAAGGTATGCATTTAAGAGCCCATGTTTAGTAGAGGTTTTTTTTTGCTTCGGGTGATCGTTCCTGTCATATTCCTGGAACCTAACCATTCCTCGGGACACCCTGAATAATTACTAACGGAATTTAAAAATTTAAAATTTTGTCATAACGTGCTCATTAAGAGATAATATATTACGGTGACGGTTTCACACAGTAAGTGACATACCAAAGTTGGTAATGTCTTGAGGCAGAGTAACTCAGAGCGCGAAAATTACCCAGCTTACATTCATACAGTGCTTGGGAATGAATTATTGAATTGTAACAAACTTTACTCGTAATCTCAAACCTCTTAGAAATTTTTTCTCATTAACTCTCCCCTCCCAACAATATAATTATAGGAAACGAGTTTATAGCTTACTATATTGTTGTTGTTGATGCAGTAAAACTCTATTATCATGGGCCGGCAGTTGTAGCCGAGCGGTTCTAGGCGCTTCAGTCAGGAACCACGCTGCTACGGTCGCAAGTTTGAGTCCTGCCTCGGGCATGGATGTGTGTGATGTCCTTAGGTTTAAGTAGTTCTAGTCTAGGAGACTGATGACCTCTGATGTTAAGTCCCATAGTGCTTAGAGCCATTTTTTTTAGCATCATGCATGACGTTTTAATTTATTACTCCTTTACTATTCACTCTATTCACAACAGATTTTGGAGACTGTATCAAAATATACCACTGAACACACCTGCATAATTATATCACTGTATAAAACAAGAGATATGACGTCATAAACATCGAAATATGTAAAAAATCTGCTTTTCTTCAGCCGGAGAGCAAATTACGCAGACTATACTCACCCAGCGAATAAAACGAAATTAATGAAACCAAAATTATTACTGTTTCGCGCCTTTCGCAGCAGATATTTTACTTGCTTAACGTTAAAAATAGGGTGGGGGAAACAAAAGTGACCCGGACGAGGGGATAGAATTGGATTACCATTTGTGGGAGCGTCAACGTAGGACGAAGAGACCTACAGTTTCTTCCGACAGGACAGAGTAATTACCCATACAGCCGGCTGAACCTCGGAGCATTTACACAATCCTCACGTCTGACAAGAGTTGTTAGCAGAGGTCAGTTTGGTTGCGCCCCCAGCTGGTCACCCAGGTCACCTGATCCATCAGTGTGTGATTACTTTGTGTGGGGTGGCCTCAAGTCTAAGGTGTATCGCACCAACCCTTGTAGTGTGCGAGAACCGCAGCATAACAATAGGATGAGACTGCAGCAATGCCAGCAGACCAACTTCGATCAGATTTAAGCAACTTGCCGACCAGGGTCCAAAAGTGTCAAGAAATGAATGGCGGTCGCTTTCAGCATCTGCTGTAGTCAGGTTATTACTGTATTTCCTTTCCTCTGCTGTGGTTTTTGTACCCTTGAACTCTGTTCTCCCCAACACTTTTATTTGCCCCATCCTGGACTTCTTAATCACACGTCTGAAGTTGTTTTATACACAGGAGTCCGAGTCCACAAACAATCAGAGGTTGAGGCGGGTGCTGCTCGTCTGTTAGTAATCCACTGTTTTAACTGACTTTTCTGCTACAGGTACACTGTCGTTACGAACAGAATGTCGTGTTAGAAAGCCACAACCGCATACAGAACATCCACAAAGATTAAAAGTGGTGTCCAGTGACACGCTACAGAGAAGGACTGCTGATATTTTTAAAAATATTGGGTATCCGATAATTTGATATTTAAAAAAAATATCATTATCGGCTCTCGATATATGGAAAAATAACGATATATCGATAGAAAAATATCGACGTAGCTGCCTATAAAAATATCGGCTGCACATTGTAAATATAGTGCCGATTCTAGAGCTATATATTTAAGTATTGGTTTATTATTAGATATTCTGTACATCAACAAGCTACCATCCTTCTTATCCCTGTTAGAGCAAGAATTGAAAGGAAAACGAAGCACATTAACGCTTGGCGATAACCACTTTGCTAACGATGGTAACTGAGCAATGTTTGCAAAAACAGACATAATGTCTGATGGGGTAGCATCAATCAGTGATCGTATAATGTTACTTATAATCTATCTTGATTGCAATTTTTTTTATTCATATGACCGGTTTCGGTTCATTCAGAACCATCTTCTGATCTGATATTTCAGTTACAGGAGTAACCCGTCCAAATCCAGCAACTTTCACATGCTGCGTCACAACTGATTGTAAGTGGCACAACACAGGGTGTCGGATGGGTCCGTCGTCCGGTTTCGTCACATAGCGGATTTGTCTGGGAAACTTCATGTCGAATTTCCTATTTTTTCCATTTCTACAAACGCCAGCGACCTAGCAGTTGTGGTGTCAAACTTGCGTGGTACAGATCAAGGTCGCAGTTTCTGTTGGTAGCGCCGAGAGCTGATTTCGTCAGCATTTCCCCTCAGACGTGTCGGCCCACCACAAGGAGCAGTCTTGTCATTTACATTTTAGTTCATCACTTTCAGCAACTGTTTTTGAAGAATGCCGACGTGAAAAATCAATTTTTTTAAACACAACTGCTGTGCCAATTAAAAGAAACCAGCCCTCGGTCACTGATCTTTAACGAATTAACCGGGTTTCGACACTGCTAGGAGTGGCTTCCTCAGAATTTAAACCAAAGAATGGTTTACAACCTGCACCACGCAAGTAACGAGCAGCCCCTCGTGGCTCGCCATCACAGTTTTTTTTTTATCTTAAATATCTTTGTGACTAATGCCCTTTTGGCATATTTATTATTTTATAAATGACATGTAAGTACTGCCAGTCTTTCACGATAATTCCGTACTTATCATACGTTTTTAGTCATAATTCTGTGACCATGTTATAGACCATTCTTTGGTTGAAATTCTGAGGAAGACACCTCTAGCAGCGTCGAAACCAGGTTAATTCGTTAAAAATTAGTGACCGAGAGCTGTTTTATTTTAATTGTAACTATTCACGGACTCTGAACGTGCAGCCATGTACAAAATTTTACAACTTCTGTGCTACTTTTTCACATCGGAAATGTTGTTATTTCATTCACACCGCTACCCCTAAGTGCAACCGAACTTCTCCTTTGAACCACCTATGCTTGCTCCACACAGTCAAAGAGAAGGACTAGATATGATGAAAGCTCAAAAAATAGTAAGAGTCCTTCACAAAGGGAAAGTTAAAGTATGTACTACTGCATTTCCAAAAGAATAATTTCAAATATTTACCGAAATTCGGGAAAAATAATACAAAATAAAAATATCGACATTCGGTATTGAGATTTAGACATCGATAGATAGACAAAGTAGTAAAGGAGTTTTGCTATTTCGGGAGCAAAATAACTCATGATGGTAGAAGTAGAGAGGACATAAAATGTAAACTGGCAATGGCAAGGAAAGCGTTTGTGAAGAAGAGAAATTTGTTAACATCGAGTATAGATTTAAGTGTCAGGAAGTCGTTTCTGAAAGTATTTGTATGGAACGTAGCCATGTGTGGAAGTGAAACATGGACGATAACTAGTTTGGACAAGACGAGAATAGAAGCTTTCGAAATGTGGTGCTACAGAAGAATGCTGAAGATTAGATGGGTAGATCATATAACAAATGAGGAGGTATTGAACAGGATTGGGGAGAAGTTTGTGGCACAGCTAGACTAGAAGTAGGGATCGGTTGGTAGGACATGTTCTGAAGCACCAGAGGATCACCAATTTAGTATTGGAGGGCAGTGTGGAGGGTAAAAATCGTAGAGGGAGAGCAAAAGATGAATACACTAAACAGATTCAGAAGGATGTAGGTTGCAGTAGGTACTGGGAGATGAAGAAGCTTGCACAGGATAGATTAGCATGGATAGCTGCATCAAACCAGTCTCAGGACTGAAGACCACAGCAACGACAACAACATCGATATATCGGCGTATAGGGAAAGAGAATGTCGCTGATGTTTATAGGTGACTTTTTTTGTACAACTCTCCACGTATCGATGTTTTATCAGCAGCCCTAGTGCAGAGTAGCCAGCGCGGCGGACTCGCGCGCTCACCGGACCGGCCGGCGTCCTTGACCAGCTGCTCGATGATGTCGTCGCTGACGGGGATGCCCAGGTTGGTCAGCATGAACTGCAGCTCGCTGGCCGTCACACGCCCGTCGCGGTTCCGGTCCAGCAGCCCGAACGCAGTCCGCAAGTCTGCACACAGAGACAGTCACACGATTACTGAGAAGCTGGTTTGATAATACGAGGCTTATTCGGAAAATAAGGTCCGATCGGTCGCAAAATGGAAACCACTGCGAAAATCAAAAATCTTTTATTTGCAACAGTTAGCTACACCTTCCAGCTACTTCTGTACATAGTCTCCGCTCCGATTTAGACGTGTGTGGTAGCATTGTAGCAGCTTTCCAATGCCCTAGTCATAGAAGCAAGCCGTCTGTGCTTCCTACCAATTCTCTACGCTGGTCTGCAACTCATTGTCTCTGCCAGAACGTTGTCTCCATAGCTAGCGGTTCATGTGAGCAGAGATGAAACCTAGGGAGAGTCAATTACGGGCTCTATTGTGGATGATTAAAATCCATGGAGAAGAAATTAAAACTCTGAGGTTCGCCGATGACATTGTAATTCTGTCGGAGACAGCAAAGCACCTGGAGGAGCAGCTGAATGGAACGGACAGTGTGTTGAAAGGAGGGTATAAGATGAACATCAACAAGACCAAAACGAGGATAATGGAATGTAGTCGAATTAAATCGGGTGACGCTGAGGGTATTAGATTAGGAAATGAGACGCTTAAAGTAGTAAATGAGTTTTGCTATTTGGGGAGCAAAATAACTGGTGACGGTCGAAGTAGAGAAGATATAAAATGTATACTGGCAATGGAAAGCGTTTCTGAAGAAGAGAAATTTGTTAACATCGAGTATAGATTTAAGTGTCAGGAAGTCGTTTCCGAAAATATTTGTATGGAGTGTAGCCATGTGTGGAAGTGAAACGTGGACAATATATAGTTTAGAGAAAAAGAGAATAGAAGCTTTCGAAATGTGGTGCTAAAGAAGAATGCTGAAGATCAGATGAGTAGATAACATAACTAATGAGAGGGTATTGAATAGAATTGGGGAGAAGAGAAATTTGTGGCATAACTCGACTAGAAGGTAGGACATGTTCTGAGGCATCAACGGATCGCCGATTTAGTATTGGAGGGCAGTGTGGAGGGTAAAAATCGTAGAGGGAGACCAAGAGATGAATAACCTAAACAGATTGGAGGGTAAAAATCGTAGAAGGAGACCACGAGATGAATAACCTAAACAGATTCAGAAGGATGTAGGTTGCAGTAGGTGCTGGGAGATGAAGAAGCTTGCGCAGGATAGAATAGCAAGGAAAGCTGCATCAGTCTCTGGACTGAACACAACAACATTGTGAATGGACAAACACTTCCTATCAAAAACCCTGCAGGAGAATCTTCATTGCCCCTTCAGAGAGCGGCCGAGGTGTGTCATGGAGGAGGAAACGTATGACGGTTATATTATGTGGGCTGCATGACATCAGGCGAAATCTCACACCAGGCCGTCATACTTGAAGGGGGAAATTATAGCGCTGGGCATCTTCACATGCTCACTGTGCGCTCAGAACTGAAAATAGCGACGTGATGCGATCTGTGGGCATACGAGAGACACTGTTCGACACATCTGTGCAAAGCTTCATTTGATTTTCATTGTGCTTTCCATTTCGCACCCCATCGGACTTTACTTCCCGAATAGCCCTCGTAGTTAGAGATGTGGGTGTATCAGCGGACACCTGCAATAAGATTTACTTCTTGGACAGAAGCCCGCTCGGATGTGGACTATATCTGCAGTTATCCGCCATCATATTTAGTGGATGCTCATTAAACTTCTTCTGTACATGATGGGCTCCACTAGCAGTGTTTTATTAACCAAAACCGGTTTTCGGGTTTACCAACCATCATGAGTGGCATCTACTACAGAGGAACAAATAACTGTATGTAGGATGTCCAACGACTTCTACAAAATGATTACTGTATATATAGTAGAAGTAAAGTAAGGCTACATTCCCTAAGTATTCCTGTAGCAACGATATGTACGTCAGCTAACGCAATAGGATAAGAAATCTTGTCCTATAACACAGTACACAATTTTTTCACAATTGGGATATGAAGATAGAAACACAGGAAGTTCGAGGGGTTGTAGTTGTATATCCATATTGAGCCCATTCTTAGCTCTCAAACACATTTTACCATAAATTTCAACTCTTTCGCAATAAATATTTGTATTTCTTTCAATAAAGTTTAGCAAACCTAGCACAAAAAACTACTCATTCAAATTCTCAAGAAGAAGCAATAAGGAATATTTATTTGATACGAAACAAATTTAAATATAAAACTTATTCTTTATCTAAAGTTGCAATAATTGAAGATTATAAATTCTACAGATAACAGTTCATTCAATGGCTCAGTCAACCTACGTAACTCTTTAGGAAGCAGGTGTAAATCTCGGAATGGGAGTGGTGTTAGCTGGACGGTACCGCTGTGCACTTTGCCTCAGCCGATGATGCATGTTCCAGTTAAAATTACTTGACACCTGACATCTTTCACTTGCGACTTTGCTGTCGCCACTTCGGCTGCCGGCTTCCCCTTGCTGCTCAGTTACAGGCGACACACGTACACGGAGGGTCGCTTCACAAATGCTGCTCGTGTGTAACTCGGAGCAACGTTGGAGGGAGCCTCAGAGGGGTGTGTCGGGAATGCGAGATGTTAGGCCGACAGCTGATGTTAAGTGACCAGTGGCTGAGCTGCAGCACACGACGCGTCCTGTAGCCGTAACCGCAACGTCCAGATGTGCCATAAATCCGGGGATATGCCGGTCAAGACTCTGGCGCGGAACTAAAATCACTGCCGATTCGTTCACGGCGATTAAAGCTAACTTTTACGAGCAAACTCGAGGAAGAGAAAACTCATATTCAGCGCTAAAAGCCAAACTGTAATTTCGCGTTGGAAATGAATGGAAATGAACGTTTGGCGTCATTGGCCGGCAGGCCCCTTGCGGGGCAGGTCCGGCCGCCTTGCAGGTCTTATTACATTTGATGCCACATTGGGCGACCTGGGTGCAGGGTGGGGATGAAATGATCATGAAGACAGCGCCATATCCACGCCGTGAGCCGAGAAAATCCCCGACCCAGTCGGGAACCGAACCCGGGCCCGTAGGGCGGCAATCCGTCACGTTGACCATTCAGCTATCGGGGCGGACATTTCGCGCTGTCATTGGTTAATTGAAACTATCCTCACACTACCTAGAGCTGTCGCGTTACCAACCGATGAACAGTCCTAGTTGGCACTCGGTTGCATATTACAGGCGATACAGGCATAAAACTACGAACAAATAAAAGAAATCATACAAGATGAAAAATGACGTGGCACAGAATTAGAAATAGAAAACTGCACTCAAAACAAGTAAATGAGTAACAATAATAATCAAAATCTTTTGGTTAGATTTACGAATTAAAAAACTGTATTGGATATACCGAGATCCGAAGCTGCGATCTTTTACACTTCGCGTCAATACGCTATCCATTGCGCTACGCCGCATGAAGCAGATACAGGGAGACAATTATTGAACTGTATGAAAACAAACGTAAGTTAGTGACAAACTACGGCGTGCACACACTTTACTCAACATGTAACCGTCACTGCAGATATTCGGATTTAGGTTACGACGTGTTCCATTGCCTACCATCATTGGTAACGGTGTGGCGCAGACGATCTCTGTGAATATGGTAACTGTGTATATGACGCTGAACAGCGCCTTGTGCGGAAGTATCCATCAGTGTTTGGTTAGTGCGGTGTGTGGAACGTGCGTATTTCACTAGCATCGTTATGCGTGCGTGTATCTGTATGCGTTTGTGGTGTGGTTACCATGTGTGGTGAAATACGACAGAAAAGTACCAGACCCATGACTCGGGATCAAAACACATCGATACAGAATGCCACACAAGGAATTAGAAGTGAATGACCAGTTGCAGTGTCAGTTTGGTAACGGCGAACTATATCGCCCTGGAGTTGAGTGCTCTGATTGAAAGAAACCAGCTCCAGGGCGTGAATTGTCAACTACCAAGCAATTTCAACCGGATTACAGCTACAACATCGTCGCCTGGCGTGGACCGATGCGAGCAGCGGGGTAAGGGCGATGGTACAGGTTAAACGGGCCAATAAGACTCAGTGGGCTCGGTTTGTCATCGGCAAGCTCTGCACGCCAGCAGAGAGATGGCCGCGTGAACCCAGTGTGAAAAGTGAAGAATCGCCAGCTGAGGAGGTACGGCAGCGAGCGCGCGCGCGCACACACACACAGACACACACACACACCTGCCGTGTTTTGGCCGGCCGTTATTTCGGCGGCAATAAAACGGACACGGGTGGGTCGGCCATTGCACCCTGCGGACCGCCAGCTGCCGCACGCTAAGGCTTAGCTCAGGGGCTCTGCGAAATTTCTATTAGACTGCTGGACCGCTTCTTACTTATATCGGCCTCTGCCAGCTGATATTAGCAGAGAACTAAGACGCTTAACACGGTATTTAAAAAAGTCAAAAATGCCGAAGTGTTCGAGACTGATTTCTGTGTAAAGTACATTTAACTCTACACATACACATGTTTTGTACGCTGCTTACGACACTGCGTGTTTAAAATAGCAACGAATAAACACATCGTAAACCAGCTACTAAACTTTGATTTTGCAACTGCGACAGCTTTAAGGGGCTTCACTCAGGTATCACGCCACAATTTTGCCGCCTATCTGAGCTGCCCCCAGGAAACTACGAGGGCTGTCCAGAAAGTAAGTTACGATTGATCGCGAAATGAAAATCACAGTGAAAATCAGAAATGTTTCATTTGCAACAGTTAGCTACACCTTTCAGCTACTTCTCTACGTAGTCACCGTTCTGACTCAGACATTCGTCGTAGCGTTGTACCGACTTTCCAATACCCTCATCATAGAAGGCAGCCGCCAGTGCTTTCCGCCAATTCTCTACGCTGGCCTAAAGCTCGTTGTCTGTGCCAAAATTTTGTCTTCATAGCCAGCGGTTCGTTTGAGCAGAGATGAAAATCAGTGGAAGACAATTACGGGCTGTATTGTGGGTAACCAAACATTTCTAATTGAAACGATGCAGCAACATCTTCTTTGCCCCTGCAGAATGAGGCTGAGAATTGTCTTCAAGAAGAAACCGCACGACAGTTATGTAATGTTGGTTGCATAGCTTCAGGGGAACATTCTCACCAGGCCCTCGCACTTGGCGGCAGACACTATTTTCTATAACATCTTTACGCGCTCTCTAAGAGCTCAGGAATGAAAAGAGCGACATAATTCTACCTAGAGTCATACTAGAGACACTGCCCAACACATCTTTGCAAAGCTTTATCGGATTTTTATAGTCGTTTCCTTTTCGCGATCAATCGTAACTTACTTTCTGGACAGCCCTCGTATGTCGAAACGTCTATCACTTTGATTGCAACGCGTTTCGTGGAGTAGCAAGAAGCAACTGGGACCGGTGTTGCACACCTGCACTCCTGTGCAGCTGCGTTGCCTATTTTTCTAGAGAACTCTGTACTTGAGCTTCGTACGTTCACTGTTTACAAACCTACGTAATTCTGCGAAAAGTTTTGATTACATGGAAAAAGGAAATAAAGGGAATCCAGCTCGCAATTAAAAAAGAGCGGAGATTGAACATGAAGTGTCTGGCTTTTGGAGACGACGTCACTATGTTTACAGACAACAGCGGAGAACCCAAGCTTGGGCACTTCAGATACCTGAGTATCATATGTTTTTTTATACTTTTGAGAGTCGGATATGGTCACGAATCGTCATGATCTCTCCGAGTTACTACAGTAAAAAAAGTATCTCCGTCAATGCAGAATCAAGGCATTACACCACATTTCTGTCGGAATGGGTGGCTTGAGTGAGTTGTTAACATAAGTTTAGTATACTTCTCCAGAAAATAGAGTTCTTAAAATTGAGAAAACATAAGCTTGAATTATACGCTGCAGTGATTTATGGTCAAAGAAAAATAACAGAATTCGAAATTTATTCTCGGACTGCAAATTCGCCGGCCGTGGTGACCGAGCGGTTCTAGTCGCTTCAGTCTGGAACCGCGCTGCTGCTACCGTCGCAGGTTCGATTCCTGCCTCGGGCATGGATGTGTGTGATGTCCTTAGGTTAGTTAGGTTTCAGTAGTTCTAAGTTCTAGGGGACTGATGACCTCAGATGTTAAGTCCCATAGTGCTCAGAGCCATTTGAACCATTTTTTTCAACTGCAAATTCTTTGACATCAGCTCTACTACGTATAGGCTTACTACCTATCAGTGACGTAAGAAACTGTGTATGTTGGACCAGGACTCAAAACCCGCATTTCCCGCTTATCTCAAGCGCTTGCCTCAAACACAATTTTTTTCAGGTAACAATTGGTTCCATGTGGTAAGAAAACAACAGCAACACAATGTACAGTAATGGAAAATAGGAAAAGACCGCTCTCCCACGGCTGTTTTCTGTTATTAACAAATTGATCCCTCGTCCTGTAGCAGAGGTTTGGGCACGCCTTCTCGAAGAAAATTGCCCTATGTCCCTGTCACTGGTCTTGTACTGAGAATTCAGTATGAAGTTACCTTTTATGTCGCCAGCCATGAGGAGGGTTCAAGAGAGCACTGCCCAAAAAAATGGCATAGTATTGTCTATTGCACAGGTGGTGCTGAACACGAGTAAAACATTCCTATAGAAAAGACCAAAAATCAAGAATGTTTTTGTCACCGTCATAGAATAGATGAGATAACGACTTTCATTTGATACCTGGCACGGCATTGGTCTCAGTACTAGGGAAAAAGTCTCGTCCAGGAACAAAATTGTCTGCGAGGGCACTACATGCAGGGTCATGCAAAGAAGAAGGGAAAGTGTTTTTCCTGTCAACTGCCACACCTCCACATAAGATCCGCACTGCAGGCGATGTACATCCATATCCATCAGATGACACCATCAAGAATGGAGAGTCGGCTGTATTAATGCCATGGAGCCACTGCCATGTCATATGTGTTTGGTTAGCCAGCAGATACCAGTTTGGACGGGCTGGTGTATTGACCGTCAGACCGCAGGCCAAGCTATCATAGGTTGAGAGTTCCATCACAGTCTTATTATGTTCCCACATCATAACGTGGTAAACACCACCCGCCATAAGGACCTTGGTACATGGAGGTCAGCATGGATGCAACTGTAGTCAACGAAATAAGTCTTGACATCGGAAAGTGATCAGGAAATGCGCGTCACTGCGATGGGTGGTAGTCGGGAGGGCGGAGTCAGCTGATCAGGGTGCCTGTTAATATTTGCCGAAGTCGGGTCCACAACTTTATCATCATGTAGACATAAAAGGTCGCCATTCTGACATGGACATCGACGGGGCCTAGGTTGCTGTCGCCAGCGGGTAAGGTGAGTGTATCATATCCTACTTTCATGATCAAATCCGTAATCACAAAGTAACCGAAGACCACTATCAAACTGTGCGCCATTGCCTGTGGCATTGGTAAAATAGTGACCAGATGTGATATTCTAGATGTCAGGTGAAGGCTTACACAAACAAACCTTTGAATTAGTGAACGGTGGTTGGAGGGCAATGCCATAATAAAATCACTGATAGTGGGCATCTCTACCGTATCGACTGAGAGGTGGTAAGCAAGTCTACCACATGTCCATTGGTCGTCACTCACGATGTGGCACCTTGAGGTAAGTGCATACCAACCGAAATAAAGGGTGAGGGGAGGGGAGGGGCGGTGGGGCGAACACCACCTCCAGGTAATAGTCATGATTCACCCTATGGAAAGTGTCTTGTGATCAAAGTCCACCAACATCACTGCTCTGCTCACGTGACAAGTCTCACACAGGGCCATTATATCCTCAGGCACTGTCTACATTACTGCCACCACCCAGGTACGTTTGGTCCAAGGAGACAATTTCGGGTAGGACACGCCAAATGCGAGCAGGTAGAAATTGGGTAAAAGTTTTAGTCACTGTTAAGAAAATGAGAGGCAAATAATGTTCAACACTCCTGCCGTCTGACAGCTTGCAGGCCAGGAAAGAAGGCCTTCAATGAATCCAGGTGGTGGGGAATGACGGAGCCCATCAGTTTCTGGTACACCGTTACCCAGCAAGGAGCAGTAGCCTCTTCGAATGCACGATAGAACTCTAATAAGAAAGACTCTGGGCCTGGTGATTTGTTGGCAGACATTTCGAGAAAAGTGTCACCTACGTCATCCATCGTGATCATATCTGTCTTATTCGCCACAGCATCTCCATCGAGGAGCCCAGTCAGTGATTGGAGAATATCACCTGTCGCTGAGGTGTTGTGATCCTCAGTTTCATACAACCACCGGGACACAAAGGCATCAGCAACTTCCTTTAGGGCCGTCAGGTGTCGACCTTCTGAAATGGTGAGCGTAATGCGCAGAGATAAGAGACATCGTTGGAGAACGCCGTAGTCCACAACTCCGCATCGGGCGTTTCTGCCTAAGTACTGGGGAGACAGACACAGACAACGTGGGTCACAGAGTGGCTGGTGACATAAGTGAATACTTGCCAGTCGCTGTTTATGCATCACCAGTATCGACAAGGTGCACCTTAGTTCTGGACTTGTGGTGAAGCATGGAATTTGGCTCTTCAGGTTGTTGAAGTCACCTCTGAGTACGATTTTGTCGTAGCGAAAATGGCGCTACCTCTTCTATATAAAACTTCTGCCATTCTGTTTTTTTATTACTACTACAGGGCGTATAAACATTGATGAGCCTGATGTCCCAAAAATTGACGGTGAGGCCCCAAACAAATAGAATGTAGATGACATCATACATCTTGCTATGTTCGTTAGGAGTATGACTATCCCACAGCCATTAACCGCGCATGACGTGTGGTAGATATCATACTAATAAGTACGAGGATGGAAGCAATTCAAGGAGGGCCACGTCGACGTCTGCCATCCTCAACATGTTGTAGAGCATTTGGAGCTTAACTCGTGTACTGATGGCGTTCAAATTAATAGAGCCTGTCCAACGAGCTTGTTGGGAATGGCGATATGAGAGACTTCCATGAGGGTAGAAAGGGGCCAGGGACTCGAAACAACCCTGCCGTCGGCCACCCCTCACCCCTGAAATCCATCATCATTTGTGATTCACAGAACGGCGCGGCAGCATCCCTTCATTGATATCGTCGGACCACAGAGGAGTGCTGGGTCAGTGGTCGTTTCTTTGCGGCACTGTGTCTCTAGTGGTCAGTGTTGTATCTTCCACAGAGTCGTGGTTCGGTTATGGCTTTTGACCTACATCCACAGGCATGTCGCTGCGCATGAGCATCACTGATGCGGCCCCTGATTGGGGCCAGACTGGTGGTTCCGTGACTGTTTCGTCCTGTGGCTAAAAATCGCTGCCAGAGAAATCATTTTCTTCTTGAGAAACCACCTTCTTAATGTCTGATTTAGGCAGCCAATGTTTGTTCCACTGCTTTGGTAACCTTTGTTTGCACACGTGGGCATTGGTGTTGAAGATATGTGAGGCTGCTGACTGTTGGGTCAAAGGCGTCAGTTAGCACTGGCACAACCGTGTAGGTGGTTTCCATCCCCATCATCTTTGTCTTCCCACCAACTCGTGATGAAGGCATGGCCAGAGAGGGCCCAGTTGGTGTCTTTGTTTTTTCTGCATCATCATGCTGCTCCAGAGGCGATGATAGTCCTGTAAAAGATGACACCACAGTTGGCGGGTGGTGGTCAACTTGCAGGGCCTCAGTGTGAGTCAGTGAGAGCACTATCGGTATGGTCGTCACCTGCTTCTCCACTTATGGTGGTTGTGTAATTTGACATTGCACACAACTTGAACAGACATGCACTGCTTGGCCACATCCTGGGCACGTCTTTGGTTGACTACTATGGGTGGTGATGGAATTACAGTCGCCGATGTACAGATAGGATGGGACATGTTTTGAAAATTCGATGTGGACCTGTCACAACCCGTTGAGGTCTGGGTATGTGGTGAAGTGCTTCCATTTTTCAGTCCTATGGTTAATCACCCAGTAGCCACCACGTTGGTTGAGTCTCAAACGATAGTCCTCTCTCTGAGCCCCACATGTTCAACCTGCACATTAATTATACATCTGTCACAGTTTCATAATTTAAGGCCATCTAGCATCGTGCTGAGAACACTGATGCAAGTCTTGTTTTAACCACCTTCCCATATGTGATACTGCTCAGAACTGAAAGATGCACGCCAACAAAATCATTATAGTCAATCATAAGAACTGATCGATTTCCATTGCCTTTGGGCTTGCATACTCATTCGAGAAACTGAACTTCAGTGTCGATTTTAGGTATGGGTCAGTCATTCTTCTTCTATGTAAATTTAGTGCACGAAGATGGCTGAGGTACGCAACAACAACACATGTACGTTATTGAAGCATGTAAATAAATATGACGTCCATGCTGCTCCATTGACAGAGGCTGACTGCCCACTTTGGCTATCTGTGCACTCTTCCAAGATCGATCGAAACCTTCATACGTCACATCGTCTACATCCTTCTGCGACAGTCCACTACATATGACACTAATAGGTAGCACATCGACAGCTAATACCGCTGACATCGATGAATTCGCAATCAGCGAATAAATTCAAATCATTTCGCATGGCTGTAGACTGTCGACGAAGTCCGTTCTTTGAGTCATGCAAGTAAAAATAAGGTAGACTGGAAAGAAAGGAAAATTTTCAAGATAATATTTGGGCCAGTTTTTCGTGGAGGAATCATGTGCAAAGAGGACGTCAAGAGAGATCTATAAATAGACAGAAACAATAACGGACACCTTCTGAGAAAGGAGGATGAAATTTTGTGGACAAATACACAGGAAGAACAAGAAATGGGTCACAAGGAGATCTTCAGGATAGTGAACTCTAGCAGAATCACGACAAAATGGATTACTGAAAGAGAAGGTGAAAGAAGTGAGGATCACACGAGATAACCAGAGGAGTTTGGAAATATCGTAAAAGAGATACGCTTAAACTGAAACACACGGAAAGAGAGCAGGAAATAAGTGGTCAGAAGAAAGCAAGAAAGAACACAGCGAGCACATGAAGAGAATTTGGGGAGAACTACAGAACAACAAAAATCATGTGTACTCCAAACGCACCCTTGAAAGGGAATATTCCAAAATAGTAATAATACACACAAACACCAATAGAAAGAGAAAAACACAAAGCAGTAACAGAGGTTGCCACAGCCACAAAAGCAAAGCAAAAAAAAACCACTTCATTCCGCGCTATCAAAACAAAGTAAGCGAGGTGAAGTGGCAAAAGATGAAAACGATAACGTACACGTTGTATCAGTGAAGTGTAGTGTGACATAAGCCGAATAACTGTGTGTGGAAGAACGTTAGGAAATGAAGCAGGAGCCAGAAACACGTGAGTAATAATAGTAAATTACGGACATGAAAACTACTCATGATCTCGCCAAACAAGTTTGTAAAAGAAACACAATTTTATAGTGACTACTCGTAACCGCGTCTGGACTAAATAAAACTTTCATTACACTCGAAAAAACGAGATACATCCCATATTATATGTTACATGTGTTTAGTGTCTGTAGGACTGAGAAGATCTTAATAGATTTTTTCCATCTTCTGCTCTGCAAAGATAGAATGCACTGAATACGATATGAAGACCTGCGTGCTGCCTGGTGAGGACATACAGTACAGACTCCCACTTGGCCAGATATCGAGGATAAAAGAAAATTACATCTGAGCTTCGTAAGCGCTCGTCGCTGGAGGAAGTCGTAATCAGAAATCTTCTCTCTGAGTCACCGAGACGATCTACGATTTACTCTCTACCAGAAATCCACAAAGTTGGGACGCCGTTCCACCTCATTCTAGTAAGCGCCGAACAAACCGGCGAAGCACTTCGCCGTTCTTCTCACTGTGCATCTTGGTCACTGTGCGTCTCGTATTAAGAACTCAGCCGGTTTTGTCAGACGTATTAGCCGTCTTCGACATAATTAACGTCATATTACGGTCAGCGTTGATGTGCTAGTGCTATTTGTGGCTGCGCCTCTTTACATCTGATGTCGCACTTCCTTGAAAGTGACGAAGTCTAGCTGTACAGGCTATTTTTTATACAATGGACGGTATTAAGATTCGGTGGATCCCGTTGTGATGGACAGTCCTTCACTTGCAACAGACGCAGACCCTTTTTATGGGGAAGTCGGAATGCATCATCATAGACACGGTCCTTCAGTACGTTGATACACGCTCATTATTTGGTATCATCGGCGCGAAAAATTTAAATCAGTTCTTATAACGTCTCAAAAGCATTAACACACCCAGTTCACTAAGAAAGGAGAAATACACGCTTCTTTGCCGTCGTCGACGTCCTCGTCCGCCGCAAACATAATGGCGCAGCGCGTACAGGAAACGACACACCTCTACTTGTTCTTCACCAGCCATCGCCATCCGGCACAGAATCGTATTGTGGTACATCGTGACAGATCGGTACCAAACGGTGATAACCTGTCACACGAAATGAGGGCAGACCTTCGAAAACATGCCTGCAGCGTGTGAATGTAGACTCACCCGTCGTTTACTGGAGATGAACACTTGGTCGGAAGATGGTAAGTATGACACTTTTCGAAACGACGCGACATTTTAACACCGCCACCCAGCTGGAAACCCGAGGCTTTTCATCAATAGTATACGTTGGGGGAGTCTACACTCACACATGCGGTACCTCTACGGGGAGCAGATGAAACGCTACTATCACAAACGGGAAACAGGCCGGATTGCGAGTTATAGAAACGGCACGTTGCCGCCAAACATATCGGCAAATCTGACAGACTGTCAGGAGCTCAAACGACCAACAAGGAGACGAATAACACCAGAGCTGTTTCAGATTTGAAACAGAAAGTACCGAGTACACTTTTCCAGAAGATTACGACACTCTCCAAAACGTCGCGGTATTTAACACCCCTACCAGGCTGGGGAGCCGAGAGCTCTTCATCAGTGGTTACAAATATCACCGAATGAATAAGGGCCCCTACGAAGAGCAGGAGAGAAATTTGAGTTTTTGCCGTTTTGTGGCTTGGCGATTAGGTGCCTTCTGACGAGACTTTGGTCGATCTTCAGTTCTCCGCGAAAAATCTGCCAACTATGAGGCAATCAAAATATGCGGGAGATGTTTTGAAAATTTGTGGTAGGATGTTATGGGACCATACTGCTGAGGTCATCGACAGAACGGTTCTAGGCGCTACAGTCTGGAACCGCTCGATCGCTACGGTCGCAGGTTCGAATCCTGCCTCGGGCATGGATGTGTGTGATGTCCTTAGGTTAGTTAGGGTTAAGTAGTTCTAAGTTCTAGGGGACTGATGAACTCAGTACTTAAGTCCCATAGTGCTCAGAGCCATTTGAACCATTTTTTTGCTCAGGTCATCGGTCCGTAAGCCTACTACACACTTCTTACTCTAACTTAAACTAACTTACGCTATAAACAACACACACACCAATGCCGGCTCGCACTAACGGCACTTGCGGCAGTGTAATTACAGAATCCATTGAAATAAAAATCGCGGACAACGGCCTTAACACAGACGGCGACCTACCACTAACGGCAGCATGTCTAACGATCGTGTGGTGGCAGCGGGCGCATCCCACGCTGCGTCATCGGATACCGGTATATGGCGATGCCGTGAGCGTCAGTGACGTCACAGCTGGCACACACAGAACGTCAGGCCACAACAGCATTCACCTGACAATGGCCAGTGAGACGTCAGACGAAAGCTCGTGGTACTTTAACTACCTGACGCGTCCGGCAGCACGAGAACGTTCAATTAAGTTTCGTACCTTCCTCACTTACACCAAGGTATCTGGCAGAATAATGGGCAAAGACGCTGTAAGAATGCCTCGTACTAGAAGACAATGTTTTATCGTAAGTATCATGAGAGCACCAAGGCTATGCCGGCCTGTATGAGGGGGCGAAGTGGTTCGACACGTCGTGGGTTACAACCCTACCCGAACTTCGTCATTTAGGTTTACAGTAAATTTCCATTATTCGCTTCAGACAAATGCATATTTCCCATTCAAATTCAATAGATCTGGTGCTTCATTTGTAATGACGTCTCGGTCACCGACACATTAAATCTGTTCTTTCTTCTCTTAAATAGTAAAACGAACATATATTCAGCAGTACATTCTCACATCACGACAACCATCGGGTTTGCAGACAGCTTCGAGACATTCTCTTTGGCTGTCGGCGGTAGCGATTTTGAAACAGCCTTGTATAACAGTCTAACGTATAGCCACGACACTGACTGTTGTGAAAGTTGTTATCATCTGACATCTGAACGACACTAAAGGACCAAGTAGCGAAAAAGCAGGCCGTAAGATTAATGTTTGTTTTCATTTATTTTTCTATTTAAATAACGAAATACTTTTTTTTCAGTCCAGAGCATCAGCAAATTATTAAGAGACATGAAAAATCGTGATAACAAATGTAAAAACAAATGAACCTTACTAATTCAGTGCCATAATCTACAACTTATTTACGAAGAAATATTTTCGAATATGTGTATCATTGCAGCTTACTCACTCTGGTGAAAGCAAGAGTATATAAACACATATTTCATCCATGAGAGGCACGTATTTCTGTTGTCTCATTAACATAGGGACTTTCCGTGACACGCAGTATTCTATAGAGTATAATGATTCGTACATTCGCACAATTCACTCAACTTTCAAATAGACCAATATTTTTTGTAAATTTCGTTATTTTTGCTTTAAAAGCGAATCTGTTGGAGATTCTTGCCGGTTGTGGTTCGGATGTACAAGAAGCAACACTTGTGGAGTTGGTTTCTTCCGAGTTGGCAAACAGCTTCATTCCTTTTGACGTTTTGTTATTACATCAGCTTTTGCATTCCATACTAGCTTCCTACGCTCTACATTTATTGATTTAACTAGAAGCGTTGTAGGTAGCTTCCCCGTTGGGTTGAGCAGATACACGTCTTTCCGCAAAACTTCAGGTCTTCTACTGTTTCCTAGCCATTTTTTGTTTCAAGGGAAAACGATCTTCTTCAGTAACTATCAGTAGATTACAAGACAGTTGTAAATAAAGTGTCCTGTGATGTACCGTTTCATACTTCCCAGTTCCCACGGTCCTTAGGAAACCAAGGAAAGACGGACGTGGTGTCATTTTTTGCCAATTTTTATGCCGCTATATACGCTCCCAATAGTAAAAGCTATGTTATAAACCAATATAAAAGATAATGTTCGCATTCAGCTGTTATCGCATTCGGAAGTGTAGCTTATTCTCTCCGCTCAGAATGCTAGTGCCACAGTATGCTACGAAAGTGGGAGGGAATGTCGTGACTGTACGTGTTGGACTGTGTTTGACCGTGTTGATCTTACGTCACTTCCGCGGGATGCCGTCGGAGGGACAAGAATAACTTTACAGTCTGTCTCGAATATTGATCTTCAAACTTGCTCATGTGCAGTTTCAGAGACAAATACGGTTTTCTTCCAACGAGTCGGATGTAAGATCAATGAGCACCAGTTGGCCACAAATACGTATACAAGCATACACGCATGCCTCTTGAATTCCTTCTCTGCTTCTATGCAACCAAATGCAAGCTCTCGAAATGTATTGAATAATCTGCCGTACAAAGGACTCGTATGATGTCTTCTAAGCGACGTCCGTGCAGCTTTAATGACAATACATAACTTTATTTTATTTATTTATTTAATTTTTTACGTAACACCATATGAGCACTTCAGAATATCATAACCGTTTTCGAGCAGCCAGTAGTCATCTTCACACTATAGGCGCATGCTGCATGTGGTTTTCGTTGCATTGGTAGTAATACAGTACTATTAACAGACTAAAGCCACATGGATCAAGGAGCTTCTGCTGTATTATCAGTAATATATTATCATGTGCCTTAACTCTAAATATAATAAGTGGCTGATCGAAAGCGGTTATGACAGTCTGAAATTTTCATGTAATTGTGTCGTAAAAATACAAAAAGATAAAAGAACAACATTTATTCTCCAAGACAGTACGAAATTTTACTTTATGTTTACACCCAAAAATCTTCTTTGGATCTGCTCAAATGATTAGGAATACCAGAGACAGTCGAAAAGTACAT
Source organism: Schistocerca gregaria (assembly GCF_023897955.1). Classification (NCBI taxonomy): domain Eukaryota; kingdom Metazoa; phylum Arthropoda; class Insecta; order Orthoptera; family Acrididae; genus Schistocerca; species Schistocerca gregaria. Next base: position 2,539,525 of record NC_064920.1, on the reverse strand, counting down.
TTTCCCCCGAAAAAAAGAATGTTACTATCGGTAATTTATCCTAATTTTAAAATATTTGTAATAAATGTAATATCAGAATCTAAAATGATCTGTATTACGTCAATTGAATATTTTAATCAAGAATTAGATCTAAAAATACATCTATAACCAATTACATACGTTTCAAAACAGATTAAAAGAGTTCCTTCTACTTAGTTGAATTTATACACTACGTAAGTGACGAATAGACGTAAGTAGCAATTTACCCATTTGTAGTGCTATGACTACAATTTAATCAAACTTAAATAGCGTTTGTATAATGGAATTTTCTGCGTCGTGGTAGTTTTTCCTTAATCCGATCATCGAACATGTAAGTAACGCCCTGAAAAAATTCTGTATAATCGAAATAGCCCGGATACAGAAAACGGGCGGAAGTATGGTATGAGGCCTTCCGTGAAAATAAATCAGGACACGTGCGTCACTTGTCTAAATGGCCATTTGTGTACTTAAGGGTCCCAAATTAATTAAATTTTCTGACAAAGCGCCTGCCATTAGGCCATCCCTCTGGCGGCAAATGTGACTTTGCACACTGATGGACTGTAGGTGGAAGGTCTCGCACTTTGTTTGTTATTCAGTGATGAGTACTGATTGCCGCCATGGCCAGTGGAGAAGATGGAGCTAGCTGCTGTGTAGATGGCCCTTGTCTCCTATGAATGCGATGCTTTCTTACCTTGGTCGATCAAAGTATGCTGTCGCAGTGGCGTCCAAAAATTCGGAATATTTCAAAAAGCAACCTGCACTGGCAGCATAATCCACAACAGTTCGTGCCACCCAGAAACTCATAAGATTGCCTTTTTTCACTCCATGACCAACAGAATCACTAACTTTCCTCTGGAACAAATGGTTCAAATGGTTCAAATGGCTCTGAGCACTATGGGACTTTAACATCTATGGTCATCAGTCCCCGAGAACTTAGAACTACTTAAACCTAACTAACATAAGGACACCACACAACACCCAGTCATCACGAGGGAGAGAAAATCCCTGACCCCGCCGGGAATCGAACCCGGGAACCTGGGCGCCCTCTGGAACACATCGAAATTACCAAATAGTTGTGAATACCAAAACATATAGAAACGAATAACGGCTACAATGTTGATATGGTAGACGAAATGCACACCACAAAATTACGTAACAAAAGCAACAATACAGTTAAAAAAATAAAATTAGCAGCAGAAGCAGAACCAGAAAGGACGAAATACTTCGCTTTATATTATTATAGCGCCATATCAAACAGAATGCCGATAATTCCCGTAAAACTAACAAACGAATCGGGTTCCCCACGAAGAACAAAGTAGGGACAATTATCAGATGCATTACTCAAAAAATAAAACCATTTATAAAATCAAATGTGGTGAATGTTAAAGTTTCTGTGTGGTGCGCACAGGTAGATGTTTCTCCACCAGATTCAGACACCACACAAACATGATCGAGAACTGTAAATCTCCATTTAGTGCACATCTACGAAAGTAGATCCTAACACCAGCAGCATCGAGGAACCTTCAAAGGTACTACATAGTGTAGAAAAAGGCTGATTAATGATTTCTCTAGAAAAAAAAAGAGCTTTATAGCGCCTTCTAAGAGCTCAGTGGCTAGCATGCTGGACTCGCATTCGGGAGGACGACGGTTCAATCCCGCGTCCGGCCATTCTGATTTAGGTTTTCGTGATTTCCCTAAATCGCTTCAGGCAAATGCCAGGATGGTTCCTTTGAAAGGGTACGGCCGACTTCCTTTCTCATCCTTCCCTAATCCAGTGAGACCGATCACCTCGCTGTTTGGTCTCTTCTACCAAATCAACCCAAACCCTAAGAGCAACCACAACACATTGTCGGGTCAACCTGTCGTTATATATACAGTCCACTCAAAATTGCATTACATAAAATGGAATATTGACTGATATTGCTGGCTAGTTGTTCTTTGTTGTAAATTCTTCGTTGTTACCTGAACGTCAACCTATATGTCAAAAATCTTGTAAGTGTACGAAGTTCAACAAACGTTGCTCTCATTATGATGTATTATGTTTCTTAAATGCTCGAAAATGGGACAAACGCCGAAATTGTAAATGTAAAATAAAATATTAACAGGTAAAAGCACGTCCACTACATTCAAAAAATAAATTTAATATTGAGGTGGACTCCTTTATTGCGGTCTGGGAAATGTTGCAATTCGTTTTCACCATGAGGCTGTATCAGGAAAGTGCCGTCAGCGTATCGTAGGGAGGAAGGTGGACGCACCCTCGCACAGTTCCGTGCCTGCTCCTCAAACTGATGCATGAAGAAGTTCGCGACGGCCAGAGACAATGGGGATCGCATCGCCTTGCCATCCGTCGTCTAGTAATATTCGTTACGGTACAGGAAGGCCATTGCCTTTAAGGCATGGCGGTGGGCAGCTTGTCGATCTCGGGTGGAAACAAAAGATCCAGCCTGTCTTTTACCGGCACTTTCGTAAAAAGTGACGCAATGTCCAGACAACCCATTACGCTGTTTTGTCCACTTTTTGGTTTCCTGGGGATCTCAACCAATGACTGCGAGTTAACAACGTGATGTTCGTAGAAATGCCACGCCTGCACTTTGAAGACTGTAAACTATGCAGCTCTATCAGATTAGTAGAACAAATTCTTGTTCACAAGACGTAATTACTTAAGCGGAATTATACCAACCAGAGTTATACCAACAAGATGAGACGATGAAATATGTGTCTTTTCGCTCCTATTACGTCGATATTTTGTTTCGCCTCATTAACGAAGTAGACTTAGAGCTTGAATGCTTCGTCATTCACAGTTTTGCGAGTGAATGGCTCTTACGACTATATTTTGAGATGCGTGATTTATTCGAGGGCGTGCTGAAAAGTAATGTCTCCGAATTTTCTATTTGAAAACTCTTAAATCTTATTAAATAAAACCAATTTTATTGATATTTTACATCTTTATCGTTCATATCTACATATTTATTTCTCAACATAGTCACCCTGGCGACGGACATTCCTCCCAACTGATCAGTTTGTTGATTCCGTCATTGTAGAAGGTTTGACTTTATTGACGGAGCCACAGCGTTACCTCTCCTTGAATCGCATCTTCGCTATCAAAGTGAATCCTCGAAGGCATTCTGCAAGTTTTGTAAAGAGATGAAAATCGGACGGGGCCAAGTCCGGCCTGTACGGAGGCTAGCGAATGACAGTGAACCCAAGGGTTCGGACATGCCGCAGCGCTCGTACGTGATCTGGCGTTGTCGTGCTGAAGGACAGGGTGATCCGTGCGTGGAAGATTTTTCGAATTCTTGCTTTCAGTTTTATGAGCTGTTTTTCTCTTGAGACGTACCGCCGTTGCTCTCCCTCATGTTACGCGCTATAATTCGGAGCCTTCTAGCGGCAGAGAACTGCAACTTGTGCCACCTTGCGTGTGCGTGTCAACCGAGATTGAGAACACAATAAAAAATTCCGGTCGTTACTTTTCTGAGTCCATCTTAGTGAGGTCATGAGCATTCGAGGCCACTCGCTTCACCTCTGTTACTTGGATCTGTTTACAGTTATTTTAGGTCAGCTACTGCGAAACATCTTGTAATAAAATTGCAATTGACCGATGTCTTAAGTAGGAAATATTTAAAAAACCTAATGTGAGATGTCTTTATAACAGTAATAGAACCCAAAACAATTAATTATTGAATTTTTGTTTGCCTGTCTGTCTGCGCATCACGCGAACACTGCTGCACAAAATTGGATCCAGTTTTCACAGTTGTACTTCTGGACGTCTAACTTAAAATCTGGAACATGTTTAACCTTGATATGCCGCCTAGAAGCCAAGTTAGCTACACGGGGAAATCGGAATCCATAGAAGATACAGAGAAACTCTCTTAGCAACCGTTGGGAGCTTTTTCTTGTGGAAACGATGTTGTCATAATGAAATTTTTCGTCAAGCGTGAGTTGAGCATGAAAATAAGTAAAATTTCCAACATGTTTTTGTTATGTGGATGGACTCAGTTTCGTGTACGGACCAATGTATTATATCGGAAGAAAAAATAGGGGCAGCAGTAGTTTTATACACTACTGGCCAATAAAATTGCTACACCAACAACAAATGCAGATGATAAACGGGTGTTCATTGGACAAATATATTATACCAGAACTGATATGTGATTACATTTCACGCAATTTGGGTGCATAGATCCTGAGAAATCAGTACCCAGAGCAACCACCTCTGGCCGTAATAACGGCCTTGATACTTTTGGGCATTGAGTCAAACAGAGCTCGGATGGTGTGTACAAGTACAGCTGCCCAAGCAGCTTCAACACGATACCACGGTTCATCAAGAGTAGTGACTGGCGTATTGTGACGAGCCAGTTGCTCGGCCACCATTGACAAGACGTTTTCATTTGTTGAGAGATCTGAAGAATGTGCAGGCCAGGGCAGCAGTCGCACGTTTTCTGTATCCAGAAAGGCCCGTACAGGACCTGCAACATGCGGTCGTGCATTATCCTGCTGAAATGTAGGGTTGCGCAGGGATCGAACGGAGGGTAGAGCCACGGGTCGTAAGACATCTAAAATGTAACTTCCACTGTTCAAAGTGCCGTCAATGCGAACAAAAGGTGACCGAGAAGTGTAACCAATGGCACCCCATACCATCACGCCGGGTGATACGCCAGTATGGCGATGACGAATACACGCTTCCGCGATGTCGCCAAACACGGATGCGACCATCATGATGCTTTAAACAGAACCTGGATTCATCCGAAAACAATGACGTTTTGCCATTCGTGCACCCAGGTTCGTCGTTGAGTAAACCATCGCAGGCGCTCCTGTCTGTCATCCAACGTCAAGGGTAACCGCAGCCATGGTCTCTGAGCTGATAGTCCATGCTGCTGCAAACGTCGTCGAACTGTTCGTGCAGATGGTTGTTGTCTTGCAAACGTCCCCATCTGTTGACTCAGGGATCGAGACGTGGCTGCACGATCCGTTACAGCCGTGCAGATAAGATGCCTGTCATCTCGACTGCTAGTGATACGAGGTCGTTGGGATCCAGCACGGCGTTCCGTACTACCCTCCTCAACCCCCCGATTCCATATTCTGCTGACAGTCATTGGATCTCGACCAGCGCGAGTAGCAATGTCGCTATACGATAAACTGAAATCGCCATAGGCTACAATCCGACCTTTATCAAAGTCGGAAACATGATGGTACGCATTTCTCCTCCTTGCATGAGGCATCACAACAACGTTTCACCAGGCAGCGCCGGTCAACTACTGTTTGTGTACGAGAAATCGGTTGGAAACTTTCCTCATGTCAGCACGTTGTAGGTGTCGCCACCGTCGCCAACCTTGTGTGAGTGCTTCGAAAAGTTAATCATTTGCATATTACAGCATCTTCTTCCTGTCGGTGAAATTTTGCGTCTGTAGCACGTCATCTTCGTGGTGCAGCAATTTTAATGGCCAGTAGTGTGGTATTATATAAAAAAACGAGAATACAAATAACAGAATGCGTAAAAAGTAGTGTTTTGGAACGTTTTATCATGATAATAATAATGGTAACAGTTTAATCACATTATCCATAGATATTCTTGAATTCATTCCGGTGTAACTATCGTTAATAAGTTTGTCGAGCCGACCTTGCTACTGTCATCGATAAGTTTGTAGAGTTGACACTAAAAAAAATTCTTTCGTTCACTTCTTCGGAGGTTTTCACCGCGTGTTGCCAATCGATGTACTTGAAGTGATACAACTGTTGTGATTTCGTATTAGCGTCTTCATCCGTTTGAGACAACTCTACGTAGCTTGCTCGCGGGTCACTAGGTAGGATAATTTGTTTATAATGGCTCCTGTCGGGAAAATATAAAATGTTGTATTTAAATCAATTACTTAGTTTTCGTAATTTCTTTAAGTTCAAAACTATATTGTCCCCTATCCACGTCTTTTGGTATTTCATACTTCAAATGTCTGCATCTTTGCTTACAAACACATCAATTCTTTATCGTTGCGCCCTTTTGACCTTCACCTTGGAGTTTTTATATCCCTCTTTGCCCCGATAATAAGATTAAGGATTTTTCAAAATTCATTCGGGTTAGAGATTGTCGCTAACGAAGTTGCTGGCATAAGCTATTCAGGAAATATGCGAGTGGCAGATGATTATCACATGATTCAAATTCGCTATCCCTCTGTGTACCGTAACTGTCATCGGTGGTCGTAATAGGAAAACGCTTGTTGTTTACAGGACAGATGAGCAATTAGTCAGTCGCCCTACAGGTCGTGGGGCAACTCTCTCTTTCTGAGGACTCCTTACCTCCGGTCTTGAGTTTTTTCGTGACTTGGGTCACGCCCTAGCCGGCCGCTCGCGTGACCTTTAGTTGAGCAGGCAGGCCGACTCACGTGCACGCGTGTTCACGGGCCTCCCTGCGCGGCGCACAGAGTGCAGATTTCCGGTTCCGATACGGCTATCCACGACCACCAACACCAACACCAACACCACCACTGCCACTGATTAATGCGTTGCGTACAAGCCACGGAGGCTCATCCCGGCCGCGCCCGTTATCGAGACTGAGATACGGCTCTCTGCCTGTCCCCCTGCAGTTTAGTTCAATGGTACGGACAAATAACGTCACGAGACATCTGCGGACTGAAAATGGGGTCGTACGGTTTCGTGACTCGACCTGAAACAATAAGCAGCGAACAATCTCGTCAGTGGGAGACTTTCAAACTTGCTGACAGCATAAAAGACTAAAAACTATCCATAAGAAACAGTAGGAAACAAACTAAACTATATTTCTTAAAAGTGCTGTGGCTTTAATATCGAAGTATATTACAAAATTATGTGAAATCTTCGACGTTTGGATCCACTTTTGGTATATGCATCCTCGTCCATTCCCGGGAGAATCTCCTCACTCCTTAACTTATCAGCCCACATATTTTTCATTACATCTCAATTGCTTCGATTCTCACAGCCCATGTTTCACTACTATACAACTTCTTTTGGCCAGGAATGTCCTTTTTGCCATTGCTACTCTGCTTTTTATATCCTCCTTGCTCCGTCATGGGTCATTTTGCTGCCTAGGTAGCAGAATTCCTCAAATACTTTGTGGTACCTAATTCTGATGTTAAGTTTCTCGCTATGCTCATGTCTGCTACTTCTCATTACTTTCATCTTTCTTCGATTTACTCTCAGTCCATATTCCGTATTCATTGGAGTGTTCATTCCATTCAACCGATACTGTAATTCTTCTTCACTTTCACTGATGTACAGACTGAAGAGTAGGGACGAAAGACTACATCCCTGTCTTACACCCTTTTCAGTCCAAGCACTTCTTTCTTGATCTTCAAAAATGGTTCAAATGGCTCTAAGCACTGTGGGACTTAACTTCTGAGGCCATCAGTCCCCTAGAACTTAGAACTACTTAAACTTAAGTAACCTAAGGCCTAAGGACATAACACACATCCATGCCCGAGGCAGGATTCGAACCTGCGACCGTAGCGGTCGCGCGGTTCCAGACTGTAGCGCCTCGAACAGCTCGGCCACCACGGCCGACTCTTGATCTTCCACACTTATTACTCCCTCTCGGTTCTTGTACATGTTATATATTACCCGTCTTTCCTCATAGCTTACCCACATTTTTCTCAGCATTTCGAACATATTACATGACTGAGTGCTTTTTCCAAGACCGCTAATCCTATGACCGCGTCTGAATTTTTCTTTAGTCTTCCTACCATTATCAAAAGCAACCTCATGACTGCATCTCTGCTGCCTTTACCTTACCTTAAGACAATCCGATCGTCATGTAACACATTCTGTTTTCTTTCCCGTTCTTCTGTGTATTATTCTTGTCAGCATACTGGATTCACGAGCTGTTACGCAGATTGTGCGACAATTCTCGCACCTGTCGGCTCTTGCAATCTTCCTAACTGTGTAGGTGGTGTTTCTCCGAAAGTATGATGGTATATCGCCTGTCTCATACGTTCTACACACCAACGTGAATAGTCGTTTTGTTGATGCTTCCCCAGGGATTTTTAAATCGTTATGGAATGTAATTAATACCTTCTGCCTTATTTGATCTTAAATCTTCCACAGCTCTTTTAAATTTTGATGCTAATACTAAATTCTTGAGCTCTATGTCCTCCTGATTAACTGAGAGGTAACGTGCTTGCCTACCATGAAGTCGACCCAGGTTCGGTTACCAGCCGGGTTGGAGATTTTCTCCGCCCGTGAACTGGATGTTGTGTTGTCCTCATCATCACGTCATCACCACAGACGCGCAAGTCGCCCAATGTGGCGTCATATGACATTCCTCTGCATTTAACAGTGGAATTTCTATTGCACACACAATGTTACCGCCTTTGCTTTTAATTTCACCGTAGGTTGTTGACACTTTTCTGTATGCTGAGTCAGCCCTACCGAGGATCATGTCTTTCTTTAAATTTTTCAAGTGATTATTTCGTCTTAGCTTCCCTGCACTTCCTAAGTGAATTTGTTCTTCGGTATTCTTGGATTTTCCTGGACATTTCTGTACTTCCTTCCTTCGTCGATCAACTTAAATATTTTGTCTGTTATCCATGGTTTATTTGCAGCTACCTTCATAGTATCTATGTTTTTCTTTCAACTACTGTAACTGCCCTTTTTAGAGATGTACCGGGTGATCAAAAAGTCAGTATAAATTTGAAAACTTAATAACCCACGGAATAATGTAGATAGAGAGGTAAAAATTGACACACGTCCTTGGAATGACATGGAATTTTATTAGAACAAAAAAAAGTATTGCTAGACGCGTGAAAGATCTCTTGCGCGCGTTGTTTGGTGATGATCGTGTGCTCAGCCGCCACTTTCGCCATGCTTGGCCTCCCAGGTCTCCAGACCTCAGTCCGTGCGATTATTGGCTTTGGGGTTACCTGAAGTCGCAAGTGTATAGTGATCGACCGAAATCTCTACGGATGCTGAAAGACAACATCCGACGCCAATGCCTCACCATAACTCCGGACATGCTTTACAATGCTGTTCACAACATTATTCCTCGGCTACAGCTATTGCTGAGGAATGATGGTAGACATATTGAGCATTTCCTGTAAGGAACATCATCTTTGCTTTGTCTTACTTTGTTACGCTAATTATTGCTATTCTGATCAGATGAAGCGCCATCTGTCGGACATTTGTTGAACGGTTATATGTTTTGGTTCTAACACAACCCCATGTCATTCCAAGCATGCGTGTCAATTTGTACCTCTCTATCAACATTGTTCCATGATTTATTCAGTTTTCAAAATTATGCTGACTTTTTGATCACCCGGCACATTCCCCTTCAGCTGTACTGCCTATTCTGTTATTCATTATGCAGTACCTATAACCTCAAACAACTTCACATCTATCTATTCATTCCTTAGTGTTTCCGTGTCCGATTTCTTTGGGCAATGTTTTTTCCTGACTAGTCTCTCGAACTTCAGGCTTCTCTTCATGACTATTAAATTGCGATCTGACTCTATACGCCTTAGACTCCAATATCTGATTTCGGAATCTCTGCCCGACCACGAAGTAATCTAATTGAAATCTCCCGTATCTCTCGGCTTTTTCGAAGTATGCCTCCTTCTCTTGTTATTCTTGAATAGAGTATTCGCTATTACTTACTGAAATTTATTGCACAACTCCATTAGTCTTTCTCAATTCTCATTCCTAATGCTAATCCCATATTCTCCCGCAATCCTTTCTGCTACTCCTTCCCCTACAATTGCTCTGCAGTCCCCCATGACTATTAAATTTTCATCTTCCTTCACGTACGCTTTACAATAGGAGGTAGGTGGCAGGGTGCGTTGAAACATAGGTAGGGGGAGAGTTATGGTCTGGGTAACTTACTTTCAAACCAGAACACATCTATTTACTGATATTTTGTTGGAGACCAAATTCACATTTACAGGATGGCTCTTTCATCTAGGTAGCGTGGTCGTAACTGTAATGAAATGTAGAGAATGGTTAAAACTTTGGAGTAGTTATCTGGCTCCTAAATTCACCGAATGTTAAGTTAACAATATTGAACAGTACTGTGGTATCGTGTCCAGCGCTGAGTTTGCCAAGAGACGCATCCAAGTAACCTACCAGCAACTATGGAATGTGTCGGATACAGTACTGATTTGAGGTATCAGTAGAGACGCCTTCTAGGCGTCTGTGCATAGCTAACGCCGGTACTCTGAATAGTATCAGGCAGAAATGAGAATGCGACTCGAAAACCGGTAATGTGTCTGTTACATTAGTCAGTCAGCGGCATGTGATAGCGAGAGCAGGAGAGAAAAGAATGAGCAAATGCAACAGGAGCAGCCCTGTAGGTTCCTCGAACCTCTCTCTACTGGGATGGGCTCAGTACATTGTTTACGTAAGCCACGCCTGTGCGTGGTCACACGGTTACGCCCTGCTCGTCTGACCTTTCACATAGCCGGCTAGGTAACGTGGAAGCTCTGTTGATGAAATTCGCAGTAAGAACAGCGTCAGAGCAGAAATCTGTGTGACAATTACTATGCTACTAAATTGCGCACATTTTAATACGAGCCAAATACACCTTCGTTCTGAGATATATTTGTTGGTTGCTGTCAGTGAAGACGTTGCGCAGTTGCTTAATTATCTGAACACGTTCCACTTACTTACCGTCTAACACCTGAAGCGACGAAAGATTTTTTCAGCATAACGACGGAAAAAGAAGGAAACACTGCGAGCAGGCCCTGAAGACCAGGATAGCAATTTATAAACTTGCTCAATTTTTGTTTAGTTTTAAGCCTACCCTGAGTTTGGGAAAGTAAATATTCATGCCAATGAATGAGGAGCAAAATAATTATACATGGTACATATAACCTCATCGAACGAAAAATTAGTCACGCCAGTGCGAATGCAGAGATAAATCGTTACGCCGTTACAGATGGCGCAGCGGTCGTGTCACGTGTTCAACCGCACACGCGAAACAGTGAGCAATGAGACGTTTATGCCTCAAATGGAAATTGTAAGTAAATATGGGTTAGATCGTAACAGAGGAGCAATCGTGTTTGGCCGTGCCATGGCTGTACGGCGTGTGTAGTTGTTGAGTTAGTGGGCGTTTCGTGACGGACTGTTCAGCATTGCTACCAGCAATGATGAAAGACACGTGGCCACGAAACGTATTGGCTGAACTGTGGTCGTAAAAACATCCTGATGGAGAGGAGAGGCGAGGCGTTCCACGGCTCGTGAACCAAAATCGCTTCCAGACCCGAGAGGAATTGGTGCAGGCAGTGAATAAAAGTCCGTCCCCACGTGTTAGCGAGAGAACACTGCGACAGGAGCTGCACGCAGTGTCAAATTTGGGATCGGTCGCCTTGCACGAGGCCATTACTCACACGGATGCATCAAGCCGCGCGTAAGGCAATGAGCCAGGAGTTACCAAACGTGGACAGCAGCTGACTGGCGGGCCGTAGTGTGCCTGACCAATGACTCTTTGCCTGTGTCCTAATGACACACGTCGTCGAGTGCACCGAACGCCAAATGAAACCTTTCATGCTGAATGTGTGCAAGTTCAGGTCTGTGATGTTTTGGGGTGTTTTCTCATTATGAATTTAGGTCGCTCACTGAGGTAAACACTAAAATGAATTCGTGTGTTCACTGAAGCAGTCAGAATTACCAGGAGCTTCCTTTCAGTCAACATCTGCATGACGAGTACGTTGTTGATATTTCTAACAGCAGAGCTCACTGGACCGGAAGAATATGTGACAGATTTTCTGACCACTCCTCCTACCTACTACATCTCTACTGGCCTAAAAAATCAGATGACTTAAACCGCATAGAAACGTGTTGGAGCAGGGGGTAAAACGTCTACATCAGCATCCCCACAATTTGGTGGAACTGCGCGATGAAATTCTCAGCGAGTGGTTAAACTTGGATGCGACCTAGCTGCACAACCTTGCGGACTCACTTCCTCACGGAATCCAGGCGGTCATCAAGTCCAGAGGTGGAATTATATGATATTAAATGGTGCTCGAAATGATCCCTCTGGGGGTGACTGTTTCTGTCCGGTGACCTTATTTGCCAGTGTTACTTAAAGGATTAATGTCCGTAGCATCGTCTAACGGTAGGCAAGGAAGGCTGAAGACGTGTACGAAGAACACACACTGACACACTCACTCACTCTCTCGCTCACTTTGCACTACAGAAGGTAAATAACGGCACGTTCAGACAACGTTGATTCGTATATATAGCATCCTGAACGTGGATCAGATCGTTTATCGTTTGTTTAATTGCGCGTGATGTTCAAATAATTGGGGATGCAGAGCTTTGGTGTTAGTGCAGCACGGTAAATTACGCTTAACGTACATGAAACTGTTCTCAAAGTGAAAGCAAAATCTTTTGTCATTCCGTTGCCCCTTTTCAACAACACATCCCTTGTAGTTAACATTCCACACTACGATCCCACACATCATTCAACCGCGGTTAGAGCTGAATGACAAAATCTAAAACCGAATTTTAAATCCGTTAACGTTTTGTCAAACCTAATATCGGACAGGAACGTGCGTGCATTTTTACAGGCTACCCAAGCAATGATTTACGGTAATATTATTTCGAATGTTTTGACCAGTGTGCAGTTTGAACATACATGTTTACGTGTGAATTTCACGGTTTGGGTGCGCAAGCACACACTTGTTTGGCACCTGCAAAGAATACACCCGACTGGAAGAAATAACGCTAAGAAGACTGGAAACAGAAACGGGAATATTTTTAGGCGGGTTGCAATGCGGTTACCGGTATGTACTCGTAAACAGAAGTACGAAGAAGTTTAGAAAACTTGAAATTTTTTCATATGTTCATCTTGAGTGAGAATTAAGTGAAATACTACAGAGTTTTATATTTTCCGGCTTATTTATTATTTTAAGAGAATTATGCTGCTGAAAAGATCGTTGACGACATTTGGGTATGAGGTACTGGAGCCAGATCTCTACTTAAACAGGACAATGATAGCCTGAGGCACGGTGCAAAATTTGTTGCTACGGATTTTTTAAAAGTAAATTCTTTGTAAGAGCGATCTCTGTTATGGAAAGTACATAACTTTGGACATTTACTTCCTGCTAAGGAGAGGTTGCAAAATCTGGGTGCGGCATGAATGGCAGATAACGTTCCTGTAAAATAAATTTCAATAATGTCATTAGTTTTCCTACAGGTGCGGACGCAACAATTTTTTTTTTTTTTTCCAACACGAATTCTGTGTGGTCATGTTTACTTCCAGATATTACAAAACCGTCATTTATTTTCCTTACCATTTGTCACTTGTTAAGTCTACATCACATTTTCTTTTGACTCCTTAACATAGGTAGCATAAAGTCTTATCACGACAAAACTTTGTTGGGCTCAGAAGACACATTTAAATATCACAAGAGCAGGATTGCGCTTTTCTTCTGGCTACTGCTGTGCATAATTTTCGTTATTATGACAATGTGGAATAACGGAACATGGTGTTTGGGATTCATATACTCGTCCAATTCAGATACTGTCCTTATTAAATTTATTCTGTGATCTTGTTTCTTCCCACCTAAAATTTATTTAAGAAATATAATATTGTTTTGTTAGGTACTTAACGAGCCTTACATAAATAATATACTTATAAACCAATAATCAATCTGATGAACTGATTTCTAATTTTGAATCCTGTTACCAAAATAGATCTTATGTCTTTCCTAATGCTTAGAACCGTACTCAATGAAATACAATTTTCGTGATTAATTAACGCTGGCAATTGTCTTGAGTTCAGCATAGAATCTCGACCTCATTGTTTGCCACGTTGCCAGAGCGACATACCGTATGACGCAGTCAGCTGAACTTCTATGAACGCTGATTTTTGTCGTGCCATGTTAGTGGTCAGAATGTCACAGGTTGGTTATAGCTTTGCTACACATTAAAGTAACATGGAATTTTACATAAAAGAGATGTGATGTGTAGCGCCTCCACGTCTTTAGGGATCTGTATTTGCTTTCTTCAGTTCGTGCCCGAAAAAGACAGTTCAAGGTTGCAGAAATATTATTTCTTACTAAAAAAATAAATAAACCTAATAAACCAATACAGTAGTTTGAAGAGCTTGTTAAATTTCAGAAATACATTGCTTACATTAATGTTCTTGGCAGAGGAACGAAGACTGCTTTTTTCAGTGCCTTGTATTATCACGTGTGTTTGTTGGAGAACGACAGGACTGCAGAATTACACCGCTGAGTTATAGAAGGAGAGCAGTAGCAGTTGTGTTTGAAGCACGCTGTAAGAACTGCTTCCGACATGGAAGCCACTGTCGTACAGGGATGAGGTGAACGCTTAGTACCCTTCGTGACTGCGGTTAAGGATTCGAGGTACCAGCTGGAGCCGTCCGCACGGGTAATGAGGAGCAATGAGCCAAGGGCGCTGTAACAAGTCCCGTGGTCGTACAATGAAATGCCGTCTTTCAGTTTCAGCCTCATACAACTGCCAACAGCCAATCGTGAAGCATGCTCGTACTCGTGCTGCAGACCGACAAGTAAAATGTAAGGAACACTTCAAAGTTTGAAAGTTAGTTAACAACAAACGATTCTGAAGAGTGCAAGTGAAATAAATAGAACGAATGTCTGTACGCTACCAAACATGCTAAGGTTTCAGCTTCCTAACAGCAACTTGTGAGACGCAGGATTCGCCTGAAGAAAGAGTATTTGTTTACAGACATTAGATTTGAATCTGTTCTGCGTCGTGATTTTAATTTTGTAGTTGTAGGTAGAAAGTCGATTAATTGCTTTCACTTGCTGTCGTTCGTTCTTCTAATCTGACGTTGACGTTTCTTACGGTTTGTCCGATGTAGAATTTCGTGCAGTTTCCACAAGAAATTTTGTGGACTCCTGGATTGGAAGACTGGAAAATTTTGAGATTTTAGCTTTTCCTGATCTAATTCGTGTTTTCACACTACTGGTGATGTGAAATTTTAATTTTTCATTTGTCTTACGTAAACGTTCGTACGTTTTATTCGTTTTGTGGTCCAGATAATTTGTTGGCACATAGGTTTTTTTTTTTTTAGTTGCAGGTTCTTCTTTCGGCGTTATATCCTTAATTATGGTTTGTATTTTAGATTTTGTTTGTTTGTTTTGCTATGATGTTACATACTCTCGTATGTGTGGTGGTACGGAATATTTTATACACACAATATCTTCGGTTAGAAACTGGTAACTCCCAGAATTTTTACTATAATACCATACAATCTGGTGGTGGCTTAGCGGATGTTTTATCCAATGCAGTGTGGTATTTCTTATACATACTGTATCTTTGGTTGGAAATCGGTAGTACTTATAGAATCTGCTGTGATATCATTATTTCTACCACATGCTCTGTGAAGTCACACACATTTGGTAGTGGTGGCTGAGGAATTATAAATAAATTAGGCCCCGCCGGCTGGAATCGCCGAGCGGTTCTAGGAGCTACAGTCTGGAACCGCGCGACCGCCACGGTCGCAGGTTCGATTCCTGCCTCGGGCATGGATGTGTGTGACGTCCTTAGGTTAGTTAGGTTTAAATAGTTCTAAGTTATAGGGGACTGATGACCTCGGAAGTTAAGTCCCATAGTGTTCAGAGCCATTTAAACTAAATTAGGCCCATGCTCCAGTGTGATTGGCTGAGAGCATCATGTAGTCGACGCCCCGTTGCGAAACACTGCTGTGGATCTTGCGTAATTGTATAAAATGCGAAAATTGAGGAAAATACTGTAAAGATAGGAAAAAGGGTGAAAATACGTAAAAGTAGGGTGGATGGGAGTATTTACGTATCTGTCTGGGTGTGGTCTCCGCTGGTGCCTCGGATGACGTAGTATTAAATTGCTGTTAAAAAGCAGCACTCGGCTGATGTTGCTTAACGTAATTTCTTACTAACAAATAGACACAGACTGCAACCTCTCGATATGCTACTACTCAGCTGTAGCATGAATCATTCTCACTCAAGTGTTCCCATCCGCAAAAGATGATAAAGGGGAGGAGTGGATGCTCGAAGCTCGTGGCTGTAGGGGGAAGGAAGAGGTTTCCCGCCATTTAATTACGATCTCATTGGCTGGAAGACGTAGGGAGGGGTTTCTCACCAATTTTGTATCACGTATCCAAACAACTGCCTAAGTTTGTGGGAGACCTTGATCAGTTTCCAGCGGTACCAAGCCTTCCGTTGACAGCCGGAGGAGGTGTCTGTGGCTCTCCACTCGTTGTTGGTGTCCATATCGGATCCTGCCACGAAATCAAATGGGGCATGACCCACCAGCTGCGAAATGTGCCGCAATGCACAGCACAACTAACAATATTACTTTATTTACAACGTCGTTTCGAGTACCTGGAATCAGCAGATCCAACTTAGAACTTGTAAGTCAACGTTCAGTGTCAGTCAGCACGGTCTACATTAGG
Organism: Schistocerca gregaria; assembly: GCF_023897955.1. Classification (NCBI taxonomy): domain Eukaryota; kingdom Metazoa; phylum Arthropoda; class Insecta; order Orthoptera; family Acrididae; genus Schistocerca; species Schistocerca gregaria. The sequence continues at coordinate 2,523,132 of NC_064920.1, read as the reverse complement.
CGGGGCTTGTAAATAAATGGAGTTTCATAAAGTAATCTATTAAAGCATCTAGAAGGTGTCTTTCACAAAATGCCTATCATTTATACCAATGCATCGGGCATCAGGGACAAACTAAATTAGTTACTGGAGGTGGAAAACACATATTGCTCCCAAATATGTCACACATTAACTATACCAAACAGGTGATATATGTTACTAAATATCAGTTCACCACTCTGAGGCAAAGTACAGAACTGCTTTTTTTTTTTCTTTTTTGTCATCAGTCTACTGACTGGTTTGATGCGGCCCGCCACGAATTCCTTTCCTGTGCTAACATCTTCATCTCAGAGTAGCACTTGCAACATACGTCCTCAGTTATTTGCTTGACGTATTCCAATCTCTGTCTTCCTCTACAGTTTTTGCCCTCTACAGCTCCTTCTAGTACCATGGAAGTCATTCCCTCATGTCTTAGCAGATGTCCTATCATCCTGTCCCTTCACCTTCTCAGTGTTTTCCACATATTCCTTTCCTCTCCGATTCTGCGTAGAACCTCCTCATTCCTTACCTTATCAGACCACCTAATTTTCAACATTCGTCTATAGCACCACATCTCAAATGCTTCGATTCTCTTCTGTTCCGGTTTTCCCACAGTCCATGTTTCACTACCATACAATGCTGTACTCCAGACGTACATCCTCAGCAATTTCTTCCTCAAATTAATGCCGGTATTTGATATTAGTAGACTTCTCTTGGCCAGAAATACCTTATTTGCTATAGCGAGTCTGCTTTTGATGTCCTCCTTGCTCCGTCCGTCATTGGTTATTTTACTGCCTAGGTAGCAGAATTCCTTAACTTCATTGACTTCGTGACCATCAATCTTGATGTTAAGTTTCTCGCTTTTCTCATTTCTACTACTTCTCATTACCTTCGTCTTTCTCCGATTTACTCTCAAACCATACTGTGTACTCAATAGGCTGTTCATTCCGTTCAGCAGATCATTTGATTCTTCTTCACTTGCTCTCAGGATAGCAATGTCATCAGCGAATCGTATCATTGATAGGGCGAAAGACTACAGCCTTGTCTTACACCCTTCTTAATACGAGCACTTCGTTCTTGATCGTCCACTCTTATTATTCTCTCTTGGTTGTTGTACATATTGTATATGACCCGTCTCTCCCTACAGCTTACCCCTACTTTTTTCAGAATCTCGAACAGCTTGCACCATTTTATATTGTCGAACGCTTTTTCCAGGTCGACAAATCCTATGAACGTGTCTTGATTTTTCTTTAGCCTTGCTTCCATTATTAGCCGTAACGTCAGAATTGCCTCTCTCGTGCCTTTACTTTTCCTAAAGCCAAACTGATCGTCACCTAGCGCATTCTCAATTTTCTTTTCCATTCTTCTGTATATTATTCTTGTAAGCAGCTTCGATGCATGAGCTGTTAAGCTGATTGTGCGATAATTCTCGCACTTGTCAGCTCTTGCCGTCTTCGGAATTGTGTGGATGATGCTTTTCCGAAAGTCAGATGGTACGTCGCCAGACTCATATATTCTACACACCAACGTGAATAGTCGTTTTGTTGCCACTTCCCCTAATGATTTTAGGAATTCTGATGGAATGTTATCTATCCCTTCTGCCTTATTTGACCGTAAGTCCTCCAAAGCTCTTTTAAATTCCGATTCTAATACTGGATCCTCTATCTCTTCTAAATCGACTCCTGTTTCTTCTTCTATCTCATCAGACAAATCTTAACCCTCACAGAGGCTTTCAATGTATTCTTTCCACCTATCTGCTCTCTCCTTTGCATTTAACAGTGGAAATGTTGCACTCTTAATGTTACCACCGTTGCTTTTAATGTCAACAAAGGTTGTTTTGACTTTCCTGTATGCTGAGTCTGTCCTTCCGACAATCATATCTTTTTCGATTTCTTCACATTTTTCCTGCAGCCATTTCGTCTTAGCTTCCCTGCACTTCCTATTTATTTCATTCCTCAGCGACTTGTATTTCTGTATTCCTGATTTTCCCGGAACATGTTTGTACTTCCTCCTTTCATCAATCAACTGAAGTATTTCTTCTGTTACCCATGGTTTCTTCGCAGCTACCTTGTTTGTACCTATGTTTTCCTTCCCAACTTCTGTGACGGCCCTTTCTAGAGATGTCCATTCCTCTTCAATTGTGCTGCGTATTGCGCTATTCCTTATTGCTGTATCTATAGCGTTAGAGAACTTCAAACGTATCTCGTCATTCCTTAGAACTTCCGTATCCCACTTCTTAGCGTATTGATTCTTCCTGACTAATGTCTTGAACTTCAGCCTACTCTTCATCACTACTATATTGTGATCTGACTCTATATCTGCTCCTGGGTACGCCTTACAATCCAGTATCTGATTTCGGAATCTCTGTCTGACCATGATGTAATCTAACTGAAATCTTCCCGTATCTCCCGGCCTTTTCCAAGTATACCTCTTCCTGTTGTGATTCTTGAAGAGGGTATTCGCTATTACTAGCTGAAACTTGTTACAGAACTCAATTTGTCTTTCTCCTCTTTCATTCCTTGTCCCAAGCCTATATTCTCCTGTAACCTTTTCTTCTACTCCTTCCCCTACAACTGCATTCCAGTCGCCCATGACTATTAGATTTTCGTCCCCCTTTACATACTGCATTACCCTTTCAATATCCTCATACACTTTCTCTATCTGTTCATCTTCAGCTTGCGACGTCGGCATGTATACCTGAACTATGGTTGTCGGTGTTGGTCTGCTGTCGATTCTGATTAGAACAACCCGGTCACTGAACTGTTCACAGTAACAGACCCTCTGCCCTACCTTCCTATTCATAACGAATCCTACACCTGTTATACCATTTTCTGCTGATGTTGATATTACCCGATAACTCATCTGACCAGAAATCCTTGTCTTCCTTCCACTTCACTTCACTGACCCCTACTATATCTAGATTGAGCCTTTGCATTTCCCTTTTCAGATTTTCTAGTTTCCCTACCACGTTCAAGCTTCTGACATTGTACGCCCCGACTCGTAGAACATTATCCTTTCGTTGATTATTCAATCTTTTTCTCGTGGTAACCTCCTCCTTTTCAGTCCCCTCCCGGAGATCCGAATGGGGGACTGTTTCGGAATCTTTTGCCAATGGAGAGATCATCATGACACTTCTTCAACTACTGGCCACATGTCCTGTGGATATACGTTACGTGTCTTTAATGCAGTGGTTTCCATTGCCTTCTGCATCCTCATGTCGTTGATCATTGCTGATTCTTCCGCCTTTAGGGGCAATTTCCCACCCCTAGGACAAGAGAGTGCCCTGAACCTCTATCCGCTCCTCCGCCCTCTTTGACAATGCTGTTGGCAGAATGAGGCTGACTTCTTATTCCGGAATTCCTCGGCCGGCAATGCTGATTATTTATCATAATTTTGGCAGTGACGGGGACCGAAGACGTTTTGATTATGAATCAAAGACGATGCCCCTAGACCATGGCTCAAGCTTGAATTGCTAGACGTACAATATGTCATATCTTGCGTGATCAGCAGCAGGTATCAGCATTTTCGACCAAACAGCATGTTCCGAAAAGGGAATCAAAAAGTTTGGGAAGAATGAATAAAAACTTTGAGGAGACACCATAATTCTGTAAGAGATGCCAAAGGACTTGAAAGATCAGTTGAACGGAATGGACAGTGTTTTGCAAAGAGGTTATAAGATGGATATTAACAACATTAAAAACAGATGAATGGAATAAATTCGGTTCAAATGAGGAGCTCGTAATACTGCAGCCACTTTCGCCAAGTCGCCGCGAGCGGCCGTGAAGGGGGGAAGGGACCCGACTCCCTGGGGCGAGCCTCCGGATGCAGTCATCCTGCAAGCACACAGCGGGGAGCCGGGCCGACGACCTCGCCTCGCTCAAGAAGAGACACGACGCGAAGGGCCTGTCTGGCAACGGGAAGCGTGCCGACAGCTGATGGACACCTGCAGCCATTAGCACAAAACGCCAAGAATGTAGGCTCTGAGATCGAGTGGCCTTGCGGCAGTCATTTTACCTGCCTTAGAAAACAGGGATGTGCCGACAATTCCTTCACCCCACGGGCACAGGGGGAATCGGCGTGTGAAAGAAACCAGCATTCTCGAGAAGAGGTTTTCCTCGACAGTGAGGACATTCCTTGTAAATGACGGACGCCGGCAGATTTTGAGACAGAGCCCAAAGATGAGTCTGTCCAGGGCTCACGCAGAGAGAGCGGTTATAAAGAAGTGTTGTATAGCTGCTCTCCCAACAGCGTCGGAATGCAGGAAAACATCTTAAGAATGTGAAATCGTGAGGAAGATGCCAATTCATGGGGTACACGCCAGCCCACGGCAGGTAGAAAATGTCCCCCCTGCACGGAGAAGCGTGGCAATGAAACGCTGATCTGTCGTTGGGCTACATTGAAAATTTCGTCCGCCAATGACAACGCCGAAAGGAAAAATGTTTGGAAGGGGAGTTGAGCTGAGAGATGCATGAGAAGCGAAAAGGGGGAATTGTGGAGACACCGCAGAAGGGAGAGGTCATGGGCGCTCTTCCACCCATCGTCACCATTTGCCTTCCGATGCCGTGATAGCACAGCTTGGGCCACGCAACCGACGACGCGCAGACAATATGGAGATCGTACCTCGCACCCGCCGCAAAGCCGCGGCTGATGATCAGGGCAGCCGACCCGCGCAGCACAGCTGCGACACGACGCGACGCACCGACGCAGCACCTGCCGCTGGCAGCAATATACGACGAACCGTGGCAAGAATGGTGGGAAGATTACTTCTCTCCTCCTTCCGCGTAATAACTGAGTCCTGTACACAACCAGTCAAATCGCCCCTGAGATTTATATTTTTGTTTTGTTTTGTCTCAAAAGCACCAAAATACACTACTGGTCATTAAAATTGCTACACCTCGAAGATGACGTGCTGCAGACGCGAAATTTAACCGACAGGAACAAGATGCTGTCATATGCTAATCATTAGTTTTCAGAGCATTCACACAGGTTGGCGCCGGTAGCGACACCTACAACGTGCTGACATGAGGAAAGTTTCCTACCGATTTCTCATACACAGACAGCAGTTGCCGGCGTTGCCTGGTGAGACGTTGTTGTGATGCCTTATGGAAGAAGGAGAAATGCGTACCATCACGTTTCCGACTTTGATAAAGGTTGGATTGTAGCCCATCGCGATTGCGGTTTATCGTATCGCGACATTGCTGCTCGCGTTGGTCGAGATCCAATGACTGTCAGCAGAATATGGAATCGGTGGGTTGAGGAGGGTAGTACGGAACGCCGTGCTGGATCACAACGGCCTCGTATCACTAGCAGTCGAGATGACAGGCATCTTATCTGCACGGCTGTAACGGATCGTGCAGCCACGTCTCGATCCCTGACTCAACAGATGGGGACGTTTGCAAGATAACAACCATCTGCACTAGCAGTTCGACGACGATTGCAGCAGCATGGACTATCAGATCGGAGACCATGGCTGCGGTTACCCTTGACGTTGGATCACAGACAGGAGCGCCTGCGATGGTTTACTCAACGACGAACCTGGGTGCACGAATGGCAAAACGTCATTTTTTTTTCGGATGAATCCAGGTTCTGTTTAAAGCATCATGATGGTCGCATCCGTGTTTGGCGACATCGCGGAAGCGTGTATTCGTCATCGCCATACTGGCGTATCACCCGGCGTGATGGTCTGGGGTACCATTGGTTACACGTCTCGGTCACCTCTTGTTCGCATTGACGGGCACTTTGAACAGTGGTCGCCACATTTCAGATGTGCTATAACCCCTTCATTCGATCCATGCGAAACCCTACATTTCAGCAGGATAATGCACGACCGCATGTTGCAGGTCCTGTACGAGTCTTTCCGGATACAGAAAATGTTCGACTGCTGCCCTGGCCAGCACATTCTCCAGATATCTCACCAACTGAATACGTCTGGTCAATGGTGGCCGAGCAACTGGCTCGTCACAATACGCCAGTCACTACTCTTGATGAACTGTGATATCGTGTTGAAGCTGCATGCCCGCAGCTGTACCCGTACACGCCATCCAAGCTCTGTTTGACTCAATGTCCAGGCGTTATCAAGGCAGTTATTACGTCCATAGGTGGCTGTTCTCGGTACTGATTTCTCAGGATCTGTGCACCTAAATTGTGTGAAAATGTAATCACATGTCAGTTCTAGTATAATATATTTGTCCAATGAATACCCGTTTATCATCTACATTTCTCCTTAGTGTAGCAATTTTAATGGCCAGTAGTATAAATACATTTCTTTCATGTTTCGATCATATGAGCAATCTTTTACATTCATAAGTGAATCCTTTAATTTTGTACCCTATGTGTTTGATTGCATTTAATTTCTCGAGCTCGCCATGTTTTTGGTGCCCAGCGTGGGGCGACCTGATAAGTAATTTTGATGTTACAAAATAATTTCTCCGAGTTCGCAACATTTTTGGCGCCAATGTGGGGCGATCTGATAAGTAATTTTGATGTTAAAAAATAATTTCTGGAGTTCGCAACAAGCCGCTGAGGTAAGTAGTTCAGGGAATTGAGAGAGTAAAAGTAGTAGATGACTTACATAAGTGGCGATGGCCAAGGTAGGGAGGATATATAATGCCAACTTTGAATAGCAATAAGAGCGTTTCTGAAATATAAAAATTTGTAAACACAGAGTATACATTTAAGTCTCACGAAATCTTCTCGAAAAGTATTTGCCTGAGATGCAGCCTCGTTTGGAAGAGAAAACTGGACGACAACAGTTTAGAGAAAAAGAGAACAGAAGCTTTCCAAATCTCTTGCCACTGAAAGAGTGCCAAAGATTAGATGCATAGATCAAATAACTAAAGAAGAGGAAACAATGTAATATACGGCACTTGTCGATAAAAAGAAAGACACATCCCATTGCGTCATGGAACTATCAATTTGGCAATGGACAAGAATGGGGGCGGGAGGAGGAGTGGTAAAAACCGTAGAGGCAGATCAGGACATGAACACTGTGTGTGAGTTGAAAAAGCTGCAGGTGGCGGTAGTTGCCCGCGGCTGGTGGTCGTGCGGTAGCGTTCTCGCTTCCCGCGCCCGGGTTCCCGGGTTCGATTCCCGGCGGGGTCAGGGATTTTCTCTGCCTCGTGATGACTGGGTGTTGTGTGATGTCCTTAGGTTAGTTAGGTTTAAGTAGTTCTAAGTTCTAGCGGACCGATGACCATAGATGTTAAGTCCCATAGTGCTCAGAGCCATTTGAACCATTTTTGAACAACGACAACAACAACAACATTAATAATAATTATTATTATTATAACAACAACATAACCCGCATTTTTTGGAACGTCTGGTTACATTCGATCACACAACCATGCTCCGAAAGTACAGACTGCCTCTATGCAGTTATTTCCGACTTAAAAATCCATTGTACATAATTGCTACTGGAAACCCCTAACTTAATACAGAGAAAAGCCGAGGTTGTTCGTTCGGGTGGCTAAAACTAAAAGGATGAAACAGATTTGGCGACCTTCAATCCGAGCAGTCACTTCTCATTGTTTACTGCTGTGACGGAGCGGGCGAAAGCACGCCAACGCTAGGAATACGTAATGAATGCCCAGTTGTGGAGGGACAGGCTTGTGCATTTTATAGCCAAACTTAAACTCAAGCGCTACCCGCTCTCGGAAGAGAATAGCGTGACGTAGCCGCCTGCCTTCTGCTGTGCTCGCCGAACTCCAGGAGTCTGCAATCCGCGGCACCACATCGTAACGACGCAGTTACTCCGTAAAGACGTTAAACTTCTGCGCTCACCGCTAATACACGCAGTTTACCGCCGGAACTGTATCTTGCGTGACTTGTCCTGTTGCGACTGCAGAAACCAATGTTTTACGGGGCTCTGTTTACAACAGTACTACTCAAGGGAATCACAAGCGCTTAAGAGGATCTATAAATAAACTTATTTCGTTAATAATTTATTTACCGTATTTACTCGAATCTAAGCCGGACTCGAATCTAAGCCGCACCTGAAAAATGAGACTCGAAATCAAGGAAAAAAAAGAATCCTGAACCTAAGCCGCGCCTGAAATTTGAGACTCGAAATTCAAGGGGAGAGAACAGTTTTACGCCGCACCTCCAAATCGAAACGAAGTTGGTCCATTGTAATATGAGACACAATTTAGGTTGAATGAATGACGGTACAGCTACAGTAGTTTGGTTCGAGTCGTAAGCTTAGCAGTTAAGCTTCGCCAGGTAGCCATTGCTACGCGTCAGGCGCTCCGTCCGTATTTATACGGGTACCCTTCCTTTTTCACGTGCTTCGTCTGGTTTGAACTGATAAGTGACGTCCTCTTTGCTATAGGTGTTTACGTCCTCTTTGCTATAGGTGTTTACGTCACGCTAAGCTGAAAATGCATTACTGTACTGTGGCATGCATTGTTTGTCGCATTCTGATAATGAGGGTTTACGACCTGTGCTTGCTTTTGTGCGCGCTACCGCCGCTTTCTTTTTTTTTTTTTTTAGAAAAAAGAATTGTCTCATTAGAGAAACAATGGCAAGAGACTGCTATTTGTTGTTACTTCTACTGCTGCTTTCTTTGATAATGATGAACAAGAATCAAATAATGAGCTGCGAATGATAGAAGATGCTCTGAACTAGAGTTTAGCGAAAATTTTTCACCGTTTGAAAATTTCTGCAGGCGCCTCTTTAGTGCATTACATTCTGCGCAGAAATTAGAGTCATTTTAGATTTAAAAATCTAGTCAATTCATTTCTGACTGTATCACTATTCGGCATAAGAATAATACGAATATAAACATGACACGATGTGTATATTCTTCCGCGTTTACTGTTGTCTCACTCTAGTTTCGTAGTTTATTAGACAGACAGGATTTAAATGAGATAGCAGCAAACACGAAACAATACATGGCAAAATGTTTATATTCGTATTATTCTTACGGTGAAGTGAATACTGCATGTGATACACAATTCATAAAAGCTCCTATTAGCAACCATCTCTTGTCACAGGTAGGAGGGAATTCAGGATGTAGAGTTGGCCACATTGACAAACATCCCAAACAGTCTTGCCAGTCGGATTTTCGTAGTACATTGAAATGCTGCTACATTCGAAGATGAACAATACGGAATTTGTATTTACTTCGTTGGATAATGTATGAAAATATGTATGGTCGAAACTCGGGGCAGAGAAAAAAAGCTCCTTTTCCACCTTTTTTTTAAAATTTATTTACTGACGCAGAGGTTTTGGAGCCAGTATTTATCTTTGTGCCTACAAAGCGTGCCTGTGTGCCGCTACATATATTCGATGATGGAAGTTAGTTAAGGCGGCACCTACCAACAATTTTAAGAACTTCCGCTTGCTTTGCACTCGATTCTAAGCCGCAGGCGGTTTTTTGGATTACAAAAACCGGAAAAAAGTGCCGCTTAGACTCGAGTATTTGCATGTCTGGCAGAACAGACATTAATGACGACTGACAAACGTCGAAATTAATTTGAAATAAATTTACTGACTGTGGATTTCCAACTAGTTACGGGCGATCGCATAAACTACATTCGGCTATCCGTGAACGCCTGCTGGACCGACCCAAACTTGGGTGTGTCACATTGTCTCCATCCACACACAAGAGTCCGCACACGTTCACCACTAAATGCTCAAACCTTTACTCTGTATTACTGCACCAGTGACAACTGGGCTGTAAGAAATCGAGACTCGTAATATTATCGTCTTGTGCCAGCCTCGGAAAGTAAATTACATGCGCGCTCGAGTCCTGCTCCGGCAAAAATTTTCATTATCTCGCTAATAAGTAATATACAAGGTCTGTTCCAAAAATTTCGGAACATTCCTAATTTCGCGCCAATGGTGAGTTGGAGCGAAATACGGTTGGCATCCCTGCACACGCCTGTGTGTCATGCGTAACTTCCGCAAGTTTCATTGTAGTAAGTCTGTTACTTACTGCTCAGTGCTGCATTGAGAAGAACGCTCTGTCGCACAGTTTGCGAATTTCGAGATGGCAGAGTTAGAGGAGCAACGCATTTGCATTAAACTTTGAGTGAAACTCAAGAAAAGCCTTACAGAGACACCCCAAACGATGCATGAAGCCTAAGGTGATGAGTGCTTAAGCCGTACTCGGCGGTACGAATGCTCCACACAGTTTAAAAATGGCTGGACGAAAGTTTAAGATGACCCTCATTCAGGATTCCCTTCGAAGTCTACCGATGACACTCGTGTCAGAAACCTTAACGAACTGGTGAGTGCCAATCGGAGATTGATGGTGTGAGATATTGCACAAGAATATAACATTTCAATTCGGTCATTCGTGAAATCCTGACACAGAATCTTGGAATGCATCGTGTTCAAAAAATGGTTCAAATGGCTCTGAGCACTATGGGACTTAACTGCTGACGTCATCAGTCCCCTAGAACTTAGAACTAATTAAACCTAACTAACCTAAGGACATCACACACATCCATGCCCGAGGCAGGATTCGAACCTGCGACCGTAGCAGTCGCGCGGTTCCGGACTGAGCGCCTAGAACCGCGAGACCACCGCGGCCGGCAATGCATCGTGTTGCCACCAAGTTCATCCCAGCACATGAGTCCAGACTAGGAAGACCTTTGCCTCGAAAACTGTGAAGAGCTTTCGAACCGCGCAAATGAGAACTATATGTCCCTTAAGAGAATCATAGGTGGTTATTAGACGTGGGTCTATGGTTATGGCCGACCGATGTAGCCGAGCGGTTCTAGGCCCTTCAGTCTGGAACCACGCGACCGCTACGGTCGCAGGCTCGAATCCTGCCTCGGGCATGCATGTGTGCGATGTCTTTAGGTTAGTTAGGTTTAAGTAGTTCTAAATTCTAGGGGACTGATGACCTCAGATGTTGAGTCCCGTAGTGCTCAGAGCCATTTGAACCAATCCACGGTTATTGTGTTGAGGTCAAGGTTCAATCTTCACAATGGGTCAGTAAAAATTTTCCAAGACATAAAAAAGGTTGTCAGGTCAGGTCAAATGTCAAAGCCATACTGATAGTTTCCTTTGATTTTGAAGAATTAGTTCATCATGAATTCGCGCCCCAGGGACGCACTGTTAATCGATGGTACTATTGGAACATGTTGCGACGCCTGAGAGAAAATGCGAGAAGGAAACGGCCTGAAATGCGGCGAGACGATTCGAGCTCTTGCATGACGATAACGCACCCGCACATTCGTCCCTGTCCGTGCGTGATTACTGCGCCAGAAACGAAACCAGTGTGCTGTCTCATGCTCCATACTCTTCAGACCTGGTCTCTGCGGATTTCTTTTACTTCCAAAGTTGAAAAGCCCGTTGAAAGGGATACAATTTCCAACGTTAGACGAGATAAAAAAAATTCGCAGACGGCGCTTCGCTCTATCCAACAAGAGCCGTACCAAGACAGCTTTCGCGTTGAGAGCGGTGTATCAACTGTGGAGGAGGCTATTTGGAAGCAGACCACGCACAATAAGTAAAAGTAGAAAAATTTTGTGGACAAAGTTCCGAAAATTTTTGAAAATGCCTCGTATCTATACAGCTTGTACGAAGATATTCGCATTCATCGAAATTATTTCGAATTAATTTCATAAAACGGTGACCTGTTCTGATTATAAAATGAAGTTCACCCAGAAACTAATGATTGTGTTGTGTCATACGGGAGATCAAAGTAATATACAAATTACGAAGAATTATCTATTTCTCTTCCAACGAACTATCTGAACGATTAGTGTTCCTTACTGTTGGAGCTGTGTCGCTTTCCATACAAGTTTTGATTGTACCGAGTTTTGCTCATGATCAGTTTAACATTTTCCCGTTTGTCACAACGCTCTTTAAGACGCCAGAATTGAAAGGATAAAAATGTGTATGTCATCTGTCTGCGAATTATGCAAACCACGCGTACTCTCAAAACTGCGTGTTTTGGGACATAATTTGCCGTGTTGGCGTTTAAGAAAGAGATTTCATCCATATCTGTGCGTTATGCATGACATTCGTCACGAACGATGTAGTTTTGACTTTATGAGCTAGGAGCGCTGCTGTCGCGACACGTGGTGAGGTGGCTCCTGACCTTCATTACACTCTAAGACACCGCGGTAAAATTATCCGAATAGGACGCTAATCGATACATATGATGTACATGTACATATAAAAAAGGATTACAGTTTCACAAAGACAGGACGATTTATTCCAGAGAAAGCGCTTCAGAAACTGAGCGAGTCAGTGATGCGTTGGACCATCTCTGGCATTGGCTGTGTGGTGTGCGTAATGATATTTTAGCTGCAAGAGAGCGGGTTAACAGTCAAGTATGTAGCGTCCCGAAGTCCACTGTAATTCTATTTTATTTCAGGCTCACACGTGGTCATCCGTAATTGTGCTGAAATCATCTGTTTCCTTGGTACCTCGTCGCCAATGTGGTGTGCGTACTGTAAGACCTTCGGTACATACACCATCAGATTATTTGACATGTCGCTCTAGCGAAGTAGGCGAGTATCAGCAATACGTCTCGTGGTCTTATCGTGGCGTGTTTATCTTCTGCCGTTAGGTCAGATGATAGGAATGCCACTTGCACGCTTAGAGTAGCAGGTGACCAACTTTAAACAGAACTTGATTAATTTTCACACACATTTATTAAAATAATAACAAGCATAAAAATAACTTAACTTGGTTCTGGATGCTATTTACAATTGACAATCTGAAGTTCCTTTGGTCTTGGTATGTTAATCTTTTTCTCACATATCTCTTATGCTTGACAAATGTGTCTATAGATTTATCTTCATGGGTATGTACAGGAATATGATAATGTTATTAGGCGCAGACTGAAACTTGACTGCAAACTAATGCAGACTGATGCAGATTAACTAATCGGAGGTCTGTACACTCGTTTTAATACCTCGCACGTTCAGGTATCCGCGAGAGGAAAAGGTTCTAAGTTAGCAGCAATCTCATTGGCTACGTTACATTTCAATACGCGGATCGGCGGAAGCAGAATTTGGTCCGTCTCTGAGGCAGCACCATCTCGTAGTGCGGAGACGAACGAGCGCTGCGCCTGCGCTGTTGTGCTTAGCGGGGCGCGCTCTAGTGGGAAAGTTGTGTACGCGCTGACTACGCGGAACTATGTACACAACAGATTGATAGGGGTGTTGGGTTCCCTCCTGAGGGATATAGTGTCAGATTCTGTCCAACTGGCACTTTAGGTCGCCAACATCCCGATCAGGGAAACGCCAGACACGCCTTCGCTGGTCAACAGGGCTCAATTCAAAAAGGGAATAATCACTGAAGACAATTATACTCCAGTCAGATTCCAGGCCCAAATCGCATGTGGAGACGCCCTGGGAGAATGAGAAGCCAATTTGACTGTCGCTCTCCACTGGATCCGAGAACCAGGGTTGACGGTCTGGGGTGCCATTTTATTTCATAGCAGGACCCTTTTGGTTACCATACGTGGCACTCTTACAGCACAACGGCAGGTCGACCATATTCTACGTGCCGTTTTGTTGCCCTTCTCGGTAAGCCATCTGAACTTAGATTTCAGCAAGATAATGCCCGTCCACACTCAGCGAGAGTTTGTACTGCTCATCTTCTTGCTTGCCAAACCCTACTTTGGCCAACAAGGTCGCGGGATCTCGCCAATTGAAAAAGTTCAGAGCATTATTGGCAGAGACCTCCAACCAGCTCGCGTTTTTGGCGATCGCACAAAAGACGTCATTATCCATACAGTACGTGGTGTTGTTAGTACTAGCGAGATATCTGCTGCGAGTGTTTCTCTGATATTTTATAAGTGACTTTGATCATATGGTGCAACACATATACCGGTCAACGTAACTGACAAACTGTGATATTTATGTAGCTTTCACATATTACTCACAGTACGATGTAGAGACACCAGGCATGGGCAGCCTTTAGTGACCCGCGAACCTGATTCAAAGATCGTTATCTCAGAGAGTACCGGTACTGTTATCTCACGGCCGGCGGTTGTGGCCGAGCGGTTCTAGGCGCTGCAGTCTGGAGCCGAGTGACCGCTACGGTCGCAGGTTCGAATCCTGCCTCTGGCATGGATGTGTGTGATGTCCTTAGGTCAGTTAGGTTTAAGTACTTCTAAGTTCTAGGGGACTGATGACCTCAACTGTTAAGTCCCATAGTGCTCAGAGCCATTTGAAATATTTGTTATCTCAGGATGTGTCTGCTTTGGCCAGTAGATTCCAACTGCCAATTTGTTCATGTAGGTCCTGCCACTAAATCAGATGGTTCATATCCCACTAGCGGCGAGAACGACAAACGTGCCGTACTGCACAGCACAACTTCCTACATTACTTTGTCTGTTAACGTCGTTTCGGCTACTGCCACCAGATACAAACCTAGAACTTGCAAGACAAAGGTCAGTGTCAATTAATAAAACCTATACCTAGGCGAGGATTACAAATAAAGCGGGCTCAATAATCTTTTGCACGGTATAGATGGCGTTATTCACAAAATCTCTACGCCAACATATCTATACCAATATATAGGGCCTCAGACACAAACTAAATTAATTACTGAAAGAGGATAACACATACTGCTCCCAAATGTGTCAGATCAACTATACAAAATACTTGGTGTATGTTACTGAATATCAGTTCACCATGAAGAGGGAACCAACAGAACTGGTCTTGAAGAATTACTGGTAACAGGAAGTACAGTTGTAAGATGCACAATATATCATATTTTGCCTGACGAGCAGCATGTATCAGGAACACCATGTTCCTAAAAGTGAATTAAAAAGCTTGCGGTGGGGGGGGGGGGGGGGGAGGGGGCGGCCAAATAAAAACTTTGAAGTAAGAGACGACGAAAGACTTGGAAGATCAATGGAATGGAATGAATAGTGTTTCGCAAAGAGTTCATAGGATGAATATAAGTGACATTAAAAACAGGTTAATCGAATTATATTCGGCAGAAATCAGCCGCTGCTGAGAAAACTGGATTAGGAAATGAGAGACTAAAAGTAGTAGCTTAAAAGTAAGTGACGATGGCCGAAGTAGAGAGGATATAAAATGCAAACACTCAATAGCAGTAGCAGATCTTCTGAAAAAGAGAAATTTGCTAACATCGAGTATAAACATTGAGTCTCACGTAACCGTTTCGAAAGGTATTTGGCTGGGATGTAGCCTCATTTGGAAGTGAAAAGTGGACGACAAACAGTTCGGAGAAGAAGATAATAGAAGCTTCCGAGATGTGATGTTGCTGAAGGAATGCTGAAGATAGATGCGTAGACTGGATAACTAAAGAAGAGGATTTTAATTGGGAAGGAACGTTATTTGTGGCACTTGTTGGTTAAATGAAGGGACCGATTGCTAGGACACATTCCAACGCATCATGAAAGTGTGAGTTTGGCAATGGACGGAAATGGGGATGGGGGAGGAGTAGTAAAATTTGAAGAGGGAGATCAAGATTTGAACATAGTGAGAAAATGGATGTACATTGCAATAGTTATGCAGAGATGAAGAGGTTTCACAGGGTTCAGTTCTGGGTCCAGACCTATTCCTTTAATATGTGAATGACCTGCCACTTAACATTCATAAATCAGAATCAGAACTTCTTGCAAATGATACTAGTGTTATAATACTCTTCCTTAATTTTGAAAAATACACTATTTTCAGTTCTGCGCAACAAATACAGCAATACAAACAGCTGGCGTAACACATGGACAGGATACAGTGAACATTGTAGAATGTTCAAATTTTTGAGCGTACATGTGGATGGAAAATGGAACTGGAAGAAGGACATTGCTGATTTTCGAGAACAGTTAAGGTCACCCACTTTTGCACTTCGTATAATTGCTAGTCTTGCAAACAAACGAATGAACCTCTCACATGTTTTGTATAACTTTATTTAATAATGCCTCATGGACTAATTTTTTGGGGGAAACTAATCACTTAAAATTAAAGTATAATTAGCACCAAAAAAAGCGGGCAGTAGGAATAATATGTGGTGTTCATCTGCAGTTGTCATGAGAGAAAAGTGACCTTTATTACATACCATGAAAGTTGTCAGTGGCTCATAAAAGATTTCAATATGCAGCAACAAAAATTTTTGTGCTCTTGACCAACACCGTGAAATATCTGACAATTTTAAATCTAACATAAAATCATTTCTCCTGGACAACTCCTATCCCAGGACGAATTTCTGTCTAAAAACTGGTATCTTGTAAAGAAAAAATGAAAAAAGAACTTGTTTTCCGATATCGTGGCATCACTGGGACTAAAACACAATGCGTTCGTTAATGTTAACACTAAACACTAAACTGACTTGTTCCACATCATGTTGATAAAAGAATTGCTCAAGTAGTCTACAGGACATGTAAGCCACTAACAGCATACACACTATGAAGATGTAGAAAAGGACAAGTCTAGATGAGCGAGAAGATTGAAACAAACATGCTGGTTCATATCCAGGGTGCCCTCAAAAAGTGGGCCCAGATCATGGTACGAAAAACATCCTCAAAACGTGACAGAAGCATGTGCGGTCTGAACTAAACACTCCACACACTGTACCTTAACGATAGTGGGCTGTCGATCCACTCCACGGCTGGCATCATACGGAAAACTGCAGGATCGCGACTCGTCGTCTTGTGCACAGCTTCATACACGATAAGGCAGGGTGTAGTACACAGTGGTGTGGCAATTGTCGTCGTAGGAAAGCGGAAATGATTAGCGAACAAGTAACACAGCAAACAGGAGATTTACTTAACTTGTATCGCACCAAGCGAACGAAGATCATTAGAAAATATTGGAGTAGGAGATACAGTCCAGGTCATGATATCCACAAGGAAAAGGCTCCGTGCCCTACAGCACAAACTATGGTATCGGCTAGCTGATGTCTGAATACCAACATACAGTGAAGTGGCTCCGAGCGCCAGCGGCCGAGCGGCTGCCGCCGGTGGCAGAGGGCGCTCCAGGTGCAGAGCGCCGGAGGTGTGGCTCAGCGGGCGCGCGTCATTCGATCCGTCCGAGATCGCGCGACTAACTAGCAATTCCATTACGAATGTAACGTTACCTCAGGGCTGCTATCAGTATGTAATGCGACACACTGGACCACCACGATGTACACCTCCACTCGACTGTTGTCCAGTTTCTGCGCCGCCTCACCTATCGAGACGTACAGCTGTATGTGACACTGTGGAAAAGTGTCTTTTACGATGTGCTCCACTCCAAATACCCATTCAACGTCGTTCTCTTCGCAGTTTTCCGTCACAGACTTAAGACCACCGAGGGCAGCAGCTCTTTTCGGCTTTGTCAGCGACAGTCCGAGACGATCGTCTCCAACCCCTGCTCACTACAAGCACTGCCTTCAGGCCACGTTACACGGCTGCTTACACCACTCGTTGTCGAGAGGTCTCACTGATACACCAAAAACTCGGTCATTTGCATTCATACCATGGTCATGGGCTCATCAAAACACGATAGCTTCCTTCCACCATTCTGTCACGCCTGTACGTCAACCCATCTCATTGCCCCGATTCCGTACAGGTTCACTGCCATTTCACACCATCTTCAGGGCACCAAAGGGACCAGTGAGCTTTCTCTAAGGCGTTGACTAATATTTTTTCTCGTGAGTTTATCTTCTATTTTCTGTTGCGAAGGTTATTATGTTCCTAATGTGAACGAAATGAACTCGAGCTCTCTGGAAACTATATAAACACAGCCTTTTTGGTATCGGATGCCGTCTGGTATGAGTCGCGATAACATCAACATGTAGGTAACACTGAAGAAGTCAGATGTTG
The DNA here is from genome assembly GCF_023897955.1 of Schistocerca gregaria. NCBI lineage: Eukaryota > Metazoa > Arthropoda > Insecta > Orthoptera > Acrididae > Schistocerca > Schistocerca gregaria. Next base: position 2,505,377 of record NC_064920.1, on the reverse strand, counting down.
CGCAACGTATTTAGGGTCTTCACCACATACGGTCTGCATGAAGTTAAAAACCGTTAAACACACCGCTAACAAAATCTGTTAACCCGCTACTGAAGACGATGGGGCTACACTGGAGTGGAAACGGCTGCTTCCTATCATTAAATGTTGATTTTGCACTCGTGTCACAAGAAGGTTTCATACAATGATGGAGAAGGTTCGCAAATGGTCCTTCGACAATGTACCGAAAAAAAACATGACCATGTAATAAACGAAAATTTGCTGCAGTGCTATCATGTGTGCACGCTATTCCAATTCGCTAGTCAACGAAACACGGCTGGAGCCACAGAAACAGTTGAAAAAAAGTGAAGAAAGGCACAGTCACCGTTCCAAATGCACCTTGATGAACGCTACACCATCATGCTGTCGTTTTTTGGAGAGGAATCCAGAACTGAAAAAAAACCTATCCTTTGTTTTATTGGATAAAGACATAAGAGTATTAGCCAAGAGTTGGAGTGACGTAGCTCTTAACTCCACGTCGAAGATTACGCCAAATATAGTTCCGCCACTAAAAAACTGGAAACAAGGAAAGTAAGGGACCCAAGTAAGGTCGTCGACGTGGCCTTGAGAGAGCTCGGTACGAGGAGAAATGTGGAAGGAAAACAGTCGTTCCTCTTAGCCCAATACTTCCCTAAAGCGGTTTAAATTACACGGAAAACTTAAATTTGGCTGATCAGGCGGCTATTTTAAGCGTCGCTCTTCCGGGAGCGACACCCTCGTTCGGTTTTATCAGCCGTCTTTTTCATTACTTTCCCTCCACACATCAATATAAAGATGGTCACTTCTACTGTTTCCAACAATCGTTGAGCCGACACTGAATTGCAAGCCAACCAGATGCGAGATCGATTGGTAGTTTGTTGTCAAGAGCCGGCCGTTGGGGCCGAGCGGTTCTAGGCGCTTTAGTCTGGAACCGCGCGACGGCTACGGTCGCAGGTTCGAATCCTGCTTCGGGCATCGATGTGTGTGATGTCCTTATATTGGTTAGGTTTAAGCAGTTCTAAGTTCTAGGGGACTGATGACCTCACATGTTAAGTCCCGTAGTGCTCAGAGCCATTTAAAACCAGTGATGCGCACCCCTCCGCTGTTCGAACGCAACTCCCCATCTAGTCGCTTCTTGTACACGTATCATACTAAGGAGAGTCTACAGCTGTGCTGTGGAAAGCACACAGGAGAGCTTTTGTCCCGTTCTCAGTCGCATGTGTACATGTACAATCAGATTCAAAAAATGGTTCAAATGTCTCTAAGCACTATGGGACTTAACTTATGAGGTCATCAGTCCCCTAGAACTAAGAACTACTTAAACCTAACTAACCTAAGGACATCACACATATCCATGCCCGAGGCAGGATTCGAACCTCCGACCGTAGCAACAGCGCGGTTCGAGACTGAAGCGCCTAGAACCGTTCGGCCACAACGGCTCGCTAAAATCAGAGATTCAGGTATTTCCAATAGATTAAGAGACGAGAGGAAGGCACGGTCCTAACATTATTTTCAATACACCTGTATATAGGAGATAATTGTTTCCTTCAAACCGTAAACTATGGCAGAGAAAGTTACACTGTCGTCAGGCTCGTGACATCGTACTGTTCGCCATTTCCACAAGGAACGGAAATTCAGTTTGAAGGTACGCACCAAAATCGACTATAATATAACTACGTTACGGTATCAGCAACACAAAAGTATGACAAGCTAACGATGAAGTTACAGAATCAGTTAACGAACTTTTCTATTTAGAGAGCACCCGTCTTAGATTGTTTCAATTTGACGCTGTCGTTTATCGACTGATAAAGTCATCATTAGATCATAACAGACTGCAAAACGATTTAGAAAAAATATCTGAATGGTGCGAAAAGTGGCAGTTGACCCTGAATAATGAAAAGTGTCAGGCGATCCACTAAAAGGAACTCGTTAAACTTCGGTTACACGATAAATCAGTCTAATCTAAAAGACGTTAATTCAACTAAATACCTAGGTATTACAAATTACGAACAACTTCAGTTGGAAGGAACACATTGAAAATGTTGTGGGGGTGGCTAACCAAACAATGCGTTTTATTGGGAGGACACTTAGAAAATGTAACAGACCTACCAAGGAGACAGCCTACACTACGCTTGTCAGTCCTCTTTTAGAATACTGCTGCGCGGTGTAGGATCCTTACCAGACAGGACCGACGAAGTACATCGAAAAAGTTCAAAGAAAGGCAGGACGTTTTGTATTATCGCGAAATATGGAAGAGAGTGTCACAGAAATGATGCAGGATGCGGGCAGGAAGTCGTTAAAAGGAAAGGCGTTTTCCGTTCCGACGGAATCTTCTCACGAAATTCAAATCACCAACTTTCTCTCCGACCTACATAGGGAGGAACGATCACTACGATAAAATAAGGGAAATCATAGCTCGTACGGAAAGATATAGGTGTTCAGTCTTTCCGCGAAATATACGAGCATGGAATAATAGAGAATTGTGAAGGTGGTTCGATGAACCCTCTGCCAGGCAATTATATGTGATTTGCAGAATATCCATGTAGATGTAGATGTAGGTTGGACTTGACCATTCAATGCAGGGTACAGGAAACTGCAGAAGAATAAATCGCCTGATGTGCTTAAAAAAGACAAATATTTCCGATGTCTCTGAAACGGAAGTTTCATTGTCGTCGTGTAAGCCATTTTCGATTTATGGCAGTGGGATGGAAATTCACCAACATGTTCGTAATTTCTGGGGAGACAGGATAATTAAAGCAAAAAGAGACAAAAGAGCACAGAGTAGAACATAAGACGTAATAACAAGAAATGAAGGTAAGTGGATCAAGGATGTTCTCTGGTGTACTCCAAAAGATGGGAAAGGACCAAGACGATGTGGTAAGTGGGCATTCGAAAACATCCTCGAGCCATGTGACTGCGTAAAGTACAGTGACGCGTGCAAAAATCAAGAGGCGGTCTTTGTCCACAATGGTATGACAAACAGTTGATGATGATGAAGTAAAAATTACTCCCATACTCTGGCAGTGGGCGTTGAGAACAACGGAGGTATTCGAATTGCTTAGGTTACTACGGTCCTGTGACAGTGAGGTGTGCTTGAACAGCCCAGCTAGATGTCACACAAGGTGATAGCAAAAGACGCAGGGGAGCGCAGCACTGGCAGGCATGTGTCTCACTCCTGTCTAATATCACCCATCAGACTGCCAGTGGCACTGATGCATTAGCATCAACATGTCGCACGTCCTACGTTCATCGTACACTGCGGACATTTTTGGGAATGATACCGGGACATTACAGAAACGAATGGAGTTGATGAACTGTTCACCACCACTTCCCCTTCCCTTGCTGCCAATGGCCATCAAAACTTCCTTCCACCCTGAGTATACTCTCGGCCTGAATACCACCGCCGTACCGTGCGACAACAACCTCGGCTACGGTGGCTGGTGTGCCAATTACAGACGCGATTCCCCGTTGGGTAACTGGTAGTCGGTAAGCGGTGACGGAAATTCTTGACGTGGATCAATACAAAAGATGCAGGGAAGTAGTGGAGGGACGGACAAGAGTTACAGGGTAGGAGAGGAGAGTTCGTGCATGAGGGAAGTGGACGGAGCCTGCGTGGCGCGCTCGTATCTTTGTGGGTCACCGAGCTTGTACTGGGAGATAGCCATCAACGGCCGCCGCTGCGTTTGCACGGAAGGAAACTCCGAGGAACTGGTCAAGGCTGCTCCATCGACCTCGCACGACGCTGATGCAGTGGAAGTGCCACTTGCTGAAGTCTACCCTCTTTTTTCTTTCACAGATTCAAGTTTTCGTCCGTTTAGGTCTCCATTTATGTACATTACTAAACCGTTAAAACTGGGGAGGTACTTTCGGAGAATTGCCACACAAGTTGGACGTGCTGCGTTAGTTGTGCAATGATGCTCGTACCTGTGGTCACCTGAACATTCTCACAAATGTAGACGACCTTCTTGACTTCCACGCAGCACAGATGCCCGCCAGGATCGTCGCATTGTAAGGGCAGCAGTGGCGGATTGTACAGTTACCACAGCACACGTAAGAGGGCTTGTTAGCCCAGACGTGTCAGCAGGAACTGTTGCGAACCCGTTATTAGCAGTGAGATTTCAAGCACGCATACCTCTAGCCCATCTTCCACTCGCGCCCGCCGGCCGAAGTGGCCGAGCGGTTGTAGGCGCTACAGTCTGCAACCGCTTGACCGCTACGGTCGCAGGTTCGAATCCTGCCTCGGCCATGGATGTGTGTGATGTCCTTAGGTTAGTTAGGTTTAAGTAGTTCTAAGTTCTAGAGGGCTGATGACCTCAGTAGTTAAGTCGCTTGGTGCTCAGAGACATTTGAACCATTTTTTACTTCTGGTATCAGCAGTGATCTGAATTTACTTCTTGTGTTATTAAGCAGCAACGTCCTGATTTTCTTATGTGCTCGTACATTGCGATTCGCTGTTTATCAAAGAAGGGTATTCTCTGTAAGTCCACACTCACACAACCCCCAGTCAGTGTCCACTCTGCCCAAAACCTGCGTCTCAGTATGAACTGAGATAGTACGAGTACGTCCTAAGATGCACTTATTTGCCTTTACGCGAAAAAGACACAGTACAGCCGCTGACATACATTGATGAGCCAGAACATTATGACCACCTACATAATAGCCGGTATGTCCACCTTTGGCACGGATAACAGCGGCGAGGCGTCGTGGCATGCAAGCAATGAGGTCTTGGTGGGTCGGTCGAGCGAGCCGGCACTACTTCATCTGCACACACGATTCACCTAAATCCCGTAAATGCCGAGGACGGGGCTGATGTGCTCTGACGCGTGTTCAGTCACTTCCCAGACGTTTTAGATCGGGTTCAGATCTGGCGAGTTGGTGGACCAGCTCATCAATTTCACCTCGCCACTGTGTTCCTCGAACCACTCCATCACATTCCTGGCCTTGTGACATGGCCTTGCTGAAAACCTTGTTGAAAAATATCACTGCCAGTAATCGTCATGAAGGGGTGTACGTGGTCTGCAACCAGTGTTCGATACTTCTTGGCCACCACGGTACTTTGTACGAGCTCCACTGGGCCCATCCTATGTCCATGCGAATGTTCTTCAGAGCATAATGGAGCCGCAGCCAGCTTGTCTCTGTCCCGCTGTTCCCCTGGAAAACGAAGTATTCGCGCCCTACCATCGGTATAATGAAGAAGGTATCGGAATTAGTCATACCATGCAACGCTCTGTCACTGCGCCAACGTCCAATGCCGATGGCCATGTGCCCATTTCAGCCCTAGTTGTCGATGCTGTGATGTTAACATTGGTACATGCACGGGTCGTCGGCTGCAGAGCCCCATTGTTAGGAGTGTTCGGTGAACTGTGCGTTGAGACACGCTTGTACTCTGCTCAGCATTAAAGTCCGATGTTAGTTCCGCCACAGTTCGTCGCCTGTACTGTTTTACCAGTCTGCCCAGCTTACGACGTCCGACGTCTGTAACGAAGGGTATCCGCCCAACCCCACGACGTCTGAACGTGGCTTCACGGTCTCACCTCGGTTTCGGCACGTGTTTGAGACACTCGCCACAGCACTGTTAGAACAGCTGACAAGTTGTGCAGTTTCCGAAATGCTTGTGCTAAGTCTCTGAGCCATCGCAATCTGCCCTCGGTCAAACTCAGACAGATGGTGCACCTTCCCCATTCTACACATAGACAGCACGCTCACTGATACTACAGGCACCGTGTGTGTGTCTGACTAGCAGCCGTTCCTCGCCAGGTGACTCTTCTATCGCGTGGACGGGTTATATCGACAGTAGGTCGGTGGTCACAGTATTCTGACTGGTCAATGTATATGTAAGAGCTTAGCAATTGCAAAAGAACATTGTCACACAGGCATAATCTACGAGGAGTTACAGTTCAGCGCACGCCTTGCAATATTTCTGGTTTTACAGCCATCCTATTGAGCTACAAGAAGCTCTTCTTAGAGCAATTGAGAATGCAGTTGTGGCAAGATGACATAATGTGGTGTGAGGTACAGATGACAGATGGTTTGTTCGGTACGGGTATAATGAGAAAGACTGCCTAAATTATGGTCTTCCTCCGTGATTGGCTGCTGCGTTCGGAAGTTGCGTGCCAAAATGATAATCTTCTGTTATTAATATTAGAACAGTGAATTTACTTGCACTTCATTTAAAAGCATCTGTCGATAGCAGTCTATCATTCTGTTATTTCAGAAGTGTTAATTGCCAGAAGAATAGTAAACAGTTGCTAAAAGAAAAGGCAGACGAAGCACTTCCGAAATCTCCGGATCGCGCCTAGCTTATAAGGCGGGCGAAGTGGTTCGGCTGTAAGATCAAAAGTAGAGCGGCAGTCTCGGAGGACGGACATGTTGTCTGCCTTGATCGGTATCTGTTAAGAATTAATTAGCACTCTACGGTTACGTGGACACGTAATTGAGAACAATTTGATTGTAACTACGCAAATACGTTGTTCATTAATTTGTTTCTTTTTTTTCTATGGAAGTTCGAAGAATGGAGGTTATTTGTGATTCATAAGTGGATTAAAATGGCGCAGTTTCTCGTGTTCTGCTACTAAAAAAAAGCGAGTAGCATCCCGTATAAACAAATTAATTGAAGATCTAATTGTTAATACAATGTCAGTTCCTCGCTTACTATTTATTGCAGCCTCATGATAACGGATTCACGACCTACGTGCAGTTTTCTGCGCAGGCAATAACTGTAGAAGACTGCAGACTGGTGAACATTAGTTAGAACTTATGCATTTCACTCAGTGCAGTGGAAGCAAATAGCCAAATCGCGTGTACTGTAATATTAGTACAAATGAGATCAGTGATACGTCATCTGTGGTAATACAGAGGAAGTAGGCAGGAGAGAAATTTTCGAGGGAAAGGGTTTATCATGCGCACGTAAATCTCTCTCACTATTACTCCCTCTTTTTCAACTTGCCCTAACCTCAGATGGAGAGTCAAATTCTGGAAACAATAAACCAGCTACGCCTAAGCCATTCTGTGGCATACAGTGTGTTCCCGGGGCAGCACGCTTCCAGGACGACGCAGAAGCGCAAATTTTTGAGTTTCAGGCAGGGAGCTCTGATATGGAGACAGTCTGAATCGAAAATTATTAACGAAAACATTAAAATTTCTAATTTACCACTGGTCTCCTGACAATAATGACAATCCAAGTAGACACATGTACTGCACGCTGTTGCCAGTTATTGCTAGATAACTGTGTTTCGTATCCATGTGTTTAACCAGAGTCGTGCATATGAACACATATCAAATGCACCAGCCTGAAAACATATAGTTAATGAAAACTCAAAACAGCGAAGACAATAGCAAAAAAAATTAAATAAAATAAAATAAAAAATAAAAATAAATAAATAAATAAAATAAAATAAAAATAAAAATAAGAAATTGTAACACTTCAATGAATTACAGAATAAAATTGGTTGTAATTAATAAATAGAGAAAATATTAGTTACAATATTGTAATACGTTGTCTTTCATACATGCATATCGCATGTGTTATCTTTCGTGTCGACGCTACCCGCGTCCCAATCTTTCACTTATCCGTGTTCAGCCGATCTTCGCTCTGGAATCCTCCAGTCACCATTGGCTCACAGACATCTTCCTTCCTGGTTCTTGGTGCGCGTCCTCTCTTCCTCCTACCTTCAGTACATTACGAAATTCTCTTTGTCACTTATCGTCATTCATACTTTCTACATCGCCGAACCACAACAACTCTTTAACTTCTGTTGCACCGATTACAATGCAAAACTGTTTTCAAGTTTCCTTCGATTCATGAGCCAAAACACACTAATTCTGTGTCGATAAAAACGAATATGACAAGTAAAAAGTAGTATTAGCTGTACTTTATGTGATGCTTAGTAGGCGGATGTATTTTATTTTAACCGATCAAGACAAGACGACACTTTTTAATTACATATGCCAGCAACAGTGAAAGTCCATTTGACTTTTTTTTTCACTGACAGATACATTCTAAGAGTTCTACATTAATGGAAGAGTACTTTTCAGTTTGTCGAGACTGAAGAGAATCATGTGGTGGCTTTATGGCTGTACCTCTTCTGGGATGCCTCTTATGACTGTCTTCTGGAGAAGAACTATACAAATACCGCAGTAATCTACAAGCATTGCTTGGATCTATTCTTTGTTCCGTTACAGAAATATCCTGATGGAACCTTTCTCCTTATTCATCACTAGCAACTCCGCAACTAGGAGAGAAAGATCTAGGTATTTTAGGACAAAATAGATCTAAGGGACATGTTGCGTCCAAACTGATTGTATTTTTGCAGAAGTCTCTGTCACCAATTGACGTCAGTTTCCACCTCTTTTGTTGCCCAAAAGCCCGTTTAAGGCTCCCATCTCTGCTCCTCTTTCCCCTCTAAAATTCAATCAATCGATTTCGTGGTTACACAAATATGCACGCATTACAGATGAATATATATGCATGCCTCAGAGCCAAATTTGGTTTATTGTGCCATGAATTTTGGAATAAAGGGCTGACGCAAAACTTTTGTTGATGTGTCTATACTCTCAAGCTTTTGACATCTGTCTCCGCCTTCATCATCAGGCATAAACCTACTGACCGAGGGGGTCGGAGCCTTCTGGCATCAGATGGCCCTAGCGACCGACGCCACGTTTTAAACTGCCGATCCGAGCTCCCTATAAGGGATAGTAAGAGAGGACAGATAGCAAATATAGAAGTTATCTGGTCTGCTGCTAGTACCTTTACCTTTTCCAAAATCACGTTACAACCAAATATGAAATTATGACCGCAATGTGTTTCTGGAGGAATTCGTTTGGCATAAAAACGAAGCGTCAGTGAAAAGACACAGAGGAAGCCATGCGCTTCCAACGGTAAATCCGCTTTGGATAGATGTTACATCACAGACAAAGCAATCAGAGTAAACTAAGGGAAAAGGAAGAAAACATGTAGGAGGCCACTTTGCGTTGGGTTGGAGCCTTGCTGACGAACACTTGTGGCCGAGACTGTCGGATGTGGTAGCTTCGCCATTGTCTGAAGCAGTCTGCTGCTGAAGGCGTCACGCCCGAAATTGGCTGCACCTTTACAGCCAAGAGCGCGAGGCACGTGGGTTTGTATCGCTGGCGTCCCCAGATGTCGCCTCCACTTATGTCTGCACGGAGCGCAATGGCCTCGGCCGTTCCTCCAACTGCAGTCCTGTATACATGTGTGTTTCCGAAGATCAGCCTCCGTTAGGACTTTTTTCTTGGAGCGATTAAAAAATTTATCCCTAATTGCATACATGTCGCAACCCTTGTAGAAGATGATCAGTTTTTGTTTTCCTTTGTCAGTGACTCGTAACGGTTTTGTCATGTTTTTTGTATCTACGTACAGCTGTTAATTACGTGTAGCTGCCAACATCAGTATTTCACTGTCTAATACCTCAAAATTCAATCTCACATTCGCAACATCTCCTCTTTCGGGAGTAGCATGTTTTAATTGCTTTGAGAAAGCTTGTCTGATGTCAAGAACAGTGATTTAACTGAACTCTATAATCGTAATGTAACCCCGCACGAACTAATCATTCTAAAAATTTGAGGCGCAGTTAAATAAGAAGACAAATTCCGCATCATTCGGACTACATTTGTGACTTCGTACAAGGTCAACGTCGAGAAAGCGTCGTACATTACCAGCTCTACGGAAACACTGCGCGCAAAGTCGTGAGCCGTATCCTCCAACTGCGCAGGAATAGTCAGGCACTGGGTTCCGTTCTCTTACAATCAGAACTGTGAGCAGTTGTCACAGTGACTCACATATGTTCTCAATGACCATCAAGATCTTACACGAAACGAGTGGGTGGTTTACGAATTATACTATGTGCTTACTATTATCAATGCTATGTTTTCCGTATGTTAGAACGTTTGTGAAACAATAGATTTATACATGTTGTCTGTGTGTGCGTGTGCGAGCACGCGCGCGCTCGCATGTGTGTGTGTGTGTGTGTGTGTGAAAGAGAGACAGAATTCTGAAAAGTACGTTTCACATCATTGTTGTTTTTCAGTGTACACAAATGACGAAATCTGCCGGGTCTCTACCCTCACTGCCGCGATAACACGCAGCCTTAACGATACCCGCGTGATGGATGGGGCACGCATGGTTAGTTATCGGCGCAGATCTCGCCCGTAGGCCAGACAGCTAACCCCTTGTCAGGGCTGGCGTTATTACGGACGGTGAGGAATGCCCGGCGGGCTTAGTCAACCGGAAAAAGCGGGCAATGCATTGCAACATTCTTAGCGGAAACACGCGCTCACAATATCAAATTAAGTAATTTTGAATTTAACGTCCCATCGACTGGGAGCTTATTGTTTGGTACAAAAAATACGACTGGAGAATGGAACTGACACTGTCCTTTTCAAAGGTGCCCTGCAGATTATTGCCATAACCAGTTTATGCAAATCGCGAAAAAACTAAATCGGACTGATCGGATGTTGCTTTAAACTAGCACTGCTGATTTTTTTTAACTTTATGAATCCGATATATCGTTATTTCAAGAAATATCAGAAGCTTCCTAGAGATATCGAAAAATTATTGATATATTGACGGAAAAAGTATCGAAGTACTGGTCTATAGAAATACTGGCTGCACATTTTTAATATATTGCCGGTTTTAGAGCTATGTATTTGTTGATTTATTATTAGATATTCTGTCAATCAACAAGCTAGCAGCCTGCTTATCCCCCTTAGAGTAAGAACTGAAGGGAAAACGATGCACATTCACGCTTTGCGATAACCACTTTGCTAACAATGGTAACTGCATGTAAGTGGGACAATAAAAGGCGTTCGATGGTTACGTCAACAAATTTCGTCACATATCGGATTTGTCCGGAACACTTCATATCGACGTCCCTCATTTTTTCGTTACTGCAAACGACAGCGAGCTAGCACTTGTAATATCAAAATTGCGTGATACAGTTAAATTTGTATTTTCCGTTAGTAGCGCCGCAATCAGTGTGCCATTTCTTCGCATCGGAACTCTTGTTATTCTATTCAAACCGCCAGCCCCCAGGATAATCGGACTTCTTTGTGCCACCTACACTTGTTTCACATAGTCAAAGAGAAAGGCTGGACGTGATGAAATTTCAAGAGGACAATTTCAAATATTTACCGATAATTACGAAAAAATATAATATACAATTAAAATATCTGAACTTGACATTGCCGTTTCGACATCGATATATCGATGCAACGGCAAATAAGATATAGCCACTATATACCGATATTTTTGGGAACGACTATAGATATATTGATATTTTATCAGCAGAACTAATGAAACCCTCGTCCTTCTGAATGAGAAGGAGCGTCTGTACAACTGCGGGACACCTCTATACCTCCACAAGGAACGAAAACAGTGGAGAGTGTTGTTAGTAGGGAACACTGTGCACAGGAACAAGCGATGGTTTTTGGTCAGTTTCAGTCAACTGATTGATTTTAGAGTCACATGTAGAAAACCGCACAACAGGGTGAGTCAGAAGTCGGAAAGCAATCAAAGAATTTAACATATAGTTATGTGGCTACATTCATCTTGAAATATATTCTACGTTGAAAATAATGTTCCCTGCCCGTAATATGTCTGCCTTCGGAAAAAGGTCACTCACAATATAACAATATAACAATGAAAATACTGCGTATGATTGTGTTGTTTCGCTTCTGGTGCTGGCGAATGCTACGGCATGCGATCCTCTTCTGTTGTGCTACCAACGAGATGTTGTTGTAAAAATCTGTGTTATAATGGCAGTTACGAGCAGAGTCATAACAGCGTCTTCTTATCGTATGGGTGCATGAAACGGAACGAACGGCTGAGACATGTGATGCAAATAGGGATAAATTTTTTAATCGCTTCAAGAAACAAGTCACAACGGAGACTAATCTTCGGAAACTGGAAAGAAATAGCTTTGCTCTTTTGGTCGCTGGCATACACCACGCAGGGGAAGGCCGAAGAAATATGACGACGATAATGAAGTCACAGAACGCTTATATGTGTCATTGCTTCGTTCGCCAGCAAAATCGACATGGAAGCGTTCAGCGGAGGTGAACATTCCCACACTCTTCATGCGTCGTTGGATGAAGAAAGAAGGTTACGTTCATTTCTACCTGACAGCGGCAATTAATTAACTAATCATGATATGAATACCAGACATGATTCGTGCGAGCAGTTACTTGTGGACTTTCCAAAATTGGGGCTCATCGTAAAATCCCGATGACACTATGCAGGGAATTGGTACAACGTATGCTGCATGATATTTTATTTTAATATGCAAGCTTATTTCGGCTTTATTGCCTTCACCAGTACATGTCTTGACGTTGTATATGGACGTATGTCAACTTTGAATAAACCATAGTCGCTGCCTGTAGTTGTGACGTTTTGAAATTGTTCCGTAATTTGCTGTTGCACGTGAATTATAATAGGTTTTTTACTATTATATTACAGCACAGGACTTCCAACGACTTGTGAGGTTCATTCCACGTCGAGTTGGTGCACTCAGCCGGGCAAAAGGAGTTGCTACACCATGTCAGGTGGCATCCAACGACTTTTTCCACCTCAGTTTCTATTTCAAATAAACTCAATATATTACACTGCACTTAAATGTGCAGAACGCGAAATATTTAGAAATGGTGCATAAAATACAATCCCATGTCTAACAACAACAAGAACTGTAGAACATGTCGGAAACTAGTTATGGCGATATCTGCAGGTTCACAATCGGTAATGTTCAATGTTGTTGTACTGAAACAAGAAGCAACACGAAAAAAAAAACAGTAACATTAAAGAACTCCCTATCTCTGATAGAAATTGTATTTAACAGAAAAAGATACATATAAAAATGAAATGACACATAAACCAATGCCCTTACCTTTGTGGTTGGCAGGAGAGCCAACACCGTGTTACTAGAGGAGGCCGAAAGGCACACGTTTTAGCTCACGCAGGCTCGCGAGAGGTCTGGAACAGGACAAGGAAATTAGAATTTTGAAAAACGGACGTAGCTGGTGGAATACCAGGTTGCATCACCATTGTGGTGTCACCGCCAGACACCACACTTGCTAGGTGGTAGCCTTTAAATCGGCCGCGGTCCGGTAGTATACGTTGGACCCGCGTGTCGCCACTATCAGTGATTGCAGACCGAGCGCCGCCACACGGCAGGTCTAGAGAGACTTCTTAGCATTCGCCCCAGTTGTACAGCCGACTTTGCTAGCGATGGTTCACTGCTTACTTACGTTCTCATTTGCCGAGAAGATAGCATAGCCTTCAGCTACGTCATTTGCTACGACCTAGTAAGGCGCCATTATTAGTTACTATTGCTATTGCGAATCATGTACCGTCAAAACCGACGTTCACCATTAGTGGATTAAAGTTAAGTATTCCACCAGCTACGTCCGTTTTTCTAAATTCTAATTTCCTTGTCCTGTTCCAGACCTCACGGCAGCCTCCGTGAGCTAAAACGCGTGCCTTTCGGCCTCCTCAAGTAACACGGTGTTGGCTCTCCTGCCAACCACAAAAACCATATCGTAGAAAAATTTGCAGTCAGGTGCGTGGGATAACCAAGAGACTGCTCCTGCTGTCACACGAAATCGCACCCCAGACCGTAACTCCACTCTTAATCGACTGGCGCGAAATTCGAATAGACGTCTTTCAGATGTAGGAACACGCGTGCCTGCTTTCGTCTATGTCACACTACTACTTTTGGTGTTGCGATTTTTTTCCGTCAGTATATTAAATCCCTAGCACACGGCTGGGTAGAGGCGGAGGTCTGACAAGCGTACGAATGTGCTACATTGCAGTGAACTGAAAAAGGGATACGAGAAAGGGACAATAATTGAACAAATTTATTTATGTAAACAGGGAAACTCTTAAATGGGGTACTCATAAATGCTTTAATCATCCCATAGAAAAACAGTTACGTAATATTTGTCTTATTTGTTTGCAGGTACAAGTCTGCACTGTGAAATTCCTGCACCTCAGTACTAGGTATTGGAAAAACCTACCGGTTAAAGCCGATACCGTACTTTAGTTGTGAATAACCGGTATTTTTTGGTATTTGTTTGGTCTCAATCGGAACACGTGTTTTTTATTTTGTACTAATAACTGAGCAAAAAAAAAAACGAAATATCGATAAGTCGTAGCGGCAGTACTAAAATTTTTCTTCTTTAGATAAACCTTTTTTAAAGAGTTGGAAAAATTTATACTTGTAAAATTTGCATTGGTAAGAAATATATAAAATTGGGAAACCGATCAGTGCTACTTTAAAAACAATGCTGGCAGAAATGAGCAAGAAACACAAGGCGTAAGAGCTGCTACAGCGCTGGTGAGACTGACGCCGTCAGTCGAGACAATAAGGCGCGCGTGTACTTGCGGTGTGCAAGACCTGCCCCCACCTGGGCTGCACGGCGCTCTCTCGCTGTCGTCGTTGCACTGCAGAATGCCACGAACTCAACTCTGGAAATACTTTTAAGAAGTGACGTAGCAATGACGTACAATGCTTGATTTGCTTCTAAAGGATTAAAGATCAGTCTGCCGTTTCTATAAAATAATAAAAGATGAAGAAAATTATGATAACAGTAATAAATCAAAAACTTAACAACAATTAAGTATACAATAAACGTAACAACTATCTCATCTGCTGCCTGTGCTTAATATCGATTAATCTGCCTGTAGCCCTTGGAAACGGGCAAATCAACAAGAAAAACAGACGTCTTGAACGTCAGTTTTCACCCTATAGCACTGGCTATTCCTAAGGCCTGAACAACACTGAACTTATCCATTAAAAAAATTTTTTTTCAATAGAGTTTCATAATATTAGACTGATTAGGAGAACACTGGTGATTTTTCATGGTATTCAACCACTTATCACTTTTCGAGAGCCGGCCGGTGTGGCCGAGCGGTTCTAGGCGCTTAAGTCCAGAACCGCGCTGCGGCTACGGACGCAGGTTCGAATCCTGCCTTGGCATGGATGTGTGTGATGTCCTTAGGTTAGCTAGTTTTAAGTAGCTCTAAGTCTAGGGGACTGATGACCTCAGATGTTAAGTTCAAAACGGTTCAAATGGCTCTGAGCACTATGGGACTTAACTTCTGAGGTCATCAGTCCCCTAGAACTTATAACTACTTTAACCTAACCAACCTAAGAACATCACACACATCCATGCCCGAGACAAGATTCGAACCCGCGACCGCAACGGTCGCGCGGTTCCAGACTGTTGCGCCTAGATGCCAAGTCCCACAGTGCTTAGAGCCATTTGAACCATTTTTGAACTTTTCGAGAAGAGAGCAAAAGGTGGAGGACAAAGTATTCTTTTACTTGCCTATTTTATTCAGTTTTTTTATTTATTTATTTATTTTTTTTTTTTTTTTGTATCTGAAACCGCAAGAGCCAAAATTTTTCAAACTTTGTTCGATTTATACGTTTATTACAGGAAATAACAGGAATAAAAAGCTGAAAACTGTTATTTCAGAAGCCTCTTATTATTAGCGGTTTTAAACAGTCTCGTTAAACTGACGTGGAAAATAGTCGAAGCACAATACAAGAGCAGCCAAAACGAAAAGGAGCAGCGAACTGATATAAAGTAGAGCGCCGCGCGGTAAATCGTTTTCAGCAGTTAACGGAAATGTCGCAGCTGTGTCAAGGCAATAGACATCAGTTCTGCAGCCGCCTGTCGCGTTAGCAAAATTTCCGGTGCTGTCGAAATAGAATTACCGCACGACACCCCGTTTATCGGCTTCGCCATTTTCTTCTGGGCCATCTAGCTGTGTGCTGCGGTACTATCGAGCGAGGATTTGAATGTTCACCGACACTGCAGACATGTATCCCCAAACAAACAAATTAAGTACTTACCTAAATATTTTTTTTTTATTTTAGTACTGCCCACTTTCAAAAAATATCTGGATTCTTTGCAACAACCGAAAGGCAAGACAGTTGCGTACCGCTGTATGTCTCAAGTGCGGCGCTTCAGGAAAGCATTGGGAGGCAGATTCCACCCAGAACTCCAACGACCACCATATGGAGGCTGCGTGTGCACAGAAACCTTAACACAGCTGACACGTGCATTGTGATGATAAAAGTCATGGGATAGCGATACACAGATTTAGAAATGATGGTAACATCGTGTATATCTATTTGTTAAGAAAAATAGAAATAAAAAGACAACACCATTCAAGATGGCCTTGAAGGCCCAACGGTACCGACCGGCCACCATGTCATCCTCATTCCGATGGTGTCACCAGAAGCGGATAGAGAGGGGCATGTGGTCAGCACACCGCTCTGCTAGCCACTGTCAGTTTTCGTGACTTCTCAATCAATTAGCTTCTCAACTGGCCTCACAAGGGATGAGTCCACCCCACTTGCCAACAGCACTCGACAGACCCGGATGGTGACCAAACGAAGCGCTAGCCAAGCCTGACAGCGCTCAACCTCGGTGATCTGACAGGAACAGGTGTTACCTCTGTGGCAAGGCCATTCGCAATATCGCGTGCGGAAGGTATAAAAGGGCACCAGATTGGTGGAGCTGTCATTTCCACTCAGATGATTCATGTGGATTATGGCCTCACTCAGACTTTGAACAATAAATGTTAGTTGGAGCCAGGTGCATGGTATATTCCATTTCGGAAATCGTTAGGGAATTCAATATTCGGAGATTCACTGTGTCAAGAACGTGCTTAGAAAACCAAATTTCAGACATTAACTCTCACCACGGACAACACAGTCGCCGACGGCTTCACTTGACGCCCGAGACCAGCGGCGTTGGCGTACAGTTGTCAGTGCTAACAGACAGGCAACACTGCGTGAAAAAACCACATAAATCGACGTGGGACGAACGACGAACGTTTCAGTTAGGAGAGTGCGGCGAAATATGGCGTTAATGGGCTACGGCAGCAGACGACCGAGGCGAGTGCCTTTGCTAACAGCACGACAGCGCCTTTGCTAACAGCACGACAGCGCCTGCAGCGCCTCTCCTCGGCTCGTGGCCGTATCGACTGGACCGTAGACGACTGGAAAGCCGTTGCCTGATCAGATGAGTTCAAATCTCAGTTGGTAAGGCTTGACTGTACGGTTCAAGTGAGGAGCAGACCACGTGAAGCGATGGACCCAAGTTGTCAACAAGGCACTGTGCAGGCTGGTGATGGCTCCACGGTGGTGTGATCTGCGTTTACATGGAGTGGACTGGATCGTTCACTGAGGATGGTTGTTTATTCTTTATTTATTTGCTGCTGCCATTTAGAACTGACTTGCCACCTAATTACTAAAGTAAGTCGCATTTTCACAATATGGGATTGTACATGTACAGAATGGGAAATTTATTAGATATTTTTATTTGTAATAAGGATTAATAATATTGCATCTGCTTATAGACTTCAAAGTAATTAAGAAATGAAAATCTTAAAAATTACTTTATGAAGGGAAGATAGAAAAAAGTTACGACATATTATCACTTTATGACATGAATTCGCTAAAATTTTCTGAAATAACAAGAATATTGAGTTTAAGACAGAGAAATAGAAGACAATAGGAAAGCGCATAGATGTGTATTAGACATCACAGTAGCTAACTATCGCGGGTGTGAGCGCTCGCCAAATCATCGAGCCTGTCATAATCGAGGTAGCTTACAAAATATCGTTCATACATTGATGTGTGTAAACGTGTGTTGTATTACTCTTATATTAGATTTGTTAAACGTCCTGTGTACTTTACACCATGGTATAATCGGTACATTATATGTGCACCATTGACTTCCATACTGCTACATGTGCATGGTGTTTGTGTTGTCCGTACGGTAATATCTTACATAAGTTTAACAACCATTTGCATCATTTTGATTACAGGTTTTATTTTGAATAACCTTAATCATTTAAATTACACGTATTACTCAAGACGGTTCTACATATATTAAAATGACCGTGGATCACTTTCTGTGTTCCTTCATTTAGTCTTATCTTACATCTAGGTCTGTGTATTAATCTCACTGTTTGTATATGCTGCAGCATTTATTTCTGTGTTTGTGCCTGTATCTGTGTCATTCCAAATATCCTGCTGCCGAGTTTGTGTGTTGGCTCTTGTTTCCGTATGAATTTGTCCTAGTTTGTGTAATGGTTGAGAACGGTTATGTTCGGCTACTTGGAGACCATTTGCAGACATTTATGCAAGACAATGCTGCCCTATGGCAAGTTCTTACCGAGGGTACGAGCGTGTGGAATAAGTTTGCAGATTTGTGAATGACTCGAAGACTTCTTAAGTAATAGAACTCAGTATGTTGTCCTCGGCGAAGAGTGTTTATCACACAGGGGTATCGTCAGGAGTTCCCCAGGGCAATGTGACAGGACCGCTGTCGTTGTCTATATACATAAATGATTTGGCTGACAGGGTGGGCAGCAATATGCGGCTGTTTGCTGATGATGCCGTGGTGTAGGGTAAGGTGACTGCAGGAAAATACAAGACTTGATATGATGGATGGCAGCTAGCCCTAAATGCGGAAAAATCTAAGTTAATGCGGATAAGTAGGAAGAACAAGCCAGTAATATTCGGATACAGTATTATAGTGCACAGCCTGACACAGTCAGGTCATTTAAATATCTGGGCGTAACGTCGAAAAGCGATACGAGATGGAACGAGCATGTAGGAACTGTGGTAGGGAAAAGGATTGGTCGACTTTGTTGAGAGAATTTTAGGGAGGAGTGGTTCACCTGTAAAGAAGAACGCATATAGGATGCTGGTGCGACCTATTTTTGGGTACTACTTGAGTGTTTGGGATCCGTACCGGGTCCGATTGAAGGAAGACCTCGAAGCAATTCAGAGGCAGGCTGCTACATTTGTTATCGGTATGTTTGCACAACACGTAAGTGTTACGAAGATGTTTCAGAAACGCAAATGGAAATTCGTGGAGGGAAGGCGACATTCTTTTCCAGAAACACTGTTGAGAAAAATTTAGAGAACCGGTATCTGAAGCTGACTGCCAGACGATTCTACTGCCGCCAACCTACATTGCGTTTCAGGACCAAAAAGATAAGAAACGAGAAATTAGAGCTCATACGGAGGCATATAGACAGTCCTTTTCAGTAGTGGTATAAAGTACCCTCCGCCACACATCGTATGGTGACTCGCGATCGATGTAGATGAAGATGTCTTCCTCCCCATATAACAACAGCCGCGTTCACAGGTCTTGATGTGTGCATTCCTGTTTGAGGAAACCGGCATCCTATCTCGTCTCTCGTTAGATCAGGCGATGGCAGTCCGACAGGAAATGTCTCTCACAATTTGGAACAGCAGGTCAGACGTATGAAGCATCCCCAACTCTCTTGTGGTTCCCTTTTTAGGTACTCCACGTCGACGTCTGCTCGTAGATACGTATCGTCGGTAGGTTTCCCGACTTTACTTCCCGACGTGACAGCGACGACTCTTCGATGAGGTGCAGTGCTTGTGTTTTGCTATTACTGCGAGTCTTGTAAATATCGCTTATATTTAGTAATTTTCCCAGCTAAAACTCTCCCCTTTTATGATTAAGATAGCCTGCGCCACCTTTCGGAGGGACTGGGGACGTCAAAGAGCCACAAAAGTTCATATTAAGCAGTCCGTAAAACACGCAAACGTTCACTTCAGTTAGCGTGTTAGTTAATGCCTACGCTTTCCGCTGGATGGCGCTGACTTACTGCTGAATAGCTTTGGTTCCGTTCAAATGGCTCTGAGCAATATGGGACTTAACATCTATGGTCATCAGTCCCCTAGAACTAAGAACTACTGAAATCTAACTAACCTAAGGACATCATACAACACCCAGCCATCACGAGGCAGAGAAAATCCCTGACCCCGCCGGGAATCGAACCCGGGAACCCGGGCATGGGAAGCGAGAACGCTACCGCACGACCACGAGATGCGGGCTTTGGTTCCGTAAAACCTTCACTGATTAGTACTAGGTAAATGACGTAAGTGCAACAATCTTGTATTTCACTTTCACTCTATATTTAAGGATTAACATGGTCATGGATGATGGTCTATTTAAAAGGTTCCTAGCCTGGAGAAATCTAAATAGTCCGCAAATGACGATATGCATGCGCTCTACGTCTAGATTCGCAACTAACGGCATACGACACTTTCAAAAGTCCACATGTTAATATCTGAATACCGGTACCTCTGAATTCACTCCTATCAGCAGATAATTTGAGTTTCTGTCGTCTATATGTCCGTAAAGTTCCAATCTAGCACTACAGTTCTAAAATCCCCTTAATACTCCGTAGCTACCAACAGTCAGAGATCGTACACTGCATCACTTTTAATCTCAGTAACATTCTATGAGTTTATCGTGAATATTAACAAGATAAAGTCCAATCTAATTATTGTCTCGCTGACTGACAAGGATTCCCCGCCCTTTAACGAAATAATCAAGGAAAAAAGCGGCAACAATGATGACCAGGCCTTTTTATGGGTTCTTCATCACAAGAGTTTAACGTCACTGCCTTCTCCATGACGGAGCTTCCGTGGCTTTGCTGTACTTAGACGTTAAACTACTTGCTGATATACTATAATTTTGATCTGCAATTACCGAACTCTGATTCTACACTATTTTCCCCTCTAAAAATTCTATTCTTAACTTTAAATTATTTTTTCTATAGCTTTTATCACTGTAAACTGAACCGAGGTGTTACACGTACCATCCTACATTCCCATCATTTGGTAGCCCTACCGCATCTACTCATCGACGAATGACTTCACCTTCATATGGGATACCTGAAGAAACTTGAGCACTCTCATGCTTGCCTAATAGAGCCCGTTATCGAGGCCTCAGAAGGTGTTGCAGTTAATTAGGTCACATGTGTCCCGGGAGAGACTAATTTTTTTTTCTCCGCCGTGCTTATTAATTGACTTGTAGAGTACCTGGACGGCCGCGATTAGCGGAAGCCGGCGCTTCGTCGTGTAAACACGGCAGTCAGCTACGGACACGCGAGTAGCGAGCGGCCGGCCGCCTGCCTTGCAGGACGGAACGGGGCCAAGGCGCCGGTATTTGCAGACCCGGCCGGGCAGGCCGCGATCGTCTGCTGCCTCCCCACTGCCGAGCGTCGCCACAGACGGCGACTCCCGTCCACTTTGTTCTGTGAGATTCTGACGGCTGATGGTACAGTAGCATGCTGTCACGCGATATTGTTCCTGCCAATTAACTGTGACACCATTTGCTGTAAAATTTGCTGACGATGAGGTCCCATATTCAGAGCACCGTAGGAGACGTTGTGGGAGACACGCACTGCTGTACTAGGCAAGATCCTAGTGGAGGGGGTTTGCCATTGCCTTCCTCCGACCGTAATGATCAAAATGGTACTGAAACACAGGATGACAAACTAAAGGCCGAAATACTAAATGTCTTTTTCCAAAGCTGTTTCACAGAGGAAGACTGCACTGCAGTTCCTTCTCTAGATTGTTGTACAGATGACAAAATAGTAAATAACGAAATAGACGACAGAGGGATAGAGAAACAATTAAAATCGCTCAAAAGAGGAA
Source organism: Schistocerca gregaria (assembly GCF_023897955.1). Lineage (NCBI taxonomy): Eukaryota > Metazoa > Arthropoda > Insecta > Orthoptera > Acrididae > Schistocerca > Schistocerca gregaria. The sequence continues at coordinate 2,483,850 of NC_064920.1, read as the reverse complement.
AGACCGCTGGACCTGATGGGATACCAGTTCGATTTTACACAGTGTACAGGAAGGAACTTGCCCCCCTTCTTGCAGCGGTGTACCGTAGGTCTCTAGGAGAGCTTAGCGTTCCAAATGAATTGGAAAAGGGCACAGGTCACCCCCGTTTTCAAGGGGGGACGTCAAACAGATGGGCGGAACTATAGACCTATATCTATAACGTCTACATCTACATCTACATGACTACTCTGCAATTCACATTTAAGTGCTTGGCAGAGGGTTCATCGAACCACAATCATACTATCTCCCTACTATTCCATTCCCGAACAGCGAGCGGGAAAAACGAACACCTAAACCTTTCTGTTCGAGCTCTGATTTCTCTTATTTTATTTTGATGGTCATTCCTATCTATGTAGGTTGGGCTCAACAAAATATTTTCGCATTCGGAAGAGAAAGTTGGTGACTGAAATTTCGTAAAAAGGTCTCGCCGCGACGAAAAACGTCTATGCTGTAATGACTTCCATCCCAACTCGTGTATCATATCTGCCACCCTCTCTCCCCTATAACGTGATAATACAAAACGAGCTGCCCTTTTTTGCACCCTTTCGATGTCCTCCGTCAATCCCACCTGGTAAGGATCCCACACCGCGCAGCAATATTCTAACAGAGGACGAACGAGTGTAGTGTAAGCTGTCTCTTTAGTGGACTTGTTGCATCTTCTAAGTGTCCTGCCAATGAAACGCAACCTTTGGCTCGCCTTCCCGACAATATTATCTATGTGGTCCTTCCAACTGAAGTTGTTCGTAATTTTAACACCCAGGTACTTAGTTGAATTGACAGCCTTGAGAATTGTACTATTTATCGAGTAATCGAATTCCAACGGATTTCTTTTGGAACTCATGTGGATCATCTCACACTTTTCGTTATTTAGCGTCAACTGCCATCTGACACACCGTACAGCAATCTTTTCTAAATCGCTTTGCAACTGATACTGGTCTTCGGATGACCTTACTAGACGGTAAATCACAGCATCATCTGCGAACAGTCTAAGAGAACTGCTCAGATTGTCACCCAGATCATTTATATAGATCAGGAACAGTAGAGGTCCCAGGACGCTTCCCTGGGGAACACCTGATATCACTTCGATGAGTTGTAGAATTTTGGAACACGTATTATGTTCGAGCATAATGACTTTTCTGGAGACTAGGAATCTACTCTCTAGGAATCAGCATGGGTTTCGAAAAAGACGGTCGAGTGAAACCAAGCTCGCGCTATTCGTCCACGAGACTCAGAGAGCCATAGACACGGGTTCACAGGTAGATGCCGTGTTTCTTGACTCCCCAAGGCGTTCGATACAGTTCCCCACAGTTGTTTAATGAACAAAGTAAGAGCATTGGTCTATCAGACCAATTGTGTGACTGGATTGAAGAGTTCCTAGATAACAGAACGCAGCCTGTCATTCTCAATGGAGAGAAATCTTCCGAAGAAAGAGTGATTTCAGGTGTGCCGAAGGGGAGTGTCCTAGGACCGTTGCTATTCACAACACTTAAAAATTACCTTGTGGATGACATCGGAAGTTCACTGAGGCTTTTTGCAGATGATGCTGTGGTGTATCGAGAGGTTGTAACAATGGAAAATTCTACTGAAATGCACGAGGATCTGCAGCGAATTGACGCATGGTGCAGGGAATGGCAATTGAATCTCAACGAAGACAAGTGTAATGTGCTGCGAATACATAGAAAGATAGGTCCCTTATCATTTAGCTACAAAATAGCAGGTCAGCAACTGGAAGCAGTTAATTCCGTAAATTATCTGGGAGTACGCATTAGGAGTTATTTAAAATGGAATGACCATATAAAGTTGATCGTCGGTAAAGCAGATGCCGTACTGAGATTCATTGGAAGAATCCTAAGGAAATTCATTCCGAAAACGAAGGAAGTAGGGTACAGTACGCTTGTTCGCCCACTGCTTGAATACTGCTCACCGGTGTGGGATCCGTACCAGATAGGGTTGATAGAAGAGATAGAGAAGATCCAACGGAGAGCAGCGCGCTTCGTTACAAGATCATTTAGTAACCGCGAAAGCGTTACGGAGATGATAGATAAACTGCAGTGGAAGACCCTGCACGAGAGACGCTCAGTAGCTCGGTACGGGCTTTTGTTAAAGTTTCGAGAACATACCTTCACCGAAGAGTCAAGCAGTATATTGCTCCCTCCTACGTATATATCGCGAAGAGACCATGAGGATAAAATCAGAGAGATTAGAGCCCACACAGTGGCATAACGACAATCCTTCTTTCCAGGAACAATACGAGACTGTAATAGAAAGGAGAACCGATAGAGGTACTCAAGGTACCCTCCGCCACACACCGTCAGGTGGCCTGCGGAGTATGGATGTAGATGTAGAATAATGATGATGAAGACGATACAACAACACCCAGTCATCACGAGGCAGAGAAAACCCCTGACCCCGTCGGGAATCGAACCCGGGACCCCGTGGGCGGCAGGCGAGACCGCTACCGCAATACCATATTCACAATAATTACAGTACTTTGCTGGAAGTCATAATGCAAAACGCACGAACAGCTCTTACTGTGCACCAGAAGTGGACACGTATTCTCTTAATGGTCACGAGAGATCGACGCAAAAAGTTTATGTATAGCCCAACACTTTTGTGATGTCTCTTTCGAGGATGATAAATTACAGTCATCTTCCGATGAAAAGGCTACAATACCGCAGCGATAAATACGCCAGTCGCGTTTCTCCCGATTCAGACTCCCTTGTCAACCGCACCCTTTTATTCATGAGGCATCTCCTATGCCTCGTTGCTCCGACCGTTACCTGAGGGTTCGACCAGTACGTTTAGGTGCACAGGGATCGACGCGGGTAATGCTATTTGGGCATAATCCTGCGCCGAGGTAAGCGCTTTACTCTGGATTTACTGACACCTGTGGCCGGCCGTGGGTCTTCTCGCCGCATCAGACAGGGAACAGGGCAGCGCGTAGTCCAGTGTGTTATCTGGCAGGGGAAGAGCCGGAGGTATAAACTAGTTAAGCCCTGCAGCTGCTGCTGCTGCTGCAGCGCGCTACGGGACTAACTGATCGCTGCAGACACCGAAAGCAAAGCACAGCAGATCTGGAAAACTACAGACAAAATTTCGGATGCTCTTTCGGTGTATATATTCCAGGTAATTTTGGTATCAAGGATCCGAGATTTCCGGTGGCTCGTTACAGAGTAACACCTATTGACAGCAACAAACGGTTCATGAATACAGAGGTGGTTTGCCAGATGCGAGAAAAGCGACTGGAATCAGAAAAAATCCTAGGACCTTCGCACTTGTTGTTGAGACTAACTCTTACAGCATATGTAGTGGCACTGTATTTACACGCGACTGCTTAGATTTCCATTCCTCAAACTTCGTTCTCCATCTGTTTGCCCGTCTCTTAAAGCTCTTTTCTCAGGAACGGGTAGAAGTATCAACTTGGAATTAATGTCAAAAGCTAAGCTCTACGTTCACTCAGCTGTGTAAATAATTTAAGTTCCTAACTCAAAAATACGTCACACATCTCACATATTTTGACACTAGCAAACTCACTCATCAAAACCTATAGATCAGTGCTAATCAATCTTTTTTGTTCAAGGTCCAATACTGACATTGTGGGACGGCATCGCAGGTTACCTAAGTACCATTATTAATATTAATTGATAACTCACGTCAATTAGCACATGGTGTGCCTCCAAAGGACTAGCTATAGTGAAGGCACGATAAGATCACCATCGTTCCCCAACTACGGATCGTTTAAATTCGGCACCATTTGGAGTTCTTCGTGGCAACTATTTTATTTTCCAGACTGCTACCATTTTCAGCAACTCCAAAGTTGTGAGAATGTAATTGCCTCTTGAGGCATTGTGTTGTCCATGTGAGCGGATCCATGTACTAATATATACTATATGTACTAATCTATAAAGGGGAAGCGTTATTAACAAAAATATCAAAAAGTTCTTGACAGATTTTTATACGATCCTCTAATAAACACTTGGACGGACATATATGATCATTAAAGCAACAAAGTATAGATATTCTCTTGAAACATATTGCGTAAAGAAAACACTTTGTTGTGGAAATCTGCGTTATTTCTTTTTTTTGCGCCGTCTCTCTGAACTACGATGTTGTTGTTGTGGTCTTCAGTCCTGAGACTGGTTTGATGCAGCTCTCCATGCTACTCTATCCTGTGTAAGCATCTTCATCTCCCAGTACCCACTACAACCTACATCCTTCTGAATCTGCGTAGTGTAGTCATCTCTTGGTCTCCCTCTACGATTTTTTCCCTCCACGCTGCCCTCCAACACTAAATTGGTGATCCCTTGATGCCTCAGAACATGTCCTACCAACCGATCCCTTCTTCTGGTCACGTTGTGCCACAAACTTCTCTTCTCCCCAATCCTGTTCAATACTTCTTCATTAGTTATGTGATCTATCCATCTAATCTTCAGCATTCTTCTGTAGCACCACATTTCGAAAGCTTCTATTGTCTTCTTGTCCAAACTATTTAGCGTCCATGTTTCACTTCCATACATGGCTACACTCCATACAAATACTTTCAGAAATGACTTCCTGACACTTAAATCTATACTCGATGTTAACAAATTTCTCTTCTTCAGAAACGCTTTCCTTGCCATTGCCAGTCTACATTTTATATCCTCTCTACTTCGACCATCATTAGTTATTTTACTCCCCAAATAGCAAAACTCCTTTACTACTTTAAGTGTCTCATTTCCTAATCTAATGCCCTCAACATCACTCGACTTAATTCGACTACATTCCATTATCCTAGTTTTGCTTTTGTTAATGTGTATCATATATCCTCCTTTCAAGACACTATCCACTGCGTTCAACTGCTCTTCCAAGTCCTTTGCTGTCTCTGACAGAATTACAATGTCATCGGCGAACCTCAAAGTTTTTATTTCTTCTCCATGGATTTTAATACCTACTCCGAATTTTTCTTTTGTTTCCTTCACTGCTTGCTCAATATAAAGATTGAATAACATCGGGGAGAGGCTAGAACCCTGTCTCACTCCCTTCCCAACCACTGCTTCCCTTTCATATCCCTCGACTCTTATAACTGCCATCTGGTTTCTGTACAAATTGTAGCCTTTCGCTCCCTGTATTTTACCCCTGCCACTTTCAGAATTTGAAAGAGAGTATTCCAGTCAACATTGTCAAAAGCTTTCTCTAAGTCTACAAATGCTAGGAACGTAGGTTTGCCTTTCCTTAATCTGGCTTCTAAGATAAGTCGTTGGGTCAGTATTGCCTCACGTGTTCCGATACTTCTACGGAATCCAAACTGATCTTCCCCGAGGTCAGATTCTACTAGTTTTTCCATTCGTCTGTAAAAAATTCGCGTTAGTATTTTGCAGGTGTGACTTATTAAACTGATAGTTCGGTAATTTTCACATCTGTCAACACCTGCTTTCTTTGGGATTGGAATTATTATATTCTTCTTGAAGTCTAAGGGTATTTCGCTTGTCTCATACATCTTGCTCACGAGATGGTAGAGTTTTGTCAGGACTGGCTCTTCCAAGGCTGTCAGTAGTTCTAATGGAATGTTGTCTACTCCCGGAGCTTTGTTGCGACTCAGGTAAACGATAGTAGGGCATTTAAATAATTAGATAAATTGTTTCTTCCAATATATTCTGTTTCACCGTATACAGGGTGGTCCGCCCGAAGTGGACGTGCGGTTCTAGGCGCCGCAGTCTGGAATCGCGAGACCGCTTCGGTCGAAGGTTCGAATCCTGCCTCGGGCATGGATATGTGTGATGTCCTTATGTTGGTTAGGTTTAAGTAGTTCTAAGTTCTAGGGGACTGATGACCTCAGATGTTGACTCCCATAGTCCTCAGAACCATACAGGGTGTTCCATTGATCGTGACCGGGCCACGTATCTCACGAAATAAGCGTCAAACGAAAAAACTACAAAGAACGAAACTTGTCTAGCTTGAAGGTGGAAACCAGATGGCGCTATGGTTGGCCCGCTAGATGGCGCTGCCATAGGTCAAACGGATATCAACTGCGTTTTTTTAAAAAAATAGGAACCTCCATTTTTATTGCATATTCGTGTAGTACGTAAAGAAATATTAATGTTTAAGTTGGACCACTTTTTTCGGTTTTTGATAGATGGAGCTGTAATAGTCACAAACATATGGCTCACAATTTTAGGTCGCTCACAAGGTTGCTGATGTTCCACTTATCGCAGCCATCGTGGATTTTCCGTTGCCCGATAGTGCATATTAAGCCGGTTTGCGTTACCGCTGTTGGTGAATGACGCTTCGTCGCTAAATAGAACGCGTGCAAACAATTTGTCATCGTCCCGTAATTTCTCTTGTGCCTAGTGGCGGAACTTTACATGACGTTCAAAGTCGTCGCCATGCAATTCCTGGTGCACAGAAATATGGTATGGGTGCAATCGATTTTGATGTAGCACTATCAACACCGAAGTGTTTGAGATTCCCGATTCTCGTGCATTTGTCTGCTACTACTGTGCGAATTAGCCGCGAGAGCAGCTAAAACGCCTACTTGGGTATCATCATTTGTTGCAGGTAGTGGTTGACGTTTCACGTGTGGCTGAACAATTCCTGTTTCCTTAAATAACAAAACTACCCGGCGAACGGTCCGGACTCTTGGATGATGTCGTACACGATACCGAGCAGCATACATAGCACACGCCCGTTGGGCATTTTGATCACAATAGCCATACATCAACACGATATCGACCTTTTCCTCAATTGGTAAACGGTCCTTTTTAACACGGGTAATGTATCACGAAGCAAATACCGTCTGCACTGGCGGAATGTTACGTGATAGCACGTACTTATACGTTTGTGATTATTACAGCGGCATCTATTACAAAGCGATAAAAGTGGTCCAACTAAAACATTAATATTTCTTTACGTACTACACGAATATGCAATAAAAATGGGGGTTCCTATTTTTAAAAAAACGCAGTTGATATCCGTTTGACGTATGGCAGCGCCATCTAGCGGGCCAACCATAGCGCCATCTGGTTTCCCCCTTCAAGCTAGTCGAGTTTCGTTCTTTGTAGTTTTTTCGTTTGATGCTTATTTCGTGAGATATTTGGTCCGATCACTATCAATGGACCACCCTGTATATATGGTGTAACGGTTTTAAGTGCAGATAATTTTACTCGTGACTGAAGTGACAGAGACACCATTACATCAGAATTTGCTTCATCTGCTGACCAATAATTCTATTTGGAGCAGTACGTTTTTAGGTTGTTTAGTACCTCCAATTACATGTGGCAACTATTAATGTTTATTTTCCCCTGGACAGCAGGTCGAATGTTAAGGTGTGGACGCATGGAGGCAAAACGGTTAGGCTATACTGACAGTTGTGGTATACTATAAAAGTAGTATTTATGACTTATCAACATATAATTAGAATACTACTAGGCAATCTGAATCGTCCGAAATCAAGTCACCAAAGGAGATGCAGTTGAATACCCTTAAGGATTTCCAACCTCACTGAATTCCGCTGCACTTCCCCGGACAGTTTGAAGCTTCAGATCAGCGCAACCACATTCCTCCTAAGCTTTGCGGAGGTTCCTGTTTGTGCATTAAAACTGCGAGAAGTACGTAGTGTCACTGAAGCTGCTATCTCACAGCTTGGGCAGTTGGAGATGTCGCTCTCACACCCCGTATACCAACGATCCTAAGCGATTCACCCTCTCATTTTGAGCGACTTCTGTTCCCAATCCAAGTTTCGTTCGCAGTAACATCAGACAAGACTCACGGTCAGACATTTAAATAAGTTGATACTCATTCACGATAAGGGCGATTTTCGCATTATTAGTTGTATGTTGCCCTTTCACTAACTAGTAGTGCACAAATCTAGATCATAGTTTTTACCACATACTCTAATTAAAAAGAAAAATGTTAGGAAATCTGACGTTTTGTACAAAAAGTTTAAAAAATCTCTTAAAAGGAGTAAAAACCAAAAACTAAAACAAAGGAATATTTTTATTTATATTGTGTATAACTACTATATTTTCGAGTTTCAACCTTCAAAGTAGCCGAAATTTGCGTCCTGACATAATTACCAAGGATACCAACGACTGGGAAGTATATCCTACTCTCATACGTACAGGATGTTTCCCTAAGGGCGTGCACAAATTTAACAGGGCATAGAGAATGCTCCAGTCAATAATTTAAAAACGGTTCAAATGGCTCTGAGCACTATGGGGCTCAACTGCTGAGGTCATCATTCCCCTATAACTTAAGCTATTTACATCTAACTAACCTCAAGACATCACACACATCCATGCCCGAGGCAGGATTCGAAACTGCAACCGTAGCGGTCGCGCGGTTCCAGACTGTAGCGCCTAGAACCCCTCGGCCACTCCTGCCGGTGGAATAATTTCAGCTAGGGAACCTGTGGTTGGAGAAGCCGGCTTAGGGAGATATGGAAGTAAACTTGTCTACTGCTTTGTCTACAATTACAACTTTCCAACTTATTTACAGCTGACTTGCATACAAGTTAGCACGCACTGTGCTGTGTGTTTACACGTACATTCCTTATTTCCTGCAAGGAAACAGTGAGGACGAGCCTGACAACTAGGAAGTCACGATGCAGGTTTTGTTTACTCCACTTTGTACACAAGGCGGCTCTGCTGTATCGCATCCATATTGTCCCATGACAGAACGTGCTGTGAATGAACAACAGGTCGCCCGCCGCTGTGGCCGAGCGGTTCTAGGAGCTTCAGTCTGGAACCGCGCTGCTGCTATAGTCGCAGGTTCGAATCCTGCCTCGGGAATGGTTGTGTGTGATGTCCTTAGCTTAGTTAAGTTTAAATAGTTCTACGTTCTAGGGGACTTATGACCTGAGAAGTTAAGTCCCATAGTGCTCAGAGCCATTTGAACCATTTTTGAACCACTTGAACCATTTTGAACAACAGGTCCATTCGTTTCTAGGTGCTATTCAGGGACGTACACTACAATACGATGGAGCAGTACTCTTTCTCATCACTCACCGATATGCACCTTGTGTGTAGGACAGTATCTCGCATTGCTCTCGCTTCTGACAGGCTGTAAAGGAAACGATTTCCCAACAGGCGTCATCCACGACGACGAGAGTTTATTGCTCTCGCTCGACGAATGCGGGAGACTGGTTCATTGGGAAGAAGAAACGAGGGATCTGGCAACATGAAGATGAAGCGCACACCCCGTTTTGAAGAGGAGGTGCTGGAACGCGATGCAGCGGACGCCACTGCAGTCGTATTGCACGTGAAATGGGGCCGCGCGTACTGGAGGGAGGAGAGTGCTGCCAGAACAACAGCTGTGCGGCTGGCCCCGGCGCACGTTCCTCTCCTGGTGTGTGTCTCTGTCCCTGGGGTAATTTACGTTAAGCAGTGTTCCCGTAACATTCCACACACTTTTGAACATTTTTTACACGAACAATAACTACATCCGCATCACCCACAACGAGTCCACGCAATGCTTGTGACTGACTTTGCACAAGGGTCGCATTGTGTTAGTGGTTGCTCCAACAATGGATCGATCGACCAGATTTCTTCCAAATCGTGCTCTTCACTGACGATGCCTTATTTGATGGTGATGCTACTTCGAAGAGCAGGAACAGCCATGTGTAGTAGTCAAGTAGTCACACCATTAAGTACGTTTCACACTATCAAGTAAGTTTTGCTGTGAATATCTGGGACGCCATAGTAGGTGAAAATCTCATTGGGCCGTATCTTCTACCTGGCCGTCTGAATAGCCATCTGTACTTGAGGATGGTGCAAACATGTTGTTGGGGAACGACTCTTGGATCTCCGTGAGAGGATGTGGATACAACATGGCGGTGCACCGCCTCACTTCAGTTTGGCTGTCCGCAACCATCTCTAAGCTGGATTGGAAGGGGAGGTCCTACACCACAGCCTGCGAGGTCACTTTACCTGAAACTCCTTGCTTATTTCCTATGGGGATACCTAAAGTCACTTGAGTATGAGACGTCAGATGATACAGAGATGGAATTAGTTGCGACAATTGTAGCTGCCTGTGATATGATTAAGAACACACCAGGGATACTTGTCAGGGGGCGTCAGAATCTTGTTCGTCGATGTCATGCACTGAGGCTGATGGCAGTCAGTTTCCACATATTCTATAGGATACAGCACAAATAGTGCGTTCATTGTGTCAATGATGGTATTTGGAGTTAACTGTAACTAATGTAAATAAAAAAGTACACAGTAACGTGATTTTATCGCTATTACCTGTTTAAACTGGCTTCTCCGACGCCAGGTTCCCTACCTCAAATAGTTGTATGTCCTGTTAAATTTTTGCACTCTCCTACAGAAACACGCTGTTCTTAGCAACTGAGGAGCATTTCTGGGTTCCCTAGTTGATTAATAATAATGATGTACTTATATTTAAATGCATTACGCAATATGAGACACGATCAAAAATAATTACCATATGTTTTGAATATCATTTTCCTTCTGCTTATTGTGTCCTACTTAACTTAATTTCATATTCCTTGCTACAAACATGAACCACATTTGAAGGTGACAGTCTCCACAGTAGCCAACGAGCTTGGCACAGTGGCAACACTGGTTCCTGTCAGATCACCGAACTTGGGTTTGGCTAGCACTTGGGTGGCTGACTGCCCGGGTCTGTCGACTGCTGTTGGCTGGTTGGTCTGCAGATCAAAGGGACTAACGCGCACGATTATCAGTTCGTTTTCTTCAGTCACACAGGTGTCAGATTGAAACCCCAACGGAAGCCTATCGCCTGAAATTCAGCGAAGGAACGAAATGCGTGAAACTATGTGGGTAACCGCAAAATGAAAGTATCAAGCAAAAACTGAAAACATTAACGAAAAGAAAAAAAATGCGATGAAACTTGATAAAACAATATCCGAGTGTTGTTGGCGAGCGGGATGAACTGAGCTCTTGGGAGGCCAGTTGAGGAGCCACTTAAATGGAGAGTAGCGGCTCCGGTTATGGAAACTGACAACGGCCGGGAGAGCAGCGTGCTGACAACGTGCCCCTCCATCTCCGCAGCCAGTGGCGCCTGTCTGCTGAGGATGACACGGCGGTCGGACGGTACGTTGGGGCCATATCGCTTCGCCCCACGACGACATATCTGTCTGCTCCTCTGACCCTCATTGCGAAATTCACCAGATCAATTAAAATTAATCATACATTAAAATATTACTGTCTTTCTGTGTATTTTTGTTGAGCAGGAAAATTACACACTTCAGAAGATCATAATGTTAGTTGACTTTTTTTGAATTTGACTGTAAGTTGCCAGAGGCATACTATTATAAAATACAGCTGCGAACTAGGACTGTCGATATTTTTAAAAATATTGGGAATCAGTTCATCGATGTTTAAAAAAAGATATCAATATCGTTCATTCATATATCGAAAAGACTCGATATACAGGGGTAACGACATAAAAATATAGGCTGCATATTGTAAATATACGGTCTGTTTTAGAGCTGTATAATTAAGTTCGGACAACTTCGTGTCAACTTCCGTGTTTTTTCAGCGACCTAGCACTTGGAGCGTCAAAATTGCGTTGTGAAGTCAAACGTTGCAGTTTCTGTTGGTAGCGCCGAGCACCGATTGCCTCACCATTTTCCCGCACAGGTCTCCGCCCACCACAGAGATCAATCTTGTCAAGCAGATTTTTGTTCATCAGCTTCAGCGACTGAAGAATATCGATGGGAGTTAGGAATCAGATTTTAAATTGTAAAACATCTCCAGGCGCAGATGTCGACTCTGACCACAATCTATTGGTTATGATTTGTAGATTAAAACTGAAGAAACTGCAAAAAGGTGGGAATTTAAGGAGATGGGGCCTGGATAAACTGACTAAACCACAGGTTGTAGAGAGCTCCAGGGAGAGCATTAGGGAACGATTGACAAGATTGGGGGAAAGAAATACAGTAAAAGAAGAATCAGTAGCATTGAGAGGTGCAATAGTGAAGGCAGCAGAGGATCAAGTAGGTAAAAAGACTAGGGCTAGTAGAAATCCTTGTGTAACAGAAGAGATACTGAATTTAATTGATGAAAGGAGAAATTTTAAAAACGCAGTAAATGAAGCAGGCAAAAAGGAATACAAACGTCTCAAAAATGAGATCGGCAGGAAGTGCAAAATGGCTAAGCAGGGATGGCTAGAGGACAAATCTAAGGATGTAGAGGCTTATCTCACGAGGGGTAGGATAGTTGCTGCCTACAGAAAAATTAAAGAGACCTTTGGAGAAAAGAGAACCACTTGTATGAATATCAAGAGCTCAGATGGAAACCCAGTTCTAAGCAAAGCAGGGAAAGCAGAAAGGCGGAAGGAGTATACAGAGAGTCTATACAAGGGCGAAGTACTTGAGGACGATATTATGGAAATGAAAGAGGATGTAGATGAAGATGAAATGGGAGATATGATACTGCGTGAAGAGTTTGACAGAGTACTGAAAAACCTAAGTCGAAACAAGGCCCCGGGAGTAGACAACATTCCATTAGAACTACTGACAGCCTTGGGAGACCCATTCCTGACAAAGCTCTACCATCTGCTGAGCAATACGTATGAGACAGGCGAAATACCCTGAGACTTCAAGAAGAATATAATATTTCCAATACCAAGGAAAGCAGGTGGTGACAGTTGTGAAAATTACCGAACTATCAGTTTAATAAGTCAGAACTGCAAAATACTAACGCGAATTCTTAACAGACAAATGGAAAAACTTGTAGAACCCGACCTCGGGGAAGATCAGTTTGGATTCCGTAGAAATGATGGAACACGTGAGGCAATACTGACCTTACGACTTATCTTAGAAGAAAGATTAAGGAAAGGCAAACCTACGTTCCTAGTATTGCTTGAAGTACAGGGAGCGAAAGGCTATTTACAATTTGTACAGAAACCATATGGCAGTTATAAGAGTTGAGGGGCACGAAAGGGAAGCAGTGATTGGGAAGGGAGTGAGACAGGGTTGTAGCCTCTCCCCGATGTTATTCAATCTGTGTATTGAGCAAGAAGTAAAGGAAATAAAAGAAAAATTTGGAGTAGATACTAAAATCCACGGAGAAGAAATAAATTCTTTGATGTTCGCCGATGATACTGTAATTCTGTCAGAGACAGCAAAGGACTTGGAAGAGCAGTTGAACGGAATGGACAGTGTCTTGAAAGGAGGATATAGGATGAACATCAACAAAAGCAAAACGAAGATAATGGAATGTAGTCGAATTAAGTCGGGCGATGCTGAGGGAAATAGATCAGAAAATGAGTTTTGCTATTTGGAGAGCAAAACAACTGATGTTGGTCGAAGTAGAGAAGATATAAAATGTAGACTGGCAATGGCAAGGAAAGCGTTTCTGAAGAAGAGAAATTTGTTAACGTCGAGTATAGATTTAAGTGTCAGGAAGTCGTTTCTGAAAGTATTTGTATGGAGTGTAGCCATGTATGGAAGTGAAACGTGGACTATAAATGGTTTGGACAAGAAGAGAATAGAAGCTTTCGAAATGTGGTGCTACAGAAGAATGCTGAAGATTAGATGGGTACATCACATAACTAATGAGGAGGTATTGAACAGAATTGGGGAGGAGTTTGTGGCACAACGTGACAATAAGAAGGGATCGGTTGGTAGGACATGTTCTGAGGCATCAAGGGATCACCAACTTAGTACTGGAGGGCAGCGTGGGGGGTAAAAATCGTAGACGAAGACCAAGAGTGAACTAAGCAGATTCAGAAGGATGTAGGTTGCAGTAGGTACTGGGAGATGAAGAAGCTTGCACAGGATAGAGTAGCGTGGAGAGTTGCATCAAACCAGTCTCAGGACTGAAGACAGCAACAACAACAACCACGTAGTTGGTACGGTATTTCTTCACATCGGGTATCTATTTATTCTATTCACATCACCATCCCCATTGCAATCGCACTGCTTTGTGCCATCTTTAGCTGCTTCACAGAGTCAGAGAGATAAGCTGGACGTGATGAATATTCAAAAAGAAGGTAAAGTCTTTCACACAGTGAAAGTTAAATTATATTCTACTACAATGTCAAAAGAACAGTTCTAATTATTTACCGAAAATTGCAAAAAAAGTGTAATATGAAATAAAAATATCGGCGCTCCATATTGCCTTGTCGACATCGATATATCGAGGAAAAGATATGACTGATGCATAAAGATGCATTTTAGGGAAAATATCGATGAATCGGAATTTTATCAAACTCAGTAGGGTTGAGTATCACAACCTGCGACATTGTTGCGAATATAACAGTGACCCGTATATAGAATAAATTTCCTTTAATTTACGGCTATGGTCACAAACGTTTTATTCTCAGATATCCGGTTTCGGTCTATAATGACCATCTTCAGATCTGTGTTTTATAAAAACAGTGTAGGCTACATAAAATCAGTGTACATTAGGACCATAGACGTAAATTAAAGGAAACCCTACTGAGAACTGCGGGCCGCGTGCAGCATGCGGACCGCGGCTCTCATTTCGACGACCACTGCTATGAGCGACCTGTCAGTATACAGAATTCAGTTCGTTTGGAACCCTCAGAGTGAGAGCTTTTGTCGCATTTTGCCGTTTTTTTCTATATTGCACAGCACTGTACGTTAAAAACGTTGCAACAAACATAAAATGGAAATTTTTGGCGTAACTCGAGAAATACTCGAGTTTATTGATGAATCATTTCGTTTGTGTCAGACTGCACACACGATGTTTTTCGGAGAAGCGCAGGAATACAGAGTTGCTACCGAGTCGGTCGATTTCCAACCTTAACTCCGGTTTCAAATGTTCATTTACAAAGGAAAACTCAGGAGTATTACCCCAGTTTCATACACGTACAAATGAAATAAGTATTTGTGTCGGCGGTGTTGACAAACAGATGAAATCGTAAAAATTGAACGAAGCCCCAGCACCCGACTGAATACCTATCAAATTCTATACTGAATTTGCAGCTGACTTAGCCCCTCCTTTAATTAGGCTATAACCTATCGTAGATCTCTGGAACAAAAACCTGTGCCTAGCTCTTGGAAAAAGGCACAAGTCACACCCGCCTATAAGAAGGGTAATAGCGGTCATCCAAAAACCTACCGTCAAATATCCTTGACATCGATTTGCTGTCGAATCTTAGAACGTATTCTGATGAGGTATCTTGAATAAATGACTTCCTCAGTACCAAGTAGCGTGGATATGGTTTCCGAAAACATCGATCACGCGAAACCCAACTCGCACTTTTCTCACATGACACACTGAAAGCTTTGGGTCGAGGCGGTTAGGTAGATGCAGTATTTCTTCCGAAAATAACTCATTACCACACCTACGCTTAGTACGAAAAGTACGATCATACGGGATATCAAGCGACATTTGTGAATGGCTTCAGAACTGTTTGGTGGGGAGAAAGCATCATGTTGTCTTGGATAGAGAGTCATCGTCAGATGTAGAAGTAACTTCAGGTGTTCTTCAGGGAAGTGCGTTGGAACTCCTGCTGTTCAAGTTGTATATCAATGACCTTGCAGACGATATTAATAGTAGCCTCAAACTTCTTGCAGATGATGCAATTATCAACAGCATAAATATTCAGCCAGATCTTATTAACGTCTCAAAGTCGTGCGAAGATTGGAAACTTGCCTTAGATGTTCAGAAATGTAAAATTGTGCATTTCACAAAATGAAAAAAACATAGTATCCTATACGTGTAATATCAGTGAGTCACGGTTGGAACTGGCCAACTCATACATTCCTGGGTGTAACACTTGTAAGGAAATGAAATGGAATGATAACATGGGCTCTGTTGTGGGTAAAGCAGGTGGTACACCTCGCTTTATTGGTGGAATACAGGGGAGGTGCAATCAGTTTACGATGGAGAATGCTTACAAATCATTTGTACGACCGGTTTTAGAATACTGCTCAAGTGTGTGGGACCTGTGTCAAATAGGACTAACAGGGGATGTTGGACGTATACAGAGAAGGGCAGCAGGAATGGTTACAGGTTTGTTTGATCCGTAGGAGAGTGTCACAGAGATACCGAAGGAACTGAACTGGAAAACTTTTGAAGATAGACGTAAACCATCCCGAGAAAGTATACTAACAAATATTGAAGAACCGGCTTTAAATGATGACTCTAGGAGTATACTGAAACCTCCTACGTATCGCTCAGAGAAGGATTGCATGAATAAGAATAACTGCATCCACAGAGGCATTCAAACAATCATTCTTCTGGCACTCCGTACGTGAATGGAAAGGGAAGAAAGCCTAATAACTGGTACAATGGTACGTGACTTCTGCCATGAACCTCGCGGTGGTTTGCAGAATATGGATGTAGAAGTAACAGTTACGATATCCTGCACAATATTCTAAAGACTGGCCAAGACGTTACTCGTTGAAATTTCGTACAGAAACAGCCTTTCTAAAGCAGTTGGATATCGAAAAATGCGACTATGATTCCCGACATTAATGCTGACATCTCCTGAACAAGTGTGGAGTCTGCTGACCACTGCAACTACTTTTCTGCTTGCGTTTTTATCATCAGTCTTCATGTGGCTGGCCACGATTTCCTCTCACGCGCCCATCTCTTCATCTAATTGTAGCACCAGTACCCAGTGTCCGACGTACGGCGCGAGTTCAGACGCGGTAACTGCTCAGCGTGTTGTGGTGTGAACGTGGCAGCACGTCGCGATTTAACCGTACTGGAACGTGGCCAATGAGGGGCGCATGGGCCGTAAAATACCAGAGGTTACACAAGAATTCGGGTTTCCGAGGTCAAGAGCGTCTTGTGTCTCGCAGAGACAATGTGTCAACATACGTTAACTGCCGCACACGGCGACCACAAGTATCTGACGAACCGTGACGTCACGTGGCATGTCGCATACGCAGAGCCGGACGGTCTGCTGAGGATCAGATGGCCGAGGATCAGAATGTGGGGCGCCAGGAATCCGGGGACTGTTGCGAGAGACAAAGGCACCGCGTACGCTGCAACACTCGACGATCGACGCCATTCCCGTAACTTTTGGCCACTCCCTTTATTACCTTGGCTGCTTGTCTTCAGGTATGGGAAAAGTACGTTATATTACTTCCGCTTTTAATCCGGACTCGTTCTCCATATGGAGACAATGTTTAAGATGTCTAGTTGTACAGGGAGAATTCTGGATTCTTTGTCGCACCTCAGTGGACCTGAATGTGCACATAAAGTGTCCACAAGCCAGTGCTGTGCTGAGTCGCTCGTAAATTTCGTGGCGTGGTTTCTGCTCCTGTGTTTCGCCACACGGATGGTACCTGTTACCGCCATCTCTCATCTGTCCTCCCCCTGACCCCCCACCCCTCCATAGCCACGCCCCCTCCCCACCTCTCCCCTTGGGTTTTCTGCCTCGTGCAACGGCGTCGAGAGAGATTTACTGCTGTTGACGCGCATTTATGATGTTGTTGTGCATAATCCACGTGCAAACACTGCGCAGCAGATAGCGCCTCTGGCCACGTCGTATGGCAGCTAAAACCCGCATGTGTGCTCCGTCACTCTGCAACCGAGGCGGAAAACAACTCCTGGACACTATCTGTGCTGTGGTATGTCGAGAGGTTGTAACAATGGAAAATTGTACTGAAATGCAGGAGGATCTACAGCGAATTGACGCATGGTGCGGGGAAAGATCAAACCTGTGAGAAGCTATAGGAAGTAAGGTGGTCACTGTCCCAATAGACTCTGATATAATCAGAGATGGAGCACACAAACACAGATAGCACAAGAGTTGGTAAGGAAATCGCGCGTGCCTTTGTGCAGGGGCCGATCCAAGCATTAGCTTGGAGTCAATTGGGGAATCCGTGAAAAGCGTACTTGACAGACATCGCCACAAAGAGCGAATTAAAAGTATATGTAGAATAGCAAACATGTTCAGAGCGACAAAATGCATACAGGTGCGATTTTCGCGGAATGTGGCGAATTTTCTGACATAGGTAAGTCAAATGTAATGTTAATACCTGGTATATTGTCACACCAACCTTAAAAAAATTAAGTAGAACTATATGCTTTTTCTGTGACACTGGTAAAAGCCTTCGAACACGACTTCTACATCTATATCTGAACGACTACTCCGCAATTCACACTGAAGTGCCTGACAGAGGGTTCTTCGAACCACCTCCAGACATTTTGTCTACCGTTCCATTCTCTAACAGCGGGTGGAACAAATGAACACTTAAATCTTGCTCTGATTTCTCTTATTTTATTATGATGATAATTTCTGTGTATGTATGTTTTTACGTTCACGAGAGAAAGCTGGTAATGGAAATTTCACGAAAGGATCTCCCCGCGTCGCAAAACGCCTTTGTCTTAATGACTGTCATCCCATCTTGCTTTCCGTATCCGGGACACTCTTTCCTCTATTTCGCGATAATACAAAACGAGCTGCCCTTCTTCGAACTCTTTCGATGTCCTTCTCCAATCCTATCCGGTAAGGATCCAACAGAGCAAGGAGCAAGGCAGTATTCTAGCAGAGGACGAACAAGCGTGGTGTAGGTACTTTCTTGGATAGACTTCAGGGACTTGGCATGTGTGGAGCTTGATGAAATATTAACAAGGTAAAGCAATACGTTTAACCTTTTGCTGCCCGATAGAACTTAGAAGTTTCGTCCACTTTCTAGAATCATAAAACTACATGGAGTTAAACTCATGCTCTGGCATCCTGCCAGGACGTCTGGGTACCTGTGCTGAAAGAAGGAAACTCTTGAGCTGTGGTAGTTCAGTATCTCTGCCCACAGAGAACACCAAATAACAGACGTTCATACAGTACCACTGTGTTGTTCATTTCGTCATAATAGTTTACGGGCCATGTTGAAGTGGATGGACGTTGCTGTAGGTGTTTTGATGTTTACGGTAACTAGGTTTTGTACTGTTTCACTTAATGTAAAATAATATTAGTAATGCGATAAGTAAATAACCCGATCAGGTACGATGATGATATAATTACGGAACTCAGACGTCCCATTTGCGTTTTGTACTTAAATTTAAAGAAATTTATTAAAGTGCGCTACTTTGTAGTTGCTTTGATAACATTCTCCACAAATATTAAAACCATTGATACAGTATTTCGTAGTTTGGACGGGAGAGGGTAAAAGTACGTCAGCCTTTTATCTGCTGCTGTATCGTTTACACTTCGAGAATTTATATTACAACCGATAAAGTGGATAGCGATTTCAATTCGGGCGAATGTCGCCCAATGGAATGGCACTGTTGTTGCATGCTCGATGCCGAAGTGCATCATCAAAATGGCTCTGAGCACTATGGGACTTAACATCCTAGGTCATCAGTCCCCTAGAACTTAGAACTACTTAAACCTAACTAGCCTAAGGACATCACACACGTCCATGCCCGAGGCAAGATTCGAACCTGCAACCGTAGCGGTCACGCGGTTCCAGACTGTAGCGCCTAGTACCGCTCGGCCACTCCAGTGCATCATCATCATTAAGACATACATTCACGATATGTCTTCCGTAACATTATTACAGAAATCAAGATACTGGGACTGTGAAGAACAAATTACGTCAACTATAAATTACAAGAGCTGATGAGAGAAATGCAGCGAACATTTCAACAGCCGTAACACACAATCGCCGTTTCACTATGAAGCAACTTGAACGAGTGAGTGGCATTAGCGAAATCAGTCTTCCGCGAATGCTGAATCCCAAGACTTTTAATCCTTTCCACATTTCGCTGCTTCATCATTTTCATGGAATGATTATCAAAATCGGTTCTGTTTTACAGATGGTGTCCGCGATAACAGTAAAGTGTTTCAGCGTTCTGTGCAAGATTTTGTCTAATGAATGAATCGTTGTTTACCAATCACAGGGATACCAACATTCACAATACGTTCTACTATTCACCTGAAAAGCTTTGCTGCTTAAGAGTGTAAGGTGGCAGGACATGGGCACTTACACGTTAGCTTACCAACATTAGTATTAATAATAAAGGGACTGGCAAGGGCATCAGATCATGACTCTATCTATGATAAATATGAGGCACTATCGTGCAGTACTCCCTGCATGTCTGCAGGATTGAGCCACTAACTTAAAGCGTTGGTGAAAAGCATCGGAAGATGAGGATTGTGGAATGTAAAGTCTGCAGCTGGCCGTAGCTCGCCGGGCCGCCGTGGGCGGCAGGTAACGGTCACCGGAAACGAGGGGCAATACGGCGCTTTTGGGGATAGCCCGGCCTCAGGAGCCACCTGTGCTGGGCAACACGTGGCGAAGACGGGAATTTCGTTTGCCTAGGGGCGTTATGACCTACTCGATCATTGGGTAGATCTCAGTGGAGGGATTTCGACGATGACAGAGCGTTCGACATTGGCCGAAACTGAGTATTCTCCCGCCGCGCTTTCGTACGCGTTTGAGACGAGAGAATTGAGGGGAGACGAGAGAATTGAGGGGACATCGTCTCCAACCATCGAGCGGTACGGACTTGGCTTCTTGGCCATCGTCTTCGAAGAGAGATATACGGTCTGAATCGCAGCATGTCACCAACGCGTGTTCCGTGCAGAGTTTTGCGGTTAGAGGTCTTTGTGTCCTCAGAAGCGAAATTTTCACCAACGCCTAATCACTTCCAACAACTTACCTAATATTCTCGATCTAGAAATTATCCTTGCGAGGTGCCGAGTATTTATCAACGCAGCTGCCGATAATAGGGGAGCGTAATTGCAAATTGTTAATGTGCCATTCTGAGGAGTGTGTGGGTGGCCAAAGAGATTCACATTTTTTTTTTGTAAATTTTGTCAGTTGTGGGGAATATCAAATTAAGATGCCAATATTACGATCGAATTATCGACTTCATTGTAGCTAACATTTACCCTGTCCCAGTAAGCTTTACATGTACTCCAGTAACTGCACAGCATGCCCAGACGGGAAGGAAAGAAGGTTTGCAGTCTTCTATGTCAGCGACGGACAGATAAGCTTACAAGAGAAGTGAATAAACAACGATCTTCATCTGCCATAGTGTAGTGCAGGCTTTACAAAGATCGCAACACTGTTTTATTGTACTGTCGATCTCTGTTTTATTGATGGAACTGTCAACAGCCGCGGGTATCTTCAGTTCGTGCGAAATACTATAATTATACTGGAGTCACTAAAGGAGTCACTACTGCATACAAGGCAGTGTATATGGTACCAACATGCCAAGCCGATGTCCTGCCCACACCGCACACATAAATACAGGCCTTCTTAGTTGCATCCGCCTGATAATCGATTCCCCTGCACACCAGACTTGCCGTACCGGTAGCATCTCCACCAGGAAGACGTCCGTATATTGCTCACGTCAAAACAGAGATCCTTCACTTCAGTGGCGTGGACTGTTTACCACGGAGTAATACGTCGCCTCTACAGCGTCTAACGTCGCTTCCACAGCGTGTAGGGGCGCCCACCTCGCCCACAGGCATCGTGCCTGTCGCACCAGAGTGCGCTGCCAGCAGGGCACTACACTCTGCCGCGCCAGCTCACGTTCGCACGCACAGCCATGCGGATATCCATTCGCGGCCGACCTGTTATACTGGCGGACCGTACTAAGTCAGCTACGCCCTGCGTTACAAGCTGGGTGCGCTGCCAGCAGGGCACTACACTCTGCCGCGCCAGCTGACGTTCCCACGCAGAGCCATGCGGATATCCATTCGCGGCCGACCTGTTATACTGGCGGACCGTACTAAGTGAGCTACGCTCTGCGTTACAAGCTGGGTGCGCTGCCAGCAGGGCACTACACTCTGCCGCGCCAGCTCACGTTCGCACGCACAGCCATGCGGTTATCCATTCGCGGCCGACCTGTTATACTGGCGGACCGTACTAAGTGAGCTACGCTCTGCGTTACAAGCTGGGTGCGCTGCCAGCAGGGCACTACACTCTGCCGCGCCAGCTCACGTTCGCACGCACAGCCATGCGGATATCCATTCGCGGCCGACCTGTTATACTGGCGGACCGTACTAAGTGAGCTACGCTCTGCGTTAAAAGCTGGGTGCGCTGCCAGCAGGGCACTACACTCTACCGCGCCAGCTGACGTTCCCACGCAGAGCCATGCGGATATCCATTCGCGGCCGACCTGTTATACTGGCGGACCGTACTAAGTGAGCTACGCTCTGCGTTACAAGCTGGGTGCGCTGCCAGCAGGGCACTACACTCTGCCGCGCCAACTCACGTTCGCACGCACAGCCATGCGGATATCCATTCGCGGCCGACCTGTTATACTGGCGGACCGTACTAAGTGAGCTACGCTCTGCGTTACAAGCTGGGTGCGCTGCCAGCAGGGCACTACACTCTGCCGCGCCAGCTCACGTTCGCACGCAGAGCCATGCGGATATCCATTCGCGGCCGACCTGTTATACTGGCGGACCGTACTAAGTGAGCTACGCTCTGTGTTACAAGCTGGGTGCGCTGCCAGCAGGGCACTACACTCTGCCGCGCCAGCTCACGTTCCCACGCAGAGCCATGCGGATATCCATTCGCGGCCGACCTGTTATACTGGCGGACCGTACTAAGTGAGCTACGCTCTGCGTTACAAGCTGGGTGCGCTGCCAGCAGGGCACTACACTCTGCCGCGCCAGCTCACGTTCGCACGCATAGCCATGTGGATATCCATTCGCGGCCGACCTGTTATACTGGCGGAGCGTACTAAGTGAGCTACGCTCTGCGTTACAAGCTGGGTGCGCTGCCAGCAGGGCACTACACTCTGCCGCGCCAGCTCACGTTCCCACGCAGAGCCATGCGGATATCCATTCGCGGCCAACCTGTTATACTGGCGGACCGTACTAAGTGAGCTACGCTCTGCGTTACAAGCTGGGTGCGCTGCCAGCAGGGCACTACACTCTGCCGCGCCAGCTCACGTTCGCACGCACTGCCATGCGGATATCCATTCGCGGCCGACCTGTTATACTGGCGGACCGTACTAAGTGAGCTACGCTCTGCGTTACAAGCTGGGTGCGCTGCCAGCAGGGCACTACACTCTGCCGCGCCAGCTCACGTTCCCACGCAGAGCCATGCGGATATCCATTCGCGGCCGACCTGTTATACTGGCGGACCGTACTAAGTGAGCTACGCTCTGCGTTACAATCTGGGTGCGCTGCCAGCAGGGCACTACAATCCACCGCGCCAGCTCACGTTCCCACGCAGAGCCATGCGGATATCCATTCGCGGCCGACCTGTTATACTGGCGGACCGTACTAAGTGAGCTACGCTCTGCGTTACAAGCTGGGTGCGCTGCCAGCAGGGCACTACACTCAGCCGCGCCAGCTCACGTTCGCACGCACAGCCATGCGGATATCCATTCGCGGCCGACCTGTTATACTGGCGGACCGTACTAAGTGAGCTGCGCTCTGCGTTACAAGCTGGGTGCGCTGCCAGCAGGGCACTACACTCTACCGCGCCAGCTGACGTTCCCACGCAGAGCCATGCGGATATCCATTCGCGGCCGACCTATTATACTGGCGGACTGTACTACGTGAGCTACGCTCTGCGTTACAAGCTGGGTGCGCTGCCAGCAGGGCACTACACTCTGCCGCGCCAACTCACGTTCGCACGCACAGCCATGCGGATATCCATTCGCGGCCGACCTGTTATACTGGCGGACCGTACTAAGTGAGCTACGGTCTGCGTTACTAGCTGGGTGCGCTGCCAGCAGGGCACTACACTCTGCCGCGCCAGCTCACGTTCGCACGCACAGCCATGCGGATATCCATTCGCGGCCGACCTGTTATACTGGCGGACCGTACTAAGTGAGCTACGCTCTGCGTTACAAGCTGGGTGCGCTGCCAGCCGGGCACTACACTCTGCCGCGCCAGCTCACGTTCCCACGCAGAGCCATGCGGATATCCATTCGCGGCCGACCTGTTATACTGGCGGACCGTACTAAGTGAGCTACGCTCTGCGTTACAAGCTGGGTGCGCTGCCAGCAGGGCACTACACTATGCCGCGCCAGCTCACGTTCGCACGCATAGCCATGTGGATATCCATTCGCGGCCGACCTGTTATACTGGCGGACCGTACTAAGTGAGCTACGCTCTGCGTTACAAGCTGGGTGCGCTGCCAGCAGGGCACTACACTCTGCCGCGCCAGCTCACGTTCCCACGCAGAACCATGCGGATATCCATTCGCGGCCAAGCTGTTATACTGGCGGACCGTACTAAGTGAGCTACGCTCTGCGTTACAAGCTGGGTGCGCTGCCAGCAGGGCACTACACTCTGCCGCGCCAGCTCACGTTCGCACGCACAGCCATGCGGATATCCATTCGCGGCCGACCTGTTATACTGGCGGACCGTACTAAGTGAGCTACGCTCTGCGTTACAAGCTGGGTGCGCTGCCAGCAGGGCACTACACTCTGCCGCGCCAGCTCACGTGCCCACGCAGAGCCATGCGGATATCCATTCGCGGCCGACCTGTTATACTGGCGGACCGTACTAAGTGAGCTACGCTCTGCGTTACAAGCTGGGTGCGCTGCCAGCAGGGCACTACACTCTGCCGCGCCAGCTCACGTTCGCACGCACAGCCATGCGGATATCCATTCGCGGCCGACCTGTTATACTGGCGGACCGTACTAAGTGAGCTACGCTCTGCGTTACAAGCTGGGTGCGCTGCCAGCAGGGCACTACACTCTGCCGCGCCAGCTCACGTGCCCACGCAGAGCCATGCGGATATCCATTCGCGGCCGACCTGTTATACTGGCGGACCGTACTAAGTGAGCTACGCTCTGCGTTACAAGCTGGGTGCGCTGCCAGCAGGGCACTACACTCTGCCGCGCCAGCTGACGTTCCCACGCAGAGCCATGCGGATATCCATTTGGGGCCGACCTGTTATACTGGCGGACCGTACTAAGTGAGCTACGCTCTGCGTTACAAGCTGGGTGCGCTGCCAGCAGGGCACTACACTCTGCCGCGCCAGCTCACGTTCGCACGCACAGCCATGCGGATATCCATTCGCGGCCGACCTGTTATACTGGCGGACTGTACTAAGTGAGCTACGCTCTGCGTTACAAGCTGGGTGCGCTGCCAGCAGGGCACTACACTCGGCCGCGCCAGCTCACGTTCCCACGCAGAGCCATGCGGATATCCATTCGCGGCCGACCTGTTATACTGGCGGACCGTACTAAGTGAGCTACGCTCTGCGTTACAAGCTGGGTGCGCTGCCAGCAGGGCACTACACTCTGCCGCGCCAGCTCACGTTCGCACGCACAGCCATGCGGATATCCATTCGCGGCCGACCTGTTATACTGGCGGACCGTACTAAGTGAGCTACGCTCTGCGTTACAAGCTGGGTGCACTGCCAGCAGGGCACTACACTCTGCCGCGCCAGCTCACGTTCCCACGCAGAGCCATGCGGATATCCATTCGCGGCCGACCTGTTATACTGGTGGACCGTACTAAGTGAGCTACGCTCTGCGTTACATGCTGGTGAGCTACGCTCTGCGTTACAAGGTGGGTGCGCTGCCAGCAGGGCACTACACTCTGCCGCGCCAGCTCACGTTCCCACGCAGAGCCATGCGGATATCCATTCGCGGCCGACCTGTTATACTGGCGGACCGTACTAAGTGAGCTATGCTCTGCGTTACAAGCTGGGTGCGCTGCCAGCAGGGCACTACACTCTGCCGCGCCAGCTCACGTTCGCACGCACAGCCATGCGGATATCCATTCGCGGCCGACCTGTTATACTGGCGGACCGTACTAAGTGAGCTACGCTCTGCGTTACAAGCTGGGTGCGCTGCCAGCAGGGAACTACACTCTGCCGCGCCAGCTCACGTTTCCACGCAGAGCCATGCGGATATCCATTCGCGGCCGACCTGTTATACTGGCGGACCGTACTAAGTGAGCCACGCCCTGCGTTACAAGCTGGGTGCGCTGCCAGCAGGGCACTACACTCTGCCACGCCAGCTCACGTTCCCACGCAGAGCCATGCGGATATCCATTCGCGGCCGACCTGTTATACTGGCGGACCGTACTAAGTGAGCTACGCTCTGCGTTACAAGCTGGGTGCGCTGCCAGCAGGGCACTACACTCTGCCGCGCCAGCTCACGTTCCCACGCAGAGCCATGCGGATATCCATTCGCGGCCGACCTATTATACTGGCGGACCGTACTAAGTGAGCTACGCTCTGCGTTACAAGCTGGGTGCGCTGCCAGCAGGGCACTACACTCTGCCGCGCCAGCTCACGTTCGCACGCACAGCCATGCGGATATCCATTTGCGGCCGACCTGTTATACTGGCGGACCGTACTAAGTGAGCTACGCCCTGCGTTACAAGCTGGGTGCGCTGCCAGCAGGGCACTACACTCTGCCGCGCCAGCTCACGTTCGCACGCACAGCCATGCGGATATCCATTCGCGGCCGACCTGTTATACTGGCGGACCGTACTAAGTGAGCTACGCTCTGCGTTACAAGCTGGGTGCGCTGCCAGCAGGGCACTACACTCTGCCGCGCCAGCTCACGTTCCCATGCAGAGCCATGCGGATATCCATTCGCGGCCGACCTGTTATACTGGCGGACTTTACTAAGTGAGCCACGCCCTGCGTTACAAGCTGGGTGCGCTGCCAGCAGGGCACTACACTCTGCCACGCCAGCTCACGTTCCCACGCAGAGCCATGCGGATATCCATTCGCGGCCCACCTGTTATACTGGCGGACCGTACTAAGTGAGCTACGCTCTGCGTTACTAGCTGGGTGCGCTGCCAGCAGGGCACTACTCTCTGCCGCGCCAGCTCACGTTCCCACGCAGAGCCATGCGGATATCCATTCGCGGCCCACCTGTTATAATGGCGGACCGTACTAAGTGAGCTACGCTCTGCGTTACTAGCTGGGTGCGCTGCCAGCAGGGCACTACACTCTGCCGCGCCAGCTCACGTTCCCATGCAGAGCCATGCGGATATCCATTCGCGGCCGACCTGTTATACTGGCGGACCGTACTAAGTGAGCTACGCTCTGCGTTACAAGCTGGGTGCGCTGCCAGCAGGGCACTACACTCAGCCGCGCCAGCTCACGTTCGCACGCACAGCCATGCGGATATCCATTCGCGGCCGACCTGTTATACTGGCAGACCGTACTAAGTGAGCTACGCTCTGCGTTACAAGCTGGGTGCGCTGCCAGCAGGGCACTACACTCTACCGCGCCAGCTGACGTTCCCACGCAGAGCCATGCGGATATCCATTCGCGGCCGACCTGTTATACTGGCGGACTGTACTAAGTGAGCTACGCTCTGCGTTACAAGCTGGGTGCGCTGCCAGCAGGGCACTACACTCTGCCGCGCCAACTCACGTTCGCACGCACAGCCATGCGGATATCCATTCGCGGCCGACCTGTTATACTGGCGGACCGTACTAAGTGAGCTACGCTCTGCGTTACAAGCTGGGTGCGCTGCCAGCAGGGCACTACACTCTGCCGCGCCAGCTCACGTTCCCAATGCAGAGCCATGCGGATATCCATTCGCGGCCGACCTGTTATACTGGCAGACCGTACTAAGTGAGCCACGCCCTGCGTTACAAGCTGGGTGCGCTGCCAGCAGGGCACTACACTCTGCCACGCCAGCTCACGTTCCCACGCAGAGCCATGCGGATATCCATTCGCGGCCCACCTGTTATACTGGCGGACCGTACTAAGTGAGCTACGCTCTGCGTTACTAGCTGGGTGCGCTGCCAGCAGGGCACTACTCTCTGCCGCGCCAGCTCACGTTCCCACGCAGAGCCATGCGGATATCCATTCGCGGCCCACCTGTTATACTGGCGGACCGTACTAAGTGAGCTACGCTCTGCGTTACTAGCTGGGTGCGCTGCCAGCAGGGCACTACACTCTGCCGCGCCAGCTCACGTTCCCATGCAGAGCCATGCGGATATCCATTCGCGGCCGACCTGTTATACTGGCGGACCGTACTAAGTGAGCTACGCTCTGCGTTACAAGCTGGGTGCGCTGCCAGCAGGGCACTACACTCTGCCGCGCCAGCTCACGTTCCCACGCAGAGCCATGCGGATATCCATTCGCGGCCGACCTGTTATACTGGCGGACCGTACTAAGTGAGCCACGCCCTGCGTTACAAGCTGGGTGCGCTGCCAGCAAGGCACTACACTGTGCCGCGCCAGCTCACGTTCCCACGCAGAGCCATGCGGATATCCATTCGCGGCCGACCTGTTATACTGGCAGACCGTACTAAGTAAACTACGCTCTGCGTTACAAGCTGGGTGCGCTGCCAGCAGGGCACTACACTCTGCCGCGCCAGCTCACGTTCCCACGCAGAGCCATGCGGATATCCATTCGCGGCCGACCTGTTATACTGGCGGACCGTACTAAGTGAGCCACGCCCTGCGTTACAAGCTGGGTGCGCTGCCAGCAGGGCACTACACTCTGCCTCGCCAGCTCACGTTCCCACGCAGAGCCATGCGGATATCCATTCGCGGCCGACCTGTTATACTGGCGGACCGTACTAAGTAAGCTACGCTCTGCGTTACAAGCTGGGTGCGCTGCCAGCAGGGCACTACACTCTGCCGCGCCAGCTGACGTTCCCACGCAGAGCCATGCGGATATCCATGCGCGGCCGACCTGTTATACTGGCGGACCGTACTAAGTGAGCCACGCCCTGCGTTACAAGCTGGGTGCGCTGCCAGCAGGGCACTACACTCTGCCGCGCCAGCTGACGTTCCTACGCAGAGCCATGCGGATATCCATTGGCGGCCGACCTGTTATACTGGCGGACCGTACTAAGTGAGCTACGCTCTGCGTTACAAGCTGGGTGCGCTGCCAGCAGGGCACTACACTCTGCCGCGCCAGCTCACGTTCCCACGCAGAGCCATGCGGATATCCATTGGCGGCCGACCTGTTATACTGGCGGACCGTACTAAGTGAGCTACGCTCTGCGTTACAAGCTGGGTGCGCTGCCAGCAGGGCACTACACTCTGCCGCGCCAGCTGACGTTCCCACGCAGAGCCATGCGGATATCCATTCGCGGCCGACCTGTTATACTGGCGGACCGTACTAAGTGAGCTACGCTCTGCGTTACAAGCTGGGTGCGCTGCCAGCAGGGCACTACACTCTGCCGCGCCAGCTGACGTTCCCACGCAGAGCCATGCGGATATCCATTCGCGGCCGACCTGTTATACTGGCGGACCGTACTAAGTGAGCTACGCTCTGCGTTACAAGCTGGGTGCGCTGCCAGCAGGGCACTACACTCTGCCGCGCCAGCTCACGTTCCCACGCAGAGCCATGCGGATATCCATTGGCGGCCGACCTGTTATACTGGCGGACCGTACTAAGTGAGCTACGCTCTGCGTTACAAGCTGGGTGCGCTGCCAGCAGGGCACTACACTCTGCCGCGCCAGCTGACGTTCCCACGCAGAGCCATGCGGATATCCATTCGCGGCCGACCTGTTATACTGGCGGACCGTACTAAGTGAGCTACGCTCTGCGTTACAAGCTGGGTGCGCTGCCAGCAGGGCACTACACTCTGCCGCGCCAGCTCACGTTCCCACGCAGAGCCATGCGGATATCCATTGGCGGCCGACCTGTTATACTGGCGGACCGTACTAAGTGAGCTACGCTCTGCGTTACAAGCTGGGTGCGCTGCCAGCAGGGCACTACACTCTGCCGCGCCAGCTGACGTTCCCACGCAGAGCCATGCGGATATCCATTCGCGGCCGACCTGTTATACTGGCGGACCGTACTAAGTGAGCTACGCTCTGCGTTACAAGCTGGGTGCGCTGCCAGCAGGGCACTACACTCTGCCGCGCCAGCTGACGTTCCCACGCAGAGCCATGCGGATATCCATTCGCGGCCGACCTGTTATACTGGCGGACCGTACTAAGTGAGCTACGCTCTGCGTTACAAGCTGGGTGCGCTGCCAGCAGGGCACTACACTCTGCCGCGCCAGCTCACGTTCCCACGCAGAGCCATGCGGATATCCATTGGCGGCCGACCTGTTATACTGGCGGACCGTACTAAGTGAGCTACGCTCTGCGTTACAAGCTGGGTGCGCTGCCAGCAGGGCACTACACTCTGCCGCGCCAGCTGACGTTCCCACGCAGAGCCATGCGGATATCCATTCGCGGCCGACCTGTTATACTGGCGGACCGTACTAAGTGAGCTACGCTCTGCGTTACAAGCTGGGTGCGCTGCCAGCAGGGCACTACACTCTGCCGCGCCAGCTGACGTTCCCACGCAGAGCCATGCGGATATCCATTGGCGGCCGACCTGTTATACTGGCGGACCGTACTAAGTGAGCTACGCTCTGCGTTACAAGCTGGGTGCGCTGCCAGCAGGGCACTACACTCTGCCGCGCCAGCTGACGTTCCCACGCAGAGCCATGCGGATATCCATTCGCGGCCGACCTGTTATACTGGCGGACCGTACTAAGTGAGCTACGCTCTGCGTTACAAGCTGGGTGCGCTGCCAGCAGGGCACTACACTCTGCCGCGCCAGCTCACGTTCCCACGCAGAGCCATGCGGATATCCATTGGCGGCCGACCTGTTATACTGGCGGACCGTACTAAGTGAGCTACGCTCTGCGTTACAAGCTGGGTGCGCTGCCAGCAGGGCACTACACTCTGCCGCGCCAGCTGACGTTCCCACGCAGAGCCATGCGGATATCCATTCGCGGCCGACCTGTTATACTGGCGGACCGTACTAAGTGAGCTACGCTCTGCGTTACAAGCTGGGTGCGCTGCCAGCAGGGCACTACACTCTGCCGCGCCAGCTGACGTTCCCACGCAGAGCCATGCGGATATCCATTCGCGGCCGACCTGTTATACTGGCGGACCGTACTAAGTGAGCTACGCTCTGCGTTACAAGCTGGGTGCGCTGCCAGCAGGGCACTACACTCTGCCGCGCCAGCTGACGTTCCCACGCAGAGCCATGCGGATATCCATTCGCGGCCGACCTGTTATACTGGCGGACCGTACTAAGTGAGCTACGCTCTGCGTTACAAGCTGGGTGCGCTGCCAGCAGGGCACTACACTCTGCCGCGCCAGCTCACGTTCCCACGCAGAGCCATGCGGATATCCATTGGCGGCCGACCTGTTATACTGGCGGACCGTACTAAGTGAGCTACGCTCTGCGTTACAAGCTGGGTGCGCTGCCAGCAGGGCACTACACTCTGCCGCGCCAGCTGACGTTCCCACGCAGAGCCATGCGGATATCCATTCGCGGCCGACCTGTTATACTGGCGGACCGTACTAAGTGAGCTACGCTCTGCGTTACAAGCTGGGTGCGCTGCCAGCAGGGCACTACACTCTGCCGCGCCAGCTGACGTTCCCACGCAGAGCCATGCGGATATCCATTCGCGGCCGACCTGTTATACTGGCAGACCGTACTAAGTGAGCTACGCTCTGCGTTACAAGCTGGGTGCGCTGCCAGCAGGGCACTACACTCTGCCGCGCCAGCTGACGTTCCCACGCAGAGCCATGCGGATATCCATTCGCGGCCGACCTGTTATACTGGCGGACCGTACTAAGTGAGCTACGCTCTGCGTTACAAGCTGGGTGCGCTGCCAGCAGGGCACTACACTCTGCCGCGCCAGCTCACGTTCCCACGCAGAGCCATGCGGATATCCATTGGCGGCCGACCTGTTATACTGGCGGACCGTACTAAGTGAGCTACGCTCTGCGTTACAAGCTGGGTGCGCTGCCAGCAGGGCACTACACTCTGCCGCGCCAGCTGACGTTCCCACGCAGAGCCATGCGGATATCCATTCGTGGCCGACCTGTTATACTGGCGGACCGTACTAAGTGAGCTACGCTCTGCGTTACAAGCTGGGTGCGCTGCCAGCAGGGCACTACACTCTGCCGCGCCAGCTCACGTTCCCACGCAGAGCCATGCGGATATCCATTGGCGGCCGACCTGTTATACTGGCGGACCGTACTAAGTGAGCTACGCTCTGCGTTACAAGCTGGGTGCGCTGCCAGCAGGGCACTACACTCTGCCGCGCCAGCTGACGTTCCCACGCAGAGCCATGCGGATATCCATTCGCGGCCGACCTGTTATACTGGCGGACCGTACTAAGTGAGCTACGCTCTGCGTTACAAGCTGGGTGCGCTGCCAGCAGGGCACTACACTCTGCCGCGCCAGCTCACGTTCCCACGCAGAGCCATGCGGATATCCATTGGCGGCCGACCTGTTATACTGGCGGACCGTACTAAGTGAGCTACGCTCTGCGTTACAAGCTGGGTGCGCTGCCAGCAGGGCACTACACTCTGCCGCGCCAGCTGACGTTCCCACGCAGAGCCATGCGGATATCCATTCGCGGCCGACCTGTTATACTGGCGGACCGTACTAAGTGAGCTACGCTCTGCGTTACAAGCTGGGTGCGCTGCCAGCAGGGAACTACACTCTGCCGCGCCAGCTGACGTTCCCACGCAGAGCCATGCGGATATCCATTCGCGGCCGACCTGTTATACTGGCGGACCGTACTAAGTGAGCTACGCTCTGCGTTACAAGCTGGGTGCGCTGCCAGCAGGGCACTACACTCTGCCGCGCCAGCTGACGTTCCCACGCAGAGCCATGCGGATATCCATTCGCGGCCGACCTGTTATACTGGCGGACCGTACTAAGTGAGCTACGCTCTGCGTTACAAGCTGGGTGCGCTGCCAGCAGGGCACTACACTCTGCCGCGCCAGCTGACGTTCCCACGCAGAGCCATGCGGATATCCATGCGCGGCCGACCTGTTATACTGGCGGACCGTACTAAGTGAGCTACGCTCTGCGTTACAAGCTGGGTGCGCTGCCAGCAGGGCACTACACTCTGCCGCGCCAGCTGACGTTCCCACGCAGAGCCATGCGGATATCCATTCGCGGCCGACCTGTTATACTGGCGGACCGTACTAAGTGAGCTACGCTCTGCGTTACAAGCTGGGTGCGCTGCCAGCAGGGCACTACACTCTGCCGCGCCAGCTGACGTTCCCACGCAGAGCCATGCGGATATCCATTCGCGGCCGACCTGTTATACTGGCGGACCGTACTAAGTGAGCTACGCTCTGCGTTACAAGCTGGGTGCGCTGCCAGCAGGGCACTACACTCTGCCGCGCCAGCTGACGTTCCCACGCAGAGCCATGCGGATATCCATTCGCGGCCGACCTGTTATACTGGCAGACCGTACTAAGTGAGCTACGCTCTGCGTTACAAGCTGGGTGCGCTGCCAGCAGGGCACTACACTCTGCCGCGCCAGCTGACGTTCCCACGCAGAGCCATGCGGATATCCATTCGCGGCCGACCTGTTATACTGGTGGACCGTACTAAGTGAGCTACGCTCTGCGTTACAAGCTGGGTGCGCTGCCAGCAGGGCACTACACTCTGCCGCGCCAGCTCACGTTCCCACGCAGAGCCATGCGGATATCCATTGGCGGCCGACCTGTTATACTGGCGGACCGTACTAAGTGAGCTACGCTCTGCGTTACAAGCTGGGTGCGCTGCCAGCAGGGCACTACACTCTGCCGCGCCAGCTGACGTTCCCACGCAGAGCCATGCGGATATCCATTCGCGGCCGACCTGTTATACTGGCGGACCGTACTAAGTGAGCTACGCTCTGCGTTACAAGCTGGGTGCGCTGCCAGCAGGGCACTACACTCTGCCGCGCCAGCTCACGTTCCCACGCAGAGCCATGCGGATATCCATTGGCGGCCGACCTGTTATACTGGCGGACCGTACTAAGTGAGCTACGCTCTGCGTTACAAGCTGGGTGCGCTGCCAGCAGGGCACTACACTCTGCCGCGCCAGCTGACGTTCCCACGCAGAGCCATGCGGATATCCATTCGCGGCCGACCTGTTATACTGGCGGACCGTACTAAGTGAGCTACGCTCTGCGTTACAAGCTGGGTGCGCTGCCAGCAGGGCACTACACTCTGCCGCGCCAGCTCACGTTCCCACGCAGAGCCATGCGGATATCCATTGGCGGCCGACCTGTTATACTGGCGGACCGTACTAAGTGAGCTACGCTCTGCGTTACAAGCTGGGTGCGCTGCCAGCAGGGCACTACACTCTGCCGCGCCAGCTGACGTTCCCACGCAGAGCCATGCGGATATCCATTCGCGGCCGACCTGTTATACTGGCGGACCGTACTAAGTGAGCTACGCTCTGCGTTACAAGCTGGGTGCGCTGCCAGCAGGGCACTACACTCTGCCGCGCCAGCTGACGTTCCCACGCAGAGCCATGCGGATATCCATTCGCGGCCGACCTGTTATACTGGCGGACCGTACTAAGTGAGCTATGCTCTGCGTTACAAGCTGGGTGCGCTGCCAGCAGGGCACTACACTCTGCCGCGCCAGCTGACGTTCCCACGCAGAGCCATGCGGATATCCATTCGCGGCCGACCTGTTATACTGGCGGACCGTACTAAGTGAGCTACGCTCTGCGTTACAAGCTGGGTGCGCTGCCAGCAGGGCACTACACTCTGCCGCGCCAGCTGACGTTCCCACGCAGAGCCATGCGGATATCCATGCGCGGCCGACCTGTTATACTGGCGGACCGTACTAAGTGAGCTACGCTCTGCGTTACAAGCTGGGTGCGCTGCCAGCAGGGCACTACACTCTGCCGCGCCAGCTGACGTTCCCACGCAGAGCCATGCGGATATCCATTCGCGGCCGACCTGTTATACTGGCGGACCGTACTAAGTGAGCTACGCTCTGCGTTACAAGCTGGGTGCGCTGCCAGCAGGGCACTACACTCTGCCGCGCCAGCTGACGTTCCCACGCAGAGCCATGCGGATATCCATTCGCGGCCGACCTGTTATACTGGCGGACCGTACTAAGTGAGCTACGCTCTGCGTTACAAGCTGGGTGCGCTGCCAGCAGGGCACTACACTCTGCCGCGCCAGCTGACGTTCCCACGCAGAGCCATGCGGATATCCATTCGCGGCCGACCTGTTATACTGGCGGACCGTACTAAGTGAGCTACGCTCTGCGTTACAAGCTGGCAGTACCAATAGTGCCGGCCGGCCGCATCAGCAGCTCACTTCCAGCGCCGCCAGCTGGCAGCACCAGTAGTTTCGTCTCAGCGCCCCATCCCTTCTGGTCTGCACCACTAGCGTCTCAGCCGTCATACGTCGACATTATCGGCCCACTAACGCCTCAGCTGTATGTACTTGTGTAGATATTCATTCAAGGACATTATGATTGAGTTTTGATTTTGTTACTAAACAGTTACCCTTTTAAAGTTTCTGTTGCCGAATACTGTGCCCCAGTGTGGGCCAACAGCACACATGTGAGAAAAATTGACGTGGAGCTAAATGCAGCAATGAGGACACTAACAGGCTGCATCGAATCTCCTCCTCTGTACTGGTTACCACCTCTAAGCAACATAACGCCACCAGAACTACGAATACAGATCGCCCTCGTCAACGAATACCAAAAATTACTTAAAATCACCGATTTCCAATGCACTTCGGCGTTCCTCCACCCCGAATAAACCGATTAAAATCTAGGCAGCCATCTGTCCTACGGGCACGATCGCCACAGGCAGCTACTTTCAGTATCAACAAAAATGGACAGAAATGTGGAACAACTATTGCCCACGAGGAACATCAGATCCTCCAAGGACCTGACACAACACCAGCCGGTATGGAACTCATATGAAGTTAGTGGAAAACAATTAATCGGATCCGCACTGGCTACGGCATCTGTGCTGAAAAAACCTCTACCGATGGGGAAAGTCTTCATCTTCTCAGTGCAACTGTAGAAATGAACACTAGGCGATCCATCACATTGTAACAAACTGTAGCAGAAGAGCCTGCCATGGGAACTTGGAAGATTTCTTTGAAGTGACAGAGGCAGTCTTTGAATGGATCGACAAATTAGATATTAGTTTCTACTTATTTTTAAATTATAAATTATGAAATTAATATATTTTGTAAAATTTTGTAAAACCACGTAATCCATAATTGCTAGTCGCTGTTCATATGTAATGCCATACGCTAAATAAAATAAATAATCTTCTAAAGTGCCTTCAATCGCTAATCAGCCATGAGGACACTTTATTCTTAACAGAACGTTTACAGATAGTTGTTCAGGAAGCACACAACTGGGCTTTTTTATCGGTGGGCAAAATTAAAACAAACGGATACAAACACTGATTAAAAAGAATCGCAAGACCAAAAAATAATTAATGTGGATTAATGAAATTTCTGAAACATAAACGTCTAGGTAACATAGTAAAGCAATTGACGTTGCAAGCTTACAGGTTAATGAGAGCGCATTGTGAGTCACTGGTAATGTGAAATGATGACACATTAATTACCCGTGTAACCGTCAGTATGTTGAATGCAAGCGTGGAAAAGTGCATGCATTGTGTTGTACAGGTGCTGGATGTCAGTTTATGGCATGGGGTTCCACACTTGTTGCACTTAGTGGGTCAATATACGGACGGGCCGCACGGGTGGCCGAGCGGATCTATGGGCTTCAGTCTGGAACCGCGTGACCGCTACCGTCGCAGGTTCGAATCCTGCCTCGGGAATGGATGTGTGTGATGTCCTTAGGTTAGTTAGGTTTAAGTAGTTCTAAGTTCTAGGGGGCTGATGACCACAAATGTTAAGTCTCATAGTGCTCAGAGCCCTTTGAATATACGGACGGTTAATGTTGTTTACGGATGAAGATGGAGTTGTCGTGCTCGACTGGAGACACATCTGGTCATGGAGCACGCCAAGGCAACATGTAGAGACTATGTACAGCATATTGGCTAACAACAAAGGCATGTGGACGACCGTTATTCAGTTAGAAAACACCCCCTGGAATGTTGTTCATAAATGGGAGCTCAGCAGGTCGTATCACCAGATTAAAATACAAATTGGCAGTCAGGGTGCGTGGGATGATCGCGGGGGTGTTCCTGCCGTCATACGAAATCGCAGCCCTGACCATAACTCCAGGTGTAGGTACAGTGTATCTATATGCACTTAGGTTGATTGCAGGCCTTCAACTGCCCTCCTTCTAACCAACACACGACCATCACTGGCACCGAGACAGAACAGCTTTCATCAGAAAATACAACAAACCTCCATCCTGCCCTCCAACGAGCTCTCGCTTGACACCACTGAGGTCGCAAATGGGAGTGGTTAGGGGTCAGTGGAATGCACGCTACAGGGAGTCTGGCTCAGAGCTTTCGTTGAAGGAATCGATTTTTAACAGTTCGTTGTGTCACTGTGTTGGTAACTAATGCTCAAATAGCTGCTGCAGTTGCAGTGCGATGCGCCAGAGCTATGCGCTGAACACGACGCTCTCCCATCTCGGCAGTGCCAAGCGGCGGTCTGGAGCCCGGTGTTCTTGCGACCGTACATTCTCGCGACCACCACCAGCAGTACTCGTGCACAGTGGATAGATTCCTGCCAAGTCTTATTGCAATGTCGCAGAGCGAACATCCAGCTTCTCGCAGCCGTATTCCATGACCCTGTCCAAACGCAGTGAGGAATGGCGTCTTTGTCGCCTTAAAGGCATTGCTAACTAACATCAACTCACTACGTTCAATCTCAAAGGTAACTAACGCTCAAGAACGTTACAGCGTGTATTTAAAGCAAAACTGATTTGTATCCTCATAGTTGCCATTCTTATGCGACTGGCGCGAAATTTGAACACACATCATCTTTCAGAATCTTGGTTCATGCAACTCCTCCTTGATGTTATGACGTTTTTTCCGTCAGTGTTACGTTTAAGTTCAAATGGTTCTAATGGCTCTGAGCACTATGGGACTTAACACCTTAGGTCATCAGTCCCCTAGAACTTAGAACTACTTAAACCAAACTAACCTAAGGACATCACACATATTCATGCCCGAGGCAGGATTCGAATCTGCGACCGTAGCAGTCCTGCGGTTCCGGACTGCAGGGCCTAGAACCGCACGGCCACCGCGGCCGGCGCTACGTTTAAGGTGTCCTCCCTGTAACAGATATCAATGCGGCAATCAGGGTTAAAAAGAAGTGGATAACCGTGGCCGACTAGATGCTGAAGTTAGTATTGCACTTCGGAAAACAATAGTTTAGACGCTGCTCATGGCAACTGGAGATTACGTAAATGACTTGATTTAAAACAGCTTTGTTGCAGTGAACCGACCCTGCGACGCAGCCCTTTCTACCAGACGCACTGAAAACTTATTCCAATGAAACTTCGCCGGTGGAGACAGAATCTATTAAGGGGAGTTGGAACGCCCTGCCCGACAATGTTAAATTTAGTAACTTGGCTTTCCTGTATTTCAGGAATCACGGTAGCCATTGACATGAAACTTTTATAGGACATTAAGCTGTATGTTCTGCAAGAATTGCATTTCAATCACGCTTTCGGAAGTAAAATGTTTTAATGACACCGTTAAAACTTTTGTACTCTTTTTGTACGTTATCCTAAATAATTTTAATTATACATAACACTATGTTCTTCTTTTAGTTCAGTAGTCTCAGGATATGTATGTTATTACTTCCCGGAAATTTGAATACTCTACTCGAAGTTGTTTCTGAGATTTAGGGAAAAATGGAACAGAAAATGTAAATTTTCAGGAACTGCCTCTAAAGTTTCAAAAGACTAAGTCACTTAATATAATTATGCTTAATTTTTTTTTATTTTTAGTCACTCAGAAGCACCCTCCACCATACTGTATATCATTCTCTTGACATTTTTCAAAGTTTTTTTCTTCTTTTTTCTCGACTCTTTAGTGGCCAACTGTGCTGCATATTCTGCTTTATCAATGCGAACCTTGTTCATCCGCTCAAGTTCTCCGCTGCAGTGTGCTCCAGGATTAATTCCCATATCCTGTAGCACTTTCACCCTACCAATGTTGCTACCGTTAAAAGCAATAACAGCATCACTGACTCCCACTTTAGTGTTTCCATTCCAACAAAAATTTTTTTGGTAAGTCCATAGAAGATTACTGAACGACTCACTGAGATTTTGAGTCTGAGCATGCAGACACTTCTTTAGCAGTTCAGAATTTGCCAGGTGTTAAGATATCCATGACTGCTGCTGGGATGGAATTATGACTATATGAACTATTTTGAGTACTGGGCACTGCGGCAATTGCTCCATGAATCAGGTGCAGGTGTACTGGTTTTTCATCCATTGACAGTCTGTGGAAGAAG
Organism: Schistocerca gregaria; assembly: GCF_023897955.1. Lineage (NCBI taxonomy): Eukaryota > Metazoa > Arthropoda > Insecta > Orthoptera > Acrididae > Schistocerca > Schistocerca gregaria. The sequence goes on along the minus strand of NC_064920.1, from coordinate 2,444,833 downwards.
GTATCACATACTGCCTGCTTCATTTTCAATAAATCCTCAGTATTATTTCTAATGGTTATCCCATAATTCTACTGTAGTTCATCAATCATTTTGTCGGTAAGCTTGCCTGTTATGGTTTTGCCATCAGAAGATTTCTTGTCTCTCAGACTTTGTTTCAACTTGCTCGGCCTGGGGCCCATCCTCTTCAACACATGATCTTTATAACACAGCAATCCACAGCCTTCTATATAAAAATTTACCGATTTTATTAGATCTTAAAGCAATGCACATAGAAAACAGAGAAATCCAGAGCCTTCTACATAAAAAATTACCGATTTTATTAGATCTTAAAGAAACGCACACAAAAATTTTAACATTTTCATCCAGTGTAAATTATACCTAATAAAATAAAATATTTCCCATGTGGGTTTATAAGTGATATACCTGTATATATCATTTTATTCGGAAAATGGCAAATGTTATGAGATAAAAATCCGAAAACGTGAAAAAAAATTTTTTCCGTTCTAACTCCCCTTAACTGGTGTGAAAAACTTGGGACGCGTACAATGTCATATAACAGTTACATGAATGCGTTGCCAGAAGAGCTTGCAAATGTGAAAGAAGGCTGCACGTTCGTTTCGAGCGAGACGATAACAACCAATCTGAATACAGAATAAGATGTGCGGTCCTTCCTCGGCTTTTTTTGAATGCTAAGGTTGAAGCATAATACAAATAGTTGACATCGCCCGAAACTATGGACAGAACTATAACGAATGTCGGTCAATAATGGATGGCACGATGCGATCACTTGAGCAGGCTCTCCATCTCTGTCAATTCCAGTAGACAGCAGACCAAATACTGTTTGCTATCGCTTTCTTTCTCGTCTTCTGTGTCGCTCCGACGCAGGGCTGAGTAGTACTGTGGTCACCAAGTGCGCACGGATAAAAAGCCGTGACAGTGACAGTGACAGTGTGCACGAAGCACATCCAGCTCGCTAACTCCACCGCCTGAGAGAGCAGACAGAACGAAATAGATCATGGAAACAACGAAAAGAGAATCAAGACTCGTGACTGTCGAAACGTGGCTCGCTAAAATCAGTACAGGTTGATTGTGCCTGCTAGAAAAGATCCTGCAGTTGATTAGCATTTTAAGTCATGAACCAGTGAGTCAGTTTACACGTAGAAATCTCGTACCACATAATGCAGCCGCCCCACGGACGTCTTCATGCTCTGTCCAAGTGATTAGTAATGTAAAACGTGCTGTTATCACGACCTCCAATTGTAACGAATATTAGGGTCGGTAGTGAAATGTAGTCTCATAGTATACGCGGACTTTTACCTCCGTAAGCTCCACAGTGGGTTACAGCGAAATTTCCTCCAATCTTAAATAACAAACACGGTGGATTTTAGCAAGAAATGTCTGCGATCTCTTACCCTAGCACAACCGGAGGCAACTGGCTTACCTCACGGCTTCTAGAGATGTCCCGTGGCTGTTGTCCCACTTGTGTTCTTCACTGTCGCTGGCGAGCTCTGACGCTTGCCCCATAAACAGTGCATAGTAATGTGACAGGTGTGTAGGTTGAAAGGCTAAGCGTAATAAGAATCGTCAAATGTTAGGATACCAACTAATTATGTTTTATTTCATTTATCGCAAAATTAGTTAAACTATTTCTAGAGCCAGTCTATGGCTAAAAATCATAACAAGTTTTCGGGTCATTAATCAATAGTTCCAGAGAACGTCAAAAATCCCCCAAAAAAAATCCCTCGCACAATCTTAGAGTCAACATGAGATCGCACAAATATGTTTTCCGAGGGAACTTTAACTGTTAATTCCGTGTTTACGCGGAGTTGCACTTCACACGCTAGTTCGCATGTTGCCGACAGATCGTAGACTCCCCTGATTTAACACAACATTACACAAGTACGTCACCCGAGGAAATTGCTCAACAAACTTTTCCGTCTTTACGTGAGATCACATTTCATACTCAGATTCATGTATTACCACTTCGGAAACAGATCATAGACTGGCAGTCAGCTATCTCAGTAGTTTTATACTTGTCTGTTGAGAGCGCAATTGTGATAGATTCCATCATTTCCATCGATAAGCACCGAGAGTAATTAAAATTTACAGCAGCATGGTCTGATGAATTGAGTGATACTAAAATTATTATTAAGAATTTCTCAGTGTGAGTAACATCATCAGCGCGGTTGGAGCTGTATAGTAATATCTGAACAGTAAATATGAATAATAAAAGATTCGCTTCTTGGTTTCCACCGTGGTAGCTGAATCCCCACTGTTTCTCTCTCTGCTCCAGTGAGGTACGGCTCTCCCTCGCCGGGCCGTTCTCACTCTATCTAACCATCTGGTGCGTCGTTCGATGAGTCTGCTATGTGATCTTACCTACTCATTAGCTTCCCGTTACAAAATCTTCCTATACCCTGCATTAAAGTATAGCATCAAAGATGTAGTAAACGTTGACAGCGATGTGGCACAGATACTAAAAAGGAAATCGAGAAAGAAGAAAAACAAAAACCAATAAAACAACAGGACCTGATGAAATTCTGACGAAACTCATTAAACGCTGTGATGAAGAAGGTAACCGAGTATTACAGAAAGTGAAACTTCCTGGCAGATTAAAACTGTGTGCCGGACCGAGACTCGAACCCGGCACACAGTTTTAATCTGCCAGGAAGTTTCATATCAGCGCACACTCCGCTGCAGAGCGAAAATCTCATTCTGGATTACAGAAAGTGTTTAACAAAATTTACGACACACGTCATTATCCTGCCCAATAGCTATTCTCAATTTTCATTCCGATAATAAAAAAGAACAAAAAGTGAAAACGTGAAGATCGTAGACTCAGTTTTAGGAGCCACTCTCTGAAAATATTTCTGAAAGTCATAAACCGAAAGTTGTATGAAAAATACGAGAAGTACATTCGTGAGACAAAATTTCGGTTTAGGTACAAGAGACGCATCAGTTGCACTACATATTGTAGTGTAAAGCCCCTACGAGCAGGATAACAATGTAGGCATCTGCTTTATTGATTATGGAAAAGTCTTCGGTAGAGTACCACATAATAAACTTATGGAAATTCTCAAAAGAATGGATATAGACATCCGCTGCATAGAGAATTTATATTGGAATCAGACAGCACAGGTAGAGGAGTTTAACAAGGATGTATTCTGTGGCCTGTGTTTTCAATTCGTACTCTGGGAGTAGTTTTCAGGAAGCACTTGGTGACATAGAAAAAGGTTTCAAGGTTGATGGAGTCTTGATCAACAACATTCGCTGCGATAATGATACAGCACTGACTGCTGACAGATAAGATGACCTTAAACAACTCGTCAGCATAGCAGAGAGTTACATCATCAATATAAGTGTGAATATTAAAGCTAAAAAGTTGCATTTTATAGTCGTCACACGACAGCCCGGCTGTTTTACAAAATCAAATCTACGATTTAATCGCAGACACGTTTAAGTACATTGCGAAGTGGTGGCTCTGTGAAGATTCGATATCAGACATGAAGATAGAATGTCGCATACAGAACGCCCGAAACGCTTTCACAAAATTTAAGAAAATCCTCACAAATACAAACCTAGGCCTAAAACCCAGGATCGACTCCTCAGATGTTAACGTCTCGTCTATACTTCTGAAGGATGGGCACTAAATATGAAAATAGAAAGATCGAAGCCTCCGAAATATGGATTTACTGGAGGATGCTCAAGTATTAACATAATAGACAGTACTGAAGAAAGAAATGATGAAGAACTGAACATAACTGAAGTGAGTCAACCGTTCCAATAGGGGTTTTGGCGGTTTATTGGGGCAGTGCACCCATGTTAACCAACTGGGATTTTTGGGAATACAGTGAACAATGAGAATAATTAACACGGAAGTGTTGCGAAGAATATACAAGCCGCGAGAAGACAGACTGCATAATTAGGACATACATTACTAAATTCCAAATATACAGACTAGTAAAGCTGATAACACAAGGAAAGATTGAGGGCAAAAGAAGAAAAGAGTGAAGAAGAATGCTATCGATCGATACAGCATTGGCAATGGATAGAATTTCCAAGTGGAGATCAACCACTACATTTTACGGCTCATAGACTGGAGATGCACCGTTTGGTAGCCAACATGCCATAATGAATGGGCAGAAGAAGAAAGAGAAGAAAAACAATGCGAAGGTATCAATGAACTAGGCTCAGAATTGTTTATTTCTTACTCAACCGGGACAAGTAGTTGTTACACTGAGTTGACAAAAGTCATGGGATGCCTCCTGAATTCGTTTCGGGCCTGCAGTTTCTCAACGTGGCATGGACTCGACAAGTAGTTGGAAGTCCCCTGCAGAAACATAGAGCCATGATGCCTCTATAGCCGTCCATAATCGCGAAAATGTTGCTGTGTTCTGCACCAACTGATCTCTCGATCATGTCCCTTAAATATTCGATGATATTCGTGTCAGGCGATCAGGGTGGCCAAATCATTTGCTGGAATTGTCCAGAATGTTCTGACTTGCAGCATTGGCATCCACAGGGAATTCCATCGTTGACTGGAAACGTGAAGTGCGTTAATGGCTGCAAATGCTCTCCAAGTAACCGAAGATAACCATTTCCTGTCAATGATCGGTTCAATTGGGCCAGAGGACCAAGTCAATTGCATGTGAACACAGCTCACACCATTACGGAACCACCGCCAGTTTGCAGAGTGCCTTGTTAACAACTTGATTCCATGGTTCCATGCGGTCTGCGTCACACAGTAACCCCATCGTCAGTTCTTACTAACTGAAATCGGGACTCATCTGACCAGGTCACGGTTTTCCACTCGTCTAGAATCCAACCGATACCGTCGCGTGTCGAAGACAGGCGCTGCAGGGGACGTCATGGTGTTAGCAAAGGCGTCAGTTGTCTGCTATCATAGACCACTAACGCCAAATTTCGTCGCAGTGTCGTAACGGATACGTTCGTCGTGCGTCCCACATTGACTTCTGCGGCTATTTCACGCAGCGTTGCTTGTCTGTTAGCACTGACAACCGTACGCAAACGCCGCTGCCCTCGGTCGTTAAGTGAAGACTGTCGGCCACTGCATTGTGCGGTGAGAAGTAATTCCCGAAATTTGGACCATTCGGAAGACTCTTGATGCCGTCGTAATCCCAAACGATTTCCGAAACAGAATTTCCTGTGCGTCTGGCTCAAACTGCCATTCCGCGTTCAAAGTCTGTTACTTCCTGTCGTGTGGCCATAATCATGTTAGAAACGTGATCACATGAATCGCCTGAGTACAAATGGCAACTCGGCCAATGCGCTGCCATTTTATAGCTTGTGTACACGATACCACCGCTCTTGCATGAATTTGTCACGTCACTGTTTATACCAGTAAAGTTCATAACAGGAGGGAAAATTGGGGGTAAAAAAAGGGTGAAGAAGAATTTTATGGTTAGATAGAGTATTAAATGGAAAAGTAGAAGAGGAAGAAGATGAAGACGAAGAACAAGAAGAAGAAGACAAAGAGAAAGGTATAACTGCGCTAGCCTGACAAATGTTTATTTTTTCCCGAACTGGGTCATGACGTATGCAGATTCCTATTACCTCAGTCACATTAGTCTAAATCTGATGAGCTGGCAAGGACAGTGGTGAGCTCAAGCCGTGCCACTTGTCCGAATGATTCCGAAAATTTAAATCAGAAATGCAGGACTGTGAATTGTTTTGTCATCTCGTTGTTACTGTAGGCTTCTGTCATGCGATGCAGGGACAGGATGCTCTTTGGTGACTGGTCCCCTCTTTCTATAACACAACTGCATGCATAAATTAACAGGGTTCTTTATTTATTAACACAAAGAGAGAGCTACTTTACTTAAGATAGTACATGTGTTGCGGTACAAGCTCTTCCGTAATAGTCCACGTTAGCCTCACTGCTGGTGAAGTACAACTCAGCCATGTACACTACTGTGGTCGCTGTGTGTGGCCTGAGACTGTTGTGACAGTCTGACTGAAGACTCCACTCGGTGACTCACTGGATGACTGACTGGGGCCTCCGGTTCACGGCGGTCGAGAGTGCGTTGGCGGCACGTTGCTTGCGAGTCTCTGTTAGGCGCGTTGCTTGCGTCTGCTGTCTTCTCGCAACCTCTTTGCCACCTGCTGTGCTGGCGGCAGTCTATTCCAGTACAAATTGAGCCCACACCTCCGGAATGAAGTCCAGTGGCTCAACTATTACTGCCCTCCTTGTCGCGGAAAACAGCTGCCCGATTTACTCTTCGGTAAAGCGCTCGCGTGGTATATTTGACGGAAAACTGTGTCCAATTAAACTTTCGGGTGCAGTTACTGTGGAGGTTAATGAAAGCTGTAATTAAGGTAGGGGCTTTTCAAAATCTTGATTAGCTGAGGGAGGAAGTGTAGCTTTTTACAGGGGCCTGTCTGCTGCCGCCGTATAGATTCCGGCCCACGCCGTGACTACAAAGCGGCGTCGCGCCTTATCTGGAGTGGATCACCTGAGCGGATAAGGCCCTGCCCCCCGACGTTATCAGCGCAGGAGACTGTACAGTGGCGGCGCGCGCAACTGGCGAACTAGGCTAATATCGTGCGAGGAGCACTCGCAAAACACCTAAAGCAGCCAGCTTGAGCGAAGGCAGTCCACTTCTGTTCTCGCTTGCTGGCGATACTTGCGGTGCACGTTCAGGGAAGCCAAGGCGGCACTAAATTTTGTCTCCTCAAGTCGGCAGCGTTACAGGGTCTCTCTTTGTCGATATTTCCCTCAACTTTCTACAAACAGATCACCACAGTTCGATTCCTTTCTTCATTTTGATATACTCTAGCCGTTATGAAGCTGATAAATTTTTTGGAAAAAAATTATGGAATTGGTTCGTACCATAACCCTGATTCTCAGTCACTGGCCACATAAATAGAATATCAGGTTGTTGCTGGTTTCTTATATTTAAAAACTTATCTACATCTGGCTGATGAACAGTGCTGACCACAGCGAAATGAATGTAATTGACTGTGTGCACTTAAAGACATATGAGGAAACTGATCATCTGCGGGACGTGGGCGATCTTCGAGTGTCTAAGGAGAAGAAATGCCACTACACAGCTGCTGTATGTATGTTCCTTGCAAAACAGTTTCAAAGCATTATAACTTAATTTTCAACGCCAAAAAATACAGACGAATGCATTCACAGGCTACATAATACTGCTAAAAGAAGAAAATGTAGCCTCAGTGCCGTTTAACATTGACACTGACATATATTGAACTGAAGTTCGGCTTTAATTCTCAATGAAAACACAGGAACACAGTCTATATCCCTGTTTCTTTTAAATGGTGTAATCTTCTCTAGCACTGTTAGAGAATATTAAAATAATTATTCTTTGTAACATGTGTAAACGGGCAGGTGATTTAGTGAGCCACGGTACGGTTTCTTATTTCGTACAGACGTCTTACTTTTCGTCTGAACTGCGCCCAAACGTCTTTTTTATAGTTTCAATGGAACAGATTAGGGATCAGTGGAAAAGGAGGAAAGATAAAATACATTCATCTTTCACGAACTGTTGTCATTGTGACAGACGTGGTTCTAATTGATTGTCGCGACAAGACAGCTTTCTTTTTCACCCTCGTTGAATTTTTGCGTACTATATTGAAGCCATACATACGTGTGCAAGAAATGAAATAACCTGCTCACTACTCCTCACAGATAAACTGTCAGGCTTCTGTTAAAACATGTAATAACGTTAGAGTTTGATAGTACGGCCGTTATCTGGAACGTTGCGATAATAGTTGTTAACGTTAATTACAAGACAATGTGATCGGCGGGAACAATGCTTCGAGAAGCAGCTGATTGACATGGCCTCCCTCAGGAGGTGTCACCGACCTGCCCGTTTACACAGCCACTTAGCACACAGGAGGCCGCCTATCTGTGAGCCGTGCCATGCTGCACTTGTTGTTTACACTACAGCACAGTAACTAAGCAGCCACTCTACCATACGGCCGAGACTTCACTGTCGAGTGGCTCCTTAACAATATGCTGTCCGGCGACACCACAGTGGTGTTGTGCGGGATACAGCGGTCAACGGCCAGCGACACCACTGTGGTCTCCTGAGCAGAGAATCGCGCAGTGGCCGGCGACAGCACCTTCTTCTGCATTCTGTTGGTGTTTTGTTAACAGCAAGTTACACACGCCAAGAAGTATTTTGTTTTTATAAGTATTTGTGCCCTTTCATCGTGGTGGACGAAAGAGAAAATGGGATTATTTACGATGAATGCGTCTTCACTTTTACTCAGGATAGCAATGTCATCAGCGAATCATATCATTGATATCCTTTCACCTTGTATTTTAATTCCACTCCTGAACCTTTCTTTTATTTCCATCATTGCTTCCTCGATGTACAGATTGAAGAGTAGGGGCGAAACGCTACAGCCTTGTCTTACACCCTTCTTAATACGAGCACTTCGTTCTTGATCGTCCACTCTTATTATTCCCTCTTGGTTGTTGTACATATTGTATATGACCCGTCTCTCCCTATAGCTTACCCCTACTTTTTTCAGAATCTTGAACAGCTTGCACCACTTTATATTGTCGAACGCTTTTTCCAGGTCGACAAATCCTATGAACGTGTCTTGATTTTTCTTTAGCCTTGCTTCCATTATTAGCCGTAACGTCAGAATTGCCTTTACTTTTTCTAAAGCCAAACTGATCGTCACCTAGCACATTCTCAATGTTCTTTTCCATTCTTTTGTATATTATTCTTGTAAGCAGCTTCGATGCATGAGCTGTTAAGTTGATTGTGCGATAATTCTCGCACTTGTCAGCTCTTGCCGTCTTCGGAATTGTGTGGATGATGCTTTTCCGAAAGTCAAATGGTATGTCGCCTGACTCATATATTCTACACACCAACGTGAATAGTCGTTTTGTTGCCACTTCCCCTAATGATTTTAGAAATTCTGATGGAATGTTATCTATCCCTTCTGCCTTATTTGACCGTAAGTCCTCCAAAGCTCTTTTAAATTCCGATTCTAATACTGGATCCCCTATCTCTTCTAAATAGACTCCTGTTTCTTCTTCTATCACATCAGACAAATCTTCACCCTCACAGAGGCTTTCAATGTATTCTTTCCACCTATCTGCTCTCTCCTTTGCATTTAACAGTGGAAATGTTGCACTCTTAATGTTACCACCGTTGCTTTTAATGTCACCAAAGGTTGTTTTGACTTTCCTGTATGCTGAGTCTGTCCTTCCGACAATCATATCTTTTTCGATTTCTTCACATTTTTCCTGCAGCCATTTCGTCTTAGCTTCCCTGCACTTCCTATTTATTTCATTCCTCAGCGACTTGTATTTCTGTATTCCTGATTTTCCCGGAACATGTTTGTACTTCCTCCTTTCATCAATCAACTGAAGTATTTCATCTGTTACCCATGGTTTCTTCGCAGCTACCTTCTTTGTACCTATGTTTTCCTTCCCAACTTCTGTGATGGCCCTTTTTAGAGACGTCCAGTCCTCTTCAACTGTATTGCCTTCTGCGCTATTCCTTATTGCTGTATCTATAGCGTTAGAGAACTTCAAACGTATCTCGTCATTTCTTAGAACTTCCGTATCCCATTTCTTAGCGTATTGATTCTTCCTGACTAATGTCTTGAACTTCAGCCTACTCTTCATCACTACTATATTGTGATCTGAGTCTATATCTGCTCCTGGGTACGCCTTACAATCCAGTATCTGATTTCGGAATCTCTGTCTGACCATGATGTAATCTAATTGAAATCTTTCCGTATCTCCCGGCCTTTTCCAAGTATACCTCCTCCTCTTGTGATTCTTGAACAGGGTATTCGCTATTACTAGCTAAAACTTGTTACAGAACTCAATTAGTCTTTCTCCTCTTTCATTCCTTGTCCCAAGCCTATATTCTCCTGTAACCTTTTCTTCTACTCCTTCCCCTACAACTGCATTCCAGTCGCCCATGACTATTAGATTTTCGTCCCCCTTTACATACTGCATTACCCTTTCAATATCCTCATACACTTTCTCTATCTGTTCATCTTCAGCTTGCGACGTCGGCATGTATACCTGAACTATCGTTGTCGGTGTTGGTCTGCTGTCGATTCTGATTACAACAACCCGGTCACTGAACTGTTCACAGTAACACACCCTCTGCCCTACCTTCCTATTCATAACGAATCTTACACCTGTTATACCATTTTCTGCTGCTGTTGATATTACCCGATACTCATCTGTCCAGAAATCCTTGTCTTCCTTCCACTTCACTGACCCCCTACTATATCTAGATTGAGCCTTTGCATTTCCCTTTTCAGATTTTCTAGTTTCCCTATCACGTTCAAGCTTCTGACATTTCACGCCCCGACTCGTAGAACATTATCCTTTCGTTGATTATTCAATCTTTTTCTCATGGTAACCTCCCTCTTGGCAGTCCCTTCTCGGAGATCCGAATGGGGGACTATTCCGGAATCTTTTGCCAATGGAGAGATCATCATGACACTTCTTCAACTACAGGCCACATGTCCTGTGGATACACGTTACGTGTCTTTAATGCAGTGGTTTCCATTGCCTTCTGCATCCTCATGTCGTTGATCATTGCTGATTCTTCCGCCTTTAGGGGCAATTTCCCACCCCTAGGACAAGAGAGTGCCCTGAACCTCTATCCGCTCCTCCGCCCTCTTTGACAAGGCCGTTGGCAGAATGAGGCTGACTTCTTATGCCGGAAGTCTTCGGCCGCCAACAAATACGAGAGTCAAAATTGCAATAGAAGGAAACTGGATTTAAAAAAAAAAAAGCCAAATTTGTCGACGTTACGGGATCCGAACTTGGAAAATTGTTTGGGCTTTCTATCCTTATGCGAATTGTAAAAAAAGGAAGTACCGATGATTATTTGTCAACGAATCCGTTGATAGACACACCGATATTTCGCCAAACGATGTCCCGCAACCGATTCAAACAAATATTATCATTTTTACATTTTTCCGACAGCAACAATAAACCGGGTAATGCCGACCGGCTTGTCGAAGTGCAGTTCGTAATTGATTATTTTTCCAAAAAGTTTAAAGAAACGTTTAATCTAAATCAAAACATCTCAACTGATGAAGGAATGATACTGCGGCGTGGACGGTTAAATTTTAAAGTTTACAATCCGTCGAAAATTACGAAATACGGCATACTCATTCGGATGCTGTGAGATTCGAGTACGGGATACATTTCATTATTCAAGATATATTCCGACGCTGGACAGCCTTTAGCAACAACAGTGATGGAACTATTGACACGTTCTGATGGAAAGTGGCATCACCTCTGCACGGATAATTATTATAACAGTGTAGAACTTCCAGAGAAGTTCCCTGAAAAGGAAATTCGAGTTTGTGGAACGATACGGCAAAATAGAGGATTTACGGAAAATTGAAGCGCGCAAAAGTCAATGTGTGTGGAGCTTGTCATCAACGGAAAGGTGACAAGCGGCCGGCGACAAGCCAAGTAATCCGAATTAGCGCTGCCTGCGCCAAGCGAATAAATTTGTACGAGACGTGCGGACGGCCGCTTTGGCAAAGCGTTAATACGCTCAGGTGCAGAGAGTGGTTGACACCTATCGTATGAGCACCTCCTGAGTGCGTTATGTGCCACTGTTGGTAACTAGGAAAATTTATCGCGGGTAATCCGCGCCGTGAATCGGAAAGAAGTAGAGTAAGGTGTCATGGTTCATGAAGACATGGAGGCCGTTCGGGTAGAGGGCGGTTCAAGTCCTCGTCCCGAAATGCAGATTTGAATTTTCCGTACATTCCTTCAATCGCTTACGTGAAGCGCCAGGTTGGCTCCTTAGAAAACGGAACTGTTGATTTCCCTCAACATCCTTCCCCAACGTCCTTGTACCCTTCCTTCGGCAAATAGCACTTCAATCCCAACCATGAATTGACGTGACGCATGTTCTTCACGGGGACAGCCTGTAGGAAATATTTGTGTGATTTTAAAGCGACTTATGCGGTACTGCTCTGCCTGTATTATTCCGGATTACGATGCATAGTTTCTGCAATATCGTATTTATCTGCCGACACCGGGCACGCGACTTTGAAGTAAGCTGTGCCCCTTGTACGGGAATACACGTAACGGATGCACGAGTACATGTTATAGAAACATGATTGACGACCTACGGAAATTTGCGTCTGGCCGTGAATCGTGCTCGGGTAGCCAAATGGTAGGACGACCGCTCGCGTTAAGCAGGAAATCCGGGTTCGGTTCCCGGCACAAATTTTCATTGACCAATGTAACAGCATCGGCAATTGATTATTTTGTAGACCCCTGAATTGGAAAAAGAGTCGTTTCTATGCAAAAGTCTTCTCTGCAGACTATTGTTTGCAGAGGAAGAGACATTACGGTTATATTTATTAACCAGAAATAATATACTATAAGAAACATTTCCTAGGAAAGGATTGCATATGAATTTCTTCTTCGGAGAGGAAAGGTCGTTGAAAAACGTCGGACATTTTTTCTTTCTGAAAATCTGAATACTGGCGTGACCTGTGCAACTTTCCAGTCTTTGGGTACGGATCTTTCGTCGAGCAAACGGTTGTATATGATTGTTAAGTATGGAGCTAATGCATCAGCATACTCCGAAAGGAACCTAATTGGTATACAGTCTGGACCAGAAGACTTGCGTTTATTAAGTGATTTACGTTGCTTCACTACTTTCGAGGATATTTACTTCTACGTTACAGATGTTGGCAGCTGTTCTCGATTCGAATTCTGGAGTATTTACTTCGTCTTCTTTTGTGAAGGCATTTCGGAAGGCTGTGTTTAGTAACTGTGCTTTGGCAGCCCTGTCTTCGGTAGTATCTCCATTGTTATCGCACAGAGAAGGCACTGATTGTTTCTTGCCGCTAACATACTTCACATAGTGTTGAATCAGCAGGAATAATATTGTCTGAATAAGTTTGCTTACGGAAGATATTGAAATTCAAAGATTCATTTTCTACCGAAATTGTTGAACGAGAAAATTTACCTCTCCCTTCTTTATTTTGAAATTCTTTTGAGGGCAAATGTTCTATGGAAGTTATTAAATGCATTGAATAGCCTCTCCAGTTCGTCTTCATTACCGTCGAAAGCACGTGTTTGTGGGCGCATGCGCTTCAGGATTTGGTTTGCTGGCATCCAGGCTCTTCATTCTAGCTCATAACGTGGTGCGCTATTATATGAGATTGGGTTTACTGATGTGACACGCCCTTGATTCTAGGGGCCTTAACTTTTACATATGGACGAACAGAGTGTTACCGACACATTTAATGTGGAAATAGCTTTACTGACTCATTCCTAATGTTAAGTTTGTAAGAACTACTTGTCCTATGTTCGTATATAGGACATTGTTTCTGACATGCCTACACTTGTTGTAGGTAGTAAGTTCTGTCTGACACGTAGTATTCGTCCATGATGGTTTGATTGGAAGATTTTTTTATGGCATTATATGCATGTTTCTTGTCCTTCTAAGGAAGACGGGCTTAAATCCGTTGGAAACATGGTAAAGTTAGTCGAAAACCACCATTTATTGGAGCTGCTTGGCTGTCTATTACGCGTGCCGTTACAAACTGGATACTTCACGGACAGCCCTGTAGTGTGCGTTCTACTGACAGCAAACCACCGCCGTTTGCGACATCAGTCTCCAATAGAGCGTGTACGGGATATCACCGGATGACAAACCCAGCGTCATCCACAGACAGCGTTAACCGTCCCTGTATTGAGCGACTCGGTGCGAGTGTACATCCAGTCCGACTCGAGACGTATCGTCCTCGCCGCCAGAGAGCAGAGTTGCCGTAGGAAACAACGCATTGTTACAGCCGCCGCTGTCGACTGACGTTAATTGCAAGGGCTTCCAAAAGGTCCATGACGCCGCAAATCTCTCACCAATTCATTGTTGCGCAGCAACAACCGGAGAACGATCTTCCATCCTTCTCTGTCACGCAATGTAGAGTGGCTCCCGCAAAACAAATGAGGATTAGTTTAAATTTGTATGTACTTCTGTGACACGGTCCTCGTGCAAACACTGACAGCTGGCGTTAATTGGGCAACCTGCTTGTCAGGCGTGCTTCACTGCGACTATTTCACGTAACTGACGGTAATGCGCACGTTTAAAGTGACGCGTTTCAGTTGTTTTCGTTGATGTTGTTAACGACGACGATCACGGCGACGACGACGACGATGGTGGTGACAAAAGAGAAAACATGAAACGTGTGCTCGGCACTATTCCACTATTCTTGAGTATCACCAAAGGGCAGTCAGTTCAAACGTCCCCTTCCGACGGCAGGATCACCAGCAGCAGCGTAGTACGCTCTAAGTGGCGGAGGGGTTTGTAATTAGGCCCGGACGTTGGTGCTGTGTCTGGTGCACAGGAATTTTACTGCGTCACACGTCGCCAATGGAGAGCTCGAGTGTAAGCTACAAGTCGTGCAAAGGCAAACAAAAATACAGAATGTTCTAACCGGATTCCTCCGATTTCACTATATGCATCAAGATAGAAACTTTGGGTGAATTTTAACATAAGAACAGGACTACTACACAGTCGTCATTTTCAAAACTACTATTCCAATTTACAAGGGTACGCTTTTTAGATGCGTACACATACCGGGAAGCGATGAATAATTTTTGCGCCATATTGTCATATGACGGTTGGCAGCTCTTTTTCGCGTTTGTTATCTCCGATCCTTCCTGTTAGAAACCTGATAACCGTTGTGTGATGAGCATTGTTGTTTGATGTTTATTTTCTTCATGGAGCGGATGACAATTGCGCAACGTATTCAAGTGATAAAAAGTTATTACAAAAACAGTGCAAGTCCCACGGCATTCGCCGGCTTGAGTGCCCGTGCAGTTCTAGGCGCTACAGTCTGTAGCCGAGCGACCATGCCTCAGGCATGGATGTGTGTGATGTCCTTAAGTTAGTTAGGTTTAATTAGTTCTAAGTTCTAAGCGACTGATGACCTCAGAAGTTAAGTCTCATAGTGCTCAGAGCCATTTGAACCATTTGAACCCAGGGCAATCGTTCGTGAATTGCGTGGGCCACTGGTACGTGACGCTGCTCCAACAGAATCATCAGTTCGGAAGTTGATCCTGAAGTTTGAGACCTCCAGTTCTGTTTCCAACGTTGAGAAAAAGAAAACAGGACGACCACATTCTGTTCAAACACATCAAAACATTGCTGTCGTGTATGACAATGTGACTGTAAGCCCCAGAAAATCGGTTCTCTGACGAGCTCAACAATTGAATTTATCACATAGTACACTGCATGCAATCCTTTCAAAAGTTATGAAAATGCATGCGTCCAAGATTCAATTTACGTAAGAGCTGAAGCCCGCAGATCATGGAAAGAGGTATCGATTTGCTCAATGGGCCTCGGCTCGACAAGCGGAGAACGAGAACTTCAGAAAGAGAATAGTTCTCTCAGATGGAGCGCACTCCCACCTCAGTGGGTGCGTCAATAAGCAGAACTGCACAATGTGGGGTATCGAAAATCCGCGAGTGGCTGTGGAAGATGAGATGCGCCCACTATGCACGACTGTCTGATGTGGGTTCAGGGCAGGAGGAGTGATTGACCCGTACTTTTCTGATAACGATGACTGAGCTGCCATCACTGTGAACGGCGACCGTTACCGAAACGTGCTTTCTTGTTGCTTTTTGCCTCTGCGAAATGTCACACATCCTGTGGACCGGTTTCTCTGCTGAATGAAAAGGTTCCTCAAAAAATTATCTCTTTGCGTGGCAACCAGGAATCTCATGCCAGATCATGCGATCTTACGCCTTGTGACTTCTTTCTGGGGATCTGAGGAATCAAAAGTGAACGTGAACAAACCACAAACAGCACAACAACTGAGGGATGAAATTAAAAGTGTTATTAACGGCATCCCTACAGATGTCTGTGAATGGGGCATCGAGAACTTCAATGAACGCATTGCTGGGTGAAGGATAAAATTTTTCATACATAAATGGGAGAAGTTACGTAATGTGTTTGTAAAAAAAACTAGCATTTCCAATAAATCTTGTATGTTCTATAGCACTTTAATATTTGTCCCTACTTCCCGCACATCCTCTACGTTGGGGTACTTTATATGTACAACTGCGTTTATGATCAAAGTTTTCATTTACCTTTCGCCAACGTACAACGTGCCCTACACCAGAAAAGCGACTAACATCCAAAGGACAGCTGAATTGGCCCCATACTTTGACGAGCACGTCTACAGTTACTGCATCCAGACGCGTTGCTTAGGAAGTGGAGGCACACGGACGGCGTCTCTCACGAACCGCCACAAAACATTATGGAATGCGGCGACCATATGTGGTGATGTGCGACATCCGTCCTTCCCCTTACTCTGTAGGTCTGTAGGAGTTGCAGTGCCGCCATCTCGGAGAAAATCACGAACCACAATTTTGCGCTAGCTGCGTCCATTGAAAGACAGGACGCAGAACGACTTTTGTTGCTGTCTCCACTCGATGCTAGTTGCAACAGCGAGTCCTCGACAGTCAACAGCTGTCGCCAACATGAACTTTGCATTTCGATGTGTAAGCTACACTTCGGATTTAAGTAGCATCGAGAACTTTGTCTCACATAACTTGAGGCGACCACAAATAAGAATTCTAAGTAAGTTATTTGTTCATAAACAAAACGCTCATTTTTGTTACGCTATTACTGATTAATTTTATAACTAATGAGGAAGTATTGAATAGGATTGGGGAGAAGAGAAGTTTGTGGCACAACTTGACCAGAAGAAGGGATCGGTTGGTAGGACATGTTCTAAGGCATCAATGGGTCACCAATTTGGTATTGGAGGGCAGCGTGGAGGGTAAAAATCGTAGAGGGAGACCAAGAGATGAATACACTAAGCAGAGTCAGAAGGATGTAGGTTGCAGTAGGTACTGGGAGATGAAGCAGCTTGCACAGGATAGAGTAGCATGGAGAGCTGCATCAAATCAGTCTCAGGACTGAAGACCGCAACAACAACAACAACAACAACATATTTCAGCTAACGTCAACGCATTTTAAGTTTCCTTTAATTTACGTCTATGGTCACAATCTTTTCTAACAGATTACCGGTTGCCGTATTTAATGACCATCATCAGATTTGTCTCATAAAAACAAAGTCCTAATGCACTGTTTTTATGAGACAGATCTGATGATGGTCATTAAAGACCGAAACCGGTAATCTGTTAAACAGAAAAGATTGTGACCATAGACGTAAATTGAAGGAAACTTATGACATATACGGGTCACTGCGTGTTTTCGCGACGATGTTGCAGCTTGTGAAGTCAATGCATTTTGTTTTGTATGTACATGTCACCTATGCACTGAGGAGACAAAAGTTATGGGACAGCGATATGCAGAGTTATTTATGGCGGTAGCAAAGCATACAAAGATGAAAAGGGCAGTGCAATGGCGGAGCTGTCATTTGTAGTAAGTTGATTCATGTGAAAAGGATTCCGACGTGATTATTGCCATACGACGTGTATTAACAGACTTTCAACGCGGGTTGGTAGTTGAAGCATAACGCACGACACATTCTATTTAGAAATCGTCAGGGAATTTTAATATTCCAAGACCCATAGTGTCAAGGGTGTGTCGAGAATACCAAATTTCATGCATTACCTGCCGCCTCGGACAATGCAGTGCTTGAAGGCCTTCACTTAACGACTGAGAGCAGCACTGTGTGAAATAACCGCAGAGGTCAGTGTCCGTTAGGATGATGACTGAAATAAAACAGACTGACGAAGTTAATAATGCTGTACTTTAAAAAGTGCTACACTACACGGCTGTGAATCCTGCTCCAGTGAAGATAGTGAAATCATATAAGGTTGATGTAAAAACTTCAAAATTACTGCCTTCGCATGGTGGTAGGGTTCAGTATCCGAGAACAAAGAAATGGATCTGAGCACTATGGGAATAACTGCTGTGGTCATCAGTCTCCTAGAACTTAGAACTACTTAAACCTATCTAAGAACACCACACACATCCATGCCCGAGGCAGGTTTGGAACCTGTGACCGTAGCGGTCGCGCGGTTCCGGACTGAAGCGCCTAAAAACGCACGGCCACATCGGCCGACGATTGCGTTATCCACCTTTGTTTAGGGGCAGAGTACTTGACTCACTTTTGCCAAGAGGGTCTCTGTCCATTTGGGTGTTAAACCACCTGTGTTTATGATGTTCTATCATAACGTGTTCTGTATAAATTATGTTAGTCTTTGTTTTTTGGGAAAAGAAATGCTGTCAGTAAACTAGATTTTGCATACACTCTGAATCATTTTCACATAGCTCCCAAACAGTTACCTTTTAACCATAATCGAAGGTTAGTACTGTGCACATCTTCCACTAAGTCGTGAGTTCAGTGATCGTGACACACGGTCACTGAAAAGTATGGTGACGAAACACAGGACGACAGCTGCAAACGTAACACCAAAACTGAATATCGCTCTCGCGCACCCTATCAGCACGTAAACATCGTGAAGGGAGCTCCATAACCAGCGAACTGCAGGAGGATATGTATTTCCAAAACCGCTCCCCATTGACGGAAATCCCCAAAAAATGTGGTGACAAAGTCATAAAACCAGGATTATGGAGCAATGAAGAAACTTATTTGCTAGTGTGAGTCTTGTCTCACAATGTTTTCTTCTGTTCAGTCTGAAACAGTGCGACTGTTATGGTCGCAGGTTTATGGAGCAATGAAAGAAACTTATTTGCTAGTGTGTCTTGTCTCACTCTGTTTCTTCTGTTCAGTCTGGAACAGCGCGACTGCTATGGTCGCAGGTTCGAATCCAGCCTCCGGCATGGATGTGTGAGCTGTCGTTAGGTTACTTACGTTTAAGTAGTTCTAAGTTCTACGGGACTGATGACCTCAGATGTCAAGTCCCATAGTACTCACAATCATTTGAACCATTTGTTTTCTTCTGTCCGAGTGAAACTTGCCGGGTCGATCGCTGATGCTTTGGGCAGCCAAGTCGTGGTATTCCATGGGTGCCACGGTTATTCTGCAAGGTCACGCTACTGCCAATGTTTATATGACCACTTTGGCTTATCAGGTCCACCCCATGGTACAATGTGTGGTCCCCACTCCCGACGCCGTGCACCAAAACAACAGGGCGCCTGTTCACGCGACTCACGTATCACTGGACTAGTATTGCGAGCACGGGGGTGAACTGCCAGCATCTCCCTTGGCCACCGCACTCACCAGATCTCAATATTACTGAGACTTTATGGTCTGTTTTGGAGAGGAGGATGCACGATCGTTATTGACGTCCATGGTTGTTACCTAGACTTGCCACTGTTGTGCAGGAAGAACGGTAACAAATTCCCTTGGAAACAAAACAGGACCTGTATTTATCCGTTCCGAGAAGAATCGAAGCTTTTTTGAATCTCAGAGGGTGTTCCTGCAACGTATTAGGCACGGTAAAGTGCTGCGCTCTTGGTGTCTCCATATTTGTGCCCGACCCCTGCAGAACAGGCCGTGGGTGACGCGCGCCCACGCTTGGTCGTGCACAGGCCACTGGGAGCCGCCTAGTGTACCCGTGCCCGGCCGAGCCAGCAGCTTGGCCAGTTGTTAGCTGCGTTCCGGTACTGACGGCTGTTTCTTCAAGAGCACAAATGATCTCCACGTTCGCTCGTCAAGGTGGGGTTCGACGTCAGCTATCGTGTTCTAAAGTTGCTTGAAGCCAATGTTGCAACACCATCGTCACTGGCGTTTGTTTGTTATGTTTAATTATCCTTCTTTCTTTCTTCTTAACGGCATTGTTGGTCAGACAACCTCTTAACGATGGTGTGGTCCGAGCTGTTGAAATACTTTCTTTCTGCGCATTGCCACGTGGTGTAGCCGCGTGGTCTCAGGCGCCCTGCCACGGTTCGCGCGGATCCCCCCGTCGGAGGTTCGGGTCCTTTCTCGGGCATGGCTGTGTGTGTCGTCCTTCGCGCAAGTTAGTTTAAGTTAGTGCATTCCTAAGGACCAATGGCCTCAGCTAATTGGTCCCACAGGAACTAACCACAAATTTCCATTTATTTATGTATTTATTTATTTTTTGCGCACTGGTTGTTGCTTCATGCGCTTTTGCCTCCTAAAGTAAGGCACAGCTGGTGTTAAATATTAGTTATATTTGTAGAATACACGAAGTACTTGATGTGTTTCAAGTAAGCTAATCACACTTTGACATAGTACGTTTGTTTGCATTTTCCATCTTCCGCAACAGCTGTCAAAATCAGTGATTACTAGTTTTCCGTCTTGAGCTTTCTGCAATTTAACTGGTTAACTGGTTGATCTGGGGGAGGGAACCAAACAGAGACGTCATCGGTCCACCAGATTAGGGAAGTATGGGGACGGAACTCATCCGTCCCCTTTCAAAGGAACCATCCCAGCATTTGCCTTAAGCAATTCAGGGAAATCACGGAAGACCTACATCTGGATGGCCTGACGCTGTTTTGAACCGTCGTCCTCCACACTGCGAGTCCAATGCGCTAACCACTAGGCCACCTCGCTCGTGGAATTTTATTGAAGAGAATTATAACAGACGCGTTTCGCTTTTATTTGTAAAGCACTTTTCGTGATTATTCTGCAAATTGCATACATAAGTTTCTACAGTTTTGTTTGTTTTACGTTAAAAACAACATTAAGTTTATAAAGTCACCGTAAGTAACTTGCATGCTAAGTTTATAAAGAAACGTTGTTTTTAATCTAAAAAAAATGTACAAACGTACGCGTCCAGTTTGCAGACTAACCACAGAAGACGCTTTGTAAATAAAAGAGAAATGCGTCTGGTACAATTCTCTTCAATTAAATTACAGTAAGCTCAAGACGCAAAACCAATAACTGATACTTGGAACATTTTAATGGAATAATAATAATAATAATGTTGTGTATGTGTTCAAGGCTACAAAAATTCTCCATTTGATCAAGAAACTTCAGGATTACATTTTATGGTTATGGTTTAAAAGTAAAAATCAGGAGGTATTAATTTTGCATCTTCTTTTACAGATGCAATTTACGTTCGTGCCTTTAAAAAATTGTTAAGTTCCAAGAGTGTGCTTTATGCATATGTTTTGTTTTAACATCACAAATTTAAAAATTAATATCTATTAAATTTGTAGAAAGAGAATATGTTAATAATATTGTTGTTTTGTTAAAGCTCTGATGTCATTTTTTACAAGAGAATTAGGCTCGGGAATGCAGGACAAAAGCAAACTAGCGCTTTTCATTTATTGTGATGATGTTCTACCAAATACCGTCGGAAGATTCAGTTCACTGAAATTGTAAATGCTTGTCGAGCAGTTGGTATTTCTTGTTGTAATATACAGCAGATGGTAACTGTTCTCCAAATATTGTACGGTAGAAGCAGAAACACCAAAAACCTTCAGCAGCCATTCCCGTCTCTCTCCTGCCTCAGTGACAAAAGAACATGTGTTACTGCCACAAGTCTGAAAACCATACCTACATTATTGGAGGCAGACCCTAGTATCTGTCCTTATAACGCGTTGCTAGTGCATCGTTGTTTGTCCGTATTAATCATGCTTTCTCACTTAATGGAAATAACTCATGATGCTAAGTAATAGGTATGCCATATTATCTGTGGAAGATCACAGGAGGCCAACATATGGTGTCAGTGCAGTTACTTCTGGGACACGGATGTTTCCTCATGTCACCATTTGACTGTGGGATGTGAAAGACGTGTCTGAATAGCCGATATCGATAACGGTGTTCGTCGACATGGTAGTATCCGGTTCGAATCCTAGTGACGCAAAAAATGTTCACCACTGGAGTTTAAATGGTGGTGGAGGTAGAGGTGGTCGTTATGGTGGTTGGTGGTCGTGGTGGAGCTGTTGCGCAGTGCTTATCAGCGCGCTGAGGCGAGTCTGGTGACTGAGCGCATGTGATGCTGTTGGAGGTCATTCGTCCGTCATATGAGGACGTCCAGCTGGGCGGCAACGTTACTGGCATAGGGTGATGGAGGGGGGGGGGGGGGGGGGCGTAGGAGCAGATTGCTGCTCGACACCAGCCCGCACGCAGCCTTCGTGCTGCTCTCACTCTGTACACTATACTTTGGAAAACAGAGCAACCCTACGTCGGTAAAAACCAAGCGTGTGACCAAGAAACAAGTCCTCAATCTCCACAAAATTGCCCAAGCTCCTCTCTCGCTGCCTCGTTGCAACGCACGCAGTATTCCACGTCGCCGTTACGCCGCTGTTTGTTCAGACTGCTTTCATGCGGCGTCTGAAATCCTTTGTTAAACTAGTAAACATACAGAGGTAGTGCAGTAACTTACCAGTTTCACACTCAGGCGCTCATGCACTGGATACGAATCAGGAAAATGATAGTCTGAGATGGGAAAAATAAACACGTTTTTTCAAGTTACTGCCTTTGTTGGAGCAGCACCGGCACGAGACGAATACTAGTTTGATTTCCACATATGCAGGCTTGCTGGCGATTCCATTTCTCCGCACAGTACTCAGTCAACTGATCGGTTCATCATGTCAGCTGCCAAGAGCTGTGATCTGAGACACGCTCGCTATCTGAAACCAGCCGAACGCAACCGGACATCCGGAAATGAGCTGGGAAAACTTCATAAATAATAATAAGTTGTCGGGGTATGCAGTTTATTATATACTGAATTAAAGTGTCGGTAAGAGTGAAGAGCTAAGCGTTTAACGATACTTTCTGTGGTCGCCGCTCGACGTACTTTGTGAGCCACGTCGCAAAATACGCCGACAGCTGCTAAGTGCGTCTCTGCGGCGCGCTGCCAGTCACTAACTACTACATCACGATCACGCCGCGAAGCATCACCTTAGCATTATCTTCGTATAATCCGTCATAAGTACTTACCTCCCTCCAGTTGAAAACACCTTTGGTCAAATCTGCTTTTAAATTTCTGCTTTAGAATCACAAGACACGAACAAACTTAGATATCGAATTTGTGTGATGGGTTAATTTGAAAAGACAGCACCAATCTGAACACTTATGTGCTGTCATCAGATGCCACAAACTGCCTAACGCGCATGTCGCCTGTATCGTTATTTCGAACCTCTTACGTTACGCTAGGGTCACATTTTGTGGTGCGGTGATGGCTGTGTAGGTCGGAACTGACAGTAAAATAAACGCATTCGTTTAACACCTGACAGGGTGTTCCCTAACAGACTCCGGTTTTTAACAACATTTTTAAGTTGAATAGGTGAAAGTACTGCTTCGTACTTTATCAACACAGTGCTTATTTTATCAACGTACTGTTGTGTTTCCTGTGAAAGTAAATAGTAGTTCATATTGCACTGTGGTCCTTTACGTTGGACACGAATTCTACAGAATCGTTGCAGCCGTCACCTCACAACCTTAGGGCTTCTTCACAGACCAGTGATCGCAGATAGTTGGTTCCGAAACTAAGCACAGCGCAACGCCCACAGGTGCGTGTCTTTGGCGTCGTCCACTGCATGCCGACGTAAGAGGACGGCACGTCGACAACAATGACTGCGGGCCCAGCAGTGAGGGCCGGCGCTGGTCTTACCTTCCGGCATGGCGAGCTACTAGTGTGTCGAGTGGGAGCCGGTGTCTGCGTCGGAGGCGGCAGCTGCGGCGGCGTCGGCGGGCGGGCGTCGACTGACGGTGATCCGGCCGGCGTCTGGGCGGCGCGCGCGCGATCAATACGCTCCGCGGAGCTGGGGGCGGCGGAGGCGGAGGCGGCGAGAGTGGCGCGGCGGCCGCCCCCGGCGCGCCGCAGACAGGACCGCCTCCGAGGACTCTGCCGCCTGCGGTCCGCCCGCGGCGTCGCCCTCGTCCCACACGTTAACAGGCGGTACGAGGGCGTGGCAGTAGGGAAGACGAAGTAAATGAGACTACCGTACACGAGTGTTCGCGACGTACCGTCCGCGAGTACCGTGTCGCAAGCTGCCCGCCGTATAGACTGATGCGAGAAGAAGGTCGTAACACCGAGGAGGAGTTGTGCGACATAAACGAAAGTTGGCAGGCGTGTTTCTACAGCTGAAATATAACGTCTGTTTAAATTCCCCCAGTCGCATAAGAGTGGCACTACTGAACTACGCCTGAACAGGACTTGGAAGGCCCCAACGGTACTGACCGGCCACCGTGTCATCCTCAGCCAACAGGCGTCACTGACTGCGTATATGGAGCGGCATGTGGTCAGCACACCGCTCTCCTGGCCGTATGTCAGTTTCCGAGACCGGAGCCGCTACTTCTCAATCGAGTAGCTCCTCAGTTGGCACTTCTACGGCGTGGTAACGCACTCAATCAACGCTTTGTTATACACGTGTGTCGAAGTTGAGACATGGTAATGTGGTGTTTTCAGTTCGTTCCCATAATTACAGCTGGCCACGGTGGCCGAGCGGTTCTAGGCGCTTCAGTCTGGAACCGCGTGACAGCTAGGGTCGCAGGTTCGAATCCTGCCTCGGGCATGGATGTGTGTGATGTCCTTAGGTTATTTAGGTTCAAGTAGTTCTAAGTTCTAGGGAACTGATGACCTCAGAACTTAAGTCCCACAGTGGTCAGAGTTGAAACATTTTTTGAACCATAATTACATGGGAGTCAGAAATTTATATTCTTTTATTCGGCTTCCTATCTCTTAAAGATGCAGTGCTATCCCACACAGTTTAATCATAGACAAAGACTTTTAGCGCGTTACTGGTTTAATCGTGACGGTGAACGATGGGACTTCGATCTCAGTATTTACTTTGTCGCGCGATGACTCTTTAAATAAATGAAATGGCTCTTTATGGCACGACAAATCTATTTTTGAAACCGCGGTAATTCTTTAATCTTTCAATTTCTTGTACCGATCACCTGAAGATGCATCTGCAGTGAGTGATACGAAACCTTTCGCGACTTTTTAATAAAAGTATTTTAACAGCCAGTGTGGAACATTTTATTCACAATGTGCAGCTTGTCACAATGTGTCTTAACAGATCAGAGACACGGGGTGGACGTAATTCAACTTCCGCTGCTGGAGGCAGTGTGCCACCGAAAACTATTAACCGTATAGATACACAACCTTATGCGAATGGTGTGCGGACTGCACGCTGCAGGATTTGCGTCGTTACTTCTGTTAGTGCCGACACTTGCCGTTAGGCCGACGTAGGGTTGAAACACATGCAACAGTATGCATCACAATGGCAAACAGTGAACATGGGTCTTGACAAAACGATCGTGTCTGTCTACATAAAGCTCTTTTATCGAAACACAGAAATAGCGCTGCCGGTCTTCGCGAGTGTGGACGCAGTAAAAGAGTACGGACAGTTCGTCTTTCCGCCGGGGTTGAATAACACGATTCGGAAGTTCGAAATGGCCAATTGTTCCAGACTGCATGGGCACTAACATCAGCACATCTAAACCAGTGCCTTTTCTGGCTGTGAGGTTGCCTGAAGAACAGGGTCTGTAAACGCGACACTGACACCCGTTATAGGTTGGAGACGAGCGTAGGAAGGGAGGTAGCCAACATCCCACCTGAGATGTTCCCCGCAAGAGCAGAGCAGTCTCCAGTGCGGGTCCAGGCGGCCGTGGATGTAGATCGCTTGTACCCTGGAACGTAAACGTGGTACGGAATTAAGAAATGTTATCCTCTCGCGCGGAAATTCAACTGTGATTCTTTCAGTAGCCCATTCCTTATTTCCGTCCGCCAAAATCAAATTGGGGTAATGCAGGAGTAGGTTTAATAATGAATAAAAAAATAGGAGTGCAGGTAAGCTACTACAAACAGCATGGTGAACGCATTATTGTGGCCAAGATAGACACGAAGCCCACACCGACTACAGTAGTACAAGTTCATATGCCAACTAGCTCTGCAGATGACGAAGAAATTGATGAAATGTATGATGAGATTAAAGAAATTATTCAGGTAGTGAAGGGAGGCGAAAATTTAATAGTCATGGGCGACTGGAATTCGATAGTAGGAAAAGGAAGAGAAGGGAACGTAGTAGGTGAATATGGATTGGGGATAAGAAATGAAGGAGGAAGCCGCCTGGTAAAATTTTGCGCAGAGCATAATTCAATCATAGCTAACACTTGGTTCAAGAATCATGAAAGAAAGTTGTATACATGGAAGTACCCTGGAGATACTAAAAGGTATAAGATAGATTATATAATGGTAAGACAGAGATTTAGGAACCAGGTTTTAAATTGTAAGACATTTCCAGGGGCAGATGTGGACTCTGACCACAATCTATCGGTTATGAGCTGTAGATTAAAACTGAAAAAACTGCAAAAAGGTGGGAATTTAAGGAGATGGGACCTGGATAAACTGAAAGAACCAGAGGTTGTACAGAGTTTCAGGGAGAGCATAAGGGAATAATTGACAGGAATGTGGGAAGGAAGTACAGTAGAAGAAGAATGGGTAGCTTTGAGGGACCAAGTAGTGAAGGCAGCAGAGGATCAAGTAGGTAAAAAGACGAGGGCTACTAGAAACCCTTGGGTAACAGAAGATATATTGAATTTAATTAATGAAAGGAGAAAAATTTAAAAATGTACTAAATGAAGCAGGCAAAAAGGAATACAAACGTCTCAAAAATGAGATCGACAGGAAGTACAAAATGGCTAAGCAGGCATGGCTAGAGGACAAATGTAAGGATGTAGAGGCTTATCTCACTACGGGTAAGATAGATACTGCCTACAGGAAAATTAAAGAGATCTTTGGAGAAAGGAGAACCACTTGCATGAATATTAAGAGCTTTGATGGAAACCCAGTTTTAAGCAAAGAAGGGAAAGCAGAAAGGTGGAATGAGTATATACAGGGTCTATACAAGGGCGATGTACTTGAGGACAATATTATGGAAATGGAAGAGGATGTAGATGAAGATGAAATGGGAGATATGATACTGCGTGAAGAGTTTGACAAAACACTGAAAGACCTGAGTCGAAACAAGGCCCCAGGAGTAGACAACATTCCATTAGAACTACTGACAGCCTTGGGAGAGCCAGTCCTGACAAAACTCTACAATCTGGTGAGCAAGATGTGTGAGACAGGCGAAATACCCTCAGACTTCAAGAAGAATATAATAACTTCAATCCCAAAGAAAGCAGGTGTTGACAGATGTGAAAATTACCGAACTATCAGTTTAATAAGTCACAGCTGCTACAAAAAAAAAGATGGTTCAAATGGTTCTGAGCACTATGGGAGTTAACATCTGTGGTCAACAGTCCCCTAAAACTTAGAACTACTTAAACCTAACTAACCTAAGGACTTCACACACATCCATGCCCGAGGAAGGATTCGAACCTGCGACCGTAGCAGTCCCGCGGTTCCGGACTGAGCGCCTGAACCGCTAGACCACCGCGGCCGGCACAGCTGCAAAATACTAACGCGAATTCTTTACAGACGAATGGAAAAACTGATAGAAACCGACCTCTGGGAAGATCAGTTTGGATTCCGTAGAAATGTTGGATCACGTGAGGCAATACTGACCCTACGACTTATCTTAGAAGAAAGATTAAGGAAAAGTAAAACTACATTTCCAGCATTTGTAGTCTTAGAGAAAGCGTTTGACAATGTTGATTGGAGGTGTCAGGGGTAAAATACAGGGAGCGAAAGGGTATTAACAATTTGTACAGAAAGCAGATGGCAGTTATAAGAGTCGAGGGACATGAAAGGGAAGTAAAGGTTGGGAAGGGAGTGATACAGGGTTGTAGTCTCTCCCCGATGTTATTCAATCTGTATATTGAGCAAGCAATAAAGGGAAAAAAAGGAAAATTTCGGAGTAGGTATTAAAATTCACGGAGAAGAAATAAAAACTTTGAGGTTCGCCGATGACATCGTAATTCTGTCAGAGACAGCAAACGAATTGGAAGAGCAGTTGAACGGAATGGACAGTGTGTTGAAGAGAGGATATAAGATGAACATCAACAAAAGCAAAACGAGAATAATGGAATGTGGTCGAATTAAGTCGGGTGATGCTGAGGGAATTAGATTAGGAAATGAGACACTTAAAGTAGTAAAGTAGGTTTGCTATTTGGGGAGCAAAATAAATGATGATGGTCGAAGTAGAGAGGATATAAAATGTAGACTGGCAATGGCAAGGAAAGCGTTTCTGAAAAAGGAAAATTTGTTAACATCTAATATAGATTTAAATGTCAGGAAGTCGTTTCTGAAAGTATTTTTATGGAGTGTAGCCACGTATGGAAGTGAAACGTGGACGATAAATAGTTTAGACAAGAAGAGAATAGAAGCTTTCGAAATGTGGTGCTACAGAAGAATGCTGAAGATTAGATGGGTAGATCACATAACTAATGAGGAGGTATTGAATAGAATTGGGGAGAAGATGAGCTTGTGGCACAACTTGACTAGAAGGAGGAATCGGTTAGTAGGACATGTTCTGAGGCATCAAGGGATCACCAATTTAGTATTGGAGAACAGCGTGGAGGGTAAAAATCGTAGAGGGAGACCAAGAGATGAATACACTAAGCAGATTCAGAAGGATGTAGGCTGCAGTAGGTACGGTGAGATGAAGAAGCTTGCACAGGATAGAGTAGCATGGAGAGCTGCATCAAACCAGTCTCAGGACTGAAGACCACCACAACAACAACATGTCCTTACAATGTTTCCAAAACGTTTCTCTGTCTTACCATCACTCGTTTTACATGTGGGCCCCCTCAAGTAGCGGGAGTTTAATTCTGATCACCACGTACGATGGCTACCGTCCTTAAGGCAGGTTATGTGATGGTGTCGGGTACCCCACTGCACCGGAGCCCCCGCACGCACGCAGAGCGGAGAGGCGACACGTGGCCACTCCCACGGCCAGCGTCGCCATTGGCCGCGCCTCCCTCAGCAGCCGCACCAAGGCAAGCCGTAACAATGTTTTCCTTACTGGCGCTTCGTGGTGCTCCGACGTGATCCTATTGCCCTTGGCAATACTTATCTTGCTGAAAAAAGATGATTTTCTCATTCAAGGTATGTGATGTTGATATGGCGCGTGCCACTATCCTGTGATCTTGTTCAGAGAGCGCGCTGTAATCCATTATAGTTCGCTGTCCTCGTGCGGGTGGCGCTCCGGTGCTGATTTGCTATGATGTCGCTGGCGTGTGTTTGCGGTGGCCGGCGGAAAGCGAGAGGGTAGTTGCTATCCGGGTATTGCACGGAATGGGGAGTTCCCTCTGCTTGACCTGCTAGTGACTAGCGCTAAAGGTTGTTGTGCCTCGCAATATGAGCAGAGTAGTCTGGGGTGGAGGCGACTGGCCGCTGTGCTGGCCATGCGGTGGTGATTAATTGGAGTCGGCGTACTTGTTCTGCCTGTCTGATGTGGAGGTCCGGTGGGGTCCTGTGATACTCTGGCCCGGAGACAACTAGTTGCTGAATTTTGGAGTCGTCTGCCAGGTTAGGGTGTGGGCTCGGCTGGCTCTTCAGATTTTCCCCTGGAAGCTCCAGCAGCGGTTTCTGATGTGGGACGGCGTTGTTGGAACTTTTTGCTGTGTGTGTGTGTGTGTGGCTCGATACGATATTTGTGGGTACTAATTTATTTGCTCAACTTGAGTCCTGTCCGGAGTTGCGTTCATGTATGGTATATTTGGCATTCGATGTGTTAGGTAAAGTCTGCATAAGAAGGGCGGTTTTGTACAGTATATACATTGTGAATTACTGCTGCTTTGTATATGTGGTCTTCTGGGACCTGAACAGCACGATCTCGTCAATTTGGTTGTGTAACAGCATTTAGTGTAATATTCTGTATTTTTCTCACTGTGTTACTATTAGCTTGATGGAATAGTCGCGTTTGGTGTCGTTAAGGCACTTCTAAGACTGTCGTTTGACTATTCATGTGAACTTGGCTTTTATTGTTTCGTTTTAAGAAGCGAGAATTGTTTGTTGAGATTTGTGTGTGTTGGCTTCGGACACTTATTAAGAGAGCCCGAGTTAACGGCGCCGTGGTTATGATGTGCTGTCGGGATGTTAGGTTGCATTTTTGAATTTTATCTTGTGTTGATGTTATCTGTCGTGTGTTACAGAACATAACCAAGGCGCGTAAGTGATGCGCAGTTGTGGGAGGCATGTCGGGGAGCTCTCAGCGGTTTATTTCGGGAACCGTTTCTCGTGGGAAGGCTCCGAAGTCAGCTCGCTCGTCTGTGATTTCGTTGGGAGTTGCCCTCACCATTTGGTTGTATCAAATTATTATTTTGTTATTATATTTATTGGTTGTGTGTTGCGCTTCTTTTATTTTATGGTGCCAAGCGCCATTATCTTTCTCAAAGTTTTGTTTTCTATAAATCATTTCAAATTGTAATGCCAAGTTAACTTATTATTGGATTTTGTCTTTTGGGTAAACTCTAAAAGCACTATTGTAAAAGGTTCTTTGATTTATGGTGGAAAGCCGCCGTTATTGTTTTTAAAGCTCACTCTTTCAACCATTTGTTAAGTTCTGTAAGTTATATGAATTTGATGTTATTCAGAAGAGTTTAGTTTTGGCAATTTAATAAATTGTGTACAGAGTCCGCTGTTTGGATATTATTTGGTGGAACTCCTTGGATAGTTGTCCCATAAGAACACACATTTCAGATGTGGCTGTACGACCGTACACGGCCGATCAATGCGTGTGTGTCCGCCCGGGCGCTAGTTGCGACGTGCCATCGAGACCACACGTGTCGCTGAGTGTAGCCCTCCGGAAACTATCAACTCCATGTTGGCATGAGGAGTCGCGCGAACCCGACCGATGCGAGCAGCAATACCCCGGACTGCAGAAGGATATCGGCAGTGCGTTCGTCAAATGAGTCATCATTGATTTTCCTTCAGCTGATTTAGGGAAATCCAATTTTGGAGGCTAGATTGGGATTTGAGCTGCTGTCTTGCGGGTACAGTGTGATGCAGGGCCGCCACGAGCGTTTGCACATACATACCAACTCCGTGCACGAACTAGCAGGTCAGCCGCTACATCTGCTGCTACTTACCTGAAAGAAAAGGAGAAATTAAAATTAGATAACACACTCAAAACAGTCACAGAAGTGTAATTAATCACTGAATGCAACAAGTGTTAGGCGATTTTTTGCCTTGTTTAAGACAAACACCGAGCTGACAAAAGTGATGCGATAGCGATATGCAGATATACAGATAGCTGTAGCACAGGGTACGCAAGGTCTAACAGGGCAGAGCGTTGATGGAGCTGTCATTTGTACTCAGGTGATTCATGTAAAAGATTTTCGACGTGGTTATGGCAGGAAGACGGACATTATAACTCTCTGACCGCGGAATAGTAGTTGGAGATAGACGAATGGGGCGCTCAGCTTTGGATATCATTAGGCTTTTCAATATTCTGACATCCATAGCGTCAAGACTGTGCCGAGAACGCCAGATTTCAGGCATTACCTCCCATCGTGGAGAACGCATTGGCTGTCGACCTTCACCTAACGACCGAGAGCAGTGGCGTCTGCACAGAGTGGTCAATGCTGACAGACAAGCAACACTGGGTGAAATAACCGCAGAAATCGGTGTGCGACGGGGTAAAGGCATGCGTTAGGACAGTGCAGCAAAATCGGGAGTTAATAGACTATGGCAGCAGAGGAATGATGTGAGTGGCTGAGCTAACAGGACATCGCCTGCAGCGCCTCTCCTGCGCTCGTGCCCGTATCGACTGGGCCCTACATGATTGGAAAACCGTGATCTGGTCACATGGGCCCCGATGTCACTTGGTAAGAGCTCATGGTAAGGTCTGGAGCAGACCCTACGCGGCAATGGACCGAAGTGGTCAACTGTGCAAGCTGGTGGTGTCTCCATAATGGCGTGTGCTGCGTTTACATGGGATGGACTGGGTGCTCCGGTCCAACTAAACGATCATTGAATGGAAATTGTTATGTTTGGCTATTTGGAGACCATTTGCAGCCATTCATGGATTCTGTTATAAATTCCTTTGAGTGCTGCGTGGTTCTTTAGTTGATACGGCAGCAACGAACTTACGATGTTTATGAACAGACAATTTAGATATTAATTTATTCTACGTCTAATATCAAAAAGTAGCTTTGTTGCTATGGGAGCAGCGTCAGTTGCAACAGTAGATTTCAATGTAGAGATATATACAGACACAAAAGATTTTCAAATCAATTAGTTCAAAAATGATTCAAGTGGCTCCGAGCACTACGGGACCTAACATCTGAGGTCATCATTCCACCTAACCTAAGGACATCACACAAATCGATGCCCGAGGCAGGATTCGAACCTGCGACTGTAGCGGTCGCACGGTTCCAGACTGAAGCGCCTAGAACCGCTCAGTCATAACGGCCGGCCAAATCAATTAGACTTTAACACAACGTCTATTGAGAAGGTGTTAAGCCCTGGCCACTATGAAAGTTTGTAAATGCTATGCAACTGGCGAAGACACATAATGGGGTCAGTGCATGAATGTTGGAACTTACGCACATCCGCCGATGGAGCTCCGGAGAGGGGCGCTCGCACCTCACTGGCTGCGGCTTAATCGTTGGTGGCAGGCAGCGCCCTCGTGCCGCGGTGGCGGCTGTGGGAAACGCGGCGGCGTAACTGGCGGCGCGCGTATTTGTGAGTGCAGCCGACCGCATAGTGGTCCAAAATAACTATATCACGTCACCGAGCCACAACTATCCGCGATTCGTTTGAGAAACGTTCTGGACGATACGAGGGAATGATTTGGCCCATCGACCATTTATGGGACACAACCGAGGGATCAGTTTGCGCACAACGCCATGCACCGGCAACACTTCCGCAGTTACGGATGCCTGTAGAAGCAGCATGGCTCAGTATTACTGCAGCCGACTTGTTGAGTCCATAACAGGGCTAAATGCTGCACTATGGCGGGGAAAAGGAGTTCCGACACGATATTAGGACGCATTCGACGACTTCTTATACCTCTGCGTAGATCCAACACAACATCAACAGTTTCCGTGGCGCTGGCCCTGGTGGGCATCAGCTGTAATGAAGGCTTACTGACAATAATTCTCCCCAATCGCCGTTCGCCACTGGAACAGGGAAGGGGGGGAAAGATAGTCGTACTCGAACTGGCTTCCGTCAACTACAGTAGGGTGCCCTGTAGGATACAGAGGAGGGGGTTAAGATGTAGATGTAGAACGGTGCACCGCAGTCCAGGCAGGTTAAAGTCGAACCACTGTCGAAGTTCGACACACTGTGAGCGGTGTTTTTCCATCTTACGCGATGGATAACACGATCTTACAAACATTCAAATGTGATTTCTGAAAGACAAGTTAGCTCTTGTAACGTTTCTTTGTACACGGAATATAGATGCCATTACTTCTACCCTACTTCAGTTGCAGTCAAGCGCTAATCATTTGCATATGTTGTTATGGTCTTCATTCCGAAGACTCGTTTGCTGCAGCTGTCCATGCTTTTGTATGCTGCGCAGAACTCTCTGAATAGCTACTGCAACCTACATTCTTCTAAATCTACTTACTGTTTTGATCTCTTGGTCTCGCTCTCTAGCTCTTACCCCCCACACTTCCCTCCAATTCTAAATTGGTTATCCCTTGATACCACAGAACGTGCCCTATTAACCGACCACTCCTCCAAGTCAACTTGTGGCACAAATTCCTCTTCTCCCCAATTCTGTTTAGTAGCTCCTCGTTAATTACGTGATCTACCCACCTAATCTTCAGCATTCTTCTGTAGCATCAAATTTAGAAATCTTCTATTCCCTTTTTGTCTACACTGTTTATCGCCCATCTTTCAATTCCATACATGGCTCCACTCCACATAAATACATTCAGAAATGGCTTCCTGACACTTAAATCTGTACTCGATGTCAACAAATTTCTCTTCTTCAGAAGCGCTTTTCTTGCCATTGCCAATGTACATTTTGATCCTCTCTATTTCGACCATCATCAGTTATTTTGCTCCCCAAGTAGCAAAACTCATTTACTACTTCAATTATCTCATTTCCTAATCTAATTCCCTCAACGTCACCTGATTTAATTCGACTACATTCCATTATCCTCCTTTTGCTTTTCTTGATGTTCACCTTATCTCCTCCTTTCAAGACACTGTCCATCCCCTACAGCTGCTCTTCCAAGTCCTTTGCTGTATCTGACAGAATTACAATGTCATTGGGGAACCTCAAAGTTTTTGTTTCTTCTCCATGGATTTTAGTTCCTACTCCAAATTTTCTTTTGTTTTCTTTACTGCATGCTCAATATACAGATTGAATAACATCGCGGATAGGCTACAATCCTGTCTCACTCCCTTCTCAATCACTGCTTCCCTTTCGTGTCCCTCGACTCTTATAACTGCCATCTGGTTTATGTACAAACTGTAAATAGCCTTTCTCTCCGTCTACTCTACTCTTCTCACCTTTAAAATTAGAAATAGAGTATTCCAGTCAACATTTTCAAAAGCTTTTTCTAAGTCAACAAATGCTAGAAACTTAGATTTGACTTTCCTTAATCTATTTTTTGAGATAAGTCGTAGCGTCAGTACTGCCTCACGTGTTCCAACACTTCTACGGAATCCAAACTGGTCTTCCGCGAGGTCGGCTACAACCAGTTTTTCCATTCGTCTGTAAAGAATCTGTGTTAGTATTTTCCAACAGGGACTTACTGAACTGATGGTTCGGTAGTTCCGACACCTGTCAACACTTGCTTTGTTTGGAATTGGGTTATTACATTCCTCTTGAAATCTGGGTGTATTTCGTCTGTCTTGCACACCAGATGGAAGAGTTTTCTGCTGGCCGGCTCTCCCAAGATTATCAGCAGTGCAGTCCCGTGGCACATATAGCATGTGGTACACATAACGACAATTTCACGTTTGTTACACGTCCTTGCCTTCACTGTGATGGAGTGTTAAAATACTGAACTGTAGTTGCAAAAAGTTCCCATGCGGACGCTGCAAGAATGATATGTTCGGGTGCTGTGAGCCGTGCATGCAGTCATATCGATTCCAGCCGTGGGTTGAATATCTCTGGTTTCGTTCCCCAGCGACGGCCTTCTGGGGGCCGACTTGTAGCTTGAAGGGACTTTAAGGGCACACGAGGCTCTCTGCGTAGTTTCCTCCGTACGGCTGTTCTGCTGAGAGCATCCACTGGGCCGGCCGCGGTGGCCATGCGGTTCTAGGCGCTGTAGTCCGGAACCGCGCGACTGCAACGGACGCAGGTTCGAATCCTGCCTCGGGCATGGATATCTGTGATGTCCTTAGGTTAAGTTAGGTTTAAGTAGTTCTAAGTCCTAGGGGACTGATGACATCAGACATTAAGTCCCATAGTGCTCAGAGCTATTTGAGCCATTTGAAGAATCCACAGAGAGAGGAACGCCGTGTGGTCGCCGTGTAGTGCCTGGCGGTTGTTTACTGCGGAAAGTGTGCCGACGCCATTTGAACAATCACTGCTTCCGTATGCCTTCGCCGACGTGGGTCGTGTCTTCTGAATCGATCAGTTCCCATTTTTAGTGGTTGATGACTGTGATGTAATTGTGATCCTTGTGCCTCCGGGGTCCAATGTAGCAATAAATAGTGACCACTACGTTCAGACGTCATTAAGCGTTGGGTACGATTTGCGGAACCGCCTGTTCTTTGCTGAACACTACTGAGAGACTTGCGTTGGGTTCACGCCTGTAGCATGTGCAGCTGTAGCTAGTGGTCGTTATTTGACCTGGGTTTCAAAACTCGATCAGCATTCTTGGTAACCGGAACACGCCTTAATTATTTTTAACACAGATGTAATTAGAGTCACATTTTGGAACGCTCTAATTCCATTATTACCTGATTAGGTACAATCATCGTTTCTTTAAAATCTGTAACTGTGCCATGTTGCTTTAAACTACTTCTATGTTCAACTGTCGGTCTACTTTTGTGGGCTAGACAGGCACAGTTTTTCATGTTCTGAGTGCAAGAACCTACACGTGATCTGTAATTTGTATCTGTTATATACTAGGTTGGCAATAAGTTCGTAGAGTTGTTCCATAACTTTAAAACACAACGGATACAAATAACAGAGAATTTAGTCATAAATATGTTCTCTTTCAGTATTTACAACAGCCTGCCACTGCTGGGGTAACTTTCTGATTCCGCGACTGTAGAAATCATGTGATTTTGAGGCGAAGAACTCGTCAAATCATGTTCGGAACATATTTTCATCCGGAAAGGAACTTCCTTGAAGGCTGTTCGATAGAGAATGGAAATGGTGAAAATCTGAGGGCGCAAGATCAGGTGAATAGGGTGGGTGTGGAGTGAATCCCAGGGGCGGGCGGGCGCTACCGTGGAGTGAGACTGCTGGCAGTCTTCTTGGACTGCGTCTGGGAGGCGTCTCAGTTGTTGACAATAAATGTCAGCTCTGATGGAATACATCACGGGGAAGCAATTCGCAGTACACAAACCCGTCACCGTTCCACCAGATGCATAACAATATTTGTTCGATCAGAGGCATAACCTTATGTTTTGTGGATACGCGCTGATCTCTGTACAGGGAGTTTCTGCTTTGTTTGGGCTCAACCATTCTTTTCTTTTCCTTATGTTACCATAAAGACACCATTTCTCGTCATCAATAATGACACAGGACAGAAAGTATCGGTGTTCCTCACGAACGAAATGACGACGAAGAAGCAGCGACGCACGCGTGGCCACCGGCAGTTTTTTTTGGGTTGGGTTGGTTTGCGAGAGGAGACCAAACTGCAAGGTCATCGGTCTGCTACTTTTTGTGATTTTGGCTTAGAGCATGAGGTACCCATACACCCAATTCTTAAACATTCCTCTTTGTATGCAAATGTCGCACAATGGTGGAATGATCACAGTTCTTCAGATTTTCCACTTCTCAAATACACTGATGTGGATCATTGTGGTTTAACGCATTTAAACGATTTACATCAAACCCCGAAGGTCTTCCTGAACGTGGAGAGTCACTAATGCGAAAACGAGCTTCATTAAAATTCCAGTGGGCAGTGCACGGCACGAAAATGGTCTTCTGCCCACTGGAATTATCCCCACACACAGCGCAAATGTTTCTGGCTCCTTTTGCTGCTGTCACCCTTCTGTTGAACTCCAGCCGGAGAACATGTCAGATATGTTCCGATTTCTCCATTTGGCACTCCATTTTCTAGAATCCACAGGTCCATTCACTATCAACAAATGACACAACGACAGTGAACTACAAATAAAAAACGACAATCAATAAATAAGCCCCCAGCAAAACAAAAACGATGCGAACTTATACATCAACCTAATATTTACAGAATACCAGAATTAAGAATCCAACAGCTTCTGCAGTTCCTATAATTAATTTAAACACATAAAAAAAATTGCATAACCCCGGTTCCCAGAACTCCTGAAGATAGACGTTGACTGTGGATACTGTATCACAGACACAGTCCCTTTTACTGTTCAGGGACGTCACTAAATCCGCCCAAAGATGTAAACAACCATGCATGAGCAGCGCCTATTAGACGGAGAGTGTCCGACAGCCGATCAGTTCCAGTGATTCCACCAGGAAGGAGGTACACGACTCGTGTTGTCTGCAGTTCAACTGTACTTAGACGGCCAATATCGCGGTTCGATCGCGTCCGCATTGTTACTTTGTTCCAGGAAGGTTTCTCAACAAGGGAAGTGTCCAGACGTCTCGGGGTGAACCAAAACGATGAGATACAGAGAGACACGAACTATCGAAGACGTGCCTCGCTCAGGTTTCCCAAGGACTACTACTGCAGTGGATTACCACTACCTACGGATTATGGCTCGGAGGAACCCTGACAGCAACGCCACCATGTTGAACAAGGCTTTCCTTGCAGCCACAGGACGTCGTGCTATGACTCAAACTGTGCGCAGTAGGCTGCATGATGTGCAACTTCACTCCCGACGTCCATGGCGAAGTGCATCTTGGCAACCACGACACCATGCAACGCGTTCCAGATGGGCCCAACAACATGCCGAATGAACCGCTCAGGATTGGCATCACGTTCTCTTCACCGATGAGTGTTGCATATACCTCCGGCCATACAATCGTCGCAGACGTGTTTGAAGGCAACCCGGTCGGGCTGAACGCCTCAGACACACTGTCCAGCGAGTGCACCAAGTTGGAGGTTCCCTGCTATTTTGGGGTGGGGCCGATGTACGCCGCTGATAGTCATGGAAGGCAGCGTAGCGGCTGTACGATACTTGAATGCCATTCTCCGACCGATAGTGCAACCATATCGGCAGCATATTGGCGAGGCATTCGTCTTCATGGACGACAATTTGCGTCCCCCCTCCCCCCATCGTGCACATCTTGTGAATTTCTTCCTTCAGGATAGCGACATCGCTCGGCTGGAGTGGCCACCATGTTCTCCAGAAATGACCCTATCGAACATGCCTGGGATAGATTGAAAAGGGCTGTTTATGGACGACGTGATCCACCAACAACTCTGAGGCATCTACGCAGAACCGTCGTTGAGTATAGTCGTTGTGGATAGTATGCCACGACGAATAAAGGCATGCATCAATGCAAGAGGACGTACTACTGGGTATTAGAGGTACCGCTGCGTACAGCAATCTGGACCACCACCTCTGAAGGTCTCGCTCTATGATGGTACAACATGCAATGTATTGTTTTCATGGACAATAAGGAGGGCGGTAATGATGTTTATGTGGATCTCTGTTCCAATTTTCTGCACAGGTACCGGAACTCACGGAACCGAGGTGATGCAAAACTTTTTTGATGTGTGTATAGTTAATTTCTTTATGAAATGCACGGTACCTGAAAGTAATAGATTATGATTCAGAGACTCTGCAAATGCTCCAGTTAAGGTCTCAATCAATTTTCCTTAATGAAGCATCATCTTTCCAGAAGACACGTATACAAGTTGTAGGAGGGGAGGGGGGGGGGCAGTTTCTTACTTTCTCCGCTTCTCTCTGACTGACCCCCCCCCCCCCCACCCCCACATACACAAAAAATATACCTTGCCCAAATAGTTACTTAACGTACCAGAGTTGTCTAGCATTTAACTAATAATAACAATAAATATGTAACACGACTTAATACACTAATAATAATTTGTGTACATTACTGCTTCGTACATCACTTTAGCGTACCTTTCAAGAAAATTCAATTAAGAAAGTACATCATTTTCAAAGCATTCAGACGAAAATTTGATGTTCATCTGTGATGGAAATGATTTAAAAACTCTGAGAACTTGGCCATTATCATAATTTACACGATATTAAATGTAAAAGAGCCAGTATTAGGATTGCGTACACAGGTCTGCAGAATGCAACTGTGGGATGAGAGAGGAGGGGGGGGGGGGGGTTCTATTTGTCACAGTAGTTTCCTTTTCCTTTTGTAAAAGTCCATATTTCTATTTTTTCCTTGGTAGAGGATCTTTCTTTCTAGCTTTAATCAAATGCATGTGCACTTACGAACCGTGTCGGATCTGTTGCTGGCAAGAGGTAAGATAAGCCAGCGAAACGGCGCCTTTAGCCGACTGGAATGTTCTCCACCTGCTGTCAGGACGCAAGCCATCCGATGTGTGCTAACCCTCGAGTAAGCAGTGACAAGTACCCAGTGTTAAACATAGCTTGTGTTTTCTGTTTTTTAGAATTCCTTGGCACTTTCGAGACTCTTGTCGTGCTACTTAATTTTCTGAGAATCAGCTGTGATGGCTGGAACTTTGTGTATGAAGAATGGAGCGTGAAACGGTCGTACAAGTGCCAAATCTCACATTTGTCAGGAGAACGACAAAACAGTGTATCTCTTTTTGTACTTAACAAATTTGCATCCAAAAAAATTGAAAATGTATTCTGATACCACAGAATTATGCTGCTTACCGCAGAACCGCAAAATAAAACAAGGAGAAAAATTGGAAAACACACACTGTATTAATAACGTTAGACCTGTTATACCGGGAAACTGATTGGTTCTACGTGCTAATAAGTAAGATTTTACAAGGTGATTCTACCAAAGAAGGAAACAGCAACTTGCCACCGTTAATAACGCTGTTTACTTACACAAACAGCGCCGTCACAGTTTCGAAACGACCGGTTCATCTTCAGACGGCTTCTCACGTTTACATTGTGTTTATTGTTGTAAACATTAGTTGTTGGGTGTTTTCTGTCCAACAGCTACTGTAAACAAGAGTAACACTAAAGTCAACAGCCGTCTGAAAATGAACCCGTCGATTAAAAACTAGTAACTTGTTATCTGATGTAAATAAATGGGATTATTAACAGTGGCTGGGTTGCTGGATTCTTCCGTGCACGAAACAAGTTGTATTTTGTACACATCCATAGTCACAAAAATGTCATTTGCGGTTCTAGGCGCTACAGTCTGGAACCGCGCGTCCGCTACGATCGCAGGTTCGAATCCTGCCTCGGGCATGGATGTGTGTGGTGTCCTTAGGTTAGTTAGGTTTAAGTAGTTCTAAGTTCTAGGGGACTGATGACCTCAGAAGTTAAATCCCATACTGCTCAGAGCCATCTGAACCTTTTTTTTTTTTTTTTCAAGAAAAAAAAAAGCAGG
This sequence comes from Schistocerca gregaria, assembly GCF_023897955.1. Classification (NCBI taxonomy): domain Eukaryota; kingdom Metazoa; phylum Arthropoda; class Insecta; order Orthoptera; family Acrididae; genus Schistocerca; species Schistocerca gregaria. Next base: position 2,404,487 of record NC_064920.1, on the reverse strand, counting down.
AAGTAGAACTGTAGTCAACAAGAACCACTTCTCGTATTTAAACTTTTGTGACTTCAGGGGGAAGCACAGCTTGGCGACATCTGCTAACCCAACGCATGTCTGGGAGATTAGCTCCGGGATTTGGCACGTGGATCAAGGGACATGCAATAGAGTACCGAGAACACAATACCGCAGACAACGCGTTTTGTGATAAAGTAGCACTTTGATAATTTTCCATTTCCACTACTTGTAGGTAAAAAGTAAAATTCTTATACCCAGAAGGGGATTGTGAAGCGTAGAGAGAGAGAGAGAGAGAGAGAGAGAGAGAGAGAGAGAGAGAGAGAGAGAGGGGGGGGGGGTATGATCATGATCCAAATGCTCCGCCGCTCCCCTTTTAAATGTGACCCTGTTTACCAGTTTGAAGTGCTGTTCTACTTTGAAAATCCGCGAAGCTACTTCTGGAGCTGATAGTACCCGTAACTCGTGTGCGCCTAGGCAGCTTTCCTTTATAGAGAGTGTTCGCCGCCACCCTCGCTTTGCTCAGGGATGGCCGTCGCTCGCGCATTACCTACTCCACATCTCCGGCCGGAAGTGCTCAGACGTGTCGAATTCATCTCTATGACTTCTAGTGAGTTGGGAAATTTGGGAACACCGTAGATCCAGGTGAGGTGGGACGAACCAACAATTACGAGGTACGGTTTCAAATGGTGAAAACTGCAAGAGCTGCGTCAGCTGTTGAGGTTTTCATAATCTGAAATGTGTCATCATAGCTATGGTTGCATCTCATACCAAGTGATTTGTATTGGGTAAGGATCTGAATTACCCTGAACTGCCCCTAGTACAGTTCTGAATTTTCGACAACAACCAATGAAAAGGCTGAAAACGGTCACTGTCAAATATGGTGGCATCAGCAGCCGCTTTCTGGTTAGCGGTTGTGTGAACCTGCAATGTGGAAAGGCCCAACTCGGTGATCCTTGTGTGTCTGACTTAAGAGTCGCACTCTGCGGGATCACATAAGGGCGTATTGCTCATCGCGCTCTTAAGCCATCTAGATTCTGCGTTTTTGACGACTCAAGGACCCCTAGCTGTAGGAATGGTAAATACATTATGACTTGAGCCGTGACAGGAATCGCCACGTGAGGGTGTGTGTGAGCAGTTCTACTTTCGATTATCGAGATAATGATAAAGTGACACCCAAATCTTCAGATGTCAGACACTCGGATTGGTACCAAACGTTGTGCGTCGATAGAGTATCAACCAGACCACCGACTTAGTTCGTGCTGTGTGCTGTGGTCCAGTAGAACGTGCGTAAACGGTAACTGAAAGTGTACCCAGAGATACGAAGCACAGGAAAACCGTGTCTATGAGTCATTGTATTGTATGGCTCGCATTGGTGAGGTGCCGGCAGGGTAGCTCAGCGTGTTCTGTCAGAGGGCTAGCTGCGCTCTGTATTAAAAAAACCGAGTTGATGGGTCAACGACGAGCTGACACGGTGTCCGGCGACATCCACCAAAAAAAAAAAGTGGTAAAACGTTCGCTGTGCTACAAAAACCACAATGCTGACTATTTTTTTAACTGTTCACGCATCAAACTGTCACGTGGGAAAACATTTTCCTGGCATGTAAAAGGACTTGTCGGAGCTTGTAGCAATGTTATTTTGGCAGTCTCCTCTTCGTGAGTTAAACGTACTTCCTACTGAACTTATTATTTTGTTTATTATTAGTTATTGTTATTACTATTCCATCCGTATGTGCCATACAATTGTTTCCTTCTTTTTCTGTTCTTGTACATTCTGTGAAACTACAATCTACCCTATAGGTTTACTACTTTCAAAGAAACAAAGCGAATGCAGACTGAAGGCTCTGAGCACTATGCGACTTAACTTCGGAGGTCATCAGTCACCTAGAACTTAGAACTAATTAAACCTAACTAACCTAAGGACATCACATACATCCAGGATTCGAACCTGCGACCATAGCGGCCACTCGGCTCCAGACTGCAGCACCTAGAACCGCACGGCCACTCTGGCCGGCGCGAATGCAGACTGCCAAGAGAATATTGCTGTAAACTCCAGACCTTCTATACGTTACATTACACAACGTCCCATATAACACTTTCACGAATAATACAGTAAAGAAGTTTATCGTCATTGGGGTTTGACCCTGGGACCCTTCTTACACTACTGAAGCACTACCAACTTTCCACGGAGGCCTCATTTGACAGTCACTCACCATTATGCTTTTGATGTGATTCGCAGTTCTGGTGTTACTTTTAATTACTGTTTACGGCCGCTCTACTGGACGACAGCACAGAGCACAAACTAAGTCGGTGTTCTGGTTGATACTCTGGCGACAAACAACGTTTGGTACCGAACATCTGGAAGTTTGCGTGTGATCACAGATGCTGAAATACTGTTAAAAAGGCCCGTCTCCATGTACGTCACATACACTAGTTACCTCGCTGATTTTATACAGTGACTCATGGCACGACGGATATGACGCAATGTATGAACCAAATTAGGATTTGGCACAACGGACAACGCGAGTCTAAACGAGAGTGCCAGTTAAGGCAACATATCGTAGGTCGTGCTGTATTCTATCACGGTCCACATTTCTCACTTCATTCGTTTCTTTTTTTAAATATCCTTTGGTGCTTCGGGGATAGATACACGCGGGTGGAAAGGATACCGGTATAGATGGTAGTAAAATCATTTATATAACAGACAAGATTCTTTTTATCATGGATGGCGACCATTCATTCCTGTAAAGGCAAATGAATGACACCAACAGTTCTTTGGAATACATCTAGTACATAACATTCAGCCGGCCGGTGTGGCCGTGCGGATCTAGGCACTTCTGTCTGGAACCGCGTGACCGCAGGCTCGAATCCTGCCTCGGGCATGGATGTGTGTGATGTCCTTAGGTTAGTTAGGTTTAAGTAGTTCAAAGTTCTAGGGGACTGATGACCACATATGTTAAGTCCCATAGTGCTCAGAGCCATTTGAACCATTTTTGAATCATAACATTCGTGGCGCAAACAGATGCACTTAAACATAATTAATTATTGTATAAGGGATCCCTTAACATATTACGGCCGTAAAATCGTTTGGATACACGTTCCATCGGTAGTGGACACAGACTTGGATGAAAAGCCCCATAGTTCACTACAGAAAGAGAAACTGACGCAAGCAGGTATATAATAGCATGTCGATATTCTTTCGGTATAAGTTTTTACGTGCAGCACAATGCAAAGTGGTACAGTTTAGTAGTTGAGAGATCACGAACACTTCGTATCGCTACAATGCCGCTTCTATCGACACGTCATTATCTCAGTATGTTTCGAACGTCTGACCACTGACTACATTTGTCGGCCAATCAAAAGAAATTCATTTAAGAAACTTCAGCGCCCAGAAAATATCTCTGAGGCATGATGGTCATGTGCCACGGACCGGACCTCGGATACAAATGGGTGGACGCGAGTGCTGCAGGCAGTCATCTCCCTCTGGAGATGGCCGTAAGATGTACGCCCAAACAAGCAGTCAAGGAAAGGCAGTTTCGACGGCTCCACGTCCAAAAGCCAGCGCGGAGAAACCACGAAGATACACAATGAAGGTCTGGTTTTTTATCCATTAGTAATCTTCTTCACTGCATACGACTTAATCAACTGAAGAAAGATGGGAGAAACAATGGACCGTGTTCAATGGCTATTTAAGCAATTGGCTAGGACTCCGTATCTGTTAATTTAGGAGAACAACGGAATACCTAAACCAGAATAGCTGGATAGCGATTTAGCACCATGCCTCCCGAAGAAAAGAGTTCTTAGTTTTTAGCCACTATCTTATCATGCTACATCTGCATCTATATTCCGCAATTATGTATGGAGTGTGTCAGAGAGTTTAGTTGATTTTGTGTACCTTTGATTGGGAACGGGGGATGGCAAGCAGCCTGGCATTTACGATAACAGGCGTAGAAAACAGCGCAAACAACACACTGAACACTGTCCGGTTTACCAGATCAAGAGTCGCTAAGCCAGAGCAAGTACTGGGTTAGAGTCTAACTCCACGTCTCGAAAGCTATACTAGGTTTGTTTGTGTTTCAAGGATGGTTGGAGCTTGGAGCTATATTCCACTGCTTGACATTAAAATTTAGCAGTAATCCCTAAGGAAATGATAGCAGCAGTTGTAGGACATTTCTAAGCGACTCTGTGCCAACAGGTACTACATGTCAGAAGGGACTTGTGTATAATAAATAACTACCGGTCTCAATTTTTAATATACTGCATTTATTTGTAAAGTATACTATAACTTCCGTGATCTGCTACATATTTGGCATGTAGGCGCAGTATAATGCTTATAATTATACAGTGCAAGTAACTAAGTGGGCGTGATGAAACATAATGCCTCCGAATTTTGTATGTCAAAATACCTAAAGCTTTCACATAAAACAAACGTCAACGACATCCTTCATCTTTATTCTTCATGTCTACGTATTTGCTGCCCTCTGCTGCTGGAGGGCTCCGAAATGTAGCGTGTAGCACGGTGCTACACTTGCGGCGGGCGGGTTGTTCTCTCACTATCGTTTTAACAATCAGTAAACCTACCTGGATAGGCTTCAGGTTGTGTCGTCCTTCACTCTGCGGTGGTAAATAATGGTTTAGCAGATAAAAGCAGCGTTGAAGAAAAGTCGAGTAAATACCTACCATTGAAATGCCACATAACTCCAGCCCATGTGCAGCATCTGAAAGTTAGTTAAACTATCGTCTATCGGTCGTTTGAGATTCTTGCATGACTCGTTTGAAAAAGTCTAAAATATCCTGTAAGCTGGTTTTTTGTCTTTAAAACCCAGCAAATGGTTATCAAATCCTTATTTAATATCCCGACAGTAATTATGTTATGTTACTGATTGTCTCTGTAAAAAGTTCACACCCAAAACAAGCCACAAGATATTTAGTCCGACCCGTTATTTTAAACGTCATAAACAGTCACTGACCCGCGACCACTTGCGAGTTAACACAATCAGTAGTTCAGTAGTGTTCTAGAACAGAAGTAACTTGCACGAAACACGCCACACGTGGTTTATGTGCGACCTGAAATGTACACTCACAAAGCTCAGACTCCCTCAAAATACTCGACACTGCCCTCGCTTTTCATCAATTACAGAAAAACCGATAAAACGCGTGGATTTCTTCATTTTGGTACTAATTTGATCAGCGCGATTTGACATAGGTGTTTTCCAGAAGATGGCCCCCAAGCGACTATCTCGACAAGGCACAAAGCCCAACTCAAACGCGCAGGAAATGCTGTGGCTAGTATGTTAAGCAACCAATCAGAACATCTTCAGCACTTCTATACTCGCGGTATATCCAACGTCACCTAATCAGATTATCAGAAGTAATTTAGACTAGAAATCTCGTAATTCCGAGACTACATAAAATTTAATGAAGACAAAATTTCCACAAAATAAATGACTAACAAATTTAATACTCAGCCCCTTCTGGCTGCATTTCACAAAATTGAGCTCACAAGGACATACGCCACAAAGTATCCTATTACACAACTTCCTCAAGCTTACATTTACATAGTTTTAATAAAATATATCAGATTCTCACTGTGTGTCTTCCATTCACTCTCTCAGTCTTTGCAAAACACTCACACAACCAAAACACAATAACGACTTTCCAGTGTACTGTTAATTACGTCAAAAATCTGTGGCAGTGAAACTATCGAAAACTTTAAAAATTAGATTATGTGAACCATCCTAGTGGTTGTAGTTGCTCTGGCTTAGCGACCGCTGATCTTGTAAACCGGACAGTGTTGAGTGTGTTGATTACACTATAGGCCAGGTAGGGCAAATGCCAGGCTGTTTGCCATCCCCCCTTCGCAATCAAAGGCACACAAAAACAGCTTAACTCTCTGACACACACCATAATTTAGCTTGCGGAGTGTATACGCAGATGTATCATGATGAGGTGGTGGCTAAAAAGGAAGAACCCTTTTATTCGGGAGGCGTGGTGCTAAATCGCTATCCAGCAATGCTGGTTTAGGTGTTCGACTGTTCTCCTAAATTATTAGTTGCAGAGTCCTAGCTAATTGCTTAAATAACCATTGAACACGAACCATTTTTTCTCCCATCCTTCTTCAGCTGGTTGTCTGCAGTGAAGAAAATCGTAATGGCTAATAAATGTGACCTTCATTGTGCCTCTTCGTGATTTCTCGGCGCTGGCCTTTGGAATACATTACGGTACCTTCTCGGTTTATTTTGTGTTGTGGGTAAAAATTTCTCTCTCCAAATTTTAACAGTATGGTTGTGTCATCTATAGAATTTGTTACACCAAGTATGAAAAAAGCCCGCCCGGTTGGCCGTGCGGTCTAACGCACAGCTTTCCTGGCGAGAAGGAGCGCCTGGTCCCCGGCACGAATCCGCCCGGCGGACTTGTGCCGAGGTCCGCTGAGCCGGCCAGTGTGTGGATGGTTTTCAGGCGGCTTTCCATTTGCTTCGGCGAATGCGGGCTGGTTCCCCTTATTCCGCCTCAGTTACGCTATGTGGCGATTGATGCGCAAACAAGTTCTCCACGTACTTCATCAGGTTCACGTAGAGTATACGTAACGTATTGCACTCAGCATAAGACAAGCACACGGCTCGCCCAGACCGGCAGTCAGCCTCAGCTGTACCAGCGTGAGAGCCGACGTCTGCTCTCCTGCCGACTCCGCGGCGAGCTGCGCTTTAAATGCAAGGCGACAACTCCTAATAATCTGCTACGTTACACACTGACCGGAAAAAAATCGGCACGCCATGAAGGGGTTGTGCGACATAAACGAAAGTTGGTAGGCGTGTTTCTACATCTGAAAGATGATGTGTATTAAAATTTCGCGCCAGTCGCATGAGAGTGGCGCTGGCAGCGCCACCGTGGCAAATAATTTTCTTTAAATACACGCTGTAACGGTCGTGAGCGTTGGTTACCTTTGAGACGGGACGTGATGAGTTGACGTTAGTCGAGAACAAGGAATCATTATCAACACCTCGCTGAGTTTGAACGAGGCCATGTGTCAGAGCTACTAGAAGATGGGTGTGCCTTCTACGATACTGCAGAAAGGCTTGACAGGTATATAGTCATTGTACATATTGCTGACAGCGGTGGTCACGAGAATGTAGGGCGCAAGAAAACCCGGCTCGTGACGGCCACGTGGCACTACCCTGAGGAGGGAGGACCATTTTGTTTGGCGTATGACTCTGGCGCATCGTACTGCATCTCCAGCTCCAACTGAGCAGTACCTGGCTCCACAGCAATACAACTAACTGTTACTTTAAGGAAAGTTCCGAGCCAGACGCCCTGCAGCGTGTATTCCACTGGCCCCAACCCACTCCCTTTTGCGACTTCAGTGCTGTCACGCCAGAGCTCATTGGAGGGCTCGTTCCACCTCGGCGCCAGTGATGGCCGTGTGTTGGTTAGGAGAAGGCCACTTGAAGGCCTGCAACAGCTCCTCTCCGTGCTGAACGCGCTGGGCCTACAGCTGCACTTATAGTCTGGTATGGCAACAGGAGCACTCTCGTGGTTATGCCACGTACCCTGACCACACACCTGTATGCCAGTTGGCTTATTCAGTCTGTTGAGCTGCCATTCACGACCAGCATTCCAGGGGGCGTCTTCCAGCAGGATTACGCCCGCTCCCTCACCCCTTCCCCCCGCACATAGTGCTGTTTTAACCCAACATGCTCTACAGAGTGTCGACATGTTGCCTTGGCCTGCTCGATCACCAGAGTCTGCAGTTGAGGACATTTGGGGCATCATCAGACGACAATTCTATCGTCATCCATAACCACCATTGACCGTCCCTGTATCGACGAACCAAGAGCAACTGGCATGGAACTTCAAGCGACAAACTGCCATCCGGCACCTGAATAAAACAACGCATGCTTGCATTAAGCATTATGGCGGCAACATCTGTTATTAATGTATCAGCATCTCACACCTACACTAGCTTATGTTGCGCATGTTAATTGCTTAAATACACTACTGGCCATTAAAATTGCTACACGACGAAGATGACGTGCATCAGACGCGAAAATTAACCGACAGGAAGAAGATGCTGTGATATGCAAATGATTAGCTTTTCAGAGCATTCACACAAGGCTGTCGCCAGACACATAGAGGGTGTTGACATGAGGAAAGTTTCCAACCGATTTCTCAGCTGACCGGCGTTGCCTGGTGAAACGTTGTTGTGATGCCTCGTGTAAGGAGGAGAAATGCGTACCATCACGTTTCCGATTTTAATAAAGTTCGGATTGTAGCCTATCACGATTGCGGTTCCAATGACTGTTAGCAGAATATGGAATCAGCGGGTTCAGCAGGGTAATACGGAACGCCCTGCTGGATCCCAACGGCCTCGTATCCCTAGCAGTCGAGATGACAGGCGTCTTATCCGCATGGCTGTAACGGATCGTTGAGCCACGTCTCGATCCCTGAGTCAACAGATGGGGACGTTTGCAAGACAACAACCATCTGCACGAACAGTTCGACGACGTTTGCAGCAGCATGAACTATCACATCGGAGACCATGGCTGCGGTTACCCTTGACGTTGGATCACAGACAGGAGCGCCTGGGATGGTTTACTCAACGACGAACCTGGGTGCACGAATGGCAAAACGTCATTTTTTTCGGATGAATCCAGGTTCTGTTTACAGCATCATGATGGTCCCATCCGTGTTTGCCGACATCGCGGTGAACGCACATTGGAAGCGTGTATTCGTCACCGCCATACTGGCGGATCACCTAGGGTAATGGTATGGGGTGCCATTGGTTACTCGTCTCGGTCCCCTCTTCTTCGCATTGACGTGGACGTTACATTTCAGATGTGTTACGACCCGTGGCTCTACCCTTCATTCGACCCTGCGAAACCCTACATTTCAGCAGGATAATGCGCGACCGCATGTTGAGGTCCTGTACGGGCGTGGTCTGTGCACCCGTGGTCTAGGGGTAGCGTCTTTGATTCATAATCAAAACGTCTTCGGTCCCGGGTTCGATCCCCGCCACTGCCTAAATTTTGATAAATAATCAGCATTGGTGGCCGAAAACTTCCGGCATAAGAAGTCAGCCTCATTCTGCCAACGGCCTTGTCAAAGAGGGCGGAGGAGCGGATAGAAGTTCAGGGCACTCTCTTGTCTTAGGGGTGGGAAATTGCCTCTAAAGGCGGAAGAATCAGCAATTATCAACGACATGAGGATGCAGAAGGCAATGAAAACCACTGTATTAAAGACACGTAACGTGTATCCACAGGACATGTGGCTTGTAGTTGCAGAAGTATCATGATGGTCTCTCCATTGGCAAAAGATTCCGGAACAGTCCCCCATTCGGATCTCCGGGAGGGGACTGCCAAGGGAGAGGTTACCATGAGAAAAAGATTGAATAATCAACGAAAGGATAATGTTCTACGAGTCGGGGTGTGGAATGTCAGAAGCTTGAACGTGGTAGGGAAACTAGAAAATCTGAAAAGGGAAATGCAAAGGCTCAATCTAGATATAGTAGGGGTCAGTGAAGTGAAGTGGAAGGAAGACAAGGATTTCTGGTCAGATGAGTATCGGGTAATATCAACAGCAGCAGAAAATGGTATAACAGGTGTAGGATTCGTTATGAATAGGAAGGTAGGGCAGAGGGTCTGTTACTGTGAACAGTTCAGTGACCGGGTTGTTCTAATCGGAATCGACAGCAGACCAACACCGACAACGATAGTTCAGGTATACATGCCGACATCGCAAGCTGAAGATGAACAGATAGAGAAAGTGTATGAGGATATTGAAAGGGTAATGCAGTATGTAAAGGGGGACGAAAATCTAATAGTCATGGGCGACTGGAATGCAGTTGTAGGGGAAGGAGTAGAAGAAAAGGTTACAGGAGAATATAGGCTTGGGACAAGGAATGAAAGAGGAGAAAGACTAATTGAGTTCTGTAACAAGTTTCAGCTAGTAATAGCGAATACCCTGTTCAAGAATCACAAGAGGAGGAGGTATACTTGGAAAAGGCCGGGAGATACGGAAAGATTTCAATTAGATTACATCATGGTCAGACAGAGATTCCGAAATCAGATACTGGATTGTAAGGCGTACCCAGGAGCAGATATAGAGTCAGATCACAATATAGTAGTGATGAAGAGTAGGCTGAAGTTCAAGACATTAGTCAGGAAGAATCAATACGCTAAGAAATGGGATACGGAAGTTGTAAGGAGTGACGAGATACGTTTGAAGTTCTCTAACGCTATAGATACAGCAATAAGGAACGGCGTAGTAGGCAACACAGTTGAAGAGGAATGGACGTCTCTAAAAAGGGCCATCACAGAAGTTGGGAACGAAAACATAGGTACAAAGAAGGTTGCTGCGAAGAAACCATGGGTAACAGATGAAATACTTCAGTTGATTGATGAAAGGAGGAAGTACAAAGATGTTCCGGGAAAATCAGGAATACAGAAATACAAGTCGCTGAGGAATGAAATAAATAGGAAGTGCAGGGAAGCTAAGACGAAATGACTGCAGGAAAAATGTGAAGACATCGAAAAAGATATGATTGTCGGAAGGACAGACTCAGCATACAGGAAAGTCAAAACAACCTTTGGTGACATTAAAAGCAACGGTGGTAACATTAAGAGTGCAACATTTCCACTGTTAAATGCAGAGGAGAGAGCAGATAGGTGGAAAGAATACATTGAAAGCTTCTGTGAGGGTGAAGATTTATCTGATGTGATAAAAGAAGAAACAGGAGTCTATTTAGAAGAGATAGGGGATCCAGTATTAGAATCGGAATTTAAAAGAGCTTTGGAGGACTTACGGTCAAATAAGGCAGAAGGGATAGATAACATTCCATCAGAATTTCTAAAATCATTAGGGGAAGTGGCAACAAAACTACTATTCACGTTGGTGTGTAGAATATATGAGTCAGGCGACATACCATCTGACTTTCGGAAAAGCATCATCCACACAATTCCGAAGACGGCAAGAGCTGACAAGTGCGAGAATTATCGCACAATCAGCTTAACAGCTCATGCATCGAAGCTGCTTACAAGAATAATATACAGAAGAATGGAAAAGAAAATTGAGAATGCGCTAGGTGACGATCAGTTTGGCTTCAGGAAAAGTAAAGGCACGAGAGAGGCAATTCAGACGTTACGGCTAATAATGGAAGCAAGGCTAAAGAAAAATCAAAACACGTTCATAGGATTTGTCGACCTGGAAAAAGCGTTCGACAATATAAAATGGTGCAAGCTGTTCAAGATTCTGAAAAAAGTAGGGGTAAGCTATAGGGAGAGACGGGTCATATACAATATGTACAACAACCAAGAGGGAATAATAAGAGTGGACGATCAAGAACGAAGTGCTCGTATTAAGAAGGGTGTAAGACAAGGCTGTAGCGTTTCGCCCCTACTCTTCCAATCTGTATATCGAGGAAGCAATGATGGAAATAAAAGAAAGGTTCGGGAGTGGAATTAAAATACAAGGTGAAAGGATATCAATGATATGATTCGCTGATGACATTGCTATCCTGAGTAAAAGTGAAGAAGAATTAAATGATCTGCTGAACGGAATGAACAGCCTAATGAGTACACAGTATGGTTTGAGAGTAAATCGGAAAAAGACGAAAGTAATGAGAAGTAGTAGAAATGAGAAAATCGAGAAACTTAACATCAAGATTGATGGTCACGAAGTCAATGAAGTTAAGGAATTCTGCTACCTAGGCAGCAAAATAACCAATGGCGGACGGAGCAAGGAGGACATCAAAAGCAGACTCGCTATGGCAAAAAAGGCATTTCTGGCCAAGAGAAGTCTACTAATATCAAATACCGGCCTTAATTTGAGGAAGAAATTTGTGAGGATGTACGTCTGGAGTACAGCATTGTATGGTAGTGAAACATGGACTGTGGGAAAACCGGAACAGAAGAGAATCGAAGCATTTGAGATGTGGTGCTATAGACAAATGTTGAAAATTAGGTGGACTGATAAGGTAAGGAATGAGGAGGTTCTACGCAGAATCGGAAACGAATATGTGGAAAACACTGATAAGGAGAAGGGACAGGATGATAGGACATCTGCTAAGACACGAGGGAATTACTTCCATGGTACTAGAGGGAGCTGTAGAGGGTAAAAAGTGTAGAGGAAGACAGAGATTGGAATACGTCAAGCAAGTAATTGAGGACGTAGGTTGAAAGTGCTACTCTGAGATAAAGAGGTTAGCCCAGGAAAGGAATTCGTGGCGGGCCGCATCAAACCAGCCAGCAGACTGAAAAAAAAAAAAAAAAAAAAAAAAAAAAAAAAAAAAAAAAAAAAAGGCGTTTCTGGATACAGAAAATGTTCGACTGCTGCCCTGGCCAGCACATTCTCCAGATCTCTCACCAATTGAAAACACCTTGTCAACGGCAGCCGAGCAACTGGCTCCTCACAATACGCCAGTCACTACTCTAGATGAACTGTGTATATAGTAGGTATAGTGTTAAAGCTGCATGGGCAGCTATACCTGTACACGCCAGCCAAGCTCTGTTTGACTCAATTTATACGCGTATCAAGGCCGTTATTACGGCCAGAGGTGATTGTTCTGCGTACTGACTTCTCAGGATGTATGCACCCAAATTACGTGAAAACGTAATCACATTTTAGTTCTAGTATAATACATTTGTACAATGAATACCCATTTATCATCTGCATTTCTTCTTGGTGTAGCAATTTTGATGGCAAGTACTGTATGTTATCTAGGCAAATGTGTTCTCGAAATTTCATTACTCTGCATTAATTATTTTTTGCTCCTGCGATTTTTTATTCCCCAGTGTTATGTTGGTGCGTGAGAAATGGTGTGCTCTAATTGAGTTTCGAACTCGGAAGATTTCGCCTTCACATGTAGCACCCTGCGCTGCAGCGTGACAATGCCAGGCAACACATACAGTTCCGACTTGGTCCCACCCGATTTCGATCTGGTTCTAGAACTTAATGGACATCTTGCAGAAGTTAACTTTGATAAAATGAAATGAGCGTATGGCATCGTTGGCCGGGAGGCCTCTATTCGGGGATGTTCGGCAGCCAAGTGCAAGTCTTACTTCATTCGACGCCACATTGGGCGATTTGCTCGCCGGTGATGAAGATGAAATGATGATGAGGACGAGACAAGACCCAGTCCTCGAGCGGAGAAAATCTCCAACCCGGCCGCGAATCGAACCCGGGCCCGCTTGCATGGGAGGCGAGCACGTTACCACCCAGCTAAGCACGCGGACGTTAACTTTGATATCGATGATGCGGTGCAAGCAAAGGCTAGATGGTGGCACCGACAGCAGGGTCAAACATTCTACAATGACTGCAACTCAACTGGTCTCTCACTGGCAGAAATGTGTTTGTCGCCGGGGTGACTCTGTTGAGAAATAAATGTTGGACATGAACTTTAAAAATGTAGTATATTAATAACTTCCTTTTTTATTTAAGAAGCTTTAAAAGGCATTACTTTTTAGCATACCCTTGTCTAACTGTTTAAGCTACCGCGTGGTACATTGGACGTTTCCAAAATATTTTCACTCTGAGGAGAAATTTGGTGACAGCAATTTCGTAATAAGATCCTGCGGCAACGAAACAACGCCTCTGTTTCTTTTGCGCTTCTTATGCAGTTCTGCCACTGTCTCGCGCGAATCAAACATCTGATTTGTTGCATCTATTGGGTGACGAAATGTGGCACTGCTGACTCAAGAAGCAGGAAAATAATTCCGCCTGTATAATTCAGCACGTTATATTCGTCTCCGTCATCAGTCGCAATTTTAAGCACACTGGCAATACAGGTTGGCATGCGTAATTGAAACAGTGTAAGTGAAGCATATCATAAATTCCGGAAGAGATGAACTGGCGTACTGGATGTGAACAAAGTATTATAGAGCGCTGTTTCTGAAAGATGATTACTGGTAAGAGACTATATCTATCAATTGTTCAGTACGTTTTTAAGAACTCCACATTGTTTACTTAGCAAGTGTTTATTTAAGTCACCAGCTGATGATCCTATTCTGAGTCTAGGAAAATAGCTGACGGTCCAATCAAATTTTTGAAGAAAATAAATCAATCTTAGTAATTGCAATTTCTTCAAGAAATTCTTCAGTTTATGTGACAACCTCAGAATTCAAACACATCTACAAGGGCAGTTCTCATGTTGTGGTTGATAATGGAAGCATGACTCAAGAAAAATCAAGAGACATTGATAGGATTTGTTGACCTGGAAAAACCGTTAAATAGTGGAAAATGGCGCAAAATGATCGAAATTCTGTGAAACATAAAGATAAGCTACAGAGAAAACGGATAATATACGTGTATGTACAAGACTCAAGAGGAAACAAAAAGAATAGGAGTCAAAGAACAAAGTGCTCGGACTATAAAAGAGTTTGAGACAAGAATGTAGTCTCTCGCCCCTACTGCAGAATCTATACATCGAAGAAGCAATGCAAAAATAAAACAAAGGTTCAAGAGTGGGATTAGAGTTCAAGGTGAATGGATATCAATGAAAAGATTCGCTGACAGTGTAAATTAAGATGGGTTACAGTTACTATTGAATGAAATGAAGTCTAATGAGCATAGAATATGGAACGACAGACGAAAATAATGAGACGTAGCAGGAATGAGATGGCGCTAAAGTTAACATCAAAACTGACGACCAGGAAGTAGTTGAAGTTAAGGAGTTCTTCTACCTCGGAAGCAAAGTAACACTTGACGGACGAAGCGAAGAGAAAATAAAAAACAGATTAGCACAGGCAAAGAGGGCAAGAATGGGCAATATAAACGTGACAGTAACAAACATCATTCTTAATCTGGAACATGTCGGACCTCGTGGTCTAACATCATAGATGGATTAAAAAAAAGACCTTCCTTGTATCTTCCTCTCCTGTTTTTAGTAGAGGGTATAGGGGGCCTCATTGACAGGGCCAATACCTGAAGTAGTGGAGCTCTTTTTGACCTTTTTCTTAGGTTTAGAATAAAAGTGGCGGCGGTACTACTTCTTTAAAGATTTAGTTATATTCTGGAATGTGAGGAACTTACGAAAAAAAGCGGTAAACAGCCTGACTGTCGTGAGCTCCAATGTCGGTCGGACTGCGTATTTTTCGGTCTGCATTTTAAACTACACCTCTCAACCATGTGAGGAGCTAACAGAAACGACACGTAGTTGAGGTTACACGTTAACCTATAGGTCGGCTTTCCCCAGTTAGACTAACGGTAAAATGGAAATGTGTGTACGGCACTGTGGGCCGGGAATTCCCCATTCTGGGAAGTTCGGCCGCCGAGGGCAAGTACTTATTGCATTCGACGCTACATTGGGCGACTTGCGCGCCGTAGATGGGGATGAAATGATTATGAGGACAACACAGCACCCAGTCCCTGAGCGGAGAAAATCTCCTGCCTCAGCCGGGACTCGATGTACGTTGGGAACATGCAAGTCACCGAAGCGGCCTTCAAATAAATGACTTGTAACAAGTCAGTGAGTCACACGAAATTATTCTTATTCTTATTATTATTATTATTATCGTCGTCTGGGGAAGAAATTTCTGAGAGTGTACGCTTGAAGCACAGTAGTGAATCACGGAAGCCTAAACAGGAGAGAAGCGAAGCGTTTGAGATATTGAAAACAACATGGACTGCTAAAATAAGGAGTGAGGAGGTTATCGACAGAGTCGGTGAAAGGAAGGTATGAAAAACACTGACAATAAAAGGATACAGAATGACAGGACTCGTTTTTCCGGGAATATTTTCTTAGAATGGTTCAAATGGCACTGAGCACTATGGGACTAAACATCTGAGATCAATCCCCTAGAACTTAGAACTACCATACCTAAATAACGTAAGGACATCACACATATCCATGTCTGAGGCAGGAGTCGAACCTGCGACCGTATTTCCTTAGGAACTAGAAGGTAAAAACTGTAGGGCAAGACAGGTACTAGAATACATGTATCAAATAATTGAGGGCATAAAAATAAGGGTGCAAGTGGTAGTGTGAGATGAAGAGGTTTGGCACACACCCTCCCCTCCCCCCCCCCC
This sequence comes from Schistocerca gregaria, assembly GCF_023897955.1. Lineage (NCBI taxonomy): Eukaryota > Metazoa > Arthropoda > Insecta > Orthoptera > Acrididae > Schistocerca > Schistocerca gregaria. The sequence goes on along the minus strand of NC_064920.1, from coordinate 2,388,473 downwards.
CCCCCGAAAAAAAAGAAAGACAATAAACGAAAAAAGCGCAATATTACTTCCAGAAGATAATAAGAATATTTGGTGAATGAAAATATAGAACAAAGCCTTACGCTGGTGATGTTACAGAATAATATGAAGATTAAATGAGTATATAACAAATGATGAGATACTGAAAAGAATTGTGGAGAAAAGAGGTTTATAGCACGTGTTGACTAAAACAAGGAATACGGTAGGGCATGTCCCATGACATCAAGGGAAGGTTAATTAGCTAATGGGGGAAGGAGGAAGTTCTAATAGATGCAGGCTGCAACAGCTGTCTGGAGACAAAGAGGCACGTACAGGATAGACTCACTTGGAGAGCTGCATTAAAGCAGTCTTCCAGTTTCCCCCCCCCCCCCCCCCCCCAGCCACATTCCACCCTCATGCCACACGGCCTTCTCGAAGTAATGCCGGTTTTGTGAGTTTTTCCTTAATGTACGGAATCTATTGTAAATATAAAGAATAAAGACCCAGTTACTGGCAGAACCCTCCGTCACGACGATAACTGGACAAAAAGCTGATGCCTGCTTGAGGCGCCCTGCTAAACCAGCAGGACAGGACAAGTATTTTGAGTTGTGGAACGGGGCCAAAATAAGCGGCTGTCAGTTACAACCTTTTATTTGATCAAACATTACAAGAGCCAAGAATTTTTTTTAAAAAAAAGAAAAACACAGCTCTAGTTTTTGAACTTACTTAGCGGCTGAATGTGCCGTACAATCTCATGCCTTAAGGGCAAGACCACTTTAATTTAAAAACGGCTGAAAGTCAATAACTTAAATCTCAACCAAAATCGGAAATTTAAAAGGCAAAGCCTTATCTTAAAACAGTTCCTTAATGAGGCTGAAGGCCCACAGAATCTGACAGCTGAAGAACAAAACAACTTAAATTCAAAATCGGCTGAAGGACCAAACTTAAGACTCAATAACATTAATTTTAAAAATTTCAAGGGCTTTACATAAAATAGTTCTTAAGTTAAGCTGAAGGCCCAAACTATCTGACGCCTTAAGGGCAAAACAACCGTAACCTAGAAATCTGCCGGAAGCCATACAAGTAGAAACAAGAAGAACAAACAAGAAAAGGCTCAGAAGTTCCGAGGGTCGGCCTGGAGTTCAAACACTGACGCTCGCTTAGGTGAGACAGGCAGTCTGCCCAGCCACTGTCGATCCGACGAAAACCCAACCGACAGGCAGTCAGTGGTCCCACCGACAAGTTAACCTCCGCTTCACCCGACCACCACACAACAGGGAGTTCAATAGAACAACGTGGAAGGTATTGGCGCCCACAACCAATTATACGTTCAGCTGTCGAACTACACACCACGCTGGACAGCGACAACACGATGAGGAAAATACACTGCCTGAATTTACGTCAACGGCCAGGGCAGTTAAACGCAACGTTAAGACCCACAAGGTAGAAGATACCGCTGGTGCACTTCAGTTCAAATAACCAAGTACAGTTAAACTCCACCGGAGGATGGCTAAAATTTGCCAACTTGAAAACACACGTTCTTGCTCGCGACATAATGAACAGTCGTGACTTGCCGTTAGATTAAGGCGAAACTGAACTTTCATGTCCAGGATCGGTGAGCCACGAAACTCGTCGCAATGGGAACAGCACTACACACTCCGACACTACGTAGACGCCGCCAGCGGGCCCGGCCAAACCGCGTGCCTCGGAGATTTCGTCTCTACTCCACGCCAATCGACCAACTGCCTGCACACAGCCCAGCGGGAAACTACAAGCGCCAGGTCAAAGATAGTCCAAGGTCCTAATATTAATACATACCGCTGCTGCCACTCGCGGAAAGAGAGGATAACAGCATAATCGCGATAAGAGTGGGAGATTAAACACAGAATAGCAACCAAGGTTTAATCCAACGCATAGCACGAACCAGCCACGGCTCACTCACATAGGTGGGAGGGAGGGGGGGGGGGGGGGGGGGAGGTTTAGCGATGTCGTATATATCACTGCAGAAAAGAGCGCTTACAAGCTCCTCCCTCTTGCAGTAGTCAGTAGTTAACCGTGGTGTACGCAGTAAAGTTCGAGGTCCCTGGGATGCGCTCCACATCTCAGTTCGCGGGTCCTTTATTCTCTGGCCCTCTGTGGCGACAAAGACCCGCTCGCCTAGCAGGACAATTAGCGGCCGCCGGCGCGCACAAGGCAGATCGCGTCAGATGAGAGCGCGCCACAAGCCCCGGGCGTGCTTTGAGGAGAGCGGCGTCTGCGCTGCCAGCTGTCCGCGCCAGATTTATGGATGGCCAGCCTGTGCGGGGGATGACAGGCACGGCTGCCAACTGTCCCGCCACAGGCGTCGCGCCAGCGTCTGAACACGCTATCGTACACTGCGCTGACCGCGACACACGCGAGACAGATTAGCGCCCTGCCACGCCGGGTGAGATGAAGTGAGCACCTGCTAGGCTACTCGCTACAGCCGGGCCATTCTGCATTTCCTTACAAGAACACAGCGACGATAGTTTCCCGAACACCATACGAGAGCGATTGTCACACAAATGATACAGGATTTGAGCTGGAAATCATTAAAAGAAAGACGTTTTTCGTTGCGACGGAATTTTCTCACGAAATTCTAATCACCAACTTTCTCCTCCGAATGCGAAAATATTTTGTTGACAGCGACGTACATAGGGAGGGACGATAACCACGGTAAAATAAGGAAAATCAGAGCTCGTACGGAAAGAAATAGGTATTCACTCTTTCCGCGCGCTATACGAGACTGGAATAATAGAGAATTCTGAAGGTGGTTCGATGAACCCTCTGCCAGGCACTTAAAATGTGATTTTTAGAGTATCCATGTAGATGTAGATAGGAACACAAAAAAAAAAATTCAGAAGTGCATCTAGTGCTCTCTTATAAACTCTTTGCATATTTTGAGAAAATTAGCCGTTCTATTGCATTTCCTCGCACTGCAACCGGTCTTACTATAAAGTATAAACTATATTAAACATTTGCTTCCAACATAACATTTTGGGTTCCATAAATAAATAATTCTTCTGTTCCAGTCACATATTTCTGAATATCAGTTCTTTTTTTTTGGGGGGGGGGGGGGGGGGGGGGTTTGATGCGGTCAGCCAGGAATTCTTGTCAGAGCAGCACTTCCAAACTACACCCTCAGTTATTTGCTGGATGTATTCCAATCTCTATCTTCCTGAAAGTAAGTAAAGCTGTCTTGTAGAAAGAGCTGATATCAAAACCATTACGCTTTACGTTATACTGTACTATTGCGAGTATACTGTGAAAAGTGAGTTAATTTAAGATGTGGTGTACAGGTTGACTCAAAAAAAAAATTGTGATATTCTAGTAAATGTTGTATGTTGTTAAGTTTGGGTGTGTATGTCTGTCTGTGTGTGGTGTGTGTGTGTGTGTGTGTGAGAGAGAGAGAGAGAGAGAGAGAGAGAGAAAGAGAAGAGAGAGAGAGAGAGAGAGAGAGAGAGAGAGAGAGTTAGTGTGCCTGAGACAGAGATAGAAAGAGAAACACAGAAAGAGCCACACAGAGAGAAAACCGTAAGAAATAGCATGTAAATTTTAACAAACTTTCTACTTGTTACACGGTTCAGCATCTCGATCCTAGATAAAATAATACCATAAGGAAAAGCAAGAGCAACATACACGGTGCAGTAGTGCACTTGATATTGTATTGCGGAAACGGAGCGATTTATTTGACGTGCAGGAGGACATGATAAGTGGCTTTTGGTCCAAGGGTGGAAATATTCCTATTTCCGAAACTACTAGTTTTGTGAATTGCTGGCGTGCCACCTAGGTAAAAGTATACTGTCCGTGGCAAAATGTCGCTATTCAAAAATGGCGCCGAGGCAACCGTGGTCCACCACGGAGCACAGCTGACGGAGGTGTGGAGGAGTGTGTGGGCGAGCAGGCGTGGAGCTGCTGGGCAACTGACTGCCGAGGGGTTCCGGTGTATGCTCGACGAGCTTCAGCGGACGTCGCTGCGTGTGGCGCCTCGTTGATGCACCCATGTTGGCTGCTTTTCATCGGCGGCAAAGGTTGGAATTTGCACGGGAATACTGCAACTGTACGTCCACATAGCGGGGACAGGTGGCATTTTGAGATGAAAGACGTGTGTTGCCGTGAACGGCTTTAAAGGTGTGAAAGCAAACATCCTGCCACAATTGTCGGGTGGTCCAGGTCGGAGGAGGTCGCGTTATTGTCTCGGGATCGTTTTAGAGACGTTCCTTTGTTTATCGCGTCACTCTGGAAGGTACAAGGCATCAATAGAAGTACGGAGCTGTCTTTGGGGATGATGTCCACCCCCATGTGCAGTTGTTTTTCCTAGACACGATGGTATCTACAAACAGGGCAATGCAGGTGGCTGTACACGTGCGTGGTTTGAAGAGCACCAAGAGCTACTACTCTGACGCCCACATTTAAACCCGTCTCGATCGGACTGTACACGCCAAGGACCCTCAACCCAGAAACACAGCGCAGCCAGCCAAGCCATTCCAGTCGCACTGCCCCACATACCTGTCGGTACATACCTGACTCTCCTGCCACGGGTGTCGCAGCGGTCAGCGCTGCAAAAGCTGATCATTCAGACTTTCGGTGAGTGGTAACATCAATGTGACTGGAAGGTGTACTGCGTGAGTCCAAGAACGTCAGGAAGGGTCTGGGGAAATACCACATTCTGTCGCGTCCATTTCTGACAGGGCTCATGTAGATAAGGCCAGACCATTGGGGTTTATGTAGACAGTTGCTTGGCGTTCCTTCAAACGGAAATGGAGTATGGGAGAAAACCGCTAATATTTCAGTAAAGTACGCTGTTGGCTAATAAAATTGCGGCTCCTTGAGATGGCATGGGATATGCTCGTATATGTTCATACGTAAACTACAGTCCTAAGACAAAAAAAACGATGCACCAGAAAGGGATTATCCGAATGCTACATGTGACAAAGGATTACAATTTCAGAAAAAAATGATTATTTATTCGAGAGAAAGGTCTTCACAAATTCAGCAAGTCGATAACGAATTGGTCCAAAATGGTTCAAATGGCTCTTAACTTCTAAGGTCATCAGTCCCCTACAACTTAGAACTACTTAAACCTAACTAACCTAAGAACATGCCCCGAGGAAAGATTCGAACCTGCGACCGTAGCGGTCGGGCGGTTCCAGACTGAAGCACCTAGAACCGCTCGGCCACTCCGGCCGGCCGCTATGGTCCACCTCTGGCCATTATGCATCCAGCTATTCGGATTGGCATTGACTGAGAGAGATGTCGGACGTCCTCCTGACGCATATCGTACCAAATTCTACCCAACTGGGCGTTAGATCGTCGAAATCCCCAGCTGGTTGGACAGTGCTCCAAACGTTTTCAGTTGGGCAGAGTTCCGGAGATCTCGCTAGCGAGTCCCGAAGACAAGTAGCAGAAACTCACGCCAAGGCGGGCCTTATCTTCCTGCAATGAAATCCCAGGGTAGCTCACCGTGGACGGCAACATAAATGGGGTCAGAATAACATCAAGCTACTACTGTGATGTAAGGGTGCCACAGATAGGGTGCCAAAGGGGTCCTCCTGTGAAAATAATATGGCACCGTCCGGCCGGCAACAGCCATGCTGGTATCCCATCTCTGTCTGGGGCGTCTCCAGACACGTCTTCACTGGACATCGAGGCTCGGTTCGAAGCAGAACTCGTCAGTGAAGACAATTCTACTCCAGTCAATGAGATTACAGATCGAAGACCCGTCTGGAGACGCATAACAGCGGTGAAATACCAACCTGGATGTCGCCCGCCATAGAGCACAACAAGCAGCAGTCATGGTCTGGCGTGCCATTTCTTTTTTCTTTGCAGGATCCCTTTGGTTGTCATTTGTTGTACCCTTAGAGAATAACGGTATGCCGACGGTATTCTACGCACCTCTTTTTTTTCCCTTCATGGCAAGCCACCCTGGACTTAACAGTGCAACAAGGTAATGCCCACCTGCACACGGCGAGGGAGTATGTTGCGAGACCCTACCTTGACCAGCTAGGTCGACGAATATCTCCCCAATTGGGAACATTTGGAACATTATGTGCAGGATCCTCCAATCACCTCGGTTTTTGATGATTTACCGCGTCAGTCGGACAGATTCTGGCACGATATCCCTTAGGAGGACATCCAGCAACTCTACCAAAAACTGCCAAGCCGAATAGCTGCATATATATATCACATTTACCGATTTTCATACCATCTCGATAATTCCTTCGAAGGTCCGTCTTTTTGTGTTACAATGTAATATCAATAATAATACACTACTGGCCACAAGAAGAAGTGCAGATGATAAACGGGTATTCATTGGGCAAATATATTATACTAGAACTGACATGTGATTACATTTTCACGCAATTTGGGTGCATAGACCCTGAAAAATCGGTACCCAGAACAACCACCTCTGACCGCAATAACGGCCTTAACACGCCAGGGCATTCAGTCAGAGCTTGGATGGCGTGTACCTTCAACACGGTACCACAGTTCATCAAGAGTAGAGACTGGCGCATTGTGATGAACCAGTTGTTCGGCCACCATTGACCGGACGTTTTCAATTGGTGAGAGATCTGGAGAATGTGCTGACCAGGGCAGCAGTCGAACATTTTCTCTACCCAGAAAGACCGGTACAGGACCTGCAACATGCGGTCGTGCATTACCCTGCTGAAATGTAGGGTTTCGTACGGATCGAATGAAGGGTAGAGCCATGGGTCGTAACACATCTGAAATGTAAAGTCCACTGTTCAAAGTGCTGTCAATGCGAACAAGAGGTGATCGAGACGGTTAACCAATGGCACCCCATACCATCACGCCGGGTGATACGCCAGTATGGCGATGACGAATACACGCTTCCAACGTGTGTTCACCGCGATGTCGCCAAACACGGATGCGATCATCATGATGCTGTAAACAGAACCACGATTCATCCGAAAAAAACGACGTTTTGCCATTCCTGCACCCAGGTTAGTCGTTGAGTAAACCATCGCAGGCGCTCCTGTCTGTGATGCAGCGTCAAGGATAACCGCAGCCATGGTCTCCGAGCTGATAGTTCATGCTGCTGCAAACGTCGTCGAACTCTTAGTGGAGATGGCTGTTGTCTTGCAAACGCCCCATCTGTTGACTCAGGGATCGAGACGGCTGCACGATCCGTTATGCGGATAATATGCCTGTTGTGGTGTCACCGTCAGACACCACACTTGCTAGGTGGTAGCCTTTAAATCGGCCGCGGTCCGGTAGTATACGTCGGGCCCGCGTGTCGCCACTATGTGATTGCAGACCGAGCGCCGCCACACGGCGGGGCTAGAGAGACTTCCTAGCACTCGCCCCAGTTGTACAGCCGACTTTGCTAGCGATAGTTCACTGACTTCTACGCTCTCATTTGCCGAGACGATGGTTAGCATAGCCTTCAGCTACGTTATTTGCTACGACCTAGCAAGGCGCCAGTATCCGTACTATTGATATTGTGAATCATGTAATGTCAACAGCGACGTTCGTCATGAATGGATTAAAGTTAAGTATTCCACCAGCTACGTCCGTTGTTTCTAAATTCTAATTCCCTTGTCATGTTCCAGACCTCACGCCAGCCTGCGTGAGCTAAAACGCGTGCCTTTCGGCCTCCTCTAGTAACACGGTGTTGGCTCTCCTGCCAACCACAACAGTACTTCTCTTTATTATTTAACCAATTTCAAGCAGATGTGTTCTCCACTTGGTCTGCACACCAACTGGCTTAGTTCATATCGTCGCCACCAGAAGGCACTCTCCTGAGGTCAGGTGATGACGCAAGCACCGTTATTCAAGATGGCTGCACCCAGTATGTTCACCACGAGCTCCAGAGCCCAACTGACTTAGTTCATATTGTGCCCACCAGAGGGCGCAACTGTGATGACACCAGATCGTCTGCTCTCTCTCTCTCGCGTCGCGTCACCGGCCCCTGAGCGAGCGACCGCTGACGCCACAGCCTCAAGCCCGCACCTTTATACTCGCGCCGGACATAGTCTTCTGTAAATATGCTTACGGATTTAACTGAACACTAGTGACACCAACATCTAAGCTATCAATTACCTAAGTACTTAATTTCATTTCAATTTTAATCATATTCAATAAGTCAAATTACAGTTTCTATATTCAATGATGAAATGAGAAGTTCCACATTTTCCCGCTATCACCGCTATGACCTAGCACCCCTACCTCCACCTCTAGAATGCTGCACTCCTATTTGCTACTGCTTAGTCACGTGATTCGACTTCATACAGATAAGAAAAGCGGGTCACTATACTTTCAACTACCTAGTTTCAACTACTTTTCAAGGTCATCCGACTACCCACTTTCCACAACCGAAATGCAAGCCCATGGATCAGTTCATATAGGAAATGTGTTAGAAATTTTGGTATATTAGCGAATAAGACAAGCAAATATTCTATACCAAATCTTTATTAACTTTTGCATATACATTTACTCTTTCCTTTCCGGGGGCAGTCGCCTTCCCTCCCACAGACATCTTGCGCATAAAATAGCCCAATTGGGCTAGGGTAATAATATGCCTGTTGTGGTGTCACCGCCAGACACCACACTTGCTAGGTGGTAGCCTTTAAATCGGCCGCGGTCCGGTAGTATACGTCGGACCCGCGTGTCGCCACTATGTGATTGCAGACCGAGCGCCGCCACACGGCAGGTCTAGAGAGACTTCATAGCACTCGCCCCAGTTGTACAGCCGACTTTGCTAGCGATAGTTCACTGCCTTCTACGCTCTCATTTGCCGAGACGATAGTTAGCACAGCCTTCAGCTACGTTATTTGCTACGACCTAGCAAGGCGATATATTGTAAACCATGTATCGTCAAGAGCGACATTTATCATTAATGGATTAAAGTTAAGTATTCCACCAGCTACGTCCGTTTTTCTAAATTCTAATTCCCTTGTCATGTTCCAGACCTCACGCCAGCCTGCGTGAACTAAAATGCGTGCATTTCGGCCACCTTTAGTAGCCCTGTGTTGGCTCTCCTGCCAACCACAACACCTGTCATCTCGATTGCTAGTGATACGAGGCCGTTGCGATCCAGCACGGCGTTCCGTATTACCGTCCTGAACCCACCGATTCCATATTCTGGTAACACTCATTGGATCTCGACCACCTCGAGCAGCAATGTCGCGATACGATAAACCGCAATCGCAATAGGCTACAATCCGACCTTTATCAAAGTCGGAAACGTGATGGTACGCATTTCTCCTCCTTACACGAGCCATTTCACCAGGCAACGCCGGTCAACTACTGTTTGTGTATGAGAAATCGGTTGGAAACTTTCCTCATGTCAGCACGCTGTAAGTGTCGCCACCGGCACCAACCTTGTGTGAATGTCCGAAAAGCTAGTCATTTGCATATCACAGCATGTTCTTCCTGTCGCTTAAATTTCGCGTCTGTAGCATGTCACCTTCGTAGTGTGGCAATGTTAATGGCCAGTAGTGTAATAATAATAGTAATAATAATAATTAAAGTCGCAGCAGTCAGTGGCTGCAAGACAATGAAAGTAATAACTGAAATCTTGACTTTTACTATAATTTGAATACTGAGAGCGTTTTATTACAAGGGTATTGTCCCAAGTACTCCACTTTCGTCACAAATACTTAAAATAACTTTTACAACAAAGTTATTGCATGAACAGTGCTGCGAGTGTCATGGACCTACCTAACATATGTTCGTTCACTATCGCAGGGGTTCTAATCATCACTGCAGAATTTTGAAATTTACTGTATCCAATAGCAGATAAATAGCCTTGATAGTACGAAATGGACAGGTCATAATCAAAGATGCGGACTGTAGCCTGTAGCAGGTGTACCACACTTAAATCTGATTGAATCTCCTATATGCCTTACTAGTAAGTTGTGACTGACTTACAAAGAAAGACTACAATTGAAAGACGGAATCAAGTTGGCAGAGGTGCCAGAAACTGTCATAATCGCGTCCCGTAACAGAGTGTCCACGTCAACTGGCGTAAGCAAAGCTCCGGAATTCGCCAGTGCGTGCCACACGTGCTGGAAGCTTCTGACCGACTCGTTCGCCTGACTTTCGGTAGCAGCACGGTGGTGGGGTGACTTTAGTGCGCGGTCGGCACTCGATGTCGCAGTTTTGTGTCGTCGCGTCGGTCTGGTGGGATCACGGCGCCCGCCCGCCTCACGTTGTCATTATTTGCGACACGTGCCACGTTTTGCTGGACCCGCTCCTGGCACGTGGGCACGTGCCGGTGAGTTAAGCCGACCCCAAGGCACAAGCTCGGCGAGCCAAGGCGGACAAACGTAACAGCAAGAACACAAACGTAACTGCAAATTCAAAACATGGGTGGCGCCAGGTACGTACATGGACTAGCAACGAGCACTGTAGAGTTGAAACCCGGTGTCTGACATAGTTAAAGTAGTCTCTCACTGGCTTGCGAAGCACAAAGGCATGCCGCTCATGACGAAATAGGACTTACGTTCTTTTTATCTTCTCATCTCAACATTGTGCTTTCTTGTATTGTCCACGGGGAGATTTCTTTGTTTTCGTTTTTTGTATTCCCGACCTGCGGCAAGCGATGTTGTCAACGAACAGTTATTTATAAAGAAATGTCAGTGCCGAAAACCGGTATCCGTGCGCATGGGCGAAAACAAAAGTTAACTCTTGGAGATACTGAGGCGCGTGCGAACAGCTACATCGGAAAAAAAAACACGGAGTTTCGAGACGATTGGAGAACCTGACAGAATACATGTCGTTCACAACTGAACTTGCACAATCCAGGTTCCTGACATTAATTCTTCTAAACTATCGAGGGCCTAGAAGCAAACGAAATTTACAAAAAGGAATTATGAATCATTCAAAGCAGAACAAAAAAGCGAAGTTGTGGTTAAGAATCCCGATAATATCACAATCCAATATACTTCCAAAACATTCTACGTGCAGCGAAATATTTTCGTGCACATACGTTACATTTTTATGAAATTTACTGATGATTTTATCCTACAGGAATATTTATGCTGGCCTAGATTTATGTACGTACTTATTTCATTTGACAAAAGAGTTAAAAACTAGTCACCACGCTGAACTTGTGGCAGTCACTTGATAGATAAATTTCATGGATAACATTTTAGCAGTACTACCCATTCCAGCGGAACAGTAGTCACGTAAACCATCCCTCGGAAACAATATCTTTTTTCGGAATAAAATGTAGCCTACTGTTAATTCGGTTTATATGTTATCTCCATTCCAAAGTTCATACAAATCCGTCCAGCCACTTCAGCGCGAAGGAGTAACAAACATACTAACCCGACGAAGAAAGTAAATAAGGAATTTATAGTTCGATGCAGCAGAAATTTTATATTTGTACTTGCACCTACGTCATCTGCCCTCACGTGTGTGCCTGGTACCAGAAGCTGCGCTCCCATATCATAATCAAGTCCAGCCTCACGAAAAGCCCACTGGGTTCTACACGCAAAGGCACGACGGCTCTCTGCCATTCGGCCTTTATGTGACACCCACCGTCGTTGTCAGTCTTCAAGCGTCTCAGTAGCTGTAAGGTACGCCTCATGCTCAGCAGGTAAAATGGAGCGGGTAACATGGAAGTATGTATTAAATACTTTAAGACTATATAGCCACTGTATTCATCACGTTGGATCGCTCCATGTAGGACACACTAAACAATACAAGCATTTTTACAAATACGATACAGGTCAAAAGCGAAAGAGTAAACAGCTTTTTCTATGAGTAATTATTGTCCAGGATTTTGCATTATATTCTTCAAATGAATAAATGTCTTGTACTACACACTTTTGAAAGTAGCTTCTGCGTTAATTGAGAGTATACGCTAATTCTATTCCAAAATTCTTCTAAATCAGTCCAGCCATTTCAGCGTGAAAGGGTAACACATGATCACAAATAAACTTTCGCATTTTCTGGGGTATCTAATTTACATGAAGAAGTATTTAATTGTTTTTCAGGAAGTAGTTAATCTTCTACCAAGACGACGTTTTGGTTGCCAGAAGAGTTTTTAAGGAATCTGTAAGAAGCTGCGGGAAAAACTCCACGAGGAAAACAGCACCACAAACAACATGCTCGAGGCGATTGAGGCACTTTTTTATGGCGAGACCAAGGTGGGGCTGAAGGGCAAGAAGGAAGCCCATGAAGATAGTACCCGAAGTCACTGAAGCACGCTTGTGCGACCAGACGTAATGGCTTGCTGGCCTTTTGAGAGAATAAATTAACACCTCTTGCCGGTCGCTGTGGCCGAGCGTTTCTAGCCACTTCAGTCTGGAACCGCGCTGCTGCTACGGTCGCAGGTTCGAATCCTGCCTAGGGTATGGATGTGTGTGATGTTTTTAGGTTAGTTAGGTTTAAGTCGTTCCAAGTCTAGGGGACTGTTGACCTCAGATGTTGAGTTCCATAGTGCTTAGAGCCATTTGAACCATTTAACACCTCTTGCCAGGCAAATGGAGGAGAAGTGATGGCGCAAAGTTCATTATCGCCAGACTTTATGTCCTGGATTAAATTCCACGCCAATCCGCAGGGAGGCACTAAGTGAGAGCATGTAACACTGCCTGTGAGGCGGGGACGTTAAGACCTGCGGCGCCGTCGGCGCTTTTGAGGGGCACGGGCTTCCGGCCCCTCCCTCCACCCATCACGTCACCACAACAAACGTAGCACCACTCTATACACACGTTCGTCACAGCCGTCTACGCCCTACAGACGCACTTAACACACAACCCCAGCACAAGGCGAGGATTCGATGTGTGCGCAGGAAGGAAATCCTCTGCAACTACGCGACTGAACACCTACCCCTCGAAGTCTGCAAGCCAACAATAGTGTACATGACTTCCTTTCCTCTTCAAACACCATACTCAAAGACAGGTCAGAAAGATTTAATCTTGTCTTAGTGGCGGGAAGTAAATACTGTATAACGTGGTACTTCAGATGATTTTATCGAGCGCAAATTACCTGTCATCTCCAACCACTCTGTGCTACATTGTACTTCGGAAATGACACGACGGCACGCAGAGGAACTGTACGAGCCGGTGGCTCACTTGTACGGAGCCCGAATGTTTGCGCGCCGGTACCTGATGCTTCATGTCTCTGGACGTTAACATGTCTCAACACTGAGAAGGGCGTCCCCGTTGTTGTGTGCTGCTTGTTTCCCGACGATACACTCTGGATGATTCGCAGAGCATACGGCGGATAGGGGCAGAGGTGGAATTTCAGTCTCTGAACGCATCTGGTATACTTCAGTGGGCTCAGGATGCATTAAAACTGCTAAACTCTCTGGGGAGGTGTCCCGAGGAAAGGATAAGAAGATACCCCGGAACACGCAAGAATACCCTATTCGTTGATAACCAATCCATAGTATTTAAAAAGTCTGTAGGCAATGTATAGAGTGTTTCAACATTGTTAATCCGGTTTCAGAAGATGTATGTCCTGCATCAATGAAGGCAGAAACTTGGCGGCGAAACTGGAAGTTTACCTCGGCTCAGGTCGCTGCCCGCGGCGCTCTCCGTGCTGCTGTGAGTTCGCTAGTTTACAGGAACCACGTAACTGCATACGTTTCAGGGCTGCTTTTTCCACAGTTGGGAGAATGCTGCATCAACAGATGCAGTTGACGTTGAACATAAAAATGGGACAGGGAAAGAACGCTCTGCCGCAAAAATGTGTTGCCGTCGCGAGGTGCCTTAAAGCGAACAGAGTCGTCACAGTTCTAAATGGAGTAGCCAACAGCTACGACAAAAATAGGTGGGAATGCACAATAGCACCAATTAACGAAAATTTATCAACAGATATTAACCTGTTTGTGAAGAGTCTGCGCGGCAGTATAGATCAGTGTTCACTGGCACTGATGTCTCTAAACACTGGTACAGTCGCAGTTCCAGTGAACGCTCAGCAACATTACATTTTTTACTGTTTCGCTCTCCCTGTGAGCGAGTGTGGTTGAGTTCTGAGACACTCGCTGAGGAAAGATCCTGTGGAGACAACGTCCTTGAGGTACTCACAACACTGGCTAACTACTTGAGTGACTAGTGGAGCCGTGTCTGCTTATATCCACGTTTGGCGGGTGGATGTCCACTTAGGAACCATTTGTGTGACGTAAGGCAGAGGCAAAGATAACCTTCATCGTATGCCCTGAATTTTGGAGCTTAGCCTTCAGTAAGCTGCGCGTGACTCGTAGGCAGCTGGTCGCTCTTCTATGTGGGCTCTCGTGTCTTCTAGAGGATATACCACAGAACGACAAAATAAATTAGTTTTTCAACTTCACTGGTTACTACAACATGGGCACCCACATGCAAGAGTATTTCTTAACAACGAGTTGCCGCAACTATGGATCATCCGTAAGGCGTTTATGCGTCTCGCACTGCATTATTGGCCTCCACGGTCGCCTGTCTTCGCGTTATGCGGTTGCGGCAGACAGAGGGGAGGGAAGGTGAGGTCGTAAGAAACTCTGCGTAACTGCATCCTCTCGCAATAGCTTTTCCGTGAACTGCGATGCCACGGAACAGCGGTGAATGCAGGAACTCTAAACATGGTCGCAAAAATATGCGAGGAGATTAGGCATGGTCTGAATGTTTCTCACGAGTCTGGTGGAGAGCATGTTTAACGCTCCTCATTGGTAAATGAAAACATCGACGCACACACACACGCGCAGACTGCCCCTACTGCAACACACACACTGACCCTCCTCCGCTCCCCATCATGCCACTCCCCTGGTGGCCTGCGACGCTTGAGCTAACCCTGCAGCGAGGCGAAGTGAATTGTAGAACAAGTAAACTTACGTCCAATGGAAAGCCCAACTGTGACACACAGTCAGTTAGAACCTTATACTGCGTTTATCTTGAAACGATTCCTCCGTCCCTCTCTCGAAGCACTCGTTGACAGTAGTCCCGGCGACGTGTGAGGCGCGACACAAATCACGCGACATTCTGCTCGGCGGCCTTGGAAGCGTTTTGTTAAGCGCCAGCACGCCAGTCGGGAACGACAGAAGAGGTCAGCGAATCGCACGCCGACCGATCCCTAGTACTGCAACAACGTTCGTACCACCCCAAGGTACCATCATCCAAGATGGCGGCAGTAACGTCAATCAAGATGGCGGATTTTGGCGGTAAGTTTCAATTTTGGCGGGAAAGTGCCATACCCCGTCCCCCAAAAAAATGGCGGGAAGTTCAAATTCCAACATGATAAAGCAGCACACCACGCTTATCTCTATTAAGCAAAGTACTTGTGGTGTCACCGTCAGACACCACACTTGCTAGGTGGTAGTCTTTAAATCGGCCACAGTCCGTTAGTATATGTCTGACCCGCGTGTCGCCACTATCAGTGATTTCAGACCGAGCGCCACCACACGGCAGGTCTAGAGAGACTTCCTAGCACTCGCCCCAGTTGTATAGCCGACTTTGCTAGCGATGGTTCACTGACTTCTACGCTCTCATTTGCCGAGACGATGGTTAGCATAGCCTTCAGCTACGTTATTTGCTACGACCTAGCAAGGCGCCAGTATCCGTACTATTGATATTGTGAATCATGTAATGTCAACAGCGACGTTCGTCATGAATGGATTAAAGTTAAGTATTCCACCAGCTACGTCCGTTGTTTCTAAATTCTAATTCCCTTGTCATGTTCCAGACCTCACGCCAGCCTGCGTGAGCTAAAACGCGTGCCTTTCGGCCTCCTCTAGTAACACGGTGTTGGCTCTCCTGCCAACCACAACAGTACTTCTCTTTATTATTTAACCAATTTCAAGCAGATGTGTTCTCCACTTGGTCTGCACACCAACTGGCTTAGTTCATATCGTCGCCACCAGAAGGCACTCTCCTGAGGTCAGGTGATGACGCAAGCACCGTTATTCAAGATGGCTGCACCCAGTATGTTCACCACGAGCTCCAGAGCCCAACTGACTTAGTTCATATTGTGCCCACCAGAGGGCGCAACTGTGATGACACCAGATCGTCTGCTCTCTCTCTCTCTCTCACGTCGCGTCACCGGCCCCTGAGCGAGCGACCGCTGACGCCACAGCCTCAAGCCCGCACCTTTATACTCGCACCGGACATAGTCTTCTGTAAATATGCTTACGGATTTAACTGAACACTAGTGACACCAACATCTAAGCTATCAATTACCTAAGTACTTAATTTCATTTCAATTTTAATCATATTCAATAAGTCAAATTACAGTTTCTATATTCAATGATGAAATGAGAAGTTCCACATTTTCCCGCTATCACCGCTATGACCTAGCACCCCTACCTCCACCTCTAGAATGCTGCACTCCTATTTGCTACTGCTTAGTCACGTGATTCGACTTCATACAGATAAGAAAAGCGGGTCACTATACTTTCAACTACCTAGTTTCAACTACTTTTCAAGGTCATCCGACTACCCACTTTCCACAACCGAAATGCAAGCCCATGGATCAGTTCATATAGGAAATGTGTTAGAAATTTTGGTATATTAGCGAATAAGACAAGCAAATATTCTATACCAAATCTTTATTAACTTTTGCATATACATTTACTCTTTCCTTTCCGGGGGCAGTCGCCTTCCCTCCCACAGACATCTTGCGCATGAAATAGCCCAATTGGGCTAGGGTATAAGCAGAGCGTATGACCGAAAATCACGTGACCAGAAGTTCAATCATCTCGGATTTGTAGAGTGTAAAAGAATGCATGTTGGACGCATCTAATCAGTCTTGTGTGATAGTTGAAAGTGTCAACATGGATTCCTCCAAACTGCTTAACATGCCTCAACTATTAGGGAGGAGGACGAGACCAACAGTCGAACGCTTTGGTTTATGGTTACTACTGGAGAACCTGGACAATCTTGTTACTGACATTGGTAATACAAATTACACCGAAAATTGTACCTCCCTTAGCAAGAAGAATTTGAATGTGCTTACTCCTATTACAGAGCACTTTTGCGATAACATTATGGTAGTTAAAATCTATGATGAAGAGAACTGTCAGGAGCAGTTAGAGAAGGGACGATCTGTAATGTTAAAGAAGGAGATGTGTGGCTCATTTAACTATTGTCTATGTAGTAAATTCTCCAAGTTCGTCACCGCAAGACATGGTGTCACGACGAAGCTACCCTTTCTCCTACATGGAAGCAACAGTGTGACAGCAAGGGGAATATTGGACAATATCGACAAGGAAGCTCTGGAGACGTTTTCGAAGAAATATAATAATCCTGTGGCTATACCATGTGAAGTGGAATTAGAGGACGTTAAATTGGATGTTATAATGGATGACTTGCCCGGAATATTGCAGCAGCTAGTTGTAGACGATTATTACCTTTATTATTAAGACATAGCGCAAGACTTTGCCGGAATTTTTAATAAAATGGAGATGTGCTGCAACCTAATGTCAACCCACGACATCTGCATGGAAGGAGAGCATCACGGACGCAGCAATATGATTGTGAACAACGATTAAACAGCTGAAATAGACTGTTTAATGTGGCTGAGCTCCAATTGTAGGGTAAAGGTATATAAAAAATTTATATGTCAAAAGAAAGACAGGTCCAGGAGTAAACAAAGTTATAGGTAACCATGTTATAGATTTTATAAAGTATCCAGACACGCGATTACGGGAAACTTTTACGTCTTCTTTGGCTAAGGAGCATGCCATTACCAGGCTGGAGGCCACAATATACAACTACAGAATGGACCGTGTGTTCGACCCAGTGCAAAGCTGTTTAAGTGTCAACAAGCAATATATACAATGTGCTCCACTTTACTCTGTGCCAATTGCGTGGTATGTGGTGTTGGCTAACTAATAATTTACAGAACAGTTGCTGTGTGGTGTTTAACAACGTTCTGCAATTTGTCTACTGGGGTAATAAGAACACCCTAAAATTGACTGGTGTGCAAGTAAGTCTGCCTGACTTTCTGCACCAAGAAAAGCTTATAAGTTATGCTCTGTCTGCCTACAGTTTTAACTATCTGCCTGTAAACTACGTCGAGGTTCTTAACTCTGACTCCAACAAAGACAATATAAGTATTACGCATAAGTGTTATGTTAAAGCAATCTAGAACACTGTTCTCCACAATACTGTACGATACAGATATCGCCGCATTGGGATTTGTTCATACAAATAATGTTATGTCTCAAGTCTCTAGAAAAAGGACCAATGCATCAAACAGACTTAAACCGTTACCCATTAAAGAAATTACTCCTTTAAGTGCAATTAATGTATTAAGTGTGCGGAAACAAAACTGGATATAGAGGACCTCGAAGAAAAGGAAACTAGGCTACATGGAGAAGACGAGTGTTATATAGGAGGAATATAAGCTGCAACTGGAAAATGAAGAAGCTATTTCCGATGTGCAGGCCAGGCTTACGTACGGATTTAAACATTCTGTATGGAAAAATCTGACTACGAAGGGGGAATACAATGTAATAGCGTTTACTGTAAAGAGTAGTGGTAAGTGGTCATATGTTGGTGTACTGGCCGAAATCAGTGGGATCGAGAACGTTTACTATATTAAGGGACACACGAGAAATGTGTTTATCAAAATCCATCAGTGGGCTCGATGTCATACACTTAGCAACAAAACAGCCGTTTACAGAGCTTAAAACTAATGGAATAACAACCTTTAATGGCAATTCGTTTGAAAAAGTTGTTAACTTAAAGTTCTATATCGAAATACCGCAAGAATATGCAGCAGAAGAACTTGCAGCTTATCCCCAGGAGGATGTGGAGTGTCATAACAACAGTGTCATGCAGGAAATAAGAGGAAAAATTAAAGTCCCCGAATGCTCTCGTCTAGAAGAACTGCCTGAAGGAACAGAGCTAATTATTAAAGCCTTAAAAGAGGTAGTTTACAGGAAAAAATTAGATATATACTAGAGTTCGAAAACATACCTTCTCTGTATTCGTCACATTACTAGCTGGAGAAAGAAATCGATGCTCCAGATGTGGATTTATGTTATAAGTTAAAAATTAAATTGGACATTATTAAAGCTACACCTACCAAAAATAATGAAATAATTGTTTGATGTACGTAAATGCATATGCAAAAGTTAATAAAGATTTGGTACGAGAATATTTGCTTGTCTTATTCGCTAATGTACCAAAATTCCTAACACATTTCCTATATACATTGATCCATGGGCATGTATTTCGGTTGTGGAAAGTGGGTAGTCGGATGACCTTGAAAAGTAGTTGAAAGTATAGTGACCCCCTTTTCTTACCAATATGAACACACTAGGCGACGCTATCTTTGATTACGGTACTTGCGTCATTACCTGACGTCACTACAGCGTCCTCTAGTGGCATCGATATGAACTACGCCAGTTGGACTCTGGACTCAGTGGCGAATACACTGGGTCGTGCTGCTGCCTCTAATTGTTTTAATAAAGACTGGTGTATGATTTCGACAGCTGACGATTAACAAGCATTTTTGCAGGCACTTTTAGATGGATTATTATTTTGACAATGTATGAGTTGAAACTTCCTGGCAGATTAAAACTGTGTGCCCGACCGAGACTCGAACTCGGGACCTTTGCCTTTCGCGGGCAAGTGCTCTTGGTAGAGCACTTGCCCGCGAAAGGCAAAGGTCCCGAGTTCGAGTCTCGGTCGGGCACACAGTTTTAATCTGCCAGGAAGTTTCATATCAGCGCACACTCCGCTGCACAGTGAAAATCTCATTCTGGAAACATCCCCCAGGCTGTGGCTAAGCCATGTCTCCACAGTATCCTTTCTTTCAGGAGTGCTAGTTCTGCATGTTTCGCAGAAGAGCTTCTGTAAAGTTTGGAAGGTAGGAGATGGATACTGGCAGAAGTAAAGCTGTGAGTACCGGGCGTGAGTCGTGCTTCGGTAGCTCATTTGGTAGAGCACTTGCCCGCGAAAGGGAAAGGTCCCGAGTTCGAGTCTCGGTCGGGCACACAGTTTTAATCTGCCAGGAAGTTTCATATCAGCGCACGCTCCGCTGCAGAGTGAAAATCTCATTCTGGAATGTATGAGTTGTTTGGTTCTCTGGACGTAAATGCGCTGCATTATTTACGAGCGGTTTGCATGTCTGTATGCTGTGCAATGCATTATTTTTCTCTGTTTACAATGAGCAAGCGTGAGTGTATATCCTTATACAAGAGTTATGTAGGAGTAGTTTGCAGGTCCGTATGCTGTGGAGCATATCACAGCGTGTGTTCTGTGATAAACACACTCCACCCATAAATAAAATGCTCGAAAATAAATACACTCCTTCCTCTCTCCATCAGCTTAGTGCAGGCTGAGTCCTTTTACCACCAACACCTAGCAAGATGTGGCGGTTGGGTGACTTAGGTTAGTGCAGGTGAGCTTCGTCTGCAACAATTTTCTTAGGTTGTTAGCGAATGGCGATTGGGTGACTTACGTTAGTGGAGGTGAGCTTCATTTGCAACAATTTTTTTTAGGTTGGTAACGAAAGCCCAAGTGACATTTCAGCCAAGTTCAAAGTTGGCGCCAGTTCCTAGGAGTAGGTGGCGGTCGGGTGGCTGAGGTTAGTACAAGTGTACTTTCTTTCCCACAATTTTGTTAGGTTGGTAGCGAAACCCAAAGTGAGCTTTGTTTACTACCAAAATTCAAACCTGGCGCCAGTTCTTAGGAGGAAGTGGCGGTAGGGTTGACTTAGGTTAGTGGAGGTAGGCCACGTGAGCTATCTTCACGCCAAATTCTTTGCTTAGTAGCGGTAAAGGTGGTGTGGTGCACTATCCTGCTGGAATTTGAACTTCACGCTATTATTCTGGATGAGGGGACGTGGCACTTTCCCGCCAAATTCAAATTTCCCGCCAAAATCCGCCATCTTCATTGACGTCAAAGCCTCCATATTGGATGATGTCATCGCCACCATCTTGGATAACGGTACTTTGGCGTGGTGCGAACGTTGTTCCCATACTATCCCTCTCCAGGATGACAATGTGACAGTGGTGGCCCCTATGTGAAGAGGACACAAGCGCCGCGACCGACTGGCGATGGCCCAGTTGAATAGCAGCTTCAAGACTAGCGACTTGGATAACAGCGTCAACGCTAGATCACTCTGCTTGCACTCTCTGTGTAGCATAGACTTGTGTAGCATACTGAAGAAGATTGTTTCGTGTGTGGCCCTTTGGTTGCGACATATCTGTGTACTTGCAAAACTTAAGTATTGTAATTTTCATTTTGTAATAAGACTCATTAATACGATTTGTTTGAATGTTTGTCGAGCGAACCGAGTAGGCAGGCTTCCTAGACACCACATGTTTACTACTGGACGCGGATGAAATAATGATAGCTGCCTCGGTTGACCCGCGAGACAGGATTAGACCTCTCACAACACCGAAGCGAATAATTAGAAGCCGTGTAGGTATCTGACTACTTTCAGCACATTTCCGAGACTGTACCACTGGACTGCAATAGGTTCACAGGTCATATACGGTATCCACCGGTAATCAGGACAAAAACTAAACAGAAATACTTTTAAACTTCAATAGGGAGAGTAACAGCTAAAGCGTCACTCTCAAATTCGAACGACAGCAAATGAAGCAAGGCAGTCACTTTCACGCCACACCATCTGCAGCTAGGTAATGCGTCACCGCTCTTTACCGACGGAGTCCACGCCCACCAGTTTCTCACTAAACGCTCGTCGACAAGAACAGAGTGTTCCAAGCACAGTCTCACACCCCTCCAGGGAACGCATTTAGGAGCCCACCTGTCTTCCGTACTGCGCTAAGTAATGCGTCGATCGTGACGGCTCACCTACTCGCGGCTTCTGACATACTCTCTGCTAGAAACGCTAGCTCCGCCTCAAAGGACTCCCCACTTCCCATCCCTAGAGTTCCCACGCAGCAGACCGCTCCGCGGAACTACTTAACGTGTCGCCAGTGAGAGCCAGGAGCAGGATGAAGGCATTCTCCTCAGCCATTTCCTGCTCGTGCTCTAAGGTGCTGCCTCTCGGAACACTATAAGAACCGTTTCTGCAATGGGAGACACCGGCTGAGACGGGAAAATACTTGCCCTTAAAATTTCTCTAGTGGCTCGAGACACCACGCATTTAGGATTAAGGAAAACGCCCTTCTCCCTGCAGCCGAAAACTGCCCGAGGCGTCCAGAAAAGCAAGCAGGGATACCACACATGGGGTGACAGGAAACACCATGTTACGATCCACATCCTACACTAAACTAGCGGGCAAAGAACGGGAGTCATAAAAGTAAGTAATAATACACAGTCCTATAGTTGTATACATGCCTCATAACAAAATAGATGTAATTAAACAGTTATCACTTTTATTATTTATAGACGGTTGATGACGT
The DNA here is from genome assembly GCF_023897955.1 of Schistocerca gregaria. NCBI lineage: Eukaryota > Metazoa > Arthropoda > Insecta > Orthoptera > Acrididae > Schistocerca > Schistocerca gregaria. The sequence continues at coordinate 2,366,191 of NC_064920.1, read as the reverse complement.
CTAACGCAAATCCAACCGACAGTCAAATGGAAACGAGACAGATGGAAAAAGTAAGTAAACAGTTTATTAGTTCAAAAATAACTGTTACTACGTTTATTCTATTGTGAGTCATAGCGATCAACGGCTTAATGGAAAAATGTTTGCGATTGCCAAGGGACCATGATTGTGCTCAGGCGTCCACCTATTCATTCGAAGCAAAGTGACGGAAAAGAAAGACTTACTATAGCTCGAACCTTAAAAGAAGAAGACAGCAACCAGCCACTGTTAATAATGCTATTTATTTAAGTAAATACTGCCGAAATCGGTTTCGATCTGACAAGTTCATCATCAGACGTCTGTTCACAAGATTCACAAGATGCACTTTACATAATAGTCAGTTTTCGATTTTTATTCTCCAACTGCAGCGAAATATTCTTGGTGTGTTGGTGCCATCGAAAATTCCGCGAAATTTTGTTGCAAAGTTGCAGGATTGTATTTTTGAAATATTCCAAAGTATATGCAGTACTTATATGATTTGCTACTCACCATATTGTACACACACACACACACACACACACACACACACACACACACACACACACACAACTCAGACCACAATATAGTAGTGATGAAGACATTAGTCAGGCCGAATCCATACGAAAATGTGTGGGGTACGGAAATACTAAGGAACGACGAGGCTATAGATACAGTAATAAAGAGTAGCTCAGTAGGCAGTACAGTTGAAGAGGAATGGACGTCTCTAAAAAGGGCCATCACAGAAGTTGGTAAGGAAAACATAGGTACAAAGAAGGTAACTGCGAAGAAACCATGGTTAAAGGAAGAAATACTTCAATTGAAGGAGGAAACACAAAAATGTTCCGGGAAACTCAGGAATACGAAAATACAAGTAGCTCAATGAAATAAATAAAAAATGCCAGGAGGCTAAGACGAAATGGCTGCAGGAAAAATGTGAAGACATGGAAAAAGAAATGATTGTCGGAAGGACAGGCTCAGCGTACAGGAAAGTCAGAACAACCTTCGGTGACATTAAAAGTATGGGTAATAACATTAAGAGTGCAACGGGAATCCCACTGTTAACTGCAGTGGAGAGAGCGGATAGGTGGAAAGAATACATTGAAAGCCTCTATAAGGGTGAAGATTTGTCTGATGTGATAGAAGAAGAAACAGGAGTCGATTTAGAAGACACAGGGGATCCGGTATTAGAATCGGAATTTAAAAGAGCTTTGGAGGACTTAAGGTCAAATAAGGCATAAGGGATAGAATTTCTAAAATCATTGGGGGAAATGGCAACAAAACGACTATTCAGGTTGGTGAGTAGAATATATGAGTCTGGCGACATACAATCTGACTTTCGGAAAAACATCGTTCCGAAGACTGCAAGAGCTGACAAATGCGAGAATTATCGCACAATCAGCTAAACACCTCATGCATCCAAGTTGCTGACAAGAATAATATACAGAAATTGGAAAAGAAAATTTTGGTTTTAGGAAAGGTAAAGGCCCCAGAGAGGCAATTCTGGCGTTTCGGTTGGAAATGGAAGCAAACTAAAAAAAAATCAAGACAAGTTCATGGGATTTGAAAAAAGCGTTCGACAATGTAGAGTGCTGTAAGATGTTCGACATTCTGAGAAAAATACGGGTAAGCTATAGGAAGAGACGAGTCATATAAATATGAACAAGAGGAAACAGGGAATAATAAGAGTGAACGACCAAGAACGAACTGCTCAGATTAAAACATATGTAGGGCAAGGATGTAGTCTTTCGTCCGTACTGTTGAATCTGTACATAGAAGAAACAATGATGAAAATGAAAGAAAAGTTCAGGAGTGATTTTAAAATTCTAGGTGAAACGATATCAATGATATGATTCGCTGATGACATTGCTATCCTGAGTGAAAGTGAATGGAATGAACCGTCTAATGAATGACAGAACACGGATTGAGAATAAATCGAAGAAAGACAAGGTAATGAGAAGTAGTAGAAATGAGAACAGCGAGAAACTTAACCATCAGAATTGATGATCACGAAGTCGATGAAGTTTCGGAATTCTGCTACCTAGGCAGTAAAATAACCAATGACGGACGGAGCAAGGAGGACATCTAAAGCAGACTAGCTATGGCAAAAAGGACATTCCTGGCCAAGAAAAGACTACTTAATATCAAATAACGGCCTTAATTTGAGGAAGGAATTTCTGACAATGTATGTGTGGAGTACAGCATTCTATGGTAGTGAAACATGGAGTGTGGGAAAACCGGAGCGGAAGAGAATCGAAGCATTTGAGATGTGGTGCTACAGACGAACGTTGAAAATTAGGTGGACTGATAAGGTAAGGAATTAGGAGGTTCTACGCAGAATCGGAGAGGAAAGGAATATGTGGAAAACACTGAGAAGGAGAAGGGACAGGATGATAGGACATCTGCTAAGACATGAGGGAATGACTTCCATGGTACTAGAAGGAGCTGTAGAGGGCAAAAACTGTAGAGGAAGACAGAGATTGGAATACGTCAAGCAAATAATTGAGGACGTAGGTTGCAAGTGCTACTCTGAGATGAAGAGGTTAGCACAGGAGAGGAATTCGTGGCGGGCTATACCAAACCAGTCAGTAGACTGATGACCAAAAAATAAAATACAATAAACAGATTACTCACCGTCACTTATAGGTGAAACGTATGTGATCGATAACAGTAATTAACATTCAGTTCCAAAAATGGTTCAAATGGCTTTGAGCACTATGAGACTTAACATCTGAGGTCATCAGTCCCCTAGAACTTAGAACTACTTAAACCTAACTAACCTAAGGACATCACACACGTCCATGCCCGAGGCAGGATTCGAACCTGCGACCGTAGCGGTCGCGCGGTTGCAGACTGAAGCGCCTAGAACCGCTCGGACATTCAGTTGCAGAGACGGATAATGTTAGGTATATTTTTACGTACTTGAGAAACACTAAGCCGTAAATAATGCAATTTTTTCAACCACCGCAGGCTGTGAGTTTGATTCCTCTAACGCGCCCTGCGTATAAAGTACACATGTAGGAATGAATGCGGAAATGTGCACAGTAGGTTGTTAAACGAACGTACAAGGGCTTGTAAGCTATGTGTTAGTAAGTTTTTTACCTAGATGACGTATCGTGAAAGTTGTTGTCGTAAGCTGATTGGTATGCGCCAGACCATATCTGTAACGTTCGACATGTGTGCATGCGAACGTGTCTGTCTCCACATAAAGCGGAAAAATATTTTTCAAATGTGACACGCACATCACCGGTGTCATAGATTTAATAATGGTCTAAGACCGAGACTGGCCAGTAGTTTTATTTATATGTATTGTGCACCATTTAGATGATACACTGAGGCTTTGGACGTATGTACCAATAAACATCGCTACGTCAGTACTTTACAACTTGTGAATAACTACCTAACTTCTTACGGCCGGTCGACCATTCCAGTTGCGCCGGCACGCCAAGAACTCGTGCCGGAACGAGGCGGCTCAACGTAGCGTTGCGTTGCGTGGCGTGGCGTGGCGGGCTGCCTACTCGAGGGGAATTTTCCACTGGTGCAGGTCGCGGTCCGCGGCGCGGCAAGAGTCCAATCGAAGCGGCGGCGGCGGCCCATTGCGTGATGCCGCCTGCGGGGCCCGGCTCGCTAGATCGATGGGTGTGGCCGCCGCCGCCACCGCCTCAGGGTGGCGATAGCTGCGCAGCCGGCAGCTGCCAGCTGACTGCCGCGGCGGAAGGAGAGGCGCTACCGATCCTCAGACAGGCGTCTCCGTACGTCTCACTCTTCACCCGGAGTGTTAACGTAACTCACTGAGACTGACAACGGGAGGCCACGGCGTTGGGATCGCGGATTTACTTCAAACTCTGAACCTCTTTGTTAGGCCGTTAAAACAACATAACGTGCAAGTACTAAGGCACTCTACTCTGGCAGTTCTACGAAAATCGAAAGAGAAGTTTTGCCCGTCTATTATGTATTTGTGCGAAGGCGCTGCCCGTCAGATGTCAGTGTGGCCACCTGGTTAGCGTTCGCGCTTAGCAACTGTAATAAAAAAAAGTGATTGAAGGGATCAACAACGAACTTCAATGGACGTCATGTGACGTCCACTACGACTAAACACAGCGAACAATAACGAACAAAACGCAAAAAGCAAGAGGGCCCAGGAAGAGGCGACGGCTATGTCACAAACATTTAGTTTCTGCATCTTTTTTCATCGCTGGTCACATTATTTAATTTACATGACATTTGAGAGATAATATAACGAAAACAACACTTGCATTTTCATGAAGTTGTAATGAATTTCATATCCTATTTGATTATTTACTGCTTGTAATTAAATTTCAAGTACGAGCGACAGGCTTCGAAATCCCAAGTCAAACCTCCATAAATAATGATGCGAATCACCTTATTCACTAATATAGTAAGTCACAATGTGCCAGACGACAAGAGTAATGTACAAATCCTCGTCGGATGAGCTCTCGAAATCACACGTTGCAGAATGGTATTTGTCATACAGACTTGAAAAACATGGAAACGGCATCTACTGCATTGGATGAGTAGAGTTTTCTCTCACTCACAGGGAATGTAAAAAGTTTCCAAGGGAACACACATCTCTTTGACATTTTGAAAAAATCCTCTTTCTTCCGATAGTTTGGATGCAAACCATATATGACCAGTGATGAAAAAATTGTAGACTAAAAATTAAGTTTGACAGGGAGTCGAACCCTGATACACGTTCGTCTGACGTGGCTCGAACGCTAACTATTTGTCCACCGCGGGCTCAAACGGCCGCCGCTACACACAGACACGTACCCCGCATAATAGACGCGTTTAATTTCTCTTGCTATTTTCTTGGAATTACCAGAGTAGTGCGAGTTGTTGTTTTAATGGCCTGCTAAAGGTGCAGAAAGTCTGAAGTAAACCTATGATCACAACGTCGTGGCCTCCGCTTGTGACCTACACTGTTGGCCAGCGAAGCAGCACCAGGAAGCGTAGCAAATAACGATATTTTACCTATTGTATTGCGGGAAAATGCATCATTAGGTTTGTTGCTGATTTGGGGGCACACGGGATGAGGAAGTCAGTACACAAATCTGCCACCTGTGCCAGCAACATTGTCGCCAGTCTGCGTGGGTATCGAGTCGCACCTGGTACGGACGGCAGATACGGGTGACTCGTTCCACTCTGCGGCAGAGTTCGTAAGTCGTACTGGCCGGCCAGTGGTGGAGTGCCGGTCTCTCGCCAACCCAGAACCACATGTTTTCAGTTGGTGGGATCACAACATTCGAATAGGACCCACAGGCCGACCTTTTGCTGAAGACCTACCTTATTACTCCGTGGGCAACCGATATGAATCGGTACCGGGTCCGACCTCCTGCGATGGGAAGCTGTCACGAATACATTGACCAAGTCAATATTATGACAGTCTGTAGTGGAGGACTGCTACCAAATCAACGAACAGGTACTTCCAGGTTGGTCCATAGCAGAGGGTAACTGGCCAGGGCCATCGTTGGAACAGAATTCCAAGATACGACGCAACCGCTGTCCCTCACGCGTCAGAAATTTATCAGTTACTGTCCAAATTGCTGGCTATGCGAACGGGTACTAACTGTGTCCTGTTCTCAGCGGCACCCTGTACTCTTGTGCCAAGTGATGGAGCTGTATGACAATGACGAACACAATCTAGCGACGTTGGTTCTTCTCGGAGTCTCCACACACAGATACAACCGCCGTGACGACGTACGTAAAACGGCGGCTCGTCTGAAAAGACGACTTTCTGCCACTCCAGTGCCCAGAGCTGCCGTTGGGCGCACCGCCGTCTTTGCACCTCTCTCTCTCTGCCGCCGAATAGTGCGAAGCAATGTTGCCATTCTTAGGCGCTCAAAATGTCAACACACAGTTCGTTGAAACGTTTCTTTTACTGTGAACATCATTATTTTTTCCTTATGGCTGTACGATACTGCGTTGCCGAGGGCACAATGTGACCTCCTCTCTGGCGCTATGCGCGCGGGGCGGCTGAGATCCCGAATGGCCCTCCCGAACCTAAACAGGGTGCTTATGTAAGAGCGTGCAACAATGTAACAGGACATGAAGAGTGCTCCACTGAAGAATGTGAGGTCGGGGAAGCCAGCTTAAGGAGATAAGGAAGTAAACTTGTCTAAATCTATGTCTAGCATTACTGTTTTGCAGCTTATTTACAATTAACGTGCATACAAATTTATACGCACTGTGCTGGTTATTTACATGTACATTCCTTATTTCTTGCAAGGGAACAAGTACGACGAGCCTGGTTACCGGTAAGTCTACCTGGCCGCCTGAATGGCCACCTTACCTGAGACTCATGCAAAGAGTTGTACCTGCGTCGCTGGAGGACGTACCGTTGGCTATTCGTGAGAGGATGTGCATACAACATGACGGTGCACCGCCTCACTTCAGTGAGGATGTTCGCAACCATCTCAGTGCTGCATTTCCTGGTCGCTGGAATGGAAGGGGGGGGGGGGGGGGGCCGGTTTCATGGCTTGCTGGGTAACCGGATGTGAATCCCCTCGATTATTTCCTATGGGGATATCTAAAGTCACTTGTGTGTGAGACCCCAGTGGATACGGAGATGGAATTAGTTGCCAGATTTGTAGCTGCCTGTGATGTGCGTCACAATCTTGTTCGCCAATGTCGTGCTTGCATTGAGGTGGATGGCGTTCAGTGTGAGCACATTTTGTAAGATAAAGTAGAAATAGTACGTTCATTACGTCAATGATTGTATTTTCAGTTAAGTAATGAAAATAAAATAGTACACAGTAATATGTTTTTATTCCTATTACCCAAGGTTCCCTACCTCAAATTGTTCAGTGGAGCATCCTCTGTATGCTGTTATATTTTGCACGCTCTTGCAGAAACACCCTGTACCGACTGGCCAATACCGATTCTTGAAAAGCGACTTTGGTTGCCGCATTTCGGCTTCCACAGTCGGTGTTTGCTCCGTGTAAACACAGTGCTGTGCAAAACGTGAGGGCGAAAGTAACTTTCTCATGATGTGTCACTACCAAGTGACACAGCTCACTGAGAATTGGACCGTAGACAAAAAGAACTGCTACAGTACAGCAGAGAAGGTAATATTAGGACGGACAGAAATGATCGTTTTATTCAAAGACAACAATAACACTGAAGTCACCGCGATTCATGGTGGCCTCTTGAACATAACAAAAGTCGGATCGTGGTTCTTAATGTCCTCCAGTGCTGCCCACACAGATGATGGCTCTGAGCACTATGGCACTTAACAGCTGAGGTCATCAGTCGCCTAGAACTTAGAACTACTTGAACCTAACTAACCTAAGGACATCACACACGTCCATGCCCGAGGCAGATTCGAACCTGCGACCGTAGCGGTCGCTCGGCTCCAGACTGTGGCGCCTAGAACCGCACGGCCACTCCGACCGGCAGCAATTGCATTCTATGTTCCCAGTTATCTGCTGGATGTATTCCAATCTCTGTCTTCCTCTACAGTTTTTGGCCACTATAGCTCCCTCTAGTACCATGGAAGTTGTTCAGTAATGTCTTAGCAGATGTCCCACCATTGTCTCCCTTCCCCTTGTCAGTATTTTTCATATATACCTTTCCTCGCCAGTTCTGCAGAGAATCTCCTCATTGCATGCCTTATCAGTCCACCTAATTTTCAATATTCGTCTGCAGCCCCACATCTGAAATTCTTTGTTTCTTTTCTAATCCAGTTTCCCCACAACCCATGTTTCACTACCATACAAGTGGGATATCGTCTCCAGGTGTGGCAGGGGGCGAAAGACATTCCGGAGGGCTGAATAGAAAGCCTCTCCAGTTTGTCTGACGAACCGGTTTCAGGCTCCGTCTCAGGCTGATACTGATCTTCCACCGGACATGACTGCTTGTCCTGTTCCAGAGGTTGCCCCTCAGTCTGCAAGATCGCAGAGGGTGGGCTTACTGGTAGCTGGGAGCTCCAACGTCAGGCGCGTAATGGCGGCCCTTAGGGATATGGCAGCAAGAGAGGGGAAGAAAACCAATGTGCGCTCCGTGTGCGTACCAGGGGGAGTCATTCCAGATGTGGAAAGGGTCCTTCCGGTTGCAATGAAGGGTACAAGGTGCACCCATCTGCACGTAGTCGCTCATGTCGGCACCAATGATGTGTGTCGCTCTGGATCGGAGGATATACTGTCTGGCTTCCTGCGGCTATCTGATTTGGTGAAGACTGCCAGTCTCGCTAGCAGGATGAAAGCAGAGCTCACCATCTGCAGCATCGTCGACAGGACTGACTGCGGAACTTTGGTACAGAGCCGAGTGGAGGGTTTGAATCAGAGGCTGAGACGGTTCTGCGACCGTGTGGGCTGCAGATTCCTCAACTTGCGCCATAGGGTGGTGGGGTTTCGGGTTCCGCTGTATAGGTCAGGAGTCCACTACATGCAGCAAGCGGCTACACGGGTAGCAGGGGTTGTGTGGCGTGGACTGGGCGGTTTTTTTGGTTAGATGGCCTCGGGAAGTACAGAAAGGGCAACAGCCTCAAAGGGTGCGGGGCAAAGACAGGACATGCGGGGGCCAAGCAGCAATCGGTATTGTAATTGTAAACTGTCGAAGCTGCATTGGTAAAGTACCGGAACTTCAAGCGCTGATAGAAAGCACCGAAGCTGAAATCGTTATAGGTAGAGAAAGCTGACTAAAGCCAGAGATAAATTCTGCCGAAATTTTTACAAAGGCACAGACGGTGTTTAGAAAGGATAGATTGCATGCAACCGGACGTGGCGTGTTTGTCGCTGTTAGTAGTAGTTTTTCCTGTAGTGAAGTAGAAGTGGATAGTTCCTGTGAATTATTATGGGTGGAGGTTACACTCAACAACCAAGCTAGGTTAATAATTGGCTCCTTTTACCGACCTCTTGACTCAGCAGCATTAGTGGCAGAACAACTGAGAGAAAATTTGGAATACATTTCACATAAATTTTCTCAGCATGTTATAGTCTTAGGTGGAGATTTCTATTTACCAGATATAGACTAGGACACTCAGATGTTTAGGACGGGTGGTAGGGACAGGGCATCGAGTGACATTATACTGAGTGCACTATCCGAAAATTACCTCGAGCAATTAAACAGAGAACCGACTCGTGGAGATAACATCTTGGACCTACTGATAACAAACGGACCCGAACTTTCCGACTCTGTAAATGCAGAACAGGGAAACAGTGATCATAAGGCCGTTGCAGCATCCCTGAATATGGAAGTTAATAGGAATATAAAAAAAGGGAGGAAGGTTTATCTGTTTAGAAAGAGTAATAGAAGAAAGATTTCAGTCTACCAAACAGATCAAAACGAAAATTTCTGTTCCGACACTGACAATATTGAGTGTTTATCGGCAAAGTTCAAGGCAATCGTAAAATGCGTTTTAGACAGGCACGTGCCGAGTAAAACTGCGAGGGACGGAAAAAACCCACCGTGGTTCAACAATAAAGTTAGGAAACTACTGCGAAAGCAAAGAGAGCTTCACTGTAAGTTTAAACGCAGCCAAAACCTCTCAGACAAACAGAAGCTAAACGATGTCAAAGTTAGCGTAAGGAGGGCTATGCGTGAAGCGTTCAGTGAATTCGAAAGTAAAATTCTATGTACCGACTTGACAGAAAATCCTAGGAAGTTCTGGTCTTACGTTAAATCAGACACTCCGGGATGATGATGGCATTGAAACAGAGGATAACACGCGTAAAGCTGAAATACTAAACACCTTTTTCCAAAGCTGTTTCACAGAGGAAGACCGCACTTCCTTCTCTAAATCCTCGCACAAACGAAAAAATGGCTGACATGGAAATAAGTGTCCAAGGAATAGAAAAGCAACTGGAATCACTCAACAGAGGAAAGTCCACTGGACCTGACGGGATACCAATTCGACTCTACACAGAGTACGTGAAAGAACTTGCCCCCCTTCTAACAGCCGTGTACCGCAAGTCTCTAGAGGAACGGAAGGTTCCAAACGATTGGAAAAAGAGCACAGGTAGTCCCAGTCTTCAAGAAGGGTCGTCGAGCAGAATTTTAGAACATGTTTTTTGCTCGCGTATCATGTCGTTTTTGGAAACAATCTACTCTGTAGGAATCAACATGGATTCCGGAAACAGCGATCGTGTGAGACCCAAATCGCTTTATTTGTTCATGAGACCCAGAAAATATTAGATACGGGCTCCCAGGTAGATGCTATTTTCCTTGACTTCCGGAAGGCGTTCGATACAGTTCCGCACTGTCGCCTGATAAACAAAGTAAGAGCCTACGGAATATCAGACCAGCTGTGTGGCTGGATTGAAGAGTTTTTAGCAAAAGGAACACAGCATGTTGTTATCAATGGAGAGACGTCTACAGACGTTAAAGTAACCTCTGGCGTGCCCCAGGGGAGTGTTATGGTACCACTGCTTTTCGCAATATATATAATGATCTAGTAGATAGTGTCGGAAGTTCCATGCAGCTTTTCGCGGATGATGCTGTAGTATACAGAGAAGTTGCAGCATTAGAAAATTGTAGCGAAATGCAGGAAGATCTGCAGCGGATAGGCACTTGGTGCAGGGAGTGGCAACTGACCCTTAACATAGACAAATGTAATGTATTGCGAATACATGGAAAGAAGGATCGTTTATTGTATGATTATATGATAGCGGAACAAACACTGGTAGCAGTTACTTCTGTAGAATATCTGGGAATATGCGTGCGGAACGATTTGAAGTGGAATGATCATATAAAATTAATTGTTGGTAAGGCGGGTACCAGGTTGAGATTCATTGGGAGACTCCTTAGAAAATTTAGTTAATCAACAAAGGAGGTGGCTTACAAAACACTCGTTCGACCTATACTTGAGTATTGCTCATCAGTGTGAGATCTGTACCAGGTCGAGTTGACGGAGGGGATAGAGACGATCCAAAGAAGAGCGGCGCGTTTCGTCACTGGGTTATTTGGTAACCGTGATAGCGTTACGGAGATGTTTAGCAAACTCAAATGGTAGACTCTGGAAGAGAGGCGCTGTGCATCGCGGTATAACTTGCTCGCCAGGTTTCGAGAGGGTGCGTATCTGGATGAGGTATCGAATATATTGCTTCCCCCTACTTATACCTCCCGAGGAGATCACGAATGTAAAATTAGAGAGATTCGAGCGCGGACGGAGGCTTTCAGACAGTCGTTCTTCCCGCGAACCATACGCGACTGGAACAGAAAAGAGACGTAATGACAGTGGCACGTAAAGTGCCCTCCGCCACACACCCTTGGGTGGCTTGCGGAGTATAAATGTAGAATGTAGATGTAGATGCTGTGCTCCAAACGTGCGTTCTCAGGAACTCCTTCCTCAGAGTAAGGCCTGTGTTTGATATTACTAGACCTCTCTTGGCCAGCAGTGCTGTTGTTGTCAGTGCTAATCTGCTTTTGATGTCCTACATGCTCTTTTCGTCATGCATTATTTTGTTGCCTAGGTAGCAGAAGTCTTTAACTTCGACTACTTCATGATCACCAATCTTGATATTAAGCTTCTCGCCATGAAATTTTCTCGGGTTATCAGCCGAGTGGTGTCGTCGTCTTTTCGCAATGTTTCAATGGCTTCCGTATCTGTCACCTTCAGGCAAAGATAATGGATACGGAATACACTGAAACGTTGTGATTATCCGAGAAGATTTCATAGTTGAAAACACGCCGTGATAGCTTGCAATCGCATAAATCTCTCGCTGTTCTCATTTCTACTGTTTCCCATTACTTTCGTTTTTCTTCGATGTACTCTGAATCCATATTCTGTACTCATTACTCTGTTCATTCCAGTCAGCAGACCCTGTAATTTTCTTCACTTACTCCGAGGGTACCAATTTCATCAGCGAATCTTATTGTTGATATCCTTTCACCTTGAATTGTAACTGCCACTCTCGAACCTTCCTATTTTTCCGTCATTGATTCTTCGACGTCTAGGTTGAGCAGTGGGGACGAAAGACTACATTCCTTTCTTACTCCCCTTTTAATCCGTCTTCCACGCTTATTGTTCCCTCTTGGCTCTTGTACATATTGTATATTACCCATCTTTCCACATTGCTTACCCGTATTTTTGTCAGAATTTCGAATATCTTCGACCATTTCCATTGTAGAACGCCTTCTCCGGTTCGACGAATTCTATGAACGGGTCTTGATTTTTCTTCAGTCTTGCTTCCATAATCAACCGGAACGTCAGAGCTGCCTCTCTGGTGCCTTTACCTTTCGTAAAAGCCGTCATCTAACACATCATCAATTTTATTTTCCATTCTGCTGTATATTATTCTTCGCAGCAACTTGGACGCGTGAGCTATTGACTGTTCAATAATTCTCGCACTTGTCAGCTGTCAGTAGTTGTGTGAATGATATTTTTCGGCAAGTCAGATGGTATATCGCCCGACTCATACATTCTACACACCAACGCGAATAGTCGTTTTGTTGGCACTCCCCCTCCCTCCCTCCCCCCCCCCCCCCCACCCAGCGATTCTGATGGGATGTTATCTATCCCTTCTACCTCATTTGATCTTAAGTCCTCCAAAGATCTTTTAAATTCTGATTATAATACTCGATCCCTTGACTCTTCTATATCGATACCTATTTTTTGTTCTATCGCGTCATCAGGAAAATCTTCTCCCTCATAACGGCCTTCAATATACTGTTTTTATCTATCTGCTCTCTCATTTGCATTCAGTGGAAATCCAATTGCACTCTTCAATGTTATTACCATTGTTTTTAATTTCATCGAAGGTTAATATGAATTTTCTGGATACTGAGTCAGTCCTCCTACAATCATTTCTTTTTCGATTTCCCTTTTCTCATGCAGCCATTTTGCCTTAGATTCCCTGCACTTCCGAATTATTTCATTCCTAAGTGATTAGTATTGCTTTATTCCTGAACATTTTGTACTTCGTTGTTTCAGTGATCAACTGAAGTGTTGCTTCTGATATCCATGGTTTCTTTCCAGTTATGTTATTTCCAATTTCTGTGATGGTCCTTTTTAGAGACGACCATTCCTCTTCAACTGAACTTGAACTGCCTACGGCACATAGTGTCTGTACCCTCGGAGAACTTCAGGCTATCTCTTTATTCCTTCATATTTCCATATCCCACTTCTTTGCTCATTGATTCTTCCTCACTAGTCTCTTAAACTTCAGCCTACACTTCATCACTACTAAATTGTGATCCGATTCTATATCTGTTGTACTTGCAATCCGTTATCTGTTTTCAAAATGTCTGCGTGATCAAGATGTCATCTAACTGAAATCTTCTCGTATTTCCCAGCTTTTTGCAAGTACACCTCCTCCTCTTTTGATTCTTGAACAGAGTATTCGCTATTAGTATCTGAAATTTATTGCTGAACTCAGTCTTTCTCTTCTCTCATTTCTGGTAAAAAGCCCAAATACTCCTGTGACCGTTTCTTTTATTCCCTCCCCTATAACCGCATTCCAGTCCCCAATGATCATTAGATTTTTATCTCCGTTTATGTACTAAATCATCCGTTCAATATTCTCGTATACTTTTTCTATTTCTTCATCTCCATCTTGCGACGTCAACTTATACACTCCTGGAAATGGAAAAAAGAACACATTGACACAGGTGTGTCAGAACCACCATACTTGCTCCGGACACTGCGAGAGGGCTGTATAAGCAATGATCACACGCACGGCACAGCGGACACACCAGGAACCGCGGTGTTGGCCGTCGAATAGCGCTAGCTGCGCAGCATTTGTGCACCGCCGCCGTCAGTCTCAGCCAGTTTGCCGTGGCATACGGAGCTCCATCGCAGTCTTTAACACTGGTAGCATGCCGCGACAGCGTGGACGTGAACCGTAGGTGCAGTTGACGGACTTTGAGCGAGGGCGTATAGTGGGCATGCGGGAGGCCGGGTGGACGTACCGCCGAATTGCTCAACACGCGGGGCGTGAGGTCTCCACAGTGCATCGATGTTGTCGCCAGTGGTCGGCGGAAGGTGCACGTGCCCGTCGACCTGGGACCGGACCAGAGCGACGCACGGATGCACGCCAAGACCGTAGGATCCTACGCAGTGCCGTAGGGGACCGCACCGCCACGTCCCAGCAAATTAGGGACACTGTTGCTCCTGGGGTATCGGCGAGGACCATTCGCAACCGTCTCCATGAAGCTGGGCTACGGTGCCGCACACCGTTAGGCCGTCTTCCGCTCACGCCCCAAAATCGTGCAGCCCGCCTCCAGTGGTGTCGCGACAGGCGTGAATGGAGGGACGAATGGAGACGTGTCGTCTTCAGCGATGAGAGTCGCTTCTGTCTTGGTGCCAATGATGGTCGTATTCGTGTTTGTGCCACCCAACGTGCTCTAGAAGGTGTAAGTCAACTACCCTGGCCAGCAAGATCTCCGGATCTGTCCCCCATTGAGCATGTTTGGGACTGGATGAAGCGTCGACTCACGCGGTCTGCACGTCCAGCACGAACGCTGGTCCAACTGAGGCGCCAGGTGGAAATGGCATAGCAAGCCGTTCCACAGGACTACATCCAGCATCTCTACGATCGTCTCCATGGGAGAATAGCAGCCTGCATTGCTGCGAAAGGTGGATATACACTGTACTAGTGCCGACATTGTGCATGCTCTGTTGCCTGTGTCTATGTGCCTGTGGTTCTGTCAGTGTGATCATGTGATGTATCTGACCCCAGGAATGTGTCAATAAAGTTTCCCCTTCCTGGGACAATGAATTCACGGTGTTCTTATTTCAATTTCCAGGAGTGTATATCCAAACTCGTTGTCGGCGTCTGTCGATTCTGATGAGATCAACCGCAATCACTCAACTGTTCACAGTAACTCACTCTCTGCCCTACTTTCGTATTCATAACGAATCCTACTCCCATTATGCCATTTTCTGATGCTGTTGATACTGCCTTGTACTCACCCGACCAGAAATCCTTCTTTTCTTTTCATTTCACATCATTGACTGCTACTATATCTAGATTGAGCCATTGCGTTTCCCTTTTCAGATTTTCTAGCGTCCCTACCACGTTCAAACTTCTGACTTTCCACGCCTGAATTCGTAGAACGTTATCCTCTTGTAGGTAATTCCATCTTTTTTCCATGGTCGCCTCCCCATTAGCAGTCCCCTCCTGGAGATCCGAATGGGGGAACTAGTCTGGAAACTTTCGCCAATGGAGAGATCATCCTGACACTTTTTCAATTATGGGTCACATATCCTGTGGATACACACTATGTGTCTTTAATGCAGTGATTTCCTCTCCCTTCTGCATCCTTGTGCCGTTGATCATGGCTGATTCTTCCGCCTTAGAGGCAGTTCCCTGCACCAGGGGTAGGAGTAATTTGAGCGGTGGCGTTGTTCGAACCCGGGACCGAGGAAGTTTTGATTACCAGTCGACTACTACGTAAACCACAACATTCTGAATGGCATGTAAGTGAATTTGCCCTGCCAGTCATTGCAAATGCGACACGAAGAGGAGAAACATACTAGGATACTATCCAACGCATTCAGATCTATATTTGACGTTGCAGCTGATCACATGCCCATCACATGATAATGAAGGTCTTATACATGGCTATCAGATGCACACATAACACCAGTAAGACTGAACACATGGGATAATTATCAGTGACATCATCCGCCTCGATGACATCATTAAGCAACACCCATTGTCACCTCGCCCACCTCCTCCCTTCCTCCCTCCACCACTGTCTAGCCGACCACAGTCTAGTACTTTAGGAGCCGTTTAAAAAGTAGCAGAACTAACACAATTGTGCTGGTGCGTAATTTAAAACCTCTTCCTTCTACAACCAATCACAGCCTCGTGGTTTAGGGGTCATTAAAATGAAACAGCCAGTCAAAATCAAAGATGGTGGAAGTAGCCCAGCCGTGGTTCGTACTCTACATCTACATGACTACTCTGCAATTCACATTTAAGTGCTTGGCAGAGGGTTCATCGAACCACAATCATACTATCTCTCTACTATTCCACTCCCGAACAGCGAGCGGGAAAAACGAACACCTAAACCTTTCTGTTCGAGCTCTGATTTCTCTTATTTTATTTTGATGATCATTCCTACCTATGTAGGTTGGGCTCAACAAAATATTTTCGCATTCGGAAGAGAAAGTTGGTGACTGAAATTTCGTAAAAAGCTCTCGCCGCGACGAAAAACGTCTATGCTGTAATGACTTCCATCCCAACTCGTGTATCATATCTGCCACACTCTCTCCCCTATAACGCGATAATACAAAACGAGCTGCCCTTCTTTGCACCCTCTCGATGTCCTCCGTCAATCCCACCTGGTAAGGATCCCACACCGCGCAGCAATATTCTAACAGAGGACGAACGAGTGTAGTGTAAGCTGTCTCTTTAGTGGACTTGTTGCATCTTCTAAGTGTCCTGCCAATGAAACGCAACCTTTGGCTCGCCTTCCCGACAATATTATCTATGTGGTCCTTCCAACTGAAGTTGTTCGTAATTTTAACACCCAGGTACTTAGTTGAATTGACAGCCTTGAGAATTGTACTATTTATCGAGTAATCGAATTCCAACGGATTTCTTTTGGAACTCATGTGGATCATCTCACACTTGTCGTTATTTAGCGTCAACTGCCACCTGACACACCATACAGCAATCTTTTCTAAATCGCTTTGCAGCTGATACTGGTCTTCGGATGACCTTACTAGACGGTAAATTACAGCATCATCTGCGAACAGTCTAAGAGAACTGCTCAGATTGTCACCCAGGTCATTTATATAGATCAGGAACAGTAGAGGTCCCAGGACGCTTCCCTGGGGAACACCTGATATCACTTCAGTTTTACTCGATGATTTGCCGTCTATTACTACGAACTGCGACCTTCCTGACAGGAAATCACGAATCCAGTCGCACAACTGAGACGATACCCCATAGCTCCGCAGCTTGATTTGAAGTCGCTTGTGAGGAACGGTGTCAAAAGCTTTCCGGAAATCTAGAAATACGGTATCAACTTTAGATCCCCTGTCGATAGCGGCCATTACTTCGTGCGAATAAAGAGCAAGCTGCGTTGCACAAGTGCGATGTTTTCTGAAGCCATGCTGATTACGTGTCAATAGATCGTTCCCTTCGAGGTGATTCATAATGTTTGAATCCAGTATATGCTCCAAAACCCTACTGCAAACCGACGTCAATGATATAGGTCTGTAGTTAAATGGATTACTCCTACTACCCTTCTTGAACACTGGTGCGACCTGCGCAATTTTCCAATCTGTAGGTACAGATCTATCGGTGAGCGAGCGGTTGTATATGAGTGCTAAGTAGGGAGCTATAGTATCAGCGTAATCTGAAAGGAACCTAATCGGTATACAATCTGGACCTGAAGACTTGCCCGTATCAAGCGATTTGAGTTGCATCGCAACCCCTAAGGTATCTACTTCTAAGAAACTCATGCTAGCAGATGTTCGTCTTTCAAATTCTGGAATATTCCATTCGTCTTCCCTGGTGAAGGAATTTCGGAAAACTGCGTTCAATAACTCCGCTTTAGCGGCACAGTCGTCGATAACAGTACCATCGGCACTGCGCAGCGAAGGTATTGACTGCGTCTTGCCGCTTGTGTACTTTACATACGACCAGAATTTCTTCGGATTTTCTACCAAATTTCGAGACAATGTTTCGTTGTGGAACCTATTAAAGGCATCTCGCATCGAAGTACGTGCCAAATTTCACGCGTCTGTAAATTTTAGCCCATCTTCAGGATTTCGCGTTCTTCTGAACTTCGCATGCTTTTTCCGTTGCCTCTGCAACAGCGTTCGGACCTTTTTTGTGTACCTCGGGGGATCCGTTCCATCTCTTACCAATTTATGAGGTATGAATATCTCAATTGCTGTTGCTACTATATCTTTGAATTTGAGCCACATCTCGTCTACATTCGCATAGTCAGTTCGGAAGGAATGGAAATTGTCTTTTAGGAAGGCTTCTAGTGGCACTTTATCCGCTTTTTTAAATAAAATTATTTTGCGTTTGTTTCTGATGGATTTGGAAGAAATGGTACTGAGCCTAGCTACAATGACCTTGTGATCACTAATCCCTGTATCAGTCATGATGCTCTCTATCAGCTCTGGATTGTTTGTGGCCAAGAGGTCAAGTGTGTTTTCGCAACCATTTACAATTCGCGTGGGTTCGTGGACTAACTGCTCGAAATAATTTTCGGAGAATGCACTTAGGACAATCTCGGAAGACGTTTTCTGCCTACCACCGGTTTTGAACAAGTATTTTTGCCAACATACCGAGGGTAGGTTGAAGTCCCCACCAACTATAACCGTATGAGTGGGGTATTTATTTGTTACGAGACTCAAACTTTCTCTGAACTGTTCCGCAACTGTATCATCGGAGTCTGGGGGTCGGTAGAAGGAGCCAATTATTAACTTAATTCGGCTGTTAAGTATAACCTCCACCCACACCAATTCGCACGGAGTATCTACTTCGACTTCACTACAACATAAACCACTACTGACAGACACCAACACTCCACCACCAATTCTGCCTAATCTATCTTTCCTGAACACCGTCTGAGACTTCGTAAAAATTTCTGCAGAACTTATTTCAGGCTTTAGCCAGCTTTCTGTACCTATAACGATATCAGCTTCTGTGCTTTCTATTAGCGCTTGAAGCTCAGGGACTTTTCCAGCGCAACTACAACAATTTACAACTAAAATTCCGACTGTTCCTTGATCCAAGCACGTCCTGTAATTGCCAAGCACCCTTTGACATTGCAGCCCATCCCGCACTTTCCCGAGGCCTTCTAATCTAAAAAACCGCCCAGTCCACGCCACACAGCCTCCGCTACCCGTGTAGCCGCCAGCTGAGTGTAGTGAACTCCTGACCTATTCAGCGGAACCCGAAACCCCACCACCCTATGGCGCAAGTCTAGCCTCTGATTCAGACCCTCCACCCGGCTCTGCACCAAAGGTCCGCAGTCGGTTCTGTCAACGATGCTGCAGATGGTGAGCTCTGCCTTCATCTCGTAAGCAAGACCGGCAGCCTTCACCAAATCAGATAGCCGCTGGAATCCAGAGAGAATTTCCTCAGATCCAAAGCGACACACGTCATTAGTGCCGACATGTGCCACCACCTGCAGCTGGCTGCACCCTGTGCTCTTCATGACATCCGGAAGGACCCTTTCCACATCAGGAATGACTCCTCCCGGAATGCACACGGAGTGCACACTGGATTTCTTCCCCTCCTTACCCGCCGTATCCCTAAGGGGCCCCATTACGCGCCTAACATTGGAGCTCCCAACTACCAGTAAGCCCACCCTCTGCGATTGCCCGGACCTTGAAGGCTGAGAATGATCCTCTGAAACAGGGCAGGCAGCTGCATCTGGCTCAGCCAGAGACAGTGCCTGAAACCGGTTTGTCAGACGCACCGGGGAGGCTTTCTCATCAGCCTCCGGGGACGCCTTTCGCTGCCTGCCACGCCTTGGAACGACCTCCCAATCAACCACAGGCGAGGGCTCAGCCCCACTGCGGGCAGCAACCGGGGCAACCACAGCGGCAGACCGATCTGGGGACAGACGGGACGAGGTTGACATCCCCGTGATACCCGAGTCCGGCTCCCCACAGTGGTGCCCATTGGCAACAGCCTCAAGCTGCGCGACCGAAGTCAGCGCCGATTGCAGCTGTGAGCGAAGGGATGCCAAGTCAGCCCTCACCCGAACACAGCAATCCATCATCTATCCGCCAGAGCCCGGTATTTTAGCGACCATTGAAATGAAACTGCCAATAACAATATGCTCCCAGAGACCCATCTTGATTGTACTAAAAAAATATCGGTGCGACTTGAATTATAATGGGTGATGAAAAGGTTTCCGTTCAAAGACTGTACAATCCAGAATTGCTATGCCAATCAGACAAAATCGCTGGGAGCATTGAGGCAATCATCCAAACGATGAACCATGTTGAAGGTACTGTTCCCTAAAACACTTTGTCCTGCAGGATGAAGAATTTCGGAACTGCTTGCTGCGCATTCTCGTCTGACAGGAATCGTCCACCCTTCATGTTCTCTTTTAAGGGAGAACTGCACGGGGAGACATGAGGACTATAGTGCGGCGGCTGGATTTGAGTCGGCTGCCCAGATCAACCAGAGCCTTGTGTCGAATCGCAACCAGCACAGGACCTGGTGCAGCATTCCACAATGGTGAATTCGGCAGACATGCTGCCCCATCCACATTCTTTATTCTTTGGTGAATGTCTGCCGGTGTTTATCCTTCTGCAACCAAGAAAAGAACAACAGCACGTTGGTCGTGTTCGAATACATTTGGTAATAACGCCGTCATAGTCCACATTTCCACTCTTATTGCACACATATCGGAATGACACATAGGCCACTTTTATCGCTTACCTAGTCTCGGTGATTTACTTTGCAGTGCTGCTATGTTGCATACAAGTTACAGCAACGTCCTCAAACAGAAACTTTTTAAACGTCGCTTTGTTTCCCCGTCTAAAATAAAACAGCAAAACACAAACTCTTATTTCACGTTTTTGAAGTTTTCCTGATACCATTTAACATAAAACTCAACTTCTAAAACTACATGTTACTAATTCATTGGTTACTTTTCATAAAGTAAAGTTTTTTTTTTAACTACTCTTTTTATATTCCACAGTAAATGATATTTAGTTTGCAGTGAAATTTGCTGATGTACCTGATGAGATTGTCCATAAACAATTTTTTGTAGTCAAGAATGATAACAAAGTTGACCTTATTGTTTAAACATTGGTCATTCTATGCAGATTGTGTAGAGATTATACTACAGTTTTCAAATGTGTGTGTTCTGCTGCGTATTTTATATTTGGAAATACTGCAAGCTTAATTTTTTGGTAAAATATGCAGGTCGTCTGGTATAGTAGAGCACAACCAAGACGGGTGCTCTGGGGCTATATAGTGATTGGCAGTTTCATTTTGGTGCTGGCTAAAATACTAGCCTCTGACTGGAAAGAGGTGGGATATTAGAAAGCACAACTGAGCTATGTTCGCCATCATGGATTCTTCCCCACTAAGAGAACTGGAATAATTCCGCCATTTTGAATTTTGATTGGCTTTTCCATTTTAATGGATCCTGAAATACCAGGCTGTGATAGCCAGGAGAGAGTGGAGGTTTTAAATTTCCCACTAGCACAACTGTGTTATTTCTGACACCTTGCTTTTTGGCTGATTGGCAATAACTTAAATTACTATATTTCAATAGTAGGATGTGATTGGCTGGAGACAGGAGGCAAGTGAATGGCGGGGTGTGAGACTGGTCATGTGATAGTAAGGGGGTTTGTGACTTAATGACATCATCGACAAGGATGATAACACAAGCGGCCACCACCTTCAGTAACAGTGGTTCTAACATGGCTGCAACTGAGCCGGAGTGACAGCTACGGGTACGCCATTCTAGGCTGCTTCAACCCTATGCCAGAGTTCATCTACTGTGGTGGCTGGGCTGTGACAGTCTCTCGGTATCCCATGACCAGTGAGAGACCTGGAGAAGGTTCTGCCCACTCTACCCTCCCTTGTCTTACACACTTTTCAATCCATTCATTCCGTTTTTTCATTCATATTGTTCCCTCTTAGTCCTTGCACATAACGTGTATTACCCACGTTTTCTTACAACTTACTACAATATTTCTCTGAATTTAGGACATCTTTCACCATTTTACATTGTCGAATACTCAAACAGCATACGAACATGCCTCGATTTTTCTTCAGTCGTGCTTCCATTATCAACTGCATTTTAAGAACTACTTCGCTTGCGCTTTTGTGTTTTCGAAAGCCAAACTGATGGTCATGTTAGTAATACTCAATTTATTTTCAATTTTTTTGTATACTGTTCTCGTCAGTAACTTGAATGTGTGAGTTGTCAAGCTGATTGCGAGATAGTTCTCGTCGGGATTGTGTGGGTGATATTTTTTTTGAAACTGAGTCGATATGTCTAGACTCCCATAGATTCTACACACCTCTGTAAATATTCGTTTGGTTGGCACTTCCCACGATGATTTTAGAAATTCTGAAGGAAAGCTGTCTAACCCTTCCGCCTTTTTTGATAGCATCTCTCCCATAGCTCTATTAAACTACGACTCTAATACTGGATCCGCAATGTCTTCCATATTGATTGCTATTCCTCTTCTATCACGTAGAGGCTTTGAGTGTACTTTTTCCGCCTATCCGTTGTGTCCTCCGCCGTTAACAGTGGAATTTCCGTTGCACTATACTGTTGACGTCCTTACATTTAATTTGACGAAGGTTGTTTTAACTTTGTTTTATGCTGAATCGGCCCTTCCGACGACAATGTCTTTTTCGATTTCTATAAGATTTTTCCTGGAGCTTTTTCGCCTTGACTTCCCTGCATTTCCTATTTATTTTATTCTTTCGTCTATCAATTGAAGCATTTTTTCTATTACCGAGGGCCTGTTTTTGTTGATTTCGTCGATGTCCAGTGGCAAACAAATTATTGTATGTCATTCAGCAGTAACTTGTTCTAGTCTCTTAAAGTAGGATGTCGCATAACGTGTGGACGTGGGGGTAGCTAGATGGGCAGAGTCAGGGGTGGCAAAACGTCCGATGTGCGGGCAGTTTCGGAGCCGGGACGTACAGCGTCCGAGCGCTCGCCAGCAGGGCTGGCCGAGCTGCTCGCACGTGCGAAGAACGTGTTCGGAAACGATATCTGGCGGCTAGCCTAGACTGCCTGCGCCTGTTCGCAAGTGGGTTGGCACGGCTGCTTGCGGCTTTTCCCTTATTGGTGGAGTTGTCATTTGTAGAAGCAGTTTTGTTGCTTTTGGATCATTTTGGGATACACAGACAGTTGACTGCTGCTTAGTTTCTGGCTCTTATTTCCAATTTTTTTTGTGCTTTTACAATGCTGTATCCAGATTTTGTATGCTCTCCACGAGAGTTCTCGAATATTTCCTTACAAAGATTGACAGTAGCCTGTTTGTGAGCTTTGGACAAATTGTGTGGAATTTAAGGTGTTGTGGCCTGGGGCCCTTCACATTGATGAAAATCTCGTTGCCACTGAGAAAGACTGGAGCAGCACACACACAATGAAAATAACACCGAATAGTAAATAGTAAAATATACTACTCAACTCCAGTAACACTGGTTACAGCAGTTATGGAAACGAGGTTAATCCGCAGGAAACTTTCTGCAGAAAATGATTAACTGCTTGTTTTCTTGTCAATTCTGCTAGTTGACCAACATATTTTTATAATGTATTGAGCGTTGCTGTCTGGTCGTTAGAATTCTTCACTACGAGGTGTCTGACCAAGTTAACGTATTATATACTCATAAATTTTTTTTCTGCCCACGGCGTGTCAGACAAGGTTAAATAGTTTTTACTGGTTTTAATTAGTAACAGACCTTAATCATACACCTTTTTGTTCATCATAGTACTGCGCTTTCCCCACATTTCCTTCTCCCAAATTTCATGATATTGATTGAAGCAAGAAGATTTCAGATAAACGTCCCTTCACTTTGTAGATTTATGGGAACCAAATCCACCTTTCGAATTCACTGTATTATTTTTGTTTTGCACGGGTCATAAAACTGAAGTGTTATCACTTTAACTCGCAATTAGTCACATATATTCAACATTCATCACAGGTGTCTCACCTCAGCTACATAAAGATTCCGTTGCGCAGGGTCCATATAACCGTATATTCAGACGCTCCAATTACCCACTGCCACAGTAAGCGCCGTGCTGATCTTTCTCAGTCACGGTGCGCGGAGCGTCAGTGTTCCTGTACAACGACTGCCGATTTTGGCCGATACTCAGCTAATTTCTCGCTGACAGAAGCAGGAGGACGACGAAATTCTGTCAACCAGCTGCAAAGAAGGTGACTTATAGGCAAAAGTTGAACGAAACAGTTCGATTCGACGTTGAAGAGTTAGGCCGTTACGAAGATAATCATCATCCGACGAATACATTCTCGAATATTTCCATATTTTATCAAGAAACCAATGTCTGAGCTGGCGTTTTTTTTAACAATAGTAAACAAATTTTAAAACGCTAGTAGTGAACATCTCAGTAGTGCGACGTAGTGGTTGTGAGTATAAACAGCCTTACCTTCTACATTGCTGGCCCTTAAAACTGCAGCACCAAGACACGGCTTGTAATAAATGTGAAATCGACCTGAAATGCATTACCTACTTGTATGAGCAGATGATTAGCATTTCAGGGAAAATGCATAAGGTAGGTACCAGAAGAGCCATCTAGGGTCTGTATGTAAAGAGAGATTACGCAGCTGATTTTTCAATCATGAATCGCAGTTGAGTGTAGGCTGTTTGCGATGACGTCGTTGTATGCCTCTTGTGAGAAGCATAAACGTCCGCCAGCACCTGTCACTGTTGTTTGTTGTTGTTGTCTTCAGTCCTGAGACTGGTTTGATGCAGCTCTCCATGCTACTCTATCCTGTGCAAGCTGCTTCATCTCCCAGTACCTACTGCAACCTACATCCTTCTGAATCTGCTTAGTGTACTCATCTCTCGGTCTCCCTCTACGATTTTTACCCTCCACGCTGCCCTCCAATGCTAAATTTGTGATCCCTTGATGCCTCAAAACATGTCCTATCAGCCGATCCCTTCTTCTAGTCAAGTTGTACCACAAACTTCTCTTCTGCCCAATCCTATTCAATACCTCCTCATTAGTTACGTGATCTATCCACCTTATCTTCAGTATTCTTCTGTAGCACCACATTTCGAAAGCTTCTATTCTCTTCTTGTCCAAACTAGTTATCGTCCATGTTTCACTTCTATACATGGCTACAAGCCAAACAAATACTTTCAGAAACGACTTACTGATACATAAATCTATATTCAATGTTAACAAATTTCTCTTCTTCAGAAATGCTTTCCTTGCCATTGCCAGACTACATTTTATATCCTCTCTACTTCGACCATCATCAGTTATTTTACTTCCTAAATAGCAAAACTCCTTTACTACTTTAAGTGTCTCATTTCCTAATCTAATCCCCTCAGCATCACCCGATTTAATTTGACTACATTCCATTATCCTCGTTTTGCTTTTGTTGATGTTCATCTTTATCCTCCTTTCAAGACACTGTCCATTCCGTTCAACTGCTCTTCCAAGTCCTTTGCCGTCTCTGACAGAATTACAATGTCATCGGCGAACCTCAAAGTTTTTACTTCTTCTCCATGAATTTTAATACCTACTCCAAATTTTTCTTTCGTTTCCTTTACTGCTTGCTCAATATACAGATTGAATAACGGCGGGGAGAGGCTACAACCCTGTCTCACTCCTTTCCCAACCACTGCTTCCCTTTCATGCCCCTCGACTCTTATGACTGCCATCTGGTTTCTGTACAAATTGTACATAGCCTTTCGCTCCCTGTATTTTACCCCTGCCACCTTTAGAATTTGAAAAAGAGTATTCCAGTCAACATTGTCAAAATCTTTCTCTAAGTCTACAAACGCTAGAAACGGAGGTTTGCCTTTTCTTAATCTTTCTTCTAATATAAGTCGTAGGGTCAGTATTGCCTCACGTGTTCCAACATTTCTACGGAATCCAAACTGATCCTCCCCGAGGTCCGCATCTACCAGTTTTTCCATTCGTCTGTAAAGAATTCGCGTTAGTATTTTGCAGCTGTGACTTATTAAACTGATAGTTCGGTAATTTTCACATCTGTCAACACCTGATTTCTTTGGGGTTGGAATTATTATATTGTTCTTGAAGTCTGAGGGCATTTCGCCTGTCTCATACATCTTGCTCACCAGCTGGTAGAGTTTTGTCATGACTGGCTCTCCCATTGCCGTCAGTAGTTCTAATGGAATGTTGTCTAGTCCGGGGGCCTTGTTTCGACTCGAGTCGAAACACCTGTCACTAACCTGGCAGAAACAGGCAGGCAGTCCATCGAGACTGTGGTTTGTCATTCGGGGCTACTGCTCCTCGCGATCGCGGGCACATTAGATACAGTTACCTGCAAATACAATCATTGGTATAATGAACATAGCCGGTCGGGGTGGCCGAGCGGTTCTAGGCGCTACAGTCTGAAACCGCGCGACCACTACGATCGCATGTGGGAATCCTGCCTCGGGCATGGATGTGTGTGATATCCATAGAAGTTAAGTCCCATAGTGTTCAGAGCCATTTGAACATTTGAATGAACGTACTATTTCTACTTTATCCTACAAAATGTGCTCACACTGAACGCCATCCACCTCAATGCAAGCACGACATTGGCGAACAAGATTGTGACGCACATCACAGGCAGCTACAAATCTGGCAACTAATTCCATCTCCGTATCCACTGGGGTCTCACACACAAGTGACTTTAGATATCCCCATAGGAAATAATCGAGGGGATTCACATCCGGTTACCCCGCAAGCCATGAAACCGGACCCCCCCCCCCTTCCATTCCAGCGACCAGGAAATGCAGCACTGAGATGGTTGCGAACATCCTCACTGAAGTGAGGCGGTGCACCGTCATGTTGTATGCACATCCTCTCACGAATAGCCAACGGTACGTCCTCCAGCGACGCAGGTACAACTCTTTGCATGAGTCTCAGGTAAGGTGGCCATTCAGGCGGCCAGGTAGACTTACCGGTAACCAGGCTCGTCGTACTTGTTCCCTTGCAAGAAATAAGGAATGTACATGTAAATAACCAGCACAGTGCGTATAAATTTGTATGCACGTTAATTGTAAATAAGCTGCAAAACAGTAATGCTAGACATAGATTTAGACAAGTTTACTTCCTTATCTCCTTAAGCTGGCTTCCCCGGCCTCACATTCTTCAGTGGAGCACTCTTCATGTCCCGTTACATTGTTGCACACTCTTACATAAGCACGCTGTACAGTGAACCAGGAGCACTACTGAGAGTGTTGCAGCGGCGGGTTAGTGAGTACAGCCAGGGCGACTGCATGCCGTCGTCTCGCTGCGTGCTCGCGCGCCGCTTCATTGTGCTCGGCCGCGCGTCCTGAATCACCGGCTATTTCTGCCGCCAGCCTCTTCTGCGGCTACGGCACGGCACTGCTCCGGCGACAGGTCGGGGTTCCTTCGGCGCTGCACCACTTCGTCTCGTTTTCACCGTGACGATTCTGCTCTTCCATTCGCGAGATACGAGTCACCTTCCGATGTCTTCAACAACACATACTAGATTCGTCGACAAACACGAGATAGAATGCGGTTAATTACAAAGGTGCAGTTCTCTACCAGAAGATGACCAACAGCTGATGGACAACATGTAAAATCCTAGAAGATCGTTGACCAAAGTTATGTCACCTATGGAACAGAGTACACGTCTCTGCTGTGAGGTAAACATACAGCTATCTCTGCTGTGAGGTAATCATAAAGCTATCGTCATCCCGAGGGTTGCGGTTCACTAAGCATAGCCTTATAGGAGGTGCTGTGCCCCCGCTATGTTTTGAGGTTTCAACTGATTTACCCAGCGAGTTACAGGGGAAATTACAATCGAGCGTGGTACCTGAACCACGGTAAAACTCGAAAATTTCCAAATGAGCGAAAAATTCCCCAGATGTTAAAGAAGCGATACGTGACTGACAAAAATCGTAGACTCTCCGATATTTCGATTCATAGCCTCCACTTAACCACTGGGACCCCACACTAACGAGCTACATGTCACACTTTTGCATACAACATCCAAGCTGATGCACACTTTAATACACTGAGGTGAGAAAAGTCATGGCACACCTCCTAATGTCGTATCGAAACTCCTTTTGCCTGGCGTTGAGCCGCAACCCGACGTGCCATGGTCTCAACAACTTGTTGGAGGTCCCCTGCAGAAATATTGAGCCATTAGTCCTCTACAGCGGTCCACAATCGCGAAAGTGTTGACGATGAAGTATTTTCTGCACAAGCTGATCTCTCGATTCTGTTCCATAAACGTTCGATGGGAGTCATAACGTGTGATCTGGGTGGACAAATCATTCGCTCTTGTTCTCCAGCTACTTCTTCGAATCAGTCGCGAACACTTGTGGCCCCATAAAAACCGCGTCGTTGTTTGGGAACATGAATGGTTGCAAATAGTCTACGAGCAGCCGGACGTAACCATTTCCAGTCAATGATCGGTTTAGCTGGACCGGAGAATCCACTCCATACGTTTTAAACACAGCCCACAGGATTATGACGCCACCACCAGGATGCACAGTGCTTGTAGACAACTTGGGTCCATGGCTTCGTGGGGTCTGCGCCACACTCGATCCCTAACATCAGCTCTTACCGACACAAATCGGGACTCATCTGAACAGCCCACGGGTTTTCAGTCGTCTAGGATCCAACCGATGTGGCCACGAACCCAGGAGATGCGCTGCAGGGTATGTCGTTTTGTTAGTACAGGCACTCGCGTCAGTCATCTGCCACAACAGCCCATTAACGCCACACTTCGCCGCACTGTCCTAACGGAATCCTTCGGCGTACTTCCAACATCGACTCCTCCGGTTATTTCACGCACTGTTGCTTGTCTGTTAGCACTCACATCTCCACGCTAAAGGCGCTGCTCTCAGTAGCTAAAGGAAGGCCATCTACGATTGCTTTGTCCACGGTGAGAGGTGTTGCCTGAAATACGGTGTTCTTGGCACATTCTTGACAATGTGGATCTCGAAATATTGAAATCCCTAACGATTTACGAAATGGAATGTCCTAAAAAAATGGTTCAGACGGCTCTGAGCACTATGGGACTTAAGTTCTGAGGTCATCAGTCCCCTAAGAACTACTTAAACCTAACTAATCTAAGGACATGACACACATCCATGCCCGAGGCAGCATTCGAACCTGCGACCGTAGCGGTCGCGCGATTCCAGACTGTAGCGCCTAGAACCGCTCGGCCACACCTGCCGGCTGCAATGTTCCATATGTCTAGCTCCAACTGCCATTTCGCTTTCAAACTCCGTTAATTTCCATCGTGCAGCCGTTACCACATAAATTACCTGAGTACAAATGACAGCTTCGCCATTGCATTGCCGTTTTGTAGCTTGGATACGCGATACTAATGTCATCTGTGTAGGTGCATACCGCTATCCAGTAACGTTTGTCACGTCAGTGTAAGTGTGTTAAACGTCCGTTAAGACTTGCAGAATACGTGCAGGTATGGCGCTGGAGAAGACGGAAACATCAAGCTGGCGCCTCTGACTGCTGTCAGTTCCAAGACACGCAGGTATTTTGGACTGTTATTGTCTGTCCTTCGTTGCAGTATATCGTTGAAGATCTATGACAAGCAAACGTAAATGTCGTGTGACTAGGGCCTCTCGTCGGGTAGACGGTTCGCTGGGTGCGAATCTTTCGATTTGACGCCACTTCGGCGACTTGCAAGTCGATGGGGATGGAATGAGGATGATAACAACACCAGTCTCTGAGCGGAGAAAATGCCCGACCCAGCCGGGAATCGAACCCGGGTCCTTAGGATTGACATTCAGTCGCGCTGACAACTCAGCTACTGGGGGCGGACGACAAATGTTCTATTGTAATCTGTAGTTGAGCCTAAGCTCCAATGAAAGCTCCAATGAACGAGTCTTACCAGCTGAACGGTGGGTCACAGCAAGACTGGAACCGGCCAGAGTGTGCTGGTGTGCCGGCCGATGTGGTGGAGCGGTTCTAAGGCGCTTCAGTCCGGTCCCGTGAGACAGCTACGGTCGCAGTTCGTATCCTGCCTCGGGCGTGGATGTGTGTGATGTCCTTAGGTTCTACATCTACATCTACATCTACATCCGTACTCCGCAAGCCACCTGACGGTGTGTGGCGGAGGGTACCCTGAGTACCTCTATCGGTTCTCCCTTCTATTCCAGTCTCGTATTGTACGTGGAAAGAAGGATTGTCGGTATGCTTCTGTGTGGGCTCTAATCTCTCTGATTTTATCCTCATGGTCTCTTCGCGAGATATACGTAGGAGGGAGCAATATACTGCTTGACTCTTCGGTGAAGGTATGTTCTCGAAACTTCAACAAAAGCCCGTACCGAGCTACTGAGCGTCTCTCCTGCAGAGTCTTCCACTGGAGTTTATCTATCATCTCCGTAACGCTTTCGCAATTACTAAATGATCCTGTAACGAAGCGCGCTGCTCTCCGTTGGATCTTCTCTATCTCTTCTATCAACCCTACCTGGTGCGGATCCCACACCGCTGAGCAGCATTCAAGCATTGGGCGAACAAGCGTACTGTAACCTACTTCCTTTGTTGTCGGATTGCATTTCCTTAGGATTCTTCCAATGAATCTCAGTCTGGCATCTGCTTTACCGACGATCAACTTTATATGATCATTCCATTTTAAATCACTCCTAATGCGTACTCCCAGATAATTTATGGAATTAACTGCTTCCAGTTGCTGACCTGCTATTTTGTAGCTAAATGATAAGGGACCTATCTTTCTATGTATTCGCATCACATTACACTTCGCTACATTGAGATTCAATTGCCATTCCGTGCACCATGCGTCAATTCGCTGCAGATCCTCCTGCATTTCAGTACAATTTTCCATTGTTGCAACCTCTCGATACACCACAGCATCATCTGCAAAAAGCCTCAGTGAACTTCCGATGTCAAGTTAGTTAGGTCTAAATAGTTCTAAGTCTAGGGGACTGATGACCTCAGATGTTAAGTCACACAATGCTTAGAGCCATGTGAACCTTTTTTTGTGCTGCTACCGCACTCGTCTCAGATATCCGTCGATGAACTCTGTGAGGTGTAACGCTGCAAGACACACCAGCTGCGTGCTCCCCCAGTATTTTTGCAATTTTTCTAACAGACCATTAAGTAACCGACATAGCGTTACAGACAGCAAGCTTTCTATGTTCTTTATAGGTGTTTTATCAGCCCCACCACATACGGAGATGCAGTAGTAAAAGTAATCCGCTCTTCAGCCTGTAGGTTCAGATAACATAATTAAAAGCGAAACTTTTAAATGTATTCTATAATAAAAGATAATTGACCCTCACTGTATAAGAAAATGAAACTATTTTTTTCGTTTTTAATTAATTGCTGTATGAATAATGCCTGACAATAATAGTTAAGCACACAGAAGGGGAGGAGGAAACGAAATAAAACTTGAGAAGTTCAGAGGGTATGTGATGTTATTTCAGTGATTACAGAATCGAGTCGAGATAGACAAAGGACGTGGTAGTATGAGCCTGCTGGTCAGTATGACTTTGCACTCCTTGAGAACTGTATGCACGCAGACAAGGTGGCTCGGAACTGTTTGTAACTGGCTCTTCATATCCTGGTTAAAGACTGCAAACAAGAGACAGGAAGTTGGTGCCGCGTGTGCACAGCGGCGCCAAGCGCCGTCGGGTCGGCCCCACTTTATAACATGCGCGCCGCCCACCACGCGGCCGCCACCGTGGACGGTTACACCCCTGCCAACGATATGGAAGCGTGCCCTCTCCGGAGCTCCATCGGCGGTTCCGATTAAGTTCAAACACGGAAGCACACAGCCCCTTCGGTGCGTTTGCTACTTCACGACATCTACGGAATACTCATTATCCTGAAGACTGACTGAGTTGTATACCTTGATATCTGTATATATTTCAACATTCTGACTTACTGTTAGCAACTGAGACTTCAATTGGAGCAAACAAAGTTATGTATTACTTTCGCTATTTGATATTATCTGTAGAATATTGTGGGTCAGGCAAGACAGAGAGTACAATTTATTGGTATAATACTTAGAAAATGCAACCGATCTACTGAAGAGACTGCGTACACCACGCTTGTCTGCCCTCTTCTGGTGTACTGCTGTGCAGTGTGGGATTCGCATCAGATGGGACTGACGGATAACATCGAAGAAGTACAAAGAAGGGGAGATAGTTTTGTACTGCCGCGAAATAGCGGAGAGACTGCAACGGACATGATGTGTGAATACGGTGGCAGACATTGAAACACAGGCATTTAATGTTGCGGCACAAACTGCTCGTGAAATTTCAAACACCAACTTTCTCCTCTGAATGCGAAAATATTTTGTTGGTTTTCACTTACATAGTGAAAAATGATCATCACGATAAAATATCCAGAATGAGATTTTCACTCTGCAGCGGAGTGTGCGCTGATATGAAACTTCCTGGCAGATTAAAACTGTGTGCCCGACCGAGACTCGAACTCGGGACCTTTGCCTTTCACGGGCAAGTGCTCTACCAACTGAGCTACCGAAGCACGACTCACGCCCGGTGCTCACAGCTTTACTTCTGCCAGTATCAGTCTCCTACCTTCCAAAATTTACAGAAGCTCTTCTGCGAAACTTGCAGAACTAGCACTCCTGAAAGAAATCTGCCAGGAAGTTTCATATCAGCGCACACTCCGCTGCAGAGTGAAAATCTCATTCTGGAAACATCCCCCAGGCTGTGGCTAAGCCATGTCTCCACAGTATCCTTTCTTCTGAAGAAACAGTGAAGATTACTGCTTCTATCCACCACACAAATTTCGAAACACAACCCTACATTTGCAGCCGAAACACGAGTCACTTTAAAGTATACGTTAAAACAGAACTTTGGTTAATGAAATGGAATTGCAAATTTCCTTGTCGTGTACTTAAATTAAAACAGCAGAATTTAGGCTGTTGCCAGTACATACTCGTAGTAAAGTTCTAAGGAAGGAAAGTCAGCGAATCTCATTTTTATCATAGAGTGAAGAAAGCATGAAGCGACAACTCTGAAATTCACAAATTCCAGTTTAGATTGTTTCACTAAGAACGTAGACAAACAGCTCTTTGAATGACATTTCTATTTGTCTCACAACACGATAGCATAGTACTGTTTTGGAAGTTTCGTGTCTATCCACCCCACTGTTCCTGTTCACACTATTTTACCGAAGTCTAGGTAACGAGCGACTATGTTCTTTAAAACTCTCACTATTTTCTAAAAACAAGATAGTGTATGATAGCATTAAAGAGCATTTTCTTGATTTGTGATATAGAATTTGTAGTTAAGTGTAACAGAGAAGACATCTTACTAGAATTTATTATGTTGACTCTGACAAGACTTTACATTAAATACACTCCTGGAAATGGAAAAAAGAACACATTGACACCGGTGTGTCAGACCCACCATACTTGCTCCGGACACTGCGAGAGGGCTGTACAACCAATGATCACACGCACGGCACAGCGGACACACCAGGAACCGCGGTGTTGGCCGTCGAATGGCGCTAGCTGCGCAGCATTTGTGCACCGCCGCCGTCAGTGTCAGCCAGTTTGCCGTGGCATACGGAGCTCCATCGCAGTCTTTAACTCTGGTAGCATGCCGCGACAGCGTGGACGTGAACCGTATGTGCAGTTGACGGACTTTGAGCGAGAGCGTATAGTGGGCATGCGGGAGGCCGGGTGGACGTACCGCCGAATTGCTCAACACGTGGGGCGTGAGGTCTCCACAGTACATCGATGTTGTCGCCAGTGGTCGGCGGAAGGTGCACGTGCCCGTCGACCTGGGACCGGACCGCAGCGACGCACGGATGCACGCCAAGACCGTAGGATTCTACGCAGTGCTGTAGGGGACAGCACCGCCACTTCCCAGCAAATTAGGGACACTGTTGCTCCTGGGGTATCGGCGAGGACCATTCGCAACCGTCTCCATGCAGCTGGGCTACGGTCCCGCACACCGTTAGGCCGTCTTCCGCTCACGCCCCAACATCGTGCAGCCCGCCTCCAGTGGTGTCGCGACAGATGTGAATGGAGGGACGAATGGAGACGTGTCGTCTTCAGCGATGAGAGTCGCTTCTGCCTTGGTGCCAATGATGGTCGTATGCGTGTTTGGCGCCGTGCAAGTGAGCGCCACAATCAGGACTGCATACGACCGAGGCACACAGGGCCAACACCCGGCATCATGGTGTGGGGAGCGATCTTCTACACTGGCCGTACACCTCTGGTGATCGTCGAGGGGACACTGAATAGTGCACGGTACATCCAAACCGTCATCGAACCCATCGTTCTACCATTCCTAGACCGGCAAGGGAACTTGCTGTTCCAACAGGACAATGCACATCCGCATGTATCCCGTGCCACCCAACGTGCTCTAGAAGGTGTAAGTCAACTACCCTGGCCAGCAAGATCTCCGGATCTGTCCCCCATTGAGCATGTTTGGGACTGGATGAAGTTTCGTCTCACGCGGTCTGCACGTCCAGCACGAACGCTGGTCCAACTGAGGCGCCAGGTGGAAATGGCATGGCAAGCCGTTCCACAGGACTACAGCCAGCATCTCTACGATCGTCTCCATGGGAGAATAGCAGCCTGAATTGCTGCAAAAGGTGGATATACACTGTACTAGTGCCGACTTTGTGCATGCTCTGTTGCCTGCGACTATGTGCCTGTGGTTCTGTCAGTGTGATCATGTGATGTATCTGACCCCAGAAATGTGTCAATAAAGTTTCCCCTTCCTGGGACAATGTATTCACGGTGTTCTTATTTCAATTTCCAGGAGTGTATGTGTTATCTGGCAGATACAGAAGTTTTTCAAAGTGCTCGCTTTGGACTCAAAGTATGTCACTTCTGTTTTACTCAGTAGTCGTCTGTTCCTTGAAAATTATGATCTGCGTTAAAGAGGTTGTTAATTACAAAGGAATGATGATTGGCTATTTAGTGTCAATGAACAAAGAGCCGTTTTCGAATCGTTCTTGACATTTAACGGCGTTGAACGACGTTAAAACTCAGTTGCAAAGGCAACAGGATTTATGAATGTTATATTCCTTTTACTGGCACACGGTTTGAACTACGGACAAAAGTGCCTGATTTTTCTCACGAACCCACATTGCAGACAAAATTACAACGGGATTTCTGTCTTTATGCTTCTTCTCGTGATTTGATGTCCACAATGCTTAGCTTCATTGCAATTGAATGATTAAGTAGTTGACTTAAGGCAGTATTTACGCAGCCTTGAAACCCGCCCGGATAGCCGAGCGAGTTAAAGCGCCGCTTTCGGGACGCGGATCGTTTTGGCACAGAGGATTAACGACGTTGGTGGGTCGGTGTGCCGGCGGTTTCCCACATCCCACTAAGTATATTCCGGGCTGGTAGCCAAGTCCAGCCTCAGTTGCACGATTCGCAAACATCTGGAAAAGTTTCGCTCACTTCTACATGGACAACACTGGGTACATACAGACGGTTGCGGTACACGTAAACTCGACCACGCCTTAACCCCACCACGCAAATCCGTTAACAACCAAGCCGACTAGGCGCCGATGTGGGACAAAAGCACAAAAAAAAAGAAAATTTACGCAGTCCCGATAGTATGTATGAAATACGGAAACAGCATTGTGATACAAAGTCAGATGTCATTAAGTGTTTCAGCATTGTTGAACCAATCAGAACGTTCGAATGCTATCATAAACAGAGCATAAGTAACATTTTATAGTGTACCTACGGTTATCAATTTGTGCTGGTCTTCTCTGTCAACCGTAAAAAGGATACTAAGCAGTTAAAGGACTTGCCATCGAACATGGTAGTAAAATCATGTCACCTAAGAAAATAGAATATGAATTTTGCTCTTCAGCAGTCTTCATTTCGAAAACTGGTTTTCTGCAGCTTTCCAAGACACTCTTCTCCGAGCAATTTTCTTCATCTCCATACATCCATACAACTATGCGACCTACGTACAGTATATCTGAATCTGTTCACTGCATTCATGTCTTGGTCTTCCCCTATAACAGCATTTCTCTCAATTGCCTTCGTTAGCGAAGTAACTATTTCTTGATTATTGAAGATGATCATTTCAATTTATCCTTTTTGCTAGTCAATGTGCTCCATAAAATTTTGGTCTGCTTGACTGGATTCAACAGCACCTCATGCCTTATCCTTCTAATGTTCCACGTTTATCTGTAGTACCACATTTCAGAATGTTACACTCTCTTCTTGCCCGGTCGATACCCCTCTGGATACCACTCGCCAGTTTTCTTATGCAGCCATTTACTTTCTCTGGTTTTTATCAACCGCTTTACGGACCGCATTTCAGCGAGAATAGAAGATTAAGAGCTTATAGTCTCTCCTAGGTCGAGGCCACTACAAATGGAGCCCATGTTTGGACTGCGGAACGGTGGGCAAGGAAGTCGATTGGTTTAGGAAAATCGCGGAAAACCTTCATCTGGATGGGCGGACGAGGATTTGTGTCCTCAGTCCTCCCAAATCTCTGCGCCACTTCGTTCGGTCTCATTCCAACAAGTGTTTGCAGTTTTGTATTCCTAAAGATTTGTAATGAGATAGATTTACATGGTGACTTAATAAAGTTCGACAATCGCTAAATGGGCGCAACACCAAAACGATCGCGGACGCGCTTGCAAAAGAAAAGTCGTGTGGTATTGTTGGCTGGAAGACGCCAAGGAGGATGCTGAGTCTTCTAATGAGAAAAGGTGCATTTCTTATCTCGATGCACAATACTCTCTTGCTTCGCGGTGTACTAGGGTTCCGCCTTAAGCGGAAATCTTGATTGCAGGTGACTGTAATGTGTATGTATATAGGATGATTCCGCGGTGATGTTACGAACATTCAGGGATAATGGAGAAGGGTGAAAGTATCAATTTTCCGTGAGGACTCTGGTCCGCAAACGACTAAATCTAAAGTTATCGGCAAAAATCGATGAACCGGTACTGTTATTGTTAAGACTGTAAATTACGCAAATTTCGGAGGTGGTAGTATCGGAGAAACAAGAAAAAAAATGTCTGGGCTCTAAAATCCATACCTTAGGAGCTGTGAGCACTCGTTCAGTAGGAGCGTTGTTCTTCACAGTATGAAACGTGAACAAGTGCCCTGCGTTTCGCACTACCGAAGGTCAATAGGTGCTCGTAGCTCGTAAGGTATCCATTTTAGGGCCAGTATTTTCTGAACTCCTTTTCCTGTTTCGGTCCGTATTACCATCTCTGAAAGTTGAGCAATAATAGTACCTGTAGATATATTCGACTGTCTGATGTATCAGAAAGATTTTCGCCTATAACTTTCGGCTCGGTCGTTTCCGGAACAGGATCCTCAAGCTCAAATTGATGCATCGCCTTACTCCATCATCCCTAAAAGTTTTTATCATCATCACGGAATCATCCTGTACAGAGTGGTGTCAGGCTTGTGTTGTATGGCGATGAGAGGAGACACTGGTGAAACTCAGTACCTTCACATAACTTACTGTTCTCGAATATGACCATGAGGATCGCCGAAGTTAACGTCAGCTTCCGACGGACGGACCAAATGCTCTCATACCATGCACATGTGTTTGAGGTAGTGAGGAGTGAATAGAACCCTGCACAATGATGCACCGTTTTGTGATCAAGCCCATGCCAACAAAATGCTGACGTTAAAAATTTCATCCAACACCAGAATTCAAAGCGGCTACCTCCAAATCGAGCACCACTGGACAAGAATGAGCTGATGACGTCGACTACGGAGGCAGGTACGAACGTATAAGTGGCTCTGAACACAAACAGCACAATGTCACTGCTTTACAAATCCATGTAGCTATTTCACTAAAAATCAACTGTCGGATGTATGAAATATCGTCACCTGAGATTTTTTGTGTGTGTGAGATCGTGACTGTGGATTGGCAACACTCTAATGAACCTTGGAACAGACATAGGATAATATTTTTGTGTTATATATAATACATAAGTAAAAGAGGCAAACATTAATCAAACCGACAAACTTGACGGACGGATTCCTGACCGGAAATGAAGCAAAAAGGTCCTATGAACATGCATCCGGAAATGGGCGGTGCGGAAGCAGCGACAACAAATGGTTCCGTAACACAGTACAGAGCTGCATGGCACCCACGTCACAACAGGAGTTCAAAGTGGCCTCCATGGCACGCAATGTCATGCAGGATACACGTAATCGTATTTTGGCTTACACCATATTGGCCGGCCACTTACCTGTAGCTTGTACTAGGGTACGTCTCAATATCTTGTAACACCTGGCGCTCTACATCTGCTGTACGCTCAGTCCTACGCCACCTTCCACGTTTGTCTTTGTCAAAGGACCCATGATGCCACAAACGCCCAACAAGGGTTTAAACTGTTATGTGATGTGGTGGTGTCTATGAGGTAATTGCTTTGATATAGCCGTGTTGCCTGTCGACAGTTTCCATCTGCTTGGCCATACACAAACGCTCCCTCGGTCTCTTCCCGACATTACCAGAGCATTCTGCTGTTTACATTACGCCGCCTCAGTCATACAGGCTGTAACACACAAGGAACAGACGGGAAGTGGTCAGCGGAACGGCAAGTGGTCAGCGGAACTGCCATTCGTCGGAGGCATCTACTGTGGCAACGATGCTTTTCCGAACACATGCTCATAGGACCTTTTCTCATCCATTTCCAGTCAGAAATGCGTCCCTGCAGTTTCTTCAAATGTGTGTGAAGTCTTTTGGGAGTTAAGTGCTAAGGTAATCAGTCCCTAAGCTTACACACTACTTAACCTAAATTATCCTAAGGACAAACACACACGCTCATGCCCGAGGGAGGACTCGAACCTCTTCCGGGACCAACCGCACAGTCCATGACTGCAGCGCCTGAGACCGCTCGGCTAATCCCGCCCGACCCTGCAGTTTGTCGGTTTTATTAATGTTCACTCTGTATGTATAATATATAACGGGGAAATGTTCTTTCCAAAAATCTCGGAAAGGTTTCGGATTTACTTCGAATTTTTACAGATACTCTACTGAGCATTAACACGGACATAGAGAGGGGACGAAGGAGATAGCTAGAGAGAGGTGGAGGAGGTTACGCGCAGGCATAAGGAAGGAGATGTAAGGAGCTACTGAACACCGAGACGTAAATGAAAATAGAGAGGGGGAGGAGTCGGACAGAAAGAGGAGAAAGGAGGAGATGGACAAAGAGCGGACAAGGAAGTCTACACAGAGGGATAGAAGGCAGGGGTGAGAAGAAGGGGAGAGAAGGAGGGGGGGCAAGGAATTTAGGATGTATGTTATGCAATTCCCAAACATACTGAGCAATTGCGAAACAGTGCGGGCTCCGCTAGTGAGTTTTAAAAACAAGACGCGTTCTTTGATATGAGGTGCTCACAGAAGGCCTTTTTACTGGTCCCCTAGAATTTAGTACTTAAACCTAGCTAACCTAAGGACATCACACAAATCAATGCCCGAGGCAGGATTCGAACCTGCGATCGTAGCGGCCACGCGGTTCCAGACTAAAGCGCCTAGAACCGCACGGCCACACCAGCAGGCGCTATATTACAGAAAAGGTACACAGCAATTACCACAAAACTATTTCTGAGCTAAAAACAGCCATTCAGGAGGTCATCGACAGCACCGATGTTCCGAGACTTCAGGTCATCCAGAATTTCGCTATTCCTCTGCACCACATTATCGCCAATGAGGGAGCGCATATCGAACATGTCATAGCCTAAATCCGAATACCTCTAGTGATGTTAGTAGCTGAATAAAGTGTGTGTACACCGTAGTTCGTAACTAATTAACGTTGGTCTGATCCACCGTGGTGCACACAACACGTCAGAACACTGTTGCAAAAGCAACGAAAAAA
Source organism: Schistocerca gregaria (assembly GCF_023897955.1). Classification (NCBI taxonomy): domain Eukaryota; kingdom Metazoa; phylum Arthropoda; class Insecta; order Orthoptera; family Acrididae; genus Schistocerca; species Schistocerca gregaria. The sequence goes on along the minus strand of NC_064920.1, from coordinate 2,326,795 downwards.
GCATGACAATTTCAGAAGAACGCAAAATCTCCAAGACGGGCTAACTTTCACGGAAGCTCGAAATTTAGTGCGGACGTCAATGCGAGATGCTTCTAATAGTTTCCACAATGAAACATTGTCTCAAAATACGGCAGAAAACCGAAAGAGATTCTGGTCCTGTGTAAAGTACACCAGTAGGAAAAAAACAGTCAATACCGTCACTGCGCGACAGCGATGGAAATGTCAGCGATGATGGTGCCGCTAAAGCGGCGTTAGTAAATACAGTTTTCCGTAATTCCTGCACGAAAGAAGACGAAGTAAACAGCTCGGAATTCGAAACCAGAACAGCTGTTAGCATGAGTGACATAAAAGTACATATCTTAGGTGTTACCAAACAACCGAAATCACTTAAGAAAGGCTATTCTTCCAGTCCAGATGGTACACTAATCAGGTTCCTTTCAGAGTATGCAGACGTAATACCGCCTTTCTTAACAATGATATGCAACCGCTCACAAAAACTGGAAAGTAGCACAGGTCACACCAATATTCAAGAGAGGAAATAGGAGTAACCCACTGAATTGCAGACCCATATCACTGACCTCAATTTGCAGTAGGATTTTGGAGCATACACTGTACTCGAACATTATGAATCACCTTGAAGAAAATGACTTATTGATGCATAATCAACACGGATTCAGAAAATATCGTTCTTGTGCAACACAACTAGCTCTTTATTCCCATGAAGTAATGAGTGCTGTCGACAAGGGCTCTCAGATTCCACATTCCTAGATTTCCAGAAGGCTTTTGATGCCGTTCCTCACAAGTGACTATTAATCAAATTTCGTGCATATGGAGAATCGTCTCAGTTGTGTGACTGTATTCGTGATTTCCTCTCAGAGAGATCACAGTTCGTAGTGATAGTAAGTCATCGATTAGAACAGAAGTGATATCTGGCGTTCCGCAAGGTAGTGTCATAGGCTCCCTGCTGTTCCTGATTTACATAAATGATCTAGGTGATAATCTGAGCAGCCCCCTTAGATTTCTTAAAAGACATCGTAGACTGTTTGCAGATGACTCTGTAATTTACCGTCTAGTAAAATCATCACGCGATCAAATGGCTCTGAGCACTTTGCGACTTAACTTCTTAGGGCATCAGTCGCCTAGAACTTAGAACTTATTAAACCTAACTAACGTAAGGACACCACACACATCCATGCCCGAGGCAGGATTCGAACCTGCGACCATAGCGCTTGTTCGGTTCCAAACTGTAGCGCCTAGATGGTAGTGGTGGTGGTGGTTAGTGTTTAACGTCCCGTCGACAACGAGGTCATTAGAGACGGAGCGCAAGCTCAGGTTAGGGAAGGATTGGGAAGGAAATCGGCCGTGCCCTTTCAGAGGAACCATCCCGGCATTTGCCTGAAACGATTTAGGGAAATCACGGAAAACAATGCTAACCACTGCGCCACCTCGCTCGGTGTAGCGCCTAGAACCGCACCATCAGACAATCAATTCAAATTACAAAATGATCTAGAGAGAATTTCTGTATGTTGCGAAAAGTGGCATTTGCCATTAAACAAAGAAAACTGTGAGATCATCCACATGGGTACTAAAAGAAATCCTTTAAATTTTTTTCTCATCAGTCTACTGCCTGGTTTGATGCGGACCGCCACGAATTCCTTTCCTGAGCTAACCTCTTCATCTCAGAGTAGCACTTGCAACCTACGTCCTCAATTATTTGCTTGACGTAGTCCAATCTCTGCCTTCCTCTACAGTTTTTGCCCTCTACAGCTCCCTCTAGTACCATGGAAGTCATTCCCTCATGTCTTAGCAGTTGTCCTATCATCCTGTCCCTTCTCCTTATCAGTGTTTTCCACATATCCCTTTCCTCTCCGATTCTGCGTAGAACCTCCTCATTCCTTACCTTTAAATTTCGAGATACTTAAATTGGAAAGACCACATAGATAATATTTTGAGGAAGGCGAAACAGAGACTGCGCTTTGTTGGCGGAACACTTAGAAGTTGTGACAAACCCACTAAAGAGACAGCCTACATTATACGTGTCTGTCTTCTGCTGGAATATTGCTGCGCTGTATGGGATCCTTACCAGGTAGGATTGACGGAGGACATGGAAAAAGTGCAAAGAAGGGCAGCTCGTTTCGTGTTATCGCGCAATAGGGGTGAGAGTGTCACTGATACGATACGCGAGTTGGGGTGGCAGTCAGTGAAACAAAGGCGGTTTTCTTTGTGCCGGTATCTATTTACGAAATTTCAATCACCAACTTTCTCTTCCGAATGCAAAAATATTTTGTTGACACCCACCTACGTAGGGATAAATGATCGTCATAATAAAATAAGAGTAATCAAAGCTCGAACGGAAAGATTAGGGTGTTCCTTTTTCCTACGCGCCATTCGAGAATGGAATGACAGAGTAGTAGTACGAAAATGGTTCGATGAACCATTGTGTATTGCAGGGTAACCATTGTAAGTAAGCTATTTAGGTTTTTATGTTGGTAACGCCATGTAGCGCTCTATATGAATATCACTGAATGTTCTGTGTGCAGCCTGTGGCTGGTTTGCATTGTTGGAATTTGGTATTGTAGTGTTGGGCAGTTGGCGTAGCGTTGCACAGTTGGAGGTGAGCCGCCAGCAGTGGTGGATGTGGGGAGAGAGATGGCGGAGTTTTGAGATCGGACGATCTGGACGTGTGTCCATCAGAAACAGTAAATTTGTAAGACTGGATGCCATGAACTGGTATATATATATTATGACTTTTGAACACTATTAAGGTAAATACATTGTTTGTTCCCTATCAAAATCTTTCATTTGCTAACTATGCCTGTCAGTAGCTAGTGCCTTCAGTAGTTTGAATCTTTTATTTAGCTGGCAGTAGTGGCGCTCGCTGTATTGCAGTAGTTGAGTAACGAAGATTTTTGTGAGGTAAGTGATTTGTGAAAGGTATAGGTTAATGTTAGTCAGGGCCATTCTTTTGTAGAGATTATTGAAAGTTTGACTGCGTTGCGCAAAAAAAAGTGTTGTGTGACAATTTAGTGATGATTAGAATAAGTAAAGAGCGAAATGTCTGAGTACGTTCAGTTCTGCTCAGCTGTTTGAAAATTAAATAATGTAAGAGGTTAATCAGCACAGTCATTCATAAATTTTTCTAAGGGGACTCCGTCACAATTCCGCGATGACAGAAATAAAACTGGACACTACAAGGCTATTCTTACAACGTAAATCGTGACCAAAACAGACACCACCCGTATGACACAGTAGTTAGTTAATTTGACAGCTACACGACTATACCACGACGCTACTAATGTTTGACACAATTTACATTGTTGCTTTTTCGGTGTATCTGTTTTATATCTGCGCAGTTTTTCTGAATTCTTCTGGACAGGAAAACATGTTTTAGTGGTAACTTTTGTGGTATAGCTACATTGAAACAGCCTTTTCTGTAGCACAACAATACTTTACAGTACAGTACTTACTTCAAGCGTAACAACTACGATATCTATACGCATAGAAATTCACTTTGTTTATTAAGAGGTAAGTACATTGACTTCTACAGAACTTCATAGATGTAGATGTTTTTTCACATAGTTCAGTCATTGTCATCCAGTAAATGTAGAGATCTAGATGGTAACAGACTGCTACCCCTCCCTCCCTCCCCCTCGCTACTTGTTGGTGACCTGAGCCAAGCGGCCGTCAGGAGGAGGTGTCCAGGAGTGGAGGGTCGCCATTATTTATAGCGAGCGACCGCTGGCGCGCGAGCCGAGCCACCACGGGAGACACGGTTCGGCACGCGCTGGGAGCGAGGTACAGCGAGCGGCCGGTAAACACACTCTCGCAATATCGTCAAGGCGCTCGGGCCGCCGCCTACGTAGGCAGGGTCACGATGACACGGGCCCACCTTCAGACGGCGCCGCCGCGCTCCGGGCGCTGTGCCACACTGCACTCTCCTGCCGAAACCGCTCGCTGTTGATGTCGCCCTCCTTCCTGTTTACTCACGCAGCACACGCGAAAATACAGTGGTAAACAGCAATACTGTGAAGGATGTGAACAACTCGTCGCAAATATTTTTTGCGAGATTAGTCGCCAGTCATTCCTCTTCCTTTCTAACGCTTCTGTCCTTTTTTTCCTAACAATTAAAATTTATTTCATTGGCGCCAAAACTGTACATCGTGTGAAAATTGGCTGCTTGCATCATAGTTTGTACACTGCCTACACAAAAGAAGTGAAGCACCGAGAAGACATTTGGATGTCAGAGTAACTTTGTACACGTACACATTATTGGTGGGTATGTAGATGATTAAAGAGCTGCATTTCTCTGCGACAAGTAGAACGGCCACCAGACTGCGTTAGTGTTGTTCGTACTTAACAAAGGACACGTTTGACCTCGAACGGTCGGGACCACACGAAACCATGGTTAGACAAACACTCGACCAATAAATTGTGCCATTTCCGCTAGCGCCACCAGACGGTACCATATTGTAGCTGCACTAACAGTGATCGATTTGCGTGAATGGTATAGCGGCATCACGAACAGATATCTTGGAGTATCCACATGCGGGTTGCTGTGTAAACTGTGTGCCACTGTAATGATACACTGACTTCATTGAATTACGTAAAATATCACTTGTCGTAGAACGCATCAATGTTGTGTATAGAAATGACATAGACCACTTTTTTATTTTTTGTATTGAGTGTTATTTCAAGAACGGTTTCGTGCGGTTCCAAGCGTTCGGGATGAAAACTATCCTTTGTTTTGTACATAGTCCCGCGTAGTCAGCGCGTACACAACTTTCCCACTAGAGCGCGCCCCGCTAAGCACAACAGCGCAGGCGCAGCGCTCGTCCGTCTCCGCACTACGAGATGGCGCTGTCATAGAGACGGACCAAATTCTGCTTCCTCCGATCCGCGTGTTAATATGTAACGCAGCCAATGAGATTGCTGCTAACGTAGAACCATTTCTCTTCGCGGATCACACTCGCGCAGTAATACCTGAACGCCCGAGATATTATAACGAGTGTACAGACCTCCGATTAGTCAGGCTGCATTTGTCTGTACCAGTCTGCATTAGTCTGTTGGTTGGTTGGTTGTTTGGGGAAGGAGACCAGACAGCGTGGTCATCGGTCTCATCGGTGTACGGAAGGATGGGGAAGGAAGTCGGCCGTGCCCTTTCAGAGGACCTATCCCGGCGTTTGCCTGCAGTGATTTAGGGAAATCGCGGAAAACCTAAATCAGGATGGCCGGATGCGGGATTGAACCGTCGTCCTCCCGAATGCGAGTCCAGTGCCATTAGTCTTTGCCAGTCCATAGTTTCAGTCTGCACCTAATAAGATTATCATATTCCTGTACATAGCCATGAAGAGAAATGTATAGACGCTTAGTCAAGTATCAGAGATGTGTGAGAATAAGATTAATGTATCAAGTCAAAGGAACTTCAGATTGTCAATTGTAAACAGCATCCAAAATCAAGTTATGTAATACCTATGATTTTTATTATTTTAATAAATGTATGTGAAAATTAATCAAGTTCTGTTAAAAGTCGGTAACCGTTAATCTGCTACTCTAAGCCTGCAAGTGGCATTTCTATCGTCTAACCTAACGGCAGAAGATGAACACGCCACGATAAGACCACGAGACATATTGCTGACACTCGCGTATTTCGTTAGAGCGACAAGTCAAATAATCTGATGGTGTGTGTACCGAAGGTCTTACTACACACACCGCACTCTTGTTGCCAGGTTCCTTGGTTGGTTAATTTGAGAGAGGGGACCAAACAGCAAGCTAATAGGTCCCATCGGGTTAGTGAAGGTTGAGGAAGGATTTCGGCCGTGGCCTTTCAAAGGAACCATCCCGACATTTGCCTGAAGTGATTTAGGAAAATCACGAAAAACCTAAATCAGGATGGACGGACGCGAGTTTCAATCGACCAGAATGCGAGTCGAATGTCCTAATCAGTGCGCCACCTCGCTCCGTTTGTTGCCAGGCTTGGTACGGTCTATAAGGGGCAGAAGTTAAGTGATCACTGAGAAGAAGACGGAGATGCCGCGTACTCGTGTGAGGCATTATTGTCAGCACATGCCAGAGTCAGAAAGAGGCCTCACTGTGGGTCTCCATTTGTCTGGCTGCAATATCCAGGTTCGTGGTGGCTTCGAACGTGACAGTGGCCAAGTGTTGGGCTGCATGGCAACGTTAAGACAGGCATGCTCGTCGTTAAAATGCGGGGAGACCACGTTTGACCAAGAGAAGGGGATGGGGGGGGGGCACAGAGAGTGGAGGGGGGATTGACGCCGTATTGTGCAACAAGCACACCGTAACGGCTTCACACCTGCTCCTGGCATCCCACAACCAGTAATGCACTCCCCGCAGGTTTCTGTATCATCCGCGACCAGTGGTCGGAGAGCTGCGTTAGCCGGACTAGAGAATTACGGTGCCTCTGATAAGCCACTGTTAATCCTACAAATGTACACCAGGGCCACTCTGACCCTGCAGTCCGTTTGTTTGTTACCGTGCACGCGCCACTGCACACACACCACCTGCAGCCATCACCAGAGTAAATTCAGCTTTGACTGAGGCATAGTAGAGGACGGACGTTCGACATAGTGAGGTATAGTTGTTTAATTAATCTGAAGGAAGTATTTTCTGGATGGTCACTGTGATTCTGTTCTGTCGCTGAGTGTGAAGTTCATCTATGTATAGATGGCACCTAGGAAGGTGCTACACGGGAGGTAGAACTCAGTCGTGAAAGCGATGTAAGTGACCCGTGATGAAAGCAGTTATGGACAACGGAGAGACTGATTAATCTGCCCAATCTCCAGACGGCCAACAAGAAAATACAGTCGTCCACGGTGCAAATGGTCATGGAACACAAGGTCACTAATATACCACGCCTGACAGTTGCCGATAAAACTATAGTCCGTATTCCGACAGTGAGGAAGTAATAAACGATCGGATGTATGGATAGTTGACAACACCACAAACTATTCGTCTAATATTCGCATTTCATTAAATGAATGACATCTTCATCTAATTAAACTGCAAATAAAGTTTTTGAATCCGGATCACTTTCAAGTTTCTTGACTGAAAAGTTTACACGACAGTTTTTATTTACAAGGGGAGGAGACGACATTGGGATCACGGATTTGCTAGAAACTTTGTACTTTAAAATAACATAATGGGCAGCTAGAAAGGTGACGAGTGTGATATGTCATGGTTATGCCACATATGCCATGATAACGGGGCTCGGGCTTTCCATCTTAGTTTCCTACTACTTGAGGAACGAGCTGCAGCTATATGTAAGGAAACCCGGTGAGCTCTTTATTATTGAGTGATAGTATATCTAAAATTGTTGTAATCTTGGTCATTGGAAGTACCAAAATTTGCACCTTAACGAAGGACGACGTTGCCTCGTAAAACTACCTCACATTCTAAGAAAGTGTAGTTCTGGTGGGCTCTTGCCCGTTTAAAGTAATACTACGCTGTTGCCATTACCTTTCAAGGGACAATCTTATTTACGCGTGTACTGCAGTGTCTAAATGAATTCTGAAGTGTTGAGTTAAGAAAAATCTTTTTTGTGGACGAGCCTTCCTGTTTTGATGTTATGTTGTATTCTTCTATGTAATGTGAATGAGCAATTGAAGTGTGCTGTGAAGTGCAGTGTATTTCGTCCGGTACGGTGGGACGTGGCACCGGGGCTTGACAACTTGGCCGCTGCCAGTGGAGCTGTGTTTCGTTAGACCGAGCTCCGTGCTGCTGGCCCTCAAGCCTCGATCTCGTCCTTAAGTTGAGTGTTGCTGTTCTCTTTGTTCCTGGCTCTGTCAAGTCGTTAAGCTTTGTAGCTCGTTCCTCCGCCGCCTTGGTGGATGCACCTTCGCTGTAAATATGAATGTAAACCTGTAAAACCGGTCGCTCTGTAATTAGTGCCCGATCAGATTTCTGGAGGCTCCGCCTTCTTAATTCTGTGTGCCCTTATCAGCCATTTGTATCATATTTGTACTCTGCATGCTGATTGTGAGGTTTACTTTTTATAAATGAGGCTTTCATGTGCGTGTGTTCGCAGGGAATGTTGAGATGCTGAGCAGATATTTTTTATTAATTGTTTGTTATTTAATTAGTGCCTACTTGTATTGGTATCGACTGGATTATTCGTTAATCACAAATTCGTGTGCGAGGCGTCTACATTGCCGAGCGTTACAATTTTAGAAGTTGCCCGATTGTTACTGGTGTGGCTCATAATATGCCTTAATGTTATACTGCGAAAGAGAAGTCATTGTACGTCGTGCGGGTTCAGAGTTCGGCAAGTTTTGATTGTGTTAAGTACTTACACCAAATGAAATTTTCTTAATGTTTTGTGCATTTGTTATGCGGATTTTAACAGGGGTTTAAGAAAAAAATTATTGTGTTCCTGTGAGATTGTGAAATTTATCTGTTTTATTGTATTTAAATTGTGCACGCTAATAAACATTCCTGAATTAGATTTTCACCCTGCAGTAGAGTGTACTCTGATATGAAACTTCCTGGCAGATTAAAACTGTGTGCCGGACCGAGACTCGAACTCAGCTTTCGCCTTTTGCGAGCAAATGCTCTACCATCTGAGCTACCCAAGCACGACTTACGCCCCGTCCTCACAGCTTCACATCTGCCAGTACCTCATCTCTTACCTTCCAAACTTTACAGAAGCTCTCCTGTTGTCAATTATCGTCAGTCGCCGTCATCAGTCCAGCTGAATCATAGGTGAACCTGTGAATTAAGGTGTCCACGTGACCACATATCGTACAGGCGGGTGTGTTTGTGCTTGATGTCTTTCCCGTCGGGTCTTCTAGAAGCATAACTACCCGTGTCACAAGAACAGAATCATATGACAGGGTACTGGCCCACCAAGGTACGTCTTCACGCGAGATGTTGTTAGAGTGCCCGCAAAAGACAAATGTTCTACAAATACTCTACAGATTACTGTTCAAAGCTGTTTGGCGCTTCTCCGTTGCGTAGGCTGGAAGACTGAAATCTTATCATCAAACACTAAAACGATCATAAAACCGACATTTCGAGCGTATTTGCACCTATTCTCTCCAGGACGACGGAACTGCCTAGCAGTTCAGTCACCCCATGCGTGCCGCGAAAGAGACGATCGAAAGGTAGGCTGCGCAATTCAAATAACTTAGAGGAATGCAGCCGGGAGACGTCGTCGACAAGTGCGGATATTTCGACAGGAGCGCACCCTGCCGTTTTCAAGGCAAAACTGCACCAAGCAACAACAGTGCAAGACAATTTAAAACATCGGCTTTCACAGAAACCCCGTAAAGATAGCACACACACACACACACACACACACACACACACACACACACACACACACACACCGTAAACTCCAGCGCCATCACAAACCGAAGATAACCGACGTCAGAAGTAATCGATAGTGAAATTAATGACCTACCGGTGAGGTTACGTAATCTTTGTCCCTCTTATTTTTGACAAGTGACAGCAGTGTTGCTTGCAGAATTTAAACAAAAACATGGAATCCTGTACTGTTCATAATCCGATCAATTCATCTCTTCTATTTACTAGAAAAATGTGATGATCACCGCTTCGAGCTGCTGATATAATTCTTTACTTAAAAACCAGTTTCGGTCGACAAACCATCATCAGCTTAGTAATAGCATTTACAGCATCATGTGACTATAAATGTCAATGTAAATGTAAAATCACGGTTAATGTGACCGCTCAATGTCATTCAATACGATCACGATGACACTCCTCGATCGACGTTAACACTCGTGGTGTCACTCGCCTTCATACATGGCAGTGGACGTTTGGAAATTCGTGACGCTACCCTAATGGTCGTCAATTGATTTAAATGTTATTCCCGGCTGACTCTTAATTCAATTACTGCCACGGGGGTAAGGAAAAAGGACACATCCTGATGATACCAGCATTATGCGTATTTATATGTTCGATTAATATGAATGGTTTGTAATGATCCAGCTATTCTATTCGAACTCTATGCTGATGTACCGACAAGGACCATTTTCGCAGATAAACATGCAAGTACGTAATGGATTTTCAGTTTCTCAATATAGTTCGTCGTACTCACACATTATACATCCGCTGTAAGAACAGTTTCATGCATTTACATTTTTGGTGTCCCACAATATTGGTTGGCTAAATATTATGACGATACGTTGTATACAACTTCCAAAGATATTGTTTATCATGTAGTCAAGACTACGTAATGAGGCCAAAATCGCGGATAAAATTGAAATGTAGTTTGTTTATTATCACTTTTCTTCTCACTAACTAAATATGAAATATGAATCGGGATTGGGGGTGATGATCCTCTCCTTCTTTCCAGTATTAAAATGGTCAATATCGTGTTCTGAATAACGCGTGTCATATGATGTCCAAATATCGACACGACCCAGGCCATCAATCCGGCACTTAAATGTCTATTCTTCGCTCTCGAAATGTTCGATGTGATTGTGTTTCACACGCAGGGTTCAATTTAACGGTGTATGCACTGTTTTTAGTATTTTAGGTCCTCGTTAATTAATATCTGGTAGTTAATAAGCGAACTATTTTCATGCCGGCGCATTGTTTGTATCAGTTACCCCCGCAACCGTCTTAATGTTCCGCGCGCACACGTTTCACAATTTCATAAAATTCAGAATTACGTAAACTATAGCTTTCTGTTGCGTAGAACGTTCGTGGGTTCCACAACCATAATAGTTTCCCAAGCGTATTTTTCCGAGCTAACACAAAGTTCGGATTATGTTGTCGGAATCATTTTCACTTCACCCGACAATAAACGTCTCTGATTACTTCGTCACACGTAATGTATTTTAAACGTGCTTCAAGAGTCCTTAAATAATCTCCTCAACGAATTTCGCAGTCGCGTACCACTTTTTCATCGACTAGCCCGATCGCGATAACTGAAGGCAGTGAGCTCAGTAATGTGTTACGTGTTCTTTTATGTGTATTAAAAAATAAACGCGCCCCTATATCTTTCTGTCCCGTTTGGTCTTTGCTACTTCGCTTTTTATTACTTTTCATTATATTGCTTCTTAGTAATACTGTGTTATTCAAGTTTGGTATTACTTTGCCCTTTTTAATTCATCCCCGATTGTAATTAATATGATGCTAATTGACACGCCTGCCCGCAAAGTACCGTTATAATCAGGAAATTGAGTCGGAGAGCGTGACGTCAAGGATTTGGAGGGAATTCTGAAATTTGGAAAGGATAGAGATTTGGTATACCTTTACACAATACGGATGGAACGAACACGGTTATTCCCAGTGTTATAACAGGCGCAAATACAGTATAAATTGCAAGAGTTGATTTTCCACTCTGCTTAATTTTAGAAACGTTAGGGGCGCAGATGGACTGCGACACTAATAAAACTTCCACGCCCGCCGATCGATGTGCAGCGGAGGCGGCGTGGCGGCGTTCCTCGGCAGCTGGCAGCGCCCGCTCCCCCACCCCGTCCACGAGCCGCCCCCGCACTCCGCCCCCGTCACGACTGCACATCCTGTTAGCGCCTCTGTTCAGCCGCGTGAACTGATGTCGCTCGCGGAGCGGCTTCAGGACCCGCGCGTGCATTTCTCTGCCAGCTCCACGTCGCAACAGTTACACGCGTTCTTCCTTCTCTGTTGTTTGCCGTAAGACGTGGGCGTCAAAGGGCGCGAGTAACCTGTGTTGGCAGCAGGTCGCAGCACTGAGGAGATCCACTAACAGCAACTTACGGCATGTCGATCAGTGGGTGTCGTCCTCCTCTGTACCGCTTTGCGTGTCATGTATCGGGGGCGGCTGTAGGAGGGTCTGCCCCTCCGCATGCAGAGCTTGTTAGTCGCCCATTAACTACACTGCCGGAAAAACAATTCTCTATCTGTTCCATCAGCCCTATCTCGTACGGATCCCACACTGCTGAGCAGTATTCAAGCAGTGGACGAACAAGTCTACTATAAACTACTTCCTTTGTTTTCGCACTGCATTTCCTTAGCATTCTTCCAACGAATCTCAGTCTGGCATCCGCTTTACCGACGATCAACAGTATATGGTCATTCCATTTTAAATCGCTCCTAATACCTACTCCCAGATAATTCACGGAATTTACTGCTTCCAGTTGCTGACCTGCTATTTTGTAGCTAAATGGTAAGGGACCTATCTTTCTATGTATTCGGAACACATTACACTTGTCTACATTGAGATTCAATTGACATTCCCTGCACAATGCGTCAATTCGCTGCAGATCCTCCTGCATTTCAGTAGAATTTTCCATTGTTACACCCTCTCGAAATACCACAGCTTCATCCCCAAAAAGTCTCTGTGAACTTCCGATGTCATCCACCAGGTCATTTATGTATATTGTGAATAGCAACGGTCCTACGACACTCCCCTGCAGGACACCTCAAATCACTCTTACTTCGGAAGACTTCTCTCAGTTGAGAATGACATCTAGGAACTCTTCAATCCAATTGCGCAATTGGTCTGATAGTCCATATGCTCTTACTTTGTTCATTAAACGACTGTGCACATCTCTTCGACGTCCCTTCTTGAAGATGGGGATGACCTGTGCCGTTTTCGAATCCTTTGGAACGCTACGCTCTTCTAGCGACCTACGGTACACCGCTGCAAGAAGGCGGGCAAGTTTCTTCGCGTACTCTGAGTGAAATCGAACTGGTATCCCATCAGGTCCAGCGGCCTTTCCTCTTTTGAGCGATTTCAATTGTTTCTCTATCCCTCTGTCGTCTATTTCGATATCTATCATTTTCTCATCTGTGCTACAATCTAGAGAAGGAACCACATAACCCGTGTAACCGCCAGAACGTTGAATGGAGGCATGCAGACGTGCATGCATAGTGTTGCACAAGCGCCGGATGTCAGTTTGTGGAATGGAATTCCAAGCCTGTTCCACCTGTTCAATACAGGGACGGTTAATACCGTTTGTGGATGACGCTGGAGTTGTCGTCGGATTACGTCCCATATGTGCTCGGTTGGAGACAGATCAGGTGATCAAGTAGGCCAAGGCAAGACGTCAAATCTCTGCAGAGCATGCTGCGTTACAAGAGCTGTGTTTAAGCCAGCGTTATACTGTTGGAAAACGCCTCGTGAAATGCTGTCTCATGAATGGCAACACAACAGATAGAATCACCAGACCGACGCATATATTTGCAGTTAGAATACGTGGTATAACCACGAGAGTGCTCCTGCCGTCACACGATATCACACTCTAGACCGTAACTCGAGGCGTAGGTGCGGTGTATCTAGCACATAGACAGGTTGGTTGCACGCCCTCAACTAGCCTCCTTCCAACCGACACACGGCCATCGTTGGCACCGACCCAGAACGAGCTTTCATGAGAAAATACAACAGACCTCGACGCTGCCCTCTAGTGAGCTCCTGCTTGACGCCACTGGTCGCAAACCGTGGTTCTTTGGCGTCTGTAGAATGCACGCTACAGGGCGTCTGGCACACAGCTGCCCTATTTGTAACAGCTTGATATGTCACTGCGGCTCGAACTGCTGCTGCAGGTGCAGTAGCATGCGCCAAAGTCATACGCGGAACACGGCGGTTTTCCGTGTCAGTAGTGCCACCTGGCCTGCCGGAGCCCGCTTCTTTTGTGACCGTTGAGTCTCGCGATCACCGCAGCGAGCAGTCATGTACGGCGGCAACATTCCTGCCAAGATGGTTGGTTGGGACAGGGGACCAAACAGCCAGGCCATCGCAGCGATCTAGAGAAATCATGGAAAACCTACGTCAGGATTGCCGGTCGTCCCCACGAATGCGTGTCCAGTGTCCTGCTAAGTCGTTCTGCAATATAGCACAAGGAATATTCAGCATCTCGTAGCGCTATTACACGACCTCCTTAGAACTCGGTGAAGTGTTGATAATGACGTCTTTGTCACCTCACTCTCGAATAACGTCAACTCGCCACGTCCAATCTCAAAGGTAACTAGCTCACGACCGTTAAAACGTGTATTTAAAGCAAACCTGGTTTGGATCCTGATAGTGGCGCATCTAGCCCCACTCTTATGCGACTCTTAATGCGGCTAGCGATCGTTCGGATCGTGCCTTGATGAAAGAACCCGACAATACCCGAGAACAGCGACCAGTGCTATTGGCAAGATAATTCTAAAGTGTACTGAAATCGGAGACGCAGTTTCTGAATGACAGCTTTGAACTTAATGATTTGCCTTTTCTTAGCGTCTTCTGTAAAGTACTTGTTTGGTTTCATTCTCTTCTCCTTTCCCTTGTGCCCTCGTCCCGCATCGGAGTACGTTCAGTACGGTTAGCAACGCGTTCACATGGTTAATTTAATGCGTAGCCGGATGCCCTCCCTGCTCCAACTCTCTAAGTGTTGTGTTATTCGTGTGACAGCGATGTAAAGTTTTCTAAGTGCTTGCGAAACGCGTAACCGAAGTGGGGCTCGGGTATCACCCCCGCATTCAGCTAGCAGGATGTGGGAAACCGCCTAAAAACCGCGTCCAGACTGGCTGGCACACCGAGCCTCATCGTCAGTCCAGTTCGTGGACTCGATCCGAGGTCAGCACACCTCCCCTCCCGGAAGTGGCGCAGTAATACGCACGGGTATCCCAGAGAGTTGATGCCTGTATTTGTGTTGCGAATAAAAATTGCAAACTTGTTATGTGAAACGTTTATTGAAAGTGTGAACTACCACCTCCCAAAATATCAACTATTCCTCCCGAAACGCCCTCTATGAACACGAATAGAGATGTTTTTTTTTCACTATATACATACGAGTATACGTAGACAATATATTCAGTCGGATCTTGGTAAGATTTAAAAGAAGTAAGCAAGAAGACCCGGGTTCGAGTCCCGGCTGCGGCACAAATTTTAATTGATTTAGTCTGCTTCGATCATATTTGATCATTATCGTAAGATAATAACGAGACGGGAGTCTCAAAGGACACATCTAATTATAAGATCTGAGAAGATCACCATATGGTACAGCAGACGTCCCGCTACGTACAATGCTGGGTAGGTCGCCAATACCGGCGAGCCCTGGCAATAGTGACGATATTAAGGGAAAATGAATTAAAGTTTGTGTTGGGGAGGGAACTCGACCTAGGTAGTTCGTGCAGCTATGTCTGCCATAGTGCCTCGGTGGTGTAGTGGTAGCATATCTGCCTAGTAAGCAAGAAGACCCGGGTTCGAGTCCCGGCTGCGGCACAAATTTTAATCGATTTAGTCTGCTTCGATCATATTTGAGATTTAAAAGAGGTGTAAAGATTGGCAACTCGCTCTAAATGTTCAGGAAAGCAAAATTGGGAACTTGAAAACGAAAAAAACGTAGTATCCTATGACCATAAGATCAATCAATCACAGTTGTCGTCAGCCAACTCCTACAAATGCCTGGGTGTCAACACTTCATAGGAATATGAAATAGAACAAAAAAATGGCTCAAATAGCTCTGAGCACTGTGGCCAACATCTGTGGTGATCAGTCCCCTAGAACTTAGAACTACTTAAACCTAACTAACCTATGGACATCACAGACATCCATCCCCGAGGCAGGGTTCGAACCTGCGACCGTAGTGGTCGCGCAGTTCCATACTGAAGCGCCTAGAGCCGCTTGGCCACAGCGGCCGGCCTATGAAGTAGAACTATCGCACATTCTCAGTCGTAGGTAAAACAAGTAGCAGACTTCGGTTTACTTGTAGACTACCAGTGAAATGCAATCAGTCTACAAAGGCGATTGCTTACAAATCACTTACGCTACCCATCGTATAATACTACTCGAACGTATAGGACCCATACCGATTACGACTGAGAGGCAATACTGAAATTGTGCATCCAACGGCAACACGAATTGTCACGAGTTGTTTGAGCGCTGCGAAAGTGTGAGAAGAATGCTGAAGAATATCAACTGGCAGACGGTTGAAGATGGGCGAAAATTATCGCGTTGAAGATGACGTACAATTTAAAGATCCGGCTTTAAGCCACGAATCTAGGAAGATAGCACGAGCCCCTAGTTTTTGTTCCAGCAGAGCTGGCGAAGACAAGATGAAACTAATTACTACGTGGAGAGGCTTTTACACGATCGTTCTTCCCGTGCTCCACACGTGAACGGAACGTGGAAAACCCTAATAAGCGGTACAGCGGTAAGTGCAGAGAATGGATGTGCATGTAGATGTCCACGTCGTTATCACGGCCTGAGCTGGTGGTCTTCGTGGGAGGGGAGGCGGCTATCGACTGTGGCGGCGGGCCCCCAGCAGCGCCGGAGGCGGAAGGCGGCCCGCCGTGTCAAGGACGCAGAGAGGGGTCGGGGTGGGCGCGCCGCGGGGTCACGGCCGCCCCGGACCTCTGCCGCCACGTGTGCCACGTGTCCACTTCAGGAGGGGTGGGGCCGCCAGGCGGCGAGTTTTGGCGTTGCGCGTCATAATGGGAGCAACACACAAGGAAGTACAAGACACCTCTACTGGATATGTCGATCTAGCAAAAGCGTTCGGAAATGCAAAATGGTGCATGATGCTTGCAATTCTACATCTACGTCATACTCCGTAACTCACCTACAGGGTGGTCCATTGATCGTGACTTGGACAAATGTCTCACGAAATAAGCGTCTAACGAAAAAACTACAAAGAACGAAACTTGTCTAGCTGGAAGGGGGAAACCAGATGGCGCTATTGTTGACCCACTAGATGGCGCTGCCATAGGTCAAACGGATATAAACTGCGATTTTTAAAAATAGGAACCCCCATTTTTTATTTCATATTCTTCTACTACGTAAAGAAATATGAATGCTTCAGTTGGACCACATTTCTCGCTTTGTGATAAATGGCGCATTAATAGTCACAAACGTACAAGTACGTGGTATCACGTAACATTCCGCCAGTGCGGACGGTATTCGCTTCGTAATACATTTCCCCTTTTAAAATGAACCGTTTATCAAAATGCCCAACGGGTGTGTGCTATGATGATGCCCAAGTAGGTGTTTCAGCTGCTGTCGCGGCTAATCCGCACATCAGTAGCAGACAAATTGCGCGAGAATCGGGAATCTCAAAAAAGTCGGTGTTGAGAATGCTAAATCAACATCGTTTGCACCCGTACCGTATTTCTATACACCAGGAATTCCATGCGAACGACTTTGAACGTCGTGTACAGTTCTGCCACTGGGCACAACAGAAATTACGGGACGATGACAGATTTTTGCACGCGTTTTATTTAGCGACGAAGCGTCATTCACCAACAGCGGTAATGTAAACCG
The DNA here is from genome assembly GCF_023897955.1 of Schistocerca gregaria. Lineage (NCBI taxonomy): Eukaryota > Metazoa > Arthropoda > Insecta > Orthoptera > Acrididae > Schistocerca > Schistocerca gregaria. The sequence goes on along the minus strand of NC_064920.1, from coordinate 2,309,589 downwards.
GCATAATATGCACTATTGGGCAATGCAACATCCACGATGGCTGCCACAAGTGGAACATCAGCGACCTTGGCGGGTTAATGCATGGTGCGGCATTATGCGAGGAAGGATAATTGGCCCCCATTTTATCGAAGGCAATCTAAATGGTGCAATGTATGCTGATTTCCTACGTAATGTTCTACCGATGTTACTACAAGATGTTTCATTGCATGACAGAATGGCGATGTACTTGCAACATGATGGATGTATGACACATAGCTCGCGTGTGTTTGAAGCGGTATTGAATAGCATATTTCATGACAGGTCGATTGGTCGTCGAAGCACCATACAATGGCCCGCACGTTCACCGGATCTGACGTCCCCGGATTTCTTTCTGTGAGGAAAGTTGAAGGACATTTGCTATCGTGATCCACCGACAGCGCCTGACAACATGCGGCAGCGCATTGTCAGTGCATGTGCCAACATTACGGAAGGCGAACTACTCACTGTTGAGAGGAATGTCGTTACACGTATTGCCAATGCATTGAGGTTGACGGACATCATTTTGGGCATTTATTAGATTAATGTGGTATTTACAGGCAATCACGCTGTAACAGCATGCGTTCTCAGAAATGATAAGTTCACAAAGGTACATATATAACATTGGAACAACCGAAATAAACTGTTCAAACGTACGTACGTTGTATTTTAATTTAAAACACCTACCTGTTACCAAATGTTCGTCTAAAATTGTGAGCCATATGTTTGTGACTATTACAGCGCCATGTATCACAAAGCGAAAAAAGTGGTCCAACTATATCATTCATATTTCTTTACGTACTACACGGTTATGTAATAAAAATGGGGGTTCCTATTTAAAAAAAAACGCAGTTGATATCCGTTTTACCTACGGCAGCGTCATCTAACGGGCCAATCATAGCGCCATCTGGTTTCCCCCTTTAAGCTAGATGAGTTTCATTCTTTGTAGTTTTTTCATTTGATGCTTATTTCGTGAGATATTTGGCCCGGTCACTATCAATGGACCACCCTGTATAGTGTGTGATGGAAGGTACATCTGGTACCACTAACAGGTCCCAATACCCTGTTCCACTAGCGCATGCGAAGAACTATTGCCCGTAAGCCTCGGTATTGCAATGATTTGTCGAATTGTCCTAAAGGGCACGGCAGCTTTCCTTCTTGATCCTCCCCTAATGCGTCCTTGGGCTCCGTCTCTAGGGTCATCGTTGCCGACGGGACGTTAAACACTAATCTTCTCCCTCCATCTCCTCCTCCAATTTTCTCGTCAAGATTAGACGAGAAGTGTGTGGGATAAAGTAATATGTTCCCCGAATCTTCCTAAAAGTACTTTCTCGAAATTTCGATAGTAGACCCCTTCGTGCTACACAACGCCTCTCTTGTAACGTCTGCCAATAGAGTCTGATGATGAGGATGTTTTGTTTATGGGGCTCTCAACGACGCGGTCATCAGAGCCCGTACAAAATCCCAATTTTTACGCAGTCCATTTTTTTTCACTAGTCCGATCTAGCCATTGTGACGAATGAAGATTATGAAGTGATGAGGACAACACAAGCACCAAGTCCCCGTGCAGAGGAAATCCCCAACCCGGCCGGGAATCGAATCCGGGCCCCCGTGAGGCAGCAACGCTAGCCACTATACCACGAGCTACAGACCATCGAGCCTGTTGAGCTTCACGCCGACTAAACGATCCGCTGAAGAAACGCGCCGCTCTTCGTTGGATCATCTCTATCTCTTATATCACTCCTACGAATCGCAGACTGGTAAACAACACCCACTAATCGGTCGAACGAGCGCCTTATAAGCCACTAACTTCGTGGATGAGTTACATTTCCTTAAGATTGTTACTATGAATCTCAGTCTGGCATCTGCGGCACAAACGTGACATTCAAAATTGGGTGCCAATCATTGAAACAAAGGCGTATTTCGTTGCGGCGGAATCTTCTCATGAAATTTTAATCACCAACTTTTTCATCCGACTCCGACTTCATTTTGTAGGAGACGTTCTACGAAGGGAGAAATGAACATCATAATTAGATAAGAGAAATCGGATCTCGCACGGAGAGATTTAACTGTACGTTGTTTCCGCGCAGTGTTCGAGAGGATCCAGGCGCTTTTGTAAACTGCAGAGTAATCATGTAGTTGCAGATGTAGATGTAGATGCTTTTCCTTGTATTTGTTTTGTATGTCATTTCACTTAACATAGGTCTGAATAGTTACCCTAAATATTTTGCGGTAGATACTGTTTCCAGCAGTTACTCAAAGGTCAAAGGTGTCCGCCTTGAGGGTTCCTCGTTGCCTACTCACCTTCCGACTCCCATGTTCGGTCTCAGGGAGGATGCACTCCCCGGGAAGCACTAGGTCGATGCTGGGGATGTCACTGATGAAGCAAGAGGCTGGCCCCGACATCGACCAGCAGAATCGTACCATACGGGCATACAGGTCCTTTCAGTAATCTAAGAATTTTTAACATGTTGCAGCCATGTCAGCAACTGCGATAAATTAAAGTGTCAAAAATCCGCCTCAGTTGTGAAATGTTACTGGTCTTCACCCAGGTTTCAGCTAGAGTAATCTAACCTTCTTCAGAAGCATGAAATAAACTAATACATGCCAGAATAAGGCACGGTCAGACATTAAAAGCCCCGGCCCCACTTCGTGGAAAGCGGTCGGTTAGCCGCGGACGCTACGTTGGAACGAAGTGGGGCTGTTCCTGAACCAAGTAACGTAGCTTGACACGGTACCACGGTACTTTAGCTTTTTATATCTGACTGTGCCTTATTCTGGCATGTATTAGTTTATTTCATGCTTCTGAAGAAGGCTACATTACTCTATATGAAACCTGGGTAAAGACCGGTAACATTTCAAACTGAGGCGGATTTTTGACATCTTTCCTCCCAGTAAGGTGGCGTAAGGCCGCCTCTCTGAACGGAGATTATGTTGAGAAGTAGGATTTTATAGCTAAGTGAGTGGAGAATAATGTGCTGTATGGAATACCGAATAAAACCAATCTGCTTGCAGAAAAATGTGTTGCACTACTTACTGAACACCCTTCGTAGTATTTTGTAAACAATGTCCTTTGCAGAATTATTTCATTTCCCTACTATTCTAGTAATGAACCAACCCCTACTTCTTACCTCACCTACGACTGAGTGAATATAATCATTCCATTTCATATCCCTACTAACTGCATTTGTACAAGCAACAGATTCCAAAAATGACTCATTTAAGTTGTACTGACAACATTTGCGTGTTTTAGTTTTGTGAAGTGCACAATTTGACCCCTTCTTTTGATGCCTTTGTGATGGAGGCCAGAACCGCGACGCCCAGCCTTGAAATAACGCGGCCGAGGAAAATTGTTCGGACAGAACGTCAGTCAAAATGGAAACGGAAAGGCCTCAGCGGGTGGCCTAAAGGGCGTTAGTGAAACCAGTCCTATCCTTGGAGCGTCGATTCCCACAAATTTTGCAGCAGAAAAGAGGAAGTTGTACTCCGATGAGCACCGCGATGAGGCTCTTGACGGCCTTTGACACTATTTATACCTCGTGGACGATTCAAAATTAACCTCTACAGAGGCGACCTGTGAACCAGTCCTATGAGCGCATAGGCAGGTAACCCTTCGTCAGTCTTTCGATTTCAGTTGCCTGCCTTCGGGCGCCTAGGACTACTTTGCCAGTTGCCTCTGTAAAGGCACATTTTTAAGGTGGGAGGATGCCACCGTGCCGTTTGGCTAACCTGGGGTCTTAGAGCGATGCTCTGCCGTTTTATAGACGCCAGTATGCGTGCAGTAGACCCCCGTGATGACGCCACAGCAGGACGTGAAGCAGAAGGAGTGAAGAAGCATAAGCACCCTTTCTTTGCTGCTTCCTATCACTTACTATTCTCGACGAATGGTTGTGACCGGACCCTAGTGGTTCTAAGGTGTACGCGCGGACAAAAATTGCGGTCGCTGTGCACTCCAAAGGAGTGAGATCACGTTCAGTGGGTTTGCAGCCCCCTGATGCTCGTCGAGAAGGGTCGAATCCCTCAGGAGGAATCACCAGAGTCAAAGGGTGTCAGGAAAGCCGTCCTCTTACTCATCGCTTTCGACCGCGAAATGTGTGGGAATCGATGCCCGAAGGAAAGACGTTCTTTCATTGACGTCCTTTATGCTGGCACCTGATTCCTTTCCCTATCGATTCTAAACGACAGCGTGTCCGAAATAAAAAGACGCTAGGCGTCATGGTTCTGACCTCAATCGCGGTAGTGAAATGTTGGTAATAAGGCCTGTGAAGGTCCTCCCATCATATGATACGTCTACGATGGTACTGGATAGAATTGTGGTGAAATATTGCGCAGACGGGACGTCATTAACGCATCTCACACGTCACCCGAACTTCTGAGTGCTGGGCTTTTCCCCGCACGTGTCCACACCTCGCTGTTTAAAGCGTCCCCGAGCCCTCTGGCGACGTCTCAGGACGACACGGTTTTGCGCGAATACAGAGGAAGGAATGGACATCTTCCACCCAAATTCCAAACTTCTGTGTCGAAATGGGTGTCAATTACGGCGTTTCGAGAAGAGGTCCTTTAATTCCGTTGCGTAGTGTAATTGTTACAATTTCCAGTGACTGATTGCTAATCGTGTAAGTGAATAACAATGGACAATTCCACCAATTTAGGAGCAATACGTTGCACTTATTTGCGTTGCAAGTTCCTGACCCCAGCGCCGATTAACTGCAGATCTCTCCAGATTTTTTTTATGGACGCCAGACGTAAGCTCTGTATGCAATTGTAAATTGCAAGGAAAATTCCCACTGTAGGTCAGTACCACGTGTTGGACTTCCCGTTGCAGTCAGAACGTGTGAAGCACGGAAAGACGGACCACCTTGTGCTAGCTGTAATCAGTCTGATCTTATGTTCGCGATCCGTGCTCGAGCGACACGCAGGGGGCTCAAGTATATTCTTATATCGCCCGGTTAGTGCCTGTTCTCGAAAGACACTTAAGACGTCCAACATCAAGTGTCTGACAGCCTAGTCTTTTCAACAAAATAGCTCAAATGGCTCTGAGCACTATGGGAATTGTGGTGTCACCGCCAGACACCACACTTGCTAGGTGGTAGCCTTTAAATCGGCCGCGGTCCGGTAGTTTACGTCGGACCCGCGTGTCGCCACTATCAGTGATTGCAGACCGAGCGCCGCCACACGGCAGGTCTAGAGAGACTTCCTAGCACTCGCCCCAGTTGTACAGCCGACTTTGCTAGCGATGGTTCACTGACTTCTACGCTCTCATTTGCCGAGACTATAGTTAGCATAGCCTTCAGCTACGTTATTTGCTACGACCTAGCAAGGCGCCATTATCAGTTACTACTGATATGGTGAATCATGTAATGTCAAGAGCGACGTTCGTCATTAATGGATTAAAGTTAAGTATTCCACCAGCTACGTCCGTTGTTTCTAAATTCTAATTTCCTTGTTCTGTTCCAGACCTCACGCCAGCCTGCGTGAGAGGCCTTAACTGCTGTGGTCATCAGTCCCGTAGAACTTAGAACTACTTAAACCTAACTAACCTAAAGACATCATACACATCCATGCCCGAGGCAGGATTCGAACCTGTGACCGTAGCGGTCGCCCGGTTCCAGACTGTAGCGCCTAAAACCGCTCGGCCATCTCGGTCGGCCTTTTCAACATTTCGGTCATCTGTCCAGTGGGTGCTAACAAATCCGTGACCTGTTCAATAGCCTCTGGATCCAACGCACATGAGCAGTATTCTAGAATTAGTCGCATGGTGTGTTTGATAAGTAGTCTCCTTTGTACACTGCCAGAGAAACATATAGCACCCTTACGGACAAGGTTATTTTATTGACAAATGAAGTGACAGGTAGTTCATTTCTGAAGGAGAATATGATAGCAAATTCAGACCAAATGAAACAGCTGTGTCACGGTAAAGGGAGCCCAGTTAGTGGCATTGTTACAGAGTAACCTCCTATGCCGTAGAAGGAGGCGTAGGCGTGTATTCTCGCAGGAAAATGGTCTTAAAGCTCCCGAATGAAACCATGCCATACATTATCCCAAGCGGCTTGCGACTTTCGTTGCGATTTGGCAATGATGCTTGGCTGGGGAACGACTAAGTTTCTACTTCATCGCATTTAATTGGCGACATGTCTGCTGGCGCTGCCGACCACGGCCTTGTCAGCAACCGGACGTAAATTTCTTTCGATGTCCTACCCAGAAAGCACATCGCCTCTCTGTTGAAGAAATGGCCGCGTAGCGGGGGAAACTAACCTGTACCACGTAGTGTTCTTTATTTTGCGTCTCTCTCCACCCCTAGGAGCTCAGCAGGATGTTCCGATGTTCCATATCCTGTTCACTGGCTAGTCGCTGTTCTGTTCTGCCAAATATCAGGTAAGCTGATAGTGGGGCAAATGAAGGACCCGAATTGGGAATAAATGGGAAAGACTCGCCATTTTTGCCACACTCCTTACAATCACAGTAAATCTCCCGAAAACCTAGGCCGAAACCGCCATATTCGCTTATTTCTGGGGAAAAAATGCCCCACGATGACAGGTGACAGTTGCCACAGCTGGGTGGCATCCGTGGAATGGGGACCCCATAGGACTGCGTGAGGTTGGGTGTAAGCGACGCTGCGTGATCTTCAAGACTTCCTGTGTCCAACGTCGCTAGCCTCTTATTTAGTCATAGTGTCTGTTCTTGCCGAACATTTCACAACGCACTTTGCCATTTTATCCTTCTACCTCCCAAGCACGTATTTGGTCAGTGGCAAACGTGCACTAATGTTTAATTGTGTACTGCTTCAAGACATACAACAAGCCTATTGATGAATAGGAATTCTTTAAAGGCCTGCACTCGTCTCGCGAGACGGCCCCAGGCTCTGGTCCGATTCACAATTACAATATGTAACACCTCAATGAAGGCCATAAATGCCGCATCCTCATAGTTTAAAACCGTATCTCGCTTAGATCTTAACTCCCATTGCACTAGCGTGGAACCACCTATAGCCCAGTTTCTAAGTTGCTATCCAAATCTCTCGAGAGGACTGTGACCCATCTCCTCTATTGATTTTTTCAAACATTACGCCTTTGTCCACCTACCAGTCTGGCTTCTGCGACAGTCAATCAACAACCGCCTGCCTAGTCCATTTACAGACGGCAATCTGACAGGGTTTTGTTGAGAACCACCATCAAGCCGCTTGTCTTTTTTGAAGCATAAAGCATACGATACTGCCTGGCGCCATCACGTCCTGTTTTTATCCGCAGTTTTTTGTCTCCATCGTTTTCCTCTGGGTCACGAATCATATGGGAATCCTTGGGAATGAACTAGCTGATCGTTTAGCCAGAGAAGCAACCACGAGGTCGATATTGGCAATGAGGGTGGCATGCACTCATTTGCGAGGACAGTTGTTATTTGTGATCCATTGGAACTGGAGCAGAGAATGTTGAGCCCTCCAATAAACTGTACACAATCAACAAGTCCTTTGTTCTCCGGCGTCTCTGCTACCGTTTGCCCATTGTTTAAGGCCGACTTCCTATAGGTCGCAATCTTTTGACAGACGTTTTTCAGCTGTCCAACACCGACAGCCTCCCCCTCCCCAAACACACATACACCTCCCTCGCTGAGGATAGCTCACATTCTCGCGTATTATCCACTCCTTGCCGCACTCCGACAGAAATGGACTCTTACGGAGCCCAAAGCTCAATATTTGTTGATGAATACAGGATACTAGGGTAGGTTTTACGCTTTCTCCAATACAATGCTGTTTATTCCCAGAATTATTGTTTCATAATTTATTTATTTATATGCTATCATATCTCTGATTTCCTACGTCGATACAAAACTTAAGAACGAAGGTAGCTTTCGCACGATATGCCACTGTCACGCAACACAGCCCGATGAAACTTCGACCATATGTAGACACAATTGCTACAGTATTACAGAAATCAACTGAAAGACCTAGGTAATGACACGAACAGAGATGACTTATTCAAAGATAACTGAACCGAAGTAGCCGCGATACGTGATGGTCCCCTGGACAATAAAGAAGGAGGGATATGGTTCTTAATAGCGCGCGCGCTCGCGTGTGTGTGTGTGTGTGTGTGTGTGTGTGTGTGTGTGTGTGTGTGTGTGTGGTCACCGCGGACACCAATGCTTTCTCTGCAAAGTACTCCGATGCTGGCCACGAGGTGACAAAGAATTTTACTGGATGGTCACCGATGCATGTGGACATGGAGTACGTCAGTACGTCTGCGCCTCCCCCCTCCTCCATCCCATCCTCCCGCCTCAGGGCATTTCACACGCAATCGATGGGATTTAAGTTGGGGGAACAGACAGGCCAGTCCATTCGGTCTTTTCAAGGGCCCCTCCGCCTGTGTTGCTCGATGTACTCGCACAGTGCCAAGACCGAATGCACATGGGGACGAAGTATGGTGCCACAATAAAGTTGGTCGTTAAATGTACCGTGTACACCCTCCCAACATTATGCATCCCCACACTGTAACACCTGTCCGGCCGGGGTGACCGAGCGGCTCTAGGCGCTACAGTCTGGAACTGCGCGACCGCTACGGTCGCAGGTTCGAGTCCTGCGCCGGGCATGGATTTGTGTGATGTCCTTAGGCTAGATAGGTTTAAGTAGTTTTAAGTTCTAGGCGACTGATGACCTCAGCAGTTAAGTCCCATAGTGCTCAGAGCCATTTCACTGTAACACCTGGGCCACCAGAACGACTTGCCTACTGTCATACCGATAGACTAGTGGTCCACATGGAAGAAAGTGGGACACGTAGTACTCCAATAATGGTAACAAAGCCGACGGTTGTATTTGAAACTACCGTCATTTATTGTTTTTAATGCGTGCTACCAGTTTTGAAACGACATGGTGTCACCTTCAGGCCCCGAACGTAACCTGCTGTCCACAATCGTTTGCATGGGCAATGAACAGAATCGTATGCAGCGGGAGAAAATTAACTGGATTCCTTATCTTCCCTGGTTGTTGCCACAGAAGGTACGTAATTCAGTTAATTTTGGCCCGCTGCATAAGACTCTGTTGATAGCACTTGCAAGCAATTGTGGATGGCAGGTCACGTTCGTGGCCTGAAGATGATACGAAACTGGTAGCATGTATTAAAAAGAATAAACGACGGTAGATTCAAATACAACAGCTGGTTTTGTTGCCATTATTCAAGTTCATACCGAGAGAAATGGGAACACATAATACACCCATGAACATTGTCGAAAGCGATCGTTTTAGTGGTCCACATGTTATGATGTGGGGAGGCATAATATGGAATGGGCGTACTAGCCTCCAAGGTTGAGGAATCATACGCACAATACCAGTCTTCCAGTCCTGTACACTCAGATTTCGGCAGGGACACTTCTGTAAGGGATACCTCAGATCTCTTGCTGAATCCCGCAGGGAGCCTCCACTGTTCCAACTGGGTACCTTGCATTCATTAGCTTTCGCGTCGTTTCCTGATTTCTGGCACACTCTTAGGTCTCCGTCTCCTTTTATTTGCACTGACCTCCCGTCCGTGCGGTTTGAAGAGAGTTTCTTACGTCGGTGCTTCGCACCCATTTCGTTGCTCGTGGAAAGGGTACCTATCAGCGCATATGAGCAGCGAGGAGGCCTCATCTGCCTCTGACCTCCTTGCCGGTCCAGTTTAGTGCCTCCTTTTTGCATTTCCTGTAATTGCTTGAACGTTTAGCACTGCCAATGTTCTGGAATTCTCTGCCCTTCGATTTTCCGTACGCCATGCTAATATGGTGTCTTTTACTTCTGGTCAGCGACGGCGTTCTCCATGAACTTATTCTGAGAGTGATAGCTTCATATTTTCTTCCCTTAATTTAAGTAAAATCAGAACAGTTTTGGTATGCTTTTCTGGCGTTGCAATTCCACTTCATACAGAACTTCTTCCGGAGAAAGCCTCACGGAGGTTCTGTTATCGCCCACCGACACATCGCGATCAGAAAAAACCTAGTGCTCTATTACACACAGTCATATGAAAAATAGGTATAAAGAAAAAAAAAGAAAGTAAACTGATGATTATTTCAGTAGTAATCGTTATTACTTTTAATACATTTATCCCACTGTGAGACAAGATGGCCAGTGGATTCATGTTTGTGGTTGCCTAGGTACCTCTTCATACGAAGCAAATCGACGGACATCAGTGCAATTGTTCAGGGCTCCAAAATGGAAATTTCTTGGGGAGAAATTGGGACTGTATGGAAAAAGTATAAGGGCTTCTCAGCGAAACTTCTTCAACGTACCACAAACAACCTTGGTAACATTTGAGCCCGCCCCCATCCCCCGCACCCTCTCTTGTTTCGACCACGCTGCAAAAGTTTCGTAGTGAAGCAGTTATACATCTTCCATACAGTCCAAATTTCTACCCCTGCAATTGCCATATTTTTGAAGCCCTGAAAAAAAATCATGTCTGTCGGTTTGCTTTGGACGAAGAAGTGCACACCTGAGTAAAATAATGGTTCTGTTTGCCGCGCGTTCTACGGCGCCTTGTCACGGTCCGTGCGACTCCCCCCGTCGGAGGTTCGAGGCCTCCCTCGAGCATGAGTGTGTGTGTGCTGTCCTTGGCGTAAGTTAGTTTAAGTTAGATTAAGAAGTGTGTAGGCTTCGGCACCGATGACCTCAGCAGTTTGGTCCCATGAGACCTTACCACAAATTTCCAAATTTCCATGGTTCTGTAAGCAACCGCAAATATTTTTCCATGAATGCACTGACCGTCTTGTCTCACAGTGGGATGAATGTATTAACAGATATGGTGATTAATTTTGAAATAATGTGTACTTTACTTTTTCCACCTGTCTCGTTTTATTTCACTGTCGCTTATACAAGCCACATCAGTTAATTTTACCCCTATAAGAGCAACGCACCAAGTTCTGTTAGCTATGAATGCTTATTAGATGTACTGAACGAGAGTGATGGTAATGATACCGACGTCAGTACAGAAGACGTTAATCTCAAATTGCTCGTAATTGTCAAAGAGAGGGAGTGTAACGCCCACATCATACCGCTACGAAATAACCTAGCATTCGCCTAGAATGCGGGACAATTTTGTTGGTCAGGGAAGAACGTCAGATGGAGGTTAGGGATTTAAAACTTCCTGGCAGATTGAAACTGTGTGCCGGGCCGAGGCTCGAACTCCGGACCTTTGCCTTCAGCGAGCAAATGCTCTACCAACTGAGCTACCCAAGCACGAGGTACTGGCAGATGTAAAATTGTGAGAACGGGGCGTGAGTCGTGCTGGGGTAGCTCAGTTGGTAGAGAACTTGCCCGCGAACGGCAAAGGTCCCGGGTTCGGGTCTCGTCCCGGCACACAGTTTTAATCTGCCAGGAAGTTTCATATCAGCGCACACTCCGCTGCAGAGTGAGCCTTGGGGTTCACCGTGGTTTCATCGTGGGAATTTATAATGACATTCAGCAGTGGTTTCAACGTAAAGTCAAGATGCACAAGCTGAATTAAAAGTAACAAAACTGTATGTCCAGTGCCACACAATACAAAAGTCTAACCTGCAGGGGATGGAGTGATGCGGAAACATTAACAGACTTCTACAAGGGTTAGGCACAGTGGTGCGGCCTTGCGACTTCACGAGAATTTCACGAACTGTAGCTGTCCAGTTTCCTGGTTGTTATCAACAGAGTCGACACGCACAGAGAATGATGTAAGCAAACACGCACGCAAGCCTAACAAAGAGGAACAGAAGTAAGGGTGTGACCTTTAGCCTGCTCCACTGCACGCAGCCTTTTAATTTCAGCCGGTGACTCGCTCCCCGCTGCTTTACGAAGGCCGATAAAGCGAAGCTTAAATAAACGGCGGGAAATAACCGTGCCTGCTGGCGCTGCTGCTATTAGGAGTGCGACTGCGGCACACGCCCTCCTCCTCCACCTCCGCTCCGGCTGATTAATTCGCAACACCTGCGGGCCATGGCTAGCGGGGTGGACCTCTGTGCTCTGGCCCCGTCGCCACCTGTACTCACTTTCAAACCGCTGCAGGTGAGTACAGAGTACGCCACGAAGCGCACCAACCGTATCTGGTAATAGATGAGCGAAGTTAAAAGGGGGCTGCAGCAGCGGCAGCCGCAGGCGAGTCAAGTGCTGTGCTCTGCGAATGACGCAGGCCACCGCTGTGTTACAGGGTGCGGCAGCCTGACACTGTGTGCAAATGGTTAACACAGCAGTGCTCACGCAGCAAAAAGCCTTTCCACGCCGGCGGCCGCCGAACTGTTTCATTTTTCTTCTTTAGCGCCAGCAGTGCTATATATGTCCGGATAACGACATGCTTATTAGAACAGATGCACCGACATTGCTGCTGATAATAACTAACCTTTATTCACTATAGACTGTTTCAGCATTTACCGCTATTGTCAACAATGTCTAGACCGATGTGATGTCCATATTACGTCGTTAGTTAAAACTGTCACGGTTTTAATAAGACTAAAAATTATACAAATGCATTGAAAATAAAATGTTAGTTACAGCATGAGAGCAGTCTGATAATTCCACTGTCAAAAAGTGTCACACCATAATTAACATTTTATTTTCTCACTAATCACATAATCTTTCACAAGATGCAAAACTTTAATCTATGTATGTGGTGTCTCTTTTTTCGAACATGTGTAAGACAGGCACCATTTTGATCCAGTGGCCCCTATGAATTAAGGCAAAAAGGAGTTACAGACATTCGCTGTATTGGGGAGAAGGTGGGGTCTAGGCCGGCGTCGCCACAAACTACCAGTCCAAAACGGCGGCGATCACGTTATCCAAGATGGCGGCCGGGACGTCATCTGCAGACGTCATCCAAAATGGCGGCTTTGGACGGGAAGTATGAATTTTGGCTACCTCAAATAACCTAACCCCCCCCCCCCCCCACACACACACACACACGCACGCATACCACGGCCAAAAAATGGTGAGATGTTCAAAATCCATCAGCAAAATGGCAGGAATATGGGTCATTTGGGCTACCTCCACTAACCCAAGTCATCTGACCGCCACCTCTTCCTAGGGACTGACGGGAAAATGACTCGGCCTGTGCTGATTGTAAGTCTTTATTTTGCATGCAGTCTTTATTTAAACAATTAGAGGCACTACCACCATCCAATGTGTTCGCCAAGAGGACCAGAGTCCAACTGACCTAGTACACAGTACCACCACCAGATGGTGCTGTCGTCCATCCCAATATGGTGGTTACGGATGGGGGAAATGGCAGCAAACTCTGCATTCACCACGAGGGTCGAGTCCTAGTACACAGTACCACCACAAGAGGGTGCTCACATCCCTCCCATGACGTAATCCAAGATGGCGCTTAGGGGTGTAGGGAAATGGCGGCAAAATGACTCAGCCTGTACTGGGCTACGGGAAGGAGTGTACTTTATTTATCTTGGAACAATTTATTTGGGGACGGATTTCACATAGTTTATTTATTACACTGATACAAAACACATGCTCTGACATGCTTGAGATCACGCCACACAGCCTACATGCTTGATATCACGCCACACAGCCTACACGCCTGCAAACTACTCGAAAATTACCGAAACAATGCATTTTAAACGCTCTGCAGGCACGAAAACAACTTCTAAATCACTGAAATAATGCACTACACAGACATGCAACTACTCGTAAATAATGCAGTACATTGATATGCAGACACGAAATCACATTGTAAGTAGCATACAGACCAGCAAACTACTTGAAAATCACCGAAATAATACTGTACACTGATGTGGACACCTGAAAACTACTCGTAAATCACTGAAATAATGGATATCTAACGCTCTGCCCACACGCCCACAAAGCTTAAACAGCCGAAATCAATGCACTGCGTGAACACTCTTTGCACTTAAAAATCGCTTTCCAACTATTCTCAATCGCAACATATCAGAGGCTCCAACATACGCGCTCGTTGACACTACCGAGAGCCACAACTGCTGCCTTGCCAACTACAAGTGTCCATTACGGTCCTGCAAGCATGAGGCGGTGGCATCCCTTGCATACGTGAGACCTGAGAAATTCCTGTCGAAAATACATGTTCACCTAGGCACTATTGCTGATTCGATGTTGCATAGCTGCAGTGTGGGTCTTGCGCCGATAGAGATGTTTAAATAGCAGCTAAGGATTGCAATGTTCTACTGACATCACATACCTCCAAGACGCGCTCACACTGATGCCATATGCAAAACGCATCTCGGCACATGTGTTCACCATTGCTGACATCACAGATTGGGCCGGTTTTTCTCCATCTCGATCCTAACAGGACATGTGAGATACATCCAGCCGAGCACACATGGCTGATGCATCGCCTCAAAACATGTCTGGCTACTCACCAACTAAAAGGTTCTCAACATTATAATGACGTCACATGGCTATGTACAATAAGAGCCAAGTCGACCTCTTGGAAATTGTATGTCTTCCCAGAAATAGTTAATGGTGGCTTTTGTAGGAGCTTTTATGAAGTCTCAGCATGTCTGCATGGAAACCTGTTTACGAAAATAGCCCTGAATAGCGCCTAATGCATTCAGCCTGGTGGTTTTAACGTGACACCCGTCCATCACATGTTGCCCGTCCTGGAAAACTTTAAATCTTCCTTTCGGCAAACATCTTCAAAACGCCAACGTTCTCATCACTATGTAGAGGCTCTCACTTGCCGGCACAAAGGATGTCTTGTGCAATGAATGGAGTATAATTATTGGTTCTTATTGAATTTAAGCGGCGAATTACTAATTCCACCAGAGTAAAAACACTGTGCGCCTTTCTTATTTTCTTTCTGCAGACGAGACTTTCAGTGGCAAAAAGCTATTTGGCATTGATCACCGTATTGCTCCGACATTTAAGCCTTGGAATGTGGCCTACAGGTCGTGAAATATGCAAAGACTCTTATTCAATTGCACTGCTGTGCCACTGAGGACAGGAGCTTGAAAATTAGAGCGTGAAACCTATCTCCAACCCAGCAATATATCACCACATACCGTGTTGATATGGTAAACATTCAATTCGTATACTGCACCATACAAAAATCGCCCCTTTTATGTCATTTGTATAGCTATCGACCACCAGACACTTGTACATATACCACAAAGACAGACAGCACCATATATGCTCCTTGCAGCACCAGATAATTTCCTGCAGCCGACCATCACAAGTCATCAATTTGCTAATGTGTGACCAGAGTGTCCTCAGCAGACCAATGTCACTCTCAGAACTGTTCTACAAATTTGGGTTCATTTCCCCTTGGCACAAACGCGATACTGTTTCTGGTCCGGACCTGTATGCTTGCTTTCTTTTCTACACCCATCTTCAGATCCTGCGATTACAACAACAGATGTATCTTCGCATGGTTTGCCATAGTATTATACCATTTTGGCGGTACTTCTCGATGTCAAGCACACAGCATCTAACCGATCACTCGCGCAACGTAATTCTGAAGATGTAGACTGTAAATTATTTCTCTACTAACGCGAAACTTTAGCGAGGTGGAGCGTGCTGTAAACCACGGAGTAACTAGAAACTTAATATTTGTACAAAACGACCTTTAGAGGAGAACTATAAAAAATAGAGGAAAATGATATTTCCACTCACGAATACCGATGTCTGTGATGTAGCAAATTCCAAATCACCCCTACAATTTACAAAGTCAAATAAGGTCTTTCTCATATCTAGAGAACCAGCAAACGTCTTTCACCTGCTAGATGCACACTCCACAATCGATGTTCCCTGAACTAAATCAAGGCGCCAAATGTGCAGAAGCAGTCAACCGGACAATTTACATAAGAGGGAATTATGGCCCAACACAAACACACGTCCATATAGAATCTTCTCAATTTTCCACGCAATCATGAAAGCTATCCAACACATACTAGGTATTAATTCGCTATTGCGCTGTCTTTAGAACGCCGTTAAGTCAGCTACATTACTACTCTCCGACATGTCTCTGCATTCAGATGGCTCCTACAGTTAATCGGATACGTGTATCATTCTCGCCACAGATCACCAACGCTGCACGCTAAGCACGCATAGACAGAATAGTCCTAGGAAATAAACCGGCCTCATATATATTTTTCCTTGTGCTTGCAACGATTGCAGTCACAGCTCAACAACATTCGACAATGAGCCAAGTATTTGAAATACACATTGCTGATGGCTTTGGCTCTGGAAATAGAAATATCAGTACCATTCTTATGACTTGACATACTTCTCCCCTTGCTATCACAGTACTCCACGTCAAATCCATGCCTTCCTCAAGGCTGGACATAGTCATTTCCTTTGCACATGTTTGAACACAAACACATACTTTATAAGCCTGATGCTCAAGGCGAACCTATCATGCATCCCGTACTACTAAGTGTAATACTTCTTCAATAACCGATTCCTGGCGATACGAAATAATACTGACCTAAAATCAACGATTGGTGGACATGTCTCATAAGTTTTTCTTGCGAGTGCTACCACCCTGTCTTAGAAGAGAGGTATAATCGTCTTACAAACTGCTGTATATTTTTAAAAAAAAGGGCAACCATATTACCATCATAAACGGTCTTGGTTCTACAGGTGCACTCAAGTATCTATGTTAAAAGCTACACCAGCTTTATACATCCACATATAACCGTTTCTTGTTCTTCTTAACCACATCACAACACTTTCAACTCTTATACTATACACCACTAAGGGGTGCTAATCTCTTCGACATGGGTGCATCTTCAGAAATATTGTGTACTTGTATGGGCAAGGACTTAGCTAGCTCCATACATTCACAAGATATGAAATGTAGCAGCCTACTTTTGGTCGGTTGCAGATTAAATCGGTAACAATGATGCAGTGCGGGTTGGTCAATGACAGTGTGAGGGGGTCTTTCAGTCTCTAATTTTACCCAAAGACTGGAAGAATGCACAGTGACTCCAGGAGCATAGAAAGAGGTCATAAATTAAGCATTATGTTTGAGGTGTTAGATAAATGTAGAGCACTGTGTGGTATACTTTGTTGATGTATGTGTTTGACAATTAATAATTAATGCACGTAGTGCACAGTCACCTATCTACATTTGCGATGATACTCGCAAAGTAGAGAGGGGGCGGTTTAGCTATGATACTGAAATTGGGAAAAATCCTGTTGCAGCATTGCTCGGTGTTGAAATTACAGTAAAATTGCTAAATCTGTTTATACTATCAACTGTGGTGCTTATTATTAGAGTACATCGATGGTGTCCTTTCCACCTCATCCATCCACTGGTATGCTGTTGGTTACAACATAATGATTGACTGACATTGCTTGTTTGAGTTGGAGAAAGAAATCTGGTGGTGGGACAATACCTTCTGTGGACGGATAGCACGAAAATAAAGATCGTGTACATGACTGAAATATGAGGAAACAGTCGTAATTGAATGCAGAGCCATCAGGTATTCCGCAACCGTCAGATGAGTTTGAATGTAGAGCTCGTGAATCACCTTGGGACTGTTGTTTGTAAACTCTCCACGATGCCGCCAAACTCTTCCAGTTTCCTTACGTTGTAATTGACTTTTATTTAAAATCACCCAATGTGTGTGGTGTGTTATGATAGCAGCAGTAACAATATGGTTTACAGTGTGCAACGTCTAGTTTTCTGCGAGAGGCAATGGATCAGAATGTGTTTAGAAACTGACACAGACCTCGAAGTCGTGGTGGAAAGACAAAATGTTTGGCAGTGTACAAAGCGAGTTGCAACAGAAAAAAAAGCAATGTTTCATACAATGAGACAGGATCGCAGGGTGCATGTCTTGCGACTTACCGTATAGTCTGTGGGATATGGTCATCCTCCTACAGTACAGGTGTGCAGTGGATCGGTACCTGTGTATTTAATAGGATCGTCACTTGTGCTCGACACCAGCATGCATGCATAATTTGTTTTCGATATATGCAAGGAGAGAGATGCGATAAAAATCTTATTGAGTTCTCTATCGGATGAAGTTAGTGGAGCTTTTATAGTTCATAATTTGTCTCTTGTGGGTGGAACAGAATAACGATGATAGAATATTGGGGTAATAGATGTGAATGGGCGCTGAGGGATGTGGACCTGTAGTACCTGCTTGTACTTTGGAGAAGCACCACAATGCAGTAGCAAAATCGACATCCTTCCCCCAGTTCCTCATGTTGCAGGACCAGGCTCCGTTTCCATCGAATGATCAAAACACAGTTCTGTCACAGTAACTTAGCTTTGCCTTTTTCTACATGGGTTGCAGATCACATGTTCAAAGCTGCAGGGACGGTAGCACAGAGTCGGAGGGGTAGTTGCAAGATGCGTAGGGGCTACCATAAACCATGTTGGAACTTCAGTGTAGGTTCGAGAAAGTGGGTCCATTTCGAGGTATGAGAGTTCCACAAATATGATTCACTAGTGGCTGTAATCATTACAGGACGTCTCCACAGTATTCAGTGCAGGTATGTGGTTGAATGGAAAGACTTGATTCCAAATCATAGACATCATTTCTGACAAAAGTGTACCACTAGAGATGTGAAAAGCTAGTACACAATTCTTACGACCTAAATAATCACACCATCTACCACTGTTTGTGGCCCTTCTCAATCAATCATCGCCTATAACTCAGTGGATATATCGCAAAACCTCTGACATGGCATCAAGACAGAATGTGTTACAAATACTGGAGAAATATCTAGTGGCGGCGGCGTGTGGGAGTTGCAAATACCGGTTTCAACCATGCTCCTTAGCCGAATAATTTCAAAATTCGGTAATTGTATTATGCGGGTGCACCATTGGTAACGTGTAGACGCACTTGTGGTGTGATAATATATGCTCCGGCAATCATTGTCTATAATTAGTGTCACGGTATTTGTCTGTAAATACGACATCATTTGTAGGTAATGCCATATGTGGATTTATAAAGATGGTACAGCTTTTAACTTGGATACTTGTGTGTACCTGTAGAACCAAACACCTTATGACGGCAATATGGTTGTGACTTTTTTAACATACAGCGTTTTATAAGAAGATTACGCCTCTCTTTCTAAGACACGGTAGTAGCACTTGCAGGAAAAACTTATGACACATGTCCTCCCAACGTTGATTTTAGGTCAGTATTATTTCGTATCGCCAGTAATCGGTTATTGAAGAAGTGTTACACTTAGTAGTAGGGGATGCATGATAGGTTCGCCTTGATCATCAGGCTTATAAAGTATGTGTTTGTCTTCAAACGTGTGCAAAGGAAATAACTATGCCCAGCCTTAAGGAAGGCATGGATTTGACGTGGAGTACTGTGATAGCAAAGGGAGAAGTATGTCAAGTCATAAGAATGGTACTGATATTCCTATTTCCAGACCTACAGCCTTCAATAGGGTGTATTTCTGATACATTGCTCATTGTTGAATGTCTTTAAACTTAGACCGCAATCGTAATATTTAGTTGTAAGCTTAGGGACAAAATATATATGAGGTCGGTTTTTTTCCTAGGCATGCAGTGTCGGTAACCTCTGGCGGGAAAGATTCACGTTTCCCATTAACTGTTGGAGCCGTCCAAATGTAGAGACCTGTAGGAGTGTAGGAAAGTACCTCACTTTATCATGTTGTCCTCAAGACAGCGCAATAGCGAATTAATACCTAGTATGTGTTGGATAGCTTTCATGATTGCGTGGAAAATTGAGAAGATTCTATATGGACGCGTGTTTGTGCTGGACCATAATTCCCTCTTATGTAAATTGTCCGGTTGACTGCTTCTGCACATTTGGCGCCTTGATTTAGTTCAGGGAACATCGATTGTGGAGTGTGCATCTAGCAGGTGAAAGACGTTTGCTGGTTCTCTAGATATGAGAAAGACCTTATTTGACTTTGTAAATTGTAGGGGTGATTTGGAATTTGCTACATCACAGACATCGGTATTCGTGAGTGGAAATATCATTTTCCTCTATTTTTTATAGTTCTCCTCTAAAGGTCGTTTTGTACAAATATTAAGTTTCTAGTTACTCCGTGGTTTACAGCACGCTCCACCTCGCTAAAGTTTCGCGTTAGTAGAGAAATAATTTACAGTCTACATCTTCAGAATTACGTTGCGCGAGTGATCGGTTAGATGCTGTGTGCTTGACATCGAGAAGTACCGCCAAAATGGTATAATACTATGGCAAACCATGCGAAGATACATCTGTTGTTGTAATCGCAGGATCTGAAGATGGGTGTAGAAAAGAAAGCAAGCATACAGGTCCGGACCAGAAACAGTATCGCGTTTGTGCCAAGGGGAAATGAACCCAAATTTGTAGAACAGTTCTGAGAGTGACATTGGTCTGCTGAGGACACTCTGGTCACACATTAGCAAATTGATGACTTGTGATGGTCGGCTGCAGGAAATTATCTGGTGCTGCAAGGAGCATATATGGTGCTGTCTGTCTTTGTGGTATATGTACAAGTGTCTGGTGGTCGATAGCTATACAAATGACATAAAAGGGGCGATTTTTGTATGGTGCAGTATACGAATTGAATGTTTACCATATCAACACGGTATGTGGTGATATATTGCTGGGTTGGAGATAGGTTTCACGCTCTAATTTTCAAGCTCCTGTCCTCAGTGGCACAGCAGTGCAATTGAATAAGAGTCTTTGCATATTTCACGACCTGTAGGCCACATTCCAAGGCTTAAATGTCGGAGCAATACGGTGATCAATGCCAAATAGCTTTTTGCCACTGAAAGTCTCGTCTGCAGAAAGAAAATAAGAAAGGCGCACAGTGTTTTTACTCTGGTGGAATTAGTAATTCGCCGCTTAAATTCAATAAGAACCAATAATTATACTCCATTCATTGCACAAGACATCCTTTGTGCCGGCAAGTGAGAGCCTCTACATAGTGATGAGAACGTTGGCGTTTTGAAGATGTTTGCCGAAAGGAAGATTTAAAGTTTTCCAGGACGGGCAACATGTGATGGACGGGTGTCACGTTAAAACCACCAGGCTGAATGCATTAGGCGCTATTCAGGGCTATTTTCGTAAACAGGTTTCCATGCAGACATGCTGAGACTTCATAAAAGCTCCTACAAAAGCCACCATTAACTATTTCTGGGAAGACATACAATTTCCAAGAGGTCGACTTGGCTCTTATTGTACATAGCCATGTGACGTCATTATAATGTTGAGAACCTTTTAGTTGGTGAGTAGCCAGACATGTTTTGAGGCGATGCATCAGCCATGTGTGCTCGGCTGGATGCATCTCGCATGTCCTGTTAGGATCGAGATGGAGAGAAAACGGTCAAATAGATTTCTGTTGCCCAATCTGTGATGTCAGCAATGGTGAACACATGTGCCGAGATGCGTTTTGCATATGGCATCAGTGTGAGCGCGTCTTGGAGGTATGTGATGTCAGTAGAACATTGTGAACCTTTTAGCTGCTATGGAAACCTCCCTCGGCGCTGGATGCACACTGCACCTACACGTCATCGCGTCAGCAATGGTGCCTAGGTGAACATGTATGTTCGACAGGAATTTCTGAGGTCTCAAGTATGAAAGGGATGCCACCGCCTCATGCTTGCAGGACCATAATGGACACCTGTATCTGGCTAGGCAGCAGTTGTGGCTCGCGGTAGTGTCAACGAGCGCGTGTGTTGGAGCCTCTGATATGTTGCGATTGAGAATAGTTGGAAAGCGATTTTTAAGTGCAAAGAGTGTTCATGCAGTGCATTGTTTTCGGCTGTTTAAGCATTGTGAGCGTGTTGCCAGAGCGTTAGATATCCATTATTTCAGTGATTTACGAGTAGTTTTCAGGTGTCCACATCAGTGTACTGTATTATTTCGGTTATTTTTAAGTAGCTTGCTGGTCTGTATGCTATTTTGACAACTTACGAAGTGATTTCGTATCTGCACATCAATGTACTGCATTATTTACGAGTAGTTTGCACGTCTGAGTGCTGTGTAGTGCATTATTTCAGTAATTTAGACGTTGTTTTCCTGCCTGCAGAGCGTTTAAAATGCGTTATTACGGTAATTTACGAGTAGTTTGCAGGTCTGTAGGCTGTGTGGGGAGACCCCAAGCATGTCTGAGCATGTGTTTTGTATCAGTGTGACAAATAAACAATGTGAAATCTGTCCATAAATAAATTTTTCCAAGATAAATAAAGTACACTCCTTCCTCTCTCCAGTAGCCCAGTGCAGGCGGAGTCATTTTCCCGCCATTTTCCCCCACCACCAAGCGTCATCTTGGATTACGTCATGGGAGGGATGTGAGCACCGTCTGGTGGTGGTACTGTGTACTATGTTCAGACGTCAAGGTGAACACACTGTTTCGTGCCATTTTCCCCCACCCCAGACCGCCATCTTGGATTACATCACAGAATGGACGACAGTGCCCTCTGGTTGTGGTACCATGTACTAGGAGGTACTAGAAGTTCTAAGGTCTCCAATTTTTTTTCTCCGGACTGGAAAGAGATAGAAACATGCGCATTGTATTAAAATGAGGCCGCGTTCATTGTCAATATATCCCAGAGGTGGCAGCACCGTACGGCAGGTAGAATTTTACTGCCAGCGACGAGAATGAGAACTGTTTTAAATACTTAAAATGGCGACGTTTTCCTTACTTGAACAGCGTGCAATCATTCGTTTTGTGACTTTGCGTGGTGTGATACCAATTGAAATTCAACGACAGTTGAAGGAGACATGTGGTGACGGAGTTATGGATGTGTCAAAAGTGTGTTCGTGGGTGCGACAGTTTAATGGAGGCAGAACATCGTGTGACAACAAACCTCAGGCTCCACAAGCCGGTCTGACGGCATGATCGAGAAAGTGGAGAGAATTGTTTTGGGGGATCGCCGAATGACTGTTGAACAGATCGCCTCCAGAGTTGGCACTTCTGAGGGTTCTGTGCACACCATCCTGCATGACGACCTGAAAATGGGAAAAGTGTCATCCAGGTGGGTGCCACGAATGCCGACAGACGACCACATGGCTGCCCGTGTAGCATGTTGCCAAGCAATGTTGACGGGCAACGACAGCATGAATGGGACTTTCTTTTCGTCGGTTGTGACAATGGATGAGACGTCGATGCCATTTTTCAATCCAGAAACAAAGCGCCAGACAGCTCAATGGAAGCACACAGATTCACTGCCACCAAAAAAATTTCGGGTAACCGCCAGTGCTGAAAAAATGATGGTGTCCATGTTCTGGGACAGCGAGGGCGTAATCCTTACCCATTGCGTTCCAAAGGGCACTACGGTAACAGGTGCATCCTATGAAAATGTTTTGAAGAACAAATTCCTTCATGCACTGCAACAAAAACGTCGGGGAAGGGCTGCGCGTGTGCTGTTTCACCAAGACCACGCACCCACACATCGAGCTAACATTATGCAACAGTTTCTTCGTGATGACAACTTTGAAGGTATTCCTCATGCTCCCTACTCACCTGACCTGGCTCCTAGTGACTTTTGGCTTTTTCCAACTATGAAAGACACTCTCCACACATTCACCAGCCGTGCTGCTATTGCCTCAGCGATTTTCCAGTGTCAAAACAGACTCCTAAAGAAGCCTTCGCCGCTGCCATGGAATCATGGCGTCAGCGTTGTGAAAAATGTGTACGTCTGCAGGGCGATTACGTCGAGAAGTAACGCCAGTTTCATCGATTTCGGGTGTGTAGTTAATTAGAAAAAAAATCGGAGGCCTTAGAACTTGAATGCACCTCGTAGGTCAGTTGGACTCCACACTGCGTGACGAACACGCTTAATGGTTGTACTGCCTCTGTTTAAATAAGGACTGCATACAAAATACTTACGTCCAGCTCTGGCCGAGTCATTTTCCCGCCAATCCCTAGGGTGAGGTGGCGGTTGGATGACTTAGGTTAGTGGAGGCAGCCCAAGTGACCTATCTTCCCCCCCGAAGTTCAAACTTCTCGCAAAAGCCGCCATTTTGGATTACGTCCTCAGATGATGTCATAGCAGCCATCTTGGATGGCGTGATCGCCTCATCTTAGAAAATGGTACTTGGGGTAATACTGGCGTATTCCCCCTAATATTGGGCATTGGTTTAAATCAATCGGAAAAGTTGAAAATTCGTGTTGATTTCAGGTCTCCTGATAACTAGGCAGATACACTGACTACTGCGCCATCTGGACACAGTGGTCGTCACAACAGCACCGACTACACTAGCATGCCTCCTGCATACCCAAAGTCTCATCTTCCCCATACATTAGTAATGTAGTGCCCCTTGCCCATTATCCTCATAACTCGCGGCATTTTGCACGGTTGTAAGCTGGCAGGATCTGGCCACTTACATGTTAGCTTTTCGACAGGGACTGGCAAGGGCACCAGGTCACGACTTTACTGACTTATGATCAATATGAGGCCCTCTCGCATAGTGTTCCCTGCATGTCTGCATGATTAAGATACTTAGTTAAAGTGTTGGTGAAAAGTGTCGTAGTTGAGAACTATGGAACATGAAGTCTGCAGCTGGCCGTAGCTAGCAAGGCCGATGTGGCCGGCAGGTAGCGGTCACCGGAAACGACGGACAATACGGCGCCAGCCGCGGTGACCGAGCGGTTCTTGGCGCTTCAGTCCGGAACCGTACGACTGCTACGGTCACAGGTTCGAATCCTGTCTCGAGCATGCATGTGTGTGATGCCGTTCGGTTAGTTAGATTTAACTAGTTCTACATCCTAGGGGACTGATGACCTCAGATGTTAAGTCCCATAGCGCTCAGAGCCATCTGAACCATTTGGACACTACGGAGCCTTTGTGGGAAGGCCAGCCTACAGAGCCGGCGAAGACGGACATTTCGTTTGCCTAGTGGCGATATGACCGACACGATAATTGGGTAGAGTCTTAAAAATGGATTTGGAGGGATTTCGGCGAAGTTAGAGCGTTCGACATCTGAGTATTCTTACGCTGCGTTTTTGTACGCGGGGAAAACGGGAGAATTGTGGAAAAACCGGACTTTGCCTTCAGGCATCGAGCGATAAGGACTTGAAGACGGCGTCTTGGCCATCGTCTTCGAAAAGGGCGGGACTTCGACTTGGACGTCGACAAGTTAGGACGCATCCAGTGAGATCTAAGATACGAATTGTTCCTCTGTGCAGAATAGTGCAGAGAGGGATTTTTCTCGTATTCGCGTTACGGGTTTTGTCAAAAGAATGTTGGCATCTGATTTCTAACTTGGAGGATTTGTGCTGTCCGCAGGGGTGGAAGTTTGAGAAGCAACTTTCTATTGAGATTACGACTGGGAGTGCTGTGATTCGGAGACGGCAGAGCCATCCGAATTATCGGTATCCTTCACCATAGGGCGAGTTGGAGTAATTGCCTTCACTATAGGTGTAGGATTGCGAATTTTTTTAGGTCGAGGTTCAGCGCGGAAGATGAATGGTCTGCATCGCAGCATTGCACCAACACGCGTTCCATGCAGAGCTTTGCGCTTGGACCTCTTTGTGTGCTCAGAAGCGAGATTTTCACCAACGCTTCACCACTTCTAACAAATTATCGAGTATTCTTGATCTTGTAGTTATCTTTACGAGGTGCCGAGTATTCATCAACATAGCTGCCGGTAACCGGCGGGCGTAATTGCAGATTAGTTAGTGTGCCATTCTCAGGAGAGTGTGAGTGGTCAAAACAATTCACATTTCTGTAATTTTTATAAATTATGGGAAATATCAAAATTAAATGCCAGTATTACAATGGAATTATCGACTTCATCGTAGCTAGCACTTAACCTTGCGAGGTGCCGGGGCTAGCAGTGTATTTAACACTAAATTCTTCTAGAATCTTCATATGTAAATGATGCTCTAAGCCTCCCCCCCGCCCCCCCCTTTCTAACTCCGACTTTGGCTGTTGCACATGGATTAAGAAGAAACGCGAACTGACTGTAATCGACCCTGCAAGTGGAGTAGAAAAGAGTTTGGCACCTGCATTAATTTAATTGGATAGAAATTAAGTAAAGTTTCATTAACGTAGTGAGAAATGAAAGGGGTGCTCTACCGAGTAACAGAATGAAAGTTCTGTCCAAAATAACAATTTGAATTATCATGACTAAACTCAAAATAGTAAACAAAACACACGAAACATTTACAATACGTGAAATTAGATACTCAAATAAATGCTGTGAAGCTCAAGTTGACCATAAACTAGATTGTGACATTTATGACAAAGTGGTATGTGGACCCAATTCCTTGCAGCTGAAATCTTAAGAGAAACACCCACCCAACCGAACATTAATTGCTGCCACAGTAGTGAGAACTCAGACAATGAAAACCCAAGACAGAACAAGTTAGAAAAGATGAACAGGCGCGCTCTGCTGAGTTCTGGTTATCACCTACCAAAATCCCTAATCTGCCGGTGCTGCGGACATACATTACCAAGCTGTCTTCTCAACTGCAAGAACACGATCTGGCATACCGGAGGCGATGGAGGTTGCTTGGACGTCCCGTCGTGGTGATGGTAATGTCGCGAGTATAGCCCGAAACAAATTATCGTGGTCTGGTTGTTCAAAATGGCTCTGAGCACTATGCGACTTAACATCTGTGGTCATCAGTCCCCTAGAACTTAGAACTACTTAAACCTAACTAACCTAAGGACATCACACGCATCCATGCCCGAGGCAGGATTCGAACCTGCGACCGGTGCAGTCGCGCGGTTCCGGACTGAGCGCCTAGAACCGCGAGACCACTGCGGCCGGCTCTGGTTGTTCCAGACTAAAGACTTCTCCTCTGAGGGAGACGAAGAAGGCCCGCCGCACAATCACTGACGGTACAGTGATTTATTTTAACAAGCGAAGTCACACAGTAACTCCGATACAGTCAATGTAGGCCAAAACTGCTCAAGACGGACAACATAGGCCGCCTGTACGCAGAATGCTCAACCGCCAACTGTACTCGGAAAGTTACGTTGAAGTCAAAACTTCAGCAACTTCGTCAAACAGTTACAATTAAATGAAAGTATATTAGACAGCCAACGGAAGGCAGGCTGTCCAGAGCAGCGACGACCGAAAGGCGAGAGCCGACTCCCTCAAGAGCACCCATACAAACCGAACATAGAACATTCCCACCCCCACGACAGTGGTCATGGTTAAACGTTCCAATCAGCGATTCTAAACCGGCGGAAAATTCCACTCTGTTGCCGAAGCACTACCATTCCACCAATGGAGATACTTGGCGCCAATTTCTCCGGAGATCAGCCGCCCCTTCTGGCCCGTCTGGGCGTGTCGCTCCCGCTCTTATGACAATGTCGGCGTCTGAAAAGCATCCACTCGACTCCCTCACATCCGTCGGCTCAACCCTTTCCAGCCCCGCAGAACACGCCTGCCACCGGACCACCCGGGTGACGAGATACGCTGCGTGGGAAGTCCGCGTGTGAAGGAATAGCGACTTTTCACCGCATGCAATTAGAGAGGTAAATCGAATTACTCAGAGTAAGGTAGAAATATGAGAGGGGGCTCATGCCACCTCTCGACCTGTCCCAGCGACTTTTACATATACCGTATTCACTGCACAGCTTGCCCAGATGGGAAGGAAAGAAGGTTTGTGATCTTCCGTGTCAGCGACGGACAAATAAGCTTACACGATGTGCATCCAAACTGAAGAGATCATTGGCCATTGTTGCCTTTAATATATAAAATCAAGGCGATGATGCCAAATGATCTCTCCGCTTTAATCGTATCTTTTCGCCTGATGCACACCAGGCTCGAACTCTGATGGGAATCTGCGAAATGCCGCGAATAGTGAGGATAATGGGCAAGAGGCTCTGCATTAGTGGTGTAAGGGATATGTTGAGAATTTAGGTTCGACAGGAGGCATGCTTCGGCAGTCCGTGCAGTTCTCAACTTTCACCATTCATTGAAATCAGTGCCCACTCACCGACAATAATTCCTTTGTGTCTTAATTCACAGTGGCTACTGGATCAACATTGTGTCTGTCTTACACATGTTCGAAAAAATAAGCACCACAAATACAGATTAACATCTCGTCAACGATTAGGTCATTAGTGATGAGGCACGGGCTCTGACTAGGAAAAGATGGCGAAGGAAATCGACCGTGTCCTTGTTAAACAAGCTATCCCAGGTATTGACCTGAGCGATTTAAGGAAGCCACGGAACACATGAATTTGGATGGCTGGACGCAGATTTG
The DNA here is from genome assembly GCF_023897955.1 of Schistocerca gregaria. NCBI lineage: Eukaryota > Metazoa > Arthropoda > Insecta > Orthoptera > Acrididae > Schistocerca > Schistocerca gregaria. Next base: position 2,281,520 of record NC_064920.1, on the reverse strand, counting down.
AACCGTCATTTCCTCGAATGCGAGTCCATTGTGTTAAGCACTGTGGAACCTCTAATGTAACAACAAAGTAAGTGGTCCATATGTGCTTTCAAGCCCTTTTCAGCACACGCTTAACTTGCCACAAATATCATCAGTGTGCCAGATCTAGCAAAAGTTCGATATTAGAAACAACAGCTGACAAGTACTTTCACACATACGTTGTCTAAAGATTATTTTTTTTTTACCCCGCGCACGGAATACGCGGCAGAAAGGCAAACAAACGCTACACGTGTAGAGCACGAACCAATTTCCAGGTGGTATTGGTAAGTTCCCAATGCACAGTAATAAACGATCGTATGGCATTGCTGGCAGGGAGGTCCCATCCGGGGAAGTTCGGCCGCCGAGTGCGAGCCTTATTGCAGTCGATACCACAATGGGCGACTTGCGTGCCGGTGATGAGGATGAAATCATGAGGAGGTCAAGGTCAACACAAGACCCAGTCCACGAGCGGAGAAAATCTCGAACCCGGCCGGTTATCGAACCCGGGCCCGCTTGCATGGGAGGCGAGCACGTTACCACCCAGTTAACCGGGCGTTCTGCATACTGATGTTAGAGGCTGTTCGAAAATTCCCTTTACAAACTTCTAGGACTTGTACAGGGGTGTTACTACATTATATTCTGAATAAGGACCCACATCGGGAAACGTTTCCGTTCTACCGCGGTTTCAGTTCAGATATGTTTATCTCATCCACTTCTGCTGGAGGAATTGAATTAGACGTGAGGCAGTACAATCACTAGGTAACAATTCGAGAGGAGACATAAGTAAACATCCATTTATCACAGTTTATGGAAAGATTCATTTACGAGACTCCTGTAGATACAGAGGAAGATCTCCTGGCACGAGTTCTGGGCGCTGCTTTAGCAACTGAAGAGGCATCGCGTGGGATGGAGAGTGTGTACCAGGATGTCTTGATAGGTACAATGTTTGGAACAATGGTGGTTGCCACATCGAGCCGCTGTTGCAGTGCATCAGTATTGTTCTGAACGTATAGTGTGCTGGGTTCTGTGCCGGCCGATGTGGCCGAGCGGTTCTAGGCGCTTCAGTCTGGAACCGCGCGACAGCTACGGTCGCAGGTTCGAATCCTGCCTCGGGCATGGATGTGTGTGATGTCCTTAGGTTAGTTCGGTTTAAGTAGTTCTCAGTTCTAGGGGACTGATGACCTCAGATGTTAAGTCCCATCGTGCTCAGAGCCATTTGAACCATTTTGCTGGGTTCTTTTTTGTTTTGGAATTATGTAAACATGTAATGTATAAGTGTTGATACAAACAAATGTGCTTAAGTAAGGAATGGATGTTTCGGTATGTTTCTTTTCGAACCTAGTGATTATACTACATCACGCCCAATTCAATCGCTCAATCAGAAATGGATGAGTTAGAAATCTGAATTAAAACCGTAGTAGAACGGAAATGATACGTTTCCGGGCGTGGTTTCCTATTCAAAATATTATATACTTAGTCCCCTCTACATGTCCTAGAAGTTTCCAACGGGAATTTCCGACCACCCTTTATAAATGCGAAAGTGATTCTGTGTGCTGTTTCCGCGACTAAACCGTTGGGCCGATTTCGATGAAATTTGGTATGAAGATAGCATCAGCCTTGAGGAGGAACATGGCCTACCCTTGAATCTAAATAAGTACGGAACAGAAAATCCCCTCCTACTCCTATTTGGTACGGATAACACACACTTGAGCAATGTTCTAGGAGGAATCTAATGATTGATGCCGGCCGTGGTGGTCTCGCGGTTCTAGGCACGCAGTCCGGAACCGTGCGACTGCTACGGTCGCAGGTTCGAATCCTGCCTCGGGCATGGATGTGTGTGATGTCCTTAGGTTAGTTAGGTTTAAGTAGTTCTAAGTTCTAGGGGACTAATGACCACAGCAGTTGAGTCCCATAGTGCTCAGAGCCATTTTTTTTTAATGATTGATTTGTAAGCAGTCTCCTTTGTAGACTGATCGTATTTCTCCAGTATTCTTCCAGTAAACCGACGTCTGCCACCTGCTTTAACCACGACTGAACCCATGTGTTCGTTCCATTTCGTATCCACGTTACATATTACAACCTGGTATTTGTATACGTTTACAGATTATAGATGTGACTCGTGGATATTATAATCAGAGGGTACTACATTTTTTCACTTTGTGAAGTTCACAGTTTTACATTTCTGGATATGTAAAGCAAATTGCCGTCAGTCTTTGCACCACTTCGAAATCTTATCAATATCTGACTGAATATTTACGCAGCTTTTATTCACACAGTATTTCATTTCAGATAACTGCATCATGTGCCAAACTTAATGTTGTCTAAAAGGTCATTAATATACAACATGAACAGCAAGGGTCGCAACACAGTTCCCAGGGCGCCACAAAGGCTACTTCTGCGAGCGCAGGTACAGGTAGCTTCTAGTACGTCGCAGAATGTATTTTCACATGTAGAACTACACCTATACTTTGCATTTCACAGTGAAATGCATGACGCAGGGTACATCCCATCGTACCATATACTGTATTATGCTTTCTTCCTGTTCCATTGGACTCTGAAGAGAAAGAAAAATGGTTGTTTAAATGTCTCTATGTATGCTGTAATTAATCTAATCTTGGATATGTGGTTCCTATTGGAGAGGTATAGAGGGTGTTACGGTTAATGCTAGATTCGTCGCTTAACACTGTTTACTGAAACTTAAAAAGTAGGCTTCCACGGAACAGCTGCAATCCATATTCAAGCGTCTGCCAGTTCTGACTGTTCAGCTTTTACATTAAGCTCTCACACTGGCCAAACAAAGCTGCCACCAATGATGTGGCCCATCTTTCTACATGTGTCTATTGTACCCTGTTAGTTCTGTTTGCTACGGGGTCCACACACTTGAGAAATATTCTACGACAGTTCGCAGGAGTGTTTTGCAAGCAAAGTGGTTTGGAGACGTCTTGCACAGACCTAGTATCGTACCGATGAACCGAGTGTACAACACGCCTTATCCACGAGTGAAACTATGTCATCATTCCATTTCATATCCCTACAAATATGTTATACCCAGTATCACTTGGCTAATTCACATTCCGATTCACTGATGTTGCAGTCGTACTGCGCTGAGCTGCAACTGAGATGCCAGCAGCGCATACTCTTGTAAAACTGGTGGAACTGGGACGTGTTTGAGCCGGCTCACGGATTAAGCCGTCGTCACACGAGCCGCGACGTGATCCCCAACGTGCTGCTCAACACTCAGAAACGGCTCGTGCATGCAGCACAAGTGATATATGCGATCGCAGCGCGCTCCAGCGACAGTTGTGGCTATAACTGGCTTGCAAGCCAGTTATGTTGTAACGTGTGTAATGTACGTAAATCAAAGCTTCAATACCCATCAACATGGTGTAAGGCTAAAACGAAAGTTCTATGTCCAGTCAGTAAGGACACCAGTTCATGAAAGTTCCACTACAAATAGTGTGGTACAAATTTAAAATAGTCTTCTATATAAGACAAAAATTATTTCATCATTCTTACCTTTTAACAAAACCCTAAGACCATTTTTAATTGATCACTCTTTCTGTTCTGTAGCCAAATGTTTATAACATGCGAAATACAAGAGTTTAAACGAGAAAGTCCAAACTATCTTACTGCAACTGGTGCCAGCTCCCTTGTATATAAAAGCAAACAGACACTCCTGTACTTATATTTACATAACACAGTATACTCGTATTATGTATAGCATGTAATTCTATGAAATTAACAAGATGATCCGAGAACCAGTTGGAGAACGTGAAGGCGAGTTAAAAAAATGAGAAACTGCGAGATGCAAATCAGCTAAACATCACACATCACTTTGTAAACCTGTCTCTTTTCAATACTCTCTGTAATGTACGAACTGGTATGGTAATTTACTACGTTGTGAAGGCTTTAATCGCTGATGTGTTCCCAGAATGAGATTTTCACTCTGCAGCAGTGTGTGCGCTGATATGAATCTTCTTGGCAGATTAAAACTGTATGACGGACCTAGAATCGAACTTGAGACCTTTGCCTTTTGCAGGCAAGTGCTCTACCAACTGAGCTACCCCAGCACGATTCACGCCCAGTCCTCACAGCCTTACGTCCGCCAGTACCTCGTCTCCTACTTTCCAAACTTCACAGAAGCTCTCCTGCGAACCTTGCAGAAGTAGCACTTCTGGAAGAAAGGATGTAGCGGCGACATGGCTTAGCCACAGCCTGGGGGATGTTTCCAAAATGAGATTTTCACTCTGCAGCGGAGTGTGCGCTGATATAAAACTTCCTGGCAGATTAAAACTGTGTGCCGGACCGAGACTCGAACTCGAAACCTTTGCCTTTCGCGGGCAAGTGCTCTACCAACTGAGCTACCCAAGCACGACTCACGCCCCCTCCTCGCAGCTTTACTTCCGCCAGTACCTCGTCTCCTACCTTCCAAACTTTACAGAAGCTCTCTTTGCAGAACTAGCAGCCTGCAAAGTGAAAATCTCATTCTGGAAACATCCCTCAGGCTGTGGCTAAGCCATGATTCCGCTGATGTGTTGTTAACTAACCTTTAATTATAACAAATCGTAGCGAGAAGAATGTCTTTTTGATGGCTTTTCAATATACCTTTGTCTCGAAATTGCTTACTTTCATTCCACTAACAATTCGAAAATTCTTTAAGCTCCAATACGTTTCCCTTCGTCTTATTACGATAAATCGCACCACAAACGATGGGTTTTCGAGGTAACCTCAGTCTGCTTCTGCTTTGTAACTGCGTAGCTTCATTGTACATACATTATAACATAAAAGCCACCGTACAGAGGCTTCAACCGAATGGCAATACGGCGTCTCCGGACTTTGTACTGAAAAAAATATGGCGTACGCGAGACGAAGGCGGCGCTCTTCCATCTCAGCGGTCTACGTTCAGAGTATCTATCGTGCTCGACTTCGCGATACACGTTCGGAGAGACACGCCAACGTGGTTTTCTACGCCACGGTGTCGAAAACCCGGCGCGCTCAGCGTTGGCTTCCGAATGCGAGATCAGCGCGACGTCGGCTCTGGCGTGCGCCCCTGCAGGTCGCGTGTGGCGACACGGCCGTGGCACGCCTTCATGTTCCGCCGCCGGCGCACCACACTTGGACGGTCCTCAAAGGCGCGCCCGGCGCCGCCGGAGCACAACAGAGCTAAGCTTTGGACGCCTCTCGGCTGTTAATAGAAACACAACTGCGGCGGGCGGGGTGTCGCCGCATGTCGCCGCTGTCCACCTGCGCCTTACGGACGCACCTGTACACATAAGTCACGTCAACACGGCGGTCCCTGCACCAGAACTACGCCGCAGCAGCCGGTGCTGTCCGGCATAGTCTGTAGTATTCCCTCCTCCTCACGTCGGAAACGTGACTCATTTTGCCACCACTTGCTGCAACCTGTTTTATTCCAGTGTCGACTTTTGCTGCTGTGTTTATACTATATCGTTAGTTAAATATCACGCAGAACGACTAGAAGCACTTCATTTTACTACTTTACTACCTGGTGCTGACACACTTTGCTCGGTCAACTTTTTCAAATACCTCTTCACTTCTTCCGTAAAGTCGGTCGATTCTCACAAACAATCTGCCAATACTGAAAAAAGTAACTACATCAATTTTGTCACTTTGCGTTCTCGTTTGTTGATAATATTCTCGTTCTGAAGAAATTCTTGTTCTTGTCGGCTTTCACTGCTTCGTGTCGCCATCTCTTTCTGTGATTCCACTAGAGTTTTGGTAAAGTCTTTCATACGATTGCCGGCCCTAGTGACCGAGCGGTTCAAAGCGCTACAGTCTGGAACCGCGCGAGCGCTACCGTCGCAAGTTCGAATCCTGCCTCGAGTATTGATGTGTGTCATGTCTTAGGTTAGTTAGGTTTAAGTAGTTCTAAGTTGTAGGGGACTGATGACCTCAGAAGTTAAGTCCCATAGTGCTCAGAGCCATTTGAACCATCTCACACGATTCGGAATAAAATATCGAATATCACAAACTCGCTAAATATCACGTTTAAAATCTAAATGAAGTATTCATTTTATCTCATCACCTGTGACTAACTCAGTCCATACTAAATTTGCTTTCTGATCTATCCGAAACAGTGGGTTCTACAAAACAGCATTGAGTGGGTTCTACAAAACAGCATTGAGTATTTCGAGTTCAAAAACAGTGGATATTTTTCACGAACATTCGAAATCATTCTAAACATCAGATTTCCGATTCCAGAATATCTGAGAACAGTGCACAAATTTCCAGAACATTTCTAGCTTTTGAGAACTTTCAGAACCAAGCATCGGGAAAGACGATGCCACTATTTAACACTGTCATACTCGTAATATGTTTCCTTCGGTGTTGGGAGGAATGCCACGCTTGTAACATTTCGGATACAACAATATTTTTAATTTTTTGGCTTTCGGAAGGTGCCCATACAAAGACCTCAGCTGTCGAAAGACGATACGACACCGTGCTTCAACAATTCAGAATTTTCAGTAGTCAAACCGTACCGTGATACGAAGCTACATGTTGTTAGATTAGTCATGTGACTCAATGTAGGGGATTATCGTGTCAGTTATGATGGTACGAAAGTAAGGAAAACACAACACCGAATCCTCGAGCAGGTGAAATCTCCTAACTGACTGGGAATAGAAACAGGGCCTGTTTGGTTTGTAATCTGCCTCGCTCACGCGCAGCTGTGGGGGCGACCGTCACACCATTTTAAGTGAGGCCTGCTACGCCCAAAATATTCCTTACGGGTATGACAGTCCTCACTATAAGGTAATGTGCCCCGAATATTACGCGCACTCCTGCAAAGTGTGTGTGTGTGTGTGTGTGTGTGTGTGTGAGAGAGAGAGAGAGAGAGAGAGAGAGAGAGAGAGAGAGAGAGAGAGTGGGAGTGGGAGAGCGCACGATCACGCAATGTCGCACGCGCGCTGTTTCTGCCGGCCATTTGACGTCAACCTGTTAAACGGTTATTGACCTGAAAGCCGTTTCAGGTTTGATGAAATTATCGATCAAAGTGTTCGTTTCTTTCAGGAATCCATAATACACTGAAGCGTCAAAGAAACTGATATGGGCATGTGGACTCAAATACAGAGATACGTAAAAAGGCAGAATACGGCGCCGCGGTCGGCAACGCCTATATAAGACAACTAGTTTCTCTCGCACTAGTTAGATCGATTACTGATGCTACAATGGCAAGGTATCGAGATTTAAGTGAGTTTGAACGTGGTGTTAAAGTTGCCGCACGAGCGATGGGACACAGCATCTCCGAGGTAGCGATGAAGTCAGGACTTCCCCGTACGACCATTTCACGAGTGTACCGTGAATATTAGGAACCCGGTAAAACATCAAATCTCCGACATCGCTGCGGCCGGAAAAAGATCCTGCAAGAACGGGACCAACGACGACTGAAGAGGACCGTTCAACGTGACACAAGTGCAACCGTTTTCACAAATTTCTGCAGATTTCTGTGCAGTGCTATCAACAAACGTCAGCGTGCGAACCATTCAACGGAACATCTTCGATATGGACTTCCAGAGCCGTAGGCCCACTCATGTACCCTTGATGAGTGCACGAGACGAAGCTTTACGCCTCGCCTGGGCCCGTCAACACCGACATTGGACTGTTGATCACTGGAAGCATGTTGCCTGGTTGGACGAGTCTCGCTTCAAATTGTATCGAGAGAACAGACGTGTACGGCTACGGTGACAAACTCATGAATCCACGGACCCTGTGTGTCAGCAGGGGACTGTTCAAGCTGGTGGAGGCTCTGTAATGGTGCGGGGCGTTTGCAGTTGGAGTGATGTGAGACCCCTGACACGACTCTGACAGGTGACACGTACGTAACGGTTCTGTCTGATAACCTGCATCCATTCATGTCCATTGTGAATTCTGACGGACTTGGGCAATTCCAGCAGGACAACGCGACGTCCCACACGTCCATAATTGCTACAGAGTGGCTGCAGAAACAATCCTCTGAGTTTAAACACTTCCGCTGGCCACCGAACTCCCCAGACATGAACATTATTGAGCGTTTCCGGGACGCCATGCAACGTGCTGTTCAGAAGAGACCTGCACCCGCTCGTCGTCTTACGGATTTATGGACAGCCCTGCAGCATTCATGGTGTCATTTTCCTCCAGTACTACTTGAGACATTATTCGAGTCCGTGCCACGTCGTACTGCGGCACTTCTGCGTGCTTGCGGGTGCGCCACACGAGGTTAGGCAGGTGTACCAGGTTCTTTGGCTCCTCAGTGCAGTTCCACGTGGCTCACAGAGACACTTAAAGAAATATATTTTATAAATAAACATATGTCGACTGTTCTTATTTCGGTTTTTTGTTCCACATACGTATTTCGAAACTTATGCTCCATCTTCAGGATATCCGTTCTCCAACGAGGCTTTTCGTCACCTGCAATTTGGAAAATATCATTCACTGACCCTTCGCGGTGAAAATTCTCTATAGTTTTTGGTTTTCATTGTACACATATCGTCAACAAACTGACATATCAAATCATGTAGTGAAGCAGATTTTACTGGTAAGCAAATGCGACTGCGTCACCAGTTCATTAGGAAATGTCCCAAGTGAAAATTGGAAACCCTGAAGAGCGAGCAAAACCTAAATAGACTCAGTTGACGACGGACTTGTGTTGATGAAATATAATCTGCTATGTATAAGAGACTGCTTTTAGCGATATGTGATTGCCGTATACCTCTACGCTTTCTTACACGACGATGAGTCAAATCATGTTAAAATCGAGTTAGCCGGCGAAGTAGTCACAACACTGACCTGATAACACTGACCTAATATTCAAGAGAACACAGTGCGATAACACTTGTCGGCAATCGTTAAAATAAATAAATTTTTCTCTGCCATGCAGCCTCCTCTAGTGATTAAAGTGCCACAAGCTTTCGTGCAAATCCTCCTTGACCAATGCCAAGTGGAGTGACTGCTGGTGGGGTACCGGTGTGCCCTTGCACACGGCATTGTCACGTATGAGCATAAAGTCCCTTCTCGTTCGATGCGTCCACGTCGTCCTCGAGATCTCGGTATTCCATGTTGCGCTAAGCAGTACGGCGACGTCTCTGTTAAGAGGCGTGATAGCATGGGATGTCACTGGGAACATTACACCACCTATTCTGGTTCGCACTGCCGGTAATTTCGACAGCAGTCATTACATTTCTGACGTTTCAAAAGCAGTGGCTGTGCCCTTTCCTAGAGCTCTCCACGACGTTATCTTTCAGCAAGATTACGCTAAACCAACCACTGTCGTGATCTATCTCGATACAAAGGATGTTTCACTGTTGCCCCGGTCAGCACGTTCTCCAGATTTCTTACCCACCGCAAACATCTGATCATGTCACCACTCACCAAAACAGCATGGGATGGAGTATCTATGCTCAGTTCCTCTCGATGCTTAAGCGGATTAGATATACTGTTGCTGTCAGACGTAGCAGATCTATGTACTAAATATCGCAATCCTGCAGTTTCCCAAAGCACGTACTAATTTAATTATGTATTCTATGTATTACAATGTATAACACAATAAGTAAGATTGCGTTGTTATCCTTTCTGGAGCTGCTGTTTCAAATGCCAGCAGAGTGTACGTCACGAGTTTAGCAAATTTAATTTGCTATTTCTTTTTGCGCAATGCAGAGACTGTCAGTCGTACTTTTTCATCTATGCAGAGGGATTGTGCAGTGTCCTCGCGTCGCACTCGCGACCACTGCAGTTTAAGTCTGCACCACAGTTCGCTATAAACCATTCTTTACAAAGAACTGTCAGCTCCCACGCACGACAAGGAGCCCAGAAGAACTGGACTGCCGCCATGACATCTTGCCAGCGTGCCAGAGGCTCAGGATCGATGAGCGAGCTCTAGCCACACTTGAAAGGGTGTCCTACACGCTAAAAAGAGCCTTTAAGAAACACCTAGATGTTTAGAGAATAAGCGAGGAGCAGATTTTTGGCAAGCGTAAGTGCGAAATGCATTAGCAATAACCCGTGGCTAGAATGTCTCGTTAAACTAGAGCCTAAAGCACACCGAATTAACAAGGCAAGCTGCAGACATCGTGATGTACAGCCACGACTTTTTAGCACACCTGCCCGTATTTATCTACGTTTGAATTCCAAAAGACATGATACAACGCACCGACAAATTGTGCATTTTAATCATTACTGCAAATAATTTGAATTTGGCTGTGGGTTGGTAGTATGGAATGCGAGCAGGAAGTCAGTGACCATTCCCGCAGACCTTCATACTCTGGCGTTATTTCGCTGCAACATGTGTTACGGTAGAGGAGCATAGCGGAATGGGGTACGGTGTTGCTCGTAAGTTAGCCAAGATGGTGGCGATGACGTCATCAGCTGACTTCAGGCAGGCGGGCGTGGCACTTTCCGCCATCTTGGATAATGATACTTGCATCATCAGCTGACGTCACAACCGTCATATTGGATAACATCATCAACAGACGTCAGCTGATGACATCATCCAAGATGGCGGCCGTGGCGTCAGTTGATGACATCATCCAATATTACGGCCACGATGTCAGCTGATGACGCAAGTAACGTTATCCCCCCCCCCCTTCCACGACCCCCTGCCACACACACCACCCCCTGGCAGAGCGATGCAACCTCTACTAACCTAAGAAAATGGCGGGAAAGAGAGGTCACTTGAGTTACTTCCACTAACTCAAGTCACCAGATTGACACCTCTTCCTATGGATTGGCGGGAAATGGCTATAATGTTAGATCGCTTGCGTTTACAACCTATCAGTTGTATGGAATGTAGCGCTGTTAATATTTCAATGTAAGAAATATAGTTCAAGCGCATGACATACATCCTTCTTCCCGGTTTCTCTATGATAAACTACATTACCGAACCATAAAACGAAAAAACTACTGCCTTAAAACATCAGCTGTGTGTGATATGAGCATCATATAGCTTCCACTGTTCACATCCGATCACAGTCCAGAAATTGTACTATGCCTGCCTCAGCCCTATATAAAGTGATCGTTAATAATGGGGAATACCTCTTACAAGAAAACAGATAAATGCATAGCAGCACCGTCTGACATGTGAATTTACAAGTCATACCGCCACTAACATTGTAAACAGCACATCTGTCAACCAGATATACACAGGGGATTGCAGTGTCTCACAAACACCTATCGCTAACTTAGTTATGAAACTGAGGTATCGACTTTACACTTAAGATGCGACAGAAGAATGGAGTACGTTACATAAATCTTCGTTCGTTTAGAGCAATGTGTCACGTACGTCACACATGAGATGGAAGTCCTCTGATAACCGAGAGGTTTACTGTTAACGATTGCAAGCAGAAAATTTTGGAAATATGTGGTAAGGTTTTATGGGACCAAACTGCTGAGGTGATCGGTCCCTATGCGTAAACACAATTTAATCTAACTTACACTAAGGATGACACACACACATCCATGCCCGAGGGAGGACTCGAACTGCGACACGGAAGCTGTGTGGACCGTGACGAGACGCCTCAGACTGCGCGGCTACCCGCACCGTGATCACAAGTGGTCACTGTTCTCAGACCCACACACAACAAGTGGTTGCATACGAGTCGAATGCAGGCTATGTCACACATCTGATGCATCCTGACGGAACACCAGAAAAAGAGTGGTCAAAAACCCGCAGCAACTTCTCCCCCCCCCCCCCCCTCTCTCTCTCTCAGTCTACCATTAAATCGCACCTTGTTACAACCCTATCTCAACCAACCAATCCATTCACTTTATGTCGTCCTATATCGCAGATGCAAGTGATTTAGAGGCTGATGGTTCACTGTCTTCCTGAAAAGCGTCAAATACAGTAGACAACTCGTGTGTATCACTGTTACCTCAATCGACATGCATTAGAATGATAACTCGATGGATAAAAAGTGACTGTTTCTCTACTTCCCTTCGCTTCCATGTCCATGTTTACTCGGATACCTCTTGCTGTCGCATGCTTGTTCCCATGTACAAATTATTCAGCACGAAGCAGAAGATGCACAAGTACTTCCTCAATTTTTTCTGCATTTCCGTGTATGTTCAGTCAATTTATACCTATACGCCAGTCTTTTCCCACAATTCTGTCGATTTAATGTCAGTTCCATCTATACGATCATGCTATAACCTTTCGTTCTGTGTTCTAACACTGCTTGTAAATGTAGTATATCTGCCCACACGTAGCCCAAATGCACTGATCAGGAGGCGTAGTATAGCACTGTAATCGATTGTATACAGTCACCTCCACATTTGGAGAGCATCTGTATATGCTCATGTGTCGCAGATGGCTCGCAAGTAAGAATGCATTCGACGTTAGTCTGTGCTATTTTCGTAAACAGATTCTGTTAGAACAAGAATTTGCATGCATAGAAGCTGAGACTTCATGAAAACTCTTACAAAAGCGAGCGTTAACCATTTCTGGCACACTATACAATTTCCGAGAGATCGACTTGGTTCTTATTTTTACATAGCCATGTGATATCATTATAAGTTTGAGAACCTTGTTAGATGTGCTTGCGGTGGTTTGTAGCTATGCGAGCACATTTTGCAGCACTGTGTCATTTACGCTTGGCTAGACACGTCTCACGTGTTCCGTTAGGAATCGCGAGTGCTGCAACAGTTTTCTATAGCGTTTGACAGGGTGAGCTGCTCTGCAATTAGATCTTCGCTGGACCGGAGGTAGAGAGAGGGATCACAGTAGCAGCAGCAAACGCACTTACGTGTGGCCCAGAGGATGACTTGGCGCGTATTTTGATAGACGTGTGGCTTCAGTACAACACTTGGATAACTTTCACATGCCGTCGGCAGCGGCATGAGGATGATGGCTCTGGTGGTGGCTCGCGCCGTTGGAGCGTCAGCACTCTGCAAATAGGTCTTCACCCCCATCCCGTTGCGTCAGCAATGGTGCCTAGGTGGACACATTTCGAGAGGAATTCCTCAGGTACGAAATATGAAAGGTATGTCGCCGTCCATGCTTGCAGAACAAGAACGGTCACCTGTGCGTCACTTCACTGGGGGTGCATACCGACTTCAGGGTGAATGCGCGGTCCAGTGGACAGTGTGTACTAGACCCAGACCTCGTGGTGAACACACTGTTTCCCGCCATCTTAGATAATGGTACTTGCGTCATCAGCTGACATCATGACGCCATCTTGGATTACGTCATGGATGAGAGTGCCCTCTGGCAGTGGTACTGTGTACTAGGTCACTTGGAGTCCGGACCTCGTGGCGAAGACACTGGATGGTGGTACTTTAAATAAAGACTGGTGCTTGCAAAATACAGACTTATTCCAGCACAGACCGAGTCCTTTTCTCGCCAATCCCTAGGAAGAGATGGCGGTCTCAAAGCTTTCACATATTTCGCGCGAACTTTAGTACACTATGAAACTTAGTACACTATGTTGCGTCCGTCTGCTGCCATCGCCAGTAAATACAAGTTCGCACAGGAGATGTTCTTGTGCGAGAAATACTCCGTATTTATTGATTGAAACTGCAGTGTATCCCCATTTTAAAACAAAGTTCTGACTACCAATGTAACGGAAAACACGAGGACCGAAATACTATCATTTATATGACAGGATAAATCTCCGTGAAATCAAATAACTCGTATGGATATAGATTTTGATGAGCCTAGACATTTCTGTTCAACGTCAGATGGAGATATCGAAACTGCAACTCAAAAATGATGGTTTATGGGGTTCACATGAAAACTTACATTGCCTGTCACAAGTGGTAACGAGATGGATTTAGAACATCACTGTGCTCGTTTGGAAGAACATGTAATATCTATTTTAAAGAGCCTTTGCTTCTGAGTAATGCTGACATTTATGAATATTGGGCATCTAGACTATATACTGCTGTGGCACTTCTTGCATGCTCGCTGGGGCCCTACACTATATTAGGCAGGTGTGCCGGCCATATGGACCTACAGTATCAATAGCTACCAGTGATTCCAAGTGAGTGCAGCCTGGAGGCCTGCACTTGCTGCCATTAGATCCCACCGTGAAATATAAGCGTTTCCGATGCTGGTCCGCCCCAGTATAGTAGCTACTAACCTTGGTAGGTTCGATTCTCGGCGTGGTCGGGGATTTTCTTCACTCGAGGACTGGGCGTTGTGTTGTCCTTACCTTCGTACCGTCGTAACTGGCACGAAAATAGCCTGCATGAGGTAACATGACGATCCTACGCCTTTGTAACTTGGTACCAGGGTATGGCATCGCCTTAATAAATGTTTTGAACTGTCAAAACACACTGTCGCACCTTACACTGTTACGATGGCTGCACGCGCTCGTCCAGCACCGCAGACCACAGCTGGGTCACGCGCGTGGAGCTTACGAGCGGCACCAGCGTCACGAGACCTCCCAAGTACGAACACCGGCACTTGCCACTTGTCAGTGATAACCAGCAATCCCCACCTGATCAAGTCCAACAGGTACTTCGAGATAATACACAACGCGACACGGCGACAGACCCGAGGCCGTATTTTTAACACAAGTATGGCCAGAACATATGTCGAAGTCTGTAGTGGAGTGTAAGCAGTGACGAATCTTGCTAACTGTTCAAAATTTTGCAAATATCTCGAAGTGAATATTCGTCTGACTGACACGTCTAATACCTCTGGATGTTTCGAAGCGTTGTTTCTGTTATCAATTCGCCCAAAATAAAGTTATAGACAGTTTTAAGTAGCAAGCTAATTTCGCCGAGTCTACTATAATTTTATACGTCCATTTTCACTCAAATTACATGATAATGAGCAATCCCGATATACTGGACTCAAGAAACATAATCAAAATATAGAATAATCATACATAAAAAATTCATTGTATTGAAAAGAAGTGCAAAACTAACTCATCGCAAGTTACGGAGAAGAGAAACAACAGTTGTCAGATACTGTTTGCAGTAAATGCGAGGAAAATGCTAAGCAGGCACAGATAGTTGGCAGAGGGTTACGTCGGAAAGCAAGGCAAGTGTAATTCACTGTAGCTGTCAGACTTCTTCCCGTTGAGAAACTCTTTCTAGACGCGGTCATCAAGTGCTGTAGATCTTTACATGGCGTTCTCAACGTAACTGCATGTAAATAAATATGTATGAAGAATTTTCACTATTGACGTACTGCGGCACCGACAGCTAGTGCTTCCGCGTCACACTAAGATGTCGGTAATACAAGATATTTAGCAAAATAAAAATATATAAATACACTCTTGCTTAAAATAGGGCATATTAGAAAATTTGTCGATATCGTCAAACCTTAAAGTAACATACACATTCAAACACGTTAGGTACCTTCACGTCACTCGGACTTGAATGTGTGTCTGGAAAGCTAAAAATCTCCAGTCCAGTTTTATGCATTTCCTCGTTAAGCGTACCATTCATTTGATGCAGTTTTCTTCCGTAATCTGTAGATCAAACAAAATGACTTAGCAAAGCAACAGTCTGATGACTGTGTTGGTCAATGACGTTGTTCATTTTTATTGTACCGTTCCTCACACAACACTTAGGGTGTCTGGCGACATATTGTTGTTTAGAAACACTGGAATTGTTGTGGATCAAAATATCGTCTACAGAATGCAGTGATGCCACGGTATGTTCACGTGGGAACTTGAAGTAATTTGTCCAGTAGGAATAATAATAACAGAACTAATAAAACACCTTGAGATTCCCACTCGAATACCGGGAAGCAGTGGACCACGGTCATACCCTCAGACAAACTCCTGTTGCGAACAACTAGGGGTTGTGTTCGCCAGAACACGACGCATTCTACACAGCGTCCAAAACATACTGGAATGCAATTACTGCGTCGTGGTCTGGGAGATACTGTGAGAAATTCAAAAACATATGGCATATTTATGGAAGAGAGTCGATGTCTGTCGAACATAGAACCAAGATAGTGGAATTTAGATTCCACGTTTTCTTGGTGCGACGATCTCTGATGTCCATTCGCACAAAACTGAGAGAATGGAAGGAGAAGAGATGGTCTGGGTGGAATGGTGTCTACATGTGCCAGACATGGATCCCATAGAGCAGTCAAGGGAGGCTCATTTTTGGAACACAGCCTACAACCACCATAGAGACAGAAGTGATGACACTTTTTGCAGGACCTGACCATCATTTTGCAGGACAATGCTCAACCACGTAAAGTACAAGCTGTTACTGATTTGTTCGACGTGATGGGCCTGCGAAGTGCTATACCACCTACTGCCCTCCCCTGACTTAAGCCCTCGTAAGTTCAGCTGAAGGGAACACTTCACGGCATTCGCTTCCGAACTGCTACAAATTCGTTGGACAATAGACCGCGCCGCTCGAACTGCCAACACAACTGGCACTGCTAAGAGTATCCTACGACTTCCACATCGCTGGCAACTGGTTATACACAATGCTGGTGACTACTTTGAAGGTCAGTAAAACTTTGAAAGACGTATCTATTTTGTACGAGTTGTAAATAAATAGTTGCCACTATTAAAGTTCCAACCCTCGCAGTTTGATCGTTTGCTTATCTTCACGGATGTTACAAACATCATTTCTGACTCCTGGATGTGCCGCTCTTATTGTCTCCTTGTGACGCATAATTTGCATGCATGCATGCAACGGTGTAGGAATTGGCACTGTTTTGGCAACTTTCATGTTCTTTCTTTCTGAGTTTTGTCCCTCAAGTATCTGTTTATTGCTCCACACGCTCTGCTTTACTGTGACGGCTTGATGCATTTAAGGTGGTAACCCCATCTTCAAATTCACCCAGTGTGGTGCTTCCAATGGACCCAGGCATTTATTTTATTGAAAGTTCTCAAAATAACAAACCACACTGCAGGGTTAAATAGACGAAACACATACGAACACACAATTTTTTAGCACTCTGGTGGACAGTAGCCCAGTCTGACGCAGCTCCTGTATTGCTATCCGTGGAATCATCCGACTTACTAATCTGTTGACACGATTGGGGCAGGACGGAGAAAATGAAACCTCTCGTCGCAGCATAACACCATTCCAGTTGAAGATTTTTGTTTTTTCGTATCCTGTTTTCGTCCACTGCTGCTAATCACTGATGTACAGAGTAAATTTAGCCTCTAGTTGTTGATATGGTTAAAAAACTGCAATGCGTCAGAGCATTCACTATCTGTACTGGCGTATGTCTGATGGCAAACACATCACTCTGACATCCTACTAATTTATTCCCATTTCTGGTCATTTCTACAATTTAATTACACCTCTTACTGATTAAAGTTTTCCAACACAACTATGTGCCTTCGTAATAAAGCTCCCTTCTTCTCTGTATTAGCGATACATCCGGGAATAGTAAAATGAGACTCCAAACTCACTAATTTACACTTATGTGACCAGCTTGTTTTTATCACATAGGCTTTCTACACAAAAATAATATCCATAAGTCGTACAACAACGTCTCTAGCACATGCTGAGGTGAACTATCCGCATATCCACGCAACATTTTATTTGATGCAGCAGGAAGACACTGGCGCCTGCGCTGTGTGTGTTAGCTTTGGACGGGACTCGCGCAACACGAAGCCACACACGAACACATACTGCACGACATGCACTTGTTGGGATAAAATTAGTCTAGTGTGCTGTTACGGGATTAAGGAAGGGGCTCTCGGAGCTTGCGGTTCTTTTACCTTTAAGCTCTTCCTCTGTAAACTCTCTTTTTGGAAGCGAATCTTGCTGAAAAAGAAGATAATTAAATTAATGACCGATGGTCAATTTCATGTCAACGATTTCACCTACAAGACCAAACATCCGTTAAAAACATGACTGTACTATTAACATACATAGAGAAAGAAGACACCAAGAACTGCGCCATTTCTAAAGGCAAGAACGTACAGTACCATTATCCGTTTATATCGTGCATTCACTGTCCATGCAAAAAGTTATCTCGGAAAAAGGTGCCACACAAGATACTGCCTGACTCGTGTTGACTGCGTGCATGCAGTGGATACGTGCGAAGTAAATAAAGTACGTCACATTCGCTTGACGACATGCGCCAAGTCGAGAGTTAGTTCGGTGTTTCTAACGACACTGTAGTCTGTTACTAAATCTTTTCGAGTATATGCCGGCCATCGTGCTTCGTTTAGAGAAGTAGTTCCGCGAACATTTTGATAGCGTTATTTTGCATATTGTAGCTGTATGTTCTTCTGACTCATCATTTGTAAATTACAGAAAGCGTATGATAGGTCCAAAAGTGTTGGTTTATGTGAAATATTTTACGAACACTTTCAGCATTAGGTATATCGCTTAGGCACCAAAAAAGTCACTATCCCATCTCACGCCAATCAGATGCCATGCGCACTACTTTCACTTCCGATGATATTTTCCTATTGAGAACTATTTACTAGGTTCTAGGAACCTAGCTGTCCTACTTGGAGTTATCACGTATTTTGTTTATCACACAGCAGTGTGGAACTGTATCAAAGATTCTCCAACAGTCAGCAAACACGGCTTAAACCTCAGGTTCATTATCTGCAGCTTTCTGGGTCTATACAGTGAATATAGCAAGCTGATTTCCACATAATTGGTGTTTATTTATTAAGTCTTGATTCTGGCAGAGGAGTTTGTCGGTACACAAAACAGCCACGACACATTAGAATAAAGTGTGCTCCATAATTCTATGGAAAACTGACACTAGTGAGATAGCTCAACAATGATGCCGTACAACACGTTCCTGGAATAGAATAAGCGGCTCATAGTACAACACAAACCTTTTCCACGTTTACCTGAACGTTGACTTGGCATGGTACTCATTAAACGCATTACCCACAGTGTGGAATATCAGCATCCTCTAAAACTCAACGTGGTTCAATTGAAGCATCAAATCGAAAGAATCCTCGAAGTAATACCTCAAAACCCATCAATCGCCTAATTACACATATGCGGTGAAAAAGCAGCACCCTATCTGTACAAGCAAATAATTAAAAGTCTCGCCTATGAGCTCACATCTGTACAACTGTCGAAATTCACCAAAACTGAAAAGGTAACTAATGTCAGGGAGCGAATCTAGGACATCCCAGGGTTGGATTCCAATAACTAAAAGTAATAAGACACACAACAAAATAGCAAAAATTACCTTATCAGGACTCGAACCTAGAATCTCCCAGGTGCGAACCCTACGTGATAGGCGTGTCTCCGTCATTTTAGTTTAACCATCGAAAATTTTCAATAATGTATACATTAAGAAAAATTTGAAGAAAGGATAACTATCAGGTGCGTTTATTCTTCTCCGTCATACCTGAAAGCTTCTAACATCATCACGGACTCGCCCTATATAAAAATTGGGCTTTTTGTGTTGTACGATTCCATCCGGCAATCATCACAATAAAATAATTAAGAGTATATTGTCAAAAGGATTTGCTAACTTGCTGACATTAAGAAGTTTGGTCATTCCTCTTATGAACAGAAAATGACTAAATTTAGGCGCTGAAATTATACGAGATTCATACCCTCTGATCTGTGGATGACACTAGATTGTAAGTGCAGTACATTGCAGCTAAACACGTTTAATTATTTAATTATGTACTTAGAGAAGTTTGCCAGTGACTCAGTTCATTCCTAAAGTGTACATAATTAAAGATACATAGATAATGAGAATCTATACTTAAACACAGGTAGCTTATTCCTGTTCTGGTACTTACACCATAATATGGCCATAAATACACTTAAACGTCGGATAATTGGCGTTATAAGGAAAATTTATGTGTGCTATACACACAATTATTTCGAATCGACGTGAGTTTTTTTTATTAACTTGCATAAAGCGTGATAGCTCACGATTGGTATTGGATAAAGAATGAATCTCCGTGTTCTACGGCGTATTTCATTATCATAAGCAATTTTTGCAACTGCGAAGCCATGGCCCAAGTATGGTGTCTTCAAAGTTTTACAGAGAAGGAGACCATGTACATCAGTCCTATAAGATTGTTATGAACAACTCTGAGGCAGCAGTTCTGGTGGTCTTATGGTAAGGTGTGGCATACAGGTGGTGGTCCAAGGAAAGGAGAGACGAGAGGGATATATATATATATATATATATATATATATATATATATATATATATATAGAAAGAGAGAGAGAGAGAGAGAGAGAGAGAGAGAGAGAGAGAGAGACTTAAGACCAGAACCAGAAGTCGAGGTGGACTAGTGTCTTCAGTGGTGGTGAGAAGAAGGGGTCAAGAGGGAGGGAGTTTGAAATCGGGGGGAGCAGCTTTGAATTAGCGCAGTCTTGTGCAGCCAGCAGCCATCTGACTGACAGAAAGGTAGGACACTGAACCAGTTCATTTGTATTAGACGAATGTGATTCGGTGGAAAATATGGAGGTACTCAGGATGGACATACTATTAAACAAAGTTAAACAGAGTTATAGATAGCAGATTGGAGAGGGGCACGTTACCAGTTATCTAGGTTTCCAAGGCTGGGTTAGTTTTTGCAGATACGGGAAAATTTGATTATACAGCGTGTGAGGGGTAGAGGTGTAGATATTGTCGTCATTGGTATCTTAATATGTACGAACTTATGTCTTAGTTGTTTTTTTTTCCCTGTGTCTGACAGTCTTCTCGCAAACACGTCACATAATTTACGTACTGATGTTTTCTGCATGGTTGCAACTGCACCACAGAGTGGACTAAGCTTGCAGGATAGACTTTCCATTTTATGTCCACATATTATTTGAGGGTGGAGAGGGGAGAAAGGAAAAGAAAGCAAAGGAACTAATGATATAAGCTGCATGATATAAGCTGCATGATATAAGCTGCATCGGGACTTTATGCAGAATCAGCGGCGATGGGTTGAAATGTTTGCCAGGCCGTTTTCACGTCCTCTTGTCCTGCAACCTCTTCCCACGTAATGCCTGGTTCAGTGCACCAAACAAATGGAAATCACTAGGTCCGCCCCGGTAGCTGAGTGGTCAGCGCGACAGACTGTCAATCCAAAGGGCCCGGGTTCGATTTCCGGGTGGATCGGAGATTTTCTCCACTCAGGGACTGGGTGTTGTGTTGTCCTAATCATCGTCATTTCATCCCCATCGACGCGCAAGTCGCCGAAGTGGCGTCAAATCGAAAGACTTGCACCAGGCGAACGGTCTACCCGACGGGAGGTTCTCGTCACACGACACGACTAGGTGCTAAATCTGGACTGTAAGGAGCGATGAAATGATACTTCCCAGCCCATTTTGTCGATGGTTACACAAGTTAATTGAGCAATATGAGAACGTGCGTTGTCGTGCTGGAAAATCACACCTCTCCTCTGAGATCCACGACGTCTCTCTCTCATGGCTGGCTTCACCTTGTTTAAAAGCAAATCCGAGTAGTATTGGCTGTTCATTGTACGCTGCTCTTCGAGATAATCACAAGAAACTGCAACTTCAGCATCCCAAAACACCGTGAACGTGACTTTTGCTGCTGATGCTTGGGTTTTGAATTTGTTTTTGACAGGTGAGTTGGTGTGCTTCCACTTCATGCTTTGTCTTTTTGATTATGGCTCATAATAGCAAACCCAAATTTCATCACAAGTTGAAATTTTGTTCAGGAAGTTCTATCCTCCCCTCTCATAACGTACCTTTAGCTCTGTGTACCCTCTCAACCTTGTTTCCTTGTGTAGCCGCGTCAACTCGTTTGGCACCCATCCTGCACGTTTTGCGGCATTTCAGCTTGTTACAGTTAATGAACTGTACCAGTACTGACGTGAACCTTATCAACTATCATTTCCACAGTCACGGCGGTCGGAACGAATAATGTCATCAATTCGACTTTCAAGTGAGGGAGTTGAAAATGCAACTGGTCGGCCAGAATGGTGTTCGTCAGTCACTGAGTCGCGACCACTTTCGCAAGATTCGTACAACCTTCACTATAAACTTCAGACATTCTACAGTATATATTCACTGGTTTCTCTTCATCAAGTAAGAAACGAATAACAGAATTTGCAAATAATAGAATTCAGCTATCAGTCGCCCTTTTTAAATTTTATTGGTAGATCTATATTTCAGCTAGAAAATAGCCATTATCAATGCACTATCATTTTTGATGAATGCATGTAATGCCTGTTGGTCGGGCTTCATCCGCAGTTCATTGAATAGTGTATTGAGTATTCAATGAACTATGGATGAAGCCCGGCCAGCAGGTATTACATGCGTTCATCAAAAATGATAGTGCATTGAGAATGGCTAGTTTCTAGCTGATCTAGATCTACCAATAAAATTTAAAAAAGACGACTGATAGCTGAAATCTATTATTTACAAGTCAATATAACAGCCACTGAGTGCAACAGACTTCTGAATGGAAGGTAACCTGATGAATAACAGAACGTTGTTCAACTAATGTGGACGTTTCAAGCGGACTGTCATCTTGAAATGTATTTCTGAGGTTATAAACAAAACAATGTTTATATATCATCTGGTCAGGGTTCATGCCAGTGATGCCAACTTAAAGCCATAAAAGTACCAAACTAGCCCTACTACCAGTTTTTCCCCACACCAATTTGTCTGTTTAATTAATCAATGACCCGTGTACTACTCTTAATAGTTATAATCATTAGTCAGCAAATTAAGTAAATATTGAGGTAGTGTTGTTCAGTAAACTGTCATCAGCCATCAATAAAAATATCTGCACTTACATCCCTAAAACCCTGTATTTCGCTGATTGGACATGGCTTCCAGAATGAATGATATTTCATAGTACCAATAAGTACTTAGTTTATCCTTTCGGTACCTTAAGGAGCTTACAGGGCCTATACAATTTGTGGTATCACATGTCAACATCGTCCTACAGGCAACATAGCAACGGAATTGCGAGTTCCCATAAGACGCCGATAGCGGTTGCGTGGGATCCGACGGGCGATGAGGCACGCCCACCGAGCTACGCCTGCGGCGGCTCTGCGCCACGAGTGCCCTCTGGCACCGCGACACAGGTCAGCCGGCGGCAGCCGCTCCGCCTCCCAACGTGATGCTGTGCAGATGCCGCCAGGTCGCAGCTCTGTCTTCATCGTTTCTGCTTCAGTACAGAGAGACATTTGCTTGTGGCACTGTGATATCTGGACTCTGTTTGTTGGTGCATATTTGTACTGAATCTTCCTATGCTTGGATAAATACACACATAAAAAAAAAAACTTTTGCATCACCTCGGATCCGAGAGTTCCGGAACCTGCACAGAAAATTATAATAGAGATCAACATAAACCATCATTTCCGCCCTTTTTATTGCTCAAGAAACCACACATTGCATTTTGTACCACCATACAGCGAGATCTTCAGAGGTAGTGGTCTAAATTGCTGTACACACTGGTACCTCTAATACCCAGTAACACGTGCTCTTCCATTTATTCCTGCCTTTATTCGTCATGGCATACTATCCACAAGTTCATCAACGCACTGTTGATCCAGATTGTCCCACTCCTCAATGGCGATTCGGCGTAGATCCCTGAGAGTGTTTGGTGGGTCACGGCGTCCATAAACAGCCCTTTTCATTCTCTCTACAGGCAATTACGATATGGTTCATGTCTAGAGTACATGCTGGCCACACATAGATAATATTGTGGGGAAGGCGAACCAAAGGTTGCGTTTCATTGGCAGGACACTTAGAAGATGCAACAAGTCCACTAAAGAGACAGCTTACATTACACTAGTCCGTCCTCTGTTGGAATATTGCTGCGCGCTGTGGGATCCTTACCAGGTGGGATTGACGGAGGACATCGAAAGGGTGCAAAAAAGGGCAGCTCGTTTTGTATTATCACGTAATAGGGGAGAGAGTGTGGCAGATATGATACGCGAGTTGGGATGGAAGTCATTAAAGCAAAGACGTTTTTCGTCGCGGCGAGATCTACTTACGAAATTTCAGTCGCCAACTTCCTCTTCCGAATGCGAAAATATTTTGTTGAGCCCAACCTACATATATAGGAATGATCATCAAAATAAAATAAGAGAAATCAGAGCTCGAACAGAAGGGTTTAGGTGTTCGTTTTTCCCGCGCGCTCTTCGGGAGTGGAATGGTAGAGAGATAGTATGATTGTGGTTCGATGAACCCTCTGCCAAGCACGTAAATGTGAATTGCAGAGTAGTCATGTGGACGTAGGTGGGAGAGGAGAGGCGCAGCAGCCAGGGTACGGACAGAGCGCCGGCCGCCTCGGAGGGACGCCGGGAGCGTTGCAGCCCCCGAGGACTCATTTGCTAGGCCGGCAGCGGCGCGCCCGCTGCGTGGCCAGGTAGCAGCTGCTGCGCCCTGCCCTGCCCTGCTCTCGTCCCTCCCCTATGCAAATCGTGCGGCCGCCCTTATCGCGCCGGCCACCAGATTTACGAGCCGTCGCTGCCGCCGCCGCTGCTGCTGGCGCTACAGTGCCGGGGGCGCCGCGTGCAGCCAGATAAGGCATTAGGAGGCTCCTTAAAATACGCCGCGATCGATGGCCCCGGGGAAGCTGGGCGTGAGCCGTCTGCGTCGCTCATTGGCGACGATTCGGGCTCGCGGGCAACTACGTCCTTCCAGCTGGCTCCAGGAGCGAGGGGAACGAGAACTTCCTGGTTCGCAGACCGCCTTACGGTGACCGGGAGAGGTGGCGCAGTGGTTGGCACACTGGGCTCACATTCGGAAGAACGACGTTTATCCTCATTTAGGTTTCCCGTGATTTCCCTAAATCGCTTCAACTAATGCCGTGATGCTTCCTTTGAAAGGGGAGAGATTAGTTTTTTTTAACGTCCCGTCCACAACGAGGTCATTAGAGACGGAACGCAAGCTCGGGTGAGGGAAGTATGGGGAAGCAAATCGGCCATGCCCTTTCAAAGGAACCATCCCGGCATTTGCCTGAAGCGATTTAGGGAAATCACGGAAAACGTAAGTCAGCATGGCCGGAGACGGGATTGAACCGTCGTCCTCCCGAATGCGAGTCCAGTGTGCTAACCACTGCGCCACCTCGCTCGGTCCTCTGAAAGGGTACGGCCGACTTCCTTCCCCATCCTTCGCTAATCCGATAGGACCGATGACCTCGTTGTTTGGTCCTCTCTCCAAACCTTACGGAGTGTGGCAGAGAGTGCTTTCGGCGCCGTTATGATCTTCCATCTGCTCTCTTCCATCTTCCGTCTTCGAAAGCAATTCTCATTTTCGTAGGATTTTTCCAGTGAATCAAAGACTGGCACCCGTTTTCCCTACAACTAGTTTTATGTGGTCGTTAAACGTCACGGTCGTTACTGTTTCGAATTGTGGACAGCCGCTCGCGTAATCCATAAGTAACAGCTTTTCCCGCTTGTTTTTTTCTTAAGTGCCTTACATTTATTCTCACACGCATCAACAAAAGTTTCACATCACTCTCGTACGTCATGCAGATAAGTTTCCGTTTTGGCTGTTGCTGTACCGATCGGAAGCTCATCCCGACGTTGCTTGTAAACATATACACTCCTGGAAATTGAAATAAGAACACTGTGAATTCATTGTCCCAGGAAGGGGAAACTTTATTGACACATTCCTGGGGTCAGATACATCACATGATCACACTGACAGAAACATAGGCACATAGACACAGGCAACAGAGCATGCATAATGTCGGCACTAGTACAGTGTATATCCACCTTTCGCAGCAATGAAGGCTGCTATTCGCCCATGGAGACGATCGTAGAGATGCTGGATGAAGTCCTGTGGAACGGATTACCATGCCATTTCCACCTGGCGCCTCAGCTGGACCAGCGTTCGTGCTAGACGTGCAGACCGCGTGAGACGACGCTTCATCCAGTCCCAAACATGCTCAATGGGGGACAAATCCGGAGATCTTGCTGGCCAGGGTAGTTGACTTACACCTTCTAGAGCACGTTGGGTGGCACGGGATACATGCGGACGTGCATTGTCCTGTTAGAACAGCAAGTTCCTTTGCCGGTCTAGGAATGGTAGAACGATGGGTTCGATGACGGTTTGGATGTACCGTGCACTATTCAGTGTCCCCTCGACGATCACCAGAGGTGTACGGCCAGTGTAGGAGATCGCTCCCCACACCATGATGCCGGGTGTTGGCCCTGTGTGCCTCGGTCGTATGCAGACCTGATTGTGGCGCTCACCTGCACGGCGCCAAACACGCATACGACCATCATTGGCACCAAGGCAGAAGAGACTCTCATCGCTGAAGACGACACGTCTCCATTCGTCCCTCCATTCACGCCTGCCGCGACACCACTGGAGGCGGGCTGCACGATGTTGGGGCGTGAGCGGAAGACGGCCTAACGGTGTGCGGGACCGTAGCCCAGCTTCATGGAGACGGTTGCGAATGGTCCTCGCCGATACCCCAGGAGCAACAGTGTCCCTAATTTGCTGGGAAGTGGCGGTGCGGTCCCCTACGGCACTGCGTAGGATCCTACGGTCTTGGCGTGCATCCGTGCGTCGCTGCGGTCCGGTCCCAGGTCGACGGGCACGTGCACCTTCCGCCGACCACTGGCGACAACATCGATGTACTGTGGAGACCTCACGCCCAACGTGTTGAGCAATTCGGCGGTACGTCCACCCGGCCTCCCGCATGCCCACTATACGCCCACGCTCAAAGTCCGTCAACTACACATACGGTTCACGTCCACGCTGTCGCGGCATGCTACCAGTGTTAAAGACTGCGATGGAGCTCCGTACGCCACGGCAAACTGGCTGACAGTGACGGCGGCGGTGCACAAATGTTGCGCAGCTAGCGCCATTCGACGGCCAACACCGCGGTTCCTGGTGTGTCCGCTGTGCCGTGCGTGTGATCATTGTTTGTACAGCCCTCTCGCAGTGTCCGGAGCAAGTATGGTGGGTCTGACACACCGGTGTCAATGTGTTCTTTTTTCCATTTCCAGGAGTGTAGTTACAATGAGCACTACGTAGCAGTAAAACGCCGCCCTCGAACGGAGTGCAGCCTTTCAGTTGTAAGTATAACACCTAGGGACGCATTAGAGACGTCTGTGGAACCCTGGAGCGAACTTCCACCATGTCACGAAGGACAATACCGAGCATTCCAGAATGAGATTTTCACTGTGTAGCGGAGTGTGCGCTGATATGAAACTTCCTGGCAGATTAAAACAGTGTGCCGGACCGAGGCTCGTATTGAACTCGGGACCTTTGCCTTTCGCGTGCAAGTGCTCTACCAACTGAGCTATCCAAGCACGACTCACGCCCCGTCCTCACATCTTTACTTACGCCAGTGCCTCCCCTCCTACCTTCCACAAACTTTACAGAAGCACTCCTTTCTTTCAGTAGTGCTATGTCTGCAAAGTTCGCAGGAGAGCTTCTGTAAAGTTTGGAAGGTAGGAGACGAGGTACTGGCGGAAGTAAAGCTGTGAGGACGGGGGGTGAGTTGTGCTTGGGTAGCTCAGGTGGTAGAGCACTTGCCCGCGAAAGGCAAAGGTCCGGCAAACAGTTTTAATCTGCCAGGAAGTTTCAATAGCGAGCAGTGATTGAGTCCGCACTACCAACTTAGTGTCGAATGCTCGTAAACCAGCGAAGTTGCTCGATGTGCGCGCCGGAGCCAAAGTGAAGTGGTGTGGACGTGGTATTGGCTTCGATCCACAGGTAGTGTTGAGGACTGACACCGCATGGGCCGTTAACGTCCGGCGCGTGCACCGTATAACCGATACCTACGACATGATTCTCAGGAACCGCCGTCTGACTGCCCCACAACTGAATTTGGCTTTCTAAAACGTTACACGACTTCAAGTATCGCATTAAACTGTTAGGAGACGATTGCATGGTGCTAATCTCCATTCCCGTCAACCACGGAGAGCATCAAGTCTCGCATCATAACACCATCGATTCCGTTACTAATGGCCAAGGATTCTTGCAGATGGACGCTCCAGGACGGGCGTCGGGTGTTGTTTATGGACGGAACTCCATATCCTGGTAGTCGCAGACTATGAGTTTGGAGACAACTTGGTAATATCGAACGCCTCCAATACTATGTATTAGAGTGATTTTCTGGGATGGCGTCACATGGGGCCATCGTATACCTCTCGTGGTTGTTAAGGGTAATCTCACTGCTCTACCGTAGAGGAACGAGATACTGCAACCAATCGTGGGACCGTATCATCAAGGTTGCCATTATTTTTCATCTTAAAGGATGATAACGCGCACGCCACCGTCCGTTCTCGCCAACATATTCCTTCAGCATGGTAGGAGCACCAGAATGGAGTTGCCTGCCTGTTTTCTGGACATGAAACAATCGAACACGTGTGAGATCGATTGAAACGTGTTGTTTTTGGTCGTCGACAACGATCACGCGCCCTGCACGACTTACACAGTATGTCCGTGGACACTGGAATAATTTGGATTGTATGCCTCGATGGATTCAGTCCACCATCCGAAGGAGGTGAGATTCCACCACGTACTGCCTTTGCTCGGTCACGCTGTGAAATCATCCCATGGGAAAACGGGAATTTCGTCGCTATACAAATGTTTGTTTTTTGATTTGGTGATTTGAGCGCACAGCAAATGAATATATACGCGTGCCTCAGAGCCAACCACATTTTTCTGTGTCATTAACTTCGAAATACATGGGTAATGCAAAAGTTTTGTTGCTGTGTGTATGTTGAGGGTCAACTGCCACTTCCGTACAAAGTGCCTGTCTTCTTTCACGTTTTCTCACTATTTTCTGCAACAACACATCCATGAACATACTCAAGGGGATTTAAAATTAACCACCACATCATTTATAGAAATATAACCATCTTGTTAACAGCGTGTTGATCCACAACTGGAAACCAGTTCAGCAGCGATTCTGCGTGACATGGTTGCAAAACACTGACACGGTATGTTTACAAAAGAACACACTGTTAGAAGCTGTCCTCAGGAAAAATTAGTCTGGGTTGCGCAGAAACATAGAAACCAGTGGGGACATACTAACCCTACGACTTGTGTTAGAGGACAGGTTGTTAAAGGAAAGCGAACCTACGTTTACAGCATTTGCAGATTTAGATTCTGTTAAGAAACATGTCCTGTCGCTTTTAATGTCCAGTGGGCCATAAAAGTGTCTTTTCTGTTCGTCTCAGTCGGTATTTCTTACAGTTATTTACGTACTATATTGTATCAGCTCTTTCTGTCTATGGTCCAAGTTTCATTTGTTATGTGGTAGTGACACATTACGCAAAAGTTAGATTCCTCTTTAAGTACGCCAGCGTATTTGCACTTAATACTTATATGCGATTGTCTTTTGATGTTGTTGTTGTTATTATTGTTCTTCTTCCTCTTACTCTTCTTCTTCTTGCGTTACGGCCTCTGTAGGACCACTGGTGACCTCTTTGTGGACTGGATTTTCTTCTCCCAGAACCTCTTCGTTCTTTCTCTTCTTCTCTCCCGCTGTTCTTCCGAGATCTTCAGTTTCCGTTTCTCCTGGCGGCTCCACTGGTGACACTCTAATCTTCTCCTGTATTCTACTATCTCATTGATCTCCGGCATATTGGTTGGTGTATATTTGTTCCTCCAATTTTCCTTTCCTTCGACCTTGATCCCCAATTCCAACGAGTCCTTCCGTAGTTCAAATGGCTCTGAGCACTATGGGAATTAACTTCTGCGGTCATCAGTCCGTAGTTGAACAACCCACTTGGTTCCTGTCTTTCCCCTTGTCCTCCCTGTTGTTTCCCACACTCTCTTCGTCATTCTGTCCATACTCATCCTAACTACATGTCCAGCAAACCTTGCCCTTTTGAGTCTGATTTCCCCGGATATTGTTCTCATGTACCGGTACAATTATTCCCTACGTCTTCGCATCCACTTCTCTCCACCTCTTTTGTGACCTAGCATTTTTCTCTCTCCTTTCTCTAGTTGTTCTGCCCCATTACTTCCTAGTGTCATCGGCTCAGCAGCATATAATACTGCATTCCTCACCGTTGCCTTGTAGTGGCTTATCTTTGCCTCTGTGGCTATATTCTTTTTATTGAATATCTCTCTCGTGATGCAGAAGGCTGACCTCATCTTCTTTATCCTCTCTGTTATTCCCTCCTTGCTCCTGTTCCTTCCTGTTATAAATTCTCCCAGGTACTTACAAATACTGAACCAATATTCTCCTCAAACATCACAAGGCCGGTGATATGTGATGGAAAGGTATATAAGGCTTAGTCATGTTTCTGACAATGAGGCAAAGACGACTCGTTCAGATATGACGTTAGCATCTGAATCACCACAGCCCTTTACGTTAAAGCCATTCTTAACCATGAGCTCACAGGGCTGAGGTGCCATTGTGGACGAGCGCATACATAAGCGATAACTCAGAAAATTCTTCCTGTAAAAACGTTAATAATTTACGCTTTCATACAGTGCTTATCAGATTTTTTCTTGTTCCTAGGAATGCTGGATATGACATGAATATCTCAAATGTTTGATAGCCCTGTGAATAACATTAGAACCTGATATTGATGATGCAATGAACAAGCACTACTCAATTAGAGCTTGGTGATGTGAAAATCAAGTACATATGCAGTAATACCGTTGCACATGACTGCCTACATAAGCACCAGTTCATGTAAAAAAAAATTACTTGTCTACCATGTTTTCTTCTCTGGAATTGTCGCACACAGCACTTACGTATTGCGCTTTTTTCTACGGATGTTGGAATCATTAAGAAGAGCTCTTCCATAAAGACCCAACCAGACACCACGTATGTCACAGTCACTGTCTCACACGGTCACTCCATCAACACTGCAATTACCCCAGTGGGCCTGTCACAATCACCTCAGCCTGGACTGTCGCAAACACCCCAGCTGGCATAGTTTCCGTCTGGTACTTGTAATAATCTGTTGGCTAGCGGCATTCTTTTGACTAGTCCTGATGGTGTCGATAACTTTGAAGTATGCTATGCCACAGATTTGCCATAGTCAGTGATTAGAGGTGGATTTACTGATAAGATCTCGTATGTTCACATTGATAATTCCAGGGTCTGGGACAAGTCCCAATTTATATTCGAAACATACGCCAACATGTTTTGGGACAGGAGCATCCTAAAATCGTATATGATCTGTGGTATCCCATCATTATGTGCAGCGCAGTGTTATGTTGGAAGCTCACCATTCCGCAAAACATGATGGCAATGTAAAAAAAAAAAAAATTCTGTTTATAAGGTGTATCATAATTAATGGCGTAAACGCATGCAGTTGAGAGTAGACGATACTAGAAGCAAACAAGTCTCAGTAAACATAGGGGCGAAAATATATACCTTAAGAGCTACGAGCAATTTTTCATCTTCGATACTGTGAAACAAATCTCTTCGACTGTAAGTTCTTTGCTTTCCATATTATGAGAAAAGAAAAAAAAGTTCAGTAAACATGTTCTCTAAAATGCTTTCCTTATGAGCTATGAGCACTTGTTCATATTTGCTACTTTGAAACAACACTCTTCTAATTATCAAGTGCTGGTAACTTATAAGGTATGCTTTTAAGAGCACATGTTTGCTGGACATTTTTTTCTTATTTCGGTCCATACTACCACTTCCCAAAATATGGAAAGCAAAGAACTTGCAGTCGAAGAGATTTGTTTCACAGTAGCTCTTAATGTATGTGTTTTCGACCCTACGTTTACTGAGACTTTTTTGCTTCTAGTATCGTGTACTGTCAACTGTTGGTTGGTTGGTTGATTTAAAGTCGGCAGAAGGGACCAAACTACGAGGTCATGGGTCCCTTGTTCCTACTAAAACAATGCCACAAGTGTGAGAATAAAACGGACGGAACATGTAACACAAAACGAAATGAAAGGAAAAGCTACAAGAAACGAAGGGAAAGCAGCGGACACTAAAAGGAACAAAAGAGGACAAGAAAAGAACAGAGAGACGCTAGAAACATGAAAGCAAATTACAGTGGCTGGCAAACCACGAGAATAAAAGGAGAAAGTCAGCCACTCTTGACCTCCACCCTAAAAGCACTAGGGTGGAGGACACAGAGGGACTAAGGGCATGCGCTAAAACCTACATAGAGAAGTATAAAACCCACCCTCACGGATATAACTAAAGCTGCTGTGGAGGCATTGTCATCCAACACCGAAGGCAGGGTGCTGGGAAGTTGAAAGTCTGCCGCATAGCGACAGTCCAGCAAGAGGTGGACGAGTGTCATTTGGGAGCCACGGCGACACTGAGGTGGGTCCTCGCGACGGAGTAGGCGACCATGCGTCAGCCACGTATGGGGAAAGCGGAGCCGGCAGAGGACAACTGATTCCCTGCGAGAGACCTGCATAGAAGACTTCCACACATTCATAGGCTCCTTAATGACACGCAGTTTGTTGTGCGTGCTGTTATGCCCTTCCGTCTCCCAAAGCCGGAAAACCCTGCGGTGTAAGAACGCAGGTCAGCTTCGGAGATGCCTATCCCCAGAAGCGGTTTCCGCGTCGAATGATTGGCCAGCCTGTCGGCAAATTCGTTGCTGGGGATTCCGACCTGTCCTGGCGTCCACACACAAACATCACAGAACGGCGGGACTGTTCCAGGGCATAGATGGACTCCTGAATGGCGAAGGTAGCCCTGGTCGATAGCTAATAGGCTGCTCAATGAGTCAGTACACAGGAGAAATGACTCGCCACGGCGTGAGCGGATGTACTCAAGAGCACGAGATATGGCCGCCGGCTCTGCAGTGAAAACAATGCAGCCAACTGGCAAGGAGTGCTGCTGAATATGGCCTCCATGAACATTTGCGAAGTCTACGTGACCATAAACCATTGAGCCGTCGGTGTAAACCGCTCCAGATCCGCAGAACACGTCAAGAATCGAGAGGAAGTGACAGTAGAGAGTGGCGGGGTTAACGGAGTCCTTAGGGCCATGCCAAAGGCCCAGACTAAGCTGCGGCCGAGGCGTACACCATGGAGGCGTACGTGAACGGACTGCAAGTAAAGGTGGTACGGGGAGGACTCCAGCTCGGAGAGAAGGGACCACACGCGAACCGCAATCGTTAGCCCCGATCTGGGCCGCTTAGGACACCACGCAGGGAGGGGCACCAGAGTTTCCACACAGGACGTGTCACTGTTACCAGCACCTACTTAGGCTACCGAGCAGGACAGGCATTACGGATTTCCTAGTACTAGATTTGTATACAGTGCATATCACAATTAGTAGCGAATTCTGACGTGGGTGGAAGCAGACGAGAAATAACGTGGGGAGGGGAGGGGAGGAGGACGCCAAATGATAAGTCGCTTGTGTCAAAGAATGTTCTCGAACCACCCCTGACTCCTTAACTTCTCCAGTTTCATCGGCCAGTGTCAGAAACACGTAGATTTGTTGTTATTCTCTCAGAGGGGCAAACAATATTACTGCTGAGTCAAGAACATGTGTCGCCTAATTTCCGCCCAATTACATTCACATACCTCTGCACAGCATATTTGTCTTAGCCGCGTAAACCAATTTCGTATGACCAACTGTTTAACACAGGATCTACTGGAATGCTGTACACATAACCCAGTAAATGAGGAGATGTCTACTGAAGGGAAGAGGTTTTTAAAAATTAAGATATTTCACCACCAGGAGCACGTATCTTTTGTTGTATATGCTGACTTTGACCGCCTTCTCACTCCTGTGGCACACTTTGAGGGTGACTCCACTACCTCACATGCCAAAATTCATAGAACAATGCGTATCATATGCACAAACATATCTAGTTGTGTGTTCATATGGGTCAAGTCTTAATTATTTTGAATCATACACTGTGTAAAATTCTGTAAGAAGTTTGTTCTCTGAGTTTGGACAAGGTTTGCATGGACAGTTTATGTGATTTAACGCACCAAAATTCCTAAGAGCAAGTCGCTGGAGAATAAAACATTTTACAAGAAATCAGATGACTGCTATGTTTGTGGGCTGCCTTTAGTTAATAAATTTTCATCTAACAGCCATGTTCCACAGTGCAGCAAACAGTGAACGCAATCTATACCGCGAACTGCCACGATACATACCTGATGTCCTTCACAATTCTGAGCGAGTATGATGAGCGTTTCCTTGCTGAGTACTTGACTGTTTTCGCCTTGAGCCAAAATCGGGTTAGTGTACCAGCTGAATGCATGGGGACATATACATTTTCGAAGTAAACCACCAAGAATATTATGCTGCACTTTGGATCATGAAAAAGAAGGTGGTTTTCTCAAATGAATATCTGGGTTCGATAGAGAAACTCGAAGAAACCACATTGCCCTACATAACTGCATTTTCCAATAATCTTACAGGCAATACCACAACGAATGCAGGCTATGGATGTGCGGTGAGTCTGTGGCAGGAGTTTAACATCTCTAATTAAGGGAGTATGGAAATCTTTCCATGGACATGCACGTATGCTTACTTCCGCACTTTTTCGAGAAATTCTGTTGAGTATGCATCGAAATTGGATCATGCGTCCTGTTAGATCATGCCCAGAACTTTCGTGGAATGCAATTCTCGAAACCACGGAAATCGACGCCGAATTCTTAACGAGTGTCAAGTTACTGCTGTTTCTTGAAAGAGGAATTTGCGATGGACATTGTAATTGTGTCCAACGGGTCATCCATGAATGAGTGAGTAGTTCAACAGAAAACCCTGGAATTCAAGTTGTATCCTGTACTTAGATGTAGGCTGTTTATACGGACATACCATGCAACATTCTCTGCCTATTGGAGGGTTTCGTGGACTGTCCAATGATAGAATCATTGGATTAGGTCATTTCTTGTATATGGCTGCAGATTTTGATGTAGTTCGTGTCTTGGAGGAGGACTTCCAATATCCTAAAAATTTGCATCACGTGGAGAGCAATTTGCTGCTTAGTCCAGAGCACCAAATTCCACCAAATGATTTCTTCCCCAACTGATGATGATGCTCGGGATAAAACAAGATGTATACTTCATGCATAATATAAACCTCTAGCAATGACTCAGTTTGGGGATGGAACTGATTAGAGCCGCTTGCACTGTTAAATTCTACCGGTCACACTGGTCTAAGAAATACTTTGACATTAACACCACGAAGAGGGCTTTTGTGATGTGTGATTTTGATAAAGATTTTTTACAGACTTATGAATAATGCAATTTTCAGGAAAACGAGAGTCATGAAACCACAATGAAATTCACTTAACAATAAAATGGGGTGCACATTATGGCGTGAGAGATTATTTTGTGAAGACAATATTTAAATGGGTGACTATCTTCAACGTTTAATTCGCCACTCTGGAAATAGGTAAGGTTTCGTGGAGTTCAAAATACCTGTTTATGTATCTATATACTGGACCTATCCAACCTCCAAATGTACCAGTTACATTATGAGTTGGCAGACACTCATTTTGCAGACCCAAAGTTAATTCATATGGATATGGACAGTTTCATCTGTTGGGAGAAGTGATCCATATGAAGTAATAATGTGCTTCCCCAATGCATTCGAAACGTATGAATATGGGGCTGATAATCCTTATGGCACATTTTTTTAACAATAAAGTTATCAGTCTCATAAAAGACAAGACAAATGGGTCACAGGTTGGGGAGTTTGTAGGTCTTAGATCAAAAATGTACACACATCGTGCACTGACAGCACCACCCAGTGGTGGGTGAATGGTGCACAGCATGGCTCGAGGCTGACGATTCCTAGGAATGCCTGCATGGTTTTGCGTATAATGATGGTCCTCTGGATGTGGTGTTGGTTGGTTGATTTGTGGGATTAAAGGGGCCAGGCTGCTACGGTCATAGGTCCCGAATGAGGTGTGCCAGCTTAACATACACTTGTGAAACAGACACTGTATCGCAGTTTAATATTAGCCTGTCATGTCATGACAATAAGCGGATCATTGGTGAGGATGGAACTGGGAACGCCGGCAGAGGTGGCCGAGCGGTTCTAGGCGCTAGTCTGGAACTGCGAGACCTCTACGGTCGTAGGTTGGAATCCTGCATGGGCATGGATGTCTGTGATGTCCTTAGGTTAGTTAGGTTTAAGTAGTTCTAAGTTCTAGGGGACTGATGACCTTAGAAGTTAAGTCCCATAGTGTTCAGAGCCATTTGAACCATTTTTGAACTGGGAACCTGTTGTACTCACACTATTCACTTGGGTGATAGACAGTGAGCCTATGTAAAATTGCTAAGCGAAACTAAGGCTTCCATTCAGACTGTTGTTGCCCAGTCTGGCGTGGCAGTTGAAGATAGCAAAACGAAAGTCCAACTTTTAAATTTCAAGTTTAAGAAATCGCTCACTCAGGAGAATCATTGAAACTGCCATTATTTGACCACCGGACAGATTTCCGTATGGGGGACATAGTTACGAGCATCCCTGGGGTGCCGAAACAACTAAAGGGCTTGAAAGCAATTAAATCACTTGATCCAGAAGCAATCCCAGTTCGGTTTTACAAAAAGTACTCTACAGCATTACCCCAACTTGCATTTACCAGGAATCTCTCATCCAGTAGAAAGTTCCAAGCGACTGAAAAAAAAGCTCAGGTGACAGCAGTAAATAAAAATGGTAGAAGAATGGACCTGCAACATTACAGAACAATATCCCTAACGCCGGTTTCCTGCAGAATCCTTGACGATATTCTCAGCTCGAATATAATAAACCTTCTTGAGATTGAGACGCTAATGTACACGAATCAGCAAGGTTTTGGAAAGCCTCGCTAGTGCGAAAACAGCCTGCCCTTTCTCACATGATATACTGCGAACTATGGATGAAGGGCAACAGGCAAATGCCATATTTCTAGATTTCTGGGGGCCCCACTGCAGGCTGTTAATGAAGGTACGAGCATATATGTACGTATCTGTATATTGGACCTATCCAAACTCAACATGTACCAGTTTCATTATGAGTTTGCAGAAACTCATTTTGTAGACCCAGAGTTACTTCATATGGATACGGACAGCTTCATCTATTGGGAGAAGTGTTGTCATCCATATGAAGTAATAATACCACCCAATGCATTCGAAACGTAAGTTCACAGATCTGTGTGTGGCTCGAAGACTCCTTAAGTAATAGAACCCAGTATGTTGTCCTCGAGGGCGAGTATCCATCAGGGACAAGGGCAATGTCAGGAGTTCCCCAGGGAAGTGTGATAGGCCGCTGTTCTCTATACGCGTAAATCATTTGGCGGACAGGGTGGGTAGTAATCTGTGATTGTTTGCTAACGATGCTGTGGCGAACGGTAATGTGTAGAAGGGGAGTGACTGTAGTAAGGTACAAGACGACTTAGACAAAGCGTGAGCAATGGCAGCCAGCTCTAAGTATGGAAGAATGTAAGCCGGTGAGGATGAGTAGGGAGAACAAAGCTGTAATGTTGGCATACGGTAGTACTACTGTCTGCTTGAGACAGTCAAGTCGCTTAAATAACTGGGCGTAACGCTGCAAAGCGATATGGTGTGGAACGAGTATGTGAAAAGTGTGGTAGAGAAGGCGAGTGGTCGACTTCGGTTCATAGGGAGAAATTTTGGTAAGCGTGGTTCACCTTGAAGGAGATCACACACAGGACGCTGGAGGGACCTATTCTTGAATATCGTTAGAGTGTTTGGGATCCCTACCAGGTCCGATTTAAGGAGGACATCGAAGCAATTCAGCGGCGGGCTGCTAGTTTCGTTACCGGTAGGTTCAAACAACATATAAGTGTTACAGAAATGCTTCAGGAACTCAAATGGGAATCCCTGAAAGGAAAGAGATATTCTTTTCGAGAAACACTATTGAGGAAATTTAGAGAACCGGCGTTTGAAGCTGACTACCGAACGTTCTACTGCCACCAACATACATTCTGTATATGGAACATGTAGATTAAAATTCGAGAAATTTGGGCTCATACTGAGGCATAAGGACAGTCGTTTTTCTCTCACATTGTTTACGAGTGAAACAGGAAAGGAAATTACAAGTAGTGGTGCAGAGTATCTTCCGCATGGTACGGTGGGCTGCGGAGTATCTATGTGGATGTAGATGTAAGTTTGTATAGCGAAAATGTGTATGTGGAATAGTAGGGCCTGTTTACCATGGACTAATTATGTTTGTAGGTATGTGTGTGTGTGCTTCAGTTGTATATTACAGTATGTATGTATCTGAGTTGTCTTCACACTACGTGTACATGAACTGTATATACTGTATGTATGGGTCGATTCTACAGTTACATCTCATTGGTGTTTCGTTTTAACTTGCTGCTAGTCACCCAAGTCAGTACTCTTAGCTTTTAGTGTCACATATTTCTTTTTATTTTTCATGTGAAGCGTCTTCCTACTATCGCAACAGCTTTATCGAAAAAAGAATGATAACTACAACAATCCAACAACTGTAAAGGTTGATTGTAGCCTTTAAAGACTCTCATGGGAAGAACATTGTGTGCAAAAAATGCTGTATAGGTGTTCCATCCTGATATAAAGAACGGTTCGCCGCACCATGACATCGTTTAATAATATACAGAAACTGAATATACACATTTTGAAACAGACTATGTCTATTTTTGCACATAGTAGCATTTGACGTTAAGGGATGTGTCGAACCTTGGCACCAATTGGTGTGTACCCTCCTCACACCATGTGATCGCCTGCCTTTCAACCTGGTCATGACAGCATGACTCTGGTCTTCATAATTTGCAAAGCGTTTACCAACAAGGCGATTCTTCAGTTTTGCAAACTGGCAAA
The DNA here is from genome assembly GCF_023897955.1 of Schistocerca gregaria. Classification (NCBI taxonomy): domain Eukaryota; kingdom Metazoa; phylum Arthropoda; class Insecta; order Orthoptera; family Acrididae; genus Schistocerca; species Schistocerca gregaria. The sequence goes on along the minus strand of NC_064920.1, from coordinate 2,242,997 downwards.
AGTCCAACGGTGGCAGATCCAGACTGTAGGGAGGAGTCTCAGGAATTTCTCACTCAGCAGGACTTTAATCTGCTGGGCAGTGTGCGGATATGTATTGTCATGCAATAGCTTGCAAGATCTTTGGTGCTTCTGGAAAGACCAGCGAAGATGTTCAAGGGTATCAGTTGCATCGCTCCAGATTAGTGTGTTGCAAGCCATCAGTTTTTAAGTTCGTACAGTTTGTATGAACTAGCGTGACTTCTGGGAAACTGAAGATGCCTCAATTCCGTAGACTTCGTTCTAAGGGTGTTATGAGAAACCCATGTTTCATATCCCGTAACAACCTGGTCAATGAACGTGATGCTACTCTTTCCATAATTATTCAAGAATGCTAATTCACGCAGCTTTCTGGTCATCCATGAGGATATGTGGCACCCACCGTGCATAGATTTTCTGGTACCCAGTTTCGTGCACAATTCAACTAGATACTTCCTCAGATTGTTCCTGTACGTCGCTAATCGTGAATCTTCGATTCTTTCGAATGGTGCGGTCCACCTTTCGTTTCATCACACCTTTGATGACGGAAGGTCGCCCTGATTTGTCTTCGTCATGAACGTCTGTTCTCCCGTTTTTAAACATTATGCACTGCTGTCAGACACTGGCTGCATTCATTACACCTTCGCCATAAATGGTAACAAGTCTGCAGTGAATGTCACGGTCTAACGATCACAGCTAGCTCTGCACTTACCGCGTGCCAAAGTTCGACTACATTCAGCAACTATTTGCTTCACTCTGAACACCAGAAACCAACGAGCTGCTGCCGCGAGACAAATGTGCAGACTGCAAGTACAGATCTTCTTTACTTTATGGATGGTACTCAAATTAATTTTAAGAAAATTATGTATATAAAAAGATTTTCTTATTCATGTGTATATTTACCACTGTATATCAATGTTCTTACTTAAAAAAGCGTATCTTGATTCCCAAGTCCAAAGATCTATAATACCTCCTCCCAAAATATGGATTACATGCAAATGCTGCTGGTAAGGAAGTGCTGTTTGCAGATAAGAAGTGTAACTCGGTTCACAAAATAACTGCTTGGGATTTTGTACATCATCCTACATGTATTGGCCCATAGGAGAGGGCAGTATGTGATTACAGCTGATTCCGTAAACACATTGAAGGCCTGCATAAAATTCTATCTCATGTGCTACGTAAATTCCATAGACATCATATGTGCATGAAATTTCATAAACAAAGATCTATACGTGTCTTGAATAAATATGATACCATATATTCTTGTTCAGATCCTACGTGTACGTGTAGGGGAAATTGTTCAGTCCTGTTGGCAAAAGAGGAGTAACTTGCAAATTAATACATTTTTTTAAGAAAATCATTTACTTCTCACTCAGTAGTAATTTTACATTATCTGAGGAACACATTTTTCACTATTTTTTTCTTCATATTTCTGTTTAAGTCACTGGAGGGCTAAGCTCCTGTTCAATTCCATGTTCTGAATTGCAGTGTGATCGTAAATTTCACGTATCCATGAAGCGTTCTCACTGCCTTCCCTGTACATGGTTGTGTCTGTATGATCAAGTATTTGAACAGATGTCAGCATAACTTCATAACCTCTCCTGGGATCACTCCTGTGTATTCTATGCTAATTACACATTACATATAATACCGTTTTTCGTGTCTTAGTACACTTCACTTCCGCAAACAGTTCCGGTGATGTCACGTTAGTGGTCAATGTCATAATAACAGCTCCAACGTCTGTGAATGTGATGAAGGTAATATCTTTAAACAGGGAGTCCACATCACAGGTACCTGAGTGCCAATAACGATATTTTCATATTAAGATGTCATCATGAAATGCTTCAGATGTGATGCAGAACTTTTTCATGTACACAACACATTGCTCAATACCTAGGAGCAGTGAATAATTAATCACATGGTAATGCAGTATTAATGCATATTCTACAGTGTCTTTGGGGTAATTTTCTAAAAGTTCAAATTGTATATGGACATGTATTGGTCTGGATTTCACAGTTTCATTCTCTTGTGTGCGATCTGTCATGGCAATGTGTGCTAATTACTTAAATTTCTGTGGGTTGAGATGCATCAAATTGATTTTCTTTAACACCCTCATAGTAAGAAAGGTGGAAACTTGCGTATACGTCGAACAGTAGACTGTTAACATGATCACTCCAGACCAGCTGTAAATTAACATATGGGTAGAAATCTGAATTAGGCTGAACTTTGGCCTTGGTTGTTATACAGTTTTTAAATTCACTTGAATCGCATTTCTGGCTCTCCTTCCTGTTGGTTTGCATTGCTAGTCTAATGAACTGAGGTGTCTCTAATTGAACAGCTGTTTAAATAGTCCATGTTTGTTTGGGTGCAGTTGGTAATATGTGATATTCAAACAACAGACCACGAAAGGAAACTTAGTATAAGTTGAATATCAGCATTCAATACATTTAAAACTTTTAAACATTACTTAACAGTTACAGAAATATGAGATTTCTTCCATATTAATTTCTCAAGCAGAATTCTGTTCTCTTCAATATCTCCCTGCTGTCCCTGGACACATAAGTTATTATCTATTAACTTTGTACCAGAATTAGTTCTTACTTTTCATTGGTGATAACGCATTTCTATATCCCCAAAGTATCACAAAGATACTGAAAGAACTCAACTGCAAGACTCTTGAAGGTAGATATAAACTATCCTGACAAAGTCTATTAACAAAGTTTCAAGAACCGGCTTTAAATGATGATTCTAGGACCATACTACAATCCCCTATGCATCGCTCACGTTGGGATCATGAGAATAAGATTAGAATAATTACTATAGACACAGAGGCATTCGATCAACCATTCTTTCCGTGATCCATGAGTTAATGGAAGACACCCTAGTACCTGGTACTGTGGGACGCACCCTCTTCCATGCACCTCACGGTGATTTTTGGAGTATAGAAGTATAAGGGGCGTTCAAAAAGAAAGGAACCGGAGGCACAATTACAGAAACCAGTACCTGTATGTTAGAAGTATTGACCCTGGCTGTTCAGACACTTGTCCTTCTGTGACACTAGGCAGTGAATGGCTGTCTCATAAAATTCCCAGGGCTGCGATGTTAACCAGTTCCGCACGCACAGCTGGATGTCGTCGTACGAGGTGAATCGTTTGCCCCTCAGTGCCTTTTTAAGGGGCCCAAAGACGGCGTAATCACAGAGAGGTCCTGACTGTGTGGAGGGTGGCCGAGAACCTCCCACTTGAATTTCTGCAGGAGTGCCGCGACTGTGTTGGCCGTATGAGGCTTTGCATTGTCATGGAGCATAATGACCCCTGGGTGAGATTGCCTGGTCGTTTTGATTTGATCGCTTGGCGAACAGTGGTCAAGGTTTACGAGTAACACTGGACATCCACTGTTGTCCCATGCTACAGGAAGTGAATGAGAAGGGGGCCATCTTGGTCAAAGAAGAACGTCAACATAACCTTTCCTGCACTCGTGTGGATGGCCTTGGCTTTGTCGTTTTGATTCTTGTTCGAAGTGGTGGCACCATGACTCATCTCCAGCCACCACTCGTGCCAGGAACGCATTTCCTTCCTGAGCATAGTGCTGTAGATCAGCAAGACAGTAGGCCATTCGACATGCTTCCTGGTGTGGTTGAAGAGTGTGGGGCATCCATTGGATACACTCTTTGCGGATGTGCAGACGTTCCTTCGTGAACACTTCCGACACTCAGTCCTACCACTGCGGCTGTGGCTTTCACTGTCACTCGGCGGTCCTGGGTAATTAGTGCATCCACCAGCTGGACGACGTCATCGGTAATGCACAGTGGTGTTCCAGGCCGTGCAGCATTGATGGCGACACCCGGCCTTCCCTAAGGCGCTTGAGCCACGCCTTGACCCTTGCAAGGGATATGTAGTGTCCGCCATAGAGTTGTGACATTCGTCGATGGATGTCCGTTCCTCCTACTCCTTCCGCTGCCAAAAAACGAACAATACCTCTTTGCTCTTCTGTTGGCGCCTCCATGTCACTGTTTGCAATGCGACTGGCGGGGTTGGACGATTGATGCCTGCTGCTGCTGCTTCTGGCTCTGCATAGTCACGTGACGTGCACGCGTGCCCTCTAGCGACGGGCTGTGAACTTCCACGCTCTGGTCGGAACCACACCTTGTTACACACGCCACGATATTATCCTCCTGTCACTGGTTTGCATATTCCAGACTCCGGCTAGTTTCTTTTCGAACGCCCCTTATACACGTAGATCAAATTAGCACCTTGAGCTGTACACGTAACTAGAACGTTCATAGTCAAGTATCGATCCATCTATGAACCATCGTGCATTTTCTAAACCATGTATTACCGAAGTTGATGCAGAAAGTTACATTTTAGGGATTGATGTGATTTCAACATTTCTTGTACCGCCAGTTTCAACATCACTCAGTTCACAGCCTTATTTGTTGAAACAGAAATGTGAAACCATGACGTGTAAATAGCTACATCATTGTAGGGCTTCCATCCTTTCTCAAAAATTTTCAATCCAAGTAGTATAGTAAGATGTTGCTTGGAATCGTTAAAGCGTCCTAGTGCTGAATGAGAATCCTAATCTCATAATTATTATTGAACATCGATGAAGCAAAAGGTTTCTGGGCTAAATATTCCTAATGTATAATATGACCATCATAGTGGACTGGGGCAGTTACACATATTGAGTAACATCATTGCATAGTGTCTAACCTACTGCAGGACGTAATGCAAGAGTATGTAATATCTTTCATCTCCGATGCAGTTTTCGTCTACACTGCATTACAGTGTGAAAGGACTGACCAACAAAAAACTTATCTTGACGTCCTGTGATTCGTTTCTGCTGCCTGTTCTTCATTTTACTGGTTTTATTGTATTTTTTGCAATATTTGAAAGAAGTATGGTTGCAGTTATTAACGCAGTTGTCCAGGTTTGTGATTACATTTGAAAATGATGATTCTCTGCTTCGAAACTACACTCCTGGAAATTGAAATAAGAACACCGTGAATTCATTGTCCCAGGAAGGGGAAACTTTATTGACACATTCCTGGGGTCAGATACATCACATGATCACACTGACAGAAACATAGGCACATAGACACAGGCAACAGAGCATGCATAATGTCGGCACTAGTACAGTGTATATCCACCTTTCACAGCAATGAAGGCTGCTATTCGCCCATGGAGACGATCGTAGAGATGCTGGATGTAGTCCTGTGGAACGGCTTGCCATGCCATTTCCACCTGGCGCCTCAGTTGGACCAGTGTTGGTGCTGGACGTGCAGACCGCGTGAGACGACGCTTCATCCAGTCCCAAACATGCTCAATGGGGGACAGATTCGGAGATCTTGCTGGCCAGGGTAGTTGACTTACACCTTCTAGAGCACGTTGGGTGGCACGGGATACATGCGGACGTGCATTGTCCTGTTGGAACAGCAAGTTCCCTTGCCGGTCTAGGAATGGTAGAACGATGGGTTCGATGACGGTTTGGATGTACCGTGCACTATTCAGTGTCCCCTCGACGATCACCAGAGGTGTACGGCCAGTGTAGGAGATCGCTCCCCACACCATGATGCCGGGTGTTGGCCCTGTGTGCCTCGGTCGTATGCAGTCCTGATTGTGGCGCTCACCTGCACGGCGCCAAACACGCATACGACCATCATTGGCATGAAGGCAGAAGCGACTCTCATCGCTGAAGACGACACGCCTCCATTCGTCCCTCCATTCACGCCTGTCGCGACACCACTGGAGGCGGGCTGCACGATGTTGGGGCGTGAGCGGAAGGCGGCCTAACGGTGTGCGGGACCGTAGCCCAGCTTCATGGAGACGGTTGCGAATGGTCCTCGCCGATACCCCAGGAGCAACAGTGTCCCTAATTTGCTGGGAAGTGGCGGTGCGGTCCCCTACGGCACTGCGTAGGATCCTACGGTATTGGCGTGCATCGGTGCGTCGCTGCAGTCCGGTCCCAGATCGACGGGCACGTGCACCTTCCGCCGACCACTGGCGACAACATCGATGTACTGTGGAGACCTCACGCCCCACGTGTTGAGCAATTCGGCGGTACGTCCACCCGGCCTCCCGCATGCCCACTATACGCCCTCGCTCAAAGTCCGTCAACTGCACATATGGTTCACGTCCACGCTGTCGCGGCATGCTACCAGTGTTAAAGACTGCGAAGGAGCTCCGTATGCCACGGCAAACTGGCTGACACTGACGGCGGCGGTGCACAAATGCTGCGCAGCTAGCGCCATTCGACGGCCAACACCGCGGTTCCTGGTGTGTCCGCTGTGCCGTGCGTGTGATCATTGCTTGTACAGCCCTCTCGCAGTGTCCGGAGCAAGTATGGTGGGTCTGACACACCGGTGTCAATGTGTTCTTTTTTCCATTTCCAGGAGTGTAGTTTTGTAACCTAATTTCATTGTTGTAGTGACTGTGGCTAGACGACCGTATGTGGCGTCAAATAAACATTTTAAATATTATTTTTAGTTACCATAATTGCCCTTTCAAATGACCAAATGACCAAATGATTGGTATAGTTACGAACAATTATGGATAAATTTGGTTGATAAGTTCGTTTTTAGCAGTGGCTATGTTGCAGAAATCACTGTTGAGTTCAATGACGCTGGTCGTCAAGTCAGTAAGATATGTTCCTCCGGCTATTCGTAAAAGTTGTTGAGCAAAATCTGCTGCTGTTTCGTCTTTCGATAGTTCACCTCTCATATTTTTTGTTAGTCGCAATGTGTGTATGTGGCCAGAGATGCGTTTATTTTTAGGCATCCATTTACTTCGTCTGCTGCTGTTGACTTGGGGATAACTGTAAGTGTTTGTCGAAAATCTTCTGAGAGTATCAGTAGAGCTCCTCTCATTACTTGAGAGTTTCCTCCCGAGTCTTGTAATGTTCTGTCTGTGGCTTCGAGTGATTTTTTTATGCGCTACTGTGCAATCGTTCCAGAAGATAATTTTAGCTTGCTTTGGAAGTTTACACCGTCCAGATGCTCTTGGGATTTTACATACCGGGCATTGTTCTTCGGCTATGTTCAACGGTAGTTGTAGGACGGAGTGGGTAGTTTGTCATTCCAGCAGTGTGGCCGCAATGCCAAATGATGCCAGTGCAATATATTGTTTAGCACGTATTTCCGCCAGCAATAGATTTATTAGAAATGTTTTCCCGGTGCCTCCCGGTGCGTCCACGTTCATATTGAAGTAGTTCCTTTTCCTTCGTAATTTCGAAGTTTAGCACACTGATAGCATCTTTTCGTGGTGCTTGCAGCCCAAGTTGTTTAGCATTAAACAACCAGACCATTTATCTTCTAGGCGAAGGAGTGTTTCATAGAAGATGATGTTGAATTCGATGTTCAGTTCAGGATGAGCTTGTCGGATTTGGTACAGGATCTCATCACTCATACTCTGTTTGAAGTAGTCCCGCAGCTGTTTTGGATTCGGTGGGTTACATGTTGTTAGAATTTCTCTTTTGTTTTCGTCATTTTGCTTCAGAACTGGTAAGATTTCCTTTTTTTACGTTTCGGCATTGTCCAAAATATAAATCAAATCAACTTTTTACTAACAAATACATTACGCACACTTTACACATTTTCGATTTATATTCAGTCACTGTATCACTCCGAGTACTCGCACTCCACTGTTGGTTTTTATTGAGTCAGACACCACGTTTTCGATTTCTCCCTTCGTCACTAATAAGAAACTGACGTTCGAACCCACAACCGGTCTTGGTTTACATACCCTTACTAATGGGTTTTCCCCACCAGTGGCGAATTTCAGAACACACCAAAATGGCCTATAACTGTCCAAAAAGTTCCAAAACATTCCACAACATTCGAGTGTGCTCTGGAATGTTCCTCCGCGTTCTGGGGTGTCCCGAAGCTTTCTGGAATCTTCCTGAATGTTCCAGACTGTTCCCCATCATTCAAGAACAGCCAGGATCATAGTTGAACATTCCAGAACACACTGGAATGTTGTTGAATACCCTCGAATACTCTATAATGTTCTGGAATATTCTGGAAATTTATACAGGGCGAAACTTCCCACCCCTTATATCTTCAAAAGCACGCCCTTCAGCTAAAAGCGGGAGCTTCATGGATGGGGGATAGAGGGATTCGTCACCATATAACTCCCTTGATCGTACCAGGACTCGTTTCTGAGGTTTGGCGGCAAGCATAATGGACACTAACTTATATAATATATATATTGATTATCATCATCATTGATACTCACATGACGACTGCCTTGAGGAGTGGAACATCGACATGTTCACCCTTTGACAGTTGTACGAGTGGAAAAACTTTTTCGGCTATTCTTAATAAATGTGATTGTTACTTTAATGATGGCAGTGAATGTATGCTGCAGGTTCTGAACAATGAAGCAAGTTTCAGTACTTTGAACTGATCCATTAAATAACTGCTAAAAGAAAATGATGACTGCAAGACTTTGGTGTTTTCACGAAATTTACTTATCCCAGTCGTCCGAAGTATTCTGGAAATAATTATTCCCAAATACATCTCGATATGCAACTGTAAAACTCTGAATTCTACAAGAAAGAGTGCTAAAGCTTATTGTCAGTCTGTGTGGCTTAAATCTAAGGATATGGTAAGCTGGTCTTTGAAATGTGTAGAAAACTTATGGAACAGAGTCGTAATTTGAACACAAGCAGCTATTATTTGTTTGCTGAACAACTGATGCTCCTTTCATATAATATTTCACATAGCTTTCACATAAGTTACATCAAGTGTTTGAAAGTGATGTGCGTACTTCTAAATAAGAATATTGTCATAAACGTTATGCTTTGAGTGGACAATGTCAAACCCAAAGTCTGGAAACAATTGTGTGTCTTGCTCTGATATACCAGGTAAGCAGTCTGTTGATTTCTACTCCAATGCATCAGGGAGCTGTTGCACTGAGGGAGAAATACTAATAAATGAAAACACATAAACAATTAGTAATAATGAACAATGAGAGAGAAGTAAGGAACAATACTTACATTCGACTCTGTCTGGAGGTATCAGATCCCAGATGACATTTCATTACGATGGTAATGATCAGCCTTTTACTATGGTATAAAGCGCACGAGTGCTGAGCCCATCTATAGCTAATAAGCCCAGACACTGCAGATGAGTGGTAGGGGTACGTGACTGCAACAACTGTTTTGGACCTGGGTGGTGGGGTGTGGGGCTAACCCTCTTGAGAGTGGACTTATATGACACTTTACATATCTACCATCATGGGCAGCCATCTTGGTGGCCAGACCTTCTGGCATCTTGGACCACCATATTTGATTGAGACATCATAGTGGCAGCCACCTTCGATCGCCATATTAGGTCAGTGCAAATCCTAATTAAGTCAGCATTAAGGATAAGGGTCAAGGCAGCCATCTTGGAACGCAATATTTGGCCATAAATTATCCTAACTAATCCAGCGATAAGGATATGGGTCAAATTATTCTAATTGTGTAATAAATTATCCACCATACAAATAAGGGTCATAAACGTCGAAGCAACCATCTCAGATCCGGCAATTTACGCCATAATTATCCTAATTAAGCCATCAATAAGGATATGAGTTATAAATAAGCCACCTTATCCATTCCCCAATCAACAGAATAACAGCCTGACATTTGTATATAAGAGCAGTTGGGGAGCCGCGCAGGGTAGCCATGCGTTCTAAGGCGCCTTGCCTCGGTTCGAGCGGCTCCCCCCATCGGAGGTTCGAGTCCTCCCTCGGGCATGGGTGTATGTGTAGTCCTTAGTGTAAGTTAGATTAAGTAGTGTGTAAGCCTAGGGACCGATGACTTTGGAAGTCTGGTCCCATAGGAACTTATCACCAGTAATAATAAAAGGCATTTGGAGGAGAGGCATTACAAATCACTTATATGGTGGAGACAAGGATGACAGATCATAAATCGCTGCGTTCCTTCTCTGCTAGCCACCACACGGACACTTACCGAGACACTCTCGTGCAGCCGATAGTCCCACGTAACTTGAAAAGAGTGACCGTCACTCTGCTCACAAAAATGGTATAAAACCGGCAAACAGACCAGTATCGATAGCATCCCTCTATCGTGGGGGTCTAGAACAAATTTTAAGCTCCAACGTTATGACCGTCCTGAAGAAAATGTTTCTCTTAATGAATCAGCTGTACAGGGTGGCAGCCAGTCAAGGAATATTTTAGGGAATTCGTTTAAAAAATTTATTTCAAAGGCTCAGTGAAATTCTTCCAAGTTTACTCCTAGAGCAACTTACACTGTGACACAAGTTGCCTGCCTTTCAGAACCGAGGCAGTTCTGTCGAGTTAAAACTGCTGACAAGAGACGCCCCGAGACCTCTGCTGAAACTGCTAGCGAATTCACACCATTGGTTTCGGCCAATAGCGTGCGTGGGATACAGGTCACGTGTGTGCACGCTGGGGTGTTCTGCGGTGCGAAACACAGTTTCCTCTCTCTCTTGTAATCCACCCCTCGAACACAACAGACGTCTTTTTGGAAGGCAGAGCCTAATGTAAATTAGTTGGAAACTTCACTTTATTCAACATGTAAATGTCACTACAGATACTAGGATTTAGATTATGACATGTTCGAATTGCCTGCCATCATTGGCGATCATGTGCTGTAGACGAATAACAAAATTGTCCATGGCCCGCTGAAGTGTTGGCTCATAGATGCTTATAGATGATGACCTCCTGAATTCCTGTTTTCGGCTCAGCAATGGTTCTAGGGTTATTGCTGTACACCTTGTCTTTCATATAGCCGCACAAAAGCAGTCGCATGTGTTCAGATCTGGAGGATTCAAATGGTTGAAATGGCTCTGAGCACTATGGGACGTAACATCTGAGGTCATCAGTCCCCTAGAACGTAGAACTACTTAAACCTAACTAGCCTAAGGACATCACACACATCCCTGCCCGAGACAGGATCCGAACCTACGACCGTAGCAGTGGCGCGGTTCCGGACGGAAGCGCCTAGAACCGCTCAGCCACACCGGCCGGCTCTCCTCAAGTGAGCTCGTCAGCAACTGTTTTAACTAATCCTTGATGAAGGGTGACAATTATTGAAATGCATGAAATAAAATCCTCATAACTTCGGTTTGCGTTAGGACGTTCAAATTGCAGCGTTGGCCGCAGGGCATGATGGGAATTGTTATGCATGGTATGGTTTGGTTCAGCGACGAAGCCCACTTTCATTTTGATGGATTTTTCAATAAGCAAAATTGGCACATTTGGGGGACTGAGAATCTGCATTTCACATTTCCTGATCTAGAAGTCTCTTCATCCTCAGCGGGTGATGGTGTGGTGAGCAATGCCCAGGCACGGAATAATCGGTGCGATATTCCTCGATGACACGGTGTCTACCAAAGGGTACGTGAAGGTTTTGGAAGATGATCTGAAGCAGGGGAGTGTTTGATGTTCTGGAGGAGCACTTTGGGGAACGTATTGTGGCTCTGGGGTACCGCAGAGGCCATTGGCGTGGGCCTTGGTTGGCCGCCATATTTTCCAGATACCGGCCGCGGTGTGCCGAGCTGTTCTACGCGCTTCAGTCCGGAACCGCGCGGCCGCTACGGTCGCAGTTTCGAATCCTGCCTCGGACATGGATGTGTGTCATGTACCTACGTTAGTTAGGTTTAAGTAGTTCTAAGTTCCAGGTGACTGATGACCTCAGATGTTAAGTCCCATTGTGCTCAGAGCCATTTGAACCATCACTTCAGGAGAGGATACAGCGGCTTCACGATACCTTCTCCAACTGAATCAACGGATGCATCCAGGCCAGCGGAAGCACAACATTATTTTGATGCGTGCGATCTTACTACCAAGTTCACTGTAAACTTGACTCGATTCTTTAATCACCGAAATAACATCACATACGCTCTCATTTCATGTTTTCTTCCCATTCAGGGACTTTCACTTCTTTCAGGCAATGTGGAAAGAAAATCGTTAGTATAAAATACCCCTGACCACGCTCTGTCACAGCGAATTTTCAAAGTAAGTGCGCAGACGTAGGTCCTAGAGGCCAGGCAGGCTATTTGCGAACACATGCACTCCTGAAAATTAAGAGATTCGTAATAAGCTAGGAAGTGATGAAGCTGAAAGTGAAGCAGTATTACGGCGGCAGCGCCAGCTGGGTGACGGCTGTTTGATTAGGACGAGTGGGCTGCGGCCGCGAATGGATTATGGTGCATGCACGCAATTTCAGTTGCCTTGCACGGTCAGCTGCTCTCACCACCTCTATTAAATTACAGCCTTCCCACCACCATTTGGGTTCTACCCCCCACGCCTCCCAAAAAAAGACCTCTTTATGTAGTATTTGATGGCAGTGAAACATACACACCACGAAATTTTCAGATTAATAATGCCGCGCTGTATGCGGAAACAAATTGCGGAAACAAATTGTAACTGTGGGTGTTATTCTGCATACAGCGATTGTACCGAAACTGAGGTTTAGGTAGATCGGCGTACAGCCAGACTAAGACACCAAGGGAATTACCTGTTGGCCTTTTTGCTTATAGGGTACGGCCTAGCCCATGAACTTATTGAACGTGGAATAAGGAATGAGGAACCCGACGGGACAAGTAGGATACGTAAAGGTTAAGAGTACAAAATATGGAGACGATAGAGGTCCGCCTCTAGCAGTGGATGGAAAATGCCGTCATGATAATCAATGCATTTTGTGTGTGTGTGTGTGTGTGTGTGTGTGTGTGTTCTATGAGGTACGTCCAGAAAGGAAGTTCCGTTCGTATGTCTTTCCGCGAGAGCACTACTGCAGTTCCGCACTGTGCAGTATTTGCTTTGTGTGAAGATGAAGAAGATAAAACCATTTTAAGTCGTCGGTGCGTTGTTTACGCAGTACAGTGTTTTGTCTAGTATGTCGAAGTTGGTCGAAAATCTCACCTTTTGTGAGACTACATCCGTAATTCGCTTCCTGAATGCGGAGAACACAAAACCAATCGACATTCATCGGATATTTGCAGGATTTATAGACAAAATGAGATGAACGGTTATGGGTAAGAAGATGGGTCCGACACTTCTATGAAGAAACCGACTAAGTGCACGACAGCGAACGAAATGGGCCCCCATGTTTGATTAATGAAGAATTGGTTCGTGAAGATCAATAACTTGCAAATTAAAACTGTAAGTTTACAGTACCTTAACTTTCTAAGAACTTTCCGGAATTTTCAAGATCACTCCTTCATGAAATCGTTTACTAAAAACTGAATCTTCGAAAACTATATGTTTATGCAACCCCTCAATCGAAATGACATTCAATGAAATGAAAGAACATTGCGTCACCAGTAAATTGCAGAGTCATTCATGACTTTACCGTTCTTCAGGAAAGCAGTCGCGCTCAAATTATACTCGGAACCGACAGCTGGATGAAACCCGAAGCTCAGAGATATTTAACTAGGAATGGAACGCATATCGGAAAGACAGATTAGACGTCGTAGGAGGGGGAATGTTCATTGCAACTGATTAAAAAAAAGTGCCCATATAGGTAGAAATGAAGACTGACTGCGAGGTTACCTCAACGCGACAAACCTTCTAAGGTGAACCCAACTTAAATCATTAGATGTTTTTACTGGCCACCAGTAGAATCTTCCAAAGAAAGCCCTTGCTCAGTAGCGCGGAAGAATCCCAATGGTGCAACTTTAGTTGGAGGCGACTTTAACTTACCGAGTACAGACTGGCACGTCTATGGATTTGCTGCAGGTTGTATGATAGACAGCATTGTGAAGGACTTCTGAACGCATTTTCCGAAAACTGTGTTGAGCAGCTAGTTCAAAAACCTGCACGCATTAGAAATATTTTGGACGTCGTATCTGCAAACACGTCTCACCTTATCGACGGTGTCAGTGGAGAGACTGAGATTAGTGATCACGATGTCACCACAGCGACCATGGTCACAAAAGACAATACATACATCAAAAAGCATAGGAGAGTTTCTATGCTGGAAAGAGCAGATACGCAGTTGTTAACATCCTCCTTAAACAATGAATGGGACATCATCTAGTTACAAACTAATGGACACAGAGGTATTATCGGCAAAGTTTAAACTGACTGTAAATCACGTTCTGGAGAAGTATGCGCCGAGTACGTGGATTAAGGGCGGAAAACACCCACCGTGGTTTACTAAGAAAATTCGGAAAAAGTTGAGAAAACAGAGATTGTTGCATTAGTTCAAAAGAAAACACCGAAATCTATACAGGTTACTAGAAATTTGTGTGTCTATAAAATGATCGATGAGCGGAGTATAAACAGCTTGCGACGTTATACGTTAGCAAAGGATCTACCGAGAACCCGAGAAAATTCTGATACTACGTAAAGTCACTAAGAGGGACGAAGGCTTCTACCCAGTCTCTCATCGAGGAGACTGATGTAGCAATAGACGACAGCAAAAGGAAAAATGAAGCTTAAAATTTCGCGTTTAGGAAACCATTCACGCAGAAACAGCATACAGGTATACAATTGTTTCACTGTCGCTCGGTGTCCCTTATGGAGGACATAGAAATAAGCATCACTGGTGTTGAGAAGGAACTTAGATTTTATTTATCGCGAATCTCTCGCCCAGCACATAGTCCCAACCAACTGTAAAAAATCGCAGTTAACTTCTGTATCAAGGGTGACTTTTTCCACCGTGTACAAACTCTTGTGATTGATCGATGAGAGGATACGGAACATAAATGGTCTAATGAACTTACGTCCAGAACTGGATGGTTTCCATCCTAGAAACTTTTTCTTCAGTCCTACCTTGTTACAGAGACTGCGGTATAATACGCGCTGTACCATGCAGCCACAGTTACAGTATGTGTTGAGAATGGTTTCCACGTGCCTCAACGCATGCGTGTACGCGCCGCCTGTTCTGTCTCACACGTTCACATCGGCCAGGCTGCATCCGAACAGTCAAAGGCAGCACGAATACTCTGCTCCAGCGTCTCCATATCAGGAATGGGCTCTGCGTACACGATAGTTTTGAGATGGCCCAATAACCAGAAATCGTACAGGTTGAGATCCGGTGAACGAGCAGGCCATGCTACTAGACTCCTTCATCCGATCCATCAACCAGGGAAGAAATGATTGAGATGCGTTAACGGCAACGTGGGCTGTAACACCATCAGCCACATAATCCTTCAAAGCATCAATGGCACTTCTTTCAGGAGGGGAGGCGAAGTCACCCGCAAGAAACGCCAAAAATATGGCTGTCAATTATCCCGGCCCACACATTCCGGCTGCACCGATGCTGATGATTCGCTGTCACCATACCAAGCTGGTTCTGCATAATATCCCACAGGTGACTATTATGAAAGGTTAGGATACGACTGCGCGTAAAGATGGCCTCATCTGTTAGTAGGATGGATGACACAGAGCCCGGAAACGTTGTTGCCTGGTGTAGAAACTAGTGACAAAACGGCTCCCGGTATGGAAAGCCGCCCGCGGAGGCCGTGCGGTTGTAGGCGCTGCAGTCTGGAACCGCGCGACCGCTACGGTCGCAGGTTCGAATCTTACCTCGGGCATGGATGTGTGTGATGTCCTTAGGTTAGTTAAGTTTAAGTAGTTCTAAGTTCTAGGGGACTGATGACCACAGATGTTACGTCCCATAGTGCTCAGAGCCATTTGAACCATTTTTGATGTGGAAAGTCTGTCGCTGGTAAGCCCTGTGCACGCTGTAAGTGATAAGGATAGTAACAACTGTCATGGAGAATGTTTCACACGGTCATCTGACTTACTTTGTACTGGCGGGCCAACTGCCTCGTACTAACATGGCGGTCGCCTTTCACTTGTCTTAATTACATTTTTCTCCTAGTCTGCTATCCGAACATTTCGAGTACGTCCTTCATGATTTCATACTTTCTGAAACGACCCTGTCTCAGACAAACGGCGAAACACTGTTGCAGATATTGAACGATGTGATTGCTGTCGGCGGGGCTAGGTCTCCTGATGCAACCTTGTTGGCCGCCGCCCGTTGCATTTGTCTTTTACAAGTAAACACCAAGACGGCAAGCTCTCGATTCGAAACGGAACCATCGTGTACAACGCTGTATCTCATCCACTGCGAGGAGAGTCAGCAAGAGAAGTGAATCGGAGTCGACGTTATCAATTAGTATGGCAGGAGAGGGCGCTAGGATACGACGTATGAGGAACAGAACCTCTAGGAGGAAAACAAACAACATGGCTGCATCGAACAGCGCTTATTAGACAGTCCCTGTAACAAAGTAAGATTGAACAAATGGTCTCTAGCATGGAAAACATGTATTTCCGGACGTAAGTTCATTAGATCTTCTTTGTTCCGTATGCTCTTATCAATCAATCCCTAGTACACGGTGGAAAAAAATCACCCAGTAAAACAAGGTAAAAGACAGGACCCGGAAAATTATATAGCAATATCCTTGACATCGGTTGCTATATTGAGCGTATTCGAAGTGCAAATTCAATGAATTTCCTTGAAACACAAAGCTTCTGCCCACAGATCAGCACTGATTTAGAAAGCATTGCTTGTGCAAAACTCAGCTTGCCCGTTTCTCACACGAAATCCTGCGAACCATGAATGAAGGTTAACAGGAAGATTCCATATTCCTAGATTTCTAGAAATCATTTCACACTTTGTCCAACTGCAGACCACTAACAAAGGTACGAGCGCACAGAATAGGTTCTGAGAGACGTGCGTGACTCAGTGACTTAAGTAACAGAAGCCAGTATGTTGGCCCCGACGTCGTGTGTTCATCAGAGACAGGGGTATCGTCAGGAGAGCCCCAGGGATGTGTGACAGGACGGCTGTCGTTCGCTATACACACAACTGATGTGGCGGACAGGGCGGGCAGTAGCCTGCGGCCATTTACTGATGATGGATGCTGTGGTGTACGGGAAACTGCAGTCGTTGAGTGACTGTCGGACGATTCAGGATGACTTAGAGAAATATTTTATTTGGTGCGACGGATGGCAACTTACTCTAAATGTAGAAAAATGTAAGCTAACGCAGCCGTGTAAGAAAAAATAAACCCGTAACGTTGAAACGCAGCATGGTGGTATGCTGCTTGGCAAAGTCACGTCGGTTAAATACTTGGGACTAACGTTGTAAAGCGAGACGAAATACAACTAGCTCGTAAGGACGGTGGTAGGAAAGGCGAATGGTCGACGTCGGTTCGTTAGGAGAATTTTTGGAAAATTTGGTTCATCTGTACAGGAAATAACGTTGAGAACACCAGTGCGACCGATTCTTGATTACTGCTCGAATGTTTGGTATTTCCACCATATCGGATTAAACACGAATGTAGAAGGAGCTCGGAGGTGTGTTGCTACATTCGTTACCGGAAGATTCGATCAACTCGGGAGTACTGCGGAGACGCTTCGTGAACTGAAATGAGAATCCCTGTAGGGAATACGGCGTTCTTTTCGCTTCACCAATGAGAAAATTTTGAGAACCGGCGTTTTCAGGTGACTGCAGAATGATTCCACTGCTGCCAATGTAAATTTCGCGTAAGGACCACGAAGAGAAGACAAGAAAGATTAGGGGGCGTACGGAGGCAGTAGTTTTCCTCTCGCTCTGTTTGCGAGTAGAGCAGGGAAGGGCGTAGCTAGAAGTGATACAAGGTGCCCCCGCCTTGCTCTGTACGGTGGCTTGCGCAGTATGTATGTAGATGTAGATGTAAATGCAGATGTAAACCAAGCACATCTTGACACCGCGAAAAGTCTTGTGTGCCGTGTTTTGGGATGGACAGAGCATTCCACTGCTGCATTATTACAGCGAAGTGAAACAATCAATGCAAATGTTTCCAGAATGAAATTTTCACTCTGCTAAGGAGTGTCCGCCGATAAGTTTCAAAGCAAATGTTTGCTGTGAGGCGCTTATGAGAGTGCATCGAGCAGTATACGAGGATTGACTGAAAATTAATGCCTCCACCTTCGTAACTCTCCAACAGTTGACAGCATTGGTATGCGGCAGGTACTGGTTTGTTCTGTAGCCTCTTCTCTACATCTCCAGTTGGTTGGGAGCCTCGGAATTGAACGACTGTGCTGTTACAGTGTAAAGTACGGACCCCTGCGCAGACGGTCGGTCAATGCGATTTAAGCAACGTGCAGTCAATGAACACTTGACAGCAGAAGGTGTCACCCCAAAGGAGATTCATCAGAGAATGAAAACAGTGTTGATGTGATCGCTGTGTGTCTTCATGCTCGTATCGGGAGAGGAGTTCCTGGAGAATTTCAAGTCTGTGCGCTTTCATTTCAGGAGCCAGCATCCGGGGTACCCATCCTGAACAGATCTTCCGATAGCCAAGCAAAGTAATGATGTGAAATGCCCATTGTGTTTGCAGTTTCTCTCTGAGTCATACGACGATCGTCCTGAATCAATCTGTCAACATTTTAGTTGTGAAACTCGGTGGTTGCTGTCACAGGACGTCCAACTCGTTGTTTGTCACGCACTTCATATGTTCCGCCCTCAACATCTTTAAAGTTACTAGCCCAACGACACACAGTACTCACATCAACACAATCACCATAAACTGCTTTCATTCTCTGATGAATCTCCCTTGGAGTGACACCATCTGCTGTCAAGAATTTAATGACTGCACGTTGCTTAAATCGCATTGACCGACCGTCTGCGCGGGGTTCCATACTTTACACTGTAACAACACGACCGTTCAATGTTAAGGCTTCTGACTGGGTGTTGTGTGCTGTCCTTAGGTTAGTTCGGTTTAAGTAGTTCTAAGTTCTACGGGACTGATGACCATAGATGTTAAGTCCCATAGTGCTCAGAGCCATTTGAACCGTTTGTTAAGGCTTCCCGCCCACTGAAGCTGTAGAGAAGAGGCTACGGAACAAGCCAGTACCTAGCGCATACCAATGCTGCAACTGTTGAAGAGTTATCAAGGAGGAGGCATTACTTTTCAGTCAACCCTCGCATAATAAGAGACACGGAAAGCTCATAAACTATTTTGCTTTGATTCGTAACTACGCCCTATCTCACGCTGCGAACAAGAGATAACTTTTTCGGCGCTGTAGTAACAGTTTAAAGCCATTTGACTGCCCTCTGCACAGCCTTGACCTCTCCCTGACCGACTTTCATCTATTTTTGCACCTGAATCCTTTCCTTGGTCGTCAACAACGCAACAACGAAGACGACAGCATAGAACATGCTAACATATGGTTGACAGCATCAAAGGCGGTAATGTTCCATCAGGAAGGAAAATTAGTGCCACGGTATGTCAAATGTCTACAAAATGGTCGTAGTCATACGAAAAGATAGTTTAAGATAAGTAGTTTTTTTTCAATAGATGGTTCTCCTGTATCTGTACTCCTTTATTTCTTTTAAAAAAAATTACCAAACGGAACGAACTTTCTGGACGCACCTTGTATACGCGATGTCGCGACTATGGAACGTAGTTAATGAAGAGCGTAGCGGCTTCACGCGAAGTTTTTCTATCCAAACACTCGCCGCGCTCGATGCTTACAATGTTCTACCGTGTCGACCACTCGCCAGCAAGTGCACCACACTGACTACCGGTACGTACCCGTGGCAAGCTCCGCTTCCTGTGGGCCATGGCGCTCAGACTCTGACGGCGCTGCAACAAAGGAAACCAACGATTTTTTACCACTTCTCACTCCTGAAAACATTCAGTAAAAACATACAAACAAATGCAGCTATTGTTAACCAATTAATGACATTTTAAGCAAAATTAGAGAAACAGCGTGCAGCAGTTGACATTGTTGTTGCTGTGGTCTTCAGCCCTGAGATTGCTAATCTATCCTGTGCAAGCTCCTTCATCTCCCAGTACCTACTAGTTGGCATAACTCGCATCAAATGGCATGTTTGTAATTGGGCAGTTTTTGTTTGCACACGGTGTAGAAGTGCAGAGAAAGTGCGTTGCAGTCCTGCTGCATACCAAAGTAGCGAACCAAACGAAGAAGCATATCTAAGAAACAGATAATAAAACGTAGCCCCCTTTATTTACTGAAGGAAACCACGCAAGCGTGGAAAAGCAGAAAAAGATTAAATTTTCGTGTAGCCTGTAATGGGTTCCACAAGTCGTCAGCCCAGATCCAGCTTTCGCCGACGAATTCCACCTTAGACGAAGAAACTGCACACGAAAGAGATGATATTGCCATTATCTGATAACAAGTATGAGTGTATTTTTTCCGTAATGAATGCTCTTGAACTCCATGATTTTTCCCTCATGTTGAATAAAATCTGTTACCAGTCACAACTGAAGGTGGTATATCTAAATTGCATCCGGTTTGGCGATTATGCCCATCTCTAGGTCATTTCATAATTGGTTTCACGTTTCGACATTCAGTTTTGGAATTCACTGTTCAGCCTACAAGCTGAATTGAATTACATGACAAAAAGCGCAAATTAGTGTTGTGTTCATAGTTCCGCGTAGTCAGTGCGTACACAACTTTCCCAACAGAGCGCTAAGCACAACAGCGCAGGCGCAGCGTTCGTCCGTCTCCGCACTACGAGGTGGCGCTGTCTTAGAGACGGACCAAATTCTGCTTCCGCCGATCCGCGTATTAATGTGTCTCGCAGCCAATGAGATTGCTGCTAACGTAGGACCTTTTCTCCTCGCGGATCACACTCCCGCAGTGATACCTGAACGCGCGAGGTATTATAACGAGTGTACAGACCTCCGATCGCCGGCCGGTGTGGCCGATTGGTTCTAGGCGCTTCAGTCTGGAACCGCGCGACAGCTACGGTCACAGGTTCGAATCCTGCCTCGGCATGGATGTGTGTGATGCCCTTAGGTTAGTTAGGTTTAAGTAGTTCTAAGTTCTAGGGGACTGATGGCCTCAGATGTTAAGTCCCATAGTGCCCAGAGCCATTTGAACCAAGACCTCCGATCAGTCAGTCTGCATTAGTCTGTACCTGTCTATAGTCAAGTTTCAGTCTGCGCCTAATAAGATTATCATATTCCTGTACATAGCCATGAAGAGAAATGTGAGAATAAGATTGCAAATAGCATCCAGAACCAAGTCAAGTAATTTTTATGTTGGTTATTATTTTAATAAATGTGTGTGAAAATTAATCAAGCTCTGTTTAAAGTGGGTCACAGTCAATCTGCTACTCTAAGGGTGCAAGTGGCATTTCTATCGTCTGACCCAACGGCAGAAGACAAACACGCCACGATAAGACCACGAGACATATTGTTGACACTAGCCTAGTTCGTTAGAGCGACAAGTCAAATAATCAGACGGTGTGTGTACCGAAGGTCTTACAGTACGCACAGCACAATTAGTTACAAACTACGGCGTACACACACTATTCAACATGTAAACGTCACTACAGATATTCGGATTTAGTTTACGTCATGTTCGATACGCCTGCCGTCATTGGCGATCATGTGGCGCAGACGAATAGCGAAATTGTGCATGACCGCTGAAGTGTCGGAACATCGATGCTGTCGATGACCTCAGAATGGTTTTTTTCAGCTCAGTAATGGCTCTGTGGCTATTGCTGTACACCTTTTCTTTAATATAGGAGTCGCATGTGCTCAGATCCGGAGAATACGGCGGCCAACCGAGGGCGACGCCAGTGGCCTCGGTGCGCCGCAGCCACAGTGCGGCCGTCACAGTGCTGCTCCAGGTCATCAAACACTCTCGTGCTTCGATGGGGTCATGGGGTCGGGCTCCGTCTGGCATAAACCACATCTTGCCGAAATCAGGGTCTCTTTGGATAACGGGGATGAAATCATCCTCTAAAACCTGCACGTATCGTTTAGGTACTCACCGTGTCATCAAGGAATACCGCACAGATTATTACGTGACTGGACACTGCACACCACACAGTCACCTTCTCGACCGCGAAATGCGGAATCTCAGTCCCCCAAATGCACCAGTTTCACTGACTGACGAACCATTCCCAATGGATGTGGGCTTCGTTGCTGAACCATGCACGCGCATGCTAATCGCCATCGTGCCCCGCTGCCAACAGTGCAGTTTGAACGTCCTAACGCAAACCGTTCAGAAGTTATGACGATTTTATTTCACATAATTCAATAATTGTCTCCCCACAAAAGGCAAATTAATGATGCTGAATAGGAAGGTAAGTAGCGTCAAAAAATATGGACGCACCACAAAAGGAACACACTGACATACGCAGGCATTCAAGACAGCTTGCAGTCGTCTCAAGATGGAAAAATATAGATACTGCATGCTTTTCTGCGAAATCTGATACCATTACAAAATAGCGGGAATTTTGTATAACAATGGTGAAGATGGACAGCGATCACTCACTCTTCTCTCCAAAGTAGACCATAGAGCTACATAATACTAAGATATGGTCACTGCAACAACTCACCCTTTACTATAGTGTTGAAACATGGACTCTGACAGAACCGTTGGGTAAGCGGCTGGAGGATTTTGAGATGTGGCTGTACAGGACAATGTTAAGAATACCGTGGACAGCGCATATCAGAAATGTCGAGGTTCTACGAAGAATGAAGAAAGAGAAAGAAGTACTGGCCACTGAGAAAGCATGAAAGCAAAAAAGATCCAGTACCTGGGACACATCATCGCGAAACAACAAAAGATACCATCTCCTCCAGACCATCCTGCAAGGAAAAATAGCAGGGAAGAGAAACGTTGTCCGGAGAAGAATATCCTGGCTTAATAACATCACAACGTGGACCTCTAAAACATGTACAGAGCTATTTAGAGCTGCATGACAGGGAAAGCACTGCCAAGATGGTTGCCAACATCCGGAACGGATAGAAACCAGAAGAAGAACAACAACAACTCACAAAACCATTTCTGGAGCACACAATCTGAGTGAACAGGAGACCTGTCGTCTTGGAACGCAGCATCACCATTAGGGAACAAACACTGTACCATGAGGTAGACCTGATCACCCAAAATGATCCCGTAATGCTCAGCAGTAATGCGGCATTGCAAAGTAGCCAAGGAGTCCACGGAATAACACGATATGGATCCTCGGATCATCACAAGTCGTCGTCCCCCCCCCCCCCCCCCCCCCCACCAGGTATTTCACACTTGAGACGTAAACCGTGCCACACAAACGACGTATTCCCATCGTTGCACAGTCCAGGTTTTATGGCTTCGGCACCCCTGTTACGACTATTTGCTTCACTGATGAGTGGTTTTGCAATTCCATCTCGCATATCCCTGCTTCTTCCTTCGTGTTGTTTCGGTGCTGATAGGGTTCTGCATTGACTTTGCAGTTGCCGTCCTCTTATATTCGTCACAGTCTTCTTCAATTATCGTTCGGCGCCATATCTCAACAAATCTTTTCATCGCTGTTGTCACTTAGCGGATGACGTTTTCCCGCTTTCGCTGTATGCGGTATATATCTTCGATACGCTGCCTCTTGGAACACCAAACACGTCGGATACAGAAGCACCTACCATACGAGCACCAACAGTTTGTCGACATTCGAACTCACGTAGTTACGACAAGATGCACTGGCAAGTACACAAAGCACTCTTGTGATCACGACCGACACTTGCAACGTGTTGGGGACAGTGCACAGGTGGCCGTTAGTGGTGAAACACAACAGCGCAACCTGCGCGCTTGGCTAGCCTCTGCATTTAAGTTCAAGCACGCATTTTTTTCCTCCTCTTCCAGTCCCTGCAGTTGGCCGGTCTTACTAATGATCAGCGCTGTACGTAAAGGCCGGCCCCAAGAACGCTCGTCTGGCAAGCTGCGGGACAGGCCTCGCTGTGCTGCTTCCAAACTCCAGTGGACTTCACGAGAACAACCATAGTGAGTTTGGAGATTGCTGTGCGAACTTTTGACGTGGCATAGAATCGCCAAGAAAAGTGACGTAGAAGAAGCTTTGGAGAAAATGAGTAACAGCTTTGACTAACTGCGAATGCATACATTAAGACACTCAGAAGACTTAAGGGCGCTAAAAAGTCAAAATACACTCTCCGCACTCGCACAGTACTTCCCAGTACACTACCGCCGTACAGACAGAGCGCGTCAACCAGCCGTGCCAGTTGTACAAGATAGCTGTTACACCGATCCGCAAAGAATTCACCAACTCCGCGAATGACACTATGTGGTAAGTAACGCAATTGCTAGAGAGGCGTTTTCCTTGGAAGTGATGCAATGAAAATTATATTATAGTTGATAATTAAACACTTTATTTCTTACTTCAATTAATTTTAAATGCCGTTCCAAAAGTTGGTGTTATTGCTCAGAACGGAAATATTATTTTACCGTAAATCTTCAGTATAATGTTTAGACAACATTTCAGTATGGTTTTTAATGTTTTAATAACACTTAAACATTTCGTGGGTTCGGTTAATACCTGTATTAAGAATCCTGGACCAAAAAAAAGAGAGAGAAGAAAATATAAAATAAATATATTTGAAAATATATTTTCGAAAATATAGATATCAAAACATATAGTTACAAGATACCAGTAAGAAACTTTATTTGCAGCGGACTTTGCACTGTTTTGAAACTCCCTGGCAGATTAAAACTGAGTGCCGTAACGAGTCTCTGGAACAATCGTCTACGCTGCATCTAAGCCATTTCTCCACAGTACCTTTTGTTCCACGAGCGTTGGTCCCTTAACGTTTGCAAAATAACTGCCAAGTTTTGATAACAGGTAGTTGCTGACAGCAGTGAACCTGTGACGGCAACTTGTGATGCGTCACTGGATAGTTGAGACTAAGGGGCATTGCCCACCAAAGGCAGCGTTGCGAGGTCGAATCCTGGTCCGACAGAAAGATTTAATCAGCCGGCAAATTTCAGGCATTCGATATTTGGCCAGACTACAAAATACTAGTAGCACTGGTAAGTGCATAACAAACTACGTGCACAAAATGTCACATGAAATGAACTATGAACGTAGTTGCTAGGTGATGGTATCTGCTATTGTAATATTTCTGGTTTTATAACAATCACATTCAAGCGTATTATTTCTGGCTTTACAGCTCCCATATTCAACTTCAGAAAGCTCTTCTTAGAGCAGTTCAGAAGGCAGCGGGTGGCAATATGACGTAATGTAGTCGATGGAGCGATGACAGATGGCTTATCCGGTACGCGTATCGTGAGAAAGAAAGCCTAAATTGTAGTTGTTCTCTGCAATTGGCTGCTGCTGCCTTCGCAAGTAGCGCGTCAAAAATGACAAACTTCTGCTATTGATGTTAGAAAAACTAACCAGTGAATTTACTTGAATTTCATTGAAAAGGATCTCTCAATAGCAGGCGATCATTTCATTATTTCACCAGCACAATAATAAACAGTTGCTAAATGTAAAGGCAGACGAAGCGATTCTGAGATTTTCGGATCGCGCCTAATTTGGATGGCGGGCGAAGTGGTTCGTCAGTAACATCGGAGGTGTTTCGGCAGTCTCGGAGGACACATATGTTTGTCTTCCGCGGTCGGTATCAGTTTAGACTTAATCAGCAATCTGTGGTTATTTGGATGTGTAACTGGAGAGAATTTGATTATAATTAGGGAAATACGCAGTTCATTGTTTTGTTTTCATCAAAGTGGAAAGATAGGAGATTATTTGTAGTTCATGAAGTGCAGTTTCTCGTTCTCTGCTAGTAAAAAGCGACTGGCATTCCGTGTAGAAAAACTTACTGAAAATTGAATTATTCATCCAGTATGAGTTCATCACCGAGAGTTTGCTACAGCCTCAATATAACGGATTCACGACCTACGTGGTGTTTTCTGGGCAGGGGACAACAACTGTAGAAGACTGCTGCAAGCTGGTGAACATTAATTAGAAGTTATGCATCCCAGTCAAGGCTGTGCAAGCAAACAGGCACCTCGCGTGTACAAATGAGATCACTGAAACGTCGTCTGTCGTAAAACAGAGGATGTATGAAGGGGAGAAATTTTCGAGGAGAAGAGTTTATCAGACGCGGTTATATATCACCTTCTCCGTCTCTCTCTCTCTTTTTCAGCTTCCCGTACTACGTCAATTTAGAAATGCACCACAAAAAGAGAATGAAGAACACATTACAAATGAATTACAATAGCTTTGATCTCAAATGCCGGTAAGTTATTTGTAAAACATAAAAAGCGAAACTCCACGATTAGGCCCAGAGCACCGGCGACACCGACCGACCGCCGTGGGTCCAGCAGACCGCTCTGCCTGCCCTGACGCCGCCGGCTTTGCACACCTCGCAGCCGCTACTTGTCACTCAAGTAGCTCCTGGGTCGGGCGGGCATCACGAGGCTGACTGCACCCCACTCTAGTTCCCGCACCAAGAAACAATCCCTGGCTTTAGCGGCAACTGAACACGGGTCCTCCGCATGGCAGTCAGCAGCGCTGACCACAAAGCAATGGAGGACGTTAAAAAGAAATAGTTCATGTTCAATACCTCTCATAAGGGAGATGACCTCTATGTTTCCTTGTATCCACTGTCATTCCCGACGCTTACGACTGGTTCCTGTTTCGTGCAGGACACTTGCGCCGTCGAAAATAAATAGGCTGCCCATTAGTTCTGGTCTGAATGGCAAAGTACTTTGCTCGACAGTTTAGTGAATAGCGACGTCGAGAATGGGTGCTGTGTGGCAGCCCACGTGGCCCATTCTCTGGCAATGCTGTGCAGCTTAAATATAGTGCGCGGATCGGGTATTATTAGCAGCACAACAAGAAGTCGCGGATAACGGATTGGGCGGCAGCCGCGCGTCAGCGACTCTATCGCGGAGGGCCTGCGTGTCACGCCGAGAGACACAGAGAGGGCACCTTGCGAGGAAGGGCAGGGTAGCAGCTGCACGGCCAGCTGACGACACATCCGCTGGCACCGCGTCTTCTGCTCGCCCTTACAAATATGAACGCTGCAGATCGAGGACGCTATGCTATACTGTACAGTTACACTTATCGTGGGAAATAGCCTCCGTAAATAAAAGATGGAGTGGTTTCCTTGTCCACTCCGCCCAAAAATCTTATTTTCGTTTATTAATTATTACTGAAATAGAATTCAGATTATTTTACTCGTACAATAGTATAGGAAAAGTGGAGGCCGAGCGGTTCTAGGCGCTTCAGTCTGGAACCGCGCGACCGCTACGGACGCAGGTTCGAATCCTCGGGCATGGATGTGTGTGATGTCCTTTGGTTAGTTAGGTTTAAGTAGTTATAAGTTCTAAGGGGCTGATGACCTCAGAAGTTAAGTCGCATAGTGCTCAGAGTTATGTGAACCATTTTTTTTAACAACATAGGTAAAACTTTTAATTCTGCGCTGTCACCACATACACAAAACACCATTTTTCAGAAAACATTGGAGCAAGCAGACAGCGCCGCAGTAGTGGTTCGCGCCAGACATTTGAGTCGTTAGTCGAGGTGCCTACTAGACTGCACGGATTGCAGTGCAGAGTATACTCGTGTTTAGGAAAATGTCATTTGATTCGTGACATCTTAACAACATTTGGTACTCTGTTTAAAAACGAGGAACACTTGTTTATTTACCGATAAGAACGATTAGTTTCTTTGCATGTGATTTTTACAGGCCAGCGCATCACTACACCAAATCCCGTTAAATTACAGCCTCCATAATTTCAGTACGATGGAGCCTCATCCTGTATCTTGGCAGTTCCATTAAGCCTCACGGCAAAAGAACGGCACTCCAGATCGCCGTGGTACGTCTCCGTTGAGATGACGACATCACCTGATGACGACAGACTGGGAGGTACTTAAGTAACTGTTTGTTTTGCTTTCACGTGGCGACACACAATTAGGCACCTTACACGTGTCGCTACTCCAGTACAGACGGAGGGAGTTAGTGGCAGCTGTGATCGCACAGAGGAGGGAACTGCGACTGCAGTCTCGCCGACGACTGCCTTACGCCATATACAGCGCGGTGACAAGGGCCGCGGGACGCCCCCTAATGTCGTGACGGACCTCCTCTCGTCCGGCGTAGTCCGGCAACTCGGCGTGGCATCGACTCAACGAGCCTTGGAAGTCCCCTGCAGAGATCTTGAGCCGAGCTGCCTCTACAGATGTTCATAATTGCGGAAGTGTTGCCAGTACAGGATTTTGCACACGAATTGATCTCTCGATTACGTCACATAATGTTCGATGGGATTCGACTTGGGCGATCGGGGTGTCCAAATCATTCGCTCGAATTGTCCAGAATGTTTTTCAAACCAAGTACGAATAACTGTGGAACAGTGACATGGCGAAATCTGATCCTGAAAGTTCACTCGTCCTTTGGCGTCGTGAAGTCCAAGAATATCTACAAATGGCCTCCGTGTAGCTGGACATAACCATTTCCAGTCAATGATCGATTCAGTTTGACCAGAGCGCCCAATCCATTCGATGTAAACACAGGCCACAACATTATGGAGCCACCACCAACTTGTACAGTGTCTTGTTGACAATTTGGATCCATGGCTTCATGGGGTCTGCGCCACACTCGAATTCTACTATCATCTCTTACCAACTGAACTCGGAACTTATCTGTGCGGGCCACGGTTTTCTGCTAGAGTCCAACCGATATGGCCAAGAACCCACTTGAAGCGATATCATGCTGTCGGCAAAGGCACTCGCGTCGGTCGTTGCCGCCATAGCCCATTAACGCCAAATTCCGCGGTACTGTTCTAACTGATTCGTTCGTCGTATTTCACATAGTGTTGCTTGCTTCTATGTTAGCACTGAAAACTGCAGGCAAACGCAACTGCTCTCATTAAGTGAAGGCCTTCGGCCACTGCGGTGTCCATGGTGAGAGGTAATGACTGAAATTCGGTATTCTCAACACGCTCTTGGTACTGTGGATCTCGGAAAATTGAATTTCCCAACAATTTTCGAAATGGAATGTCCGATGCGTCTACCTCCAACTACCATTCCGCGTTCAAAGTCTGTTTATTTCCGTCGTGCGGCCATTTTCACCCTGGAAACCTTTTCACATGAATCACCTGTGTACAAATCATAGCTCCGCCAGTTCACTGCCCTTTTATACCTCGTTTACTTCTGTATTAGTGCATATCGCTATCCCTGTCACCTCAATTTAAGGGAACAGTGGATAATTTTCGTTGCGAGGATCGCCACAAGGACCTCAATGTCTTGCTGGTCCTGAAACGGCCTTGCGCGACCGCATACAATACGTCGCTAAGCGAGAACTCTTAAGGGTCGAGAAAATCTCTGACAGACAAAGTACTCTAAATAGGAGGCTTTACATTCATTAGATCGCTGATAACATACCCAGCTCCATTCTCAGGATATGCTCCTGTGACTCATCTGCGCCTCTGCAGCTCATT
Organism: Schistocerca gregaria; assembly: GCF_023897955.1. Lineage (NCBI taxonomy): Eukaryota > Metazoa > Arthropoda > Insecta > Orthoptera > Acrididae > Schistocerca > Schistocerca gregaria. The sequence continues at coordinate 2,213,820 of NC_064920.1, read as the reverse complement.
CAGACCAACGTTGTACGGGTTATGAGCAACGCTCTACGATACATACGCATCGTGCTCGTGCACAATCGGTTTCGCCAAGATGCCCCCCTGGAGATATTCAAGGAACTCACTAAACTGATTGTACATGCATTCGAGGCATTCAAAACCTCTTCATCCTCAGTCTGAGCAATTATGATTACGACTGTAGGTGAAAACAAAACTGTCTAAAAGCAGTCTTTCGTAGGTAAAACTGACAACCTGTGGCATGTTCAGTGCCAGAGACGCTGACAACACGAAACGTGGAGCCCCCATATACATATACAGCGTGAGTCAGCTGCCCCTACTGCCGTAGTTTTAGGCAACGCCACATGACAGAACAATGTTAGTGCCCAGATTGCTCTGGAGATGTAAAGAACAATGTTAGAATATTGCGAAATAACTGGTACATTATACGAAGACATCTTAGAGCTACTGTACGAATTTTGTTTATGAAACTACTTGAGCACACTAATGCAGCGAGTCATATATTAATTCTTTCATTGGGTTTTATACTGGAAAGTTGTTGCTTCCACACTTCGCATTTTGATATCTTCCGCTAATTTCGTTGTTTCCGATGGGACGAACAAGTTTTATAAGGCAACGTCCCTGAACCAATTACGAAAGATTTAGTACTATCAAAGGAATAAACTTACAGAGACACCCAAAACCTGTATGACTACACCGCTAATTACACAAAGAAAGACTGGAGATACTTGGATAAACATGGCAAAAGAAAGATATATGCTGGTCCAAAAATGTCGCGTAACTCATGGCCAATCCAAACTTGTATTTTTTACAGTATGAATCCGTTCGATAACAGTCGACCAGTTCCGTTCCTGGTACAGACGTACTGTGGGTTGCATAAAACGCACAGGTGGGGACAGCTGACTCGGCCTGTATATGAACAAATGTGACAGGCTCTGCCAGCTGCGCTTATGCCGTCTAACAGCAGGCTTTCACTGGGAAGGTCATACAATCGTCACTACAATCTACACTGGATGGCCGGTTCTATTATCAAAATAATCGCTCCGATGATGACTTCGACATTTCACAGTTTTGAGGCCACTGCGGTTGGCCCAGGAGACGTCGAACACGCCCAGCAACAACTTGCGTTGCCCATTATCCTTGCAGCTATGCATGATCTGTCGACCCTGCAGAGTAATCCGCCAGTAGCGCTAACACTTGTCTGCAATCGTGTACAATTTTTTCCCCTCTGCTGTAAACGGCTACCCTTCAAAACTTTCCATCTACTGCCTCACCCACACCTCAACATGTATAAACAACATAGTGTAGTCTCACCCTGTGAGTTCTAGGTACCAGCTAACCCTTCCGCATGAGACAACTTTCTGAGATGGTCATTACACAAATGCCAGTTCCACTTTTCTCCCTCTCTCTGGTTATAAAAAAGTCAGCTCCCACTGTGACAAATCACTGTATGCCAGACTCATTGCTAGAAGTCGATCAATAAGGTGGGCCAACAGTTTCTTTATAGTGTGCCGCGAAGCCTTGGTGAGTTGTCCTTGGAATGAATCGCTCAACATTATCGAAGAGTGCCAAAATATTATCACCACACCAAAATTAGGTTAATTAGAGATTAACAGTCTTTTAGGATGGCAATAATACCAATTAATTTTGAGAATCATTCAATTCGCAATTTTATGTGAGTTGCGAGGGCGAACGTGATCCCAGGTGGACAGTAACAATGCGCACGTGTGTAGGTGTAGCGCATCGTTGTTGTTAGTCGTAACTGCAGTTACTTCAGAAGTTAGTAATTTTCGCCAAGAGTCTGTTTTCTATTGTAAGGGAGTCCTTTGTGCCAAGTTCCAAAGCTTCTTCGTGTACCAATACATTAGAAAGTCGCCAAAGCAACGGTTCTCGCCGTCAGTGGAAGCCAGTGTCTGGTAATTTCATGCAACTATGTAACCTGGCCAAAACTGTCCAAATGAGGACTTAAAAATCCCCGCATAAAGAGTTCTACCTCGCTGCGAACCGAATTCTTCTGCCATTCCCGTGACTGCTGCAGTCAGTCTCCACACCACATAGACACACCCTTTAGCCGCAATGCTGAGATAGGTTAACTGAGTGCTGCAGGCATCAGAAGAGTCGATAAAAGTTTTCCGTTCATTGGGAGAAATAGTTAATGATCTTGTCTTCTCGCTAGTTGCGACAGTCGTTTCATCCGGATTTCCTGAGGCAATTCGCAATTACGGTCGCGTCCAGCCCATCGTCTGAAGTAAATTGCCATGTGCCATCCATCATTAGTACCTCTCTCTCTCTCTCTCTTTCTCTCTCTCTCTCTCTCTCTCTCTCTCGCACTCAATTTCCTGTTTTATTTTTTCATTTCGTGCGTATCCTCTTGACTACTTATGTGTGCGGCTGTCCTTCATTCCCACAGCGTTGTCTCCCGGTACGTAATAAAGTTCTTGTATCCAGGCACATTTGCTACCTATTTCAGTGCCTTTGTACCTTGTTCAGTCGTGTGAACTTCATTGTTAACATATTTCTGGCTAATACTCAAGCAGAGTTGTGTTACTGTGCTGTATTACCACCCTTTCATGTAACATTTATAAGGAAAATTTAAATCACGTTCAATTAATCTGGCAGGTTACTCTGGTTCTGTTTGCTTCACATAAAATGACGCATTTCGCATCAACATCCTGTACAATCCTTTTACGACATTTCCCTTCAAGAATGAGCTCCACAGTTTACAGTTCCAGAATGAGAGTAGCTCGTGTTATTTTTGACGCCTGCAGTGTGGTCTCAGTTGGCCGTAGGCAACAAACTTCCCATTCCTCTTAAAAAGTACACCTCTGTGATTGGCCAGTGTAGAGTGGAAAGTTTCACTTTTGTCGCGTTTCTGGCGCTTTCCTGGCGCCCACCAAACTGGCGCTGCCAGGACGTTTTTAAGATTGGCCGAGTAACGCCGCCACCTTACGGAGAGACACTCGTCACGCGTTTAGGGCGACGAGTTCAGTAAGACCTGTTGAACACTCCTAGTGTAGGTTGAATTTAGGAAGGATTGGTTCAGTTATTTCATAATACGATGTAGGTGTTTGTTGCATCACCTTAATTCAACCTGCACGAGTATTCATAATCATTGGTAGCGTATACAAGGTAAAATCTTTCTAAGATCAACCGTCTTCCCGCTTGCGAGGCATTAGTGTGCTCCCAAAGTTCAAACTATCACTCTAACTGTTAGTCAGATACTTCGAAGCTCATCAGAATGAATACCAAGAGCAACATCTAAATTTGCATGTGGTGATTTTTATGAATTTTATGCGTTTTTTTGCGAGATAAATTCGAGGTGTTCGTTCAGTAATAATGTTGCCATGCCGCACTTTTCTACAGCAGTCCTGGAACTTTATGAAATGGAAGCAAGCCAGGGGAGCCATTGGTAGTTTCAGCCCTGTAGCAAAGAGGGCCAACCGAATTCACAGGAAAAGCTGTTGGTGCAAGTAGTTGCTTAAGAAATGCTTCTTGTTCACACACCAAAGTGAAATGATTTCATAACAAATAGTAATTATGTTCGACAACAGCCACCAATGAAGATTTACTGTTTAATTACATTAAAACTGATATTTTTTGAAACAGTTGTTGGTATTACGTCATTCCATAAACAGCCAAATACATCACGGGGAAATATAAGACATAATGTAAATGGATGCAACAAAACTAGCTAATTTAGGGGCACTCATTTTTATTATGTCTTATGCTGAAGTATCCTATGCTACAGGCCCAACTTACGGTAATGTTGCACTAAAATTTAGCGCGCTGCGAAGTCGGACAGTGCTGAGTCTGGTAGAGATAGCAGTGCATATCTATCAATTGCGGTAATTCTGTTGCAGTAAAATGTGTTTTATAGGGTAGTCGACATAATATTCTTTAACATTAATAAATTTAATCTGAGGTAAAGAGGTATTTCGAATGAAGGTTGACAACCTTAAGCGCTTCCGGAAAAAGCAAAGTACAAGGGCCGAGATCATCTGGGCACGGAAAAGGAGGAGAAACCTCAACGAAAGAATGAAGACGTTCTGGGAGGAGAAAAGAAGACCATCAAGCAAAGCAATAATTGTTTTCCGTGATCCACAGTATGCCGAAGTCGAGGAAAACAAAATTAATCCAGCAGTGTTCCAGTAACTCTAAACTCATATACGAATTGATCTGTTCATAGTAATGGTTATTGAGGTGTTGGTTTTTTTGAAATATGTGTTTCTTACCTTTTGTTGTCAAATGTTGTAGATGTAAGGAGAGGTATGCGCCATTCTGTCATTTCCTGTGAATGTTTCAACCCTTCATAGCGCACATCCCTCAATTTTTCCATTACCAAGACGCTTTTCGTGGCAGCTGCTTTCTCCCTGTGTAAGCTGAATTTTTCTTCTACCAATCAGATCCCTTTTGTCGAATTTTTTGCATTTTTATGCGTGAGAAGGACAGAATAATATTCCCCAGTTATTATTAATAAACAGAATTCCTGCTGCTAGAAAACCGATTCAACGACCTTTCGCTCTGAGGACATCACATTCAACGTCACTGAAACTGAAGAACCGGCTTCTGTCGACTCTTTCGATGAGCGATTTTATTCTGAGGAGTAATCGTAAATCCTTATTCACATACTGACGCAGAAAACCAGTTTTATTTATACTAAACCGAACGAAACAGTTCGGAAACTGCCGTTCAAATTCCTTTCTGATCAGCCGCGCGTAGCTGCAGTACCCATACTACAAAAATCTTCCTCAAGTGTAATTCTTCATGCTAAATTCAGCCGACATGTTCTTATGAAGTCCCTACAATCTAGGAAAGTTCACGCACCTTCGTACGCCTATGTTAGAAAGTCATTTCGTGCACCTTTTCGAGAACATTTTCGAAGGTATCTGGTGTATTTGCACTAAGCGGACGTCTTTCATATTGATCATCTTGGATACTATCACGGCCTCTTTCAAATTCGGAAGCAAGTCACCACACACGTTTCTCTTTGTTGTGGTCTTCAGAGACTGGTTTGATACAGTTCTTGGAGTCTTGCAAGTCTCTTCAGCTTCGAATAACTGCTTCAAGTGACATGCAGCTGAACCGGAATACTGCAGTCATCCCTTAATCTCCGCTACAGTTCATCCCCCCCCCCCCCCCCGTCCATTCACACACTTCCCGCCATTACAAAACTGACGACTCCTTGATGCCTTCAGATGTGTTCTCCCTACCAATCCCTTCTTTCCATGACGTTGTTCATAATTTCTCCCCCGATTCCCTTCAGTCCTCCTCGTCGCTACTCATATAATCTACAGCAATCCCCTGTAGAACCTTATTTCAACAGCTTCCCTTCTTATCTGAACCATTTACCATTTACTGTCCACATTCCATGTCCGTGGTCTGCGTGTCCTGGTCGACACACCGATATGCCCCCACTGCGCCGTCGTCGTCTCCGACGAGCGTCTTTTGGTTTATGGCGCGGCAATCGAGTATTGGCTTCGCACGAAGTAAACGTTGGCCATTTTATTGCGTACGGCATACGCGGCGATCAAAGCTGATGACCTACTCTTCCCCGACGAAATACACTGTCCCACATCCCGGACAAACGCCGCGAACTGAGTAAAGGAGATGGCGACGTATCATCTGTATCGTGCGCATGACAAGGATGTCTACGGCTTCTGGTACTCATTACAACAGCGGCGACACGTAAAATATAGAAAACGTGTTATCAATCGCTTGGGTTCACTAACCACGGTCGTCTGGCTAGCTGTGGTATTCCGAGTGTGAGAAGTGAAATGCGAAAGTGGATCATGGTTCAGGGTCTTACGTTCATGCCTGATGTACTTAAGAGACCATATATCATCCTTAAGTTGGCGAGAAGCCAATATGAATATACACCAACTCTACCGTTGGAGAGTGCTAATTTTTGTAAGTGAATTCGTTAAATCTAGACGGCGTTGGGAGCCGTTTTACGTGTGGATATGTTGAATGGGGCCTTTAGTATCTTTAAAGTGTGTTTTTGCACCTGAAGTGGCAAAAAATAAATAAATAAAATTAACAAAACATTTCAGCCCTTGGACCACATCGCAAGAATGGGAGCGAGGAGACACAGTCACCGGGCCTAGGGGTTGCGACCCTCTCCCACCCTGCCTCTGCCGCTCCCACCACCCAGTAAAAAAAAAAAAAAAAAAACAGCTTAAATTTTGAATAAAAATCACCAGTAATGGCGGCCGAAGACTTACGGCAAAAGAAGTCACCCTCACTCTGCCAACGACCTTGTCAAAGATGGCAGATGAGCAGACAGATTCAGGGTACTCTCGCGCCCTCGTGTTGGGAAACTGCCCCTAAAGTCGGAAGAATCAGCAATGATCAACGGCGTGAGGATGCAGAAGGCAATGCAAACCACTGCATCAAAAACACATAACTTGTATCCACAGGACATGTGGCCCATAATTGAAAAAATGATGATCTCTCCAGTGGCAAAAGATTCCGGACTAGTCCCTCGTTCGGATCTCTGGGAGGGGACGGCCAAGGGGGTAAGTAAAGACGAGAGAAAGATTGAAGAATCTACGAAAGGCTAACATTCTAGGAGTCGGGGCGTGGGATGTCAGTAATTTGTAGGTGGTAGAGAAGCTACAAAATCTGAAAAGGGGAACGCAGAGGCTCGGTCTACATATAGTGGGAATCACCAATGTGGAATGGAAAGAAGACAAAGATTTCTTGTTAGACGAGTATAGGATAATATTAAAAGCAACAGAAAATGGTAAAATGGGAGTAGAATTTGTTATTAATTGAAAGGTACGGCAGAGGGTGGGCTACTGTGAACAGTTCAGTCATAGGGTTGTTCTCATCAGAATCGACAGCAAATCAATACCATCAATAACTGAGGCATACATACCGACGTCGCAAACAGAGGATGAAGAGACAGAGAAATTATATGAGAATATTGAATGTGTAATTCAGTACGTAAGGGGAGATGAAAATTTAATAATAATGGGTAAGTGGAATGCGGTTGAGGGGAAGGTAGTAGAGGAAATGGTTGCTGGAGAACATAGGCTTGGTAGCGGGAACGAAAGAGGGGAAATATCAACTGAGTTCTGCAATAAATATCAGTTTTTAACAGCGATTACTCTGTTCGAGAGTCTGAAGAGGACCAGGTGTACTTGGAAAAGACTGGGAGATACGGGAAGATGTTGGATTACAACATGGTTAGGCAGAGGCTCCGAAATCAGATAGTGGATTCCACGGCCTACCCAGTGACAGAATTAGACCAAGAGTACCATTTGGTAATAGTGTAGACTAGGCTGAAGTTTAGCTGACTAGTCAGGCAGAACCGATCCGTCAAGAAGTGGGACAAGGAAGTACGAAGGAATGAGGAGATGCGCTTGAAGTTCTCTGGCGCCGTAGATACTGCGATGAGGAAGAGCTCAGCAGCCAGTTGAAAAAAATGGCTCTGAGCACTATGGGACTTAACATCTGAGGTCGTCAGTCCCCTAGAACTTAGAACTACTTAAACCTAAGTAACCTAAGGACATCACACACATCCATGCCAGAGGCAGGATTCGAACCTGCGACCGTTGCCGTCCGCGCGGTTCCAGACTGAAGCGCCTAGAACCACTCGGCCACGCCGGCCGGCTCTGGTAGTTGAGTTGGTGAGGAATGAACATGTCTAAAAAGGGCCATCACAGAAATTGGAAAGAAAAACATAGGTACAATGAAAGTAACTGCGAAGAAACCATGGTTAACAGAAGATATATTTTAGTTAATCGATGAAACACGACAGCACAAAAATGTTCAGGGAAATTGAGGAAAACAGACATAGAGGTCAAATAGGAAAGAAACAAATAGAAAGTGCAGCGAGCTATGGAAAAACGGTTACATGAAAATCGTGAAGAAATCGAAAAAGATATGATTGTAGGAAGGATGGATTCAGTGTATACATTACGTGATGAAAAGTATCCGGACACCTGGCTGAAAAGACTTACAAGTACGTGGCGTCCTCCATCGGTAAGGTTGGAATTCAATATGGTGTTGGCCCATCCTTAGCCTTGACGACAGCTTGCATTCTTGCAGGCATACGTTCAGTCAGGTGCTGGAAGGTTTCTTGGGGAATGACAGCCAATTCTTCACAGAGTGCTTCACTGAGGAGAGGTATCGATGTCGGTCGGTGAGGCCTCGCACGAACTCGGCATTCAAATGGCTCTGAGCAGTATGGGACTTAACATCTGAGTTCATGCGTCCTCTAGAACTCAGAACTACTTAAACCTAACTAACCTAAAGTCATAACACACATCCATGCCCGAGGCATGATTCGAACCAGCGACCATAGCGGTCGCGCGGGTCCAGACTGAAGCGCCTAGAACCTCTCGGCCAAACAGGCCGGCGAAGTCGGCGTTCCAAAACATCCCAAAGGTGTTCTGTAGGATTCACGTCAGGACTCTGTGCAGGCCAGTTAATTACAGGGATGTTACTGTCGTGTAACCACTCCGCCACAGGCCGTGCATTATGAACAGGTGCTCGATTGTGCTGAAAGATGCAATAGCCATCCCCGAATTGCTCTTCAAAAGTGGGAAGCAAGTAGATGCTTAAAACATCAATTTAGGCCTGTGCTGTGATAGTGCCACGCAAAACAACAAGGGGTGTAAGCTCCCTCCATGAAAAGCACTACCACATCATAACACCACCGCCTCCGAATTTTACTGTTGGCATTACACACGGTGGCAGATGACGTCCACCTGGCATTCGTCATACCAACACTCTGCCATCGGATCGCCACATTGTGTACCGTGATTCATCACTCCATACAATGTTTTTCCACTATTCAATCGTCCAATGTTTACGCTCCTTACACCAAGCGAGGTGTCATTGGCATTTACCGGCATGATGTGTGGCTTATGAGCAGCCGCTCGACCGTGAAATCCAAGTTTTCTCACCTGCCGCCTAACTGTCATAGTACTTGCAGTGGATCCTGATGCAGTTTGTAATTCCTGTGTGATGGTTTGGATAGATGTCTGCCTATTAGAAATTACGACCCTCTTCAACTGTCGGTGGTCTCTGTCAGTCAACAGACAAGGTCGGGCTGTATGCTTTTGTGCTGTACGTATCCCTTCACGTTTCCAATTCACTACGACATCGGAAACAGTCGACCTAGGGATGTTTAGGAGTGTGGAAATCTCGCGTATGACACAAGTGTCACCCAATCACCTTACTACGTTCGAAGTCCGTTTGTTCCGCGGAGCGCCCCATTCTGTCCTCTCACGATGTCTAATGACTACTGAGGTCGCTGATATGGAATATCTGGCAGTAGGTGGCAGTACAATGCACCTAATATGAATAACGTATGTTTTGGAGGGTGTCTGGGTATTTTTGATCACATAGTGTAGAAAAGTCAAAAAGACCATCGATGAAATTAAAAGTAAGGACGGGAACATTAAGTTTGCAATGGGAATTCCACTGTCAAATACAGAGGAGAGGTCGGATAGGTGGGAAGAGTACACTGAAGGTCTCTACGAGGGGGGGGGGGGCAAGGGGGAGGGGGAGGGAGGAGGAGACTTGTCTGATGACGCAGTAGAAGAAGATATAGGAGTCAGTATAGAAGATATAGGGGAAAGAACTTTGGAAGGCTTAAGGTCAAATAAGCACAAGGGATAAACATTCCGGCAGAATTTCTAAAATCATTGGGGGAAGTGGCAACAAAACGATTTCTGAAATTTTCCCGGCGTATTTGTGCTTCTAATAATTTCAGGGTATGCAGCCGGATCCCGTCGACATTCTGCCACGATATTTCGGCCCAGAGACGTCCGGCCATCATCAGGTGAGTACACAATTACTGAAGAGCCCAGGTGCAGTCGCGGTATTTATGCCGAATCTCGCGCATGCGAAATGTACTGGCATCCTACAGCGCATGCGTCACGTGTTGACATGCGCGGCATAGCCGAGTTGTATGTGCTACCCTCGGTGGTGAAAGTAAAAGATCATCTAGTCGTTGAATATCGAATGACGCTGTCTATTCCGCTGTGATTGTATAATTTTAATAACAGGATTCCAATTTTTATCCAGTTGAAAGCCGTTGTCACAATTTATAAGATTATCGGCAAGACGTATTTCCACTGATTCCTTGATTACGGAATCCCAAAATCCGGAAACCGGAGCTAAAATTTGTTCCATTGTATTCCGTTGAATGTCCCAATGAAATACAGTGCTCTGCTACTACCGATTTTGACGGTTGCCGCAGACGGGTGTATCTTTCATGTTCTGTACATCGTTCATGGGCAGTTCTTGTCGTCTGGCCAATATATGCGGAGCCACATTCACAGGGAATTTTGTAGACGCCTGCTTTCTTCAGTTGTAAATCGTCTTTAACGGATCCAACCAGGGCCCGGTTCTTTGCTGGTGGACGGAAGATAACCTTGATTTTATTCTTCTTCAGTAATCGGCCTATTTTCGACGACACATTCCCGGCGTATGGAAGAAACGCAGTTGATTTAAAGTCGTCATCAGCGTCCTCAGTGCGCTGCTTCTTGTTATGACAGATGCGCATGGCCTTTCTTATTTGGCGTGAAGTGTAGCCATTCTCTTTAAAAACCTTCTGCAAGTGTTCTAATTCTGCGTGGAGGTTTTCATCATCCAATATTACATACGCTCGATGTATTAAGGTACTGAGAACACCGGCTGTTTGTGCTGGGTGGTGGCAGCTTGACGCCTGGAGATACAGATCTGTGTGAGTCGGTTTCCTGTACACAGAATGTCCTAATGACCCATCATTTTTACGGCGTACTAGCACGTCTAGAAATGGTAAAGTGCCGTCTTTTTCAATCTCCATCGTGAATTTGATGTTCTCATGTAAAGAGTTTAAATGATGAAGGAATTTCTCCAGTTACTGTCTGCCATGAGGCCATACAACAAAAGTATCATCTACGTACCGCCAGAAGACCGTAGGCTTTAAGACAGCAGACTCAAGTGCTTTCTCCTCAAAGTCCTCCATAAAGAGATTAGCTACCCCAGGGGACAAAGGGCTCCCATCGTGGCAGAATGTCGACGGAATCCGGCTGCATACCCGGAAATTATTAGAAGAACAAAACGACTATTCACGTTTGTGCGTATAACGTATGAGACTGGTGGTATACCATCTGACTTTCGGAAAATCATCATCTACATAATTCTGAAAATAGCAAAAGCCGACAAGTGTGAGAATTATCGCACAAGCGGCTTACAGCTCATGCATCCAAGCTGCTGAAAAGATTGGTATACAGAAGAAAGAAAAATAAAACTAAGAACCTGTTAAATGAGGATCAGTTGGCTTTAGGAAAGGCAAAGGCACCACAGAGGCAGTTCTGACGTTGAAATTGATAATGGAAGCGAGACTGAAGAAAAATTAAGACATGTTCATTGGATTTGCCGACCAGGAAAAAGCGTTCGCCAACGTAAAACAGTGCAAGATTTTCGAAATTCTGAGAAAAATACGGAAAGACATGTAGTATACAACATACACAAGAACCAAGAGCTTGGGATAAAAATGGTGTAAGACTATAAGAAAAAATTGTAGAAAAGTTCTCCTGTATATTCTTTGTATGTTTTCCTTGTTTGCTAATTTAGTACTTGCTTACCATCTGAGCTGTTAATAACTCACACAGGTGCTTGTCTATTCTCCAAAGATACGTTTTATCTTCCTTAGGCTGCATCCATATTTCCCGTAGTAATGCCTGCTTCCACTGCTCTGTATTCGTCCGCTAGCCATTCTTTCTTTGCCAAATTGCACTTTTTTGATTTCCACATTTTCTGCACCTTTTTCTTCAGTTAAATTCAAAATATTGTGCCTTCTCCACTGATGGTCCTTGTCTTTTTGCTTGTAAATATTTAAGAATATCTTTTAATAAATTTGTATTAGTGGCGCCCGATATGGAAAAACGTATTATCATTTAACATTTATTAATATCGGATGAATTTCGGTTAGCATGACACCTCCTTTTACATAAAAACACCACAGTCACTGCACGATACGTAATTTTTTCCTTTTCTGAAAATTCACGGAATGCAACTTATTCAGACAGATGCCTAGTGTCAGCTACTAGGCAGAGTGACTTCTAATTTTACACTGAGCCCATTGAGAATAGGGGCAACCTCCGGTGGGGAAAAGAATGACACACCTAGTGCTGCTATTTCTGGACGACGCCGAGAACATGTCAGAATATCCATGTAGTGCATTGCACCTCCAATTCTCCCACTACAACGCCACATTTTCTTTAGTCTGATTTACGTTCTCCTCCCAAATTCGGCATGGTGGATTCCTGTAGAGCTCAGGTTCTTTTCAGTCAAAATGCACCATGTGAGGTGAGGAGCAAGGCAATCCAACTTAGAAAGGAAGGTTAGTCATTAGAGATGGAGTATAAGCGTCAATTTGGCTGACCCTTCTTGAAGTAACCATCCTGGAATTCGGCAAAAATGGTTTAGGAAACCATGGAAAACCGAATTCCGGATAGCCGATAACGAATTAGAAGCCTGAATACTGAAAACCACAGAGACCACATCTTAACCATGTCGTTTGGCCTTAGTTTCTCGACACGGCATCCTTGTATAAAATTGTCAGTGTCCAGACCGTGTCATATCTGAGTTAAAACCCGAGTTTTCGAAAATAATCACCATCTTCGTCGTGAAGAGATGAATGTCTGTCAAGAGCAACGTCTTCCTCCTTTACAGTGCCATTGGTCGGGTGACTTCATCTGACCAATGACGTGCTTCAGCGCCACAATAAAGAAGGCAAACGTTGCCCCTTGCAGACAAACGTCTCTTGACTAAAAAGATGGTGCTTATCTTCGAAAGCTCGAATTAACTCAGATCTGATGCGGTCTCAACACCTACAAAATTTTATACTAATTACAAGGATTGTAGTCGTGAATGATTAGATTGTGGATAATCCATAAACAGCAGCAAAACTTAGCTTTAACTAACATTTTGGAATAAACAAAAAATAATTAGTACAGTTTCATTGAAAGAAACGATTTTTATGCTTGTATCTCAGTTTGTAATGAGGTTTGATAGAGCAGCGTTTGCTATTTTATGGGGACTTAGATACTTCTCGTCACAGTAATGAGATTATGAGTATCTAGCGTACGGAACGGATCTAAAGTGAAACGGATGCTTAACCCGATATATTCGAACAAGGGACGCTACGATGAGACTACGGAAGGCGAAATTTAAATTTCCTCTCTTCCCATTCAGCAGGTGCAACTCGGTGGCTCCGACTGTAGTAGTGTCAAAGCTCTAACATCTGGAAAGCCTCCCTGTTACCGGGTATCTGCAGATTTGCAAAGCTAATATCATCCACAGAGCTGAGAACAAAGGAGGCAAAATTAATAAGTCTTTTGTCTTTAGGGGTTCACAGCCGTTGTAAATTTGTTAAAGGAAGTCATTTTTCTGTGTAGACTGTTCTTCATTCAGAGATAAACACTTTATTTCATTGTTTAGCAGTCATCTAATTTCGCCCCCTCGGACATTACCAAGCTACATCACAGTAAAACTTGGTGCATTTGCAGAATGTTATAGTCCACACATCAGCGTTTTGGGAAAGCAAAATGTAATGTTGCCCCTGACAAATTTTTCGCACAGGCAACATATTCTGCTTTCCCATAAGAATGATGTTTGGAATATAAACATACTGCAATTTATTATAATGGGCTTGGTATTGTTCGAGGGGGACCCATTTGCTAAACAATGAAACAAAATGTTTATTTCACAATAAAACAGCAGCCCATGCAGTAAAATCACTTTCTTTAAACCTCACAGTTATAATGGAAGACTATCAGTTCAAAATGAGGGTGTATGTGTGTGTGTGTGTGTGTGTGTGTGTGTGTGTGAGAGAGAGAGAGAGAGAGAGAGAGAGAGAGAGAGGAACGCCTAAAATTGTGGAGAGTGGTTGAAGAAGGCCAAGAGTTATGACTGACTTTGAACTGAAAGAGATTCATTAACTTTCCACGAAAGAAATCACGAAATCAATTGCCAGAATGAATCGTTCTCCCTGCAGCGGTGTGTAGGCTGCTTAGAAACTTCTGGACTGGGACACGTACATGGAAACCTGCCAAACGCACGCAACGCTGTTGGCAAGATTCCGGCGCCATGTCCCGGTTCGGCGCTCAGTTTTAATCTGCAGCGGCATGTCGACAGCTGAACTGCGCGACAATGGACGCAACCAAATGTGTAAAGATGTAAAATTGTAGGTGCCTTCGGCGAGCGCCAGCCAAGGGCCGGTGCCTAGTTCGTCGAGCCGAGTTGGCTATGCGTACCCGGCTAGAAGGAAACCTGGCGCGTCTCAAGTTTCCTACAGTGAGTGCAGTTCTTATTTGGTCAATGTTCGGCCGTGATTAGGAAACTGGGACTATTCACAATATACACTGGCGGAAAAATATAACAACAACGAAAAATAATTAATGTAGAGACAGAAATTTCTGGAATACATTTATCTACGTCACATATTTAAGTGATTAACATTGCAAGGCTACAGGTTGATGTAAGCGCGAGTTACGTCAAATGCTGGTAAAATTAATAACCAGTGTAGCCACTAGAATGTTCCACATCTACATCTACATAGATACTCGGCGAGCCAACGTACGGTGCGTGGCCGAGAGTACCCTGTTCTAAGGCGCTGCAGTCATGGACTGTGCGGCTGGTCCCGGCGGAGGTTCGAGTCCTCCCTCGGGCATGGGTGTGTGTGTTTGTCTTAGGATAATTTAGGTTAAGTAGTGTGTAAGCTTAGGGACTGATGACCTTAGCGGTTAAGTCCCATAAGATTTCACACATAGTTGAACATTTGGTACACTGTACAGCTGCTAGTCATTTCCTTTCCTGTTCCACGAAGGAGGAACGATTGTCTATATGCCTCCGTATGAACCCTAATTTTTCGAATCTTATCTTCCTGGCCCTTACGCGCAGTGTATGTTGGCGAAAGTAGAATCGCTCGGCAGTCGGCTTTAAATGCCGGTTGTCTAAATTTTCTCAATAGCATTCCTGAAGAAAACGTCGCCTTTCCTCCAGGGATTCCAATCTAAGTTCCCGAAGAATCTCTGTGAGACGTGTTGCTCGAACCTTGACTGCAAATTTGTACGGCAGTCTCGAGATTCAACCAGCTGTGCTGGCATTCATGAACAACATTCCAGGGGGAGTTTTCTGACAGGATAACGCTTATCCACATACCGCTGCTGTAGCCCAAGATGCTCTACAGAGCGCAAAAGTGCAAGCATTGAGTTGTACAGGTGTCGGATCTCAGTTTGCAGGATAGAGTTCCGTGCTTATTGTACTTGG
The DNA here is from genome assembly GCF_023897955.1 of Schistocerca gregaria. Taxonomy (NCBI): domain Eukaryota; kingdom Metazoa; phylum Arthropoda; class Insecta; order Orthoptera; family Acrididae; genus Schistocerca; species Schistocerca gregaria. The sequence goes on along the minus strand of NC_064920.1, from coordinate 2,198,544 downwards.
TAGGACAATACACGGACGGTTAATGCTCGTTATGGCCGTCATTATATAGAGCACGCTGGATTACAACATTGGTATGCGGACGAGCATTATCCTGTTGGAAAACACCTCCTGAAAAACTTTTCATAAATGGCAGCACAACAGGTCAAATCACCAGGCTGCCGCACAAATTCGCAGTCAAGATGCCTACGATAATCATGAGAGTTCTTCCGCCCCCCAACCATAGCTCCAGGTGTAGATCCAGTGTGTCTAGTACGCAGACAGGCCCTCAATTTACCTCCTTCCAACCAACGCACGGCCACCACTGGCACCAAAGCGGAATCAGATTTCATCAGAAAATGCTGGAGATCTCCACTCTCCCTTGCAATAAGCTCTCGCTTGACACCACTGAAGCCGCCAATGGCGATGGTTCGGAATCAGTGGGATGCACGTTACAGGGCGTCTGGCTCGGAGTTGCTCTTAACTAACCGAATTTTGACTGTTCGTTGTACCACTGTGGTGCCAACTACTGCTGAAATTATTGATTGGCGACTCCATGGAGTGCTGTGCGGAAGGTCAGCGTTGGCCGTAATATTGATGTTATATTGATAGCAAAATTGATTTTCAACTCTATTGTGATCGCTTCTCAGTTTTGGTTACTGATGACTTGATACCAGTGTCTGAGTTTAATTTGTACACCACAGCACTGAAGATGGTACGGCCAACGCTGACCTTCTTTTTATTTTAACTGCTCAAGTTTCTGCTGCAGATCAAGTATGACGCGCCAGAGCCACATCCGAACACGATGGTGTTCCCTCTCGGTAGTGCCACGTGGCCGCCTGCAGCCCCGTCTTCTAGTGATTGTACATTCTCGTGACCACCGCCGCCAGCAACCATGTACTGTGGCTATATTCCGGCCAAGACCTTCTGCAGCATCTCAGAAGGAACATACAGCTTCTCGTAGCCGTAGTACACGACCTTGTGTTCATAATGGCGTCTTTGTCACCTCAAAGGCATTCTTGACCAACATCAACTCACCAAGTCAAATCTCGAAAGTAACTAACAGTCACGATTATTGCAGCGTGTATTTAAATTAAACCTGATCTGCATCCTCATACTGGCGCTATGAGGGTCAGTCTAGTGCGACTTGCCCGAAATTTGAAGAGACCACATCTTTCAAAGGTAGAAACACACCTACCAAATTTCGTTTACCCCGCACAATTCCTCCTTTGTGTTGTGATTTTTTTGCGTCAGTGTCACAGTCAAAGTGAGTTACTATTTTCTTCCACGGAACGTTCTATAGTTTATTTCCTCATCTTAAGCAGTCAGTGGTTTACACGAGTACTTCATTTCTTCGACGTAGCCAGTTGCTTGCCTAATGATTCACTACGCCACAGATTAAGATCAAGGGTCACTTGTTATGACATTCTACCATTGAAGCCATACGAAAAACCTGCTTCGAAACTTCCTGGAAAATTAAAACTGAGACTCGAACCCGACGCCTTCGCTTCCACAGCCAATGATCGTATTTTTATCACTGAAGAAAAAACTGCAAACCAGCCACACTTGCTGGTGAATTATTTATTTCGCCGTAAATGGTTTCGGGCCTGAGTCGGTAGTCAGGTGGCACCGTGAATTTCTTGTATCACAGTTTTGGTGCTCTAATTGGAGGCAGATCTCGTGATCGAGCAGTCCAAGGCAATATGTCGATTTCTGTACAACAGCGGTATGTGGATGAGCATTACCCTGTTGGAAAAATACTCCCTGGAATATTCGTGATTTTCTTGTTTACAAAATCTTTTACATTATATTACCTTTACATATTTCAGGAAAGGATTCTGTTTATTAGCCTAGATCGCGATAGACACTAAACATTTAATTTTTTTAATACTGACAATGTAAACTGAAAGTTTTCTAGATGAATGTTTTTCTTAAGGTACACGAACTATGAAAGAATACAAATTCCATCATCGGCACAGAAGTGCAAAGGTTAGATGATGTTTTGTAGGTACTTTGGTTTATGTGCTCTATTTGGTCATTCAAGAAACAGTCAGCTTTGTTGTGTCGGTGGCTGCATGTTTCTATTTCCTCCGACAAAATCATCGGTACTCCTTTCTTAGAAAAGAAGCATCTCTACGTATGTTTTCTTGAATGCTGTTCTCTGTGTCGCCATGCTGGGGCATGTAAGCAGCGTCAGTTGATTTACTTAAGTTTTTTTTTTTTTTTCAGCCTGCATGTATCCACAGACGTAGAAGCTCAGGTCGTTTGCTATTACTACACTACCTAGTTCATTTGTTGAACGAATCAAATGGCTAGTTGGCGTTTCGTCACATTTTAACACATGTCGCCTTTATCTTGATTTCAGTGAAGATCGTGTTCAACATGCTCCATATCAATGACGCCGTCCTCTGAGCTGTAATGCATAAAGGAAAACCTATCCTCAAGTACGTAAAATATAAAGCCCTTGTATATAATGTAGAAGCCTTCTAAACAATAATTTCATGCATATTCTGTTATATTACAGGACCATAAACAGTGAAATTCATACAAGAAATCCTCCCTGCTATCAGACTTGATTCGATTAATACTAATTCCATATATCACGAATACGGCACTTCGTAATGATGTGGAACGTGTCAGTTCAACAAGGGATTTCTTTAGATTCCATAATTCAGGATTTTATTTTAATTCAATTTTTTTAGTTGTAAAATTACTAACTTACGTCTAAAACTTCATCTATTGAATAGATTCAGTAATTCTTTTTATTTGATTTTAAATATTCGTTGGCTATGTGTCAGACTTCTAATGCTATTTGGTAAGGGACCAAAGATTTTTGTGGCAGCATAATTCACTGCTTTCTGTGTCAAAGTTAGATTTAACCCAATGTAGAGAAGGCCAGCCCTTTTCCTAGTGTCATAGTTATGAACATTGCTGTTGGTTTTGAATTGGGATGGGTTATTACTAACAAATTTCATGAGAGTATATATTTTGGAAAGCTACTGTGAATCCCTTGTTCCATTACATAAATATCCGCTAGATGATCTTCACTGTCCTCCAGTTATTATCCGAATTACACGTCTTTGTGCAATGAATACTTTTTCCCTTAATGATATAGTACCCAAAATATGATGCCATTTGAAAACAGTGAATGAAAACTGGAATAGTAAACTAATTTACTTATATGTTCATCGCCAAAATTTACGGTAGCCCTAATAGCATAAGTAGCTGAACTAAAACGTTTCAACAGATCATCAATGAATTTCTTCCAAATCAATCTCTCAGCAATGCGCACACACAAAAATTTTGGAATATTCTGCCTTAACTACAGACTTCTGTTCAATCTCTATATTTATTAATGGTGTTTCGCTATTTACTGTACTGAACTATATATACTGTGTCTTATCAACGTTTTCTGAGAATCAGTTTTCTGAGAACCACTTATTAATTTTCTAAAACGCATTATTTACAATTTCCTCAGATAATTCTTGTCCATTGGATGTGATTACTATACTTATATCATCAGCAAAAAGAACTAGCTTCTCACTTTTGTTAACATAGATCAGCAAATCATTAATATATAATAAGGGACCAAAAATTGAACCCTGTAGGACCCCATTCTTGATACCTCCCCAGTTTGAGGAATCTACTGGGTGTTTTGTGCGTTATATGAATTGTTTATTTCAACCTAGTTAAATATGAATTAAACAATTCTGCACTGTCCCACTCGTTCCACAACTCTTAACCTTATCTAGAATAATTCCATGATTTACATGCTCAAAAGCCTTTGAGAGATCACAGAAAATCCCAGTTGGTGATGTTTGGTTATTCAGAGTATTTAATATTTGATCAGTGAAAGCATATATAGTATAGGCTGTTGAAAAGCCTTTCTGAAAGCAAATTGGCATTTTGTTAGTAAATTGTTTTTACAAGTATGTGAAGCTATTCTTTACTTTTTTCATAAAATTTGGACTAAGCTGTTAGAAGTGAGATTGGGTGGTAGTTGTTGGCATCAGGCTTATCCCCCTTTTTATGAAATGATGTAACAATGTCACACTTCAGTCTATCAGGAAAAATGACCTGTTTCAATGAATTACTACATATATGTCTGAAAATCCTCTTTATCTGTTGGGAACAAGATATTAGTACTTCGTTGGAGGTACCATCAATTCCTTGTAGGCTTTTGCTTTTGACTAAGTTTATTATCTTCGTAACTTCAGAAGGAGAGGTAAGTAGAAATTCAGTTTCATCAAACTACACACGTATTTCCTCTTCCATATACAAATTTGCCTTTTCTAATGAACTGTATCCTATTTTCTCCACAGCGTTTAAAAAATGATTATTAAAAATATTTTCAACCTCCTACTTTTTTAATAAACTTTTCATTCATATTGATGGTAACACAATCCTTCAGTGTTCTTGGTTGTTCTGTTTCCCTTTCAATAATACTCCAAATTGTTTTGATTTTATTAACAGAGGTGATAATCTCAGACATAGTATACATACTTCTGGGCTTTTTAATAACTTTCCTTGATGTAGAACACTATCTTTCCGGATACTTACTCTTTCTTGCTATTAGATAGATTTCCCTTTTCTGGCTACAAGGTATTTTTATCCCTTTAGTAAGCCATGTTTTTGCATGGTTTCTTTCAATTTCATTTCACAGTTTCTTAGGTAAACTGTTTTCAGAACTACTGACAAATGTATCTTGAAATAAGTTATATTTTAAATTAGCATCAAGTTCCTGGTACACATCGTCCCAGTCTAACTGCTGCAAGTTTTGACTAAAATTTACAGTCATTAAATCATTAATTGAATGATCATTTTGGAACACTGTTTTGCATTACCTTATGGAGCTTGTTATATACTGTAATTAGCTATGCATCATGATCACAGAGACGATTCTTAGCACGACAAATGTTTATTTACTTAAATTTATTTGGGCCATGAAAATATTATCTATCAGTTTACTGTTTTCCTATACTGCCTGAATAGGAAAATCAATAACTGATGTCAAATTGAAAGAACCGAGTAATACTTCAAGACAATACTTCCTATCAGATACTTTCAGAAAATTGCATTCAAATCCCCCACAAATATTAATTTGCTTCCGACTGCCTGACAGATAGCACAAGAAGAAATCCAGGTTTTGCAGAAACACTTGAAAATTTGCCAATGGGGACCCAAACACAGTTACAGATAAAAAAATACCATTTTTTGTTTAAGCTCACAGGCACATTCTTTCTATGTAGCTTTTTAGTTTCTAAATTTTTCACGTTATCGTATTTTTTAACATGTATGGCAACTCCTTCTTCCATATTGTCTCCACTTACATATGCTGAAAGTTAATATCCACTTACATATCTGTGACTATATGATGTTCAAACAGGGTATAGTGCATTTATTGAATTCTCTGTTGCTAAATCTCCCAAACAAACCAGAAGTTCATTTACTTTGTTTTTTTTTAATCTCCTGATACGCTGATCCAATATACCAACATCATTTTTCGCTGTACTTTTATTAGAATCTTGTGATACTTTAACATCTTTAGTACCTGCCTGTCTGAGCTTCTTGTTATGCTTGATTCCGTTCAGTGTTGTATCACTGGACGTTGATCTAGCGAGGGTGTTCTCAAGTCGACGTGGATGAAACAGTGATCTTACTGACTGAGACACGCAGGCGCAGGTCACGACTCCACTCGGGAAACAAAACCTAAGCTGTGGCTTAGCTATTTCTCCCCAACATCTTTCTTCCCGGCGTGCAAGTCCAACGAACTGTGCAGGAGAACTTCCGCAAAGTCTGGAATGTAAGACATAGGTACTGACGAAGTATGAGGGAGTAGCAGGTTGGTTGTGTCTTGTCAGCTCAGTGAGTAACAGCAGAACATTAACCGCGAAAGGCAACGCTCCACATTCGAATCCAATGCCACTACGATACGCAGTTCCGAAATAGCGCACACTGCGTTACAAGAGATTCCGGCAAAGCACAGTCCAAGTCGTCACGTACATGCGTTTACCCCACTGAATGTCACGTATAAGGACGAAACGAAAACAATCCACAGATCACAGAGGTGTAGTACCATGAAAGTCAAGAGCTTACATTGCGAACCAAAGCTACATACGGCATTCTTATTGATGTTTGCGTCTTTCGAATTTCATCGCCTAAAGGAAGCTTAGATCAGTTGAACGATTACAAACTAATCCCCCTGCAGAATACAGTTAATCAGAAGTAAGGGGTATTATACTGTATTTTGATTATTTGGTACCTTGATATGCTTAATTTGTGTCCACTTCAGTGCATTAGCTGTTTTTTTCTCTGCATCTAACAGTCTTCTCGCAAGGACGTCACATTATTTACTACCTGACGTTTCCTGCATCGCCATAACTGTACCACTAAGTACACTACACCTGTCAGTATAGACTACCGGCTTTGCTACAGGGTGTTTAAAAAATGACCAGTATATTTGAAACGGCAATAAAAACTAAACGAGCAGCGATAGAAATACACCGTTTGTTGCAATACGCTTGGGACAACAGTACATTTTCAGGCGGACAAACTTTCGAAATTACAGCAGTTACAATTTTCAACAACAGATGGCGCTGCAAGTGATGTGAAAGATATAGAAGACAACGCAGTCTGTGGGTGCGCCATTCTGTACGTCGTCTTTCTGCTGTAAGCGTGTGCTGTTCACAACGTGCAAGTGTGCTGTGGACAACATAGTTTATTCCTTAGAACAGAGGATTTTTCTGGTGTTGGAATTCCACCGCCTAGAACACAGTGTTGTTGCAACAAGACGAAGTTTTCAACGGAGGTTTAATGTGACCAAAGGACCGTAAAGCGATACAATAATAAAGGATCTGTTTGAAAGATTTCAACGGACTGGGAACGTGACGGATGAACGTGCTGGAAAGGTAGGGCGACCGCGTACGGCAACCACAGAGGGCAACGCTCAGCTAGTGCAGCAGGTGATCCAACAGCGGCCTCGGGTTTCCGTTCGCCGTGTTGCAGCTGCGGTCCAAATGACGCCAACGTCCACGTATCGTCTCATGCGCCAGAGTTTACACCTCTATCCATACAAAATTCAAACGCGGCAACCCCTCAGCGCCGCTACCATTGCTGCACAAGAGATATTCGCTAACGATATAGTGCACAGGATTGATGACGGCGATATGCATGTGGGCAGCATTTGGTTTACTGACGCAGCTTATTTTTACCTGGACGGCTTCGTCAATAAACAGAACTGGCGTATATGGGGAACCGAAAAGCCCCATGTTGCAGTCCCATCGTCCCTGCATCCTCAAAAAGTACTGGTCTGGGCCGCCATTTCTTCCAAAGGAATCATTGGCTCATTTTTCAGATCCGAAACGATTACTGCATCACGCTATCTGGACATTCTTCGTGAATTTGTGGCGGTACAAACTGCCTTAGACGACACTGCGAACACCTCGTGGTTTATGCAAGATGGTGCCCGGCCACATCGCACGGCCGACGTCTTTAATTTCCTGAATGAATATTTCGATGATCGTGTGATTGCTTTGGGCTATCCGAAACATACAGGAGGCGGCGTGGATTGGCCTCCCTATTCGCCAGACATGAACCCCTGTGACTTCTTTCTGTGGGGACACTTGAAAGACCAGGTGTACCGCCAGAATCCAGAAACAATTGAACAGCTGAAACAGTACATCTCATCTGCATGTGAAGCCATTCCGCCAGACACGTTGTCAAAGGCTTCGGGTAATTTCATTCAGAGACTACGCCATATTATTGCTACGCATGGTGGATATGTGGAAAATATCGTACTATAGAGTTTCCCAGACCGCAGCGCCATCTGTTGTTGAAAATTGTAACTACTGTAATTTCGAAAGTTTGTCCGCCTGAAAATGTACTGTTGTCAAAAGCATATTGCAACAAACGCTGTATTTCTATCGCTGCTCGTTTAGTTTTTATTGCCGTTTCAAATAGACCGGTCATTTTTGAAACACCCGGTATATTTATTTGATAATAAATCGGTATGGAAGTTCTCGTTTTCTCAATCTGAATCACTACAGAGCGGAGGGCAGTAAAAATTATTGTGTATTGCCTACTATGCTTGAGAAGCTTCTAAGAAAGTTCACAGTGACCACCTAAGCTTTGTAATTGTGTATGTTCTACCCATGTTTTATGTTGTGAATGTATAATTCGAAAGAGATTCATTTTGTAGTCTTTGTTTAGCTTATGAGGTATTATCAGATTAGCATTTATAGATGGTAGTGTAACAATGTCTATAAACAAAACACAGCCCACAAAATAAATTCATTAATCAACAAAACAAAATTACGAAAGCCCAATATACTGGAGAAATGCGTCGACCCTATCGATACACCGTCAGTGCAAATCACGAAAATCAATTTAATTACTACTAAATGTCGGTTTTTTTCGGCATACTGATACGCAGTTTCCATCTGTACCATGTATCCCAGTTCCTTTACTAAATACGTGATGACACCGTTCGGTCCAGTCACTGCTGCGTGTTACGGCACAGCTCTGACGCCCTGCTTTGAAGAATGCACCTCAATCTGCACGGGCACGACCTGGCTGTTGCTTCCAGCACTGCTTTGGTACCAAATAATTCAACTTTTGCATTAATTAGTCTAATGCGTTCGTGACATTCATCTGCTTTTGTCAATATTCCGTAATTCGTGGAAAATAGTGGGTTTCGCCGCTCAGACCATGGTTGGCAGATTTTACAAACAATTCAATAACTTCTGGTAGACAAGCAAATATGTGGCAGTATTTTGTTCGAAATTCCGTCCCTTGGGACGGCTGCAGTGTAAACAAAGGCGCACCGTGGACTGGCAGACCCGCTCTGCTTGCCAGGAGATCGACCCACACTCGCAGCCGCTGGCTCAGTCCCAGGCAGCAGCGCATACGCCAAGTGAGACTTAGCTGTGTATCGCACGCCACGCCACGAAGAAAGCCTCGCGGCCCTCGTACTTGGAGGCGCAGCGAACAGGGTGAATAATTACTGCCAAGATACAGCTGACGCAGCATCTAAATTCTATCATCTGTTCAACACTGAGAAATACACTGCATGCCTGTTAATACTCGGTCGCCAAATTAAGCCGTTTCTTATAATATTTCGGAAAATACCTTCAAGAATCCATATTCGTTACTATGTAAGCGCAACTGAGACTTCATTTCTTTGCCTGGTCGGTACTTCCTTTCTAATACGTCGATTAATGTAGACGGAGCGATTTTCTGTGGAGTGAACGAAAAAAAGGAGGATTCGACTGACGAGAAAGCTATCCATTCCCTGTATTTAATTCAAGAGAAGCACTTTTTACCTCTGTAACGGTATAATACCGACTAATTTTTTTCCAAGAAGGTGCTGCTACACAGCAATAACTATGCAAGAGGACTTATCTATGAATAGCCTCTTCAGGACCAACCAAGTACACAACACTCATCCATCCCAACTGATAAGAACTTACGGACGTGTCACTTGATCACTGAATCGATTTCATCTGCTTCAGAATGCTGTATATATCATACGAGGGCGTTCTCAAAAGTAATTTCTCTGAATTTTTTATGTAAAAAGTCTTAAGGCTTTTTAAATAAACCAAAAGTTAATATTAATGAAATGTTCCGTCGCACTTGGGGGAACATAGACATATTAATAACTCCAATACAACGTATAAGTGTTCCACAATAATATTTATTGGTTCGTTATGAACCATCTTTCGGCTTCTCATGCCATCGTCAGATAATTAAATGTTTAACAAATAGTCCACACAACTTCAGCGAGAATTCATAACTGTACAAATAAAGCTGTACAAAGATATGTGACATTTGTGGCTATGTCGATACAAAAGAGAGTCATATTACAACACGTAAAGACGTACTGAGGAAATAAATCTCACATTACAGTATATTCACATATAAAACTATGTGAGTGTATAAAACAGAAATGTTGTACAGGTGAGAAATGGCATAGGCCACCATGTCACATGGACAAGCTGGTCAACGTGATGAACACAGCGAATAAACAGAGAGGAACAAAGACGTCTGTAGAATGTGGGTGTGGAACAGTTACAACAAGCTTATTAGCCAATGTTGAGAGGAGTAATAACTGGCTGCTACCTTAATAAGGGTGAGTAAGAGACAGAGCATAACAGCTCTCCTTTATCCACCTCAGACAGCACAAAACCGCACTAGTAGCAAATGGGCCCCGATGCTATATGTGGGTAGGACTTCAGAGGTTTTTGCCACGAAGTTTAAATCGGGAAACCATAGTCCAGCTTCTTACCTTAAGAATACTTGCTCCCCACCTTGTGTTCAACAGTAAAGATCGGATTCCATCTTTACAACAAACTGGAATTTATAGAACTTCCTGAAATCTATGTGGCATTGGTCCGTCAGTTAGGGCTGTAACTACTAGACTGACTGAGCATGAAAGGAGTTGGAGACTGAGATAGATAACACCTTTGCTGAAGACACTCTGAATGAACGTCATTCTTATGATGTGAAATGTGATGTTCTCCACAAAGGAACTAACGGAGAAAATTAACATTACTTGAAATTCTGGCCACTAATAAACATTACTCAAAGAATCCGACCCTGTCCTTAATGACCAACATAGTTTCATTACTCACCCTTATTAAAGTAGCAACAAGTTATTCTTCCTCTCACCATTAGCTAATAAGCTTGTTATAACTGTTCCACACCCACATTCTATAAACTTCTTTTTCCCCTCCCTTTATTGGATCTGTTCCTCATATTCACCAGTTTGTCCGTAAGACATGGTACCCTGTGCCATTACTCACCTGTAGAACATTTCTGTTTCCTATTTGAATACACGGTAATTTAAGGCTATTTTGTTCGGTGTTTCTTTAGGTATAACATCATGCTTGTCTTTTGTATCGATATAGTCGTAAGATCTCACATATATTTGTACAGCATTCGTTGTACAACTATCAATTCTCGCTTAAGTTGTGTGCACTGTCTGTTCAACATTATCTGACGATGGCCTAAGAAGGCGAAAGTGGGTTCATACGAACTAATAAATATTATTATAATCGAACATTAATACGTTCTATTAAGTTATTAAAAAACGTAACGTTTTACATCTTTATCCTTCATGGCAACAGATTTATTTCTCAACATAGTCACCCTGGTGACGAACACATTTCTCCCAGCGACAGACTAGTTTGTTGATACAGTCACTGTGGAATGTTTGGCTTTGGTAACGGAACCACAACCTCACCTTTGCATGCATCGCTTATAATCACCATCGAAATTAAGTCCTTGAAGGTGTTCCTTAAGTTTTAGAAACAGATGAAACACGGATGGGACCAAATCGAGATTTTATGGAGGATAATCGATAACGACAAACTCAAGGTGTCGGACTGAACCATATGCCGCGCGCTCGTGTGTGGCCTGCCATTGTCATGCTCAAGGAGGGGGCGCCCCATGTGTGAACAAGTTCTTCGAATTCGAAGCTCAACTGCACCACTGTGTTACTCACGTACTGACATGGTGACGTTACACTCCGCCATGTTACACGCTACAATTCGGAGCCCTCTAGCGGCATAGAGATGCAAATATGTAGACATGAAGAATAAAGATGAAGAATGCTAACAACGTTTACTTCACTAAAAAAGCTTTAAGATTTTTCACATAAAAAATTCGAAGGCTTTACTTTTCAGCACGCCCTCATAACAGTACAGGAGGCTCACACCAAGCATGACACAGATTGTTACTGAAGTGCAAAGTAACTTAGAACAGCACATGTCTTTGTTTTGGCTATGGGTATTTCCGGCACAACTATTGTGGATATTTACAAACCTTCGCAGTTGGCCAAATCCATCTACAAGGCCCTTCAGTCACCCAGTTGTCTATGTTGGTGACTTCCACAACCATAATGAAATTTTCACTCTGCAGCGGAGTGTGCGCTGATATGAAACTCCCTGGCAGATTAAAACTGAGCTACCCAAGCACGACTCATGACCCGTCATCACAGCTTTGCTACCTTCAGTAGTGCTGGTAGAGTACTTACCCGCGAAAGGCAAAGCTTCCGAGTTCGAGTCTCGGTCCGCACACACTTTTAATCTGCCAGGAAGTTTCAACAACCATAATCATGTTTGAGGATATCAGAAGAAGACAGCAATGGAGCTATTCTAAATGAATGGAGAGATATCTTCAATCTCCAGCTTGTGTACGCCACTAAAGCTCCGGGAACGTTCCAATCTGGTAGATCCTAAAGGATTATTCTCCTGATTCGTGCATCACTTCTAACTCTGGAAATAACAGGCAAACAAAAAGGTCATTAGGTCTCTTTCACACGGCCAGCACAGGCCAGCCATAATTCATTACGGTACTGAAGTTCCATTAGCCACATCCGTCTCTCAGCCTCGACTGTATTTTTCCGATAGATCTTGAATAATCCTTTACAACGGATTCTCCCAATTCCGTCCAGTTATGAACAATGTGTGGGTACAATTAAAGTTAATGGCAGTAAATATATTCCACATGGGTTCCGAAAGCAGTACATCCCCGGATGGTATCAAGAATGATATGAGTAATGAGCTAAGTATTGGGAATCTCACAGTGACACAACGTCTGATAACCTCTTGAGAGCTCTCAATAAGACCAGAAGAGAAAAATGGTGTGAAACTACGGTAGGGCTCAATTTTACAGATTCTAATCGGAAAGCCTGGAGCCTTATAAGAAAATCTGGTACAGGATCAAGGTTGTTAAGTACAGTCACACATGTGAATGCCAGTTATGTTCCAGCCAGACTAATGAAGGTTTCGAAACCAGAAGTAGACAAAAGACACTAACAAGAACTGTGAAAAATGAATTTACATAAAGATGCCCATCTAGAACTACATTCAGACTTCTGTACTGAGGAAGTTGATAAATCCTTGAACAGACTAAGGGAAAATAAGACTGTTGGCTTTGATGCCATATATCCCAGTTTCTTAAAGCCATAGGAACTAAAAGAAAAATGTGGCTCATTGAATTTTTCAGTGAGATTCTGAGAACCGGAAAATTACTGAAGCTTATTAAACATGTTAATGTAATTGCTATCGTAAAACCAAGCAGAGACGGAACAGATGTTTCTCACTAGCGATCAGCATCGCTACTAAGCGTGACCTATATGCTGCTAGAGGCCATCGATAAAAACATACCTGCCTAAAGAAGTGGCTTTAGGAAATATTGGATCTGCTGCGATCAGCCGTTAACATTGATATCTCTAGTAGAAGCTGGATTTCAAAGAGGTTTCAACTCAGCTGCAGTTTTTGTGGATCTTACGACAGGTTATGAGACTGTATGAAGGGAGAGATTTAATTCGAAGTTTACTGAAATCATCCATGTCGAAAGATAGCGTTTCTAATACACAACATGCTTTCCCACAGGGGCTTTCATGTGTTCCTGAATGGAAAAGCTAAGAACGGTCTGCCTCAGGAATCAGTTCTAGCGGCCCTGTTTAAACACATGTCAGACACGCACTCCGTGAAAATCCAGTTGCAAATGACCTAGCAATAGTCTTCCAGAGTAAAGATCTTATATATGGAGAACGTGCGGACAAGTGATCTGATGAAACTGAGTGACTACAATCCTAATCCACATAAAACTGAGTTACTGCATCCCATCTGCATAATAAAAACCTCAAAGTTGCACGTGCCTTTTGATGGAATCAAAGTACCACGTAACTACAACCCAATATATCTAGAAACCACTCTGGATCGGTTCTATGTAATCAAACAACAGTGAATCATGTTATCTCGGAAACTTTGCTCAAGAGTGAATCTACTTTGCAAGATAGCTGGAAGCAGTTGGGGTGCGGACGCCAATATTCTTATGTTCTGCTGCACTCGCTCTTGTGTATTCTGCTGATGGATATTGCTCTCCTGTGGAAAGACAGCGCCCACACAAAGAAGATTGATGTCCAGCTTAATGGAGCCTTGAAAGTTATCACTGGGACTGTTAGATCTACCTCCATGCAGTGATTACCTGTCCTAACTAATACAGCTCCGTAAGATCTAAGGAAGAAAGCACCTATGATAAGATCATATCCAATGAGAACTCCACCATATACGATGTCCTACAACATCCACCAACAACTCGTCTGAAATCACATAAACCACCTTGTGTTAATTCAAAAAGTATCACTTCCTTCCACATGACCTCCAAGTGATATCAACGCTGGACATCCACCCAGCAACGCTCTCCTGGTTATAGATCCAACAAAGAAGGCTGAGGAACTCCAACCACCGCTCCAAACCCGGTCGAGGCTGAATCACATTAGGATGGATCAGGGGAGGTATGGTTACACCTTGAAGAAGTGAGGTTTCCATTCATCTGTTGACTGTGGATTTGAGGAGCGATCAACAGAACACACCTTTAACGAGTGCCCCGTGGGAGCATCTGACAGTGATCTTGAGGGCTCTACACCAAGTGATTCCATGTGCTGTGGACTGGTTGTCAGATTTGGACATTTCATTTCATTGTTCATACTTTTGTGTACTTGTAAAATCATGTAATACACTCCTGGAAATGGAAAAAAGAACACATTGACACCGGTGTGTCAGACCCACCATACTTGCTCCGGACACTGCGAGAGGGCTGTACAAGCAATGATCACACGCACGGCACAGCGGACACACCAGGAACCGCGGTGTTGGCCGTCGAATGGCGCTAGCTGCGCAGCATTTGTGCACCGCCGCCGTCAGTGTCAGCCAGTTTGCCGTGGCATACGGAGCTCCATCGCAGTCTTTAACACTGGTAGCATGCCGCGACAGCGTGGACGTGAACCGTATGTTCAGTTTACGGACTTTGAGCGTGGGCGTATAGTGGGCATGCGGGAGGCCGGGTGGACGTACCGCCGAATTGCTCAACACGTTGGGCGTGAGGTCTCCACAGTACATCGATGTTGTCGCCAGTGGTCGGCGGAAGGTGCACGTGCCCGTCGACCTGGGACCGGACCGCAGCGACGCACGGATGCACGCCAAGACCGTAGGATCCTACGCAGTGCCGTAGGGGACCGCACCGCCACTTCCCAGCAAATTAGGGACACTGTTGCTCCTGGGGTATCGGCGAGGACCATTCGCAACCGTCTCCATGAAGCTGGGCTACGGGCCCGCACACCGTTAGGCCGTCTTCCGCTCACGCCCCAACATCGTGCAGCCCGCCTCCAGTGGTGTCGCGACAGGCGTGAATGGAGGGACGAATGGAGACGTGTCGTCTTCAGCGATGAGAGTCGCTTCTGCCTTGGTGCCAATAATGGTCGTATGCGTGTTTGGCGCCGTGCACGTGAGCGCCACAATCAGGACTGCATACGACAGAGGCACACAGGGCCAACACCCGGCATCGTGGTGTGGGGAGCGATCTCCTACACTGGCCGTACACCTCTGGTGATCGTCGAGGGGACACTGAATAGTGCACGGTACATCCAAACCGTCGTCGAACCCATCGTTCTACCATTCCTAGACCGGCATGGGAACTTGCTGTTCCAACAGGACAATGCACGTCCGCATGTATCCCGTGCCACCCAACGTGCTCTAGAAGGTGTAAGTCAACTACCCTGGCCAGCAAGATCTCCGGATCTGTCCCCCATTGAGCATGTTTGGGACTGGATGAAGCGTCGTCTCACGCGGTCTGCACTTCCAGCACGAACGCTGGTCCAACTGAGGCGCCAGGTGGAAATGGCATGGCAAGCCGTTCCACAGGACTACATCCAGCATCTCTACGATCGTCTCCATGGGAGAATAGCAGCCTGCATTGCTGCGAAAGGTGGATATACATGTACTAGTGCCGACATTGTGCATGCTCTGTTGCCTGTGTCTATGTGCCTGTGGTTCTGTCAGTGTGATCATGTGATGTATCTGACCTCAGGAATGTGTCAATAAAGTTTCCCTTTCCTGGGACAATGAATTCACGGTGTTCTTATTTCAATTTCCAGGAGTGTATATAAAAATAAAATCTTTTTATATGGAAAGAGGTAGATAAAGGATTACACATTTGCTGCATAACAAAAAGTGAACTGACTGACAAGAATACTATATTACGTTATTTTGTCTAAAACTGACATGGTGAGACCGTGGCTGTGTACAATTAATGTAGGTTAATTCTTACAAAGAAGAAAACAGCAACCAGCCACTATTAATACTGCCATTTATTTAGGTAAATAGCGCCGTTACCGGTTTCGATCTGGCAAGTTCATCATCAGACGGCTGTTCACGTGATTTTCAAGATAAAATGGCTCTGAGCACTACGGGACTTAACTGTTGTGGTCATCAGACCCCTATAACTTAGAACTACTTAAACGTAACTAACCTAAGGACATTAGACACATCCATGCCCGAGGCAGGATTCGAACCTGCGACCGTAGCGGTCACGCGGATCCAGACTGTAGCGACTAGAACCGCTCGCCCACTCTGGCCGGCCACTTTTCAAGATACATGTGAACAGCCGCCTGATGATAAACTTGCCAGTTCGAAACCGGTAACGGCGCTATTTACCTAAATAAATAGCAGTATTTATAGTGGGTGGTTGCTTTTTCTTCTTTGTAAGAATTAACCTATATTATGTGTTGCTGGCTAATTTGTAAACTGTGAAATCTACTCTCTCTTTTAGTGGCTGAGTCTCTCGTAAACAATTAGTTTCTAGTGACCAAACATTCGCTAAATTCTTGCACATAATTATAGAATGTTCAATGTCATCTGTCACTGCGTGTGATGCTATTACGGGATCATGTTGTTTTTTGTGCTAAACTGTATGCTTACCGGTATTATAGTCTTAACCCGTATATAGGAGTTGGGAGGTTGTATGGGGGCTAAAATAGACGGAGACAATGCTAGCCATGATAAGTGACCGCAAGTCAGACTGCCCAGTATTCCAGAAGCATATAGATTATTGACACTCTTAACACGCAGTCCACGTCATCGCAACACAAAAGTAAAAGTCATGGAATTTTAATGTGTTCCAGACCTACATCAGAGTATCATAAATACATTTGGGCAAATTATACACCTTAAAAAAAAGATCAGCTACTCTAAGCCCAGCGTGATGCCTTGAATCACTTCATGTGCTTTTTTGGCAGAAAGCCAGCCGGAGTGGCCGAGCGGTTCTAGGCGCTTCAGTCTGGAAGCACGCGACCGCTACGGTCAAAGGTTCGAATCCTGCCTCGGCCATGGATGTGTGCGATGTGCTTAGGTTAGTTAGGTTTAAGTAATTGTAAGTTCTAGGGGACTGATAACCTCAGATGTTAAGCCCACAGTGCTCAGAGCCATTTGAGCCTTTTTTTGCGGGAGAATTATGTAACAATAAAGAGTTAACTTTACAAAAGTGGCGAGACGCACTTCTATTACTTGGACGTAAATCGTAGAATTTAAATACAAATAACCTTAAGTCCTGGAAGCGTGGATGTGCAGTACATAAATTTTTTCTGTTCTTGCTCTATGTGATGCTCAACATCCCACAGTTAACACGTAACAATGTCGCTTTCAATTTTATCAAATTCCGTGCGAAGTATCCTGGTAGGAAACTCCCCACGACCAGTACTTTTCAAGATCTGTGCAAGAAATGGACAGTTGTACGGCCCGTTCAGAATACAGGCGACTGACGGTGAAGACCCCTGAAGGTATTGACAGAATTCGCAAGCCGTTTAGGGGATTATCGCTGCAGTTTGGTATCTCTCGTACATGGTGTCACAGTGTGCTAAAAGGTATGACATTAGAAGCCCATCGTGTAAGTGTGGTGCAAGCATTGAAATTTGAGGATGAGGAAAAAGTGTTCATTATTGTAACTGGCTGTTAACATCAGCCGCTAACGGTTAGTTGGAACCTTCGCTTTACTTCATGTCAGCTGAGGCCTGGTTTCATTTGTAATCCTCCAGAATTGCAGATACTGGTCGTAGGAGAATCTACATATTCTGCATAAAGAACCTGTCCACTTAAAGAAGATAGTTGTTTGGCGTTCATTATCCAGCATGCACATTATTGGACCCATATTTTTCAATTACGCCTTGAACAGTGTCAAATACGTAGAAATCTTTGACTATTTCTGTACACAATTAACAGATGCAGTATTGCAACAGTATGGAGCGACAGCTCACACAGCAAACCAAAGAACGGGTCACATCACCAACGTGTTCCCCAGAAACAGGCTTGTCAGTAGAGGCCTCTGTCCCCTCCCCTCCCCCACCCCCTCCAAGGCCACCGGACTTCACATTGTGTCATTTTTATTTATGGGACAGACTAAAAAACAAATATCTCCTTTATTCGTTCGGAATTTTTCTAAACATTCCAAGTGCGTACAACATTTGTGTACAAGAATCATCTACCAGTGTTCATTTAACACTTTTTCTCCAGCGCGGTTAACAAGAGTTTTAAAAAAACGAATTCAGTGACATCCGTAGGGAAACCCTAATCTTTCTTTATAAAAAATATTATAAAAGTACTGATAACCTTACATCATCGAGCAAACGGTTTCGGATATTTCATTTACAAACAAAACAACTAGCGCTTGAAAAACCAATGTTCCTTCGGGCCAGCAAACTCGAATGGAGCTTAACAACTAAGCGCGACGTCCACTAAAGTCGGCTCCGAGTTTTGTAGCACGTAAACGTGGTGACTTGTTGCTCTGCAGTCCTGCAGTTGTCTTCCCGTCGCTAAATCAGTAGTGAACGTGAAAAGGCGCCAATGGACAACATCGTCTTCAATCAAATAGTGATTTTTGTCAGCCAATAGATGACTGCGCATTTGCTGAAGCTGCTCTGCACTACCGTTGATGGCGCAAGGCCACCTCTCTACCGTAGAAGCTGGCAGATGACTCGCCCTGCCCCAAGCTGTCGTCACACGGATCGCCAAAGCCAACGACGATGTGGAGGGGGACAATTTCTGTTACAAGGTGGAATTTAATGTCAAGCACGTTAACGACACTTTTAAGTTCCGTCGTATTTCGATAACGTGCGTCAGTATGTAGGAAGACCACTGTCTACATCACCGGCTGAAACCATATAGGAATATAGCTTAGAAAAGCTAAAGTGCCACACCTAGCTCTTGCTATAAGATAAATAACAAACTGTGAAAATGTGCTGTTTCAGCTCACTGCCACAACAAGGGAATATTAAATGACGAGTTTTTTTCGAATTGTTGCGCTAACACCCCGCGAAAACGTACATCGGTGCCCGAAGGTTCTCGCCATTGCCCGAAAATTTCTTCAAATATATCAGCAACAGAATAAAATTCTACTACCAATATGTTCAGCGTCTCTTGAATCCACTGAGATTTTCTCCGCGCATCTTTGAGACTCATTAATGAAGAGAACGCAGCTATATTATGCGTATGCATTATCAGAACCAGACACTGTTTCGTGCACGAGATGTGCGAGGGCCTTTCGATAACTTATGCAACACTTTTTTCCCAAAAGCAGGTTGGTTTCATTCAAGATTCCAATAGACCACATTATTCCCCAGTCTTCTGGCTAAAACAACCCTGTTTTTCAACATGACCTCCGTTCAATGCCACAGCCTTACGCCACCTTACTGGAGGTCCTGTATGCTTGCACAGTACCATTCTATTATCGTCGTGGGAGCTGCACCAGTCCCCTCATCCACGTGCAGCTTCACGCGTGCATCTTTCACTGGACCAAACCGACGGAGGTCTTCTGTTAGGCGGCGATGGACCCAGTGGGCGCACGTGTTCAGGTACCCAAGCTGGTGGACAAGCTTCACGAAACTATCGAGACTGAAGAATCTACACTACTGGCCTTTAAAACTGCTAAACCAAGATGACGACGTGCACGCGAAATTTAACCGACAGGAAGAAGCTCCTGTGATATGCAAATGATTAGCTTTTCAGAGCATTCACACAAGGTTGGCGCCGGTGGCGACACCTACAACGCGCTCACATGAGGAACGTTTCCAACCGATTTCTCATTCACAAACAGCAGTTGTCCGGCGTTGCCTTGTGAAACGCTGTTGCCTCGTGTAAGGAGGAGAAAACCGTACCATCACGTTTCGGACTTTGATAAAAGTTTTTCGTATCGCGACATTGCTGCTCGCGGTCGTAAATATCCAATGACTGTTAGCAGAATATAAAATAGGTCGGTTCAGGAGGGTAATACGGAACGCCGTGCTGGATCCCAACGGCCTCGTATCACTAGCAGTCGAGATGACAGGCATCTTATCCGCATGGCTGTAACGGATCGTGCAGCCACGTCTCGATCCCTGAGTCAACAGATGGGGACGTTTGCAAGACAACAACCATCTCCACGAACAGTTCGACGACGTTTGCAGCAGCATGGACTATCAGCTCGGAGACCATGGCTGCGGTTACCCTTGACGCTGCATCACAGACAGGAGCGCCTGCGATGGTGTACTCAACGACGAAACTGGGAGCACGAATGGCAAAACGTCATTTTTTCAGATGAATCCAGGTTCTGTTTACAGCATCATGATAGTCGCATCCGTGTTTGGCGACATCGCGGTGAACGCACATTGGAAGCATATGTTCGTCATACCATACTGACATATCACCCAGCGTGATGGTATGGGGTGCCATTGGTTACACGTCTCGGGCACCTCTTGTTCGCATTGACGGCACTTTGAACAGTTGACCTTACATTTCAGATGTGTTACGACCCGTGGCTCTACCCTTCATTCGAACCCTGCGAAACCCTAAATTTCAGCAGGATAATGCACGACCGCATGTTGCAGGATCTGTATGGGCCTTTCTGGATACAGAAAACGTTCGACTGCTGCCCTGGCCAGGACGTCCTCTAGATCTCTCACCAATTGAAAACGTCTGGTCAACGGTGGCCGAGCAACTGGCTCGTCACAATACGCCAGTCGCTACTCTTGATGAACTGTGGCGGCTGTACCTGTACACGCCATCCAAGCTCTGTTTGAGTCAATGCCCAGGCGTATCAAGGCCGTTATTACGGCCAGATATGGTTGTTCTGGGTACTGATTTCTCAGGATGTATGCACCCAAATTGCGTGAAAATGTAATCACATGTCAGTTCTAGTAAAATACATTTGTCGAATGAATGCCCATTTATCATCTGCATTTCTTCTTGGTGTAGCAATTTTAATAAGCAGTAGTGTATATTCCACGATGCCCCACAACAAAATTCCGCATTTTTTAACCGAAACCCGACGAAAAAAAAGTGTTGGATTACTTATGCACACCTAGGTGACGAAAGTCACGGGATAGCGATATGCACGTATTCGGATGGCGATAGTATCGCGAACACAACATATAAAAGACAGTGCACTGGCGGAGCTGTCATTTGTACTTGGGTGACTCACGCGAAAAGGTTTGCGGCGTCTTTACGGCCGTATTAACAGACTTTGGGCGCGGAATGGTAGTGGACCTAGACGAAGGGGACGTTCTGTTTCGGAAATCGTTAGGGTATTCAATATTCCGCAATCCACACTGCCAAGAGTGTGCCGAGAGTACCACGTCTCAGGCATTACCTGCCACCACGGACAACGGAGTGATCGGCGGCCATTACTTGGCGACCGAGAGCAGCGGCGTTTGCGTAACGTTGTCAGTGGTAACAGACGAGCAACATTGCGTGAAATAACAGCAGAAATCAACATGGTACATACGCCTAACGTACCCGTTAGGACAGTGCGAAGACTTTTGGCTTAAATGAGCAGATGATCGACGTGTCTTTGCTAATAGCACGACATCGCTTGCAGTGTCTCTCCCGGTGCCCTATTCTGTATCTTTCCGCCATTTTGCCGATCGGTTCCGTAGTCCAGTGCACCAAACAGTCTCGTTTTCGGGAGCCCCAAAATGAATCTGTAAGTATTTCGGAAGCGATGCCGAACGGTCCTAGTGAACCGAAACGCTGTTGTCAGTTCTCCTCGTGCCAACCAATCAAAAGCAACCTGCCTCAGGTCCGCGCGCTGCAGCACCACAGCGGCACGAACCCGAAGCGGCTAGCCGTCGACAAACGCATGCTATTCTTCACAGTACCGAAACGTGTGGTTAGAGTACGTAATACTGCTCAAATTGCGCTGACCACGTGCTTTCATGAATCCGTGATACGACAGAATATTGACTGTGTTATGGAAACTGTCACTCATTCACATCGGCGTCTTGTTTTGTATTTTACGTTTCGGAATATGAGTTAGTAATGGAGTGTAATACCACATTGTACAAATACGTGTATAGAAATACGTGAAAAATTCGCCATTTTTCTGTTTTCCGTCGTTCCTTAGTTGTTTCAAAATTCATGGAAGTACGTTCCGTCTATGCAGCTAATTTGAAGGCAGTTTCTTTATTGCCATGCGCGTTTCGCTTATTTTATTCGTGAAGGTGCTTCACAAATAAAAGAAGCGAAGCGCGCAATGCAATAAACAAACTGCCTCCATTTAGTTGCATAGACGGAACACATCCCCATGAACCAGAAGAAATGTTTAAGAGAGTGTCAAAAAATAAGAACATCCATAGAATGTGGTTGTACCTCGCTCCTAGAGATCCAAATGATCAAGTAGCCTACTTCGCTATATGCTAAATCAACTATTTGATTCATAAAAACAAAATTTTAAAAAAATTTCTTTGAGAGACCGTGTGGCGAGTGCAGCTATAGAAGTTCGTTGTAGTTTACAACATGTATCTGATGAATCAAAATGTTTCACATATGGTGGTAGAGTCTAAAAATATTGTGTGTTTGTGTGTGTGGGGGGATCCTTCATAAGTCTACTGCTGTTAAGGATTCGATCGCAGATAAATACTTGTGACAAGTTAAAGTATAACGATGATTACTGCTAGATTAATTCAAAGTAATTTAAGTTGTGCTCTTAAATTCCTATGTGACCACACACTCGGAAATAGCTACGTATTGAGAAAAAAATTGTAATTTATTTGTGACAAGAAAAGTATAAACGTCACTGTCAGTTGTTTCATGCACAGTAATTTCATCTTCATTTTTTAAACATATGGAAATCACGAAATCGAAGATACTCATTACTGAGAAAGCACGCTCTTACGTGTAAATAGTAACGAATATATCAGAAAAATGCTTAACTTTGACAATTAACGAGTTCTCACAATGCGTTACAAACACTAAGAGGAAAAAGAATATTTCGGTGCGCAGCAGTATTAGAACCTACTTCCTTTGACACGGCAGTTGGTTGCCTTATGCACAGTTCCACTACAACTCGCTTGTCCACAGCGCTTTATTTCACAAAATTCCAGTGGAGAGAGATGCAGGCTGACTTCGTTGCGAATGATGCGATCGTAAGCCGTAAAAGCATGTAATTTTGGAAGGTTTCCTCTATCAGGATTCACAAAATTCCTTTGCATTGTTACTTAAAAGGTTTACACACGTTTTGATAATTAATAGGTAAACCATTTGCCAAAAAATGTACGCGATGTCAATGGTAATTTCAGCTAACATTCATGTGATATGCCAACCTTTTGAAATTTAATGATTTTTTAAACTCTTAATTACGTAAAAATAACAGGCATTTTGTGAGAATTTTGAGCGAAATTGTTTTTTTATGTTATATCGTTCACAGTAACAACAATAAAAGTCATATTTCTAACAAAGAAAAATAGTCAATATAAACTCAGTTTCCACCTAGACATACCCTGGTGATTCTTCAGTAACACAATCACTAAATTAGAAATTAAAACTGCTCAATATGTTTAAAATAACAAGTTCTAGATGTAAATAAATCACTGAACATAAAAAGAGGCTCATACCGAAATCCAAGACCTCTCACTACAGTTGTCGAAAAATCGGCAGAAGGACCGATCAGTAACAGGTCTCAGAAGTTTACTGAATAGGAACTTCGGATAAAGAACCGAAAATAACGAGACTAACTTACTGCGCCGATCGGTATGATCGATACAGAATAGAGCACCTGGGCTGGTAACAGCTGATGGTAAGGCTCGTGTGTGGAGCAGACCCCATGAAATCGTGGATACAGGTTGTCAACAAGGCACTGTGCAAGCCCGTGGTGGCTCCATAGTGCCCTACACAGTCTTTAAATGCAATAGATTCGGTCCTTTGGTAAAACTGAACCATTTATTGACTGGAAATGGTTATTTTCTGCTACTTGTGGACCATTTACGTTCTTGTACTTCATTTTCGCAAACAAGAATCGAATTTTTACGGTTGACAATGTGTCATGTCACCAGGGCACGATCGTTCGCGATTGGTTGGAAGACCATTTTGGACAATTCGAGCAAATGATCTGGCCACCCAGATTGCCCAATATAAGTCCCACCGAACATTTATGGGACATAATCGAGAAGACTGTTCGTACACACAATCCTGCACCGGGAGCAGTTTCACAGTTATGACCAGCTAGAGAGGCAGAGTGACTCAGTATTTCTGCAGAGGACTTCTAACGTGTTGAGCCCTATCGGAACGTCATGAAACTACAGCGGCGCAATTGGGAATATTCCACGGTGTCTCCCAACCAAATCCCGCATTTTTTTCAACTGATATTGTCCGAGAAAATAATATGTGTTGCATTATTATTGAATGCCCCACGGGTACGTGAATACCAGTATTGTAGGAATCCAGAGGTCTCGTAAAATGATGCAGTCTTTTTGTTTCATTTATAGCCGTGCGACAAATATTGTAGAAACATGCGAATCGTAGCGGTGGTCCAGTATCAAAGTAAAAAATGATACTTTGGGAAATAAAAGTAAAGGAACAGAAGAAATAAATGATGTTAACGCAAACGAGAAAAAGTGAGAGTCGGGAACACGGTGTGCAGGAATTCGACACAGACAGCTAGAGTCTGGGCACGGTGCCAGGTACGAGGAAATAAACGCTGGACGCAAACAGTGTGTCAGTGAATGGAAGCTCTGTTTCTTTGAGTTAATCTCGACGCAGCAGGCGAGGTCTCGGGTGCTAGTCTCTGAGACAAGTTTCTTGTCTCAATGTCACACTGCTAATCAACACTCCGCTACTCTTTCTTTCGTGCTTAATAACACTCTAATTACAAAATGTGAACATTTACTGCCGCAAATGTCACACATGCTAAAATATTCAGGATCGTTTTGCCGTTCTGCAATGAACTGCATGGTGAAACCCACAGTTTCCTCCACAACTGCGAGCGACGTCTTTAACGGGGGGGGGGGGGGGGGGAGAGAGGCGGGAGGGGGGGGGGGGGGGGGGGCGTGCGGTGATCGTTATTGTCGTACGAATGTCTGTGCACAGCCTAGGTTCCCTCTGATTGCAGTGAGAGATCTTTTTCACGTCCTCCCGTGCGCATGCGTGACGTTGTGTGTTTCCAAAACTCGAGAGCATTTCCGGTTGTCGATCGCTACCATCCGCTACTGACATCGCCCCACGCTGTAAGACAAGTACACATCTTCTTCAGCAACGGAACGCAGACGTCATTCGGATAACACGCTCCCCCTTCAGATTAAAAGTATTGGCGTGTACTGATCTCTATCAAATGGTTCAAATGGCTCTGAGCACTATGGGACTCAACTGCTAAGGTCATCAGTCCCCTAGAACTTAGAACTACTTAAACTTAACTAACCTAGGGACATCAAACACATCCATGCCCGAGGCAGGATTCGAACCTGCGACCGTAGCGGTCTCGCGGCTCCAGACTGTAGCGCCTAAAACCTCACGGCCATCCAGGCCGGCTGATCTCTCTCACCTCTCCCTACAGCCGATAGCGTATAATAATACCCGTTCCTGGAAAATCGCCACCCTGTACAAAAGCCTCGAAATGAAACCGAAACATCTAAAGTCGGCCAAGGATTTTCGCAAAGCGTTGAAAAAGTATGAATTTGCAGGGTACAATGTACTTGTGAGGACGTGTACGTGGGTACCACAAAATGGACGGTGGGAAAATTGACTACAAACACATAAGGGCAACAACAGAAAGGGAGAAAGTGATAGAAAATGCTTTGCAGCCAAGGGACAATAGTATCCAATTTCATAAGGCTCAGGTACCGGCTGCCGCGAGCGAATTCTAGTGTAGGTTGCACAAAGAGGCGGCAGAGGTTACTAACCAGACCAACGATTTTACTCGTAAGGAACAAGCAACCAGTATTAAGCGACGAATGGCGGTACACACTGAAACCTCCCACCGACGTATCACTCCCGCAGCGACCGCAGAAATAAGGTTAGACCAATTACAGTGTCTACAGAGACGTTAAAGCATCAGTCACTATTCCTGTGCACAATACGAGAATGGACTGGAAAAAGCACAGTATGTCATAAAATCAGAAGTACCCGCTGCCATGCACTTCGCGGTGCCTTGCACAGAATGTATGTATTCGTAGATGTAGACGTAGATCTCAGGGTGGAAGAAATTCAGCGTTGGTTAGTACCTTACATTCTGCGTTCCTAGCTTGACACCTAACCAACTGAAGAACAAAACCATATTGCGAACTTTTCACGACACACATGTTATGTCTTGGCTTTTTTTGTTTAGCTTGCCTCTAGAAATATAAATACCATAAAACGGACTGGGACTGGACGGTAAAATGTTTAAAGGCGGGTACACACTAGACCAACGTACGACAGCCAATGGCTTCGGTCGAGCGTTTTTCGCCAACGCATTGGCATACGACCTCTCAAACCAAAGGATTGGGGCCAAGGGATTCGGCTATGTGGAATCGCAATTGGCTCTGATAACTTATCGAGTTTGCTCCCATTTTGTTATTACAATAAATTATTGGTTTAATTACAATTTCACCGCTCGTTGTTATGAGGGAAGAAGATGATTTAGAAGTAGTCTCATGTGCAGCATTTAGTTCACTGCAAAAGTTGATCAGAAAATGAAGAAATGGAGCTGGTGGACGAGGATGAAGTGTGGTGGGATGAAATTGTCTGAAGTTAAAGCTGAATTGGAATATGCCCTATATCATAATTTTTTCCGAATGAAAGCATCGAACTGTTATTGAATTTAGTAGACCCTAAAATTTCCAAAGAAGACATCTCTACTAGGAGAGTTGTATCTGCACCAGAGATGTTAATGGTCACTCTGAGATATTTAGCAACTGGGAATTCATGGCGAAAGATGTCAGTGAAGACTCCACTTTTTTCCTCACCTCATGCACATCACTTTCTAACATCTCTCTTATTTCCCCCCCCAAGCGTCTAATCTTTTCAGTTTGTTTTTATAATGACAGTTCTTATGGTCCCATAAACATTGCCGTTCACAATGAAACTCTTATTTTCTACATGCAGTGTCTGTTCTTTCGGACATTCTGATCCTGAAGCCATTATAAATCAAGACACAAAGGAATTAATGACATTTAGCTACGTAGTGGGCATTGATTTACACATATAAGTAAGACAGGGTGCAGATGCACAGCACGCTTCAACTGGCTAAATGACGCGAGTAATGAGAGTAATGGACAGTCAGTAACGTGTGGATAAATTGACAGTTTGGGCCTGACGGAAGGCGCGCTAGAGTAGTCCGTGCACTTGCTCTGACCACTGTGTCCGGGTGGCTTAGTGATCAGAGCATCTGCCCAGTAAACACGAGACCTCTTTCGAATCCTGGTCCAGGACATATTTTCAACTTTCCCCTATTGATGTAAGTCAGTTCCCACTATGCACCTAAATGTCATTCATTCCTGTGTCTTGATTCACAATGGCTGCAGAACCAGAATGGTGTTTGTTCTTTCGGACAAATCTGAAAGAACACGCACCACGTACTTAATTAAGGCGTGGCTGGCCAATGATCCCTTCAGTGCCGACACACACCACGCTCGAATTCTTACGGGACTCGGCGGAACGCCGCGAAGGTAGCTTGTAGTGAGAAATAACTGTTACGTAAACGTTGGATACGTTGCGCCGTCTCCGAGTTACCGATCAAGTTGTTGTGCTCACAAATTCAGGAGACCCGCCTGAGGCGGTATCGTCAAACGTTTTCTTCGTTTGATTTCCTAAAACCGAACATGACAGCGACGCAAAAATACGACACGGGACGGTAGTAAGGATCGAACCTGGGCCAAAGGCAATTACGTTAAGAGAACAACTGACACTGATTGTATCTATTGTATCTGACGGGCCGCTTGAATTTGCGCGCGCAACTGCCTGGTTGGCTGACGTCTATGCTAATTAGCTCGGAAACGACAGAAAGTAGCGCATTTTTTTTCTTAGGGATTATTTCTCAACACAACCGCTGCAACAACCTTACAAGTCTTCCAGACTGGTTCTGACCATCCTGTATATGTGTAGACGTGGTTTAGATATATTCTTGTCACTAAAGCCTGGAAGCTGCAAGATTATAATATTTCTTCCAATCACTCCTTTGTTTATTTGTAAGTTGTTGGTTCTTCCTGCGTCTAAGTGTTAAATCACGTATCTGCAATAAGCACGCCTGCCACTAGGATATATATTCAGGTGCCTTATGTTTTACAGATCCATATCGCAACTGATTTCTCTGCAACAAGCGAACTTTCATTAGTGAGACATCGTCATACTGACCAGTTACAGGCCCACAATTTCTGTACACATTAAAACTAGTGCCACCTACTAGGATATCGAACATCTATCCTTCGAGGGTTGCTCTGTTGTCACGGCCATCGGCGAACAGAACAACTAGCGTATCCCTTCCCGTGCAGGATTTAAAAGTTTGTCTTTCTTTCTAATATCGTACATCATGCAGCAATTGTCTGCTGAACATATATACAGAGTATTTCAGCAGAGTATTAGATACGGATAAAGAAACACTTTCTACACATGGGATTTTCAATTTTCACAACCACCATACCCGGACCGACACAAACGCTCTCACCATATTGCAGCCACATTCCCGCTATCATTGCTCCATCAACACTGATAAAGGAATAGTTAGTGAAAGCTACTTGGACTGCTGTATCCCTCCTACGAGACAGCAACCTGCAACACACTCGTGCCACGCTGCAGGCATCGTTTGCCACAACAGGCAGAAGTTCCTGCGAGCCAACCACAGACCGCGCTCGTCTCGCATGTCCGTAAATGTTCAGGACAACAACAACAACAACAACACCCCGATTTGTTGTCCACAGAGTCTGTGAGCGTCGCCACGGGAAGGGGCCAAAACCGCTGCGGGGTGAGCGCGCTTCCATGCCGTGGCGCTACGATCACGGCCACATTTTCCTTCGCCATGTCACGCACAGCTGCGGGGTGAGCGCGCTTCCACGCCGTGGCGCTACGATCGCGGCCACATTTTCCTCCGCCATGTCACGCACAGCTGCGGGGTGAGCGCGCTTCCACACCGTGGCGCTACGATCGCGGCCACATTTTCCTCCGCCATGTCACGCACAGCTGCGGGTTGAGCGCGCTTCCACGCCGTGGCGCTACGATCGCGGCCACATTTTCCTTCGACATGTCACGCACAGCTGCGGGGTGAGCGCGCTTCCACGCCGTGGCGCTACGATCGCGGCCACATTTTCCTTCGCCATGTCACGCACAGCTGCGGGGTGAGCGCGCTTCCACGCCGTGGCGATACGATCGCGGCCACATTTTCCTTCGCCATGTCAGGCACAGCTGCGGGGTGAGCGCGATTCCACGCCGTGGCGCTACGATCGCGGCCACATTTTCCTTCGCCATGTCACGCACAGCTGCGGGGTGAGCGCGCTTCCACGCCGTGGCGCTACGATCACGGCCACATTTTCCTCCGCCATGTCACGCACAGCTCGCACACTATCCGTGCTCTACGACACTATTTAGGCTGGCGCTCAACCACGAATAATCCACCACCACACCTAACCGGACGCCACGGCTCCCAGGTTTACGATTAATAAGGTGCAACTTAATCCCATTAAGACGGCGACTACCCATCTTAGTAAGAAACAGCCTCTACTTCCTGCCTGTCTGTGGTTATATAGACAAAATATCCCTTGGAGTCCAACAGTAAAGCATCTGGAGGTCACTTTGGATTAACAGTTTTCTCTCCATAAACACGATGCGTCACTTCGGAATAAGGCGTACGGCTCAGCGCACATCAGATCGTCCACCAGCAGGTTCACCAAAATAAGGTGGATACTGGGTGCCAGTCGGTACATTAGCATCGTCGACCCACACGCAGAACTCCGTCTGGACACGATCATGGAAGCAGTACGTAGACGGTCGACGAAACTGCATCACAAGATTGATGTGCTGTACTTTGTACATATACAAAACCGGTGCGTACTGTTCCTCTCTCATGGCACAGGTATAAGTGTTTCGTTCTTCAGTAAAACACCACTATGATGTCACTCCACCAGTTGGAGAATTTTTTTGAGTCATCAGTCTTCTGACTGGTTTGATGCGACCCGTCACGGATTCCTCTCCTGTGCCAACCTCTTCATCTTAGGGTAGCACTTGCAACCTACGTCCTCAATTATTTACTGGATATAATCCAATTTCCATCTTCCTCTATAGCTTTTGACCTCTAATGCTCCTGTAGCACCATGGAAGTCATTCCCTGGTGTGTTAACAGATGCACTACCATCCTGTCCATTTTCCTAGTTAGTGTTTCCCACATGTTCCTTTCCTGAGCGATTCTGAGCAGAACCTCCTCATTCCTCACCGTATCAGCTCACCTAATTGTCAATATTCGTCTGAAGCACCACATCTCAAATGCTTCGTTTCTCTTCTGTTTCGTTTTTCTCACAGTCCATGTTTCACTTTCATACAATGTTCTACTCCGAACGTACATTCTCAGAAATTACTTCCTCAAATTAAGGTCTAGTAGATTTCGCTTGGGCAAGAATGCCCTTTTTGCCAGTGCTACTCTGCTTTTGATGTTCTCCTTACTCCGTCAGCCATTGGTTATTTTAGTGTCGAGGTAGTAGAATTCCTTAACTTCATCTACTTCGTGACCATCAATAGTAATCTTCAGTTTCTCTCTGTTCTCATTTCTGGTACTTCTCATTACTATCAATTCACATAATATACTCATTAGACTGTTCATTCCATTCAGGAGACCATGTAATTTTTCTTCACTTTCACTGAGGAGGGCAATATCATCAGTGATTCGAATCATTGACATCCTTTCACCTTGAATTTTAAGTCCACCCCTGAACCGTTCTTTTATTTCCATCATTAGTTCTTTGATGTACAGTTTGAATAGCAGAGGCGAAAGACTACATCCTATTTGACACTCTTTTTAATCGGAGCACTTCGTTCTTGGTCGTCCACTCTTATTATTCCTTCTCGGCTCGTTGGCTCTTGTACATATTGTATATTACCCGTCTCTCCCTAAAGCTCACCCCTATTTCTCTCAGAATTTCAAATATCTTGCACCATTTTACACGAACCTTTTTCAAGGTCGACAAATCCTATGAACGTGTCTTGATTTTTCTTTAGGTTACTTCCATTGTCGACGGTAACGTCAGAATTGCTTCTTTGGTACCTTTACCTTTCCTAAAACCAAACTGCTCGTCATCTAACACTTCATTTTATTTTCCTTTCTTCTGTATATAATTCTTGCCAGCAACTTGAACGCATGAACTGTAAAGCTGACTGCGATAATTCTCGGACTTGTCAGCTCTTGCAGTTTTCGGAATCGTGTGGATGATATTTTTCCGAAAGTCAGATGGTATGTCGCCAGACTCATATATTCTACACACCAACGTGAATAGTCATTTTGTTGCCACTTCCTCCAATGATTTTAGAAATTCTGATGAGATGTTACGTATCCCCTTTTGACTTATTTTATCTTAAACACTCCAAAGCTCTCTTAAATTGTAATTCTAATGTTGGATCCCCTATCTCTTCTAAATCAACTCCTGTTCCTCCTCCTATCACATCAAATTTTCCCCCTCATAGAGGCCTTTAATGTAGTCTTTCCACCTCATCTGCTCTCTCCTCTGCATCTCTTTCATCGATCAACTTAAGTATTTCTTCTGTACCCATGGTTTCTTCGCAGTTATCTTCTTTGTACCTATGTTTTTCTTCCCAAATTCTGTGATTGCCTCTTCTACGGTGCTACCAATTGAGCTCTTCCCTACTGCTGTGTCTACAGTCTTAGGCTACTTCAAGGGTATCTTGTCATTCCTTAGAACTTCTGTAAACCCACTTCTTTGCGTACTGATTCTTCCTGAGTAATCTCTTGAACTTCAGCCTACTCTTTATCACTACTCCATTGTGATCTGAGTCTATGTCTATTCCTGGGTGCGCATTACAAACCAGTGCCTGATTTCGGAATTTCTGTCTGACCATGATGTAATCCAACTCCTCTTGTGATTCTTAAACAGAGTTTTCGCTATTTCTAGCTCCAATTTATTACATAACTCAATTAGCCTGTCTCCTCTCTCATTCCTTGTCCCAACCCCATATTCTCCTGTAACCTTTTCTTCTGCTCCTTCCCCTACAACTGCATTCCAGTCCCCCACTAATATTACATTTTCATCTCTCTTTACGAGCTTAGTACCCTTTTAGTACTTCCTCTACCTCCGCATCTTAGGCTTGTGACGTAGTCATGTATAGCTGCACTGTCGTTCTCAGTGTTGGTTTTCTGACAATTCTAATAAGAACAACACTATCACTGAACTGTTCACAGTAACACACTCTCTGCCCTACCTTCCTATTCGTAACGAATCCAACTCCCGTTATATCATTTTCCTCAGCTGTTGATGGTACTCTATACTCATCTGACCAGAAATCGTTGTCTTCTTTTCATTTCACTTCACTGGCCCCTCCTATATCTAGATTAAGCCTTTGCATTTCTTTTTTCATATTTTCTAGCTTCCCTACCACGTTCAAGCTTCTGACATTCCACGCCCCGACTCTTAGAACGTTATCCTTCTGCTGGTTATTCGAGCTTTTTCTCATAGTCACCTCCCCTTTGACAGTCCCTTCTCTGAGATCCGTATGGGGCTCTATTCCGGAATCTTTTGCCAATGGAGAGATCAATTACGGGCCACATGTCCTGTAGATACATGTTACCTTACGGACAGATATAAGGCCCATGATAGGTTGCCCACAAAAGTGTGTTAATAAATGGATTCCCTGCATCTTATCACCTTACGCTTTGAAGTCAGAATCGTCTTCGGCAATGGAACTTCGACCTACGGCGTATAAATAAGAAACCAAATCAGCAGTTCGGTCTGAGATATCGAACCAGTTATTCCCTCTAACTCTCTGGGCCAGTTGCCTACTGCAACTGTAGCCCGCCAGTCAGAATCCCGCTGTTGAATAATCGTCTTCCTTTATTTCCGACTCTACCGAGACGATCAGTGAGTAACTTCTATTCTCTACTGACCTTAGAGACACTGAATTTACTTCGTTAGACACTGGCTACCCACCAACTACTAATTGTTGTAGAAACACCTATACATTCCAACTGAACCAGAACCTGAACATTTTGTTAAGGCATTTTGGCCTTTAGCCACTTAACCATTATTTATCTTTCGTTGCTGAGACTCACAGCGTTGACCGAACTTTTATTTGTATGTACTTAAGACTTCTTAACATGACAGAACGTCTGTGGACAAAGTAGTTGCTGCTGCAAATACAATACGAGGTACGCCACACATTTTCTACCGGGTGTGACATCCGTATTACGCAAGGGCTGAACTGTGGTTTGAATAAAATCGTGTATAATTTGAACATTTGTTTCAAATGCCAAATGATTCTAAACTGAGAGAAATAAACATCTTTGCGAGAAAATTGTAATTCCTTAAAGTAGAAGCAGCCTGGGAACCTCTCTGTAAGAATACTTCCAGTTTCTTTTTCAGTACTGATTCCACTGTTCCACTTTATAGTCAGCATATTTACAACACTGAATTAAACATGTCTTGTTGAAGTATCAATAATGTTTAGTATGAGCCTACGCCCCCAAAGCTGACCTCATTTAAGCAGAGTAGCAAACAGTCTGTTGTGTACGGTAATTTTCGATTATACTTAGACAGGTAACAGCCAATCCTAGAAAGTGGGCGATAAAATGTATGACTTTCAAACAAGTAAATAACTTTACAGCACAGATATCAGTCATTCTGTTCTACGATAAAGCACTTACCGTAAGTATTTTCATCGTTCAATGATCAAAGCTTCAAACTGAATGAGTGTGGCAATTTCGGAGATATACATGGTGACACTTTCGGACATATACAGGGTGGTTCACTGATAGTGACCGGGCCGAATATCTCACGATATAATCATCAAAAGAAAAAACTACAAAGAATGAAACTCGTCTAGCTTGAAGAGGGAAACCAGATGCAACTATGGTTGGCCCGCCAGATGTCGCTGCCATAGATCAAACGGATATCAACTGCGTTTTTTTTAAAAATAGGAACCCACATTTTTTATTACATATTCGTGTAGTACGTAAAGAAATATGAATCTTTTAGTTGGACCACTTTTTTCGCTTTGTGATAGATGGAGCTGTAACAGTCACAAATGTATAAGTACGTGGTATCACGTAACATTCCGCCAGTGCGGACGGTATTAGCTTCGTGATACATTACCCGTTTTAAAATGAACCGTTTACCAATTGCAGAAAAGGTCGATATGGTGTTGATGTATGGCTATTGTGATCAAAATGCCCAACGGGCGTGTGCTATGTATGCTGCTCGGTATCCTGGACGACATCATCCAAGTGTCCGGACCGTTCGCCGGATAGTTACGTTATATTAGGAAACAGGAAGTGTTCAGCCACATGTGAAACGTCAACCACGACCTGCAACAAATGATGATGCCCAAGTAGGTGTTTTAGCTGCTGTCGCGGCTAAACCGCAGATCAGTAGCAGACAAACTGAGCGAGAATCGGGAATCTCAAAAACGTCGGTGTTGAGAATGCTACATCAACAACGATTGCACCCGTACCATATTTCTATGGACCAGGAATTGCATGGCGACGACTTTGAACGTCATGTACAGTTCTGCCACTGGGCACAAGTGAAATTACGGGACGATGACAGATTTGTGGCACGCGTTCTATTTAGCGACGGAGCGTCATTCACCAACAGCGGTAACGTAAACCGGCATAATATGCACTATTGGGCAACGGAAAATCCACGATGGCTGCGACAAGTGGAACATCAGCGACCTTGGCGGGTTAATGTGTGGTGCGGCATTATGGGAGGAAGGATAATTGGCCCCCATTTTATTGATGGCAATGTAAATCGTGCAATGTATGCTGATTTCCGAGGTGATGTTCTACCGATATTACTAAAAGATGTTTCACTGCATGACAGAATGGCAATGTACTTCCAACATGCTGGATGTCCGGCACATAGCTCGTGTGCGGTTAAAGCGGTATTGAATAGTATATGTCATGACAGGTGCATTGGTCGTCGAAACACCATGCCATGGCCCGCACGTTCGCCGGCTCTGACGTCCCCGGATTTCTTTCTGTAGGGGACGTTGAAGGATATTTGCTACCGTGATCCACCGACAACGCCTGACAACATGCGTCAGCGCATTGTCAATGCATGTGCGAACATTACGGAAGGCGATCTACTCGCTGTTCAGAGGAATGTCGTTACACGTATTGCCAAATGCATTGAGGTTGACGGACATCATTCTGAGCATTTATTGCGTTAATGCGGTATTTACAGGTAAACACACTGTAACAGTATGCGTTCTCAGAAATGATAAGTTCACAAAGGTCTACCTGTTACCGACTGTTCGTCTATAATTGTGAGGCATATGTTTGTGACTATTACAGCGCCATTTAAAACATTCATATTTCTTTAGTACTACACGAATATGTAATAATAAATGGGGGTTGTTATTTTAAAAAATCCAGGTGATATCCGTTTGTCCTATGGCAGTGCCATTTAGCGGGCCAACCATAGCGCCATATGGTTTCCCCCTTCAAGCTAGACAAGTTTCGTTCTTTGTATTTTTTTCGTTTCACGCTTAATTCGTGAGATATTTGGCCCGGTCACGATCAATGGACCACCCTCTATATTCTTTGATTGAAAATAGCTATAAATTAAGTATTCTCGAAGAATTTGTTTCCGAATTATTTAAATTTGTTATTTTAGAGGTGTCATGTCCCTCAACTCAAGCAAAAAGTGAGATAACTCTTTCACTGTAGCTACTTTCACTCAGAAACTTCGGCTTTTGAAGTAAATATAAAAAAATATTATACTTTGAAGTAGACTCTATATCTTATAAGTGCATCAGTTCCAGCGGTATTTTTGAGCTGTATCTTAAGAAGTGTTCGTGGCTTTGCCTCAACTGACATTTGTATGTACACATTACACCCCAAGCTACTGCACCGAAAATAGCGGATGGACTTCACAAGAAGTACTGTTCCATTAATGTACTGAGTGACAGAAATCTATCTGTACACATCATTGGTACACTGCCTGATTTATCCTACGTTATTCTCGCTATCCCTACCCAAAAGATGCAATGGTTGCAGCAGAACTGTAGCGCAATCCTCTTCGAATACCAGAAGGCCATAATCAAACTCGTGATCAGCAAGCCAAAGAAAAGAACCCACGGTCTTAAGCAATGACGCATTTAATACGTGCGAAACGCCCGCCATTACGGCTAATAACAGCTGAGCGCCTGAGTGTCCTGCAGACAACGACGTTGGCTCAGATCGAGTTGACAGAGCGCCAAACCCGACGGACGGCTACTCTCTGCCGGTCTCAGGTCGTCGCACAATCTGTGCTATTTTGTACCTGTATCAACACAGCCCGTGTAAGATGAGATGCTGAGGCTTCTTTTAAACAGGACGCCAGGTGTTAGTATGAGATTCCACAGCTGGGAATGTATCACGTCCCATGTACCTGTGGGAACCATGTGCTAGGATGACGAGAATTTCCGTTAAAACGAAGGGAACACAGGCAGTGAAATACGAGAAATTTTGTAGTGGTCGACCTGTTTTAAGTTATGGGTGTCGCCTCAGCCATTACGACGACACCTGTACTCTACCTAAAGCTGATAACGTATTTGTTTACCG
Organism: Schistocerca gregaria; assembly: GCF_023897955.1. Classification (NCBI taxonomy): domain Eukaryota; kingdom Metazoa; phylum Arthropoda; class Insecta; order Orthoptera; family Acrididae; genus Schistocerca; species Schistocerca gregaria. The sequence continues at coordinate 2,161,755 of NC_064920.1, read as the reverse complement.
ACTAATACGTCACAAAACTTAACTGGAAGGTAACAGGATAGCGAAATGAGTGCCCGTATTGCGCTTCGGCGGGAAACGTAACTATGGAGCGACACCTGTCATGCAAGCAAGCATCTCCATTTGTTTTTAATTCGCTATTCCAAGCCATGACTTTCTGTGGCTCAGTCAGGTTAAATGGAACAGAAAGAGAAAGCACACGTTGCTGATATGTACGGGAATTGAATATACGTATTGAGTATAGATTTAAGTGTCAGGAAGTTGTTTCTGACAGTATTTGTATGGAGTGTAACCATGTATGGAAGTGAAACATGGACGATAAATAGTTTGGACAAGAAGAGTATAGAAGCTTTCGAAATGCGGTGCTACAGAAGAATGCTTAAGATTAGATGGGTAGATCACATAACTAATGAGGAGGTATTGAATAGAATTGGGGAGAATAGGCGTTTGTGGCACAACTTGAGAAGAAGAAGGGACCAATTGGTAGGACATGGTCTGAGGCACCAAGGGATCACAAATTTAGCATTGGAGGGCAGCGTGGAGGGTAAAAATCGTAGAGGGAGACCAAGAGATTAATACACTAAGCAGATTCAGAAGGATGTAGGTTGCAGTAGGTACTGGGAGATGAAGAAGCTTGCACAGGATAGAGTAGCATGGAGAGCTGCATCAAACCAGTCTCAGTACTGAAGACCACAACAACAACAACAGCAACAACTAATTTCCTTCTACCATCTGTCTCTGACCATCATCTTTAATCCCTCCTCCCCTCCCCTCTCTGTCCATCGCCTCATCCCCTTCCACTGTCCCACTTACTCCGTGTCCTCATGTCCCCTCTCCCTCCTCATCACTTCTTCCTTCCTTTCTATCTCCATCTTCTCCTCCACCCGCTCTCTCTGTCCATTTCCTCCCACCCCTCTGTCAGTCTGCTATTCCGCTGTCAGTCTGATTTTGAGCTCATTTACTGTTATGGCAAATTCAGATTCTGTAGTAGATGTAATGATAAGCCGATAAGCTAAAAATACAACTTCCCCGGTTGCGAAAAACATTTCAATAGAAATACAGAGCCTATATAGAGTGTTCAAAAAAGTGTCGAATACTTTGAGAGGTGGTAGTACTCATAGAAGCAAGAAAAATAAGTCCAACGGAGAAGGGTCCGAAACGCACACTTTCCGAGATAAATACGCGTCTGTAGGGAGGACTGCGTGACGCTCGCTTGCATTGGCGCTCCGTTAAATGCGTCGGCAGGGTATTATGACGTCTTATCCACAGCACTGTATCAACTGGTAGATGATTTGCACTTAGCTGTGTGGTTCGAGTCGTGTTGTAGGCTACGTTAATTTAGGTCGTGTTTGTGTGCCTTATAGTACAATATAGTCAACCCTCGGTTTTACCTTCTTCCAAACGCGGGTTCACTTGTGTGTTTACTTTTATTGCACTGTTTGTATGTACAAATGGAGTATTATATTTACATTTCCTCTTTCCCGCCACTTGCTATCAATAGCCGCCTACTAGTCGTCAAGTGAAATGGCGGATATGATATTCTGCTATGGATTAGCAAATGGGCATAGCCTGCGAACCCGTGCCCTCTACACTGAACCTTCTGTCCGCTCCTCCATACTCTTTGACAAGGCCGTTGGCAGACTGAGGGTGACTTCTTGAGTTAATAGTAAAACTGTTTGCAGATGGCCAGACTAATGAGGTCCCCTACAACGAGTTAGCTGACAAAACTATCAAAACATTTTAAATTACAAGTGCATGTAGCGGCTGCTCGTTTATAAGTCTTTCAGATTAAAACAGCTGCCGGGATAGTCCTACAAACTGTGGGTAATAGAAGTAAACAATGTTACTTTCAGTGTTCATGTGGGTTAAGTTAGAGTGACATTATGATAAGAGATGTCATTACTCAGAATGTGTCTGATTCCCGTATTCGTGCTGCCATACTAAAGCAAACAACCCCTGACCTCAGTACAGTATTGCCAACTGTTGAGTCAGAGGACATTTTCGATGTAACTGAGCGTGAGTTTCAAGCACCTGCAATTTCTGATGCCGAGAGTGAGACAGTTCGGGGGCCAAAATCCCCTCCCCGCGCACCCCCGCTCAAGTCGGATGTCGTCCGACGTCTGCGTCATATGCGAACCAGTCAGACCACCAGGCCGTGGCGCAGTCCACAGAATCGCGGGAGTCCTGCCCGCGTTGCTTTCAAGTACATGATGGGGCGCAGTGCCCGTGCGAACAGGGCCACATACAGTCGGTATGTCTAAGTATATATACAGTGTTAGGCAACTTTCACATTCCATGTCAGACACAGATTCTAGTGAGGCGTATGCTGTGTCTTTGTGTCTACTGTGCAACGGTCCGCCGATCCTGTTGTTTCGGCAGACTGACAGGACACAAACTCTGAACTTATCAATCGGCAATCCAATAAGTTATATCTTCATCAAGTGTGTTAATTTCCAGCTAGATACTGATGTTACTGTGACGCTGCTCAACAAAGCTACATATGAATGGTTATCTGGGTCACGGCTTCAGAAACCACGTAACTCACTGTCAGCATACAATGGACAACTTAGTCCAGTGCTTGCAGTGTGTAGTTTACGAGCCACGATCCGTGGTACTACTAAAAGATTTTTATTTCATGTGTTGTGTTCTCGCGAGTTTACTGACATTTTTGGCATGAACAGCTTTGACTTTTTCGGACTGTCAGTTCACGGGGAAGTCTTACAAATTAATTTATCTCGGTTCCTGATCGACATTAATGCGTTATGTGACAAGTTCAGTTCTCTGTTCCATACTAGTTTAGGCAAGGCCCAAGGGTTCGAGGCCAATGTGACAGTGACAGTCACTGCGCAGCCCAAGTTTTTTCGTGCTCGTTGTATCAGCTATGCATTATGCCACCGGGTTGCCGCAGAGCTGCAGCGGTTCGAGCAGAACGTTTTATCAAAACAGTGTCGGCCAGCCAATAGCTGTCACCACTGACGGTCCTTCAGAGTCAGTGCAGACACTGTTGTCGTTTGTTTCCCGTCGTCCCGCTCTGAGGATTTCATGGACAAATTAGGTCTGGATCATTTCCTTTAAAAAAACTGATCTCAACTGCCATTAGATGAAGAGCCAAAGATGTTTGTGATCAACAAACCCAAAAGATTATTCCAGTTTAAGCTGTTACCATTCGGCAGCGCTTCCGGCCCAGCTATTTTCGAAAGGTACATGGAGCAGCTGACATCGCAGGTATTTCCTTGTTGCATTTAGATATTATAGTTGCCTCGTAAGTCAGCAGAACACTTACCAAATTTAGAGACATTGTTTCAAGTGTTGTCCAAAGCGGGACTGACGTGCAACCGTTCTAAGTATTCCTTCTTTCTCAGTGAAATTGACTATCTTGGCCACGTGATTAATGCGCACGGCATCCATCCGTCACAGTCGCACATAGTTGCCATTCGCGACTTGCCTGCGCCAACCAGTGTACGTGAATTGCAACTTGTAACGGAGAATCTAATCTATTACGTCAGTTTTACTCAGAATGCTCCTCAGATCGTGGCGCCTCTACATCTGTTACACCACAAGGGCGTTCCGTTCGTATGTTCGGCCGAATGTCAGGCCGCTCTCCAGAGATTGAAAGACGCAGTGCTAAGCGATCGGTATGTGGTCCATTTCGACCCAAGCAAGCCTGTGACTCTTGTAGTAGACGCGTCATCTCGTGGCACTGGTGCAGTGTTATCACACCGAGCAAGCTCCAGTGACAGGTCAACTGCGTTTGTGCCAGAGACATTGACCGAGGCGCAACGCAGCTACACTCAACTTGAAAGGGAGGCGTTGCCTATCATTTATGGGGGGTCACGCACTTGCTGCTTTACTCTAATTGCAGACCACAGATCATTGACGGCTCTGCTCGGATCCTCGCGGCATGTCCCAGCACGTACATCACACAAGTTACAATGGTGAGTCCTTCTCTTGTCCAATTACGAGCACGTAGTGAGAAGTCTTACGATTACAAAATTTCTAAAGATTTCGTTCTGAATTCGATATAGCTGTTTGTAGTTCTGTCACAGAGGAAGTAAAATGTCATTCTCGCGCCGGTTTGGAACTGACAGTTACTGCCTGTTACTCTTTACAGTACGTCGACATTTTCATGGAGCAAGCGACCAGCTGCAGCATTTCTTGCCTCCTTGTTGGCCTCGTGATGGCTGAATCACATAACCAGCAATGTAGACAACGAGATTAATTGTAGCTGCTGCGTCAAGGTAATCTCCCTCTGTCTGTAAACATAAATGTCTTAAGTCCATGACAGACCGAAGTGGAATTCATTCAGAATATTTGATTGGTATATCAGAAATATAGCAAATGAATCTTGCAAGCTAATTCTGTCATTCAACGAAGTAGCGAAACCATAACAGCGTCACCAGACGTGTTCACGACTATCATAGTCGCAGCAGGACGATTTTGTTTCTGCACGCAATGTCTTTTCTGAGTGGGCTAACAATTTAGGAGTGCATCTTGTGAACCGACGATGCAGGTGTTTAATTATTTTTACTACGACATCATGAGGAATATTCTAGTATTTACAGTGAGAGAGAAGAATGGAAAGTTTCTCAGACCACTGCAATTCATACGAAAGAAAATAAACGTTATCCACTGATTTACAGACGCATTTCAGTCAAATAGACATTTAGCAGAACGTGTGAACAAATATTTTTTTCAGTGTTATGACATACCCCGAATATATTACCTATTGACATTAAACTAGCATGGATTAGCAAAGCGTCACTCTTGTGAGACATACGTGCCATCATCACGTGCTGCGCACAAGTGCTCTCAAATTGATTCCGCATTTATAGTTCCTAAAAGGCTTTTGATTTCATTCCTCATAAAAGGCTTCCAACCACATTGCGTTCCTATGGACCATCGTCTCAGATGTGCGACTGGATTTGTGATTCCTGTCTGAAAGGTCATAATTCGCAGTAACTGACAGGACGTCATCTAGTATAGGGATAGTGATGAGTGTGATTCCGCATATAAAGTGATGTAGACCTTCTGCTTTTTCTAATAGAAACACATCAAAAAAGGTTCTGCATTACCTCGGTTCCGAAATCTGTACAGAAAATCGGAATAGAGATCAACACAAGCATCATTTCCGCCCTTTTTATTGCTCATGAAAACCCCACATTGCCAAGTTGTACCACCATACAGCGAGACTTTCAGGGGTGGTGGTCCAGATTGCTATGCACATTGGTACTCCTAATACCCAGTAGCACGTCCTCTTGCATTGATGCCTGTATTCGTAGTGGCATACTACCCACAAGTTCATCAAGGCACTGTTAGTCCAGATTGTCCCACTCCTCAACGGCGATTCAGCGTAGATCCCACAGAGTGGTAAGTGTGTCACGTTGTCCATAAACAGCCCTTTTCAAACTATCCCAGGCATGTTCGTTAGGGTTCATGAGTGGAGAACATGTTGGCCATGATATCGTTATCCTGAAGGAAGTCATTCAGAAGATGTGCACGATGGTCGTGCGAATTGTCGTCCATGAAGACAAATGACTCGCCATTGTGCTGCTAATATGGTTGCACTATCGATCGGAGGATGGCACTCACCTATCGTACAGCCGTTACGGCGCCTTCCGTGACCACCAGCAGGGTACGTCGGCCCCACATAATGCCACTCCAAAACAGCAGGGAACCTCCACCTTTCTGCACTCTGTGTGTCTGCGTTCAGTCTGACCGGGTTGCCTTCAAACGTGTCTCCAACGATTGTCTGGTTGATGGCATATGCGACACTCATCGGTGAAGAGAACGTGATGCCAATCCTGAGCGGTCCATGCGGCACGTTGTTGGTGCCATCAGTACCGCGCTGCATGCTGTCGTGGTTGCAAAGATGGACCTCGCCATGGACTTCGGGAGTGAAGCTGCGCATCATGGAGCCTATTGCGCACACGTTGAGTCGTAATACGACGTCCTGTGGCTGCACGAAAAGCATTATTCAACATGGTGGCGTTGCTGTGAGGGTTCCTCCGAGCAATAATCCGCAGGTAGCGGTCATCCACTGCAGCAGTAGCCCTTGGGCGTCCTGAGTGGGGCATGTCATCGACAGTTCCTGCCTCTGTATCTCCTCCATGTCCAAACACTATGACACGCCTGGACATTTCCCTTGTTGAGAGCCCTTCCTGGCACAAAGTAAGAATGCGGACGTGACCGAACCGCGGTATTGACCGTCTAGGCATGGTTGAACTACAGACAACATGGGCCGTGCACCTCTTTCAGTGGTATCCATAGCTACGATGCCTCAACGTTGGTGCGCTCTACTAGGTTGGCACTACTACGAGACACCGACAACAGCGCCCTCTAGCCAGTGCTGTGGAGCTCTACGAGCTCCGCTCCAGATTCAGCTCATTTCATCAGGAGCAGACGGCCTGGAAATATCACTTCAACCTCAGCTTGCTCTTGAGACTATGTACTACTTACGACGGGTCTAAGGCTTCGCACCTCAGTGCAAAGTTATGTATTCAGTTAATATTGTGATATAGTAAAACCATTTCTAATAGCAGTACCGAGACATTTTCACCTTTTTCTGCTCCTATTCACTTCCTACATTCGGTATACCCTTCAGTTTATAGGAGCACAACCACGCGCCGCCTTCCAGAGGGGATACAAAATCTTTCTGGTGGAATGATTGGAACTGATTGGCTGTCGGACCCCCTCTCTGAACCGTGAAAGGGACTGTCTGTGATACAGCATCCACAGACAACGTCCATCTTCAGGAGTTCTGGGAACCGGAGTGGTGTAATTTTTATTTATGTCTTATATGAACTATTTAGCAGGCAATCTTAGATTTCTGTTAGATTTGTGGCAGGTAATGCTGCCGTCTAGTAACACCTCAGAAGAGGAAAGCGAATTGCAAAATTATGTTGGAAATATACCTTTACAGTTCTAAACGTGATAATTGCCCCTAAACAATAAAATGTGTGAGGTTCTCCACATGATTACCAACAAGGGAACCTCCCCAGCGCATCTCCCTCAGATTTAGTGGTAAGGTGGCCCAATGGATAGCTCGTCCAAAACTGAATAAAGATCAAGCATGCAAACAGGAAGAAGGTTTATTGAACTATGAAAAAAAGCAAATTAGGAACAGTGAACGGTCCAAGAAGTGCATTAAAGAGCAACCTAAAATATCAATGGCGTCGTGGGTAAGTGGTCGCAGTGTTAGGCCGGTAAACCGACGAACTCCTCCGTGTGTGTGTGTGTGTGTGTGTGTGTGTGTGTGTGTGTGTGTTTTCCACAATATTATCAACTGTGCATCTGGTCACTAAAATGTTTGTTCTCTTTCTGTAGACTTGGCAGTTTTCATATTATACATTGGTTACAGAATACGAGTCATGTAAGAATACGTTACCGTCGCAAGCAAATGTGATGAATGGTAAGGGCAGGCGACGTTGGACACAGACGTCTCACAGAAATGAAAAAAAAAAAAAAAACAACAAATAAACGGATGTGAACTATGTTACAACAAAGGAATTCAATAGTCAAAACTTCCAAAAGGGAACTCAACTGCAACAACCTTAGAAACATATGTTTTGACAGAGCACAGAGAAACTGCGTGATTGTGAAACCGTTCGTTCATTTGTTGCAGTTTATGGGAGAAACTATTATGTTTTCATCATTTCCTTGGGAGCGATCACATTCACATTTATACGAATACTAAATCGAGCAAACCGGCATATCTCATTCACTTACAAGTCGCACAAATTAGGTGCGTCGACAAGAAATCTCTGTCATATGACATGTACTGTCAGTAATGCCGTGTATGACACACCAGATGTGTTTTCCGGTGGAGGACGCTATTGACCTGACGCCTTGTCATCCAACGTTTTGGTTCCCATTCGAGAGTCACTTCCTTTCGGCTGCTAATAGAGTACTTGTCCAGAATCAGCTGTTATAGGTCCCTAGCTTGCACCTCGTTGTTGCAAACGGACGTTAGACCACGACACAGAGTAAAGCGGACAGCGAAAAAGAAGAAACTAGATAAATTACCTCGAGGAACGCTTCAACACGGCTCGCCCGCTTGGCAGTGGAAAACCGCAACCACTGAAACAGGACGCGATTCCTCTGCCTGGCTGCTCTATATTGCACTTCTTGTTCTTGAATCGTTCACTGCGTCTATTTTGTCTTTTTTTTTGCAGTCTAGTAGACCTTCTTTCTGTTTTAATGCTTGATCTGTGTTCATTTTTTGACGAGCTGTCCCTGGGCCCTCTTACTACTAAATCTGAGGGGGTACGATGGAGAGCTTTCCTTGTGAAAAGGTTTCGTCAGGCTACGAGAAATCTATAAGTAGAACAAATTTGAGGGTTATTAAAGCAGATTCAGAGTCATGTAGGTTGCAGTAGGTACTGGAAGATGAAGAAGCTTGCACAGGATAGAGTAGCATGGAGAGCTGCACCAAATCAGTGTCAGGACTGAAGACCACAACAACAACTACAGATGTAACGAAAGTCCTAAGACCACAACAACAACTACAGATGTAACGAAAGTCCTAGGGGTTATCAACATAAACAAAGTAACTGGGAAACTTCACATTTTGTGGCGAACGTGAAACAAATGTTGGGTTATTGACGCAACCCTTAGAAAAACCAAGAAGTGTACTCAGGAGACGGCCAGACAGTTGTTCGACCTCTTCTGGAATATTGCTGAGGATTGTGTGATCATTACCTGACGGGATTGACGGAGGACATCGAAAAGGCAGCTGATTTTGAAGTACAGCGAATTCGGGGAGAGAATGTCGCGGATGGTTTTCTTTTTTCTCCTTGAGGTTGGAGTGCGGAGGAGGCGAGTGGACGAGTTGGGGACGCAGTATTAAAACAAATGCTTTTCCACCATGGCACGCTATTTCCGCGACATTTCAATCACAATCTTTCTCCTCCGAATGCAGGCAACTTTTGTTGCCACCGCCATAAAAACTGTATTAACATAAGAGAAATTAGAACTCAGTCAAGATATTTAAGCCATTCTATGAATCCTTTATGAAACAGTTAACTGAAGTACAGAGTAAACGTGTATCATTCCGAAGTAAATGAAGTGCCTCGGCAGAAGGTAATTTTCGTCGTGCAGCACTTATTGTTTCAGAGACACTAAGCACTCTTTATAAGTGCTTAAAATGTGAATGACATGCTACGTATACACAATTATTTGACAAGGTTGCCACGAAAGCTATTTACTTTTAAAATCCGCTTAGCCCGGTCAGCTCGCGACAGTACGTTCCCGTGGCGACCGCTGCCAGCAGTCATGTACACTGGATACATTCCTGAAAAGTATTCCTGCAATATCACAGAGGGAACATCGAGCATATAGTAGCCATATTACACGACCACGTACAAACTCAGTGAGGTGTCGATAATTGCGTCTTTGTCGCGTTAGAGGTATTCTTGAATGGGATCAACTCACCACGTCCAAGCACGAAGGCAGCTAAAGCTCACGACCGATACAGCGTGTAATTAAAGCAAACCTGATTTGTATCACAGACGCGAAATTTGAATAGACATCGTCTTTCTGATGTAGAAACACGCCTAGCAATTTTCATTTGTGTCGCACAACTCCTTAATGTTCCGATTTTATTCCATCACTGCATAATAAACATATCGTCTATTTCCGTTGAAATTTTCATTAGTGTATCACGTAAAATTTTGAAGTAAATCGGTCAAGTAATTTTAGATATTTCTGGGCAGAACATTGAACAACGACTTGTCTTGACACAGGGTGGTCCATTAATCGTGACCGGGCCAAATATCTCGCGAAATAAGCATCAAACGAAAAAACTACAAAGAACGAAACTTGTCTAACTTGAAGAGGGAAACCAGATGGCGCTATGGTTCCCCCGCTAGATAGCGCTGCCGTAGGTCAAACTTAAATCAGCTGCGTTTTTTTTTAAAATAGAAACCCCCATTTTTAATTACATGTTCGTGTAGTACGTAAAGAAATATGAATGTTTTAGTTGGACCACTTTCTTCGCTTTGTTATAGATGGCGCTGTAATAGTCACAAACATATAAGTAAGTGGTATCACGTAACATTCCGCTGGTGCGGACGGTATTTGCTTCGTGATACATTACCCGCGTTAAAATGGACCGTTTACCAATTGCAGAAAAGGTCGATATCGTGTTGATGTAAGGCTATTGTGATCAAAATGCCCCACAAGCGCGTGTGACGTATGCTGCTCGGTATCCTGGACGACATCATCCAAGTGTTCGGACCGTTCGCCGGATAGTTACGTTATTTAAGGAAACAGGAAGTGTTCTGCCACATGTGAAACGTCAACCACGACCTATAACAAATGATGATGCCCAACTAGGTGTTTCAGCTGCGGTCGCGGCTAATCCACACATCAGTTGCAGACAAACTGAGCGAGAATCGGGAATCTCAAAAACGTCGATGTTGAGAATGTTACATCAACATCGATTGCACCCGTACCATATTTCTGTGCACGAGGAATTGCATGGCGACGACTTTGAACGTCGTGTAGAGTTCTGCAACTGGGCACAAGTGAAATTACGGGACGATGACAGATTTTTTGCACACGTTCTATTTAGCGACGAAGCGTCGCCATTCACCAACAGCGGTAACGTTAACCGGCATAATATGCACTGTTGGGCAACGGAAAATCCACGATGGCTGCGACAAGTGGAACATCAGTGACCTTGGCGGGTTAATGTATGGTGCGGCATTATGGAAGGAACGACAATTGGCCCCCATTTTATTGATGGCAATGTAAATGGTGCAATGTATGCTGATTTCCTACGTAATGTTCTACCAATATTACTAAAAGATGTTTTACTGCATGACAGAATGGCGATGTACTTCCAACATGGTGGATGTCCGGCACATAGCTCGCGTGCGGTTGAAGCGGTATTGAATAGCATATTTCATGACAGGTGGATTGGTCGTCGAATCGCCATACCATGGCCTGCACGTTCACCGGATCTGACATCCCCGGATTTCTTTCTGTGAGGAAAGTTGAAGGATATTTGCTATCGTGACCCACCCACAACGCCTGACAACATGCGTCAGCGCATTGTCAATGCATGTGCGAACATTACGGAAGGCGAACTACTCGTTGTTCAGAGAAATGTCGTTACACTTATTGCCAAGTGCATTGAGGTTGACGGACATGATATTGAGCATTTATTGTATTAATGTGGTATTTACAGGTAATCTACTGTAACAGCATGCGTTCTCAGAAATGATAAGTTCACAAAGGTACATGTATCACATTGGAACAACCGAAATAGAATGTTCAAACATACCTACGTTCTGTATTTCAATTTAAAAATCTACCTGTTACCAACTGTTCGTCTAAAATAGAGAGCCATATGTTTGTGACTATTACAGTGCTGTCTATCACAAAGCAAAAAAAAAGTGGTCCAACTAAAACATATTTCTTTACGTACTACACGAATACGTAATAAAAAATGGGGATTCCTATTTAAAAAAACGCAGTTGATATCCGTTTGACCTGTGGCAGCGGCGTCTAGCGGGCCAACCACAGCGCCATATGGTTTCCCCCTTCAAGCTAGACGAGTTTCGTTCTTTGTAATTTTCTTCGCTTGACGCTTATTTCGTGAGATATTTGACCCGGTTACTATCAATGAACCATCCTGTATAGTATTATAGGAGATTATTGTTTCCTTCCCTACGTTATCCAATTTTCTTTAATATTCCATCGAAATCTTATATAGGCGCTCTAGTGAAACTGAAGAATTTATCTTTGTGTTGAGGAAGTTGGTTTGTGGAGCGGTACAGCAGGATATGTTTTGTGCTTTCGTTTCGCGCCGCGCCTCCGGATGCACACAGCCGCAGCTGCCTCCGTAACCTCAGCGCCGGCCAGCCGCGCACGGCGCCGGGCGCGTGCAGCAGCTGCAGCCACGGCCCCAGCATCGACTCGCGGATCCAGCGCGGTGACACCGCAGTCCGGCCGGCACCTGGGCGCAAGTTGCGGGAGGCGACGAGATCCCCTCCAGCGCCAGCTAGCGCCACACGAGCTGCTCTTACTGTCACAGTCAGTTTACAACTTAGGATTAAATTCAAAAGCATTTACAGAAATACGACAAAGTCTGCCGAACAATGAGGGAGATTTCCTCCGGCCAGTGACGGACACCCATCTCTGAGGATACACTGGTAGAAATTGAACAGAAGTGGTTGTGTGGGACACGTTCGCCACCTGAAAGACCGCATCTGAAGCGTCAGGGTCACAGAGCAAGGTGCAATTAACGTTTTGTGGAAAATCTTGGCTTAGCTTAATAGAAGCGCTTGCTGGTGACGCTATATGGGTTAGTCATAGTTTGGTGTAGTCTTGGGACGTCGAAAAAGGCCCAAGTAAAGGATGCAGTTACTGAATCGTATGAAAAAAACGTAAATTAGTTACAAACTACGGCGTGCACACAATTTGTTCAACATGTAAATGGCGCAAACCAACAGCGAAATTCTGCATGACCCGCTGAACTTTCGGAACATCGGTGCTGTCGATGACCTCCTCAATGGCTGTTTCCAGCTGAGCAATAGTTTTGGGCTTATTGCTCTACACCTTGTCTTTAAAGAGGAGTCGCATGTGTTCAGATCCGGGGAATATGGCAGCCAATCGATGGCCACACCAGTGGCCTCTGGGTACGCCGGAGCCAGAATGCGGTCCTCAAAGTGCTGCTCCAGGACATCAGACACTCTCCTGCTTCAATGAGGTCGAGCTCCGTCTAGCATGGACCACATCTTGTCGAAATCGGCGTCACTTTGCATAATGGGGATGAAATCATTCTCTAAAACCTTCAAGTACCGTTTCGATGGTCACCGTGCCATCAAAGCATATCGCATACATTAGTGCGTGGCTGGACATTTCACACCACACAGTCACCCTTTGAGGTTGAAGAGATTTCTCACCGCGAAATGCGGATTTTCAGTCCCCTAAATACGCCAATTTTGCTTATTGAGAAAGCCATCCAAATGAAAGCGAGCTTCGTGGTCAACCATACCACGCATGCTTATACTAATTCCTTTCATGCCCCATGGCCAACCGTGCAGTTAACATCGTAACGCAAACCATTCAGAAGTTGTGACGATTTTATTTAGTTCAATAATTGTTACCCTGCATGATGAAAGACAAAATAATCATCAAAATCAAATCGATTAACGCGAGCAGTTCAGATTCCTATATTTCAAAATGCCTACGATAGGATAATATCACACCAGAATTGATGGCCTTTCTTCAGTCAGGTAACAGACAATAAAGTAAATTGTATCGTAAGTTTTTGTACCGTCTTATGCAGGGTGTCTCTCCTAAAGGCCGTCAGGCGCATTTCCTCTGTCATTTCAGCAGATATATGCAATTTCGTTTTTGCAGTGTCTAGCTGTAGTCATAAAAAAAAAAATACTGCTTATCACGCCTTTTGCATCCACTATCGATGGAAATAGTCGGTTTATTTCCAGTAACAAAAAAAAATATTTTTAAAGTGGAATTTTACGAGGCCTTCGATAGAGCAGTCGCAAAATGGTCTATTGCGATATCCGTTTGATCGAAATATATTAACAGGAACGGTAAAACATGAAGAATAACCGGTCCTCCAGCACCAACTGAGCACCGTGGCGGTAGAAATCCTGGCAAGGGAGGGGGCAGTGCTTCGTTGCTGGAGTGCGGGACACACCAGGAAATGCATGCAGGCGTCCTTCCAAAGGGCAAATCTCAGATGGCAAAATTCTATGACGATGCAGTTAAGAAGCTGGTGCACCGTTACGATAAATATCCTAATCTATAGCGCAAATCAAGCTGAATATTAGCACACAGCCTTTCAAGTGTAAGTAATAAACATTTCTTTTTATCTGCTTTTTGTTTTAAATTCTGAACCGTAAGTCAGTTTCTGAATATCCCTCTTATGTGACACTTCACGGTTCACGAAGTTCTATGCACCTGCAGTCGTCTCTACGCGTCTTGCCTCTTTCATAAGTATCTACAGTCGCTGTGAAGATTGAACACAACATCCCACTCTGGTGGAAGAGAAGAGGAAATGGCTATATCAGAACGACAACCCTCCGGCTCCAAACTGTGAAACCGGGTGCCCGTTGCCAAACTATGTGATCGCAATACCGCAGACTTCAGAGTGCACTGTTCACATGTACAGTCGCTAAAAACACAAACATACAATATTACTTATCCACAGCCAATGCAATGAACAAAATCGTTTTGTAGTATTTTAATTATTCTATGGTGCTAAAATACTAGAAGCTCCTGCAAAAAAACGTTAGTCAGTCAATAAATAACCCTCGCACCGTCTGGTGGGAGGGCTGGAAAAGGGTCATCTCGCGTCGGACGAATGGGACACACAGTGGCTACTGCGTGGACAGGCGAGCAGTGTGAGGCTGTGGCACACGTCGCCTTACAGATGGGTTTACACCTGTGCGGCTGTATCTTGTCCGACATGGAAACGGAGCCGCCCAGTATGAACACATGTGCGAATGGAATGTTGAGGAAGACATACGCACCTGCACGCATGTCTCTGCCTGTGTGTGGGGCAAGCGGGCGTCCAGGCTCCGGCGAATGCCCAGATGGCAGACCAACAGGTTAAGCTCAGTTCCACTTCTAAACGAAGAAATCACAGCTGCTGTTGCAGATCTTTAAAATTGTCAGTACATTTAGTATCCGCTTTATGTATGACGAAACAACATACTCTGTTGTCCGAATTAATGAGATACAAGACACAAACACAACAGATCTCGGCACCACGATCTCCAACGCAGAATCAACATTAGCGTTACCAACGGACGGCGATTTTCCCAAATAAAAGGCAGCATATGCCACACTGAATTCATAAACCCAACATAACAGATGATGATTTGTCGGTAAGAGGACCCCATGCATGAATGATACACGATGGTGGTGAAAATCTATTAAAAAAGAATAATAAATCGGAAGACTAAGTTCCTTTCACACACAGGAAATTAAAAGACAACCCCGATAAGGTGAGTATCAGTAGAACCCTCAATAAAAGTCAGACGATACACAGCAGAATAACTACATAAAATCAAGGACAAAATGCCAATACAGACAGGTTTAAAAAAGAAAAAAAAAGAAAAAAAAGAAGAAGAAGGTGACTGTGGCTGAATGACGCTGACCCATCCACTCTGTGAAAGTAAAATCTCACACCCAATGACGAATACAGGCCAAAGTAATAAATTAAAATTTGTATCGGGGGGCTGTTTGCAGTCCAGCTTCTCCTGCTTATTAGGCAGATACACTAACCACAGCGCCCTCCTGGCACCGCGACCAACACACTGCAGAAGACCCATGTTAATTCATTACTTCGGACTGTACTTATTATCATAGATGATGTTGAGACTTTATATGTATTTGGAACACGTAACTTCACCTCACACAGTACTGTAAAAAGAATTCTGGACATCACAAAAAAATCTTAAAAACATGAAGCACGCTCACCACATTATCAGCTAAAATAGAGGACAGGTCCCGGGGGCGACTCAGATTAGCACTCTGGCCGTGACATATAAAGCATGTCCTATCGACAGCTGCACCCCACAACTCTGACATACTCGTAGCTCCTTGCGACGTAAGAGAAAGCCACACATCAATGAGCAAATGTCCCACTCCAAGTCGTGTAATGGCTGCTTCCTCAGCTCGTCATCGTCCAGAGGAGGTAAGCTATGGTCGCATTTTAAGGACTGCAGCGTATTATTCCTCACTTTCAATCAGTGAGCCTCACACAAACACATGGTCTTCTTAACACAAGAGAGAAAAAGCAGTTGATTACTGTCAGTAAGGGAACAAATTGAATCTTTCCTTATGTCCAAGGCTGGTTTGAACACCACAATGCTTTAAATGGCATGGTCTTGCCTTCCTTCAACTCTTTATCTGATTCACCTAGGCGTTATACAATTTGTGAACTCCAGTCCAAAGTGCTACCTGGCATTTTTCACATCTCCATATCATTGGCAGAGGTGAACCAGAAAGTAACTGAAAAATCATAGGAGCGCCTTGGGATCAAATTCAAGACCTTTAAAATGTAGTCTCGCTCTGACTGTACCGCCAAGCCACACTTAATTTGTCTAAGACTTTGAATTACGGAGAGAAAATTAAATTAATTGAGCACAATTTGCAATTTTAAGGTTCTTCATTGTAGTAATGTAAACGTAAGCTTAAAACAATTTTTAACGAAAAATAAAAGCTTTGCACTTAGAAGAGCAGAATGCTCTTACAGGATCTACCAACTCGCCACATACTTTATTGGTATGTGCAAAACAAAAATTTGACACTACTCAGCTAACATGCATGATGCCGGTTTATTTGTACAAAACATTTTGTAACCCACTTCCCTTTCATGGAAAAATGAGTTCTACACAAAAACTACTGTAATCATACTATAGTTCATCTATGAAGGGGAGTCCTGCTTTCCTTGAAGCATGCGTTCTATACAAAAACTCTACAGACTGGGCATCTGGGATTTTGCAAACAATTCGTAAAGATGTTCGTCACTGAAAAACAAAATCTAGATTTATTTCTACTTCTAGCTCAATATTTCTTAGATTCTGAGAAAAAGCCTAATGACCGTAACCATCTCGTGGGCTATTATAAATAGTTTTATTCATTATATAGGTAAGAGATCACGAAGGTTAATATACTTCGCACTTTTATTTCATTAGCAGTTCATATTTACTTCATTTTCATATAATACGATAAAATTGAATTTTTTAAATGACAATAAACCTCAACTGCATTATTCCATTGCTCAATTGTAGCATTTCTCGGGCATTCTGACAATTTTGAAAAAATACTACTATCCAGAGAGCTGTAAGTGAATGACCCCGTTGACACTTGTTCCACACCAAATTAATAAAACTAATTTTAATTTTGAAATTATTACTATTTGTGGAGAAAGAACACTTTGCACGAGGAAAGAAGCTTCGTCAATACTGGGAAGCAGGCCAACCCGAGCTCGATGCGCTCACCACTCGTCTACAGGACCGGCTCTGCAGGAAACTTCTACGTCTGTAATGTTGAGTTAAAAGTCTGTACAGCTGTCGAGTTTTTTTTCAATGACGACTATCTCTGCAGAATCGTGAATTGGCGACCCCTTTTTATGAGAAGACAAACCTCACCATCGAACTACGTTAAAGTTTCCTTTCCGTCACGTACTGGAATCATAAGGTTGTTACACAACACTCTTGTGGCACATATATTAATGACACATGGAAATCAGAAAAAGGTAAGGAACTCACAATCAGTTTCACTAAAGTAAGAAAGGGGCAGAAAACTGTACGGACGAGAAGATGCAAGGAGCAGTCTAGTTTCCGTAACACTACCAGAACCAAACGACAATGACAACAAACGGAGACTCTACACGCTAGTGTTGCAAGCACAGAGGGGCATGCCTCGTGCCTGCCCTGGGCACGTGGACTAGCCTAGTGTGTGAGTGTGACAGACAGCATTCCCGCACAGCCACCTTGCACAGTGAGTCCCACGCTCGGCCTATCGCCGCCATGGCCGCGCCGCTGTCTCGCTCTCGCTCGCCGCCGACTGCCGCCAGCCCACAGCTCTGGAACCAGCAACGCCGACGTCACCTCTAGGTAGACAGAACTCATTTACCAAGTTAATTACCACGTCGCTGAGCCAACTGCTCAGAAAATGGCTCATTATCTGGCCGAGGTACACAACAAACTCCAATCGCGTCAGTTGGCAAGTCATTGTAAATTTAAACCGTGGCACTATCACAAACGAATGCTCACAACTAGGACTAAGACACTTGTTAGTAAACACAATTCACGACACGTACTGAAGGGAAAATTGTTATGCCGGAAAAAAAGGTCCCACGATGGAGGGAGTGGAGGAGTGTTCTTGTGCTCAGTATCTTGATTTATTTTTTTAGTAATTTCTTCAGATGAAGAGATATCACTGCAGAATTTTTAGCAGTAAATTCTTCACCTTATTATGTCCGTTTCAAAGAAATGAAGACGTGAAGAACCTTTTGAGCATGGACATAAAAAAGAAAGGAGGTGGCACTACAGACTTATGTTGTACGCTGCTTTGAAGCCAGAGTAGGTGCCGTCTTAAATTGCCCAAAACATTAGTAGACTACCATTTACAAGTGCTTCTTGTTCATTATTTCTGTCGTGTGCGCGCAGTAAATGTTTTAAATACTAGACATTATACCGAGGTCTACCTAAAAAGTATCCGCCCTTTGATTTTCCGGCGCAAAATAGAGAGGATAGCACGGCGCCACTGTACACACTGAAGGAAGAGACCTTTCTGGGCATTTGTGAATTTTGTCCCCGTCTTCCAGCGCGTCAGTCGCTGCCTGTCGGTCGGTGAGTGAGGTGCTACACAACGTGCTCGTCGGATTACCGATTCTATCAAAATGAGTGAACGTGCTGAGCAAAGATACTGCATCAAATTTTGTCAAAAGCTTGGTGGTTCTCAAAGCGAAACAAATCGTAAGATTCAGCAGGTGTTTAGAGAAGTTGCGATGGGTGTAACAGAACTTAAGGAGTGGTTCAACAGATTCAAAAAGAGCCGCACATCAGCAGAGAGTGACCGGCGTTCTGGCAGGCCCCAAACTGGTCGGAGTGCAGCTGTTGTTCAGAGGGTGCAAAATTTGGTGATGGCAGATCGTCGTTTGACTGTGCGGGAGATTGCCCCAGAGGTCGAAGTGAGTAAGATTCTTCACGTGCAATTTTGTGTGACAATTTGAACATACACCGAGTGGCTGCGAAATTCGTGCCCACGTTGTTGTCGCCGGAACAAAAAGACCTCAGTTTTGACGTTGCGCGGGACCTTCTGGACACAACCAACACTGATCCTGGGTATCTGAACACCGTGATAACTGGGTACGACCCAAAAGCAAAGAGACAGTCGTTTTGAGAGTAGAGAAGGCAATGTGGAACACGACGATAGAGCTGATCACCATTCCAAAAGATGACTTCCAGAGGTGTTTCCAGCAGTGGAAGGATCGCTCAGCTAAGTGTGTGCAATCGCAAGGGGACTACTCTGAAGGGGATTGGGGTCCCAATCTCGTCAGGTATTCGAAATATTTTTTTCTGGCCAGAGGTCGGATACTTTTTAGACAGGCCTCGTAGAGCTTACATGAATAACATAGCGCCAGGAAGGCAATTTAGAACTTTTTTCTGTTCTTGAATGCGTATTTTCTCTATTAATATGACACAACTCAGAGTAACGTCACGAGGAAGTGTCAACGCGCGGTATAAATGCGGTGAACCTAATGTTTTAGGCTAGTTAAAATGGCGGAATCGTCTTTAGGTTTGTGAAGTAATGTTACCTCCCCTCTTTTTTTATCTCCATGTTTTTGAGACGTCAGAGACAATAACTTAGCTGCCGCCTGTCACGATGTTATACAATAACCATTATTTACCTGTCTGTAAGTAAATGGTCTTTTGTTTCCGATGTGTTCGCGGAATAGAATGATCTTGAAGTACTGTATTTGTCTACCAACATATCTTCTGAGACGTCAGAGACAATAACTTAGCTGCCGCCTGTCACGATGTTATACAATAACCATTATTTACCTGTCTGTAAGTAAATGGTCTTTTGTTTCCGATGTGTTCGCGGAATAGAATGATCTTGAAGTACTGTATTTGTCTACCAACATATCTTCTGAGAAAAAACGGTATTAATCTACGTACTCTCTTGTTAACATGCATCTCCCGTATGTAAAATGAACGCTTTGAGATGAAAATTTAATGTACAAAACCTTTTTTTCTACTTCAAGTAATATTATTTTATTCCTTATTCACTAAATAAAATTAGTTGATTTCATTAGAATACGTTTCTAGTATTCCGTCACTTTTTTCGGACATTATCTGTACGAAAAAGATTTGTATGGAAACAGTAATAATTCACATATTTATTTTCTGCTGTTTTGTTACTACAAACTTTATACTTGTTTTATGGTTGGAGATGGAAAATTTTGTCAGAAAGTATGTTTTCTTGTAAAGGGTATAAACTATTTAAATGGACAAAGGTTAAAATACAAGAAATATAACTGTTAGAACAGTGTGATTCTCACTCGTACGAATCAAAGAAAATAAGAAAACTGAGTTAGGCTAGAAATAATGTTTACTCCACTCTTTACATCAAAAACATCTTTATCTTCCTTATATATCGGTTATCATATCACAATAAGTAAATATTGCATTTACTTTTCTGTCGGAGACTGGTAGAATATTTGTAGGTATCACTTTAACATACCATTTCTGACCCAATACTTTATTACGTGAAAGATCTGTTATCACTTTTTCCATCAGTCACTATTATAGTTGTAAGTCTAGACAGCATATTTAACGAAAAGAAAGAATTGGCTGTTGACAAAGAACATTTAACACGTATGACCCATTGGTATTCCATGGACACTATAGAGAAACTAGACCAGTAAAGCTGCTGAGACACGATGCTAAAAAAAAAAAAGGTTGCGGTAATCATCAAAGTAAAATATGCTGCAGTTAGTCGGGAAGGAGGCTGCAAGTGCAGCAGGAACTGTGCACCATACAGTGATCTTGCTGTGAGCCCCGTTCAGACACTGGCAGTTAAAGGATGCCTGGGAAACAAGAGAACTGGGACCGGACGACTCGGTAAGTAAATTACAAACATCGAAATTGATACGGTTCTGCAAGATATGAAGCAATGAATCAGTTACGTGGATACCACAAACAAGGCAGTAAAAATAACAAATTATTACAACAAACACAACCAAAATTTGGGTGAGGTTTCACATTCGTACGAATTACATAGGTTTAGTACGAAGTACATGGCTACGGTAAATAATGCCATTAGCATGGTTTACACACAGTTGAATAACAGTAAAACCATGTTCTTAGTAGACGTAATAGTGCATAGACGCACTGCGTTAGTTTTTAGTTTCCTAATTAATCAAAATTTACAAAAAGAACATTAGCATACATTAGAACATGCAAAGTCAGTGTAGTGTAACTCAAATCACTGGAAACACATTCACATGCAGTTGTTATTTAATGCCGACTTAAAATTTCGACAACAGGTTTTAAACACGACAAATACATATTCAACAAGTCCTGCATCTCTCTTTAACTCTCTTCATCCTCTTTTTCTTTCTCAAGTCATCTGTGTAGAAATAAATTATTCCATACCCGAAGGAGCAAATGTATTATTTTTCTATCACTGAAACCATTTTTAATGACTGAGCAAGATATTAAGAAAAATATGAGTGTGTTGTATTAACAATTACAGTTTAAGCATGCGAAATGAAAAGGATTGTAAATATGTACTCTAAAATGGGACAGATAAATTTCAAATAAGCACCTCGGGCCGCCGAATACGACAAAGTGCCGCTGCTGAACAAGTTCTCGTTGGCGTAAATCCTGTCCCGGTCAACCTTATCCACAGACGAAGGCGGCAGCAGGCGCTGGTCTTAACCACGCAACTCGCCGTAAGTCTCGGAACGCACAAGACCGGCTCACTGCTCGTGGAAGCTCGACACACGACTGCCCGGCCGGCGCTTCGCTGAGCGCGTCGGCCTGCAAGCGGCGGACTGAGGCGGCATCGCGCGGCCTGCCAGCAAAGCGGCGCCTCAGGACACCTTTGTTTATTTATATATGTCTCTCTCTCTCTCAGTCACTCATGCTGGGAGCGCCAAAGCGAACGCTGCGGAATTCTGCCGGGGAAGAAGATCCACCGTTTACAAGGGCTGAGACAGCTTGTGTATCCAGACCACACAAAATGAACAGTCCAATTCAAGTGAAGTATCACAGTGACGTGACAGGGCCGAATGAGGCGCGCCACGATGCTGAAGGCATTCTTCGCGAGAGGGATCCGTATCCCAGCCTGTCGATAGGGACTTGTGTTTCCCGTAGTTTCCCCGACTCTTTCACGGTAAATACCAGCACTGTTAGTTTGATAACGGGAGTTCATTCTTCATGCTCGGCTCAGCTGAGCTAAGGGGCTCCGTAACACTCAGCAAGCTCCCATCTAACATAAAGCAAGAATTTGGGAAGCTTAGACCGTTTAAATTGAAATAAAACACCTACTACATTAGTCACGCCTACAAATTATCTAATGATCAAGAGTCAAACTCTGATCATTGCCGTTAGCGACATAGCAAATGCCGGTGTGATAAGCGTAAGTTATAGGTGAAGGGAACTATTTCTCTTGACAACTACCGTCAAATTCAGCTAAACAGATAAACCGCAGCTGTCTAATACGACGGGATATCAGGAAGCAAGTTATACATTGTTATGACAGGCCAAGTGGAAGGCCGTATGGCACTGAAGTGCCGGGATTCTTCACCTCGGAAAGTTGGGCCTCCGAGCTGCAAGTGGTTTCGGGCTGACACCATATTGGGCGACTTGCGTGTTGATGGTGATGAAATAATGGTAAGGACGACACAACACCCAATCGCTGAGTAGAGAAAACCTCCGAGCCGGCCAGGAATCCAACCCGGGCCCGCTGCGTGGTAGTCAGACGCGTTGGCGATTCAGCTAAATGGGTGGACACAGGCCAGATTTCTTGCATTGAATGCGAAGCGAAACAGATACGCCACAGTATTTGTCAACACAGTAAGTCTCTGTAAGCAACGGTCCGAACGTCCCACTAACCGTCCACTTCCACGACGACAGAAATCCGGTCCTTGGTCACGGAGCCATTCGAGAATCGTTGAGTGAACGTGGAAGAGCTCTTCCCCTCCACCCACCCTTCAGTTTGGGGAAAGAATGCAAATGCCGTGGCGTAAGATCTGGACATCACGATCAGCGTCACACACGTCTGTGAGGCCTTGGTCCAACTGTTTGCCAACAGTTGACTCTGGTCCATACACAGCCAGAGCTTCACGATGAATATCTGTGCAAGTTAGATGTTTTGCCCACACGAGTCGTACAGTACGGTGTACTGCAACTTTTGAGAACGTTTCCAGCTGCCGCGCCATTTCACTCGCACACTGGGATGATGTGTGGCTTGTGGGGCGCTCAAATGCGCGTTCATCAGCGCCCGTACAAAGTCCCAATTTTTACACTGTCAAATTCTTTACTCAATCCAGTCCAGCCACTGTCACGAATGATGATGATGAGGAGGAGGAGGAGGAGGACAACACAAACACCCAGTCCCCGGGCAGAGAAAATCCCCAACTCGGCCGGGAATCGAACCCGGGACCCAGTGATCCAATGGCACTACTCGCACACTGTGATAACAGCTGTCATCCGTATCACAGCAGAGTGGTGTGTGCAGGAAACTCAGAATATGCACTGTACTCTCCTCTGACAATGCTGCGCAACGGTCTTAGCATGGGACGGCACGTGTGCCTCAAATAAGAGTTCTGTCTTGATGGGATCTACGGTATACGCTGAATCGTTGGGAAGCTAATCATAGACGAGACACAAATTTCTAGTTTTTCATCCAGCCTTCGATGATAATTTGACAAGACACACTACTTCTGAAAAAAAGATAAAGAAAACGACAAAAAATAAAGACAGTAACGGAGAAATGCCGATAATTCGTAGGAACACAAAGAATTTTCTTGTTGGGTGATTTCTACCTGCGAAGACTGGTAAGCTACGTCACTACAGTATTAAGGGTATACGGAATGAGTTTTTCGATGAAAAAATCGATTTTTAGGTAAATGCGTTTTCGAAAACTTTAGACTCTCCCGTTTAATACCATATATAAAATATTTGGATGACGTGAATAGAACTATTTTAAATAATTTTTTAAAATAATTTCGACACACGATGTTCCGCACCTTGTATATGAGACGCGAAATATACTTGATATAGACATCCTTGCCAGAGATATAATTGAGCACAAGAGAGTTAGCTTTTCTGTTGGCTACACTGCTAGACAGTTGACAATAGATTCTGCACCATTTGTATTGTTTCCTTTGTGAGTACATCCATGTCATTGTTGTAAAAGTCGTATGCGGAGAAGTCATTGAGTTTTCTTTCCTTCAACATGCCAAGACCTAGTCTGAAGGTATTTAGAAAGCGTGTACATTGGCACAAGAAAGTAAAGTGTACTAAAAATTCGTCTGATTCATCTTCATCAGTATCTGATGTCCCAGTAGCGACTAACCTCAACACTGGTAGCGATACATTGAGTGATGCTGCTGCCACTACACCGGAAAGTGCTTCAAGAAGAAAACTAGCTGGAATTGAAGAATAATACAAGAAACTAAATGCTGGGACTACAAAATATGAGGCAATTAACGTCTATTATCAGACGTTTTGAAGAACAATGTGTGCTCCAAACAATGTGGAAAATGTGTTGTTTCATCGAAAACAAACTTATATGTAGGACTTGCTTGTGAATTAGAGTTGATGTGCAGTTATTGAAAACACAGTGTTACTTCCTTCAATTCCTCACATGTTACTACAGATACAGGTAAACTATACGATATAAACATTAGACTGGTTTATGGATTACGGTGTATAGGAAAGGGCAGGGCAGCAGGTGCCATGTTGTGTGGTGTGATGAACCTCCCTCCTCACCTTCAAAATTTAACAAACACATAATTGCTATAGGCTCTGCTATAGAAGATGTGGCACTGGAAAACATGAAGGATGCTGTTGAGGAAGCAGTTGTTGAAAATAATAATAGCAGAGACTTGTCCATAGCTTTTGATGGAAGCTGGCAGAAGAGAGGCCACACATCTCTGAATGGTGTAGTAAGAGCTACAAGTATGGACACTGGCAAGGTAGTTGATGTGGCAATACTTTCCAAGCATTGCAGATGCAAGGAGAAAATGAAAAATAAACATGAAGAGGAGTGCATGGCAAATTACTATGGGTCAAGTGGTGGTATGGAAGTTGCTGGTGTAAGAAGTATTTATCAACGCTCAGTAAAATGGTACGTTAGATACATAAATTATCTTGGAGATGGTGACTCAAAGGCTTTCAAAGAATCTGAGGAACTGAGACACTATGGTAACAATGTGAAAATTTCCAAACTGGAGTGTGTTGGCCATGTTCAGAAAAGGATGGAATCAAGACTTTGACAGCTCAAGGCTAGCATGAAAGGCAAGAAATTGAGCGATGGAAAAACTTTAGATGGGAAACATAGACTGACAGATCCTACAATACATCATATTCAGAAGTGCTATGGTCTAGCAATAAGAATTAATGAGAAGAGCAGTCTGGGCTCTGCTTTTTAATACAGCTTCAAACAATGAGAATCCCCAACATGGGCTATGTCCAAAAGGAGACGATAGTTGGTGCAAGTACAACAGAGGCAAGGTAACTAAGAAACAATACAATCACCCTCATCACCTGCCACCTGCCATAATGGATGAAATAAAACCAATATTCCGAGACCTCACAGACATTAGTCTACTAAAGAAATGTCTTCATGGCCGGACTCAAAATCCAAATGAGTGTGTGAACCATGTGATCTGGAATAGACAACCTAAAACTGTGTTTGTGGGTATAAACACACTTCACTTTGGCGTTTATGATGCTGTTTCATCATTCAATCAGAGCAATATAACAAAGTGCAAAGTTCTGTAGAAGTTGGGGCTCTGTGTAGGACTACAAACTGCCGCAGCTATGCATTGTTTGGACAAGGAACGGCTCAGGTCTTCAGATAATGCCATAAAAGTATATTCAAAGATGGCTAGACAGCATAGCAGAGCCATCAAGAGGAAGCTGTTGGACGATTCTGATGATACAAGCTATGGAGCAGGCTTGTACTGAAGTAAAAACTTTGAAGCTAATATCCCGTAACTTTGGTTTTTTTGTGGTACATTTTCTCAGGGCCTATTTATAGTAGAAAGATGAATTTTTTTGTAGTTGTTCCTTAAGACCTTCTAGAATATCTGAATTAAAAGATATGAGGAATTATTTTGAATTAATGAATGTAAATTTTAAAATACTTGTTAAATGTATAACTTTTTTAACATTTAAAAAAATAAAATATTTGAAAAGCTATCTGTTATTTTTTTTTCAAAATTAATAATTCAGCATAAAAGCACTACATATCTCTGCGTTCTGTGAAAAAATCAAGAGTATCATCCAAATAACAAATGAGAAAATGTTCCTAACTTTTAGCTCAATTTAACATTGTAAGCATAGGGAATTCTGTATACCCTTAAGAACAACAAATCGTTATAGGACCAAAACGACGTAAGCAAGAAATCACTTCTCAGATAAAATTCGCTCTCGTCAGTGAGTCGCTACTTTTCACATAATACAGGGTGTACACAAAGTGCGGAAACACTTTCAATTATTTATTGCACAAGAACCAAACATTGTACAGATATCATACATACGACATTTTGAAGAGAAACCTTGGAAGTTTTTTTTCACAGCGTGGTTTTGTAATTTTGCCAATAGTCAGCGCTAGTTGCAAACATGGCGAGTGCAGGTACCGTGCTACAGAACGGGACAACTGTTTCATGAAATGGCCTCCCCGATCTCCAGATCTCACTCCGTGTTCTATTGGAACACATTAAAGATCTGGTGTATGTACCGCCTCTACCACGTAATGTAGCGGAGATCCGAAAGAGAATACGGGAAGCAACTGCCACAGTTGACGATGCCATGCTGGGACGGCTATGGTACGAATTCCAGTATCGCATTAATGTCTGCTGGGTCACTCAATGTTCGCATAGAGTTTTTCTTCAAAATACAATCTGTATGACATCTGTTCAATGTTTGAGTTCTTTGTGCAATAAATAATTGAAAATCTTCCCGGACTGTATGTACACCTTGTATAAGAAAAACTCCTTCGTCGTGAGTAAAATGTAGAATCGCAAACACATTCAGTGACAATGATCAAACTCTGCATAAAGATGTTCATAAAGGCCGACTGAAAAGCACACGTCACAAAGTACACGTATTTCTAGAAAACAAAAGACTTGCCGTTAGTCACTAATACGCCGCGGAAGCACATGAATTAATTCCCTCAGAACATTCAGGTTATATATTACAATATCCTACTGAAGCCTACTGTGAAAGTGAATTCCATCTTACATAAGCGAGAACTGACTCTTTTGAATCATATTGCGAGGAAGTTTGTCACGCATTCACGTCTTGGTGAAAACAATGAATGGATCGATGAAATGCACCATATTGCACAGTACCAACGGCCGTCACCCATGATATAGACGAAGAAATCTGCTCCTACAACAATTCTCGACAACTTTCAAATCTGGATATTCTTCAAGTTCATGCATGACAGTAGCGGGGCTACGCCGATGTCACTCCACATTCCATTGTTGCCAAATTTATTCAAGATGGGAGCGATGACATCGTCCAAGAAAGCGGTGTTTAGACTTGGCAACAGAGCTGACATCATCCAAGATGGCGGATTTTGAGGGGAAGTTTGATTTCGGCAGGAAGATAGATCAAATGGGCTACTCCACTAACCTAATCATCCAGAAAAAAAAATTGGTGAAAAATTCAAATTCTAGCAGGATAATGCATCGGGCCATGTGGGTTGAATAATAACACTTGCATCATCAGTTAACTTAGCGATAGCATTCTTTGTCGAGCAAGCCACGTGATGGACCAGCGGTTGTATGACGTCAGGGCAGATTCCACTGTCCAGGGAAACAATCCGACCGAGGGCTACCTCTGACCGGTGGCGCCAGGGGTAGCCCCCTCTGCTGGAAACGATTTGAACTAAGTCAGTTGGAGTCTGGACATAGTCACGAGCGCACTAAGTGTAGCCATCTCAAATATGTGTACTAAGTCTGTTAGAGCAAAAGTGATGACAGTACTGCATCAAATAAAGATTTCAGTCCATTTCCTGCCAATCGACAAGAGGTGATTTAGGTTAGTAAAAGTGTACTTCATTTTACACGATTTTCATAGCTTAGCAGCGAAAACGTAATTGACCGCCAAAATTCAAACTTGGCGAGAATTCGTAGGATGAGGTGGACTTAGGTTTGTGGATGTGACACAACTGGCCTATTTCAGACCATTTTTTCATAGCTGTGATCGATATCTTGGATTACGTCACAGATAAGAGCGCGCTCTGGTGGTGGTGTGTACAACGTCATTTTGAGTACTGTCCTTGTGGTGAAGACAATTGCACGGAATTGTCTAAATAACAAAGACAAGTCCGGTTTTCCCGCCATTATGGTGCTGGAATTTCAACATAGCGCGATTTTTATTGGGGAGGGGGTTACGGTAGTGGAGATAGGCCAAGTGTACAATCTTACACATGGTCGATACACTAGGTGCAGCCATCTTGATTGACGTCACGGTCGCCATCTTGGATGACGTCACATTGGCGTCCTCTAGTGGTGACGCTATGTACTAAGTCAGTTGGGGTCCAGACCTCGTAGTGAATACACTGGATGTCGCCATCTTCGATTACATCACAGATGAGAGCGCCTTCTGGAGGTGGCGATGTGTACTACGTCAGTTGGAGTCCTGACCTTGTGGTGAACACAACTGCATGGAATTGTTTGAATAAAGTCTTATGTCCAAGTCCTTTTCCCATGAATCCATAGGTGGTGGTGGCAGTCTGGCGACTGAGGTTAGTAAAGTGCCTTTTCCTTCGCATCATTTTGTTAGCTTAGTAGACATATGTGAAGTGAATTTTGCTTACTACTTAGGTTAAAAAAAATGGCTCTGAGCACTATGCGACTTAACTTCTGAGGTCATCAATCGCCTAGAACTTAGAACTAATTAAACCTAACTAACCTAAGGACATCACACCCATCCATGCCCGAGGCAGGATTCGAACCTGCGACCGTAACAGTCACGCAGTTCCAGATTGAAGTGCCTAGAACCGCACGGCCACACCGGCTGGCGACTTAGGTTAGCGGAGGTAGGTCAAGTGAGCTATTTTCGAGCGTTTTTCTTTGCGTAATAGAGATAAGAGCAGTGTAGTGAATTATCCTCTTGGAATTTGAACTTGCCTCCATTTCCTAGGTGGTTGGGGGTAGGTTAGTGGACGTAGCCCAATTGGTCTATTTTCCCGCAATTTTCGTGGTGTGATGTGTTATCCTGCTGCAATTTGAATTTCCAGCCAATTTTTTTGGAGTGTTAGGTTAGTGGAGGTAGCTCAATTGTGCAAATCTTCACGCCAAAATTCAAACTTCCCGCTAAAATCCGCCATCTTGGATGACGTCATGCGCAGTTGCCATGTCTGCACATCGTCATCTTGGACGACGTCATCGCCGCCATCTTGAATAAATTTAGCAACAATGGCATGTGGGGTGACATCGGTGTAGCCCCACTATTCACGTCTTTTTTAGACTATGCTTGACTATATCAAAGCCGTGGGTTTTGGGTGCCACGATTACGGCATTGGCAAAAATAGAGTGCCCTCCTCATGCATAGTAAAATAAATCCAAGCAGGTATGTGCTCACGTCATATGTTATACACTGAAATAAAATAAATTAAAATATGAAAAGAATTGTAGTGGTTGGCTTTACGATGGCTACAGTCCGTATGGGTAAGAAAGCAGAAGAAAGACTAAATAAATTACCTTTCAGGTCTGTCAAGCACATATCAGTGAATAAAAGACAGTATCAGATCTACACTAGTGAACTGTCCGTCACATAGTACATAGGCTCGAGGCGCCGTTCTTCGATCTGATACACTATGCTTCCGTGGCACTGACCGTTCTTCACGGTAGGTGGAGGTGGTACTCCTAGTTAACTTCCTTACGTTTATGGTTGTTGTTTTTAACCCTTCTTATATAAAGTTATACTTTGTATAAAGGTAATAGTATAGGCAACTTACGGTATTTTACAGTACCAGTGCCTTCAACAAAATCCTAATACAAGTGTAATTGATGCAGGTCAATCTGAAGAAGCTTGTATTAGGCGAAACGCGCGTCATGAATAAATAAAGCAATAAAATCAATTCTGTAACCAAGACTGTTAATGTTTTCACCATATTCTGCATACTGGATGCTGTATCAACACGCTATGAAGTGGAAATCCTTTTCCTTAACAAACTGTTGTAGCCTACATCAGAAAGTATCAGCAAAGTTATCATTTCAGTTACGTAGGTTGTAATAACGTTTAAGAATACGAATATAGTCATAAAAAATTGTCACAGTTTATATGTGATTGGCACAAAAAATAATATAGAACTAAAAAACAGTGCCTTTTGCAATAGTATTATGGATGTGAATTATGGATTATAAATGAACGACAATGGAAAACATTTTATTTCAGTTCAGTAATGCGTCTTCTCAGAATAGCAGTAAAGTGCAGATCAGATGGAATCAAAAGCACTACTATTATTAAAGAAGTGGACATCTATAGCTTAAAAACGACAGAAGAAAATGAAGTTAGCCTATTTTATAGCCGGCCGGAGTGGCCGAGCGGTTCTAGGCGTTACAATCTGGATCGAATCCTGCCGCGGGCATGGATGTGTGTGAGGTCCTTAGGTTAATTAGGTTTAAGTAGTTTTAAGTTCTAGGGGACTGATGACCTCAGACGTTAAGTCCCATAGTGCTCAGAGCCTTTGAACCAATTTTATAACTAATGATTGGTTACTTCTTAAAATTCAAAGCAGACTGTGAAGAAGACGCACAATTCTCTGTAGACTAACAAAGCAATAAATACAGTAACAGACAGGCGTATAACATCAAGTGAAGGTATTGACGCTAGTCAAGAAGTAATATTTAGAGAATCAGTGGAAATAATTGCACTTTATCCACTGTAAATATTTAAAACTGATTTTGTTGTTATCGCTAACAGACATATCTCTTTCTTTTACGTACAGTATGTGAAATACACGAAACAAAATTGAAAATCAACATCAAGATTACATCTATGGTCGACGATCCTGTCTGCAAAGACTGCCGTATTGACGGGCGATAAAAATACGCATTTATCACTCCCCATAATTTAGACGCAAAATGGTTGACTTGAAACGGACAGCCACTCAAGAGAAACAGTCGACATGCACTTGGTGGACGTTGCACTACGGTTGGGGTGCCACGTGCTTTAACGAACAGCTGCTCCCGAGAAACTGTTGACTCGAAGTACGTATTTACGTCAGTACCGTGAACGCGCAGGCATCTACCTTAATAGTTTATACACAGAACTGCACGAAGTAACCCTCGTTGATTATTATGCTAACTACAGCACGATTCAGAGATTTCTCCGGATCTGCAGGAGACTCACTTCATATGAGTTGTCTGTTCAGTGTCCTTTTGTTGCCATTTCTGAAGAACCAAACCTACTGCATAATATAACGTCAAAGAGGTAAATAATCAATATGTGGAGGCTATCTATGCGTTACAGCGCTCTGGGTGCCAAAAATAAGCATCACTGGCAGCCATATTTTGTAACGGCAGGCGAGCGATGGGGTTACGGCACATCGAGTTAACCGAGTTGAAACTTTGCGCAAATCGAGTTAAACCGAAGCGGGTGGGAAAACTGAGATAAAACTGAACGCCGTTCTCTCTTTCGCGTCTGCGCATACTATACACATCAAAAATAGTTTTGCAGCATCCCGGTTCCCAGAACTCCTGAAGACAGACGTCGACTGTGGATACTGTATCATAGACACAGTCCCTTTGACTGTTCAGAGATGTCACTAAATCCGCCCAAAGATGTAAACAACCGTGCATGACCAGCGCCTATTAGACGGAGGGGGTCCGACAGCCGCTCAGTTCCAGTCAGTCCACCAGGAAGGAGGTACACGGCTCGTGTTGCCTGCAGTTCAGCCATGCCCAGACGGTCAATACCGCAGTTCGATCGCGTACGCATTGTTACTTTGTGCCAGGAAGGTTTCTCAACAAGGGAAGTGTCCAGGCGTCTCAGAGTGAACCAAAGCGACGTGGTTCGGACATGGAGGAGGTACAGAGAGACAGGAACTGTCGATGACATGCCTCGAATAGGCCACCCTACCTACGTATTATGGTTCGGGAGAACCTTCACAGCAACGCTAACCTTGTTGAATAATGCAGCCACAGGACGTCGTGTTACGACTCAAAGTGTACGCAATAGGCACGATGCGCAACTTCACTCCCAACGTCCATGGCGAGGTCCATCTTTGCACCCACTACACCATGTAGCGCGGTACAGATGAGGCTACCGACATGACGAATGGACCGCTCAGGATTGGCATCACAGGTGCGTGTCGCATATTTGTTTAACCAGACAATCGTCGGAGACGTGTTTGGAGGCAACTCGGTCAGGCTGAACGCCTTAGACACGCTGTCCAGCGAGTGCAGCAAGGTGGAGGTTCCCTGCTGTTTTGGAGTGGCATTGTGTGGGTCCGCTGATGGTCATGGAAAGCTCAAAAAATAGTTCAAATGGCTCTGAGCACTAAATATTACTTCTTCTTGACTAGCGTCAATACCTTCACTTGATGTTATACGCCTGTCTGTTACTGTATTTATTGTTTTGTTGGTCTACAGAGAATTGTGCGTCTTCTTCACAGTCTACTTTGAATTTTAAGAAGTAACCAATCATTAGTTATAAAATTGGTTCAAATGGCTCTGAGCACTATGGGACTCAACTTCTGAGGTCATTTGTCCCCTAGAACTTAGAACTAGTTCAACCTAACTAACCTAAGGACATCACACACATCCATGCCGGAGGCAGGATTCGAACCTGCGACCGTAGCGATCACGCGGTTCCAGACTGCAGCGCCTAGAACCGCACGGCCACTTCGGCCGGCTAATGGAAAGCCCCGCAACTGCTGTACGATAGGTGAGTGCCATCCTCCGACCTATAGTGCAGAAATATCGGCACCATATTGGCGAGGCATTCGTCTTCACGGACGACAATTCGCGCCCCTATCGTGCACATCTTGTGAATGACTTCCTTCAGGATAACGACATCGCTCGACTAGAGTGGCCAGTGTGTTCTCCAGACATGAACCGTATCGAACATGCCTGAGATAGAGTTGAAAAGGGCTGGCTATGGACGACATGACCCATCCACGAATCACTCTCAAGAATCTACGCCGAATCGCCGTTGAGGAGTGGGACAATCTGGATCAACAGTGCCTTGATGAACTCGTGGATAGTATGCCACGACGAATACAGGCATGCATCAGTGCAAGAGAACGTGCTACTGGGTATTAGAGGTACCAGTGTGTACAGCAATCTGGACCACCACCTCTGAAGGTCTCACTGTATGGCGGTACAATATGCAATTTGTGGTTTTCATGAGCAATAAAAAGGGCGGAAAGGAGGTTTATGTTGATCTCTATTCCTATTTTCTGTACAGGTTCCGGAACTCTCGGAACCTAGGTAATGCAAAACTTTTTTTGATGTGTGTATGATTCAGTTCAGTTAACCAACCCGAGCTTCGCAGTTTCCCAATAGATGATTACAAGTATGATCGGTTCTACATAGGGCCCAATTTGTAGTCTTTCGGTATGAAATTTTGAAGATAGTCTTGTAAAAAATCGTGAATTATACTGTATTGATTTTAGCGGCTATCGTGTAATCGTAAGGTAGCCAAATGGCGGTTACCGTTTATTGCTTCACAACATACTACAGCCCGCAATAGTGGGTGTTTTGGTTTGAAACTAGACTTACGAAACAATCGAAATTTGCACTATAAATGTTGACAGTCGTTGATCTATCGTAAAATAGCCAAAAGCCTGTTCACGAGCATGATTCCACACCGCGTTAAAGGCCGCGATTTTGGGTCTTTTGACCTAAGATTTTGAAGAGCATGATACACCCAGAGTTTCCTGTAATGGTTCTTCAGCGATCTGACAATCTTAAGGTAGCCAAATGCCTCGTCACGAGCGTTTCGGGTGCCACACTACATGCTGAAATTCGAAAATAACCTCATGAGGCACTCTGAATTTGGACGGAGATAGGACGATCTTAAGGTAGCCAAGTGCCTCTTCATGTGTAATCAATGATTGCCGTCCTTTAGGCCGCAATTAGAAATTACGCTCGTGGGACTACCGGAAATGGCTGTAATGATTTTGAAGACGATTGGACGATAGTCAGGTAGCCAAATACCATGACTAGTGTAAAGTTGGAGCTTCGTCATCGTTTCTCCCAGTCACTTAGTACCCACGTGCCCGTTTTCAAACTGCCACGCGGTTATGGAAATCGAAGCCATGAAGTTCTACATACAGTGATACGTGATATGGATGCTACTTATGTCGGTGTAGTATTGTAATATTAGTGCCTTCGGACACACCGAAATTGCGGTGTGGATGCCAGGCGCTTATCCGTGGATTGTGGTGCACTGCCGCTAGTGCAGTTATATCATTCGTTTCTCCAGTAACGCGAGTGCTTCGTTTCCCTTTGCCGGTCTGTACGGTGGCGTAAGACACATGTGCGCATCCTTTTAAAAGAATAAACAAGAGCGAGTTTTCTGTGGAAAACGCTCGACATACAAGGCAACAGCAGTCTCAACGTTTCTACATTCTACGTAAATCAGAACCATTTCAATTTTTCTTCTGAGTTGTGGTGCAACATTTATCATCCACTTGCGCGTCTGTTCTCCAAACGATATGTAGGTGTGCACGCAATAAACACTGCACAAGTATTGTAATGCTGTGTCTGCACGGTGGCTGAGCTCCGGTGGCAGTCTACTGCCTGTTATGAAACGTTGTAATTCGCTTAACGCCTACACTGGGGCATCTATAGCCCCCTGTTCGAAACGTCGTAGGAATACAACGTTGCGAATGGGGTTTTCAATTACAAGTTATGAAATACTGGTCGGTCCTACCCTCGCAGCATGGAGGTGGGGTCCCATGTGTCATTGGATATTCAAGGGCCATTGAACAGCCGTAGAATCGTAATCTGCACTGAAAATTTCAAGGTTGCCCCCAGCCGTCCATGCAAAGAGAGGGGTGGGGGATCGAGTGTGGTAACATTGAATGTCCCCTCCGAGACAAACAAATTGGGATAATAACTTTGTTTGATCCGATGTGTAGTTTTCGAGATATCTGAATGTCTTCAGTTCACCCTATATATCCTAATGGGCAAGATACTAATGGTCTGTATAGGCCAACTTCTAATAACACTTATCAAACGATTCAAGACTTTCAATTAAACAAAAAAAAAACGTAATAAGCTATAGTACTTTTCAAGATCACAGTGGTAGAAGTCCCGTTCTCTGAACATAGACGTAACTCGGAATCGTTGGCGCGATGGTGGGAAACGCGATACCGTCATCGTTAGCGGCGGCCGCCGCGTACCGCGTGGACAACGTGCCCTCAACCTGGTTTGGTAACTGGAGCTGCCCCACATCTACGTCAGACGCACCGAACATTTAAGTTGGGTAGGTGCGACAGATGCTGGAAGATAATGTTTATGTGATCGAAATATAACTTAATAGTATTTTTGTTAATCACAAATAATGTCTAGTGTATGTTCAGTGTACAACTGTATTAATAGTACCAATGACATAGAAAAAAATTAAGATTTTAGCTAAATACCTGTAACTCCCCTATTGTTTAAAGAATCGAACTCCCACGTACAGAAAAAAGTCGCACGGACCGATAGCTGCTGAATAAGGTGGCTGTGGTAGTACTGAAATTTGTTTTGTATTTAAAAATTGCTGTACTGACAGAGACGTATGGGATGGCGCATTATCGCGATGCAGAATCCAATTATCAGTAATGTTGGCATGGACACAAAGAACTCTTTTACGAAGTTAACCAATATTACTACAAAGAAATTTAACTGTTTGTCCTGGAGGCACCCACTTTTTATGAACCCTCGGAATCAAAGAAACACACAAGCATGCATTTCACTTTTGACTTTGACATGCGAGCTTTTTTTGGTCTCGGTGATCCCTTTGAGCACCATTGCGAACTTTGGCGTTTTGTCTCTGGATCGTACTGGAAAAATCAACTTTCATCGCCAGTGATAACACGGCTCAACAATTCTGGATTGATTTCCGTTTGCTCTAACAGAGCGGCTGCCACATTTTTCCGTGTTTCTCGCTGTTGTGGTGTGAGAATTTTGTGGACCATTTTTGCACAAATCTTTCTCGTACAAAGATCTTCAGTTATTATTAGACGAACCGTTTCTCGATTGATGTTCAGTTCTTCTGCAATCATTTTCACGGATAATCTTCGATCAGATCGTACAAGTTCACGCACCCTGGCCAAGTTGACATCGGTCTGTGAGGTTGATGGTCGTCCACTGGGGTCTTCATCTTCAATATTCGTTCTGCCCTCACTAAACATTTTATGCCAACGAAAAACCTGAAATCTTAACATAACCTCCTCTCCAAAATCCTTCTAAAGCTTACTGTAAGTTGTCGTAGCGTTTTCGCATAATTTAACGCAAAAGGAAATGGCATACCATTGCGCAATATTATGAGGTTCCATTTCCGTGAAGAGAGACACAAACACATGTTAACTTATTACAGCACAACTCACAACTGAGCAGTTGCATCGATGTGCCACTTGGACTAGAAGCACCTTATGGAGTGAGGTCAAAGATATTGTGCCTACGCAAGCCTGCAGGGATGCCACATCTTGCAAAGAAAATTTGTCTCATTACTTCATTGTCGCACCTCGTCAAATGGCTTCAAACTTCTGATTACATTACAACTGGGTTAATATGTTAAATATGTGGGCGGCCGTGGTGGCCGAGCGGTTCTAGACGCTACAGTCTGGAACCGTGCGACCGCTGCGACCGCAGATTCGAATTATGCCTCGGGCATGGATGTGTGTGATATCCTTAGG
Organism: Schistocerca gregaria; assembly: GCF_023897955.1. Taxonomy (NCBI): domain Eukaryota; kingdom Metazoa; phylum Arthropoda; class Insecta; order Orthoptera; family Acrididae; genus Schistocerca; species Schistocerca gregaria. The sequence continues at coordinate 2,125,161 of NC_064920.1, read as the reverse complement.
TTAGTTAGGTTTAAGTAGTTCTAGGGGACTGATGACCTCAGAAGTTAAGTCCCATAGTGCTTAGAGCCATTTGATTTTTAATATGTGACGTTAACCACGTAAGCGACAAAAAGTTTAGAAAACTTTTGAAACTCGGTTTAAAGTTCATTGTAACTCGCTAAGTCTCTCATTATCAAAGATTAAATGAGTATCGTCTTTGCAATTTGCACTCTGTTTTAAGCAAAAGCTAGTTTTTCACTAATCTCAATGACGCCATATCTCCTGAACTATACGCCGTACAGTGACATAATTTTGCAAGTACATTCAGTGGTATATGTGGATATTCTGCACAAAATGTGTTGCGAATAGAATTATTAGTAAAGAAGTAATACGTTAAAACTTAATGCCTGATGCAGCAGTTTTACTGCACGAACAGCGAACGTGAAGTGAGTGGTAAAGTTTTTCTTCCTTCCGTAATTCTGAGGCGATGTCAAAGAGAAAAAATGCCCTAATGATTACAAATTATGTGTCAAATTTGTTGCAATTAATTAGGAGCTCTCAGTGAGGTTATACATCTTAATGAGCCATGAACCATGAAAAGGGGTTAGCCATTTAGTAATATAGATCAGTATGTTTTTACTATCATTTCTTGTATGTAAGTGTCCTATTTGCCAAATTTCTACATAGTATATTCTGGATATTAATGACCGTCTGAAAAGTCAGACAAATGATTTGATTGAAGAACACCTCTTTAATGGATTTAGTGTCTCTCGACGTATCGACAACACAGAATTAAATGAAGTATTGAACACTAACTATAATAGGCATATGGAATTTGCATCTATATAAACTTTACTTAAGCTAATCTCTATTTTTTTGTACAGGATTCCTCTGAAAAAAAATGAGCTAAAACAACGATATATAAGGCTACTCTGTATAGTTATACAAGCTCTTCTCGTTTAGGTATTCTGGAGCCCGCTCTTTTCAGAGTAACAAAAATCAATATGACATGAAACCTGACAATTTCACCGTTCTTACAACTGCTGAAAGCCACTTCAAAAACATGCCGCTGGAACAAAAAGCTCTGGCCATGTATCTGGAATCCTGCTCAAAATCAACAATAATGAAGCCTATAAGTAAAAGTTATAAAGAAATTCGCTTGTATCTATAAGGTAAGGTGCATCAGTAATTGCACAAATTAGCGTGTTCACCTTATAGTAGTCACCAGAACAGTGCAGCAGGTCACACATCGCCAGCGTCATGTTTGAGACGCCATAGTGCACGACAAATGGACTTCATATTGAGAATTATTTCCCGAAAAGAGTCGTGCGGGCAACAAAGGACAATCGCGACCGTCGGCAGCAAATGTAACTTTCTCGGGAATTCAACAAAGTGTTTAGTGCTAGAGCTTAATGGGCATAAAACAAGAAAATATCAGAACTTAAGTAAGAAATACTTACGTATGTATGGGTGATAAATCGTTGGCGATATCACAATAAAGTAGGAATATGTATGGCGCTGGCATGCCTCCAAACTCACTTGGCTACGTGTGGTACAGCGTTAAGGTTTGCTCGTATGCGCCCAGCTAATATCGATCATAATTACACTACTACTAAAGACGAAGTCCGTTCAAAAGTGCAACAGATTTTGCACAACAGATTCGTAAGATTTCTGAATAGTTTGCATTCTATAACAGAAAAAAAGTGAACTTGGCTTAAAATTTTGAAGCGATAAACACCAAATGTTACAACTACCCAGATCTATATATATATATATATATATATATATATATATATATATATATATATATATATATATATATATATATTTGCAGGAAGTGAATGGGTAGCCACTGCTATTTTGTACTGCACTTTATCATATTACCGAGTCTCTGTTTTAATAAATTATGTTACGATAGCGAAACGGCATTCTAGTACGTCGAAGTGAAAGTGAACCGCAAACTTGAAATTTGGAGTTACCACATGCAGCAAGTTATCCACTTATCACACACTGAAGTAGTTTTAGGGACGAGATTCTATCATTTTTACTTTGTGGCACAATTTTTTTACTCTTGTTAATCCTTTGTTGTTGTTGCTGTTATTATAGTTTTCCATCCGAAGACTGGTTTCATGCAGTTCTCCAAGGGTCGTTACCTCCGAATAACTATTGCAACAGCCGGCCGCGGTGGTCGTGCGGTTCTAGCGCTGCAGTCCGGAACCGCGGGACTGCTACGGTCGCAGGTTCGAATCCTGCCTCGGGCATGGATGTGTGTGATGTCCTTAGGTTAGTTAGGTTTAAGTAGTTCTAAGTTCTAGGGGACCAATGACCTAAGATGTCAAGTCCCATAGTGCTCAGAGCCATCTGAACTATTGCAACACCTGAGCTTGCTGTATTGGGTCCCTCGGTCTCCCTCAGCAACTTTTACCCCCCAGACTTCCCTCAATTACCAAACTGACGAGTCCTTCACGTCTAAATGTGTGTCCTATCTTTCAATCAACTTGTGCCATGAATTTCTTTATCGCCCAGTTCGATCCAGTAACTCTTCATTAATTACTCGATCTACACAATTTATCTTTAGCATTTCTCTATAGCATCACATTCCGAAAGCTTCTAATCTCTTCTTCTCTGACCTGCTTATCGTCCACGTTTCACTTCCATACAAGGCTGTACTGTAGACAAATACTGTCAAAAAAGACTCTCTAACACTTAAGTATATATTAGATATTAACAAATTACTCTTCCCTGCCAGTCTTATAGCTTCTCTACTTCAACCATCATCAGCTATTTCACTGCCCAAATAGCCTAATCTACTAATTTTAGTGTTTTATTTCCTAGCCTAATTCCCTCGGCATCGTTCGATTTCTTTCGGCTACTTTCCACAACCCTTGTTTTATGTTGTTGAAGCTCTTTTCAAGACACTAACCAATCCGTTCAACTGCTCTTCCAGAATTGCAGTAACATCGGCAAACCGCGGAGATTTTATTTCTTCTCCCTGAACTTTAGTTCCCTTTTCAACTCTCTCCTTGGTTTTCTTGACTGTGTGCTCAACTTACAGATTGAAGAACATCGAGAACAGGCTTAAACACAGTCTTACGCCCTCCGTCAGTCGCTGCTTCCCTTGAATGCCAATTTTAACAACTGATAAACTATGGTCATAGTCTACATTGTCCCTCGAAATGTCTTAAAGAGTTTAAAATCCTCTTTCGACAAGGTCTATGATTCGTGGGTGGTGTTAACATTAGGGAAACTAAAATATTAATCGACGTATTCTGCACACGATTACCTCTACTAATAGCACATATTTCTATTAAGACTACTTTAAAATAAGCGTAATGGCTTAGAGATCTATAGCTTCGGAGGAAATAACTCAAACTGTCGTAACTTACTTGCAGGTGAACATTGCTCGAATCGTGTGTTCATCCAACAAACTGACGCAGTATACGCCCACTAGTACGCTACTTGTCTCACATATATATATACAGGGTGGTCCATTGATCGCGACCGGGCCAAATATCTCACGAAATAAACATCAAATGAAAAAACTACAAGGAACGAAACTTGTCTAGCTTGAATGGGGAAACCAGATGGCGCTTTGGTTGGCCCGCTAGACGGCGCTGCCACAGGTCAAACGGATATCAACAGCGTTCTTTTAAAAAAATAGGAACACCTCTTTTTTATTTCATACTCGTTTAGTACGTAAATAAATATGAATGTTTTAGCTGGACCACTTTTTTCGCTTTATGACAGATGGCGCTATAATAGTCACAAACATATGGCACACAATTTTAGACGAACAGTTGGTTACAGGTAGGTTTTTAAATTAAAATACAGCACGTAGGTACGTTTGAACATTTTATTTCGGTTGTTCCAATGTGATACATGAACCTTTGTGAACTTATCATTGCTGAGAACGCATGCTATTACAGTAGATTACCTGTAAAAGCCACATTAATGCAATAAATGCTCAAAATCATGTCCGTCAACCTCAATGCATTTGGCAATACGTGTAACGACATTCTTCTCAACAGCGAGTAGTTCGCCTTCCGTAATGTTCGCGCATGCATTGACAATGCGCTGACGCATGTTATCAGGGTTTGTCGGTGGGTCACGATAGCAAATATCCTTCAACTTTCCCCACAGAAAGAAATCCGGGGATGTGAGATCCGGTGAACGTGCGGGCCATGGTATGGTGCTTCGGCGACCAATCCACCTGTCATGAAATATGCTATTCAATACCGCTTCAACCGCACGCGAGCTATGTGCCGTACATCCATCATGTTGGAAGCACATCGCCACTCTTTCATGCAGTGAAACATCTTGTAGGAACATCGGTAGAACATTACGTAGGCAATCAGCACACATTGCACCATTTAGATTGCCATCGATAAAATGGGGGCCAATTATCCTTCCTCCCATAATGCCGCACCATACATTAACCCGCCAAGGTCGCTGATGTTCCAGTTGTGGCAGCCATCGTGGATTTTGCATTGCCCAATAGTGCATATGATGCCGGTTTACGTTACCGCTGTTGGTGAATGACGCTTCGTCGCTAAATAGAATGTGTCATCGTCCCCTAATTTCTCTTGTGCCCAGTGCCAGAACTATACACGACGTTCAAAGTCGCCGCCATGCAATTCCTGGTGCATAGAAATGTGGTATGGGTGCAATCTATTTTGATGTAACATTCTGAACACCGACGTTTTTGAGATTTCCGATTCTTGCGCAATTTGTCTGCTACTAATGTGCGGATTAGCCGCGACAGCAGCTAAAACATCTGCTTGAGCATCATCATTTGTTGCAGGTCATGGTTGACGTATCACATGTGCCTGAACACTTCCTGTTTCCTGAAATAACGCAACTATCCCGCGAACAGTCCGGACACTTGGATAATGTCGTCCAGGATACCGAGCAGCATACATAGCACACGTTTGTTGGGCATTTTGATCATAATAGCCATACATCAACACGATATCGACCTTTTCCCGCAATTGGTAAACGGTCCATTTTAACACGGGCAATGTATCACGAAGCAAATACCGTCCGCATTGGCGGAATGCTACGTGATACCACGTACTTATATGTTTGTGACTATTATAAGAAACAGCGTAATTTGGTAACCAAGTATTAAAAGGCACGCAGTGTATTTCTCAGTGTTGAACAGATGACAGGATTTAGATGCTGCGTCAGCTGTATCTTGACAGTAATCATTCACCCTGTTCGTTACGTCTCCAAGTACGAGGACCGTGAGCCTTTCTTCGTGGCGTGGCGTACGATACACAGCTAAGTCTCACTTGCGTATGCGCGGCTGCCTGGGACTGATCCAGCGGCTGGGAGTGTGGGTCAATCTCCTGGCTAGCAGAGCGGGTGTGGCAGTCCTCGGTGCGCCTCTCTTTACACTGCAGCCGTCCTAAGGGACGGTATTCCGAACAAAATACTAACACATTTTTGCTTGTTTACCAGAAGGTATTGAATTGTTTGCAAAATCTGCCTACCATGATCTGAGCGGCGAAACCAACTATTTTCCACGAATTGCGGAATATTGACTTACAGGCCTCCGTGAATAAAATTAATTACTCGGGCTCAGAGACCTCCATTCTTCGTGTTCTCCGCTCCCTTGGTTTCCGAATCAAGAATTGTAATGACGAACGGAAATTCTTAATGGAACACAGAGACATTGCTGCAGCAAGAACGAAGTTTTTGCGTATAATGCACTTCTTGCGTGCTGAAGACACTAGATCTGTAGTGTACTTGGATAAAAGTTCGGTTTCACAGAACCACACCAGTGGGAGTATATGGCACGACTCCAAAGGAAACGGCGGTTTGAAAGTGCCTAATGGTTGAGGTGGCCGATTAATCATCGCCCATGCTGGTTCGTTAACCACAGGCTTCATACCAGAGACCAGACTTGTTTTTCGTGGTGGGAAAAGTCCTTGCCAATCCGATTACTATCCAGAAATGAATGGAGAAGTTTTTAAGAATTGGTTTATTCGACTGTTGTCTGCGCTGGAAGAAGGGTCAATTATTGTGATGGATAACGCCAGCTACCATTCCATTCAGATAGAAAAGCTGCCACTTTCAAATTGGCACAAGGCAGATATTATGGAATGGTTAAAGAGAAAGAATGTTTCATTTTAAGTCGATGAAACGAAGGCTGAACTCCTGTCTAAGGAAGAAATCGTAGGTGCCAAAACGACTTACGAAATCAATTAATTGGCAAACAAAATTGGACACCAAGTGGTACGTCTGCCACCGTATCACTACCAGTATAATTGAATTGATATGGGTCAAAGTAAAGTAAGAAGTAGAGAGAAAAAATACTGCTTTCAAAATTGCTGGTGTCGAGAAGCCAACACACCAAGCTCTTGACAATGTTACTCAGCAGGACTGGGAGAGGTGCGTAAAACATGCAGAAGCATTGCAAGAAACTGATTTCTTGAACCAGAGTTTAAGAGACACCATAGTGGAATCTGTGATGATACACTTCCTCAAATAAGCGAAAGTGAATCTGAAGACACGGAGCCAGAACATCCTCCAGTTTAGGTTCAAAGTGGTTCAAATAGTTTTAAGCACTATGGGACTTAACATCTGATGTCATCAGTCCCCTAGAACTTAGAACTACTTAAACCTAACTAACCTAAGGACATTACACACATCCATACCCGGCGCAGGATTCGAACCTGCGACCGTAGCGGTCGTGCGGTTCCAGACTGAAGCGCCTAGAACCGCTCGTCCACTCCGGCCGGCCCAGTTTAGGTAAGTGCCGTCTACGTGAAAAGCTGACTTGATTCAAGTGTTTGTCTATTCATTTCAGTTATGGAGGACATACTACGAATGTTTTTTCTTAGAGTAAACGTCTGATAAATTTATCACAAGTGCTGGCGATTAGTTTACCCGACAGTACCTGTCAGTTAAATATGTTTGTGAATTCTGCATTAATTAACAAGTTTTTCCTAAAAAACCTGTATCGAATGTCTTTACAATCGGACATAATCTTAATGCATTCGGTTTACTTGTACATTCGAAATTTAACTTCTTTTTTTCATTGAAGGATTTACTGGATGTTTCGTAGTGAAGGTAATGCAGTTCGTAAAATGACAAAACGTTGTGGTGCTTCTGTATCGACTGTATATATAAACAGTGCAATAACATCAGAACAGTCCCAGAACCTATTCTGATACTCCCAGAAGAGCATGGAAATCTATGATATTTGACTACTTTTACAAAAAACTAGAACGTAGAATTATATTAGTTTAGTATGACACAGGATTGTATCCGGTGGCTAGAGAAATGCATTCTGTCCAGTGACTTCAATGCACTGTCTTCTCCACCCCCTTGATTTTTAATTCAGAAACTGTAATGGTAGAAGAAATTTGTAATACAAGACAGGAACACTGCAGTAGTAAGAACGAGGTTTTCGTGTCCCAAGCACGCATTGCGTGCTCAGAATAATAGGCTTACAGCGAACTTGGGTGTCAGAAAACCTTTAGAACAAATATTTTGCTCGACTTCAGTGAAAATATTGGCTTCAGCATAACTGCAGTTTCTTTTGCGTAGCCTATATTGGCGTTTTGAGTGATGGATGCAATGATGAAGCCAGTAAAATATTTTCGGGAAGTAGGGAATATTCTCGGTCATGTTAAAGCGAGCCATCCGAACAAAATTCTTGGCGACGGCATACAACGACTCTCGCACTGCTCCGCACGGAATATCGTGGAAGTAATTTGCCTCTGTTCGTGATACGATACAATAATGATGTCTGAAATGTTACCAAAAATAATTTTGTAGTTTTCTCAACAACTTTCTCGCGGGAAGTTTCTTCGCAGTCCTACACAACGAAAATTCATCAGTGACTACATTTTTCGTTACGCAGTCGGCACAGTTTAACGCCTCTTATATTTTTTTTTTTTTTTTTCTAAGAATGCTTTTATGTTTCCGAGATCAAAGACACAGAATAAGCATGTGTAAACTTTGAGGATGTTCATTTTTTTCACATTAGTAATTCTGTCACTACCACAGGTTGAAGTAAAAAATTATTTTCTGCCAAAATTCCTTGTAACGTTAGTTTTCATTTTTTTCCTAGGAACTAGTGAGAACTTTCTTTTGGAAAGTACTCCATCGTATTCTAGACTAAAAATGGAGTTGCTCAATATTTTTTAACTGTTACGAACATTTGAAATTACCACTATAAAAAACTGGCAATTCTGTAAGACGGTAAAAATGGAAATGCCGTGTGACTAGGGCCTCCCGTCGGGTAGACCGTTCGCCTGGTGCAAGTCTTTCGAGTTGACGCCACTTCGGCGACTTGTGTGTCGATGGGGATGAAATGATGATGAAAGACACACAACACCCAGTCATCACGAGACAGGGAAAATCCCTAACCCCGCCGGGAATCGAAATCGGGACCCCGTGCGCGGGAAGCGAGAACGCTACCGCAAGACCAAGACGGTGAGATGACCTTGAAGCCCTATTTTCGTGCCGGCCACTATAGTGGGATCGCCTGTAATAAATCGCTCACTACGATGCACGAGTGATGTACCAAGTCAAGTTCTGCAATGAAAAATGGACTGCTATGTTTAACGGCAGCGGTAGTTGATATCGTTGAAAACAGTACACTTTTCATTGCCGCCCAGTGGTTTGTGAGCATCTTTCCAATTTGTAATTACAAATACATGGACCTTGCCGTTGGCGGGGAGACTTGCGTGCCGCAACGACACAGATAGCCGTACCGTAGGTACAACCACAACGGAGGGGTACCTGTTGAGAGGCCAGACAAAAGTGTGGTTCTGAAAAGAGGCAGCAGCCTTTTCAGTAGTTGCAGGGGCAACAGTCTGAATGATTGACTCATCTGGCCTTGTAACACTAACCAAAATGGCCTTGCTGTTCTGGTACTGCGAACGGCTGAAAGCAAGGGGAAACTACAGCCGTAATTTTTTCCGAGGGCATGCAGCTTTACTGTATGGTTAAATGATGATGGCGTCCTCTTGGGTAAAATATTCCGGAGGTAAAATAGTCCCCCATTCGGATCTCCGGGCGGGGACCACTCAAGAGGACGTTGTTATCAGGAGAAACAAAACTGGCGTTCTACGGATCGGAGCGTGGAATGTCAGATCCCTTAATCGGGCAGGTAGGTTAGAAAATTTAAAAAAGGAAATGGATAGGTTAAAGTTAGATGTAGTGGGAATTAGTGAACTTCGTTGGCAGGAGAAACAAGACTTCTGGTCAGGTGAATACAGGGTTATAAATACAAAATCAAATAGGGGTAATGCAGGAGTAGGTTTAATAATGAATAAAAAAATAGGTGTACGAGTAAGCTACTACAAACAGCATAGTGAACGCATTATTGTGGTCAAGATAGACACGAAGCCCATGCTTACTAGAGTAGTACAAGTTTATATGCCAACTAGCTCTGCAGATGACGAAGAAATTGATGAAATGTATGATGAGATAAAAGAAATTATTCAGGTAGTGAAGGGAGACGAAAATTTAATAGTCATGGGTGACTGGAATTCGTCAGTAGGAAAAGGAGGAAAAGGAAACATAGTAGGTGAATATGGATTGGGAGTAAAAAATGAAAGAGGAAACCGTCTGGTAGAACTTTTGCGCAGAGCATAACTTAATCATAGCTAACACTTAGTTTAAGAATCATGAAAGAAGGTTGTATATATGGAAGAACCCTGGAGATACTAAAAGGTATCAGATAGATTATATAATGGTAAGACAGAGATTTAGGAATCAGGTTTTAAATTGTAGGACATTTCCAGGGGCAGATGTGGACTCTGACCATAATCTATTGGTTATGAACTGTAGATTAAAACTGAAGAAACTGCAAAAAGGTGGGAATTTAAGGAGATGAGACCTGGATAAACTGACTAAACTAGAGGTTGTGCAGAGTTTCAGGGAGAGCATACGGGAACAATTGACAGGAATGGGGGAAAGAAATACAGAGAAGAAGAATGGTAGCTTTGAGGGATGAAATAGTGAAGGCAGCAGAGCATCAAATAGGTAAAAAGACGAGGACTAGTAGAAATCCTTGGGTAACAGAAGAAATATTGAATTTAATTGATGAAAGGAGAAAATATAAAAATGCAATAAATGAAGCAGGCAAAAAGGAATACAAACGTCTCAAAAATGATATCGACAGGAAGTGCAAATTGGCTAAGCAGGGATGGCTAGAGGACAAATGTAAGGCTGTAGAGGCTTATCTCACTAGGGGTAAGATAGATACTGCCTACAGGAAAATTAAAGAGATCTTTGGAGAAAGGAGAAACACTTGCATGAAAATTAAGAGCTTTGATGGAAACACAGTTCTAAGCAAAGAAGGGAAGGCAGAAAGGTGGAAGGAGTATATAGAGGGCTTATACAAGGGCGATGTACTTGAGGACAATATTATGGAAATGGAAAAGGATGTAGATGAGGATGAAATGGGAGATATGATATTGCGTGAAGAGTTTGACAGAGCACTGAAAGACCTGAGTCGAAACAAGGCCCCCGGAGTAGACAACATTCCGTGAGAACTACTGACAGCCTTGGGAGAGCCAGTACTGACAAAACTCTACCATCTGGTGAGCAAGATGTATGAGACAGGCGAAATACCCTCAGACTTCAAGAAGAATATAATAATTCCAATCCCAAAGAAAGCAGGTGTTGACAAATGTGAAAATTACCGAACTACCAGTTTAATAAGTCACAGCTGCAAAATACTAACGCGAATTCTTTACAGAAGAATGGAAAAACTGATAGAAGTCGACCTCGGGGAAGACCATTTTGGATTCCTTAGAAACGTTAGAACGCGTGCGGCAAGACTGACCCTACGACTTATCTTAGAAGAAAGATTAAGGAAAGGCAAACCTACGTTTCTAGCATTTGTAGACTTGGAGAAAGCTTTTGACAATGTTGACTGGAATACTCTCTTTCGAATTCTGAAGGAGGCAGGGGTAAAATACAGGGAGCGTAAGGCTATTTACAATTTGTACGGAAACCAGATGTGCAGTTGTAAGAGTCGAGGGGTATGAAAGGGAAGCAGTGGTTGGGAAGGGAGTGAGACAGGGTTGTAGCCTATCCCCGATGTTATTCAATCTGTATATTGAGCAAGGAATAAAGGAAACAAAAGAAAAGTTCGGAGTAGGTACTAAAATCCATGGAGAAGAAATAAAAACTTTGAGGTTCGCCGATGACATTGTAATTCTGTCAGAGACAGCAAAGGACTTGGAAGAGCAGTTGAACGGAATGGACAGTATCTTGATAGGAGGGTATAAAATGAACATCAACAAAAGCAAAACGAGGATAATGGAATGTAGTCGAATTAAGTCGGGTGATGCTGAGGGAATTAGATTAGGAAATGATACACTTAAAGTAGTAAAGGAGTTTTGCTATTTGGGGACCAAAATAACTGATGATGGTCGAAGTAGAGAGGATATAAAATGTAGACTGGCAATGGCTAGGAAAGCTTTTCTGAAGAAGAAAAATTTGTTAATATCGAGTATAGATTTAAATATCAGGATGTCATTTCTGAAAGTATTTGTATGGAGTGTAGCCATGTATGGAAGTGAAACGTGGACGATAAATAGTTTGGACAAGAAGAGAATAGAAGCTTTCGAAATGTGGTGCTACAGAAGAATGCTGAAGATTACATGGGTTTATCACAAAACTAATGAGGAGGTATTGAATAGAATTGGGGAGAATAGGAGCTTGTGGCACAACTTGACTAGAAGAAGTGATCGGTTGGTAGGACATGTTCTGAGACATCGAGGGTTCACCACTTTAGTATTGGAGGGCAGGGTGGGGGGTAAAAATCGTAGAGGGAGACCAAGAGATGAATACACTAAGCAGATTCAGAAGGATGTAGGCTGCAGTAGGTACTGGGAGACGAAGAAGCTTGCACAGGATAGAGTAGCATGGAGAGCTGCATCAAACCAGCCTCAGGACTGAAGACCACAACAACAACAACAAATACGTCTTACAGTCTTAGATTTATCTTTCATTTATTAGTCTTTTAGTTTAATTTTGCAATCTCGATGTGGCTGTAGAAATGGTAGCAATAGCACCGCTGCTTATTTTCATCGCTCTTGTAATAAACTGTATGAGACAGATCTGGTGAAATCACAATGAAGCTATGTCCAGCTACGCTCTGAACATTCAGATCAAAATGTGCTCTTAATACGCTGTTTCGTAAGTTAATCACTTAAGTGGTGCGTCTTGTTGGTTCATAAAAACTGAAATGCACTTGCTGCAACGCAGTATATTTTGGCTATGTATTACTACGAATTTGTCATGAATTCCTGTTTCTACGGCATAAGCATTTAAACGCTTGTCTTTGTAAAATCTGAGAGTATCGTCGTTTTTTCATTTGTATTCCTTCTTAATATTAGTGGCAATTCCGGCCTGAATTTCATTATTCAGAGAGACTCGTCCTCCATGAACGCTCATAAATTATACTCCACGTGGACATAGTGAAACTACATGATGCTTCACAACTACTCACAACTACACTTGATAACCTGGTAAACGACTCGCAGCAAGGTATCCATATTACTACACATTCAAGATCGTTGCATGCCCTTTATCAAATTGCTTGGGAATTAGGAGCGATCAGCGATGGATCTCTTCGACCAAAGACCTGCGCACACACGTGCGACCTACGGACAGATAGCGCGACCCGGCGACGGATTTATGTCATCTGTTGGTCATGTGTGGGATCCTTAAGAAGAGACAGGATATTTTTCTGAGCCAAGAACATCGATAGTAGGCTGCAGTCGTTCTACAGGAATCGTATTTCGTCATGGGGAAGTAATCGCCAATGAACGTTAACATCCTCGTGTAAACAACAGACAGTTCGAGATGTTGACTTATAACTCAGGCAATTCCAAGTTTCAGCACGAAAGACAAGTAGACTCCCATTGCTCGAAGTGGAGTTTGTGGAGTACCCATTGCTCCTCAGAACACTTCCCAGGTGTTGCATTTCGCGTTTAAGGTGCTGCGGCTCCACAAATGATATTAGAAGTGTAACAGAGCCAAACCACCGGCGAAGTAAGAAACCAGAAAAAGAAATGTCGGGTACGGCCTTTCTGCCATACATTCCCAGAGTGACGGACAGAATCGGCCGTATATTACACAAGCACGGCGTAAAGACAATTTTCAAACCGACAAGGAAGATCAAAGAATGTCTTAGATCGGCAAAGGATAAAAGGGACCCACTTGCAATGTCAGGAATATACCGCTTACCATGCACATGCGGGAAAGTTTATGTCGGAATGACTGGAAGATCAATCAACACCAGGATCAAAGAACATAAGCGACATTGCAGGTTGGGACAGGTGGAAAAATCGGCCGTGGCAGAACACGCACTGAGTGAGACCGACCAGGTACATGTAATAAAATTCACCGACACGGAAGTTCTGGCTGTAGAGAAGCACTATCACACCCGCTTGTACAGAGAAGCTGTAGAAATACACAAACACGGGAACAGCTTCAACAAGAAAGAAGAAAGCCTTAAGGTAAACGGCTCCTGGCTTCCCGTACTGCAGAGAACGACCGTAGCAGGTAGCAAGAGGAGAAACGCACCGGAAATGACCGCGGAAATGACCGCGGAGAAGCCCTCGGACGTTGGCGCGCAAGGTACATATAGTCTGCGGCCGCGAGCCCGGCTCCAGTTCACCTCCGGCAATGGAGGGTGAAGCTTTGACAATGCCAGCCACTCGTGCTGGCGAAACGTCAGCAAAATCATCACACGAACGTCGGCCGAAGAACCCGAGACAGAAGCAAATAAGCAGTTTGTCAGTTTTGTTACAATTTATTTTACTAAACCGTGAGTTTTCACAGCTATGGAAACTACGATCAAGGATAAAAACGAAATAGCAAGACCAGATACCGAAATGGCATAGATGTCGCATCTTTCCCAGCCATATATTATGCATGAAGAAGCTAAGAAGAAATTCTGTTTTCTGCACACAACATAGCCTACAAGTGGGAGTCTAAAATAAAAAAGTTGAAGTTCTCTGGTTGTTCTACGGGCCACATTTAGTTATTTTATATTATTTCTTTATTTGTTTATTTAATCTGATCTGATTAGGGCCATCTAACCATGGTTTCATGTATATTGCCATTTTTACATCATAGCTCCCCAAAAAAATAACAGTTTTAATATATGCAGTGGACAGGAAGAGAGATAATGTGAAATCTTCAACTTTTGTAGTCCTGTTTCCTCAGTTGCATGTACTTTGCGGTATATTGAAAATTTTTACGTTTGGACTACATGAAACACAGTTTTCATACCATACGCGTTTTCCCTCTATATTCTGCAAGGCATCTTCGGTGGCCTGGAATATGCATTTATTTTTACTATTTAGTTTACATTTTAGGGCACTGCACTTATAGGTTATAAGCAGTTATGGTGCTTGGTTTTTCTATGAGGGAGTAATATTTTTAAATTACACTTACAGGTTGCGTGAACGAGTTTCTACATATTATGTTTTTGTTCCATTTTTGTTGCTGTTCCACTTCTTATAATTGCCACCTCGGATTTTTCTTTCCCGCATTTCACAGCACTAGGAACTGAACACTTGTCTTGATGCAAAGTTTTGGTTTATGTAGCCGACTGTCGGATGTTATTGCCAAAGATCTTACGATATTGCCGACTTTCGATTGTAATTCCTAAGATATCTGTGATCTGTTCGTGTATGCATGTGTGTGTGTGTGTGTGTGTGTGTGTGTGTGTGTGTGTGTGACCAGAAGGCGAAGGGAAGGGGGGGGGGGGGAGGGAGAGAGGGACAGAGAGAGGTACTTTTTTTTGCGGCTGAATATGCGAGAGTGCTATGATAAAAATCCTCCCTCTTGCACATGCAGCCATAAAAAACGTCTCTCTCTCTCTCTCTCTCTCTCTCTCTCTCTCTCCCACACACACACACACACACACACACACGCAAATGCATACTGCTTCTTCACAAAAAGAAGAGCCAGGCCTCCCTAGTTCTGAGTCTTTAAAATTCAGTCCACTTCGGTTCATTCGTGTTTAGCGTCCGGCTGCTGCCAACCTCAGTGATGTAACACTGAACTGAATGAATTGAATGAAGATTGCTCCCGGTCTGAGAACACTTCGTCCTGTACTACAAGAAAAGATCGAATGGACATGGGGTGTTACTTCACTGCGGAATATTTTGTAATCCATGGGATTCACGTGGCAAAAAGTACAAACGAAAAATGTAGTCACTGATGAATTTTCGTTGTGTAGGACTGCGAAGAAACTTCCCGCGAGGAAGTTGTTGAGAACTCTATATTATAAACAGTTCTGGTGGTTGGTTTTTCTCCAATGGAGCAATATTTTAAATTCCACTTACAGATTGCGTGGACGATTTTCCACATGTTGTGTTTTTGTTCCATTTTTGGTGCTGTTCCACTTCTTATAATTGCCACTTTGGGTTTTTCTTTTCCACATTTCACAGCACTTTGAACTTAACACTTGTTTTGATGATTGTTTTGGTTTGTATTGCCGACTTTCGGATGTTATTGCCAAAGATCGAATGTTATTGCCGAGTTGATAAAACTACAAAATTATTTTTGGTAACATTTCAGGACGTTCCCCAACCCACAACGCCGACAATACCACTCCTATGCGAACATTTATCTACTGTCATATTGCTGTCGATCCACGTTTCATCCAAATAGAATATTTCTGTGGCTGCTTCCCTCAGATGTTTCATTTGCACAATGAAACGCGACCGCCAATCAACAATATCTCCACGCTCTAGCAGTAAAGTAACATTTCAGACATCATTATTGTATCGTATCACGAACAGAGGCAAATTACTTCCACGATATTCCGTGCGGAGCAGTGCGAGAGTCGTTGTATGCCGTTTTCAAGCATGGTGCTCCCGAAACTTCCTCCGAAGGCGGTAAATGTGATGGACAACGCTCCATACCGTTAACAGGCAGGTTGAGAAAACACCCACACGGTATGACACCAAAATGAGGACGTTGGAATGGCTTCAAAATAGGCGTGTCGCCTGTAATGAGAGCATGAGAAATCAGGTTCTGTTCGTTTTAATACAAGAGAATAGACCTGCTAAAAAAAGTTATTCACGAAATGGCGAAAGAGAAAGGCCACATGGTTGTACGCTTGCCTCCCAACAATTGTGATTTGAGTGCGGTAGAACTGGCATGGGCGAAATTAAAACGATTGTTTAGGGAGCAAAACATTTCAGGGGACATGTCGAAAGTTAACCTTTTTGTGACAGCAAGTGAATCCCTTTTGTCTGTAGCTGCCGATGACTGGGAAGGGTACTGCAGGAAGGTCCAACAACTAGAAGGAGAAAATAACCTAGCAAGAAGAAAATAACCTAGCAATAGACGATATCATTATTAACACTGCCGAAGCGGACAGTAGCGACGAACATGAAGCACACACAGAAGGAGTACAATGAAAGTGATTCCAAATTTATTCCTTCTCTTTTTATTGCCACAATGTAAGTTTTTCTACTAGTTCTGTATAATGCCAAATTGTCCAAGAGAAGTAGCAATAGGCAGTATCATTCAATACGAAACTTTCGATTTCACTTCATAACGGCCAACCGTCGAAATTGCTATATTGGGTTTTACACATAAATAATTTCATGTATCCTGCAATCTTCTATTACGCGGCTGTCCGCTTCTGCGCTAGTATATGCGCAACATTAAAGAGTTGCTGCTGCAGCTAACAGATGGCATTGTGTATAACGCTTGGAGCACAACTTTTATGTGGACGCCAGAGTGTTGGCAGTACTGCGTAACGTTAGCGCGACTTATTACCCCGCCAATATGCTGTGTGACGGTAGGCGGAGCTTACCTCCTCTATACCCTGCAATCCCCCCTCTCTCTTTTTGAAGAAGCAGTACACAAACAGATCACAGATGTCTCAAAAACTACACTCAAACTCGGCAATAACATTCGATCTTTGGCAATAACATCCGACAGTCGGCAATACAAACCAAAACAATGCATCAAAACAAGTGTTAAGTTCAAAGTGCTGTGAAATGTGGAAAAGAAAAACCCAAAGTGGCAATTATAAGAAGTGGAACAGCACCAAAAATGGAACAAAAACACAACATGTGGAAAATCGTCCACGCAATCTGTAAGTGGAATTTAAAATATTGCTCCATTGGAGAAAAACCAACCACCAGAACTGTTTATAATCTATAGGTACATTGTCCCAAAATGTTAACCAAATGGTAAGAATAACTATATAGTCTACACTACTGAAAAAAAACTATGGGACTTAACTTCTGAGGTCATCAGTCCCCTAGAACTTAGAACTACTTAAACCTAACTAACCTAAGGACATCACACACATCCATGCCCGAGGCAGGATTCGAACCTGCGACCGTAGCGGTCTCGCAGTTCCAGACTGCAGCGCCTAGAACTGCCTGGCCACCCCAGCCGGCTACGCTACTGAAGATGCCTTGCAGAGAATAAAGGCGAAACGCATATGGCACAAAAATTGTGTTTCATTCAGTTGTAGTTATGTGGTTCAAAAGTTAAAATTACCAATATACCGTAATAATGTGAATTGTTCAGAGCTGACATAGTTATTCTGATACACATTTTGCTGCACCAGAAACTGTAACTCCAGAAACGCAAGCAGGCATGGATGCGTGCGGGTTAAGAAATGTTGTGGCAGTTCTGCAACATTGATTGAAGATTAATATCTTTGAGTTTTGGTGTACCACTTGATATTTACCTCGTCTCGCAAACGATGCAAAACAATGCTGGCGTGACTGCATTGGCCATTCTCTCTTCGTATTCACTTCTTCTCCGGAAAGCTCCATTAAAAAACGCGAGTCCTCGTCACATCGGGGTGTGGAGAATAGGGTGTAGCTCGGTAGGAGAATGAAACATTGCGACTTCCGCATATTATAACTTTTAATTAACAAAATATTGGGAAAGTGCAGGTATATACGTCTTTATCGCATGAGCTGAAAAGATCTACATACACCGGGATAAGGGAAAAAAAACAATTTAGGACATAAAAAACTGATAATATAACTTCCAATTCTCTGTCAGCTTACTTAAATATAATTATACCTCCCTACGATATCTTCGCCGCACGAGGACGGCACGACTAAGGATTATTACAAACATTTATTTATATGTGTAGGCCATTTAAAGGGAGCACACATATGACAAACAGTATTAAAATGATCTGAGGGTCTGAAGTGGTAATGTGAGTACATAACACTGGGTATGAACTAATAAAGTTAATACTCGCAGTATCTGTACTACTGCGACTGCTGCCAATAGTGGCAGGTATAAAGAGAATGCATAGGCATACAACATGGGTATCTTCTGACACAACGAGTTACGCGGAAAAGAAATTTAAGGAGACTGCACTAGCTAAGAATACAGGGAAAAGAGGAAGATCTGGTTGGAAAAAATATGTGCAAGGGTAACGAGTGCATACAGGGCCAATGGTAATCCTTGCTGTTGCTTCATCAGAAAAGTCATTAACTGTGTTCTGAAGTTGGAAAGCGGCTGGACGATGGGATGATACAAAAAGAATTTAAGTCTGATGGGAATGGGTGTTCCTGCCATGTTGCTCAGATAAGAGCGCGAAGGTCGATGAAAGATAAGAGGGTCACTGTTCGTTGATAAGACAGTAGGGAAGACAGAAAGCATAGAAATCTCCGCACTTGTCTGCACGCAGCCACGGCAACTGTGCATATGATGGTGAGATATGATCAATGACTCGAATATCAGAGGTATAACGAACACAGATCTTCATAACAAGTTCCAGGCGCCATGAGCTTTCCTGAGAAAGGCCTTACAGGATAAAATCACTGTAATCAGTAATTGTAAGTGTAAATGTCTGTGCACGCTTCTTTTTCAGATCAAGAGCTACGAGCCTATCTATATTTTTGCGGACCTTGGAGAGATGCTGATGCCTTCTTGCACATTGCAGTTACGTGCTCATTCCAATTTAGATTTCTATCTATTATTACTCCTAGACTCTTTGCTGAAGGATAGAAGTTGATATTTGCCCCAATTAGGTTTAAAGACGCTGGGGATTCCCGATAATTCAGGCTAATGAGTCTAGAATGACCAACCAGTATCGCTTGGGTTATGGTTGGGTTGCGCTTTAAGTCTACAGCCTATGGCCATTTTGATAGAGCACACAGAGCAGCATTGAGATTCCCGATAGCTGCCTTCAGATTTATTGGTTTTAAATACAACTGAAAGTCATGAGCGCACATGTGGTACTTGCAGTAGAACAAAACTTACGACACGTCGTTTACATGCAATGCAAATAGTATAGGATCTAATACCGAGACCTGGGCGACACCTGATCCTGCTTGCTTCCATTGTGACGTTAAGGAGCCGGACATGACGTACTGCTGGCGGGAGGCCAGGTATGGGCGAAAACATTGGACTACACTTGCTGATAATTTTAGGCTGCTAATTTTACCAGGTAAACTGTCATAGTTGACGGTCTCAATGGCTTTGCTGAAACCTAAGTATCACAAGATAGTTGCTTCTTGCGCATCCATGACAAGCTTCAAATCATCTGTTAAAAACCTTTATTATGGCAGTTGCGCTGTTTTGCTTATGGAAGCCTGATTGGTATTCGCCTAGTAGGCTGCTTGTAGTTAGGTAGCTTATTAGATGGTCGTGGACTGTTTATTCTGAGGCCTAGGACAGTGCAGGAGGAAAGCATATAAGTCGGTAATAAGGGGGTGCAGAGGCAGCTTCCTTTTTACGTAATGGTTTTACTGATACCTGTTTCCAGCTCTCAGGGAAAACATCTGTGGTTAAGGAGTGGTTGAAGATATTAGTTGTAGTGAGCTGTGGTGGATCAATAACAAGCTTCATCATTTGGACTGTGATGAAATGATGTCCAGAAGATCCTGATCAGATACGCATGATGGCTTTTTTTACGGTATTCCAAGTAATACGCTTTAGATAGAACTTTTCATAGCTACAGTAGTTTACCTCCATGAAGTAGTCAACGAGTCTGCTTCGTTTGCGGTTTAAATGTGGTTGTAGGTAATTTCAAGTGCCGGTTCAGTTCTTCGGCTGGGTTAATGGAATCAGCTGCAGCTTTTACTTTGCCGATACGAAGATTACGCAGGTTTTTCCATAGGACAGCTGGTGTATTTCTCTTGCCGTTTAATGTGTGGACGTGCCTCAGTTTTGCATTTCTCACAGCTTTCAACAAACTGTTATTACAGGACCAAGCGGAAGAGAATACTGGTTCAACTGGCTCTGAGCACTATGAGACTCAACATCTGAGGTCATCTGTCCCCTAGAACTTAGGACTGCTTAAACCTAACTAACCTAAGGACATCACACACATCCATGCCCGAGGCAGGATTCGAACCTGCGACCGTAGTAGTCCTGCGGTTCCGGACTGCAGCGCCTAGAACCGCACGGCCACCGCGGCCGGCGGAAGAGAATAAATTTTCGCATATTAGTGTCTTATTTTTCAACGTGAGAACGAAGCAACTCTAAACAAGTTAATAAAAGTTTCACTGTCCATTCGGAGGAAGTTGGTGTGATCATCAGGTTGCGAGTGTAACATTTCCTCTCACTTTAAACCATTCCTTGGACCAACGTGCTTCTCTTCTTCTTCGTTAAACACAGTACCAGAGTCAACGTTAGAAGTAGTTTATGTGAATTTGTAGCCAGTCCTATTACGGTGAAAATGCAGCATAGACAAACAGCGTCTGCTTCAAAAGTGTTGTTCAGTTGACCAATATTTTGAATCGTGTACAGCCTTAGTTGAGAAATCCGTGAGCAGTCGTGAAGACGACGCGATGCCGACCGTCGGCTGTGCCACGCTCCGCCAGTTACGTCACCTGTCTGTTGGACGCAGCGGCACGTGATGGAGACACCCGCTCCCGCGGCCGCGGCCGCTTCTCGCTCTGGCACCACGAGGCTGAGTGCTGCCCAGCCACTGCGGACAGACCCCTGGCAGCACCGGGAACTGTACCCGTGTCCTCCGCAGGAGAGCCACACGAGCTGACCAGTCGGCTGCGGAGGCGGACCAAGCGCACTGCCTCAACCTCAAAAATGGCGATGCCCATCCTTCTTTCCCTGCTAGAAAAAACTGTCACATCCGAGGTGCGACACTAGCCACAAACAAGCGAAATAACATTGCATTTATCCCTTCAGAACTTTAAGCCAAGTTCTTTGGCGACGTCCAGTGTTACTTGTTACGATGCCCGTGAAATATGTGTACAAAATCCACTGTTCTTTTCAGTCGTAATGATGTTCAAAATCTGTAATGTGCTTGCGGGCAAACTTTACGCAATACCGAACTCACATGTTTGTTGACGACAAAAATCCTGTTCTACGGATATGAATGCTCATTACATAAACATTCCTACTCTACGAAACTGACAGTCTGTACGTTGGGCAAGCTACGAAGCAAACCTAAGAGCAATTTGTAAGCATAATTAGAATTTAGGGTGATGAAATAAAAATTCTAAGGTTTGTCGATGTAATTCTGTCAAATGCGGCAGACGACTTGAAAGATCAGCTAAACAGAGTAGATCAGTGGGACGGAAATAGGCGGTGTATAGAAAAGAGATCCGTCAACAAAAGTAAAAGCACGGTAGTGGAATCCAGTCGGGGTAAAGTAGGCGATACTGAGGAATGAAACGCTAACAATAGTAGATGAGTTTTGTTATTAAAACTAAACTTCGTCAGAACAGGCCATGAAGGCCGAACGGTACTGAGCCGGGTCACGGCTCAGCATTTTTTATTTACCCGCGAGATTGTTCACTTGTTTTCACCGCAGCGATGGGGGGCGTGATCGCTGAGCGCTGTTGGCGCTGGTGCGCGAAGCAACAGTTTTTGGAACGACGGCCCGATCCGTATATGGCGACAGGACGGAAGCGGCGGGGAGTCAACTGGTGCCTGCCGATTAAGGACTGCGATGAGTGTGGCAGTTTGCGAACATGTGCGGAGGACGGAATGCTCGCTCTCTTACCGTGGTTCTCCATGACCAGATGTGGTTTGTTGGGGGGGGGGGGGGGGGAAATATCATGTGCCAGGTGTCTACTGTGAATAATTCTTAATTTGTTTCATAGTGTATGGCCACGGTATCCACTATCATCGATCATTTTGTGAAATTTTTGTCCAAATTATTATTACATTACACTTTGTTAAAATTGGTGCGTTTAAATTGCAAATTTCCTAATTCTACTAATATTGCTTGGGATAAACCCATCTATTTCTTGATTTTGCCATATTTGGGTATTAAGTTGTGTTTCTTCTCGAGACTGACTGAATTGATTTTGGAACACGTGGGGGGAGTATTTAAATGAAAACTTGCTAGATAACACAACCGTCGTGAAATTGAAAACTTGACAGCGTTCACTCATGTCACCAGTCGTTAATGTTATTTCTGTCTTGTAGCTTACTTGACTGGTATGAAATAATTTAGAAATTTTGTGTATTTGTCACGAAAGGTGAACTGATGTCACATGACATTGACATTTGTGTACGGTTTACGTAAGCTTAAGTGAAATCAGAAGGTAAAAAACCTATTATCATTGCCACATGTTTTTTAGCAGGCAGTAGGGAATTTGTTGCACTCTTGCCAAATTGGATTTTTTTAGGTTTGATTTACATGTAGTACAAATCACAAGTTCAATATTTTTCTGGTGTAATTGTTAATATTTGTACATGTTGCACTATTGTACGATATAATATAACTTTTACTAACAGTACCTTTATGTAATGTGTCAGAGTGGGGCTGCACGTTCTCCTAGAGAATGTTTAAAAAAAATTATTGCTAAAATTTCCTTTTAAACTGTTTATTGTATTAACTTGGATGTATAACCAATTATTGTTAAATAATAAATTTGTGTCAACAAGGCTTGGACCAAATAAATGTGGCTACACCTTCCCCATCCTGGCTCTGCTACCGTCTGTACATCACAGGTACCGACCCGCCATCGTGTCATCCTCAAGCCAAAAATGCGGGTATGGAGGGGCATGTAGTCACCACACCGCTCTTCCGGCCGTATGTCTGTTTCCGAGAGTAGCTCCTCAGTTGGCCTCACAAGGGCTGAGTACACCCTGCTTGCCAACAGCGCTCGGCAGACCGGATGGTCACCCATCCAAGTGCTAGCCCAGCCCGACAGCGCTTAACTTCCGTGACCTGGCGGGAACCGGTGTTACCACTGCGGCAAAGCTGTTGGCCAGTGTTGCTATTTGGGCAGCACAATAACTGACGATGGAAGGAGAGTGGATAGCTAAATGCACCCTGGCATTATCAAAAAAAGAGATTTTTAAAAACAGACATTTTTAACACCGAATATAAATTTAAATGTTGCGTAGTATATTCTGTAGTAATTTCTCTAAAGTGTACTTTTGTACAGTACGGAGGTAAAAAACGGACGATAAACAGTTCAGGCAAGAAGAGAGTAGAAGCTTTTGAAATGGGATGCTATAAAAGAACGCTGACGATTACAAGAGGAGGTAATGAATCGTAATGAGGACAAAAGAAAGTAATGGCCCAAATGACTGTAAGAAGGAATGCGACACATCTTGAGGCATCAGAGTATCGTCAGTTTGGTAATGCAGGGAAGTAAGGGGGCAAAAGCTGTAGAGGCAGACCAAGGCATGGCTATTGTAAGCAGGTTCAGATGGACGTGCTTTCCAGCAGCTGTGCTGAAGAGGCAACAGTGAGGCTTCGGCCGCGCAGCCGCGCCATGTCCAAACCTACCTGACTTTCACATGCGTCTTGCAGTCAGGTGACTAAAGTCTCGCGGTACCTCTTAAGATCGTGTCTGACCTCCTTTTGCCCCGCGTTGTGCAGAAACGACGTGACATGGACTCAACGAGTCGGAAGTCCCCCGCAGAAATTTTGAGTCATGCTGCCTCTATAGCCGTCAAGTGTTGCCCGTGCAGGATTTTTTGCACGAGCTGACCTCTCGATTATGGCACATAAATGTTCAGTGGGATTCCTGGGGGGGGGGGGGGGGGGGGGAGGGGGGCGATCTGTGTGGCTAAACCATTCGCTCGAACTGTGGAGAATGTGCTTCTAACCAATCGCAAAGAATTGTGGCACATTGACAACGCATATTGCTAGCCATAATAATTCCCTTGTTGTTTGGGTACATACCATCAATGAATGGATGCGAACAGCAGCTAAACATCCAGAGGACCCAGTCCACTCCATGTAAACACAGCCCACACCATTATGGAGCCACAACCAGCTTGCACAGTGCCTTGTTGGCAATCTGGGTCCACGTTTTCGTGGTGTGAGCACCACACTCTAACCCTACCATCAGCTCTTACCAATTAAATAGGGATTCATCTGGCCAGGCCACGGTTTTCCAGTCGTATAGGTTCCTACCGACATGGTCGTGAGCCTAAGATACGCGGTGCAGGCGATGTCGTGCTGTCAGCAAAGGCACTCGCGTCGGTCTTCTGTTGGCACGGCCCATTAACTGTCCTAGAGGATACATTCGTCCTACGTCCTACACTTATTTTAAGCAGTGTTGCTTGTCTGTTGTCACTAGCAACTCTACGCAAACGACGCTGCTCTCTGTCGTGAGGTCATCGGCCCGTGCATTGTACTTGGTAAGAGGTAATGCCTGAAACTTGGTGTTCTCGGCATATTCTTCACACTATCGATCTCGGAATGCTGAATTCCCTAACGATTTCCGTAACTAAATGTCCCATGCATCTAGCACCAACTACCGTTCCGCGTTCAAAGTCTGTTAATTCCATTCGTGCCGCCATAATCAAGTCGGAAACCTTTTCACACGATCCTCTGAGTGCAAATGCTCCGCCAAAGCCCTGCTCTTTTATACCTCGTGTATGCGATACTATCACCATCTGTATATGAGTATATCGCTATTACTGAATTTTGGAAGCTCAGTGTATTAAACTGCAAACATTGCTGCTCCTTTAAAAGAGATCGTATATCGAGAAAAGTGTTGTGATTCGCAGAAATATTTACAGAAAAACTGGCAACTGGCATCCGACGCTATATCGTAAACAAATGCAATCCAACGAGCACAAGTAAATGTAAAGTTACGAAATCATTCCAACAGATCGCCATTTGCAGGTCATTCTTGTCAGTGACATAGGCCAAATGTCCTGATTTGATTATTCAAACAACCTTGTGAATAACACGGAGTTGTGGATAAACGCCACAGAATTGTACATTAGCTCACCTGTGACGAGCTAGAAAGGAAATCCCTCTTGATGTACCGATCTGACCTGTTCTTCATTATTTCTCATTTCTTCCGGATCGGGTCCAAGCTGCCGTAAATGGATGCACTAAACACGCTTAAATAAATTCTGCTGACAAGTGGAATGTCTCAGTCACGGCCAATCGATTTGACTCACATTTGGCAAGTCGCTGTGTACAACCTAAAACGAAAAACTCTAAAATATCTTGGCTCGACAACCTTCTATTTTTGAGAAAACGACCCCTAAACTTAATGATGCGCCATCGACTCAGAATTGATGACATCGATAGGTAATTGGAACTGAACATTTTCGATAAACATATATGGGATCCGCAAACGCATAATTTACTAGAAAGCCATTTTATGACTGCTGCTTATGTAGCAGTATGATAAACGGCGTTCAACAAAAGTACCGCTGCAGTAGCGATCGAGGCGTCATAGCTATAAAGTGACAGTCAGCTTTAAGCAGTGGCGAGGTGAGGACGTCTGCTGCGTCCCGCCACTTGAACCACGCACGAGTACTTTGTGTTTACTTCCTTGTCGCTTAAGGGTTAGTTTTGTTTTCACGTTCAGCGCACTTACCTACAGGCAGATACGGTATAGATCACTTTTCAACTGCATCACGCCACGCCACTTGCTTACGAAATCGAGCAGGATCTTCGAGACCAACGCAGACTGGATCCATCGCTCGTTGTGGCCACACATTTTTCCATAACGGCCGGTATCATTTGTGTAGAGATGACATCTGCACCCGTCTGCACTGACATGGTCGTTAAGTACGCGGATACCGCTGAGTACAGACACATCGAGAGTTATCTCAGAGCTGTCATGGAGGACCACAAGGGACTTGGCCCACAGATGCTGTGATTACTTCAGCTACCTTTTGAGGTACTGTAAGATGTCACGGCAGCTTTTTGACTTATGGCAATGTTATCAGACATAGTGTAGGGAAGCAGCCTACTCACGCCTTATAAAATTCACATCAGTCTTTCCATTGTGTGCCAGCCAGTCCGCTTTAACTGGCTCTGACGTCATAAATGTTGCGCAATACTTTAAAAATCAAGTAAATAACCTGAAACGTTTCTAGCATGTCAGGAGTAATACTAAATCAATATGTGTTGAATATAAGTTCAATAACTTTAACTATTTTCTAAATTTGGACTTTTTTCTGTAAAAATCATTGGCACAACAGAAAAGAGCTAGAAACTTAAAAATTTATATTTAGATTCCTTTTGCATAATAATTTACACTCCTGGAAATTGAAATAAGAACACCGTGAATTC
This sequence comes from Schistocerca gregaria, assembly GCF_023897955.1. Taxonomy (NCBI): domain Eukaryota; kingdom Metazoa; phylum Arthropoda; class Insecta; order Orthoptera; family Acrididae; genus Schistocerca; species Schistocerca gregaria. Next base: position 2,098,724 of record NC_064920.1, on the reverse strand, counting down.
ATTGTCCCATGACGGGGAAACTTCATTGACACATTCCTGACACACTGACAGAACCACAGCCACATAGACACAGGCAACAGAGCATCCACAATGTCCACAATATCCACCTTTCGCAGCAATGCAGGCTGCTATTCTCCCATAGAGACGATCGTAGAGATGCTGGATGTAGTCCTGTGGAACGGCTTGCCATGCCATTTTCACCTGGCGCCTCAGTTGGACCAGCGTTCGTGCTGGACGTGCAGACCGCGTGAGACGACGCTTCATCCAGTCCCAAACGTGCTCAATGGGGGACAGATCCGGAGATCTTGCTGCCCAGGGTAGTTGACTTACACCTTCTAGAGCACGTTGGGTGGCACGGGATTCATGCGGGCGTGCATTGTCCTGTTGGAACAGCAAGTTCCCTTGCCGGTCTAGGAATGGTAGAATGATAGGTTCGATGACGGTTTGGATGTACCGTGCACTATTCAGTGTCCCCTCGACGATCACCAGAGGTGTACGGCCAGTGTAGGAGATCGCTCCCAACACCATGATGCCGGGTGTTGGCCCTGTGTGCCTCGGTCGTATGCAGTCCTGATTGTGGCGCTCACCTGCACGGCGCCAAACACGCATACGACCATCATTGGCACCAAGGCAGAAGCGACTCTCATCGCTGAAGACGACACGTCTCCATTCGTCCCTCCATTCACGCCTGTCGCGACACCACTGGAGGCGGGCTGCACAATGTTGGGGCGTGAGCGGAAGACGGCCTAACGGTGTGCGGGACCGTAGCCCAGCTTCATGGAGACGGTTGCGAATGGTCCTCGCTCGCCGATACCCCAGGAGCAACAGTGTCCCTAATTTGCTGGGAAGTGGCGGTGCGGTCCCCTACGGCACTGCGTAGGATCCTACGGTCTTGGCGTGCATCCGTGCGTCGCTGCGGTCCGGTCCCAGGTCGACGGGCACGTGCACCTTCCGCCGACCACTGGCGACAACATCGATGTACTGTGGAGACCTCACGCCCCACGTGTTGAGCAATTCGGCGGTACGTCCACCCGGCCTCCCGCATGCCCACTATACGCCCTCGCTCAAAGTCCGTCAACTGCACATACGGTTCACGTCCACGCTGTCGCGGCATGCTACCAGTGTTAAAGACTGCGATGGAGCTCCGTATGCCACGGCAAACTGGCTGACACTGACGGCGGCGGTGCACAAATGCTGCGCAGCTAGCGCCATTCGACGGCCAACACCGCGGTTCCTGGTGTGTCCGCTGTGCCGTGCGTGTGATCATTGCTTGTACAGCCCTCTCGCAGTGTCCGGAGCAAGTATGTTGGGTCTGACACACCGGTGTCAATGTGTTCTTTTTTCCATTTCCAGGAGTGTAGTAGAAACAGTATTCTGGATCTCACAAATTAAAATTTTAGTTTAAGTTCATGATTTTCTGGTTTTTGTCTTAGAAATTAAGGAAGCAAGATAGATTAAGTAGGCGAATAAATAAAGCTAGGATGTTTAAATTTAAGTAGTAGGAAGATCCGCCATAGTCATAAAAATGTGAGAAGTTTCAACAGAATAGCTATAGAACTATAGCTATAGCGTATCTCCAAAGAGCAAGTACAGAGCTCGTCTACTGCGTGTAGTGCAATTAAATTAATTATCTCGCCCAAAATATTTGACTTAGCCACGTCGGACTTTTATTATGATTACTTACTTGTGTGCTGATTGCACATTTAAATTGAGAGCTTCATCGGCCATCAGCAAAGGAAGCAATGATTTATTCGATAACTTGAAGTGGTGCATTACTAGCCCAGCGGTTAGTCGGGAGAGCATATCTGCGTTCCCTTAGCCGTCCGCACCGCGGCTTTATATGTAAGAACGCTGACCGAGAGACGAAGAGACGCACCACCACGCAGTCGCTGAGATGTGCAGCCGCGAGAAGGACGTACCTGCGCTTGCTAGCGACGCGAAGGGTGTGGCAGAGCGCCGTCCGGCCGCGCTTGCGCCATCGGCGGCCCCATCTGAGCCCCCACTTATGACGACCAGTGGTATGGCTATGGGTTTGATGGACGCAGCTCCGGAAACTTTGAAGACAGAGCTGTCTGCTCCGCTCCCCGATTCTGAAGATGAGAGCTCCACCGCCCCTCAGCCACGCGGAAGAAGCGGGAAACACAAGAGGAGGGCAACAGCCGCGACGTCCGCTGTTCGCAGCTCGCCGATCGAGAAGAGGGCAAGCAAGATTTCGTCCCTGACGCTGATGGTTTTGTCCCGGCCCGGCGCATTGCAAGACGCATGCAGTCATCGACGACGCTTCCAACTGCCGTCGCCAATTCATTCGACGCGCTCGCTGACGCGCCGGACCAGCTGCCGCGCGATCCTGCGCCAAAGAAAGACTCCCATCTCCCGCCGGTGGTCCTCCAGTTTCGGCCGCCCTATGGGGAACTGCAGAAGTTGTTGCGCAGCTGGACAACGGAGGTGTATACCGTGAAGCCTGCCGGACGAGACCTGTACAGGGTCACACTCCGCACTGCTGACGACTATCGCCGGGTCACTCAGGAGGCGTCTGAGCGTGGTATCCCGTTCTATACCCACGCTTCCGCACCTGACAAGGTCTTGAAGATTGTAATCTGGGACCTCCCATTCAACATGGAAGCCGATCACCTGCATCGCGAACTCGCTGACCTGGGCTTCTACATACGGGCAGTCGTGAAGAAGAAGTCGCCTAAATCACGCGATGATATGCCGCTCTTCCTGGTCGTCTGCTCCGACACCGTGGAGAACCGCAAACTATACCAATTGACTGTGGGTCGCCGACGTTCCGGTTCAGACCGAAGATCTTCGCTCCAGGAGAGGCCCTGTGCAGTGCTTTTGCTGCCAGGGGATCAATCACGTCGCGCGCCACTGCTCTATGCCTGTCAGATGTGTTAAATGTGCCGGCGCCCACGCAGGAAGTGCGTGCCCCCGTCCGCCCACCGAGAAGCCGACATGTGCACTCTGTGGCGGTGCTCACGTGGCCAGCTATCGTGGGTGTGAGGTGTGGAAGCGTGCCATCGCTCGCCAACGTGGCCAAACACCAGTGCCGCGTCCGAAGGAGCCAGCAACGAGACGGCCCGGCGTCTCTTTCGCGGCGGCAACGTCAGCGGCGCCCTCCGCCGTCCCGGCTGATCCTGCTCCTGCCGCGTCCGATGCCGTGCCGATACCTGAGGCTCCTGCGCCTCCACCACAGCTGCTAGTGGCGGACCCGGGTACTGCCTCTCCCGGGACGTCGGCCGGACCGCGCCCCGCCAATCGCCGGCGCGGGGGTCATCGCCCTGTGGGTACCCAGCGCTCAGCACCGTCAGTCGAGCAGCCCCAGGTGGACTCTCACAGCGAGTCAGCCACGCCTCCCCCTTCCAGCGACGGGGCCGCGCCGGCTGCCTCCACTGCTGACCTGGCCAACCTCGTCGTGCAGCTCACTGCCTTGGTGACCAGTGCTACGAAGTTGATTGAAGTCCTGTCGCATCAACTCACCGCTGCAGTGCCGCTGGCCTCTCCGGCCCCGACCGCTGTCAACACTCACCAGCTGCACCATGAGCAGTGTTAGAGGGCTCACGGTCGTCGCATGAATGCCAACGGGGTCCGCACTCAAGCTGGTGAACTTCGCCAATTTCTTCGAGATGAAGCCGTCGACGTCTGCCTTATCAACGAAACCCACCTGAAGCCTGGGGTCGACGTCAGGGTGGCCAACTACTCCAGCTATCGCACCGATCGACTGACGGCGAGTGGTGGGGCAGGCGTTTACGTCAGCAATGGCATTCGTCATCACGTGATACAACTTCCACCACTGGCAATCCTGGAGGCCACTGGTGTCGTCATTCACACCTCGGCGGGCGCCATCACGTTCGTCGCTGCCTATCGACCGCCGTCTCGTCCACTGGACCCTGCTGACATCGATGCTCTGCTCTCCTTGAGGGGGCAGGTGTTCGTCGCCGGGGACTTCAATAGTAAACATGTCTCCTGGAACTCCAGGATCACCAATGCCGCTGGCCGCTGCCTGCTCCGGGTAGCGGAACGCCACCATGCGCTTGTGGTGGGGCCGTACGACCCGACAATCTTCCCTGCCCGTGGCCTCCCGCATATAATCGACATCGCAGTCGTCAAGAGCATCCCTCATCAGATCACCGCCACGACTAGGACGGCACTGTCTTCTGATCATGTCCCAGTGGTTTTTGATATCGACTTAGACGCCCTGAAACAGCCCAGGCGAGGCATCACTTGCTGGCATCGAGTGGGGCAGTTTTCAAGCAGCCGTGACGGACTCACTCGCCGCCTCGCCGCCCCCTGCGGAAGCTGGAGCGGACGCAGCACTTCTGCACTTTGCGGCAACCACGATCGACGCTGCCAACATAGCAACGCCGCCCCGATCTCGCACTCCGCCTGACTACTCCCGCCAGTTGCCGCCGGACATCCTTGTGGCCATCGCTGAGAAGAACCGGGTCTACCGGGAGTGGCAGCGGACAAGAAATGCCGACACCAAACGCCTCCTCAACAGGATGCGGCGGGACATCCGGGTCGCCATTGACAACCATCGCAATCGCGACTGGAATAACAAGATCGCCACCCTCTGTCTTGACGACGGCACGGCCTGGCAGACGACGAAGCGTTTCCTATGCCGCACGCAACGTATCCCTCCGCTGCTGGTCAATGGTCAGGCTGTCTGCGAACCAGCTGCGAAGGCTGATGCCCTCGCAGACGTCTTTGAGGCTGCGTTTACACCGATCGAAGACCCGACCGTCGCTGTCCACGAGGACCTGGTTGCTGACCGGCTCCCACGCTACTTGGGGACACGCGACGACGATGACGTCATTGAAGAGACGACGGCGGAGGAGATGTCGTCCATCCTGCGTGCCCTGAACCCCAGGAAAGCTGCGGGCCCAGATGAGGTTTCCAACGCCCTACTCCAGAAGTTGCCGCCGGTGGCTGTCACTCATCCCACCGCCGTCTTTAATGTAATCCTCCGGTCCTGCAGTTTTCCTCAGCATGCAGAGGTCGTGGCGATTCCGAAGATGGGGAAGGATCTGCGTCAGCCCGATAACCACAGACCTATTAGTTTACTGCCGGCCGTCTCCAAGGTCTTTGGAAGGGTGTACATCAGGCGGCTGCAGCGCCACGTTGACGAGGAAGGCCTCCTGCCCGAAGAGCAGTTCGACTTTCTCAGGGGCCACTCGGCTGTTCACCCACTCCTACGGCTAGTGGAAGATGCGTTCGTCGCCCTCGAGCAGAGCGAGTTCTTCGGCGCGGTGTTCCTGGACGTGTCGAGTGCTTTCGACAGTGTGTGGCACCGCAGCCTCTTGTTCAAACTTTTTGAACTTGGGGTCCCGACGTCGCACGTCCGTCTCATCCATTCCTATCTTGCCGATAGGACCTTCCATGTGCGGGCCGCGCATGGCTTGTCCTCCGTCCGCCGCATCAACGCCGGTGTGCCACAGGGCTCGGTCTTTGGACCACTCCTGTATTCGCTGTACACTTCTGAAGCGCCGAAGATCGACCGTGTGCGACTCGCCCTGTACGCGGATGACACGGCTCTATATACGAGGAGCCTCAATGCCGCCGTCATGCGCCGCCGTCTGCAGCTCGCCATTGACATCCTGGCAGCCTGGGCCGTCAAGTGGCGTCTACAATTCAATGGGGCCAAGACGCAGTTCCTGGTCGTCACCAGGCGACTCGTTCCTACGGGTCTGCAACCGCTCACCGTCGGTAGCAGCCCTGTCCCGTGGCGTCCCACGGCGCATTACCTTGGCGTCACCATCGACCGCCGACTCACGTGGGTTCCGCACATCCGCGAAGTGAAGTCCAAAGTGCGGAACCGGCTCCGCATCCTGTAGCCGGTGCTGAACCCCGGCTCCGGCCTACCACCGCGTCTGGGCATCACTCTCTACAAGGCGCTGCTCTGCCACACGAACATGAAGATGCTGGAGACACTGCAGAATCTCATTCTTCGGATGGCCTTGTACCTGCCTTACGATTTCCCCACCGCTCATATTCACGACATCGCGGAAGTACCTCTGCTGCGTGAACTCTTCCAGGCGGCCGCCCGCACCTTTTACGAACGTGCTGGCCGGTCACACAACGCCCAAATCCGGACGCTGGGCCGCGCAGCGTCAACACCCGCTGGCCACACCTGCTCGCTGCATAGCTAGCACTGCAGAACTGCACTTAAACATTTAATTTGAACAGTTATAGTTGCATCAGCGCATTAGACTCTGAACTGCTCTGGTAGTTGGATTGTGTGGATTCTTTTTGGTTTGTGACTTTCAGAATTTAGTGAACATTTTAGAGAGAATGGTTTTTGATTATGAATCCCAGACAATCTCCTAATTCCTCAGAGCTGTAAGCTGTAGCTATAAATTTATTTCTCAGATGAAGTGGGCACTAGGAATTCTAATTACAGGCTTCACGTTTTGCTAATCACTTTATGGTTGCCAATATTGTAGTTAGAGAGCCAGTGTTGAGAACGGAAAACAACAGCATTAAATAAATAATAGGAAAATTAACAATTATTCCACCTGCCGCCCCACAATAGGGCAGAAAAATACAGACTTCCAAAACGTACAAAGTCTGCAACGAAGTACATCAGGTTAAAATCGACCTCTCAAAACATGGCCCTTTGTGCCTGAACATAGCTGAATGTAGTGCCATCATCATATATTACGGCCAACTTCAAACGTGCTCTGGATGAAGGCAAGATGGTCATGTTAGGTCAGCATACCTTCAGCGTCGTCTTACGAGCTCGGCATCACAGGATGTTGTAGTACCCACGAAGACCATTATTCTCCCACTACATTGTCAGGCCTTCCACGCCGATCTAAGTGGACAGCGAAAGGAGGGATGTCCCAAAGGAAACAGCAGCTACTGGACGGCAGGATGACACAATTTCAGAGATTTCTACAACTCCGAAGGTGTCTACTGCGTCCACAGACCACCAGCTGCCTGAGGATGTACTCAGGAAAGATGGACGTGGACACTAATACTGTGCCAACACTTGGCTTCCTTACGGATAATGAGGTACCAATGGAACATCCACCGCACACCGACATGGATGTCCATAAACAACGATTACCTTGGCGCCACAAGAAATGGCCACTTCCATCATGCGTCTGGCTTGGAAGAGAACGGCTGATTATGGTGATTTGGAAGGCACACTGATCTATCACATCAGTCCCCAGGTAGACTCCAGCATCAGATAGCCAGAACGGCGACCCTATAGCACTGGCCAATGACACAGCAGCCCACGATGAAGGGAATAGTGAGTCACCACTCACACCAACAACCTCTCTTTTCCCACGGGGTGATGACGTTCAGGATGCCGATGATGTGGCGACGGGGGAAGTGGAGGGCGTTGGCGTTTCGTCTGTCACCTCGGATCACCAGCCCCATTAACCAGGGTGGCAGACCATGAAGGTCAGGGACTTTCTCTCTCCCATTTGTCAGCTCTGACAACACCTCCAGCTGGCAGGCCTAGACAGCACATCTTGTCTAGTCACTGTTAACATCAGTACAATCTGGACATGGCATAAGCTGACCCTGCTGTGACAAATGCTCGCTGCAACAGATACTGACGTTGCCTTCTTACAAGAATTCCATGTAGCAAGCTTCCCTGACTTCTTTGGATATGTGGTCAGTGTCTCACATGCCCGCCAAAGACAGGAGTGTTGCCATTCTTCTATGTAGGAGTTTGCTCACCACTGACATGCGATATCACCAGAATTGAGGGGCATGGCCATATGGTCAACGCCGTGCAGTTACTTAACATCTACTGTCCTCCTGGGTCGGGACGAGGAGAGGACGCTCATGTTTTTTCACAGAGAATATATCGAAACAGTGTCAGGTTCGACTGGATGACATGGTGACAGATGTATGCTGGTGCCTACTGACCAGCTGCTGCGCCATTCACCCCACCCTGACCTCGAGACCTTTATATAGGACCTTCATCTCGCCGACACATCGCGACATACGGATGGCAACACCTCCAGATTCACTCACCTTATCAGTAGCTCATCGAGCAGGATAGATCAGTTTTACATCACACATATCCTGATTTTTTTTTCTTAACTGCGGAAAAAGGAGGGCGACAAATTTAAGGCTCGCACGAGGTGGCAGAAATCCACACTACTCCACTGGTTGCAGATCTGTGTACACAGCCGTAATGTTGGTAATAGTGTGTGCAGCTTTCAATTTTATATCGTCCCAATTATGATGAGAAAGTTGTGAGACGTTGTTGCTATTATAGTTCTCAAATCAGTTCCACGACACACGAATTTCTCAAATTTTTGGACGAATACTTTGAAAATGATGTATTTTCCTGAACTGCACTTTCTTGCAAGTTATATTAAATTTATGTACTAATCACTAACACAAACAAATTATTATTATTATTATTGCTAAATATATTTTCTATATTTGCTACTATTATTTAAATCCCAAGCAGCTGTGGTAATTAAAAGTAAATGTGACTGTAAGTTCAATTTTGGCGGGGGTAGAGACGAGAGAAGAAAGGGAGAAACTGTCTCCTCGAACTGCCCAGAACCCAACCCTCGATCCGCACTTGAGGCCGACAACAGTCAGAGCGCACTGCATTGCATGCTGGGGAGAGGTTGGCAGTGACCCGAAACAAGTGAAGATTGACCCAAAGTACACGGATGCAAATGTAGATGTATACTTTTCTCGATTCTGCTGATCCTGTCAGCAAGTCCGCGTGGTGCTACAGGGAGGGCAAACATTTTCTACTAAGCAAAGCATTATAAAGTGTAGAGAGCAAGTCCCGGAACCGGCAGGAGAGCATCATAACGAAACCGGGGCACCGCCAGGTCGCTGACATCCGGCGATGGGGCTGCGCGGTCAGCAAGACCGCGGTGACGGCAGACGCCACTTGCTGCTGACACATGAAGAGCCGGCAACGGGAGGTCGCTGACCCGTTCCGGCCTGCTCGCCGTGATACACTAACCGCAGTAAACAGGAGAGTCTGCAGGCAGGAGCAGCGCTTAGGCCGGTATTACACTATCAAATTTCTTTGTCAAACATTTGATCAAAGATGTGATCAAATATTCCGTCAAATATATTTGACAAAGATCTTTGACGTAGTGCTAGAAGGGGTATTGCACACTGTCATCATATTTTTCATCAAAGTTCAACACGGCTGACAACAGCTACTTGTTATTAACTGCAGCAGTTGCATGTACCACAATTGCACTGTGTGCACATGCGGAAGAGAAGCGGGGGAAAATAAGGAGACGTACCTGGGTGAAGCCGTGGGTTTTACGACGACACGATAAAAGCATTCAACAAAACTTGTTAAGTGAGCTTACAGTGGAGGACGTCAAGTCGTACATCAATTACTTAAGAATGCATGAGCATACATTTCTGTATGTGCTCAGTGAAGTGTATCCTCATATCACAAAGCACAATATTCACTTAAGAACTGCTACATCTGCAGAAGACAGGCTCACTACTCCGATTCCTTGCTACAGAAAAGGGTTAGGTTAGGTTAGGTCAGGTCTCCAATCTTCTTAATCTATTTTTGTATTCAGCGTGCCTTACGTTGTAAAGCGCCTCATCAGCTTCATACATCTCTATTAATTTTGTAGTTGCCAGCAGAAACCAATTGTATTTACCGGCAATATTTATAAAAACGCACAGCGATGCTAGCACTCCATGTGGTAACATGTCACAATGCAGTGAACAGAAGACAAGCGACTTCTTTGATCGAACGTACAGCGAGGCTCTAGATTTGATCAAATATTGGACGACATTTGACAAAGTTCCGTATTACACCATCAAATATCTTTGACAAAGATTCTTCACAAAGATATTTGTCAGAGAAAGTTGGCAGTGTAATACCGGCCTTACGGACGCTAGAACCAGCCCGTCATCGCCGGACAGCGACGTGACGTCAGCCTTGTGCTACTCCGAGCCGCACCGCGCCGATGACGCAGGCGCTCCTGCCACAGCCGCTGCCCGCGCTCCAGGGGCAGCAGCTCGGCGCTCTGCCGCTGTCCCGACAGCGCCACGTCGGGGTCCGTCGCCTGCCGCGTCACCCGCAGAAGGCCGCTAAGCTGCGAGCCCGGGAGTGTGACGCAGTCCGACGACCCACGGTCACGAAACGAGGGAACCCGCCGACGTAGTAGCGGAACCCGCGCAGTCAGCAGCCGGACGCCATCGACGTCATGTTCTCCGCGACGTCCGCTAATCATTGCAATCGAGCCCGTCATTTTAATCGTCACTGGTCTTTCTTCAGCTGCCCAACAGCCTCCCTCAGCAGAGAGTCACAGCCCTCACTAAGAGACCCTTCCTGTTATAAAAGTGTTAAAAACTAAAGTCCGCCCGAGCAGGCCGTGGAGGCCCAACGGTACCGACCGGCTGCCGTGTCATCCTCAGCCAACAGGCGTCACTAGATGCAGATATGGTGCGGCAGGTGGTCACCACACCACTGTCCCAACCGTACTTTTCGATCAAGTAGCTCCTCAGTTTGCCAACAGCGCTCAGCAAGACCGGAGGGTCACCCATCCAAGTGCTAGCCAAGCCCAACAGCGCTTAACTTCGCCGATCTAACGGGAATCAGTGTAACCACTGCGGCAAGAGCGTTGGCTGTAAAAGTGTTATTTTTGACAAAAATTAATAAAACAGCACGGTCCCTGAAGTATGTCCCTGTTGCAGTCTGACGGAGAGCATTAACCACCATACGACACTATTGACAAGGCGTCACGAGGAATACCGAATCAATTGGCTTCTGGAGGTAAGTAGAGGAGGATGCGCAGAACGGTTCAAAACTGGGCCTAATGCCAGCTTCGTCGGCGCTATAAGCGTCGTCGCGTCTTTTTCTATACAACCCGGACTCAGTGCCTCGCTTGAGCACAAGACTAGCGTAACGCACCCGCACTTCCAGGGTCACTCGTTTTGACTATTACTTATCGTTCTTGCGACCAACTGTTCGATTCCAGAAGCTGCGCTGTTTTTTCTGTAAGATGCGGGGGGAACTTCACATTGAGAACGTAAAAAGTGACATGAGGAGATATTCGGAGACGCCGGGGTCCACGGGTCGGACGGAGACGGCGCGGCTGCACAGTGTGTGTGTGTGTGTGTGTGTGTGTGTGTGTGTGTGTGTGTGTGGACTTACCGCGTCGCTACGAGCAGCGGACGTCGGCGGCCGCAGGCGACACGGCCATTTCCCACACTGGTTGCAAATAGCGGAGCACCGCCCTCCGCGGGGAACCCCCCACCAGGTGGCGAGGCGCGGACTCTGCCAGGCCACTTCACCACACCTGTCGCCGATACATCCCGCCGCTGTCCGGCGGTGCGCGGCAGCACACGGGCCGCCGTCACAGTGTCTCCGATATCACTGGATCCCGCCCACAGACATAGAGGAAAGGTGCCTATTATGCGATAGTTCCCTAATATGAGACACCCCAACTGTGCTCATGTTAGGGGTTGCACTGTGGTGGAGAGTTTCTTAAACACGTCTATTGCGTGCCATACGACGACTCAGCGAGCAGGACGCCATAGTTGAGCCGAACACAGTAAGTAGAGGTTGATACAAAATTCTTGTGTTCGGAGTTTTTGCGACATCAGTGTTAAGACAATATTTCAGCTTAAAGCTGAGTGGACAGCACCTAAAAGGAAAACGTGGGATAAAGACACCATGGTTCGTGCCATTACATGTGTGAGAAATGGCGAGATGGGGTACTTAAAAGCCTCAAAAGTTTTTTTGCTGTACCAAAATGTAGTTTGGAAAGGTATGTGAAGGATAAAACTCGTACACCCGAGAAGCTGGTTGGTGTTAATCTTGGCAGAAGGCCTGTCCTCTCAGTATGTGAAGGATAAAACTCGTACACCCGAGAAGCTGGTTGGTGTTAATCTTGGCAGAAGGCCTGTCCTCTCATCTCAACTGGCAGATGAACTAGTGAAATACTGCCTTGCAATAGAAGAGCGATTTTATGTTCTTAAATTTAAGGACACACGAAGTATGGCCTTCCAGTTCGCTGTCAGGAATAAGCTGAAGAATCCCTTCAATTCAGGAAACGCTTCAGCAGGAAAGAAATGGCTCCGGGCTTTCCTTAAGAGACATCCCATTTTATCAATGAGCACTCCTCAGGGTCTTGAGCAGCAAGAGTGAAAGCTTTCACTCCCGAAAATGTGGGGAGATTTTTTGATATTTACGAATTTGTGCTATCTAAAGTCAACCATAACTCGCATCGAGTCTTCAGTGTTGACGAAACTGGGGTGACGTCTGTGCAGCACAAACACAGCAAGGTTATTGCTATGAAAGGGAAGAGACAAGCTCCTGCCTTGACTTCATCAGAAAAAGGAAATCTCATCACAATTGTAACGTGTATGAACGCAGCTGGCACTTATGTTCCACCCCTAATCTTCTTCCCAAGGAAGAATATCAAGCAGGAATTGATGGACGGTGCACCTGCAGGATCAATATCAGCTTGTCATGCAAGTGGCTGGATACAAACTCACATTTATACTCAGTAGTTTGATCATTTTGTGAGTCATGTAAAGCCATCTTCAAATGACCCTGTCATTTTGATTCTCGATGGGCATTATTCCCACACAAAGAATCTCGATGTGTTAGATAAAGCACGTGAAAACAATGTTCATATTGTATGTTTGCCGCCTCACTCAACGCATAAAATGCAGCCACTTGACGTCGGATTTATGGGGCCTTTGAAAACTTACTATGCCCAAGAGATAGAAACGTGGTTGGCAAGTAACCCAGGTCGTGTTATCGCCCCATTATTAACAGCCAGGTTATTTGGGCAATTTACAGCTGAACAGCAACAATGAAAGCATCTGCGAATGTCTTCAGAAAAACAGGTCTCATCCCATGCAACAGAAACATCTTTAGGGAACATGAATTTTCAGTTCATCGCCATGCTGACGCTCTTCAAGAAAGAGATGTCAAAAACGGAAATGAAACTACTGGCGGTGATGGTCAAGCTGTCAGTCTTGGTGGACATCAGACCTCTCCCACACATCGCAAAACCACCTGGAGATGATCAAATAGGCCAAACATCGCGTTCGTGCTCTGCTGCGTTTCTAACTTCAACTCCTTGTGTGAAGCAATTGCAAGAATCTAAACAGAAGAAATCAGAGGCTGAAGCTAAGAAAGCAGCCAGAAAGTTATTTGGGGAGAAGAGTGGAAAAATCTTCAAATCGTAGACCTAAAGCAGAAAAATCGTCTGGTGACCGCCATCCGATATCCATCTTGATGCCAGTGAGGATTCAGACAGCAGTGATGACGATGACGCCGAGTGTCTGTACTGGGCGCTTTTCTGAAGACAAACACGGGGAGAAACGGGTACAGTGCACGAAATGTTATCGCTGGGCTCATGAAGAGTGCGGTGTCACAGAAGACAATTCTGTTTGCCCCGGATGTCGTTAATACACCTCCTAAGTAGTGTGAAATGAGTGAAGGATAACATAAATTAATGAACATGTAAAAATTGTATATTATTCTGTAATAAAATAATTAAAGCAAAATATTATTACTGTCTCATATTAGGAAACCTTGGTCTCATTTCTAGGAAATAGTACGTTTTACTTATAGAAGCACTTTCACAACGAACATAACCACTCGACGAAAAGGCCGAGTCGATCAAAATTGTTTAAAGAACATCATTAAGGTACATCTCTTAACACTAATCGTTAAACTCCTTAAAATATACACAAACTATTCAAATAGTACCGGCGTATCGGATATGGCAAACTGTAATACAATTATTTAGGCTTCCATACAGTACAAAATCAAAAATACGTAAGATGTCTCAAGTTATGCTTCCACTGAGACATGTTGCTTTCCTTGTATTTTCCGTCTGTTGTACGAAAAATTACAGCCAAACACGACGCATGCATTGACTGTTACGTCAAAACTCTAAAAATAACGTCGTCGTATCAGTTTATTCCCATTTATTACGACTGTTTTATCGATACACAAACAGCTGTTTGTACGTCCTTTGCGATCGCCGCCATACTGCAGTTCTAAACCGCGGCTTCAGTCGCACCAGTGACACTGTTATACGGTATTGCCAGTCTAGCAATGTATGTCTGTGATTCAGCCGACGACCGACATCGGCCGGAGATGGCCGATCTTTTCAAATCACTACGCCACTACTTCCTTGGTCACACTACAGCCGACCCTATCTCCCGAAAGCAAAGACTGCGGACGACATTCGGTGAAATTCAGTTTTTCTGCGACAAATGGACCGACGTTCTCGCACACGAAATATCGATCGTGAGAAACTGATAAGTTTAGGCCAAGACGGATTGAGTTTGTGGCATCCTGAGGATGAAAATATCACAATCGGGATAAAGTTCGGAATCTATGAACTGAAATCAGAGGTCTATTCGAAACCTCAAATAGGCAAAAATTTTACTGGAAATATTAGGCATAGATTATAACTTCAAAAATTAATTTGTTCAAGTGGAAACGGTGGATTATAGCTACTGTACTGCATTTTTATTGTGGTGCTTACTGCCGTTTTATGCCAGTAGGGTAGTGATGCTGTTAATATGGTTTGCAAATGTGGTGTGCGGTATGTATTTCCACTTTTCAGTGCTTTAGGTTTTCAGAGTACCCTATACTACACGTCACATTTGTTTTTCACTCGTGTGCTAAATGACAGTCACTGAAGGTTAACCGACATATGCTATACCTTATGCTTCTCTTTCACTCGCGTGCTAAATGACACTCGCTCAAGGTTAATTGACGTACATCAGCACAACTTTAAAAGCATACAGCGAAACACACCGTTTATAGCTTGCATTTCAAGGTCACCATGAATTATCTCGAGTATGATAGAACGTTGCTCCCGTCATCTCATATATTCGTAAAATTTGTCTGGTTATTCCGATAACTGAGGACAGAGTGTATGTTCTTTGCCAGAAAGGAAAGCTTCTTTAGATATCCTGGAGAAATAATTTGTTCAAGTGAAAAGGATGGCTTATCTGTTGCTTAAAGTTACTGAAGTGGTTCTTTTTGTATTGTGGCAGGTGGGCATAAGCTGTATACAAATTATTATTACTGCTTAATAGTGTGGTGCAGCAGGAGGATAATGTAGTGTACATGTGTGTTTCCACTTTTCAGTGCGTTGTATGTTCAGAGTATCTTACATTAAACTTTATATTTGTCTTTGGGACGTATATTGAATAACAGTCATTAGAGGTTATTTGACGTGTGCCTGCACAACGTTAAATAAATTCAGCAAAACAGATTTCGAGTAATCCCTTACTTGTAGAGGTGTGATTCGTGTCCTATTACAAAAATCCAATTCTTATATCAAAGATGCAGTTCTGGTTCAAGTAAAACCAGAAATGAAATTTTTATATTTGACATCTGTCGATTACATTTTCCTAATAATTAGGCCTATACCACGTTCTGAAAAGTATAGTTTCAAAGTTTTTCTATGATATGTTAGATGTTATTTATAATGCTCTAAATACTAATTTGAAATCTAATATTTTCACTCTTGCACCTCAAATCCCTGTTCTACGAAATTTTTAATTTTTTCTGAACCAAATTTTGATTTTCTTTATTAAAAGTGACACTCAATCTGAAATAATACTGCGACCAGGGATATTGTTACTTCCTTTTTCGAATCCACTGGCTACATGTTTAGGGAGCCGTGAAGTGTACTAGAATCTGATTATCTGAATATCTAGCCAGTACTGCATTGATTTTCACCATTTTCAGAAAAAAGTAAGATATTGTGAAACCATAAATCTGTCTTTAATTAGATAACACTTGCTTCCTTACATACAAATTTTATCCACGCATGGTATAATAGAAACATGTACTTTCACCACGTAAATTAAGCATTATGTGCTCATAACCTCATTGACAAAAACTTTATAGACTGAAGTCGCAGATCCTGCCACTGTAGTATAATAAACCACACTCTGAACAATGTGTTCTGAACAGATCATTAGTAGTGCAGTGTATCACTGAAACTATATATTTTCGTAACATATACCTATAAGTATGAAAAACCTCAATTACGGACTGTTAGTTTCTAAGGTGGTGGTCCCCTCTGAAGCTGATCGCTGGTGAGAGAAGGAAAATGGCGTCACAAAGTTAAAGCGTTTTTAACTTTTGTGGCGTTGTGTTTTTCCCATCGTCTCGTTTATTCGTAAAACTTGTCTGGTAATTCCAGTAACTGAGGATGGAATCTACACGTGCGCTTTGAGACAGCTGCAGCTCGTTTGCACGCGTCTTATAACAGCAAAACCGGCACTGCAGCACTCGTCTCCGACCACAGAGCCGTCGCGATATCCGTCCCGCCCTTGGAGGTTAAAATTAACCTACTTCATGCATAAAATAGTTTCTAATCTAACCTCCTCTATTCCGTCAAAAACCGACGAATCAGACTGGCCGCAGTGTGAGCAAGCTGTCGGCCGATGTTATCGTGCCACCTCTGGCGACGGCCTCTGACGACCGTCGTCGGAGCCACTCTGACCGCAGCCTTACTTGCTCTGAACACGCGGCGACAGCCTCAGCGCCCGGCAGCGTTCTCGCGACCACTTCTCTCTGTCTGCCACGAATTCCTTCTGCCAGTGGAGTGCTCGCAAAAACTGGATATTTCTTTCCTTTTTCTTACTTCTTTCGGCCGCTGCACCAAGTTGGTGTAACAATCTCTTTCCTTATTTTCTAACATTTTGCCGAATATGTGCATCTTTGTTACTGGTTACCTCTACTCTCCAACTTCAACATTCTACTCCGCAAACCCAATTTCCGGTGTGTGGAGGAGGGCACATCCGTTTTCTATTTGTTATCCTGGCAAGGTAAGGGCCATCGAGTTTTCTCTTAAGGCCACCGTAAACGATCAAACATTTTGTCAAAAGTAAATATGCATGTCGGATGATGCTGAGGGAATTAGATTAGGACATGAGACAAAGTAGTAAAGGAGTTTTGCTATTTGGGGAGCAAAATAACTGCGATGGTCGAAGAAGAGAGGATATAAAATGTAGACTGGCAATGGCAAGGAACGTGTTTCTGAAGAAGAGAAATTTGTTAATATCGAGTATATATTTAAGTGTCAGGAAGTCATTTCTGAAAGCATTTGTATGGAGTGTAGCCATGTATGGAAGTGAAACGTGGATGATAAATAGTTTGGACAAGAAGAGAATAGAAGCTTTCGAAATGTGGTGCTACAGAAGAATGCTGAAGATTAGATGGGTTGATCACAAAACTAAGAAGGAGGTATTGTATAGAATTGGGGAGAAGAGGAGCTTGTGGCACAACTTGACTACAAGAAGGGATCGGTTGGTAGGACATGTTCTGAGACATCGAGGGATCACCACTTTAGTAATGGAGGGCAGCGTGGAGAGTAAAAATCGCAGAGGGAGACCAAGAGATGAATACACTAAGCAGATTCAGAAGGATGTAGGTTGCAATAAGTACTGGGAGATGAAGAAGCTTTTAATCCATTCCACTGCGCTTTTACGTCACTGTTGTGTAACTCTTTGTATAGTGTTTGTTCATAACCTCTTCATGCTGAATATATGGCTGGGAAACATGTTTCACCTCTACCTTTATCAATTGTCAGTGCCGTGTTGTTTTTATACTTGATAGTAGTTTTCATATTTGTGTAAACTCACGAAACATTATACATACGTGGCGACACATCGACAGAAACGACGTCCGCAATCTTGTCAAATTTTCAGTCAATCAAAATTTCTCGCTAACACGATCTATGCTTGACAAACATGTCAAACAGCACCGTACACGGTCAAGTATTTGACATGCATATTTGTTGTTGTTGTCTTCAATCCTGAAACTGGTTTGATGCAGCTCTCCATGCTACTCTGTCCTGTGCGATTTTGTCAAGCACGTTTGGTCGTGTACGGGGACCTTTCCATCTAACCAAATATTGTACATCTTTTACATTGCATTCATTATGCACGACAGACCGCGGTACCGCTACCAATATGTTCCGAAAAGCCGCGACGCACGTGCTATTTCTCAGGCGATCATGTCTCTGTTGGTATCGACAAGCCACAACGGGTCAGCTAATTTGGATAGCGATCTTTCGTACACCTATTGGAACGATGGGCATACTGTAGCTGCCCCACAGTCCAAGGTCAGATTGGTTCAAGTGGCTGTGAGCAATATGGGACTTAACTGCTGAGGTCATCAGTGCCCTAGAACTTTGACCTACTTAAACCTAACTAACCTAAGGACATCACACACATCCATGCCCGAGGCAGGATTCGAACCTGCGGTCTCGCGGTTCCAGACTGTAGCGCCTAGAACCGCTCAGGCTCGGCCACTACGGCCAGCTCCAAGGTCAGAATTTAAACATTAAGCACTCCTCCAGCCTAGGCAAACTGAGCAAATCGGTTCCTGCTTTTGCATTAGGTGCAGTCTAGGCTCGACCTTACATGGTTTACAAAAGCACCATTTGTTCACGGACGGTTTATGATAAAACTCCGAAAAACCATTATTTTCGAGTACTCAGAACATCACTTCTATAATTTCTATTCGTGGCAAACCGTCGGAATTCTTCTGTAAGGTATATTCTTAAGATGATGATGGCGGGAACTTCGAAAACTTTTGAGATCATTATTCGTTACCGAGGTCCAGAGTAGAAATTTACCGTACTTATGCAGAAAACCGTAGAAATACTGTTTAGCCATATTTGAACCGTAACTCGTAATTATCTAAATAACTAACCATAGAAAACGTCTCAAATTTTAACCGTATACTCTGCACACTTACCTAGAAACACCACTTTCCCGTATTCGAAAATCTTCATACATCTGAAAAACGATGACTTTTGGATACCAACAGTAGCAGTTGTGGAGATGGACATTTCTATAATTTTTATTCATAGCAAATGGTCTAAAGTTTTAACATGCACTGAAGCGCCAAAGATATTTCTAGAGTCATGCGTATTCAAACACAGAGATACGTAAACAGACAGAATACGGCGCTGCGGTCGGCAGCGCCTATATAAGACAAAAATTGTCTGGCGCTGTTGTTAGATCGGTTACTGCTGCTACAATGGCCGGTTATCAAGATTTAAGTGAGTATGGCCGTAGTGTTACAGCGATGGGACACAGCATTTCCGAGGTAGCGATGCAGTGGGGATTTTTCCGTATGGCGAGTGTACCGTGAATATCAGGGATCCTGTAAAACATCAAATCTCCGGAAAAAGATCCTGCAAGAAAGCGTCCAACGATGACCGAAGAGAATCGTTCAACGTGACAGAAGTGCAATCTTCCGCAAATTCATGCAGATTTCAATGCTGGGACATCAACAAATGTCAGCGTGCGGACCATTCAACGAAACATTCGGCTTTCGGAGCCTAAGGCCCACTTGTGTACCCTTGATGACTGCAAGACACAGCGACATTGGACTGTTGATGACTGGAAACATGTTGCCTGGTCGGACGAATCTCGTTTTGAAATTGTATCGAGCGGATGAACGTGTATGGGTATGGAGACAACCTCACGAATCCATTGACCATGCATTCAGCAGGGAACGGTTTAAGCTGGTTGAGGCTCTGTAATGGTGTGGGGCGTGTGCAGTTGAAATGATAAGGGACCCCCGATACGTCTAGATACGATACTGACAGGTGACACGTACGTAAGTATCCTGTCTCATCACCTGCATCTATTCATGTCCATCGTGCATTCCGACGGACTTGGGCAATTACAGCAGGACATTGCGACACCCCACACGTCCAGCATTACTACAGAGTGGCTCCAGGAAAACTCTTCTGAGTTTAAACACTTCCGCTGGCCACCAAACTCCCCACACGTGAACATTATTGAGCATATGTGGGATGCCTTGCAAAGTGCTCTTCAGAAGAGATCTCCACCCCCTCGTACTGTTACCTATTTATGGACATCCCTGCAGGGTTCATGGCGTCAGTTTCCTCCAGCACTACGTCAGACATTAGTCGAGTCCGTGGCACGTCGTGTTGCGACACTTCTGCATACTCACGGGGGCCCTATACGATTTTAGGCAGGTGTACCAGTTTCTTTGGTCCTTCAGTGTATGCTCCTAAGGTGATGTTCTCCGCAAACACTGAAACTTTTTCGATACCATTTTAGAGTCATTTTATCCCAAATAAAATTTTATAACTTGCCGTCGCTGTGTATACAAATTGTCTTCAGCTGGAAATTATTTGACGGTGACACCTGTCGGCGTACGCACAATACAAGCAATTATTTTGTCGTACGACTTCCTTGGTCCGCTTTTTTTGGCAAACTGTAGACATAGCCTAAAGAATGTTGTGCCTTTTTATATAAAGTAATCCAAACTGATCTTGCGTTGGTTGGGAGACGATTTTTTGTTAATCTTACGTTATGTGTACCTATTTCTTGTTTATTTTCTTGAAAGACAGCACACTGTAAGGAGACAGTGGCAAGGGAGAAAAAAAGAATGGGACAAAACAGAGGCAGTGGGTCAGAGAGACAGTGAAAGCGGCAGAGGAGAAGACAGTGGTAAAGAAGAGTGAGAGAAAGGGAGCAAGACAGTGACTGTGGGTGAGACAGACAGGACAAAGTGTAAATGGGAGAAAACGAGACAGTGGGAGAGAAAAACATGGCCATCATGAAGAGATATAGGTCGCAAGAATGTCAAACAATAAATAGAACGAGTGACCCTGGAAGTGCGGGAGCGTTTCGCTAGTCTTGTGGTCAAGCAACGCACTGAGTCTAGGTTGTATAGAAAAAGATCCGACGACATTTATAGTGTGTGCGTGTGTGTGCGTGTGTGTGTGTGTGTGTGTGTGAAGCTCACAGGAGGCCCAGTTTTGAACTGTTCTGCGCATCATCATCTATGTACCTTCAGAAGCCAAAGAGATTGTCTTCCTCGTAATGTGCTATCATGCAACTTTCACGAGCTCCACTAGACCTATAGATTCCCACTGAATGTTCCCCAGAGCATAATGAAACCACTGCCAGCTTGTCTCCATCCAACAGTACAGGTGTCAAGAGCTGTGCCCTTGAAAGATGCTGTATTCGCGCCCTCCCATCAGCACAATGAAGATGGTATCGAGATTCATCGGACCATGCAATGCTCTGCCACTGTGCAAGTGTCTAGTACCAATGGTCACATGTCCATTTCACTCATAGCTGCTGACGCTGTGGTGTTAACTTTGGCACATGCATGGATCGTCAGCTGCAGGGACCCACTGTTAGGAGTGTTTGGTGCACAATGTGTTCAGACACACTTGTCCTCTGTCCAGCATTAAAGTTTGAAGCTAGTTCCGCCACAATTTGTTGCCTGTCCCGTTTTACCCGTCTGCCCAGCCTACAATGTCTGACATCTGTAATGAGAGATGGCTACCCAGCCCACAATGTCTGGACATGGTTTCACAGTGTTTTCGCCATGTGTTGGAGACACTGACCACACCACTCCTCGTACACCCAACAAGCACGCTGTTTCCAAAATCCTTGTGATGTGCCTCCGGGCCATCACAATCGGCCCTTGGTCAAACTCACATAGACTGTGTACCTTCTGCATTATATGGAGGATATTAGTGTTTAACGTCCTGTCAACAAGTAGGTCATCAAGACGGAGCATAAGCTCGGATAGAAAAGGATGAAGAAGGTAACTGGCTGTACCCTTTCAAAGGAACCATCTCGACATTTGCCTCAAACAATTTAGGGAAATCACAGAAAACCTAAGTCATGATGGCCAGATGTAGGGTCGCAAGAGTCCCCATTCTACACACGATAGCATGCTCATTGAAGTAGTAGGCCAAAGCCAGTTCTCAGGCATTTTTCTGATGTGGGTTGGATATATTCAGGGGCTAAGTTGACTGATTTATGACCACTTCCTCCTCCTCTTACTCTATTTTTCTGTTAATTGATTTATGACACCGTGGAGGTTGATTTGTGAACCCCTGTGTCCTTCAGAGAACCCTTCTCCCCCTCCCCCTCAAACACCCCCCCTCTGGGAAACTCCCTCGCCAATATGAGCACACTTTTGATATAAATCAACTGATTAATTAAATCGACATATTAATTTACTCCTATCTCTCTGGGAAAGCCCCCAAGACTTCCCCTACCACCCCAATTTGGAAATTGATGGGAAAATGACTCAGTCTCTGCTGGAGAGAAGGAATCAAACGACAGGAAAATCAGTTACATAGCAAAAAATATACTGTTTATTTTTATTTATAAAGTTTAGTTCGCATGGATCTCTCTTTCATTTGGTGGTAAAAACTCATCATTCTTTGCTGTTTTGGAAGATGCGGCACTTGTAAAATACATCAAAAAGAAGTAATTAAATTTGAGAACACAAGCACACTCCTCCACATGCTGCCTGTAACCCACTTGGTCATGAACATATAACTTGTGTTCGACTCATATACAATAGCGTGTTCTGTGTGTGACTTAGAGCACTCTCTACCTGCAATCATTAACAGCAAACATCTCCATACAACAGCCAGCAGAGGATTTCCAACACATTTGTGGCGAATCGTGTCCTATTCCAACATACTCCTCTAGATGAACGAAGATGTATTTCAAGTACTCTGTTTCTCTGCCAGATCTTGGATAGAAATCGAGTCTTCAGAGTCATAGGGCATAAATCGAGTATTGAGTTTCATAACTGCAGTGATTCTAAGTTAGTGACAGGGGATTGTGAGGTACTGCACTCATTGTGTGTGAGAAAGAGTGTGTTCTGTTCACAGAGTTAGTGCAGCATTGTGTGTAATTTTACATATCAAACAGTTCTCCTATGCATTTCTGTGTATGTCCTATTATCATTTCTCTCTTCCCAGCAACTTCATGGCATGGAATCCAAACACTGCAACAATTCTACAGAAGTGGTAGCACAGGTGAGTTACATAAAATGTATCAAACTCCTTCCATCTGGAGCTCCATCATGCATAACTCAATCATTTCTTCTTCTTCTGCTTCCTCTTCTTAGTTGTCTGTTACATCACCACAACACTCACAAATGTGCAGGCTAGTATCTATTATACACCAAACTCCTCAGCATGCAAGCATCTAGACAGATCATGTGTATTTGGATGGGTGACATGAGTAAGATTGGTATGGAACAGACTACACAGAATGGTAGTTACAGTATTGGAATAAGAAAAGCAGTCTGCGTCACTAGCGTCAGTCAGTACAAATTTGCAACAGTTGCTATACCCTTTGTGAAAGCAAAATATCGAAGTGTAGTGGTTATGCATAGCTCAGCTAATTGAGATGTCGAATGTAGTGGGTATAGTACCCTCCTACTTCTGATCAGTTTCAAATAAAATTAGAGACAGTGTTCGGGGCAGGGAAGGGGGTGAGGGGGGTGGGGGGGGGGTGGGAAGGAGGGTTGGTTAAAGGTTGAGGAAAAGTCATGAGAGGCATACAGAGAAGCCATATATAGTTTCACTCAGAGGACTGAGTGCTAGAGCTTCGAATCTCTCACTTTGTGACTTCATCCACATAGGGGGCATGGCAAATTGCAACAAAATCTTACTGAATTTATAAAGTGTTTCGGCTAAGGAATGTATTTTTGCACCTCCTCTCTGCTGATGGCTATTTACTACACTAAGAAACAATATTTGTGTCATGTGATGTAGACTGTGTAACATAAGTTATGTATATCATCCCCGAAAAGTAATGGAAGGGATGATTTAGCAATGATATAGAAATTGAGAACAACTCTGCAGTGTCATTGGCTCACGAATGGTGGTTTGGACGTCAAGTAATCAAGTAAAATGCATTAAAATTACGGACACCTAGTAAAATTATGAAAATTGATGGAAAACACATAGAACTGATGAAAATACAACAATTATGTGGACAGATGAGGGTACTTACATGCTCGCTTGGGTATCTGCAAATCATTCCATTCCTCCACCTGTAGGATAGACAGCTGTTGGTGCATACTATCCATGCTCTGTGGTCCTGCAGAATACCCCCTTGTTCCACAGATGGTTATGAACTGTAAGTCATAAAAATGAAAGATGCAGTGTCCAAAGATCTGGAGATCAGGATGACTACCACCTGAGACACCAAAACAGCAATTATTTAAAATGGTTCAAATGGCTCTGAGCACTATGGGACTTAACATCTGTGGTCATCAGTCCCTTAGAACTTAGAACTACTTAAACCTAACTAACCTAAGGACATCACACACATCCATGCCCGAGGCAGGATTCGAACCTGCGACCATAGCAGTCGCGTGGTTCCGGACTGAGCGCCTACCACCGTGGCCGGCAGCAATTATTTACGTGGATGCAATAAACACCACCAATATGAGGAATCAATGCTCAGGGTGTCTTTGAAAAACATAATATTGAGACATCTGGAAGACTGTGGAAGATGAGCTTCATGCAGCTGTTTGAATAAGCTCCACAATGCCACAAACTTATTTAGTTTCCATATGTTGTGATGTCCTCCACATTTTTGTCAATAAGAAATACTGCCTCTGTCTTTTATTTCAACTGTCCTTTGTGTTGCAGGAGCAGCATAATTTGTGTCATGTGATATCCAGCTTAAAGTGAAAGCCAATTAATGTTGGTTTAGCACCTGACATCTGGCACCTGACACAGACCTCAAAGTCGTGGTGGAAAAACAAAATGTATGGTATTGTACAAAGCTGTAGTCACACACTAAATGGATGTGTTGTGAAAGAACAACACAGGAACAGTATCTTGTGATTGATAGTCTATGCGATATGGTCCTCCCACAGTACAGAGAATGTTTGCTTGACATATTCGAATGCAGCCTGAGACATGCGGATCTCCTTTAGACTGAGCTAACTGTCTGTAGTTTGGAAATGTACCACAAAGCAGTAGCAAAATCCTCATCCTTCTTCCAGATTTCATATGATGTGAAGTTGTAGAAATTTTTCCAATAAGAAACACCACTGTACTGCTTGTATTGTCTTTTCTACTACCTTGTGTTGCAGGAGAAAGCTGGCCTTACACACTGAATACAGTTAGCGGAGCTACAACAAAATGTTCCCACTTTCACCGAGTGGTCAAACACAGTCCTTTCGTGTTAACTCAGCTCACCGTGTTTCTTCACAGGATGCAGAAGGTGGTAGATATGGCACTCTCTGACTTCCTCTCAGTTCCAGCTTAAACTGAAACTATCACATGGACAAAGCTGCATGGAGAGTGCGGCAGAGATTGGGGAACAGTCACAAGATGCAGAGAGAATGTCTAAAAACCACACTGGATTTTTACTGTAGAAGATAGATATGAGAGTGGCTGTAATCATTAAAAGACATCTCCACAGGATCCAATGCAAGTATGTGGCTGAATAGAGAGACTTGATTCCAAATCGCTTTCTACCAGAAAGCATAACACTGTAGATCTGAAAAGCCAGTGTATTGATCATAGGGTTTTGTACATTTCTTATGACTTCAATCTAACGTTATATTTTTTAAGTGATTCTTCACATAGTATACCACCTACTGTATGTGATCATTCTCAATCAAACATCAGCCTCCCTCGCCTATAACCCAGTAGCTTTATCACGGAACCTCTGTTACACTGACTACAAGGCACTGAGATAGAATGCATTCCAAATATTGTTCACTGGTATGAGAAATCTAGCACCGACATGAGTGAGTTGCAAATACCATGTTCTTTAGCCGAATCACTTCTTAAACTCGGTGAGAAGGGTGATTTTATTACGAGCTTACACCACTGGCAATTTGCATCTGCACTTTCAGTCTGTTAATACACACCCCAGCGACCACCACCCACATTCAGTGTCACTGTATTTGTGTCATTCAGAGGCAATAGCATACCTCAATTTATAAAGCAAATATAGTTTTTAACATGGTTATAGTTAGCTGCCCTTGTCTATGCCTGTAGAACCAACAACTCTTTTTATACAGGGTGACAGTAAGATAGTCGTTGTGATCATGTTTTTAATAAACTGGTCGCTTGTAAGACGATTACGTCTCTCTTCCTAGGACACACTGGTACCACTCACAAGAAAAAGAAATGGAGCATGTCCATATATTCCGGAATTTACTCGCAGCATTGTTTGGTGCTACCAGCACTCAGTTATTGGTGAAGTATTATACTTAGCATGGGCTGCGTGATAGATTCGCTGTGATTAGCAAGCTCATAAAGTATATGTTGGAGTGTAAAGTTACTGTGCTCAGTATTCTGACATGTGCATAGTAAATGACTATGTCTGATCGTAAGACAGGTATGGATTTGACGTGGAAAACTGCGATTCCAGTGCATCAACAGCCGTAAGGGGGATGAAAGATTTTATGTGGAAAGTTATGTCCAGTGATAAGGAGGATATAGACATCGACATTTCGAAAGCCACAGCCATCAGGAGGAGCTATTTCCAGTACTTCACTCATTGTCGAATGTCATCAGCTTAGGAATGCAATCGTTATCTTTTATTGTAATTACAGAAATAAATAGGTGGCTGATTTTCTAGGACAACACCATTTGGCATGAGGGGTGCATGGTGGAGGTAGCCGGTAGCTGTGACGAATTGACATTTCCAGCTTAAGGCTGTTGCAAGTGGTGAGTGCAGAGAAACATTCTGGTTGGGCAGTGAGTCAGCTCTTGCATGGAGCAGTGGGGACAAGTCCTGTGGTGGCCTACGCAGCAACCTGTGGATAGTTGAACAGTGATCTAGCCAGTATGCTGGTTGAGTGGCGACAAATGTGGATGTGTGTTGTGAGTATTTCCAATTTTTATGTGGATATTTGAGAAGATTCAGTACTGATCATGGACAAGTTCTGACACTGTATGTATTGATAACATCTGAATTCCCACCACTCTGATCGCCCTGGATGCCCTCCACGACTGGGCACTTATCTCTGGTGGGCCGAGTCTGGTTGCAGTCTGGCTGCATTCACTGAGACGCACATCCACAATGGCAACTAGTGATGTGCGACATCTGGCCCGGGGTGCTGTGTGTGGAGATTGCGACTTGAGTGTGCGGGATGTGCAAGTGTTTCAGTGATCTCCTACCTGTAGCCATGACAACTACTACTACTACTACTACTACTACTACTACTTCTACTACAGATTGGATCATGGTTTAAGTGTGTCATGTTTAGTGCTTCACAGAACATGACAGTGGACTCTTGTCTTGCTGTGGTATTTGTTGTTGTCTCTATCCTATGAGGCAATAGGATCTTCCTCCTCCTCCTGAATGTAGAGGAGAGAACCTATTTAGGAATTCTATAGTGCTTTAAAAAAATCAGTCGCAACATCAAATTCCCAATTGACCAGTTTATTGTTTCTGAAAGCATCTGCCCATCCCGTGGCACAAATTGTTTAAGGACATAGCACGCAACTGATTTGAAATTTGAAATTTTCAGCTACCTCCAACATAATGGAATTCCTACCAAATGACCTAACTGTGTCAGTATCCATGAGCAGGAGGCAAGGAAAAAATAATCCAGAAGGGGAAGAGTAGGGTTTGTAAATCGGTGAGCTGCAGGATCGAATCCTGGCAATATACCAGTCCCGGTATCCATCAATAAGATGCAGGGAGAAACTGCCCGCACACAAAGGGTATTGATTTAATGAATTAGTAAATCAATCTGATAAAGTGAGGGAATATATTTCCAAGGCATTCACAGCTGGGGATTTACCAGGTTTCTAATACTTTGTTCAGGACAAAGGATGGGCTAGTGTGGCACATGATACACACTCACTGGCCAAGAAGTACCGTCAGAGAGAGAGCAGAGATGGTTTACCATGCGTCAAATATAAAAATGACACTTACTTCTGCCCTGGGTTCATTGGATTGTCCAGGTGCCAACACTCAAGGCACTCTCTAGGTGGGTGAATAGTGAACTACCATACAGGATGCATTTGGCTGCCTTTGTGATAGCGTGGGTTACTGGCAGCAATTAATTAGTGAATCAATCTGATAAAATGAGGGAATATTTCCAAGGGAGCCACAGCTGTAGATTTACCAGCTATCCCCTACTTTGTTCAGGACAAAAGATGGGCTAGTGTGGCACATGACAGATGCTCGCTGGGCCGGAAGTAAGCACTTCAGAGAGAGCAGAGATGGTTTACCATGCGTCAAATATAAAAATTACACTTACTTCTGCCCTGGGGTCATTGGATGGTTTACCAGGTATCAAATAACAAAATGACACTGACTTCTGCTTTGGGTCGTTGGACTGTCCAGGTGGCAATACTCGAGGCACTCCCTTAGCTCCCACCAATGTCACTTGGAGACGCTGGGATCACTCGCTAGTTGTCTGGGGGTCTGGCCACAAGGCTTCCAGACACAGTGGGAAGTAGACACATTGTCGTGATGGTCCAAGCAATGCGTGGTAAGGGAGTTATTTTTTCCTAGCACTGTGCACTTACTCGGAGCTGTTAGTGGGTGCATGTCTTATAGAGACCTTTTGCCGCATATGTGTTAGGCTACTATTTTTTTGCGATATGTTATTCCCACTGCCAAACTGTAGCACTGTAATCAGAGCTGGACATCATGTGTGATGTTTCTGGAAGTGGAAAGCTAGTGCTTCCTACCACCTCTTACCTGTTAGCACAGTCATGCAAAGGGTTGTCATTAACTGACACTTTTTTCAGGGATTAGCTCAATTTACAGCACACCTCTCTCCTGACCTGCACGCACGGTAATACTCGAGGCAGCTAGTGGTGCGGTAACCGACAGCATTTGCAGGCCCTGTGCGTTTGGAAATACAGGAAGCAGCTGCCACGTCTGCCCTGCGGTCGGCGCAAAGATGCAATTAGAAGATTAAGAGCAGTGAATTATGTTGACATTGATTTTGTGACAGTATTCCTCGCGCGATCAGAAAAAAAGTGATCTATTTAATTACTTCTTTCTGATGTATCTTACAAGACCTGCATCTACTGAAACAGGAAAGGACAATGAGCTTTCCCCACCAAATAAAAGAGAGATCCAACCCATGTAAATTGGATTTTATAAATAAACAGTATATCCTTTGCTTTGTAATTTAATATCCTGTCATGAGATCCTTCCTCTCCAGCATAGACTGAGTTCTTTTCCCACCAATTTCTGGTCAGAGGTGGGAGGGGAGGGCTGTGAGATTTCCCAGAAGGGGAGGCGTGCATGTATCGTCAATGGAGCTACCCAGAGAGGTGGGGGAGAAGGAAGGGGAGGGATGAAGGATTTCTCAGATGGATAGATTATATCCACAGGGTCATAAATCAAGCCCCAGTGAGTCGTAAATCAATTAACAGAACAAAAAATTAAGGGTGGGAGAGGGGAGTCATAAATCAGTCAACTTTGTCCTTGAACATAAGCAACTCGCACTAACAAATGCCCCAGAACTGGCTTTGCTCTACTAATCACTGATACCACATCTGATTATGTGTATCTGACCAGCAGTCATTCCTTATTGTGTGGACGGGTTTATAGCATTAGTAGGTTGATGGTCATAATGTCCCTGTTGATCTGTGTATATAGACAGTGGCAGTGAGAGGGAGATGCTGAATATGAAGGTTTCATTACAAAGAGACAATGGGTAAAAAAAAATTAGAACTTTCAGTGTTAAAAGAGTGTGATTATGTGCGCATGCACAAGTTTTGGTGAGGAAGGTGGAATAACGATTGAGACAGCTGGTTCCCCACTTTCCTGCCAGTCTTTTAAAGAGGAGCATATTTGCCATTTTTGCACTCCAACAGGAGCATTTTTCTGCTGGTTCTCTACATTAATAAACACCCATCCCAAATCCTAGGGCACAGTTACAAGGTCTGTTTTCAGGTAGCATACCCAATGGGTCCCAGGGCAACAAGAATTTGATTATCTATGCATGAGAGCACTCAGCAGCTTCCAACAACTCTTACACCTAACATCAAACCTTTTCGAAGCTTTTTATTGCTGTCACTCCCCACCCCCCCACCCCCACAAAATGATGACTATACTTCTGCTGTTCATGCAGTTTTTTTTACTTTTTTATTTTATTTTATTTATTAGTCCCATCCTCTGGGTTGCGCTGTTTGCCAGCGTCTTGATTGCTCTTTTCATACACTTAGGTAATACAGTTTTTCTTTTAGTTTATTAATATTTAAAACTTTTCGTTTCTCACATATTCACCAAGGTGACCAAAATCATGAGATACCTTCTAATATTGAGTCAGACTTCCTTTTGGCCAGTGTAGTGAAGAAGCCTGATGTGGCATTGACTCAACAAGTCATTGGAAGTCAGTTCCAGAAATTCTGAACCAGCTTGACTCTCTAGTAATTGTGAAAGTGTTGTCAGAACACGATTTTGTGAACAAACTGACCTCTTGATTATGTCCCTTAAGGGTTAGATGGGATTCATGTTGGGCAATCTGAATAGCCAAATCATTCACTCAAATAGTCTGGAATGTTCTTCAAACCAACTGTAAACAGTTGTGACCCAGTGACAAGGCACATTGCAATCCACAAAAATTCCACTATCATTTGGAAACATGAAGTCAATGAATGGCTGCAGATGGTTTCCAAGTAGCCAAACATAATCATTTCCTGTCAAACAACAGTTGAGTTGGACCAGAGGATCCAGTTCATTTCATGAAAACACAGCCCACACCATCATGGAGCCGTTGTGCTGTTAGCAAAGGCACTCGCCTCAGTCATCTGCTACCATAGTCGATTAGCACCAAATTTCGCTGCCCTGTCATATGTCCCACAGTCATGTCTGTGGTTATTTCACAAAGTGTTGCTTGTCTGTTAGAACTGACAACTCCACAGAGTTCAATCATGGGTCCCCTTCTGTTCTTAACTCAAACAAGAAACTAAACTGACACTGTTTTCTGATAATACAGGAATCATCATTAATCCAGTAAAAGAAACTCCAATAGAAAATGATACAAATAATGTCTTTGGAAAAGTTATTGATTGGTTTTCTGTGAATGGGCTTGCTCTGAACTTTGAAAAAACAAAGTACATCCAATTTTCTACTGCAAGGGGTACACAGTTCCTTCAAAAAATATAACACCTCAACAAAAGTCAGTAGCCAGGGTAGAGCACACTAAGTTTTTGGGTGTACGTATAGATGAGAATCTTAATTGGAAAATTCATATTTTGGGCCTCCTAAAGCAACTAGATTCAGCAGATTTTGCACTCAGAATAATTGTTAATTTTGAGGATATAGAAATTAGCAAGCTAACATACTTTGCATACTATCACTCTCTGATGTCATATGGAATAATATTTTGGAGAAACTCAACACTTAGGCAAAAAGTATTCACTGCTCAAAAGAAAGTGGTTAGAATAATGCATGGAGCACATAGTCACACATCTTGTAGGCATCTGTTTAAAAGATTAGGAATTCTTATAACAGCCTCACAGTACATTTACTCAATAATGAAATTTGTTCTCAATAACATTGACCAGTTTAAAAACAACAGTGACATTCATGATTATAATATCAGAAGAAAGGAAGACTTTCACTATCCTCTACTTAACCCATCGTTGGCACAAAAAGGGGTAAAAATATGCTGCTGTAAGACTTTTCGATAAATTATCAGATGAAAAAAAAAAGTGTCTGACAGACAGCATTAATAGTTTCAAAAATAAACTGAAATCATATCTCCTTGGCAACTTCTTCTATACCATAGATGAATTCTTTTATAGGAATAAGTAAATCTATAGGTACACATTTTGTTCCATTTAAGGGAATGGGGTAGGTAATAAAAATATTAAGATTTAAAAAAATAATAAAAAAGTGTATGTCTTAAGCACTTGACACATTCCACATCATAACAGTTTCCATGAGATTGGTCAGTGGAACACATAACTAACTAACTATCTCTTTGCAAACAGTGCTGCTCTCAGTCATTAAGTGAAGGCTGTCAGCCACTGTGTTGTCCCTGGTGAGAGGTAATGCTAGAAATTTGGTATTCTCGGCACACTCTTGACACTGTAGGCCTCAAATACTGAATTTCCTAACCACTTGTGAAATCGAATGCCTCATGTCAACTATCATTCAGTGTTCAAGTCTGTTAATTCATGTCAAGCAGACACAATGACATCGGAAACATGAATCACCAGAGTACGAATGACAGCTCCGCCAGTGCACTGCCTTTTATGCCTCGTACATGCAACACTGCCACCATCCATGTATGTCCATATTGCTATCCCCTGACTTTTGTCATCTCAGAGTATACTTGTATTATTTATGCATTTAAAAATTTCATGCTCCCTTTGTGTTGCATTCACATTTGGATTATTTTTGAACATGTAAAATGCTCAAAGTTAACTTAAAAACTATTCTCTGAACATTTATAATTCTTCTTAAAACTAATAATCTTACAGTTATATGTTTTTGTCTTGTTGTGCTATGTTTTACAGGTTATTTGTGGGGTGTCACGTTTTGCATTTGCAATATTTTGTTCTGGAATATAGGTGTCTTGAAGCATTAATTTATTCTTATTGTCTTATTTAGATTACATGTGTACTGTGCAGTGGTTGCAGGTTCACTGAATTTATGATAGTCTTATTCTATACATGGTTTGTGTCTTTAAGGTATAGGTGGTTCAGGGGGTGGTAGGGGTAGTAAAAGAGCAGTTTCTAGCCATGACATTTTAATTTATTACTTCCTTACTCTATTCACAGTCTGCATTGTCCACATTTATCACTGAATGTATCTGCAAAATTATATCATTGTATGACATGGAGTTCAAAAGATATGAAGCCATAAACACTTACAGACATGAAAAAATGTTTGCTTGAAATGGTGTGGACACAAATTTCGCCATGCATGACATTTTAATTTATTACTTGATAACTACTAACTATATTGATAACACACTTCACAGACAGTATCTGAAAGTATCACTGGATTTACCTATACAGCTACATCATTGTTCAGGAGATATGACATAATGAACATTTACATGCGTGAAAATCTAGCTTTTGTTTAAAATGCAGTGCAAATTACCTAGTTTATGTCCCACCATCCATCCACTGTTTCACGATGAGAGCACTTAGCAACTCCTAATGAACTTCAAGCATCATTTCAAACCTTCCCTACACTATTTCTCACTTAAAGCTTGAAGCTAATATTTAACACATTAACTCATTTGTAGTCATACCTTTGAAGTTGTTTCAAACACGGGACCTCTATTCTTTAAAGAATAACAGGGTTTTCTGATTTCCTCCTAATATGGAATTGCACATAGAAATAATAATGACATAAATAATGAAAATAGTAATAGTTAGACCTGTGAAAAATAGTTTGTATGCTGTTATGTGCAACTTACAACACATATTGGATGTTCTTCAATCTGACTGGAAAAATTTCTTAAGTTTTTTCATGTACTGTGAACAGCTACACGTACACCACTACTTCTTCTTCATGTATATGAATTATTTATTAGTTTCCAGATTTGTCTTCTTGAGAAGAAACACAGGCTTTATTGCCTTAAGACTTCTTGCATGAAACTTGTGCTTTGCTTAGACAACCAGTGATTATGTTTAATAGAGTGCTCGCCTCAATATACTTGACCATCTGATTTTTCATCCTCAAATTTAAATCAAATTATTTGAGCTGTAATGTATTTTATGGATCCTTTGAATTATTTGAAGTAAAATATTTTTCTTCCACATTTCATTACCGTCTTCTTGTCGAGCAACTTTAAAACTGGAGATATCCCTTAAAACCTTCTGTTCTACTCACAATATAAAAAAAATACTTCTTTTAATATAGAAATTAAATTTATAAAACGTTCATGACACATCATGAAGTGATTTTCTCTTGCTATAAACCATAAAAATGCAAAACTCTGTCAACTTCAAATCACCTTCACTTCATTTATAGCTCCAAAGAATACATCATAACTGGCACATATTCAAAAGCTTCAAGTAAAGTAATAACATACAGGAACTGGGCAAAAATATGGAAGAAATGCATGCTCGAACATAAATGAGGGAGCTACCCAAACCTACATGTTGCACTGTCGTATTTGATCACAAGCAAAGCCTCTGTAATGTCTGAGCCGTGGTAAAAGTTGCTGTTTTGAAGAGCGCTGCGCGTAGTGTGAAGCAGTCACCCTCCATTTCTGGCAGTGGCACCACAGCTTTGGTGTCTCCTTCTGGTGGAAAGGGGAAAGGTTGCCTCTTCATGTGCATTTAAGGGACGCTAAGAGCTCGCCAGTCGGTAAGTCTGGGTCAGTCTCTCGTCCCCAGCTTGCTAGTCTGTCTCTCGTCCGCATTTGTTAGGCAGTTAGTGTCTGTATGTCGTTCGGAGTCCTAGTATGTCTGTCGTTCGGATTAAACTTTAAAGCCGGCAAAATGAGAGTCTTTTCACTCCGCCAGTAAGAGAACTCAGCGAGTGGTCGCCCGGTCGGGGCTTAGTTCCTGCATCTGAGTCTTCGTGTTAGGCCGCCAGTCTGCTCGAGTTTGCTCAGGCAATGGTCATTGGCAGTTGGATTGATCAGTTGGTCGATCGCGCACTGAGACACAAGATGACTTGTCCATCTTGAGCGTCGTCGCATGTGAGGTTGCCACGTGAGTCCAGTGGGTTGCAGCATATAGCAAGGGGTAGTGACTTCGCGGTCGACAGGAGAGCAACAGGAGTCAACCCACGACATCAGTCTGGCCGGTGCGAGCTGCGACACCGGGAGACGGGAGATCGGCGCGTCTTCCTGTGTCCGTTGAAGCGGCTGGCAGCGAACGGTTTGGGAGAGCGATTTGAGGGTGCTGCGCCAGGTCTTCTCGAGGAATTGCAGTTTATTAGAAGATAAAGTGATTGATAATATGTTGTTTGATTTACTCTTGTTTTCTTGGTGAGGTCACCAGCCGTTTTGCTTTGGGGTCATCCCGCCATTCTTCTCCTATCAATCTACCATACGTTAGTAGCTGCCTCTGTCATGTTTGTTGGATTTGGTGCGTTAACGAAGTTATTGCTTGGAGTGTAATGGCCTAATACCTGAAATGTTTTGAACTTTGGAAACTTTGATATTATTGCCTATGATCTTAAGAGTCGGTATCTGTGTACTGTAGAGCATCTTAACTATTGTTTGGCCAACCTTGAAGAATTTTATATAAGATTGCATTTCATGGGCTTTTATTTAAAATGATCATTTTATTATATAAAGTTGCCACCCTTTCACTGTAAGACTTCTCTTAGAAGTTAAAATCAAGTTGCATCTTTGGTGGCAAGGTTAATATTTAATTGTTAGTGTTTTGTACTATTTCCATCCCTCCTACAAGGGGGGGGGGGGGGGGGGGGGGATTCTTAGCCTGTGTGCTTGAGTAAATTGTTAAAACTCTTAGTTTAAAGTTATCTGTTGTGTTGCAGATTTGCACCAGAGTAGTCTTTCAGAGCCTGTTGCGAGCGGTAGTAACTACGGCTGGTTCAAAAGGGAATGGCAAGCTTCTCTGCACGAAAGCTCATTCAGTCAAAACTTGTTTTTTTATGCCTCTGAATAAATTGTAACCTTGATATGTAGAGGGTGCTTTCTGATTATAATTTTAAATCTGTTTCTTTAAAAAAAATGGTTTAGGCACTATTAAAGTGAATAAAAATTCCATTTGTTAAAAGGAATTTGGTTATGATTTCACCAGTTACTCCCTGGCAACTACTCCCATGCTTACATAGTGTGATTAAATGTGTTAATGTTCTTGATGAATAGCTAGTAAATAAAATAAATTCTTAAGAATATTCTTTGAAAATAAATCACAGTTCATTGTCCTCAATACTTTCCAAGTGTCAGTCATGATCAGAATAGTTTTCCGTGTAGTTATGAGTGCCTTATGTTGAAGCAAAGGGGATGCCCATTGGTTATGTGAGGTGTTTTCTTTAAAATTTGCACCCTCCTTGGTGAGATGTCATGGATCCCCCCTCCTCTCTGCAACACACTGCGTTTACCCCATCATCAGATAAAAATGTGTAAAATTGAAAAAAAAAAACATTTGTTTTAAACTTCATTAAACGTTTTAATAACACCATGTTTTATTTATAAACTATATTAAACAGTGTTTTTAACATTAACCATTTTCATACATTACTAAAAAATTGACATCACCATGTACTTTGCAGGTGAAACCAATATTGTTTGTACCTTGCCTTGAATGGTATGATTATGTAGCTTTTTAGTCCTCTGATTTATATGATCACTAAGAGAATTCTTGTCAGTGAACTTCAGCTTAGCTTCCTTCCAAAAAAGAGTAACTTCTTGCTCATATGTTGCTTTCGAGTTGTTGATGTACCACTTAACAGACACATCATAAACATTTTGACATAAATTCATGTTTAACACAATAACTTCAGATTTATATGCATTACAAAATATCAGGCCTGACATGCAGTGATTTCGACCACTGTTGCAAGGAACTCCCGGAATGAAATCTCACACTTTTGCAACACTTCTTCAAAAATAAACATTCAGTTCAGTTTAGAGAGGCCATAAAGACTAGTGGACAAATGTAGTCTATGCTGGGATTATTTATACACAGTCCAGTCACATTGATGTGACCACCACCTATATTCAGCATCAATATGCAATAACCATTCACAGATGACAGGTGGCAACATTAGCAGCAGATGGTATGTATAGAAAGTTGCAGGGGCGGAGGGGGGGGGGGGGGGGCTGTGGAAAATAGTGGAGTCATCGCTGTAATGCAGAAATGGAGCAATTTATCTGACGTCCAAACGGGTATGATTATTGGCTTTCAGGCCATGGTGGAAGCATTTTCAAAATTACTGGGTTTCTAGACTGTTTGCTTGCTGCTGTGGTTAAAGTATACTGTGTGTCGCAAAAACACACTACCCAAAACTCTAGCCAAACATGATGCACCATGTTCCATAAATGACAGGGGTGAACAACAGGTACAGAGGTGTGTACAGGAAAAAGATATGTGACTGTTGAGCAACAGACTGCCCAGCTGAACAAAGGGGCTTCCAACAGTGTCTCCTCAATTACCCTTCAATGAACATTGCTGCATTTGGCTTCCAAAGTAGGTGACTAGTTTACGCACCCAAGCTGACTGTTGTTCATTGGGAATGACAGTTGGATTTTCAGATGAATCACATTTTATGCTCCATCAGACTGTCATGTAATGTTTGAAAGCAAATACCCCACAACCCAGAGGGAGCATTATGGTCTGGGGAACGTTTTTGTGGCATTCCGTGGATGATCTCTTCATTCTGGAAGGTACAATGGATCAACACGAGTGTGCACCTATTCTTGGGGATCACGTCCACCCCTATGCACTATTTGTTTTCCTTGGCACAATGGCATCTAATAGCAGGACAACACAACACATCACACAGCTCACAGTGTACATGGGTGGCTCAATGATCACTATGGTGGATTTACCATATCAAATTTCCCTGGGTTTAAATCAAATTGAAAATCTTTGGGACCACCTAGACTAGGCTGTTCATGCCAGCTGGCCAAGGCACTGAAGCCGGCATGGCTCCACATTCCTGTCGGTACCTTCGAGAACCTTGTTGACTCTCTTTCTGTACATTCCATGTTGCAAAAAGAGGTTATTCAGGCCTCTGACAGGTGGACACAATAATGTGACTGGATAGTGTATAAAACAAAATGTTATCTGATAAAATAACATACACTCTTAGAATTAAAAGCTGATGTGAGTTTTACATGCTCCCCTTTAAATGAGATTTGGTGAGATTTTGTCGGACACATCCCCCTCCATTTT
The DNA here is from genome assembly GCF_023897955.1 of Schistocerca gregaria. NCBI lineage: Eukaryota > Metazoa > Arthropoda > Insecta > Orthoptera > Acrididae > Schistocerca > Schistocerca gregaria. Next base: position 2,061,165 of record NC_064920.1, on the reverse strand, counting down.
GAGCTTATATAATTAATGGACAGCCCCTAATTAATTCAAACATGGGCAACAATAGGTGCTCATGTGATAGGTGCTTTCATAACCAAGATGGATGATCATTTTAAACTGATCTTTTAGCTGTATTACTTAGCAGAGGAAATGGCACAAGATCTCTGCAATCATTTCACTACTAAAACGTATGATTTTCAGAATGTAAGCACTGAAATGATGTGGTTTTAGTTGTAGAAACATGACAATTTTATATTAAAATTTCTGATTGAGCTTAGGTGCAATTAAGCATCATCACTGAAGTCAAAAGCTTACAATTAATATCAAGTAAGGCCTATCTTTGTTTCTCTCACACATTTTCCCCTGCTAAGAATGTTTAGGTCATTCTACACACTATCAATTTTGTTTGACAATTTTACACAATTGGGAACATATATCTCAGTCATGATCTTAACTTACCATTACAACCATTAGTGCACACATAATCAGTTGTTATGTCTGTAAAAAGGAATTCCAGCAACAAATAGATTACATTCTTACGTGATCACTTTACATGCAACAAAACAACACTCCATTGTTCTGTGAAATTAAGTCTTTATTTCACAAACAAAACCAACTTGCAGCTTATTAACCACTGTACTTTATCACAAATCTAGTCCACTGTCCTTCAAAGTTAATTAGATCTCCGTATTTGCACTCACATTTGTTTCAAAGAGAAAAAATACTTTCAACATTCTCACTACATAGCTATAATACCTACTGATTATCAGGTGGCCACAGACGTCTTATATGAACATTTACATTCTGAAATAAAGTGTTATTTAAACACTTCCTCGTACCTTCACTAACCATTAAATCAGTGGAATTCTGTGAACATTACTTGTGAAACCATGTGCCCCGCTTTGCTGCCACTTATTGTTCTAGGAATTATAAGCGAGTATCAAATATAAGGCCGACACAATCATATGCTCGTGTAGAATAAAAGTGAACCATAAGTAAATGCAAGCTGACAGAGGAATGCGAAAGGCAGTAATTAACAAAAAGGTAAATTAAATGGTAGGTAAGACAAACATGAATAGCATTGTGACAGATAAAGTTTGTAAAAGTATCATGACGGTAGAATATTAAATGAAAGCAAACTTTTTGAACATGACAGCAGAGTAACCAATGTACAGAAGGCAAATTTCAGTATGTCTGCAGTGTTTAGTGAAAAGATATTTGAAAGATTTGTAATGCTCTACGTTTTTTATTACACTGCATTGGACTGGCAAATGATTTGTAAAGTAAATGTTGGATTTCACCTAATACTGCAAAATTAGGCTGGATAGGCTGAAGGTGTTGGTCCACAAGAGCACAGATTCCCTCAGTGGGTGCACAGTAATCAGCCACAATCGGGCATCCTTGGTGGTGGGGTTTATGAAATTTAGGAAGCATGTGGAAGGTAGATGTGTGGGGTGTGGTAGGGGTAGGGAGAGAGATAGACTCAGCAGAGGTTCTGGGACAGGTCTGAGAGGAGACTGGAGATCCTGCTGGATTTCTGAAATGGGGTCAATGTGGCAGAGTTTGTAGGAGGACAAATCTGACAGCTGGCACAGGTTCTGGGACAGGTCTGAGAGGAGACTGGAGATCCTGCTGGATTTCTGAAATGGGGTCAATGTGGCAGAGTTTGTAGGACAAATTTGACAGCTGGCAGAGTCCTTTCACCAGGTAAGTCCCGCAATTTAAAATCACACCTGGTTCAGATTCATTCATGACATCTTTGTGATCTGAACTGAGGGTCACGGGACCCTATCCACATTCCACAAGAACTTCAAGACCTTCTTCTCCATTCACTTCACTTGGTCATTCTCAACCCAACAAGCCACCTTCCTTGATATAGATCTCGTCCTCAAAGATGAGAGTGTTAGTACCTTTGTCTGTATCAGATCTACCAACCACCAGCAATAACTCCACTTTGACAGCTGCCACCCATTCCATACCAAGAAGTTCCTTCTGCACAGCATAGCCAACCATGGCAGTCCTACTCCAAATACACAAGGGTCTCGCTGAGGACTTCACAGACTGAAATTTCCCTTCGAACCACGTACAGAAACAGATCTCCAGTGGCTTTTCTCTCCAGTCACCTACCACCTCACATATTCCATAGAGAGTGACCCGGTGAAGATAGCATCAGCAACGAAGCATACGATTGTGGGATTTGTGTCTGTGTTGAGACACCATGATCGGCCTTATTTGAACTCTTCCGTCGGGAGGGTGAACTTGGAGTTGGAGTGGCTGCTTAGGTAGGATATAGGGTCCCATTTTGGTTTGCTTCCTGTGGATGCTATTGATAGGTGGGACTACACTAGGCATGGCCTTCACCTCAATAGGAAAGGGAAGGGAAAACTGTCTGGGTTGATTGCGGAAAACTTAAGGGGGGATACTGCCACAAGTGGTAAAATACCAGTGGTCGCAGGTGTCAGAGAGATGCCTTTTTTAGGATAGGGAAGGGGGAAAGAAAATGAGATTTAACAGAGATTGGCAGACACACTCAGTTTGAGAAAACAGATGAACAAGAGTCAGATTTTAGGATACAGCCTCCATTTAAACAATGTTTAACAGAAAGTAATCAGAAACTGCCAGTTCATCTTTGCTAAAGCAGTTATAATCCCATTAGTATGCAGTATCAGTTATCTTTATTACACCAGAACATTCCGGGACTCAGAAATAAATTGATGAACTACTCATTTGTATTGATGAAATGAATTCATCAAACCAAATTGATACAATCTGCCTCTCTGAACATCAAGTGACCACTGGCATAGATATGTTAGACATTTCTTTTCAAGATGGCGCCGAATGAAATTCGCGAGTGTGTTAGTTCCAGTAATAAATGTAAATTTAATGAAGAAAAGTGTGCATTTTGCAGAAATGTCGGTTGGTATTGTGACCAGTTATGTATTACGTGTTATATTGTGTTAAAAGTATCTGAAAAAAACTGTGATGCATCTATAAACTGTGAAAAAGAAACCATGTTGACGATCAGTAAACAGAACAGCATGAGTTCCGCAAATAAAAGCAAACAATCCGAAGTTTGTGTGAAGTGTAAGAAGTTCGACGTATTTAGTGATGGGAAGTGCATCTCTTGTTATTTAATTATGAAGGTGGTAGTAAAAAATGAGAAACTCAGTGTTTGCTTAGCATCAACTTCATCATACAGCCACGAAATTGCGCTTCAAGAAATAACAAACAGCAAACTATGCTCATGCAGAAAGAAAGTCGTTAAAGGTATTATGTGCTTTAAGTGTAAAATTGTTTATCATTATAACTGTGCAAAGGTGGACTCAAAACAAGAGATATGGAAATGTGATAATTGCGTAAAAGTGGGCACTATAGACAGCAAGGAAGAAATAATTTCCGTGTTGTTAGAAGAACTGCAAAGACTGAAAGCTGTAAATGTCACATTGTCTGCCAGAAGTCAACAGAACAAAAGTGAATCCCAAGACGAGAGCACAAATTGTCACCAGCCCAAGAAGATACCAAAACATCTCGTTTCTCAGCAGTTATATCATCTGAATACAAGCAACCGTTTTAGTGCCTTAAGTGATAAAATTGATGAAACAGAGAAATCTACTCAGGTGGTAGGACGAGACAATGTTCCTAAAAATTCGACAAAAATACCAATTGAGAGTCAGCCAACGAATAAGATTTTATTACTATCGGACAGTCATGGGCGAAACTGTGCATCATTGCTAAATGAATTTTTGAAACCCAAGTACTACACATCATCTGTTGTTAAACCAAATGCATGCCTCAGTGGTGTAGTTGAAGGGGCATCAGATCTTACTAGTGATTTCAATTTGGACGATGCAGTTATTATCCTTGCAGGAATAAATGACATTCGTAAGAAAAACAACTTTATTCCAGACTTAGAAAAGTTGACTGCAGCACTTGATCATACAAAGCTATTGTTATGTACCGTTCCCTACTGTTATGACAAGCCAGAAGTCAACGAAACAGTGTACAGATTTAATGAATATATAATGAATTTGTCATCTAATTTTGTTAATGTGAAAGTAATTGATGTCAATTTATTCTTGCAAAGGCCTGATTACACTAATCATGGACTACACCTGAACAAAACAGGAAAGCTCAGACTGTGCAGGAACATTGCTTCATCAGTATCAAACCCATGGAAACAGTGTGATGTAGTAAAAACACTTACAACCAGCTCTGCAAGAAAGGTCAGATTTTGTACCGGTACTGTAGAAACCAATTCATGCCAAGATAGACAGGGAACCAATGTGAATACAAGAAACAGATGTATAGCTGTGTCTCACCCTGTCACTGCCAATGACATATTAATACCATATGATGAAGTTCCACCCAAAGAACCTCAAGGACTGGAAAATAATTCCGATGCAGTATCTCCAAGGATAAAAGGTAATCCCCGATTTTCTACGAGAGAAAGAAGAATTCCAAAAAGAAACAGTGATTTTTTATGGCCAGCACCCACCCGACCTCGCCAACGACATCTAGTGAACAAATCTCCAGCTGCGACATAGGTCTTAATGTATCCAACACAGCTTTGAGTGCAACGGGGACAAACGGTGTTAATGGACAAGCAGACCAGCAGAAGGACAGTAGAGGTAGCTATAAGAATCTTATTATTCTTCATCAAAATATCAGAAGTCTCAAAAGTAAATTAGAGTTTTTATCTGTAAATTTAGGGGACATGGACACTGTTGACCGTCCTCATGTTTTATGCCTTACTGAGCATCATGTAACAGTTGGAATTGATGGGCTGCAGCTTGATGGGTATGATCTAGCTACTCATTACTGCAGAACAAGTAAGGAGAAAGGTGGTGCTGTAATTTATATAGACAGTAAAATCATTTATAAATCTTTAGATCTAAGTAAGTATTGTGTAGATCAACATTTTGAAGTTTGCGGGACTGAAATTTCTGCAAAGGACATGTTACTTACTGTGCTTGCAATTTACAGAGCTCCAGCAGGGAAGTTTTGCATCTTTATGAATAAGTTAGAATCTCTTGTGACCAAATTGTTCTCTAAAACTAGAAATTTAATAATTGTAGGTGACTTTAATGTCAACTTCTTAACTGATAACAACCTCAAAACTGACCTGGACCACTTAATGAATTCTTACAACTTGGCTGCGATGGTTACCTGGCCCACTAGAGTTACAGAAAATTGCAAGAGCCTTCTAGATAATATTTTCATTGACAAGAATAGTCAACAGTGCTAGTGTGAGCAAAGTAATTTATGGCCTGTCTGACCATGATGGACAACTTCTGAAAGTAAATAACATCAGTTTGTGCAATAAAATCTCCCACACCTATAGGTCCTATAGATGTATAAACACTGAAACTGTGTCTGCCTTTAACGACTATTTGTCGCAGATAGATTGGGAGCCAGTGTACAGCACATCAGATGTTAATGATAAATTTAACCTTTTTTTTAAATGAATTTATATCTGTATTTGAAATGGCTTTCCCAAAAAAAAACTGTCAGAAAGAACAATGAGGTTTCTTCCAGTAAACCATGGATTACTGGAGGTATAAAAATTTCTTGCAGGACTAAGAGGGAGTTACATGCCTCACTAAGAGTATCAAATGATCCCCTTGAAAGGTCTCATTATAAGTTATATTGTAAAATTTTAAAAAGGGTGATAAACAAATCCAAGAGCCTGTTTATTAAGTCTGAAATTGATAAATCTGAGAACAAAATAAAAGCAGTTTGGAATGTTATAAAGAGAGAGTGTGGCAAGAGTAACAAGAATGTTAATACCACAGAGATAAGCTATAAGGATGAGGTTATTCATAATCCTGTAACAGTTTCCAACATATTCAACAATCACTTCATAACTGCAGCAGAACAAGTAGGTTGTAACGGTTCCTTAAATGCTGCTACGCATTTATTACACAGAGCTAACCCTAACACGTATGACCCAATTTGTATTGCCCCAGTTACTATTACTGAAGTTAAAAATACCATCAAGGCCTTAAAAAATAAAAATTCCACTGGTATTGACAACATTTCACCAAAAATACTGAAGCATTGTAGTGACCACATATGTCAAGCCCTGTGTCACATTTTTAATGAGTCTATCCAGCAAGGTGTTGTCCCAGAGAGATTAAAGCTTGCCGTTGTGAAACCACTTTTCAAGAAGGGTGACAAAACTAATTTATCTAACTACCGTCCAATATCACTACTAAGTAGTTTCTCAAAAGTATTAGAGAAACTAATGTATACAAGAATTGTAGAACATCTTAACAGCCACAACATACTCAACAGAAACCAGTTTGGTTTCCAAAAAGGTAGATCAACTGAGCAGGCTATTTTTTCTCTCACAAATGAAATTTTAGAGTCAATAAATAATAAAATGTCACCTATTGGAATTTTTTGTGACTTGTCTAAGGCCTTTGACTGTGTGGATCACAACATTCTCTTACATAAGGCTAATTTTTATGGCTTGCGAGGTAGCATTGGTAGATGGATAGAATCATATCTGCAAAACAGAAAACAGAAGGTGATAATTAATGGTGCCAATGATAGTCCCATTTCTTCTGATTGGGGCACATTAAAGTGTGGTGTGCCTCAGGGGTCCATCCTAGGACCTTTGCTTTTCCTTATCTTCATCAATGATCTCCCACTTTGCACAGACACCGAGTGTAAATTTACTCTTTTTGCCGATGACACCACTATTCTGCTTGAAAGTCGAACTAACAGTGACCTAGAAAATAAATGTAATGCTGTACTCGTTGACATCCTACACTGGTTTAAGTGCAACGGACTAACATTCAGAAAACTCAGTATATGCAATTTCACACATCTCAACAAGAAAATGAAGTATGCCACTTAAACTGTGGTAACCAAAATATACTACACTGTGAATCATCTAAGTTCTTGGGCATTCTAATTGATGGCAAGCTGAACTGGTCTGAGCATATCTTAGACCTACATAGAAGGCTCAGTGTGGCAACTTATGCTCTGCGTGTAATCACCCCCATTGGTGATGAGGACGCTACTAAAGCTGCCTACTTTGGTTATTTTCATTCTATCATGTCGTATGGCATAATATTTTGGGGCAACAAGCCTTTAGCCAAAAAAATATTTACTGCACAGAAGAGAGCTGTTAGAATCATGAGTGGTGTTCATCCAAGATATTCTTGCAGGAGTCTGTTTCATAAGTTACAAATATTAACACTTACCTCTCAATTCATATTTTCTTTGATGATTTTTGTTTCTAACAACCTATCTCTTTTTAAAACTAATAGTGAATGTCATGATCATAATACTAGGTCTAAAAATGATCTACACAGGGATCTGAAACATTTAAGTCTTGTTCAGAAAGGTGTTCATTATTCAGCCACAAAAATTTTCAACTCCCTTCCATCAGGTATTAAAGATCACATTAATGTCTTACCTACTTTTAAATGTAAATTGAGAGAATACCTAATGGTAAATTCCTTCTATTCTCTTGATGAGTATCTACAGATAAAGCAATGATTTTATATACTGATAAAAATTTGTTTGCTATAGGTCACATTAACTGTTTAATTTGGAAAATGTACTATATTTCCTTTTTAGGTATTGTTTTATATTACTTGAGCTATACCTTTGATTTGATTTTAACCTACAAACTTATTCATAATCTTATGGCACATTTTTGTCATTTTATATATGTGTATTATATCTGTTGCATGTAATCATGACTCATTCCACATCCTTGTGATTTATCACAATACGGATTAATGGAATACGAAATAAATAAATAAATAAAAAAATTCAGGATTTAAGTTAGCTTCCTACTTCTGCAGAGTAGAAATGGATGGAGGAGGAGTTGCCACATTTATTAAAAACTGCCATAAATTCAAGAACATTGACATTAATAAATCCTGTTTAGAGCAGCATCTAGAAGCATGTACAACACAAATAGAGCTCCATAACAGATCCTATATAATAGTAACTATTTACTGAGCACTTACAGGAAATTATAATCTATTCATAAGTCATCTAGAAGCTCTTTTGGTTTATTTAACAGGAAGAAACAAAGAAATTTTGATTGCTGGTGACTTTAATACAGATTTTCTAATGCAATCTTCCAGTAAACATTTACTACAGTTAGTAATGTTGTCTTTCAATCTAACTCAACTGTAAAATTTCCAATTAGGATCACTAAATCCTCAAGGACAGCCACTGATAACATTTTTATAGACAAATCAAAGGAACAAAATCGTACCATAAAACCTGTAATCATCGGATCATGACATGCAGCTCCTTGTTCTAGATGTAAATTCTAAGCAGATTATCAAGACTGCTAAACCTGAGTACAGGAGAGTAGTCAATCAACCAAAAATTGAGTGTTTTCTAACTGCTCAAAGATATGAACTGGAAAGATGTTTATAGGGCTCATGACATGAATGAAAAGTATAACACATTCATTCACAATGTCAGTACCATGTTCGAAAACTATTTTCCTCTAAAAGTTACTCAAAATAAACAGAAGTCTATAATGAAACCATGGATTACACAAGAAATAAAGATTTCCTGTAAGACAAAAAGGAAAATGTGTCTGTTGACTAAGAATAGCTCCAATGCTGATGATTTAGATAAATACAATAAATACTGCAAAATATTAAAAAAAAGTAATTCTGACATCTAAACAAATGCACTACGGGAAGAAGATAGCAATGTCAGGGAACAAAATAAAAACAATATGGGATATAGTGAAAGAGGAGACTGGTAGAATCAGAAAGGAACAGGAGCAAGTAGCATTACAGGTAGATGACATATTAGTAACCGATGGGCATAGAGTGCCAAATCTATTTAACAAGTACTTTATATCCATTACTGATAGAGTGAGATTGTCAGGATCAGTAAATAATGCCCTTGACTATCTAAAACTAGCCTTTACAAATAGCTGCAGGTACATGAATATATCACTCGCTTCACCAAAATCTTTAAAAACAAAACATTCTAGTGGTTATGATGAAATATCAACAAAGTTAATTACGGCATGTTCTTGTGAGTTTAGTATAATTCTAAGCTACTTGTGTAACCAATCAATTATAACTGGGACATTTCCTGACTGGCTAAAATATGCAGATGTTAAGCCTCTATTCAAGAAAGGGGATAAAGAGACACCATCAAATACAGACCGATTCTCAAAAATTTAAAAGTAATGTACAGGCAGCTTCTCAACCACCTGACCACGAATAATATATTATCAAGGACATAGTTTCGATTTCTGAAGGGTTCTGATATCGAGAAGGCTATGTACACCTACAGTGAAAATGTACTTAATTCATTAAATAACAAATTACAAGCAGCAGGTATTGTCTGTGATTTGTCAAAGGCATTTGATTGTGTGAACCACAACATCCTTTTAAATAAATTAGAATTCTAGGGTGTCAAACGCAGTGCTGCAAAATGGTTCAAGTCATACCTCACTAACAGGAAACAAAGGGTGCCAGTGCAAGGGACTAGTGAATTATCAGTCATCATAAGAATGGGAAGAAATTACGTGTGGTGTCCCACAAGGATCCATCTTAGGGCCAAATTTCTTGTGTACATTAATGATCTCTCATCAGTTACACTGCCAGAAGCAGAGTCCGTTTTGTTTGCAGATGACACAAGCATTGCAATAAATAGTAAGTCGAGTGTAGTTCTAGAAAGATCTGCTAATGATATTTTCATGGATATTAATAAATGGTTTAAAGACAACTCACTGACATTAAACTTCGAAAAGACTCACTATATGCAATTCAGAACCTGTAAGAGGTTTCCACCCAGCATATGCATAAAGTATGAAGAGCAGATAGAAGAGGTCGACAGTCTTAAATTCCTGGGATTACAACTTGATAATAAATTCAGTTGGGAGGAGCACACCACAGAACTGCAGCAACGCCTTAACAAACTTGTATTTGCAATTCGAATGTTAGCAGACATAGGCGACATAAAAATCAAAAAGCTTGCATACTTTACCTACTTTCACTCCATAATGTCATATGGTATAATATTTTGGGGTAACTCTTCAAGTCAAACAAAACTTTTCAGAGTCCAAAAGCGTGTAATACGTATTATCTGAGGAGTAAATTCAAGGACGCCCTGCAGAAACCGCTGCAAAGAATTGCGTATACTAACTACTGCCTCTCAGTATATTTATTCCTTAATGAAATTTGTCCAAAATAATATATCTCTCTTTCCAACAAACAGCTCAGTTCATACATACGATAGGCCTACCAGGAACAAAAGTGATCTGCACAAGGACTTAAAAGCACTTACTTTAGTTCGAAAAGGGGCCCACTACTCCGGAAAACTCGTCTTCAATAATTTGCCAGCGAACATAAAAAATTTAGTTACAAATAAATATCAGTTTAAAAGGAGCCTGAAAGACTTAGTAGTGGCCAACTCCTTCTAATCCACTGGCGATATTATTAATAGAAACTAATGATGTATTGTATATATTTATACTATTAGTATTGTTATTTCAGTTTTAAAAAAATGACATGTTCCACATCCATGAGGATCTTCTCAGCACGGATCTATGGAACGAAAAACTAATCTTATCTGAACCACATTCTCACCATCTGGCGACAAACGAGAGAGGGAGGAGGATATCAGTTTAACGTCCCGTAGACAATGAAGTCACTATAATTGCACTTGACAGTTCGCTTTTTGTCAAGTTAAGTTGGCTATATTGTAATAGCGATGTCGCAACATCAGCCTCTATACACCCACAGCAGACGATAGTTTTCCGTCCCATCTCGTAAATGCAAGCGATTGAGCAATTACAATGTATATAAAAACTCCTTTTTAGTTATACTACAATGACAGGAAGTAAACAACCGTATAATAATACACGTGAAAGCATAAGAATGCACACCCTTTCGATAACGGAGCAAAGAAATACAGAAAACAAGCATCTGACGACTGTACTTTAAAATCAATACTGTACATAGTTTTTACAAAATAAATAATAACCGAGAGTGTAATAAATAACCAATATTAGTAATTTTTCACTCACCTATTACAGTGATAATGGCGCAATTCCATCCAAAATCGTCACTGTTGTCCGATTCATCGCCAAAACCGTCTTCATCAGCAAGACAAATCATTAGCTGTTCATAGCCACTGATAATGCCTTCTATTGCCTGTGGTGCTCGTATTAGCTCCTCGACGTGCTCAACTTTTTTCCTCCATGAGGCTGCATCCACAGTCACAAGAGCTTCACGCAACAGCTTTTCCATCACTGTTATTGTAAAGGTCTTGTTCCTTACGTACATTTTTACATCACTCCATACCAACTCAATAAGGTTCAAATGGCAGTGATATGGTGGCAGCCTTGTTACACTATGACCCTGATCCTTAGCAGTTTCGTCTACTATATATGTAGGTGTCGTAGCCTTATTTTCTTTAACAGGAGAATATAATAGAACCTTTGTCATACTCATATCCGCTGCAATATTTCGAACCTGCAATCACTGCACCATAAATTCTTTCCGATCATTTGTGGTTGAGGCTTTTTTCAGTATGGAGAATTGTCCATTACAATTGTTGTAGGGACAGGAAATTGTTTTAAAAGGTTTCTGAATCACTCAACAAATTCGGTGTGATCCATATCTTCATGGTAATCAGCAGTCTTTTTTGATCTAAAAACTAAAAGTGCGTCGGGGACAAAACCACTGGAGGAGCCTGCATGGACCACAATTAATCTAGCACCTCTTCCCGTCGGCAGATGGCCGCTACTGCTGGGTGTGATCCGTCCAGCATTTACTGACAGCTTCCCCGGCATTAACCCACGTTCGTCTAGCCAAATTATGGAATGAATGTCTCTGCCTACAATTTTGTGCAAGAAAATGCTTCGAGCGGTAACAATATGTGCCTTTTCTAACAGTACTTTGCGTCCGTCTAGCGTTTTGTAACGGAAACCCATATTTTTTTAGCACAATTTTTGGTGATGTTTTCCTCCCCTGAAGAATTCAATTTCTTTTAAAAAGACTAATAACTTGGCTAGAGGTGGATACCCTTTTCTGCTGTAGTAAGCATAAACATGCCTGCGAATTGCATCAGTCTGGAAAGAATCTAAATCTGTGATAGGACTAGGCTGCTTTCTCTTCTTTCCCGGGGTCGTTAAAAATGTATTATTTGATCCAGCTCGGAATCATTACGGCTCACTTCAGTATCTCTCGAGTTTTGTAGTAATACTCCCTTACTTATTACAGTTCTTGAACTAATTCCAAGAGTTTTCGACGTACGTTCCACCACTTTATCGGCAGGAATTGATGGCTGTCTATGAATGCTTACGTAGTTTTTCCCCTGCTCGTAAAACTCACGAGTTCTGCGTAGTAACTTCAGTGCCTGGCTGTTTAGCGGCACCCCTCGACGCAAAGGATTGTTACTAGGTGAACGAAGTCTTTTCGGTGGTATTTTCCGAGTATGTAAACTCACAACGAAACAAAAGTCACTACGATATAGAACACAGTACAACGAAAACACGCGGTAAACAACATACAATTCACATTGTTTACACATTCACAAACCAAGCCGGCAACGCGGGAACTTTGACGTCACAGCATGTGAGTAACACCAGTACTCACTGCGCTGTGATTGGCTGGCGCCCCAAGCTGAATGCCTAGCGTCTCTCGTTCTTCACTTGTTACACTGTTACGCTGCCAACCTCATACGCAAACGTCAAGTGCAATGTTTCAGCGGCCTGGGTTCTATACCGGGGCAGTTGAAACATTGCACTTGAGCACAAGCTCAGATTAGGGAAGGATGGAGAAGGTAAGTGGCGGTGCTCTTTTGAAGGAAGCATCCCAGCATTTGCTTGAAGTGATTTAGGGAAATCGCAGAAAACCTAATCAGGGTGGCTGGACGTGGGCTTGAACCGTCACCCTCCTTAATGCAAGTCCAGTGTGCTATCCCACTCAGTTGGCCACAAAGTAGTACTATCGTCATGACTCATTATGACCCAAGTCTGGAGCAAATGAATTACATTCTGTGCCAGGGTTTTGACTATCTCTCATTGTGCTGTGAAATTACGAATATCCTACTCGCTATCGTTCCCACCACTACCAACATCCTTCTGCATCCCTACTTCACTTCTGCTCCCCACCCCGAGTGCAAGACCTGTCCTATACGTTCTCTCAACATTATCTACTCCAGTCCAGTCACAAGATATCACCTGTCCCATCAAAGGCAGGGCTCCACATGTTGCTTTCTACGTGGTCATAACAACCAACAAACTTTCTGACCAAATGTATGCCCACTAACTGTGGCCTAAATGCAGCTGCACCACCCACTTGCTGAAGATGCTGCCCAGGACAATGTGCCTCACTTCGATGACCAGTACACAGCCTGCATCACCCAAATCCATCCTACTAACACCAGTCTTCTGAATGGTGCAGGTGGGAACTCTCTCTGCAATGTATCCTACATTCCCATAAGCCCCCGGCCTCAGCCTTTGCCTACCACGTCCTTCACTTGTGTGTTTTACAAACCATGACTTCGTGCAAATGTGCTACTTCAGGTAACAAGTTCGTACATAAAAAACATAATGATTTAACAGACATTATTAAATGGTAAGTAGGAGTATGTAGAAGCTATAAATTTTTGCTATAGTAAAATATCTATGCCGTGTGATTCGAGGCAACATTTTTGATAATTTATGTGAAAGTAACAGAACTGTAGTTAAAAACAGGACAGTAATGTCTCAATACTGAAAAATTGCAACAAAATTATTTAACCCTCCTAGTACCCCTGGAGCCACAATTATTCAACCCTCCTAGTATACTGGAGTCAAAATTATTTAATCCTCCTAGTACCAGTAGAGTCAACATGACCCCAATCTCAAGAGTTATGAGAATAGCATGGTGATTGCTACATTCAACAGCTGTAATGTTAGTTCATTAAAAGACTTAATAATTCTCAGGTAAATCACTTGAGTTCTTTCTGACCACAGAGGTACTCAGTCAAGGGAGGGAGGGGGGGGGGGGGGGGGGGGGGGAAGATCCTGGCATTAGAAGGGTTAAAAAGGTTGAATGGAATCTTAAATTATATCATTAAATCATATGTACACAGATACGAATTTTGGCTTCAGGGTTATGCCTACCTTGTGTGAGTTGACATTTCTGTACTAATGTCAAGCAGTAAAGATACCAGTAGAAAAATGCCCCTATCACAGCACAAAAAAGGCGAATATGCTCCTGACTGAAAAGTGGGGTACCAGCTACCTCATTCTACCTTCCTCAGCACCTTAAAAAATCTTCCCTAAAATTTTGACAAGCAAACATATTTGTGGTTTTTTATTTTATTTATTTATTGTTCCGTGGGACCAAATTAAGTAGAATCTTAAAAAAATATCCAAACAAATACACTCATTTGCAATGCAAAGCCATCTTGGAATCTGCGGCTCGGTTTTAGTACCCAAGAACCAGGTTTTTGGGTAGTCTGTTCATAATGGATAAAGCATTTTGAAAACAGGAAGATGGAACTTCAACATCAAGGCCTAGAGAATACAGCTTTAAAATTTGAGCAATAAAGGCCTAGAGGATACAGCATTAAAATCTGAGCAATTTGCTGCGATTAGTTGCTACTTACATTTAGCCTTACACCAAATTGTGTGTGTTATATGTGGACATATACAGTAACTTTGAATAGCTCAGAAATAAATAAAATATCACGGCAATTCTTACAGTTATTCAAGATCAGGATCTTTGGAATATATTGTGTAAATGTCAGCCATTCATTCTGCAGACATCTTGAAATTTGCTGCTCAGTTTTGGTACAAAAAAATGGTAAAGAATCCTTTGTTTGTGGTTTCCTAAGAAACTGCACATGACCTAATGGTGGTTCCATAAGCACCTAAAGGCCCACCTAAACCACACCAAATGCAAAAAGAACCAAATGATTTGCTCCTTTTGACTAAGCAGGAGGAAGCATGTAATATTTATACTTTGATCGTGTCCTGTAAGACAATGACACTAAGACGATTCTTCTGTTGAATAATACAAATGGTCTGTAGCCATAGGGCTGTCCAAAACAGTTGACCCTACCTTTCTATCACCAACAGAACCTGAGGTATAAGTCCCAGAAAGATCTAATTTTTATGCACAGCATTTTGGAATGTATTGGGTAGCTCATGCTGTTGCATTCATACTGATTATGAAACAGTCTGTTGTTATTACCTGGATTAAATAGAAAAGTGTTCAAAAAAACTGACAAAGTGATATTATGAACCAAGTTAGGCTTGAAATAATTGAAGGTTGATGAATTAAGTAATTTGCTTTGGTCTGCAGTTCATTATCTGAAAGTTACAACCTTATGCAGGTTTTGTGCAGTATCTTTGTAGTTTACTCATGCAGAGTAATTTTGTTTCTCTGCATGTACGTAAACCTTGAAGTCTACGTAATTGGATACCTAGACAGGCAGTGCCATACAAGAATGGACCATATCCAGATGATAAGAGTAGCTTGGAACTGACGAAAAAAGGGAGTGAGACCCACCTTTCAAAATTCTGCAAGTCATGGACACAAGTGTTCAAAATCAAAATTTTAGAGACTTATAAAATGTGCTAAATATTTGAAGGACTTATCGAGGTTTATGTAAAATATATTGCCGCACTTAAAAAGTCTTCGAGAATTTATAATTTCTTTAAAAATGTTTGTAAACAGGACTGAAAATGTGATAACCTTTTTGTGGGATTTTGTATTAATATATATTGAATGTTGTTATTTTTCAAAAATTTGTACTTATGTATTGCACACAGACTGACTGTATAATTCAATGAAACATCAAGGCAAAATAACTTTTTTACAATTCTATTCCTTATTTAACTTTTCATATTCTATATTACACTTGCAGTATTTTTCTCACACTCCCTAAAGTATCAATTCTTACCTAGGAGATATTTCAGGAAAATCTATTCGTTAGTTTCAGTTCTGCTAATACCAACGTCATAATTAGTTTTTCAGTAAATGTTCTGAGAGAAATCTAATTTACTATGTTCAGGAACCGCATGCTCAAAAAAATATTGCGAGCTAATAATTGTTTACTTCCAAAGGGCCATAGTTTATTTTAAAATCCTGATTTCACTCTTTTCAGTTAACACTTCTTTTTCTGACAAAACAAAATTGTAACTAAAGTTTCCACCATTCAGAAAATATCTTAATTATTTGGACCAAATGTTTAACTTAAATAATTGATTATGTTACACTAATTTTTATTGAACTAGAAAATACATTTTGTTATCAGAATCATTTATTAATTAAGAAATTAAATTTCAAACCTGTGAATTTAGCACAAAGCTCAGTAAATCCCCAAAGTAGTGCAGAAGGTATGAATGAAATAGTCTACCCAACTTCGTAAATTTTCAGTCATCCATCTCATAGATAAACTAACTTACTGCTTGGATCACTAAGAATGGCTTCAGAACTAAATTTGATCTTTGTGTTATAACAAACTGAAATGTATTTGCTGACTCAATACCCTCATCTACACCGAAACACCAGGGAATAGTTCTGGCAGTCTGCAGGAGTCATTCATTTCTGTAGCATGGTGTAGTCGTTTGTTTTGTTCTTTGAATCAGTCTGCACCCAGTAATTGTTCAGTAACATCTCGGAATACAGTCCACAATATTAATTTATATGTTGATCTCTCAACACGGTGTTTTGTAAAGATTCATCATTTGCAGCCACATGAGTGCTGACACTGTGGAAATGTCTACTATAAAAATGTTTACAGTTAACCCAGACTAGTTGCTAACTAAGTTTAGCTGAATTATAAAAACAGCTGATCGCACGAGCGATTATAGTCATTATGTGTTTTGGCACTAATAAATTTGAATTAATTTCAAATATAAATCAATGATGGTGTCTCAGGCACTGAAACATCACTCAAATTCGACCAATTGCAGAGGAGACTTTGTAATTTCAGTGTTACAGAGGAAAGGCAGTAGTTCAACTGGGCAGTAACCTCACAAACCTAAACCTGTTGAGACCTTTGCACTATTTCATTTATCTACTTTGAACAAGAAATAATTAGAACTTCGTGGCATTAATGTCACCACTTTATGGTGCTTTTCTGCAAAGCTCCATTTCTATCTTTCCGACTTTTTTCCTTAGTACAGGGTATTTTTAACTCTTTAAAGATGTTCTACACATTATAAATTAAATTCAGAGAGAGAGAGAGAGAGAGAGAGAGAGAGAGAGAGAGAGAGACCGACCTACCTTCAACTACAGGATGAGAATGTGCACCTGGTTTCCACCATGTCTTCATATTTTGCAGCAACACAAATTCCCCATTTTCAAACCCAGGAAAGTACTCATTAGAATTGTCACAAGGCTCTTAAGGGTGCTCACGTTTTCTATAGTGTTCGACACTCAAATTTATGTAGTTTATTTCATTTTCAAAATCAAATGTTATTCTCAGTGTTTCATGTCATTCTCAATGCTTCATTGTACATGGAATATGCCGATACTACCCATTCATTCACACAAATGTAATTTCAATGTAATAGCAGCATGCAGTTATATTTTCACGCATGACAACCTTTTCTGTTAAGTGGAACATGAAACTTCTTTTGGTCACTTTGACACATTCCTTTCTAATTCTTTCACTACACTGTTCAATACACGCATGGGCAAAGAATTTTTTCATATTCCACCAAGATTATACTTCTGTATTTATCAATCTGTTGAAAGATTACTACAAATTTCCACAGCAAGTGAGTGACAGAAAAGCTCTGGCCAAGTGCTTAATGAAATACAGCTCATCACTTAAGTTTTAAAATTACAGAAAATGTCCTAATCATGACTGCAACCATAGTTACTTTAGGCCATTGTACTCCAACACTGGAAACAGTTTTATTAACTTGTACAAAGTGAACAGAATGTTTAATGACATCTGTTTATGTAATCTAATATATCATTTACATAATATTGATAAGGAAATAACATTTTCTCTACATGGTGGGGATTTTTAAGTTACACAATATTTTAGGTTGTTTCTGAAAACATTCTGTTAATTCCAGAACACTCCAGTTTTTTTTTTTTGTAAATTATATTTATCTGACATACTGACATCAAAGTTCGTGATATGGCGCACACACACACTCACATGCATACAATAACACAAAATGTTACATGGATACACCAAACATTTACTTTTTTAAGCTGTTTTTAGATTGTTTATATATTACTAACATACAGTGTGATCAGTCACTCTGCCATTACTTTATTCTGCAACTGGATTACCAAATGAGGTAAAATGCTGATTGGGAAATTGCCTTTGCCATAACGCTGGCAACAAATTACATTAACTACCTTGGATGCGATATGCCAAGAACCAACGTAGATGTTTCAATACAACTATTTTAATTTTACTGGCTATGCTACAAATTCGACCATATAGTCATGTGTCTGTAGTGTTCTTACACTTTATAAATTGAGGAGTAACGCTCTTAGAAAAAAAATTAACATACTGATAAAACAAATTCAGGTATCACGCAATCAAACATACCAAGAAATAAATTTACAAAAGTTCTCAGTATGAGACAGTGCGTGTTGTTACACATAAAAAATTTTAACACGGTAATGTAAAAAACTATACATCAAGCAAATGTACAACTTGGGATACTACAGAAATTTAACAACTTCTGTCTTCTTGACACAGTGGCTCATTGTACTGCCTCGTTACTGATGTCTTCCCCAGAAGCGTTCAATTAGGTTATTATTATCGTGGCACTGGTGGCAATAAACCCATGGTTCCTGATACAGCAGAGTTTGGCCCAAGTAATACCTGAAAACAGATTAAACACAAGTACTTAATAACGAATACAATGTGTTCCTCAGTTTTTCAAGATGTCAGGTACATTTCACTGAAGAGCAGAATAGTTACAATCAGAAATTTAATTCCATTGTAGGACAAATAACTAAGGCAGTATGGAGGAACAATGTGGGAGAAATACTCAAATGTCCACAAGATAATAAAATTTTGACTAACTTTAAACACTACTATACTGATGGTACTTTGACTAATTTTAATCAGTGGGTATTGTACACAACTTACTAAAAAGGCTTTACAGGAAAACCAGTTAATGTAATTTTTGAGTCCCCACTGCTCATTATTTAGTTTTACTGTTGGAGAATGCACAATATCCCTCTCAATGGAAATCAACCACTGTCTTTTATATACTACTCTCCTAAACCAGTTTCTGAACAGTTTAAATCAAGCACAAAAACAATGCATTTGGTTCTTTCATTTACTTACACCCTTTGAAGACATGCCTTAAATTTTCAGGTATGGTGTAATAAGGCACTTGCTAGATGACCATAGTTTATGTATAATCGAACAATGGAGAATCCAGGATGAAACAGTGACAATATTATAAAGAAGATGGATTGCTACTCACAATATAGCAGAAATGTCCAAGTTGCAGATAGGCACAACAAAAATACTGTCCAACAAATACGCTTTTGGCCAAAAGAGCCTTCATCGTAAACACACACACACACACACACACACACACACACACACACACACACACACACACACACACACACACACTGGATGCCAAGACTGATCTGGCTTCAGCAGCCAGAGGCTGATCTGTGGTTGTGTGTGCTTGTGTGTATGCGCGCATTTTGTCCGATTCCAAGGAAGGCCTTTTGGGCTGAAAGCTTACTTATTTGATATTGTTGTGCATATCTGCAACTCAACCTCTCTGCTACAAGGTGAGTAGCAATATTATTTTTTCATAATACAGTTTAAGTATCATAGACACTTCTAGTAAATAAGTCTATATATGACCGTAACATATTTATCACTGTCAAGATACTTCTTAATATGAAAAATATACAAAGGAAATTCACTGAATATTCTTATCTGTCACTTTTTATGACCTTCCCAGATTTCTAAATGTAACGAAGCTAACAAAATATGAAAAACATGATGCACCTGTCACACAATAAATGAAAACAGCTTCCAGCCTCTAATATCCATAAGAAGCAATGGGACTGTCAAGATACTTCTTAATATGAAAAATATACAAAGGAAATTCACTGAATATTCTTATCTGTCACTTTTTATGACCTTCCCAGATTTCTAAATGTAACGAAGCTAACAAAATATGAAAAACATGATGCACCTGTCACACAATAAATGAAAACAGCTTCCAGCCTCTAATATCCATAAGAAGCAATGGGAATGTGTGATAATATGAAATAGAATCTAACAGGAATAGGAACATATGCAATTCTGGAATGGAATGGTACATAACGTACAGGTCTGTTGCAAGAGAAAACCACCTGTGAAAGGATAAAGACAGCACTCTAGTGCCATGCATACTCTTTCAGGTAATTATGTATCTTAACTACTGCAATGAAAGCATCTCACTTCATAATCAGTTTTTATCTCTGGGGGTATATATGTCTGCACAATGTAAACTGAAGGGAGAATTAGTAGTAACATATTTCCTTTGTGGTAGTTTTGTTGTCCTTACAGCTTTCTCGAACAGTGCTGATGCCCAACAGTAAATTGGTAAGGAAAGTTCCATTTATTACAGAAAAAATGGAATGCAATGATTATGCTAAGAAAACATGAGAAAATCACTACATTTATGAAGGGGAAAAAGCAATGTGTAATTCTTTTCACCATTCAATTCCCAATTTATAACTAGCATGCAGAGAAAGAAAAAAATCAGAGCTGCAGCCACAGGTACAAGGTGCAAGATTAGGTAATCTCTTCTCAGACACTACACCAAATCCATGTCGCATTAGATGATGCATAAAATGGAAACAACAGCTAGGTTGTAGCCCCAGAAGTATACCATTAATATTGCAATGTTTTTCTAATAATTTGGAGGCATAAGTATGATTGACTTGTTATGGAGAGGTACGGTAATAAATGATTTGCACAAAACGTGGTTTTCAGATTCCAAAACTGTATTTCTGAACTCCCTTGTAACAAAACTAGAATAATTAGAGGATGCCTTGGTACCTAGTTATTCTATTTATCAATTCTGATGAAGAGGCAAAGTGGAAAAAATTGTACGTTCCTTCAAACAGAATGGAGCATGCATTTGCCTGAGGCAAGAAAATCATAATTGCATTAGAAAACAAAAATTTTGTACAAGTTTACATCAATATGTCAAAATGACATTTTTTACACCAAGATCGATACAAAACTTTACCATTTAATCAATGTTTAACAAACTGTTAACACACACGATGAACACAGGCTGTGTCTGTAGTGAGACAAAAATATGAGAGAGAGAGACTAAGGAGATTCTCTGTTGGATTTCTCTTGAGAAAAGGTCAAGAGTGTGACCAAACAGAAGTTGGACTGACGACAAAAACAACAAGACAAACTTTATGTGAAAACAAAAGATCATAACATGCTCCTTGACTTGTGTACCACATGGCATTAGCTACAGCTCTGCACTGCTGCCTACTGAACAAAATGCAAGCATGCAAAATATCAGACTATATGTAATTTTACTGAAAGGTTCCTAGCAAACAGAACAGCATGTCATTCTTAAAGGATAGGTTTCTTAAGGTGTGAAAGCAGCTTTGGGCGTACCTCAAGGAAGTGTTTTAGGACTATTACTTTTCACAATATACACAAATAACATAGTAGATAGTGTTCGAAGTTCTGGGGATTTACGCAGATAATCTTATTGTACACTTAAGATAAAGCACATAAATACGCATAAAAATCTTTTGCTGTACGATTAATTTAAGACCTTGAAGTATGTGTATCCAGTGATTTGAAGTGGAATGGCCACGTAAAAGCGACCACAGGTGAGGCAGATACCAGAGATTCATTAGACAAATCTGTATGAAGTGCAGTACACCCACAATGAAGGTAGCTTAGAAACCTTTGTTTGACAATGCTTCAATATAGCTCATCAATCTGGGTTCTGACCAGACGGGATTGATAAAGGAAACATATCTATAAAAGACCATCAAGCTTCATTACATGTTCATTTAGTAATCAAAAATGTTTCACAGACACTGCAAGAGAAACTCTTGGCCAAATGGTATGGTTTACAGCTACAATTCTTTGAGTGTGTGTTCCTAGAAAAATTAACCAGTGTATTGCTTCCTCCTACATACATCTCATGAAAAGACCATGAAGGTAAAATTTCAGAGATCTGAGATCATGTGGTGGCTTATCAACTAGCTTTCTTCTCGCTGACCAATTGTGACGAAAAGGTTAAGAGTGACGTCACAGTAGTACATAATGTCCTCTGTCACACACCATAATGTGGATTTCGGAGTATACATATAGAGGCATGGTGAAGTGTAGGAGTGGCGCCTGCATTTAACAGTGTATGATAAAAGGCTGTTCACGATATGGCAGTGGATAGGATACACAGTATGGCAAAAGGGAGATACCAAGTGGTTATAATTACAGTGAAGCTACTCATGGAGGTACAGTGTTGGCTGTAGTTATCATATAGCAATGAAAATTGGTGGATACACTAATGTGTTACTGCAAAACCAATTTACATTGGAAAAAACATCAGATCCAATTGTGGCCACCAGGGGCAAATCTGGTTCTGTAAAACATTTATATAACTGTCAGACAAGCCATAACGTGAATGAATAGTATGGTTATTGAGAAGAGATACTTTGCGCTGTTAGTGAAACTGTTTTATGTTAACAGCAGCAATTACAGTGCCATATTGAAAGAATATCGCCGACTGAAACATCTGGAGAGCCCCGATGTCATTAAATGGTTTAAAGAAGACTATAGTGGAATTCATAAACACAGGTGAGCTTGCTGTGGCACCTAGAAGAACAATGTGTCCTATCCCAGTGAAGGTCAAGACGAGATTACTTCTACTGTAACTAAGCATGCAGCAAGTGTCTGACCTAGGGAGACTTGTCCGATCCATGGGCAGAAAGTTTTTGTGTCTATATTACACTGGTACTCATACAAGATCAAGATAACAGAAACCTTAAGATCCGCAACAACATTCTGAATATGCTCTCAGTTTTCTGGCACGGATTGAAACAGACGATATGTGGCTGAGAAATATTCTATGGTGGGCCGATGCACATTTTACACTGCAGAGTGCAATGAATACACAGACCTGCTGAAGTCTGTACTGTGAAACTGTGTGCTGTGCACAATCAGTCACTGCACTAGCCTTATGTGAGTGTGGTATAGATTCACAAGCACTTTCATTCTCAATCCATTCTTCTGTGAAGAGAATATACTCAGACGGCCTGCCAGATGTACTATGACTAACTGCACAGTATCGAAACTTCCTTGTACACAAAGTGATTCCTGACTTAGAAAAGTGTAACTGTGTAAACTATTGTTTTCAAGTAAGATGGAGCAACACCTCATGTTACTAGCCCAGTGTATGATCTGTTTAATGCAACCTTCCATGAACGTTATCTCCAGAGCTTCCCAACACATGGTCTGTGTTAATCATCTGACTTGAATGCTTGTGACTTTTGGCTCTGGGCATATCTAAATGGATGCCTTTACCATGGACATGTTAGGTCTCTACCTGACACAGGAATAAATTTTTCAGGTCTTGTCAGACCTGCTGTGACCAAATGTTGATCATATCGTTTTACAGTTGCAGCATCTCCTTTACATCTTCAGTGTTCATATTGAGCAAAGTGTCCATTAATAATGAAGTCTACATTATGCCTTTCTCATTTGTTTGACCTTTTGCTGCCAGTGTCCCATTCCAATCAATTACATATGGAAACACTTCTAAATGTCTTTCTTGCATTCACAGTACCATATTTGCACCTCTTGGCCAAAACTGAAACCTTTCTCTCCCTAGCGTAAATTGGTTCTGCATTAACACATTAGGATATCTGCCAAGTTTCGCTGCCAAAAATGACAAGCCACAATGTGATTCAGAATAAACTAAATTGTAGATGCGTCCATTTTCTACAAATTTATTGAAAACTACACTTTTCACAATTATTTTCTTGCTCTCACAATGAACTGTCAGTTTATTTCATTTTTCTTGGCCAGTTTCCGAGTTTTTAGTTGGAAGATTGTAAATACAAAGTGAGGGAAAGCATGGCACAGAAACTTCAAACAACTATAAAAGAAGAAAAATATTTAGTTTTATGTTACACACGGAAGTAGAAAGTGTCAATTAACTGTCTTGTTGAGATCATAGGAAACAAATTCCCAAGAGACGACTGCAATTAAGGAGAGTAGGGAGTTGTGTGTAACATGAGGCATGCATATACCAGGTGCACCGGTATGAAATGAAGTGTTAAGATACAAATATGTCGATAGGGAACATTTTTTTTGTTTGGTTGGTATGACATCTGTCAAAGATATTTAGTATACATCAACTCATGGAACAAACATCATATGTTTTCATCGAGTTAACAATGTCGAATTTTGTACCAGAAAGTGATGATTTGAGGAAAGCATTAATATTTTGTTTTCATTTGAAAAAAAAAAGTGCTGCAGAGTTGCATTGAATGCTTGTTGAGGCATATGGCGATCATGCTCAATCAGAAGCAACATGCAAAAGATGGTCGCAACGGTTCAGAAATAATGATTTTGATGTAAGAAATGAAGAATGTGGAAGACCACCAAAAAAGTTCGAAGATGCTGAACTGCAAGCAATATTGTATCATGATGATACCTTGAGCCAGAAGCAAATGGCAGCAATGCTAAATGTTGCACGACAAGCTATGGGAAAGATCCAAAAGTGTGGAAAATGGGTGCCACATGAATTGAATGAAAGACAGATGGAAAACTGAAAAACCATTTGTCAAAGCAACATGAAAGAAAATCATGTTTTGCATGTAGTAGTTACTGGCAAAGAAAAATTGATTTATTTTAAGAATCCTAAACGGGAAAAATCATGGGTTAATCCAAGACAACCTTCAACATCGACTGCAAAACCAGAACGATTCAGCAAAAAGACAATGCTCTGTGTTTGGTGGGATCAGAAAGGTATGGTGTATCATGAGCTTCTAAAACCCGGTGAAACTGAATACTAATCACTACATACAACAAATGATCAATCTGAACTATGCATTGATCAAAAAAAATTAAAGACCAGAATGGGCCAGACGACAATGCACCCTCATACAAAGCAACACTGGTTCAGGAAACAATCAAAACACTTGGCTGGGAGCTGCTATCCCACCTGCCGTATTCACCAGACTTGGCCCCTTCCGACTACCATTTCTTTTCATCAATGGGACACGCATTGGCTGAGGAACACTTCGATTCCTACGAAGAAGTCGAAAATTGGGTGTGATTAGTTTGCTTCAAAAGACGAGCATTTCTACTGGCACGGTGTCCACAAATTGCCAGAAATGTGGTCAAAATGTATAGAAAGCAATGGTCAGTACATTGAATAAAATTTTACTTTTCAATTCAAAAATAGTGTCTCCTTCTCCCCCCCCCCCCCCCCCAAAAAAAAGAAATGCTCATTTCATACCGGTTCACCTAGTATAGGGTGAGAAGTCTTAACATCCCTTCTACTTTGTGGATGGTTACACATATTGAGATGTGGTTTTTGGCAAATTTTACAGCACCAAGGTGCATGTATGTTTGTAGCATTGATGCCAACAGAGATACTGAAGCAAGTACATTTTTATAAAATGGAAATTTATACTATGTAACTGCATTCATTAGCTCTTGAGAAGACAATTACAAGTGATGCGGCATTTGTCTGTGCTGACATTGAAATATGCCATCAAAAAATTCGAGCAATTTCCTAGAATTTGAGAACAAGGTGACCAGAATCGACATTAGTGCAAACACTGGCATGTACAGCTCTCACACTACACTGTCAATGTCAATGCATTTTCCTGTTATCTTGTCTGCACCGCAAGCCATTTATTTCTGCTTCAACGTTCATTAGATACAGATGTGTAAACCAATGAGAAGTTGGTGCAAAAACAGTACAGCAGTACAGAGCTATTGATCCAGATCACCAATGACCAACACATTAGGTACCTGCGCAAATAATTAAGATTGCTAGTGCGGACAGCCTACTATAATGTCAAAAAGAGGGCAAGAAAGAAGACTGCAACTGACAACACTAAAAAACTGTTCTGCCTACAACCCCATGAATCCACACAGTGGTACGACCCATGTTGCTAAGGAGTGTGGAATGAGCCAGATGGGTGGCATTCGCATCCTGCATCAACAGAATTTCTATCCCTATCATCTGTCACTAACTCAAGCACTCGACAACCGTGATTTTGAATGTTTTACAGAACTTTGTAGGTTTGCCCTTCAGCAACTGAGAGATGACCCTACATTTTCCCAACATGTGCTCTTTACCATTGGAGCGATGTTTACTCATCATGCTAATGTAAATTTACTTAAAATGCATCCAAAAATCCACACTGGCTTCATCAGGGGCAACAACAGCCATGGACCGTAAATGTACGGTGCGGCATCATTCTTATATTTGGCTTCTAAGACAACTTTCTGTATAGGTCCATTACACATGGCACACAGTGAAATCTCACAGGAGAGAGGGATGGCATTTGTGGATGAGGTCCTCAACAGCCTCATTATCCACATGTTCACGAGGGATAGCTATTTCTGGAAATGTGAGTGATGTGGGTAAATAGATACAGAATGGCATGCATTATGGACAAATACCACCACTCCATCGTCAGCCTCTCACGACCTGTATCATCCTTCTTGTGAATGGTGTAGCCGTAGAAGCACAGTGTTGCTTCAAGACTTCAAATGTGTCTTTGATGTAGACAAGGGATCTAAACTCCTTTAAAAGCTTCAGTTCTGCAACAAGTTTACTTAAATTATTTACATTATATTTCAGTACAGGAACTATTAATCAGAACAGGTCAGATAAGAGTGCTCCTTCCCCCTTCTCTCTCTCACTTCCCCCCCCTCCCCCCCCCCCTCCATTAGTATCTAGTTTCATTTCAGACTAAGCTTTGTTGACAATGATACTTCCTCCTCTGTTTCAAGCAAGGTTTCTTTGGGTTTTGCCTCTTCCTGGGTATGGATTTTGCATGTTGTCTTTGTGGTTAGGATCTTTGGCTAAGATTAAACTGTTCAGTGCATTTAGCTTTGTGGCTGAGGGTTATGTCTGCATTTTTAAAGTGACCTTTGCTAGAAGTGGCTTAGGAGCACCTGCAGGCTTAGTAACACAGCTATTATTGGATGTACATTTACTTTTGTCAAAAACGTTTACCCACATTTGCATGGCAACAGAATCACTTTCGCAATGTTCACTAATTTCTTGAATTGTCTTTTCTTTGTAATTACTTGAGTAACTCACTCTAAAGCCTGGCATTGAGCATAATGATCCAGCTTCATGGGAAACTTTCCCACGTACTACCTAGCTATTGTATCCTTTTGTGGTGTGACCATATCTTTGACTTTTATAGCCAAGGTTCAGGCTGGGTCACAAGGACTCACCATCAGTCTAATAAGCCTTTCTGTGCTGTGGAAGTGCATGCAAACAAAGAATCAAAGAGGGTAGTCTTCTGCAGCTTCCATACACTCTCAACATTTTATTTTGAACTTCTGTTATAACCCCTATTCCTCATTCTCTGTGCAGTTCAATGGTGTCTATGTGTAATATATCGCTAGCACTTTTGACGCCATTACTGAAGCTAAGTGTGCTGAGCTTTTCTACTGCTGTAGTTCAGAAGTGTGTTTGCTCGTCTAGATGTAGTAGTTTCAACCAAAAGCATTCCTTTATGAAGTTGCTTGACTGGCTTTATAGTTCCATGAACACACTAACATTTTGTTGACTAAGAGACTCAGTGCATCCCTTAACTCACTTTGCCACAAGACTGACAAATTTGTGCCCTATTACAACTATTGAGGTTGGATGCTCTTAATGTGGTTGCATGTGGTCTCCTTCGGGGGACCCTCTTACTTGTGTGCAGCTGGCCATTCTAACAGCACATTCTTACTATAAACCGATCCGTTTTGTGTGAGGGTCCACACTGTTAGCACTATAACTATGGATCTGTACAGCCCCATCCCAGCAAAAGCTTCACTTGGCTGACTAAGGCTGAGGTGCAGCAGGTTTCCCTAAGGTTCTCTACTAATGACTAGTCTAAATAGCCATCTATCAAACTGATATTCAACACAGCTTGAGATTGAGGATTTTTATACAGACATTTATAAAATCCTCAGTGTCCAAAACATACAATCTTGCATGATCATCCCCCACAGTGGTCACTGGAGCATGTCCAGAATTTAAAGTAACAAAAGACTGGTGGCATTTTCCAAACAACAACTCTGAACCCCCCATGAACCATGGACCTTGCCGTTGGTGGGGAGGCCTGCGTGCCTCAGCGATACAGATAGGCATACCGTAGGTACAAACACAACGGAGGGGTATCTGTTGAGAGGCCAGACAAACGTGTGGTTCCTGAAGAGGGGCAGCAGCCTCTTCAGTAGTTGCAAGGGCAACAGTCTGGATGATTGACTGATCTGGCCTTGTAACAATAACCAAAACGGCCTTGCTGTGCTGGTACTGTACACGGCTGAAAGCAAGGGGAAACTACGGCCGTAATTTTTCCCGAGGGCATGCAGCTCTACTGTATTATTAAATAATGATGGCGTTCTCTTGGGTAAAATATTCAGGAGGTAAAATAGGACCCCCTTCGGATCTCCAGGCAGGGACTACTCAAAAGAATGTCGTTATCAGGAGAAAGAAAACTGACGTTCTACGGATTGGAGTGTGGAATGTCAGATCCCTTAATCGGGCAGGTAGGTTAGAAAATTTAAAAAGGGAAATTGACAGGTTAAAGTTAGATATAGTGGGAATTAGTGAAGTTCGGTGGCAGGAGGAACAAGACCTCTGATCAGGAGACCACTGGGTTATAAACACAAAATCAAATAGGGGTAATGCAGGAATAGGTTTAATAATGAATAGGAAAATAGGAATGCGGGTAAGCTACTACAAACAGCATAGTGAACGCATTATTGTGGCCAAGATAGATACGAAGCCCACACCTACTACAGTAGTACAAGTTTATATGCCAACTAGCTCTGCGGATGACGAAGAAATTGAAGAAATGTATGATCAAATAAAAGAAATTATTCAGATAGTGAAGGGAGATGAAAATTTAATAGTCATGGGTGACTGGAATTCGAGTGTAGGAAAAGCGAGAGAAGGAAACGTAGAAGGTGGATATGGATTGGGGCTAAGAAATGAAAGAGGAAGCCATCTGGTAGAATTTTGCACAGAGCACAACTTAGTCATAGCTAACACTTGGTTTAAGAATCATGAAAGAAGGTTGTATACATGGAAGAACCCTGGAGATACTAAAAGGTATCAGGTAGATTATATAATGGTAAGACAGAGATTTAGGAACCAGGTTTTAAATTTTAAGACATTTCCAGGGGCAGATGTCGACTGACCACAATCTATTGGCTATGAACTGTAGATTAAAACTGAATAAACTGCAGAAAGGTGGGAATTCAAGGAGATGGGACCTGGATAAACTGAAAGAACCAGAGATTGTACAGAGTTTCAGGGAGATCATAACCAAACAATTGTCAGGAATGGGGGAAAGAAATAGAGTAGAAGAAGAATGGGTAGCTTTGAGGACTGAAGTAGTGAAGGCACCCAGAGGATCAAGTAGGTAAAAAGACAAGGGCTAGTAGAAATCCTTGGGTAACAGAAGAAATATTGAATTTAATTGATGAAAGGAGAAAATATAAAAATGCAATAAATGAAGCAGGCAAAAAGGAATACAAACATCTCAAAAATGAGATCGACAGGAGGTGCAAAATGGCTAAGCAAGGATGGCTAGAGGACAAATGTAAGGATGTAGAGGCACATCTCACTAGGGGTAAGATAGATACTGCCTACAGGAAAATTAAAGAGATCTTTGGAGAAAGGAGAAACACTTGCATGAATATCAAGAGCTCAGATGGAAACCCAGTTCTAAGCAAAGAGGGGAAAGCAGAAAGGTGGAAGGAGTATATAGAGGGTCTATACAAGGGCGATGTACTTGAGGAAAATATTATGGAAATGGAAGAGGATGTAGATGAAGATGAAATGGGAGATACGATACTGTGTGAAGAGTTTGACAGAGCACTGAAAGACCTGAGTCGAAACAAGGCCCCAGGAGTAGACAACATTCCATTAGAACTACTGACAGCCTTGGTAGAGCCAGTCATGACAAAATTCTACCAGCTGGTGAGCAAGATGTATGAGACAGGCGAAATACCCTCAGACTAAAAGAAGAATACAATAATTCCAATCCCAAAGAAAGCAGGTGCTGACAGATGTGAAAATTACCTAACTATCAGTTTAATAAGTCACAGCTGCAAAATACTAACGCACATTCTTTACAGACGAATGGAAAAACTAGTAGAAGCCGACCTCTGGGAAGATCAGTTGGGATTCCGTAGAAACGTTGGAACGCGTGCGGCAATACTGACCCTACGACTTATCTTAGAAGAAAGATTAAGGAAAGGCAAACCTACGTTTCTAGCATTTGTAGAAATAGAGAAAGCTTTTGACAACATTGACTGGAATACTCTCTTTCAAATTCTAAAGGCGACAGGGGTAAAATACAGAAAGCAAAAGGCTATTTACAATTTGTACAGAAACCAGATGGCAGTTATAAGATTCGAGGGGTATGAAAGGGAAGCAGCGGTTGTGAAGGGAGTGAGACAGGGTTGTAGCCTCTCCCCTATGTTATTCAATCTGTTTATTGAGCAAGCAGTAAAGGAAACAAAAGAAAAATTTGAAGTAGGTATTAAAATCCATGGAGAAGAAATAAAAACCTTGAGGTTTGCCGATGACATTTTAATTCTGTCAGAGACAGCAAGGGACTTGGAAGAGCAGTTGAACGGAATGGACAGTGTGTTGAAAAGAGGATATAAGATGAACATCAACAAAAGCAATACGAGGATAATGGAATGTAGTCGAATTGTCGGGTGATGCTGAGGGAATTAGATTAGGAAATGAGACGAAGTAGTAAAGGAGTTTCGCTATTTGGGGAGCAAAATAACTGATGATGGTCGAAGTAGAGAGGATATAAAATGTAGACTGGCAACGGCAAGGAAAGTGTTTCTGAAGAAGAGAGATTTGTTAACATCGAGTATAGATTTAAGTGTCAGGAAGTCATTTCTTAAAGTATTTGTATGGAGTGTAGCCATGTATGGAAGTGAAACATGGATGATAAATAGTTTAGACAAGAAGAGAATAGAAGCTTTCGAAATGTGGTGCTACAGAAGAATGCTGAAAATTAGATGGGTAGATCACGTAACTAATGAAGTATTGAATAGAATTGGGGAGAAGAGGAGATTGTGGCACAACTTGATTAGAAGAAGGGATCGGTTGTTAGGACATGTTCTGAGACATCAAGGGATCACTAATTTAGTATTAGAGGGCAGTGTGGAGGGTAAAAATTGAACAGGGAGACCAAGAGATGAATACACTAAGCAGATTCAGAAGGATGTAGGTTGCAGTAGGTACTGGGAGATGAAGAAGCTTGCACAGGATAGAGTAGCATGGAGAGCTGCATGAAACCAGTCTCGGGACTGAAGACCACAACAGCAACAAACTCGGAAAGCCGGACTTCCCTTTGCTCATTACTGGCCACCACAGGTGAAGACCCAGTCTCTGACTCGGGGGGGGGGGGGGTTGTTAATTGTACAGGACACTCCCGCCAAGGTTACACTTCCAGCATGGAAAAAGGGAGAGAATAGTACTGGAAAGGCATGGAACCCTGCACATGATCACCTGTGTTGTACGTTCCATATGGGAGATGGTTATGTTCTTGTAGTGTTTG
This sequence comes from Schistocerca gregaria, assembly GCF_023897955.1. Classification (NCBI taxonomy): domain Eukaryota; kingdom Metazoa; phylum Arthropoda; class Insecta; order Orthoptera; family Acrididae; genus Schistocerca; species Schistocerca gregaria. The sequence continues at coordinate 2,029,417 of NC_064920.1, read as the reverse complement.
TTATTGGTGACAAACGGAAATTGTCAAGTATTACTTTTACAAGCTACAGCTATTGTGTCCTGTATGTGAACTTCATCAGACAAGCATAACTGTATCTACACAAGCTGCTTAGCCCAGCATTTCCAACTGCCAGGCAAGAGCTACTGGAATGTGTTGTGCATGTTCGAGTATTATCCAGTGGTAATCAAGAAATCTTAATTAATGTTTTCTTAAACCTACCAATGCACAGCTTTTGAACTGCCAGATAAGCCTCACAGTCATGAGAAAGAAGTAGGTGTCATAGAGAATCGCTTAGTATGTTTCACATCACGGAATTTTTTTACTCAACTGCAGGAAACATACATAAAACTCAGAAACTACAAATTTTATTGGTAATTAATGGGAAGTGTTACACGTATTAAAGAAAATGAGCTTCAGGATCTTAAAATGAACAACAGGAAAATACTTTGAGAGCAGCAGTAATGAGGCTGAACACAATGGATTTTTAAGAATACAGGAGACCCAAGCTAGAAGAATATCTTAATTTATTATAATGGTACATACAGGGTGTGGTAGTTAAGTAATGAGACTGGCCGCCGCGCGGTGCCCCAGTCGCTTGCAGCACGGTCTCCACCTGTACGTCACGTCGTGGGGGATCTGAGTTAAAAATAGAACTGGTTCGCAGTCGCGTCGGAGCTCTGGTGCAGTGAGGGTCGAGCTTCGCGTATTACGTTGTTTGTGTGCCCGTGACACTTGTGAAAACGCTGAAGATGGATCGCTCGATAGAACAGCGGTATGCAATCAAATTTTGCTTTAGCTTGGGCAAAACTGCTTCGGAAACTTTTGCTATTATTACGGAGGCCTACAAAGAAGACTCCCTATCAAGAGCTCAAGCGTTCCGGTGGTTTAATGAATTTAAAAACAGGAGGGAATCCGTTGAAGACATGGAACGATCTTGACGCCCTTCAACGAGTCGTGTGGATGAAACGGTGGCCAAAGTGAAAGAACTCCTGGACTCCGACCGTCTAAGTCTTAAAATGATCGCCAATGAGGTCTCCGTGAATCAATTTACGGTTCACCAAATTGTTACGCAAGATTTGATGATGAGGAAAGTTTGTGCAAAATTGGTTCCCCGAGTGCTCACCGCCGAACAAAAGCAACAACGAATGGACATTTGCCGTGAGATGCTGAATGATTTGGAAAATAATCCAGACTTTTTAGACAAAGTAGTAACAGACGACGAATCGTGGACATTCCAGTACGACCCGGAGACAAAAGCCCAGAGCTCGGAGTGGGACACACCGGCATCCCCGCGGCTGAAGAAAGCAAGAATGTCGAAGTCCCACATCAAGACAATGCTGATTGTGTTTTTCAACAAGCGGGGGTTAATTCACAAAGAGTTTGTCCCTCAGGGGAAGACTGTCAATGCCGAATTCTATAAAGAAGTCCTTCAGCGATTGCAAAGAGCTGTCAAACGGAAGCAACAGGACCTTGTTCAACACTGGCGTCTCCACCACGACAACGCTCCGGCGCACACAGCATTCCTCGTGACCTCCTACTTGACCCGAATTGGAGTTGAAGTTCTGCCACAGCCACCATACAGCCCTGACTTGAGTCGTCCTGATTTCTTCCTATTTCTGAAGGTCAATAGATGCCTGAAGGGTCATCGTTTCGATGATATTCCGAACATCCAACGTGCTGTCACGAAGGCACTACCTGCGATAACTCAAACGGACTACAGTGGGGCCTATGAAGCTTGGAAAACGCGCTGGCAACGTTGTGTCGACGCCCAAGGCAAGTACTTAGAAGAATATTAACATTTTGTACAAATTGGATCAATAAATTTGTTTTTCTAGACTGAGTCTCATTACTTATCTACCACACCCTGTATGTAAACCAGAATCCCATAAGCTTAAACATCCAAAGAAAGACCAACTAGATTTGGTGGTCTGAAAGTTCTGCCTACAGTTGGGCACATGGTATCTTATGTTTCCAGCCAAGTGTGATTAACAGAAATATCAACTTAATACAAGGGAACTGTTGCACTAACACCACACTTGACCACTCCTTGGATTCAATTCTTGGTAACTTTAACGTGTTTAAATGGGTGGAAGAATTATACAGTGCCTTCCTTTCTTCCACTTCAATTCAGCCAGACATTAGGTGTATGCTGAAATATAACTTCCTATGCACCTAGTAGGGTACCACAAGTTTTCTTGTTCTCATACACAAAGATTTTGCATTTGTCAATTTCCCTTTTAGTGTTTCCAGTATTGATAATTCATGTGTATCTCAAACCCCACTCTCAGCTGAGATTAAAAGAGCCTTAAACTATTTCATACAGTTTCTGTCTTGTCTTTGTTCGTGAGTGAAATTACTAAAAGGTACAGCATAGCATATAGGACACAAATTTATGGTGTCACTAGTTAAATTTTGACTGCAAATGATGACCTTACATCCCCCACACCCCTTCTCTGCTGCTACTTTTCCCTGAGAGAGGGAATTGTTTCTGCAAAAGGTGGATGGTGGTGGTGGTGTTTGTGAAAGAAAGATGAAAATGGAATACAATGTCACAAAATGAATGACATATTAGTTGTCATTGAACATGTGAATAAGCTGAACCAGGAACAAATAAAGCAATGCTGCAATTTTCATCTTTTCACCAATTTGCATGTTTTGACACTACAATATTTCCTTCCTGGCTGGTGAGCTTCACATAAATGATGAATATTATCTTACAATTTATGTAGCTAATGATTTTGATTGGTGATACAGCAGTAGCAGGCTTGAATCTACTTGGATAGACATTCTGAAACAACTAATCCAGGTTTCATCTAGTTACTACGCCAATGTGTGCTACTTAATATCAATAAAAAAGTAACTGAATACTGCCAAACCGGACTTACATTTCAGTTGTGATAGCCACTTCTCACGAGCAATATAAATTACTACTTCAAAGTACAAAAATCCAAATTGCTAATGAAGTATGAAAAGTGCACTTAAGATGTTAGAACCTGAGCCGCGTAGGGTTAGCCAAGCGGTCTAAGGCGTTGCAGTCACGGACTGTGCAGCTGGTTCCGGCGGAGGTTCGAGTCCTCCCTCGGGCATGGGTGTGTGTTTGTCCTTAGGATAATTTAGGTCAAGTAGTGTGTAAGCTTAGGGACTGATGACCTTAGCAGTTAAGTCACATAAAATTTCACATGTATTTGAGCATTTCTGTTAGAACCTGAACTCTGTTACTGACAAAAAGACTATAAGGCTTCAAAAGCAACCTATCAAAATTCATTCAACATTGTGTTGTGTGTTCAGATTACGGAAGAACAGTAGAACATCCTCAACTCTTCAACTATAGCCTTAAAATGTGTTTTAACATCTGATCTCAAAGCTTCAAAGAAAAGGAAATTAAGTATAGATCAACTACACTCACAAATCCCCTCCATATAAAATGATTAAAAGCTTCAAAGCGGACACGAGGAACCAAATGGCATGTTCACTCTTTATCCTAGACGTTTCTACAGTGAATGCTCTGTCTCTCAAAGAATCAAGTAATGAGCATGCACCTGAAGCTCTGAAGAATTGCCATTATAAATGGTTATACTATTATTCTTTAGTTTAGAAGGCGTCAACAATTCCCATTAATTCACCCCAGCACACATTACAATTCCTTTTGCACACAAAAATCTTAATAATCTGAACTGCAAAGTTTGATTTCAGCACAATGAGATTACTATTAAAGGAGTATAGTTATGTTTTGTGAGAAACTTTTTATGGATGTTGGACAGTAGAATTACCCAGTCTTCAGCCTGTTCTACTTCTTTGGGGTGAAAGGGCCATTGCTTATCATCAGCACCTAGAAACTACTGATAACATGAGCTCTGTGCTATACAGAGCTATTGCAGCAACAAACTAAGTAATTCAGACCCAGTAAATAACAAAACCACAATTACATTATTTTAAGGACACATATTATTCATTGCATTCTTTCAAACCACATAAAAATACCACCATGATTTTAAAATTAAATGATTACACTTTTCTCTATGTATGTATGTTTTTATTAATTTGAAACAATGATACCCATTCCCAGATTTATTTCAGGGACTACTATGATCATCTATAACAGTTTCCTTTATACAGTTAACACTGTTGCATTCAGTTTGATAGCTGGCGTACAAAAACTAGTGTGTGTTTTAGTGGAAAATATTTTTGTGAGAGAAACTCTGGTAAGGAAACTTATGAGGCACTACCCAGAAGTTCCTAAAATCCAACACTAAACACAATTACATCATACAAGACTTATTCGCCAATCACTTTCAAAGTAGTCCCCCAGGGAGCTCAGATACTGATTCCAGGACTTCTGCCATGAATGGAATGCACCCTGGAAGTCTTTGTCCCTCTGAGCGTTCAGATTAATTCCACCTAAATTTCTTGTATTGTGACAAATTTTATGGTCATATTCATAAACGCAAATTTCGTCACCTGTAATGACCTTAGAAAGAAAATCTATTCACGCATTGCTCTTTCTGATCACCACTCAGCAGCTGTGGCATGAACTTTGCAGCAATCCTCCTCATGTTCAATTTTTCTGACAAAATCTGCAGACATGTGCCATATGATAGTCCCGTGGTGTTACAAATACCTTGAACGATTTGCCTGTGGACAAAACTGACTTTTTCTTGTGTGATGTCAGCAGATGGTTGGTCAATTTGTTTGTTTAAGGATTAAATGGATCAAATTGTGAGGTCATCAGTCCCTCCTACTTGAAATAGGCAGGGCAACAAAACTACACACAAAATAAGGCCCTACTGCACAAAATACAAGGTAAGAAAATGCTAAGGTCTACTGAATGTCAACAAAGCCTAGATAAAGGAACAATGAAGAAGAAAAGTTGGAAGAGGGGGGGGGGGGAGAAAGATGGAAAAGGTGCCCAGTCCAAGGAACAGCAGGAGGCCCGCAGGCAGACACTGATGAGGGAGATACATCCTGCCACTTACCAAAGACACCTCACTCAACAACACACAGTAAAAACTAGTGACATGGACTGGGCACGAGAAGCACAATAAAACAGGGGAATAACACTAAGACAGAACATGCAAGAAAGGGAAGGAGAGCCAACGGGCAGGTAGGTTGAGGGCTGGGGCAGATCACCAAGATGAGATAGATTGCCCAGTCAGGGCAGAGGAGGTAACAAGGTGTCTTGCCAAGCCCTAAAAGGCCCAACAAGGCTGAGGCTCCCTTAAAGGGAGCAAAATTAACTGAAAAATTATGTCAGCCACTGAGGCATCATCCAATCCTAGGGGTAGCAAGCCAGAAAGATTAAGAGTCCAGAGGACAGTTAGGTTCAGACAGTCCAACAAAATGTGGACCACCATCAAATTGGCATGACAATGACACTGGGGCGGGTCCATGAGACAGAGCAGATGACCACTAGTCATGCGTCTGTCGTTTGTTCAGTGAAGTCAGAGTATGCCAATCTGTATTCCATATCCTTAGAAATTGACAGCATATTACCAATCATCGATCTGGTGTCTGAATACCTCTCTCTAGAAACAGCTTGCCAATAGCTAATTTGGTCAGCCTGTCAGCAAGTTCATTCCAGGGCTCCCAATGTGACCCAAAATCCAGACCAAAAACTACCAAGCATCCACATTGAGGGCAAAAACAGAATACTAGATAGACATGAGAAAGGGATGGTAAGGGTATCACTGGTCAAGAGTTTGTAAACTGCTCAATGAGTCACTACAGATGAAGGACTCTCAGGTGCTAGAGTGGATATGCTCAAAATAATGAGAGACTGCTACTAACTCCACAGTGAAAACACTGCAGCCATCTTGCAAGGAGCAGATTTCATTACATTCCTCACAAATGTAATCAAAGCCAGAGTGACTGGCAACCATTGAGTCATCAGTATAGACTACTTGTGAATCCCAACATGCAATGAGAATGGAAAAGAACAGACAGTGGAGGATCTCGGGTGGAACTGAGTCCTTCAGACAGGTCAAGGCAGAGCACTATGGGCAGATGTGCACTATGGAGAAGAATATGAGTGAGTCCGGAGATGTGGTAAAGAGAAAAAGTGGAATTCTGGGGAGGAGGGGGGGGGGGGTGGATCAGATGTGAATGACAATTCTAACCCCAGACCTGGACCGCTGTTGCAGGAGGCAGATCTCTGTATCAGGAAAGAGGAGACAGTAGTTTGTGTGCTCCAGGCAGCAGCAGATGCTCAACACATAAGCTATCAACTGTTGGAGTGGGTACCACAGCCGCCACCAGACCACTGAGAGGAGATGATGATGATGATGATAACCCTATGATACCCCATTCCCCTACATGTTGGGTATGCCCCAGGAAAGTGACTTGCACAGGGCATTGTTTAAACTGATAGGACGATAGCTGTCCACCTGAAGAGGTTATTTACCAAATTTGACTGGAATGACACTTTCTTGGCATTGGGGAGGGAATTTGCCCTCGCTCCAGAGACAGTAGAAAATCGCAATTATATGACATTGGCTAACCATAGACAAGTGTTGAAGCATTTGGTTGTGGATCCAGCCTGGCCCAGGAGTAATGTTGGGGCAGAGACCAAGAGCACTGGCGAATTCCCGCTCACTAAATTAGGCATTATAAGGCTCAAGCAATGGCGAATGGAAGATAATGGGAGTTGTTCCAGATGGAGTTTGAGAAGACAGAAAGTGGGTGGATAGCAGACTGATGCTGAGGACCGGGTGAAATGACAAGCAAAACGATCAGCGATGGAGTCCAGGCTGGTGAGAATAACACTATTCAGGGAAATTCATGGGCACCCGTACTAAGATGGCAGCCAGAAATGCACCTGATTGTTGCACACATGCACAGGGGGAGTACACACCCTTACAGTAGCAACATACAGTTGCAACAAAAGAGTTTCTTGCATTTAATTAGGTAACGGATCTAGGCAAAAATTTGTTTAAAGGCCACGTGTGGTGCGCATGATGGCAGTCTTTAATAACAGCAATTTTGGGAGTCCACCACGGGACAGTCTTCCGTCAGGAGGATGCCAAAGGGGGGAGGGGGGGCAGAGGGGGAGAGAGAGAGAGAGAGAGAAATTGCTAAAAGGGCGGCATCAGTAAAACTCTGTACGGACTTGTCAATGTCTTCATGTGGTGGAGCAGTTGGGATGGCAGCAACAGGAAACACATCCCAATCTGCATCAGCATCAGCATCAGCATCAGTAGGCGCCCACATAGAAGGGCGTCCCCACTGATTTGGGGGGGGGGGGGGGGGGGGAGAGGGGAAAGCCAAGGCCACAGAAGGAAAGATCAATGGCCAAGAAAGTGCCATGGGCCACACAAAAATGTGTGGGAACTTCAGTGTTGAGGAGGCAGATATCAAGCCCTGCCAGCGTGTTGTCATCAGTCCTGCCCCAGTCGGCGGTAACAATGAACATGTGGACCAATGTACAGACAGCACCAGAGGCTCGCAAAGGGCCAACCCAGTTCCAGAACAAAACACGAAGAGTTGGTGAATGAGTATTCACAAAAAGAGATTCCTGCAAAACAACACAAACTACGGAGTAGAGGGGAAGAGACTTCTATTTCAGAAGGTGATGACAGTAACCATTACAGTTCCACTGGAGGAGAGCAGTACAAGAGCCCAGATGGACACTGAACGGGCCAGAATCAATCACTGTACTGAGTCAGTGTTCATCACTGGCAAGGATGGAGTGATGTCCATGAATGTAAGATCGAACCCTGATTGAGGGGGAGGAAGCGACACCCTCTGGGATGTCATGTCAACGGGGGAGGGGGGGGGGGGGGGCACTCTCCCAAAACTTACACTTACACTCCTCCTCCTCACGACAGGTGGAGGTGTGGTTGGGAAGAGAGCAAGTCACAGCAAAATCAGCATCCCAAAGAGAATGAGTGGCCTAGAGGCCCACAGGGTGTTTCCAACTAAAAGTAAGAAGCTCCTTGTCCTGGAGATGTCTGGGTGGGGGCTCTTAGAGGGAGCCCCATAACTGGCAGGTGCCAGATAAGAGGGTTTGTTCTTAGGCTGAGGAGAAGCAGCAGGTATGTGAAGGGAGGAAACAACAACCACCAGGAAGGAGGAACAGTAAGGGGGACAGGATGGAGGTGAACAGGAAGTAATGGGAGGAGGATGAAAGGACGCAAACGAAGCGAAGACTGACAAAGCCTGACAGTAGGATATATAGTAGACAGTTTTGAAATTCTTGAATCTTCCTTTCCTTTTTATAGATCAGGCAATCTGACTCGCAAGAAGAAGAATGTACACCACAACAGTTCATGCAGTAGGGCAGTAAGGTGCAAGGACTCCCCACATGGAGAGGGCAGCTGCAGTTGCCACAAATAGGAGTTACCACACATCGTGAAGAAGTGTGATCAAAATGGAAAAAACTGATGAATGTAACATGTATTATACCACTTCTAGCAGCATTCAGCTGTACAGTCATTTGCAAGTATGGGTTATACAAATTTCAGCATCTTCTGAGTAGAATTTCATTGGTCGAATCTCAAATGTTCATAGGGCAAAATGAACCAAGACAATGGTTACACAGTGACATTTTTCATGTCAGTACTTCTGACATATGTTAAGCCTACAGTTATCATCAGTGCAAAAGTGAACTAAATCCAATGATAATGACAGACCAAGATTGAGAAATTCACAAGTCAAATTACAGCGATGTTGGTGTGTGGTTACATGATGTAAGTTCCATCCTCTGTACAACCAAGCACACACTGTTCTTCTTGTTGTCTTCAGTCCTGAGAATGGTTTGATGCAGCTCTCCATGCTACTCTACCCTGTGCAAAGCTTCTTCTCCCAGTACCTACTGCAACTTACATCATTCTGAATCTGTTTAGTGTATTTATCTCTTGGTCTCACTCTACGATCTTTAGCATTGGAGGGCAGCTGGAGGTTAAATTTGTGATCCCCTGATTCCTCAGAACATGTCCTACCAACCGGTCCCTTCTTCTTGCCAAGTTGTACCACAAACTCCTCTTCTCCCCAATTCTGTTCAATACCTCCTCATTAGTTATGTGATCTACCCATCTAATCTTCAGCATTCTTCTGTAGCACATTTCGAAAGCTTCTATTCTCTTCTTGTCCAAACTATTTATCGTCAATGTTTCACTTCCATACATGGCTACTCTCCATACGAATACTTCCAGAAATGACTTCCTGGCACTTAAATCTATACTTTATGTTAACAAATCTCTCTTCTTCGACCATCATCAGTTATTTTGCTCCCCAAATAGCAAAACTCCTTTATTACTTTAAGTGTCTCATTTCCTAATCTAATTCCCTCAGCATCACCCGACAATTCGACTACATTCCATTATCCTCGTATTGCTTTTGTTGATGTTCATCTTATATACTCCTCTCAAGACACTGTCCATTCCGTTCAACTGCTCTTCCAAGTCCTTTCCTGTCTCTGACAGAATTACAATGTCATCGGCAAACCTCAACATTTTTATTGATTTTCCATGGATTTTAATGCCTACTCCAAATTTTTCTTTTGTTTCCTTTACTGCTTGCTCAATATACAGATTGAATAGCATCGGGGAGAGGCTGCAACCCTGTCTCACTCCTTTCCCAACCACTGCTTCCCTTTCATGCCCCTCGACTCTTATTACTGCCATCTGGTTTCTGTACAAATTATAAATAGCCTTTCGCTCCCTGTATTTTACCCCTGCCACCTTCATAATTTGAAAGAAAGTATTCCAGTCAGCATTGTCAAAAGCTCTCCAAGTTTACAAATGCTAGAAATGTAGGTTTGCCTTTCCTTAATCTTTCTTCTAAGATAATTTGTAAGGCCAGTATTGCCTCATGTGTTCAAACATTTCTACGGAATCCAAACTGATCTTCTCCAAGGTCGTCTTATACCAGTTTTTCCATTCATCTGCAAAGAATTCGTGTTAGTATTTTGCAGCTGTCACTTATTGAACTGATAGTTTGGTAATTTTTCACACACGTCAACATCTGCTATCTTTGGGATTGGAATTATTATATTCTTCTTGAAGCCTGAGGGTATTTCGGTTGTCTCATACACCTTGCTCATCAGATGGTAGAGTTTTGTCACGACTTGCTCTCCCAAGGCTGTCAGTAGTTCTAATGGAATGTTGTCTACTCCCGGGGCCTTGTTTCGACTAAGGTCTTTCAGTGCTCTGTCACTCTCTTCACGAAGTATCTTATCTCCCATTTCATCTTCATCTGCATTCTCTTCCATTTCCATAAGATTATCCTCAAGTACATCTCCCTTGTACAGACCCTCTATATACTCCTTTGGCCTTTCTGCTTTCCCTTCTTTGCTTAGAACTGGCTTTCCATCTGAGCTCTTGATATTCATACAAGTGGCTCTCTTTCCTCCAAAGGTCTCTTTAATTTTCCTGTAGGTGGTATCTATCTCACCGCTAATGAGAGAAGCCTCTACATCCTTACATTTGTCCTCCAGCCATCCCTGCCTAGCCATATTGCACTTCTTGTCGATCTCATTTTTGAGACGTTTGTATTCCTTTTTGCCTGCTTCATTTACTGCATTTTTATTTTTTCTCCTTTCACCAATTAAATTCAATATTTCTTCTGTTGTCCAAGGATTTCTACCAGCCCTCGTCTTTTTACGTACTTGATCCTCTGCTGCCTTCTCTTCTTCATATCTCAGAGCTACCCATTCTTCTTCTATTGTATTTCTTTCCCCCATTCCTGTCAATTGTTCCCTTATGCTCTTGCTAAAACTCTGTACAACCTCTCGTTAAGTCAGTTTATCCAGGTCCCATCTCCTTAAATTCCCACCTTTTTGCAGTTTCTTCAGTTTTAATCTACAGTTCATAACCAATAGATTGTGGTCAGAGACCACATCTGCCCCAGGAAATGTCTTACAATTTAAAACCTGGTTCCTAAATCTCTGTCTTACCATTATATAATCTATCTGATACCTTCTACTATCTCCAAGATTCTTCCATGTGTATAACCTTCTTTTATGATTCTTGAACCAAGTGTTAGCTATGATTAAGTTATGCCCTGTTCAAGATTCTACCAGACGGCTTCCTCTTACATTTCTTACCCCCAATCCATATTCACCTCCTATGTTTCCTTCTCTCCCTTTTCCTACTCTCGAATCCCAGTCACCAATGACTATTCAGTTTTTGTCTCCCTTCACTACCTGAATAATTTCTTTTATCTCATCATACATTTAATCAATTTCTTCATCATCTGCAGAGCTATTTGGCATATAAACTTGTACTACTGTAGTAGGCATGGACTTCATATCTATCTTGGGCACAATAATGCGTTCACTATGTTGTTTGCAATAGCTTACCTGCACTCCTAATTTTTTTTTTTCATTATTAAACCTACTCCTGCATTACCCCTATCTTAGTTTGAATGTATAACCCTGTACTTACCTGACCAAAAGTCTTGTTCCTCCTGCCACCAAACTTCACTTATTCCCACTATATCTAACTTTAACCTATCCATTTCCCTTTCTAAATTTTCTAACTTACCTGCCCGATTAAGGGATCTGACATTCCACGCTTCGATCTGTAGAACGCCAGTTTTCTTTCTCCCGATAACGATATTCTCCTGAGTAATCCCCACCCGTAAATCTGAATGGGGTACTATTTTACCTCCGGAATATTTTACCCAAGAGAACTCCATCATCATTTAACCATAGAGTAAAGCTGCATGCCCTCGGGAAAAATTAGAGCTGTAGTTTCCCCTTGCTTTCAGCCGTTTGCAGTACCAGCACAACAAGGCAGTTTTGGTTAGTGTTACAAGGCCAGATCAGTCAATCATCCAGACTGTTGCCCCTGCAACTACTGAAAAGGCTGCTGCCCCTCTTCAGAAGCAACACGTTTGTCTGGCTTCTCAACAGATACCCCTCCGTTGTGGCTGCACCTATGGTACGGCCATCTGTATCGCTGAGGCACACAAGCCTCCCCACCCGCGGCCAGGTTTATGGTTCATGGGGGGGGGGGGGGGGGGGGCATTATGTTGTATATTTAAATTTACATAAACTATGTTAAAAAAGGTGTGAAATGCTCTCTTGTGTATTATTATATTAGGCTATAGTCAAACATGAAAGTGAAACAACTGAACGAGGGTGTCCTATGCTAAATTTGACAACTATTAAGAGAAGTACACAAAGCTGTCCACTAAGATATGTTTCTAATTGATTATTACAACCATTTAATGTCAAGATCATCAGTAATGTATGCAGTTGGCTCAGTTTAGCATATGTCAGGCACTAAAGATTGCTGTTATATTAAGTTTTGTGGAATTCGTTTGGATGCTGATTTGGGTAAAGAAACTGAATTCAATGTGCCAGAAATCCTTCATTTTTGTTATAGGAGCCACTACTGACAAAAAGAGTAGTCCCATTAGGAGGCTTCTGCACTACATTCTTTATTTTACGTTGCACTAATAGTAAACAAAAACACAGTCTATAATTGTGTCACAATTGTTATATGAAAATTGAACAATGGAAAAGCCAGGATGGAATGTAACAATTTATGAAAAGTAAAGTTGCTATTCACCACATAGTGGAGATTGTGCCTATTGGTAACTCAGCATTCCACTATATGATGAGTAGTAACTTTCCTTTTCATTGTTAAATGAAACAGTTTTGAAAACTGAGTGTAAGCTTCAATTTGCATTATCACAGGAAAATGATTATGTATTTCAAAATAAAGTCAAGCCTGTAATTGCAAGTTGTGAGACTCCTGAAACTGTAAAGGCTCTTGCAAAGTAAACATAAATTAACTGCATTGTCAACAGATTGACCCTTGCAAGGTTAATAATGGGAGGAAGACGGAACTGAAATTGTGTTTGATCTATGAAAGAACCTCTGATATTGTGTACTGTAGACAACTTTCTTACTTCTATGTAACTGTTCACCCCCTCGTATCCGGGGGTAGCAGGCAGATGACCTGATGAGATGCAATGCTGATTTGAAGCACCTGGATGTTAAGCCCACAGAACAAACTCTAGTACTTTCACACTGAAGTTACCCAAAACAGATGTGTCAAAGATTTAGCCATCCTACTGCAAACTAGTTGACTACCATCCCCACCAAATCAAACAGATCATGCAATACATTTTTTTATCCCAGGCAACAGTTATCTGACCAATGAAAATTACTTCAGTCACATTTAGAGCAAGATGAGGCAACCAAAAAATTGTACCATTTACTTTAAGTTTCGTGTGGTGGACACAAAAGCGATGATTCCTTCAGCTCTGACAATTTAACGTCAGTTTTTATAAACAGGAAAAAAGATGAATAAACTATAGTCATGATGCACTTAGGAAGCATCAGTATCACCAAACAGAAGCCCAGTATATTGCAGTTAAAGTAAAAACAAAATGGGAATGTGGAATGCTACAAAGTGAGGTTAACTAAACAAGATGTCAGGTAGCTAAGTTTCACAACATTGGCCTTAAAGTATAACAGAGGAGAAGGACGCAGACAATCAATGCTATGCTCCAGTGTCCCTTTTCTTCATGATTTTTACAAGAATTTGCCCAATGCGGATGATTCCAGTGAGGATGTCACTTAAGTAAGAGTCCTCAAAATTCTGTTTAAAAAGTACATGACATCTCTCAATATCATACAACATATTTCTTAGTTGAATGAAGCATGACAGCTGTAGAGGTAACATCTATGACAATTTTTACTAAAGTTCCTTGTAATGACAATTTTTCTGGTCTGTATTGCATTGTTTTCTTTGAAAAGCCAATAAACTATACTGAATGTATGTCTGCAGATAGCTGTCATTTACTATCCTTAAGATCTCCAACTGATTCTTTCTGGGATTCAGTTTTAGAGCTGAATATGCAGTTTGTTGTATCTTCATTTCAGCATTTGACCCTTGATATTAGAGTATTTGGGAACAGTTTAGAAGAAAAATTAGAAGGAAATAACTAACACAGCAGCTCCTAGAATACTGATATGTCCAACATCTCTCACCACCTGTCAGATTTGACCTGTGGCATGAACCACATGCAGGCATGCCAGGCACCACCATTTCATGTTTAGAGTGGTGTCCTAAATGTAACACAAAATCATGATAAAACACCTGTTACGAAAAGATTGGGTATGTTAAGAAGTGTAAGCTACGCTACTTTAAATTGACACTGTAATTAATTCCTTAATGTTACAAGCATAGATTAGGAAAAATAAACACTTTCATCTTTAAGTCTCAAAATCTTAAATCCAATACGGCTGATTCAAAATCTGTGACATGTTTGACATTCTTCTCTACACTGAAGGTAAAAGGTTAAGGCCTTAAAAACAACAACAGGGAACCCAAAACTGAGAGGGAAACATTCCACGTGGGAAAAATAAAAAAAAACGAAGAAGATGTAACTTACCAAACAAAAGGTCTGGCATGTTGATAGACACACAAACAAACACAAACACAGGAAAGAGGGAAGGAGAGGAAAAGACTAAAGGATGTGGGTTTTAACGGAGAGGGTAAGGAGTCATTCCAATCCCAGGAGCAGAAAGACTTACCTTAGGGGGAAAAAAGGACAGGTATACACTCCCCCCCCCGCCCCCCAACACACACACACACACACACACACACACACACACACACACACACACACACACACACACACACACACACATTTGTAAACGTGCAGGTGTGTGTGTGTGTGTGTGTGTGTGTGTGTGTGTGTGTGTCACGTCCTTTTTTTCCCCCTAAGGTAAGTCTATCCGCTCCCGGGATTGTGATGACACCTTACCCTCTCCCTTAAAACCCACATCCTTTCGTCTTTCCCTCTTTCCTGAAGAAGCAACTGTTGTTTGCGAAAGCTCCAAATTTTGTGTGTTATTTTATTGTGCCCGTCTACCGGCACTTTCCCGCTTGGTAAGTCTTGGAAAATATATATGAACAAAACACACAAACACACACACAGAATTACGAGCTTTCGCAACTGGCAGTTGCTTCGTCAGGAAAGAGGGAAGGAGAGGGAAAAATGAAAGAATGTGGGTTTTTAGGGAGAGGGTAAGGAGTCATTCCAATCCCGGGAGTGGAAAGACTTCCCTTAGGGGAAAAAAAGGACAGGTGTACACTCGCACACACACACACACACACACACACACACACACACACACACACACACACACACACACACACCCATCCGCACATACACAGACACAAGCAGACATATTTAAAGGCAAAGAGTAAGGGCAGAGATGTCAGTCGAGGCGGAAGTACAGAGGCAAAGAAGTTGTTGAAAGACAGGTGAGGTATGAGCGGCGGCAACTTGAAATTAGCGGAGGTTGAGGCCTGGCGGATATCGAGAAGGGAGGATATACTGAAGGGCGAGTTCCCATCTCCAGAGTTCGGATAGGTTGGTGTTGGTGGGAAGTATCCAGATAACTCGGACGGTGTAACACTGTGCCAAGATGTGCTGGCCGTGCATCAAGGCATGTTTAGCCACAGGGTGATCCTCATTACCAACAAACACTGTCTGCCTGTGTCCATACATGCGAATGGACAGTTTGTTGCTGGTCATTCCCACATAGAAAGCATCACAGTGCAGGCAGGTCAGTTGGTAAATCATGTGGGTGCTTTCACATGTGGCTCTCCCTTTGATCGTGTACACCTTCCGGGTTACAGGACTGGAGTAGGTGGTGGTGGGAGGGAGCATAGGACAGGTTTTACACCGGGGGGGCGGTTGCAAGGGTAGGAGCCAGAAGGTAGGGGAGGTGGTTTGGGGATTTCATAGAGATGAACCAAGAGGTTACGAAGGTTAGGTGGACGGCGGAAAGACACTCTTTGTGGAGTGGGGAGGATTTCATGAAGGATATATCTCATTTCGGGGCAGGATTTTAGGAAGTCGTATCCCTGCTGGAGAGCCACATTCAAGGTCTGATCCAGTCCCAGGAAGTATTCTGTTACAAGTGGGGCACTTTTGGGGTTGTTCTGTGAGAGGTTCTGGGTTTGAGGGGATGAGGAAGTGGCTCTGGTTATCTGCTTCTGTACCAGGTTGGGAGGGTAGTTGCGGGATGCGAAAGCTGTTTTCAGGTTGTTGGTGTAATGGTCGAGGGATTCAGGACTGGAGCAGATTCGTTTGCCACGAAGGCCTAGGCTGTAGGGAAGGGACCGTTTGATATGGAATGGGTGGCAGCTGTCATAATGGAGGTACTGTTGCTTGTTGGTGGGTTTTATGTGGACGGATGTGTGCAGCTGGCCATTGGACAGATGGAGGTCAACGTCTAGGAAAGTGGCATGGGATTTGGAGTAGGACCAGGTGAATCTGATGGAACCAAAGGAGTTGAGGTTGGAGAGGAAATTCTGGAGTTGTTCTTCACTGTGAGTCCAGGTTACCCAAGCCTGCCAACCCAAAGTTTGGTACAGATTTATTGATGACATCTTCATGATCTGTACCAAACTTTGGGTTGGCAGGCTTGGGTAACCAAGAAGGCTTCCTCTAAGCGACCCATAAATAGGTTGGCATACGAGGGGGCCATCCTGGTACCCATGGCTGTTCCCTTTAATTGTTGGTATGTCTGGCCTTCAAAAGTGAAGAAGTTGTGGGTCAGAATGAAGCTGGCTAAGGTAATGAGGAAAGAGGTTTTAGATAGGATGGCAGGTGATCGGCGTGAAAGGAAGTGGTCCATTGCAGCGAGACCCTGGACGTGTGGGGTATTTGTGTATAGGGAAGTGACATCAATGGTTACAAGGATGGTTTCCGGGGGTAACAGACTGGGTAAGGATTCCAGGCGTTCGAGAAAGTGGTTGGTGTCTTTGATGAAGGATGGGAGACTGGAATCCTCACTCAGTCTGTTACCCCCAGAAACCATCCTTGTAACCATTGATGCCACTTCCCTATACACAAATATCCCGCACTTCCAGGGCCTCGCTGCAATGGAGCACTTCCTTTCACTCTGATCACCTGCTACCCATCCTCAAACCTCTTTCCTCGTCACCTTAGCCAGCTTCATCCTGACCCACAACTTCTTCACTTTTGAAAGCCAGACATACCAACAATTAAAGGGAACAGCCATGGGTACCAGGATGGCCCCCTCGTATGCCAACCTATTTATGGGTCGCTTAGAGGAAGCCTTCTTGGTTACCCAAGCCTGCCAACCCAAAGTTTGGTACAGATTTATAGACGACATCTTCATGATCTGGACTCACAGTGAAGAACAACTCCTGAATTTGCTCTCGAACCTCAACTCCTTTGGTTCCATCAGATTTACCTGGTCCTACTCCCAAATCGCATGCCACTTTCCTTGACGTTGACCTCCATCTGTCCAATTGCCAGCTTCACACATCCGTCCACATCAAACCCACCAACAAGCAACAGTACCTCCATTATGACAGCTGCCACCCATTCCATATCAAACGGTCCCTTCCCTACACCCTAGGCCTTCATGGCAAACGAATCTGCTCCAGTCTTGAATCCCTGAACCATTACACCAACAACCTGAAAACAGCTTTCGCATCCCGCAACTACCCTCCCGACCTGGTACAGAAGCAAATAACCAGAGCCACTTCCTCATCCCCTCAAACCCAGAACCTCTCACAGAAGATCCCTAGAAGTGCCCCACTTGTGACAGGATACTTCCCAGGACTGGATCAGACTCTGAATGCGGCTCTCCAGCAGGGATACGACTTCCTAAAATCCTGCCCCGAAATGAGATCCATCCTTCATGAAATCCTCCCCACTCCACCAAGAGGGTCTTTCCGCCGTCCACCTAATCTCTGTTACCTCTTGGTTCACCTCTATGAAATTCCCAAACCACCTTCCCTACCCTCTGGCTCCTACCCTTTTAACCGCCCCCGGTGTAAAACCTGTCCTATGCACCCTCCCACCACCACCTACTCCAGTCTTGTAACCCGGAAGGTGTACACGATCAAAGGAAGAGCCACATGTGAAAGCACCCACGCAATTTACCAACTGACCTGCCTACACTGTGACACTTTCTATGTGGGAATGACCAGCAACAAACTGTCCATTCGCATGTATGGACACAGGCAGACAGTGTTTGTTGGTAATGAGGATCACCCTGTGGCTAAACATGCCTTGGTGCACGGCCAGCACATCTTGGCACAGTGTTACACCGTCCGGGTTATCTGGATACTTCCCACCAACACCAAACAATCCGAACTCCGGCGATGGGAACTTGCCCTTCAATATATCCTCTCTTCTCGTTACCCACCAGGCCTCAATCCCCGCTAATTTGAAGTTGCCGCCACTCATACCTCACCTGTCATTCAACATCATCTTTACCTCTGCACTTCCACCTCGACTGACATCTCTGCCCAAACTCTTTGCCTTTAAATATGTCTGCTTGTGTGTGTGTGTGTGTGTGTGTGTGTGTGTGTGTGTGTGTGTGTGTGTGTGTGTGTGTGCACACGCGCGAGTATATACCTATCCTTTTTTCCGCCTAAGTTATGTCTTTCCGCTCCCTGGATTGGAATGACTCCTTACCCTCTCCCTTAAAACCCACATCCTTTCATCTTTCCTTTTCCTTTCCTCTTTCCTGACGAAGCAGCTGCCGGTTGCAAAAGCTCGAAATTCTGTGTGTGTGTGTGTGTGTGTGTGTGTGTGTGTGTGTGTGTGTGTGTGTGTGTGTGTGTTTTTATTTATTGTGCCTATCTACCGGCGCTTTCCCGCTTGGTAAGTCTGCAAGGAGCCACTCCAATCCCGGGAGCGGAAAGACCCATCCTAGGGGGAAAAAAATGGACAGGCGCGCGTGCACGCATGCACGCACGCACGCACACACACTTACGTACATACACAGACTGCCTAGACAGTTAATGGCCACTAAAAATAGAGACACTCGATACAGAGCCCTGCGGGACTCCATTCTCCTGGATATGGATGAAACTATGGGAGGCTCAAACCTGGACACAGAAAGCGTGGAGAGACAGGAAGTTTTGGATAAAAATTGGGAGCGGGCCCCGGAGACCCCACTCATACAATGTGGCAAGGATATGAAGTTGCCAGGTCGTGTCATAAGCTTTATGCACGTCAAAACAAGACGGCAATCAGGTGTTGCCAAGTGGAAAAGGCTTTTCGGATGGCAGACTAGAGGCACACAAGATTATCAGTGGCAGAGGTACCCTGGCGGAAGCCACCCCGACATGGAGCCAGTAGGCCATGTGACTCCAGGACCCAAACCAACTGCTGACATACCATACATTTGTGAGGCTGATGGGCTGATACCTATCCACATCAAGCAGGTTTTTACCAGGTTTGAGCATTGGAATGATAGTGCTCTCCTGCAATTGCGATGGAAAGATGCCATCGCACAAGATCCAGTTGGCGGTGACGAGGAGTTGTCGCTTGTAGTCAGATGAGAGATGTTTAAAAATCTGGGTGTGGAGCTTGTCAGGCCCAGGAGCTATGTCGGGTCAATCTGTAAGGGCACTGAGGAGCTCCCACTCTGTAAATGGGGCATTATAGGAGTCACCGTGGCATGTAGTGAATGAGGTAATGTTCCCTTCCAGCCACCGTTTGTAATGTGAAAGGCTGGGTAGTAATTCTCAGACACGGAGGCTCAAGCAAAGTACTCAGCAATCACATTTGCATCAGTAGATAACACGCCATTTATGGTAACACCGGGAACACCTGTAGGGGTCTGGTACCAGAAAAGACACTTTATCTTTGAACAGACTTGGGAAGGTGAAGTGTGGCACTCAATGGTCAAGGGTCTCCCAACACTCCTGCTTCTGTCGTTTGGTAAGCTGGCGAGCGCAGGCACAGAGCCGTTTAAAGGCTATGAAGTGGTCCAGTGAAGGATGTCTCTTATGCCACTAGAGCTCACCGATATTCCTTAATTGCTTCAGCGACTTCTGGCAACCACCAAGGGACTGCCTTACACCTTGTGCACCCTGAAGAGTGAGGGACAGTGTTTTCTGCTGCAGAAACAATTGTAGTTACCTGCTCAACCATCACATCGATGTTCCCATGTGGGGGAAATTCAACGGTGACAGCAGGGGTGGAAGTTTCCCAGTCCGCCTTGTTTAAAGCTGATCTGGACAGGCATCCATGGGCCTGACACTGGGGTAGTGACAGTAAGATGGGGAAGTGGTCAATAACACAAGGTCGTCATGTGCTCTCCAGTGGATAGATGTGTTAAGTCCTGAACAGCAAATTGATAAATCAATGGCCGAATAACTACCATGAGCCACACTGAAATGTGTGGCGGCCTCAGTAGTTAAGAGGCAGAGGTCGAACTGAGACAGTAAAATATTGACATCTCTATATCTGCCAGTAAGCATGGTGTCACCCCACAAGGGGGTAATGGGCATTAAAATCTCCCAAATGTAGGAAAGATTTAGGGAATTTATCAATCAGTGCAGCTAATACATTTGGGGGTACTGCACCATTTGGAGGAAGATATACATTGCAGACAGTTATTTCCTGTGTCGTCGTCATTCTGACCGCCACAGCTTCAAGAGGAGTTTGAAGGGGCACAGCATCACTACAGGCCGAGTTTAGGACAAACTCCACCTGACACTATTATAGTCACTACATTTCCTTTAATATCCCTTATACCTGGGAAGGGCAACGGTCTGCATTGCCGGGAACCAGGTTTGCTGGAGGGCACTGCAGATAGCAGGTGTAAAGCTTAATAGTTGCTATGGCTCAGCCAGACGGTGGAAAAAGCCACCGCAATTCCACAGGAGGATGATGATGATATGAGACTGGGAAGGCACAGAAAATTCAATGAGGCAGTTTACACATCTGAGTCACCTGCTGCCACTACCTATTGCCTGAGCAGTCTGTATCCAATGTGACTGAGGGTCTGGTGAGATGTAGGTCCTCAGTGGATGCCAAAATCTCCACCCCATTCTCAGACACAGAGCTTGTAGGTAGTGGTGGTGTGGGTGCCGCCACCATTTCATAGGGCTTAGGTTTTTTTTTTCCGCTGCTCCTTGGATTTCCCTGGCTGAGTGGACTTCACTTGCTCAGTCTCCGTGACTGAGGATGAGCGTGAAGCCCTATGACCAGCTGCTTTTGGGCTCTTCAGCCACTGGCATATGCCCTCTTTCCCCTAGCAGAAACCTGGGAAGGGAGCGACTTAAGAGGCCCCTTCCTAGCGAGACAAGCCGAAGAAGACTTAGGCTCCTCTGGCTTAAAAGTTGGGACTGACATCCCTGATGGTTTGCACGCGGGGGAGGTGTTGGGGGGGGGGGGGGGGGGGGGGGTTGCTCCTGAAGTAGGTAGTGCAGAAACGGAGGAACAACACCAAGGGGAAGTGCATGGTGGAAAACACACCCAGGAAGGTGTCCTCGCCAAAGATGGAGAATGGGCGACACTGCAATGTGACGATGAGAAAGTGGGCTAAAGATCTTAATGCTGATAGACACAATGCAGCATGTAAGGCACCCTTCCCCAGTTTGCTCGCTCTGCAGGAAAATTTTGAAGAATGGAAGTCAAACCCTACAGGGGACCATCACATAAAGGCCGAAACGTGTGAAACTCCTTTTAGTCACCTCTTATGATAGGCAGGAATACCTCGGGTCTATTGTTACCCCGGGTCCCACAGGGGGTATTTATATATAGCTGCTGCGAAAATAGCCAGCACGAGACACTTGTTATTTCTGATTTTTATGGCATTAAACTTACACCACAGTAAAGTATAAATATTTCGTTTTCTTCTCCTTTAATAATGTAAAGTCAACCTAAAGTGAGCAGGAACTATTTACAATTACTAATTAGTATATTTTATGACACCAACACAGAAATAAGATACACAAACGACAATCAATCTCTTATCTTATTTATTTTTGCAAGAAATTCAACATGCCCCACAAGGCATTCTTGTCTGATATATGCCAACCAAGTAGCAACATTTAATTTACAAACTACTTTGTCCTCATCCACTGACTAGTACCAAACTTCCACATCACTTTCCATTACTTCTTGACCACAACTCTCAGATGTAACTACTGTTGTCGTCGTCATCACCTTCTTCTTCTTCTTCTTCTTCTTCTTCTTCTTCTTCTTCTTCAGTCCAGAGACGGGTTTGATGCAGTTTTCCATGCTACTCTATCCTGTGCAAGGTTCATCATCTCCCACTATCTGCTACAACCTACATCCTTCTGAATCTGTTTAGCGTATTCATCTCTTGGTCTCTCTCAGAAATTTTTACCCTCCACACTGCCCTCCAATACTAAATTGGTGCTCCCTTGATGCCTCAGAATATGCCCTACCAACCGATCCCTTCTTCTAGTCAAGTTGTGCCACAAATTTCTCTTCTCTCCAATTCTATTCAATACCTACTCATTAGTTACGTGATCTTCCCAACTAATCTTCAGCATTCTTCTGTAGCACCACATTTCGAAAGCTTCTATTCCCTTCTTGCCTAAACTATATATCGTCCACGTTTCACTTCCATACATGGGTACACTCCATACAAATACTATTATTGAAAGTCTAATCTGAACAAAACAACAAAACACTATTATGACCACCAATATCAACTAATAATTATGAACTTCAATTAACAACTGAACACACAAATCCTAAAAAAACTAATTCGATACCACTTTTTCCCCACACATCTCAATGAAAATTTTGTGCATAAACACTCATACTATCTTATACAACAAAAACAAAAAAAAACTATAAAAACGTATTTACTAACTAAATTCATCTGAATTCTAGGCTGGTATATCAACCAAATAAAAAACAGAATGACAAACAATGCAACCTGACAAAGAGGGGGTAAACAACCTGGGAGGTATATAGAGGACAGTCAGTGTGAAGGAAAAGTCAGTTTGGCAAACTGGAACTTGGGAGGTGGGAAGGGAATAACAAAATCAACATGAACTAGTCGCCATCACAGTGGTCACCATGTGGTGACCATTGTAAGGAAGGGAGCAAGGGAGAGGAAGTAAGCAAAAGATCCATGGCAGAGAAAGTGCCACAAGAAACACTAAAATGGGTAGGGGAATCCTCAGAAGTTGTGATCCACGACAAATCTATCTATAAGGAGGAGCCGACACTAGACAACAAAGCACTGCCCTACAAGAGGTGATTCGCATTTAAGTCCCCAAGGATGAGGAAGGGAGGGAGAAGTTGCTGAAAACTGCCAACTAGGTCAGTGGGCATAGGTGGCCTGTCAGGAGGGGGAGAGATTGCAAACGGTGACCGTAGATTCTAAGTTGACCCGGATGGCAGCCACTTCCAATGTGGCACAACGGGGGACCCATCTACTAACAATGTCTGTATGGACCAATGTGGAAACACAACTAGAAGCCCTCAAAAGACCAACCTCATTCCAATAAAACATGGAACCAGCAAAGGCTCAATGAGTGAGCATCAGTAAAATGAGATTTCTGGAGTATGACACAAGCTACAGAGTAAAAGGAAATGAAGGATTGCAACTCCAAAAGGTGTCTGTAGATCCATTACAGTTCCATTGAATAAGAATGGAATGAGGATCCAAATGGGAGGTAAATAAACCAAAGCTTGACACACTGTTGGGGCACCCTTGACACACTGTTGGGGCACCATCTGTCACCAACAAGGATGGGGTTACATCCACAAATAAAAGGTCAGACTCAGGTCCTGAGGGGGAGTTGGCACCTCTGGAGCCGTGTCCTAGTACTTCTGTTTCTTCTTCCTCCCCCCCCCCCCCCCCCCACCTCTCTCTCTCTCTCTCTCTCTCTCTCTCTCTCTCTCTCTCTCTCTCTCTCTCTCTCTCTCTCTCTCTCTCTCTGGAGCCTCACTGTAGGATGGATGATCAAGGGACTTTTACTCATACATCTTCGTTTCGTTCTTATAAACTGAGCAATATG
Source organism: Schistocerca gregaria (assembly GCF_023897955.1). Taxonomy (NCBI): domain Eukaryota; kingdom Metazoa; phylum Arthropoda; class Insecta; order Orthoptera; family Acrididae; genus Schistocerca; species Schistocerca gregaria. Next base: position 2,005,673 of record NC_064920.1, on the reverse strand, counting down.
TGGAGCGTGGAGAGTGATGGTCGTGACAATTAACATAATGAATGGGGGAAGACAGGGGCTCCCCTCATGGAAAGGGTGTCCACATTCACCGCACGGATGGGCCACTGTACAGTGGAAAGACCTGCGGTGGCAAGACATACAGGTTTATACCCCAGTTACAACACACAACCTTTATGACCTCTGGGAGTGTCTCCCCTCAAATGTCAGAATAAAGGAGCCTTTATTTACACATTTTCCTTGTGGCCTTTTTGAACATGCTGAACGAAATTAACTATCTGCCATTCCAGACTGGCCCTTAGTCCCTCATCAGTTCTGGACCACAGAGTGGACAGCAGAAGTACTTCGATCAACAGTAAACCCGACAACCTCTTACACAGAGTTCACTTTGACAATAGCATCCTTGATAGGTTCCATGAAAAACAATGGCTTGGTGGCTGTGAAAGTGTTCTCCGTCAGTATTGGTGCAGACCAGGTAGCGGGGAAAGTGTTTACTCAAGCCAGCAAGCCTGGCCCTCCTCCCAGTGTGTAGCCATGCAATGGAAGGCTGCAGATCATAAGAAGCACCATTAGAAGATCCATTGTCAACTAAAGAGATAGCCACAGAAGAACAGTTTTTTGAAGTATACTGCATTTCAAATGCAAAGTGCCCACCCAGATACACCCCACTCCCATCAGGGGCTCTCCCCTTGGGCACGAACCACCCATAGCACAGGTCACCTGGCACGGCGGCTGTTGCTGGGAGTTCAGATTCTCCAGAATTGGAAACCACACCTAGGCAACAGCTCAGAATATTCCCATGTTGTTAGTGCCTCAATCAAAAGGATATGTAATGACTCCACCACACATCTGGCAACTGTGCTGGTTATAGAGCATTTAAGAATAACAGCATTGAGGAACAGATGGAATAGGCAGTAAGTCCACATGCCAAAGACGCTAGCTATGGTGGTGTTCTGCAGCTGGCTCACACTACAGAGAGAAAATGTAGAAAGGGAGCTCAAACTCCCAAAGGGGACCAAAAACACAGGAAAGATGAATGAAAAAAAAAAAAAAAAAAAAAAAAAAAAAACAAGAGAAATTAAAACCAGAAGTAATATCAGAAACCAGGAGGAAATGTGGGCTGATGAAAGTATGGACACAGAAGGGAAGGAGACTGTGGGGAGGGTATGAGTGAGGATAGGGCGGAAAGGACATGGGGAAGGAAATGCAGCACAGGAAGGACAAGAGGGCCACAACAGCTTGACGCCTTATGAGTGGCAAGCATGAACCCATGAAAAAGCCGTAAGCCCTCTAGGAAAGGAGCAGGAAGCACCACTCTAAATATGATATCAGAACACCCAATCCCTGAAGCAACAGCCCTTCCACATCCAGGTTCCTACTGCACCAACTGCATCACTGCCTTTCCAAATGAAGGCTCTCAATTTCCACCCTGCAAGCTATCAAAGTTCCCACATTGAGCAATCAATTACTACGTGGGATTGCAAATTTTATACTAAACTGCTTAACTAAGCTTTTTTTTCTTCTTCAAGGAACAGTTATTTTTATTTTATGTTGGAACAAAAGGTGCATTTGCGTGTATACCAAACAGCAGTATTCACACAAATGACAACACCCCACATCAACTGCCAACAAGCCTACTTAAACTGTGTAGTCTTGTCTTCTATGCCCACAGAAACCGCTAAAATGTTTTAAGATTAAATGGGATAAGAATGTATCCAGAACACCTCACTGCAAGAAATTGCAAAAATTTGCACTGTGATGTTGAGTGATCCGAGTTGGTCAGTTCATCGCACCATGATTAAAGTAAAAAGCTCTGTGCTCACGTGCGGTTACAAAAAAGTCAAAATTAAGTGGGGTGGCATTTCTGAAATTATCGACGGAAAGGTGAAAACTAGAAGCCAATGTTCTACAAATGTTTGGCAAAGTAGATAAATTTTTCACAAAAAATGTTGCTGGTTTGACTTAGAGTTCAAGTAGTACGGATGATATTTCTGGCACTGCAGCTGTTGTAAAAGAAGTAAATACAGACAAAACAAAAATTAAAAATGATGAAAAGCAAACTGTTCCTGATTTCGAGTTTCATGAAAAACTAAGTATCGAGTCAGACATTACAAAAACAAATAACCTCGTTAGTGATCATCCTGCAGAATAGTGTGTTAATGAAGCAACAATCAACATTCTCTTATAACATGATATTAATCGAAATTGTACAGTTATTTTTCTAATTCATGATCAATAGGTGATAAAATCAGATATCTGAACAAAAATGTATTTAACCATAAACTTTTAAATGGAGAATCAACTTTGGGTGATTTTCTAGTTTACTTTAAGTATAGCACCAGTGCTTTTCTTTATGCACCATGTAAATTGTTAGGAGGTAAGGCCGCAATTGCTGCTAATGGTATTGCAGATTGGAAAAATATTTCTAATATTTTATCTCATCATTACAATTCACTTTAACACAATAATTCTGAGTTATCAGTCTTAACAAGAAAAAAGTCACTTGGAACAATACATAACCATTTTGAGTCATATATTGAGACAGAAAAAATTTATTAGCGCAGTGTGTTTAAAACAGTGTTTGCACAAGTGAAGACGCTAACAAGTCTTGGATCTCTTCTACGTGGACACGTTGAAAGGTTCCATTCATTACATAATGGCCAATTTATGATGTCTCTTTAACTTACAGCTGAGTTTGATCCTTTTTTCGCAGAGCACATTGAACGACATGGAAATCCAGGGCAGGGACACACAAGTTATCTTTCTCCAACAATCTGTGATAAAATAATAGAGCTTCTTTCTGAACGAATAAAAAGAATTATCATAAGTGAAATAAAACAGGCCAAATATTCCTCTATAATAATAGATTCTACTGCGGACAATTCATATATTGATTAATTATCTTTCATATTAAGATATGTGAATGAGAATGGTGACGTTTCCTTCTGTTTTTGCAAGTCCAAAAACTTAGCTGAGGCCATACTAAACATCCTGTCTACAAATTCCATTGATATCACTGACTGTAGAGGCCAGTCACATGACAATGCTAGCAATAGGTTAGGAACCTATACTGGTTTGCAGGCACGCATTAAAGAATAAAATCAGAAAGCGCATTATGTGCCTTGTGCAGAACATTCTTTGAATTTAGTTGGCACTAGTGCTGCAAGCTGTTATTGGGAAGCATGTTCATTTTTCAATGTAGTGCAAAACCTTTATATAATATTTTCTCTGCTTCTACACAGCACTGGGATAAAGTTACTTTTAAACCAGGAAGCAACAACATAAAAATGTTTTTGATAAACAGGTTTGTCAGCAAGGGAGGAAGCATGTGGAAGTCTATATGAAAACTGGGAGAGAGTTATCAATCCCCTTACAAGTTACCAATAATACATTTGAAAAACCACTTGGATGAAATGGCACATCGGCTTTATTGAATCACCTCAGCAGACTAGAAACAGTATTCATGAAGACTGTTTGGAAGGACATACTCCAGAGATTAAATAGCATAAATCTGAAATTGCAAAGTTTAAATATTAATACTAACATAGTGCATGAATTATATGAATCATTTGTAGGATTTATTGCATCTATCCATGGCATGTTCCACTATTATGAAAATAAATCCATGGAGATTGTGACTGATATAGACAATGTACCTATAACAGATCAAGAAAACAAACTTCATGATGACAAAGAAGCGGACTCTTAAATTTTACTGACTGGAAGGAAAAAATTTAGTATCTAAACATTTCTCCCAGTACTCAACAACTTTTACACCAAGTTAGTGATGAGGAAGGAAAGCTATAAGACACAGTTGGACTCCACAGTTTTAGGTAACATTAAGAAGTTCACCTGACAATATTTCTGAATGTGCAGCAAAACTCCAAGCATCATATGACACAGATTTATAGCCTACATTCCCTAGTGAATGTGTACATTTCGTAGAACTTTTGAAAATTTCTGAGATTAGTGATACACCAGGAATTTTTTTTTTTTTTTTTGAAAAGTGAGTTTACAATCTGTGTTTCCAAATGCTGCCATTGCTCTTGAAATATTTATATGTATGGCACTTACAAATTGTTCGACAGAATGCTCATTTTCGACTCTTAAAAGACTGAACTATGAAGATATGATCAAGGAGTTTTCTGCCATCAAAGCCAGATGAAATCTTTGCTGTCTGGCAAGTTCGTTTATTTATTCATATTAGTTTTAAAAATGGAAGATTATAATGTGTTTCTTTTATTACAACTACGATCACATTCATTCCATTTACGAACTACGTATTATCTGTTGTTATACAATTGCCAATGGCAGAACATGGAACTAAACCTTCTTTACATGTAGACGTGACCGAAGGCGCCCGACAAAACTAAACAATACCCGAATGACCCACGCCACTCCGCACTGTACAGCCAAGTCATGCTGATGCTTTAGTATTTTACAACTGATATGTATTCCTGATGTCAGCTGAAAAGTATAGTTATCGCAGAAATATATATATCTCATCAGAGAGATCGCTCAGATGAAAAACTGTTAATAAATAACTTAGTTCAGTTCTATCGATAAATGCGGAAAAGCTTTGCTAATACCGTTAGAAAGAGCTACGGTGAGAGTAGTAGCTGCAGTACAAAACAGTTCAGCCCTGGATGAAAGATATTGTGTACACTTATTATGCAGCATCTAGCTGCACAGCCCCTAATGCTTTACACATTAATTATTAGATTATAAAACAAATTTGATTTTTCCACACTAGTCTGTACAACTATGTAATAGCGAATCCAGTTATGTGTTTGTTTGTCTTTAGTTATTAGTTCAGGCACCGAAATGTTACTTCATTTTTATTTCTTACAATTTCCTATAGATTCGTGTATTAATACCGAACGTTGTTTTTTCTTTGAAGTCATTATATCATAAAACAATTTTAATTGTGAACGCATCTCTGTAAAAGTACATATTAATTTCTAATTTTTGACACATTCACTTCAATTTTTAGATCGTAACAACTTTACTTTCATTTTCAGTGGTTTTGTGTGAAATAACATATTAAAAGTGAATGTATAACAAAAATCCATTGTCTCCTACACGATCTGATGAATTTTTTAACGATAAAAGAAAAGTCATTTTCATTGTGTTCGTTTCTGTTGTCTTTGAACAGAAGAATCTATTAATACGATGCAGTTTTAAGTTTATCTGCTGCCGTACACCAAACACAGTTTAGGAAAGATACTACATTTTGATTGAGCGCGACTAGATTGCTGACGTGTCCTTCAGAACAACACAGAGTACGGAAACAGCTCACAGCGCTGCCAGCCAAAACAGCAAATGTGAACTGATCTGGTAATAGTTATTATTTAAAACTTTTTTTTTTTTTTTTTTTGTGGGAAGTTGGAGGGCGTTGCATATAACATGGAGTGCTCAGGATGCAAAATTTTTAAATTCGCCTCTGTCCTGTCGTTTATAAACTTTGAAGAAACCTCCCTACAAAGATGAAACCAAGCTCTCACCTGTCTCATGGGCATAAAATGCAATTGACAAGCAACATCAGTAATAACAAATCAACAAAATAATATCCTGCCTAGATTTCTCAAACCAGGTACATATCCTAACCTATCTCCAAATACTGCCACAGTGACACCACCATAAACTCATTCCTGTTGGAGATGTAGCAACTATTTCATTAATTCACCACCCTGTTCACACTTCAAAATTCCACCATTAGGCCATATTAATGAATTATTTATCATGGTAATACCACCACCCATCGCAACAACTAATGCACAACTTTTTGTATTTCATTGTTAGTAGCAACAATCTAAAAGTTTAATTTCTAACCATTAACAACACAGTGACTTAACATTTCCATAGAAAAACACAAATCAGTAGCTAATGACATTACAACAACTTGCTGACAAGCCAACAAAAACAAACGACCAGTAACCTACATCACTAAGTACAATGCCTCACTAACATACAATTCCTGAATTTAGGAATTCAGCCCTACAAAGCACTAACAGACAAATGTCATCCCCACACACAAAGCATTTCAAATATGCTTTGCAAACATGACATCACGTAACAACATACATCGCACATCAAAGCCAACCGGTGGTTCTGCATGGATTGGTTTACTCTAACTCCTTATGGTACCCCATCATATCTGCTGAATCAAACATTTAATACACACCTGCTTTTGTTGGCTACGCTGCATTTCTTGCATTTGAGCTCTTTCAACTTCAAAAATGACAGGAGCAAACAGGATTACTGAGGAACTGAAGAACAGCCATGTTGCAACTCGCCCAAAGCTGTAAAGACCTGTAATCAAAATTATGGATTACAAATGGTACATAAATCTTTTTCCTCTTATCAAATATACAACACTGGCAGTATTTAAGCAGATTAAAAATGTTGAATTAAAATTATTACAAAATGCAGTAATTATAAACCTTTTATTCCCTGATAGGTCCCACTGACCAGAGAGTATGTAATATTACGAACACTCTCTGGAAACATTTCACCTAGGCCCATCAATCGTTCAGCCAAAGTTTCATCGAGTTCCTGAAATAATAATAACAATCATGTGTCAGACTTAAGACTGTTAATAAGGAAATAGAAATAAACTTTTATTAAATTAACAAAATATGTAACTACAGCAATAACTTTCTTCCAGTCACTGTGCAGCCAAAGACAAGGCCAGTGGACACAACGTAACCGGTTTTAATTTTAAAATTTATACTTAAGACAAGGCAATGAATTGTTGATATGCACAGTTTTTTGTGACCACAGCAAAACAGTTAATCAAATTAGCTATAGTGGAAGTGACATACAGAAAAGAGAAAATGCAAGCCGAAGGAAAGAGAAAAACACACACACACACACACACACACACACACACACACACACACACCACCTGAAGAAGAAGGATGATTATGAAGGAAGGAAGGAAAACATGCAACGGAAGATAGAGAGAAAAACAAAGTTAACTGAAAAAAAGGGAATGTGGCAGAAACAGAAGTGGAAGAGCAAGATACTTGTGATAGGAGAGCTACATTAAGGAGTTGCTGGAAGATGCTCTCACGTATTCAGAGAAATGAGAAATTGAACAGTATGGCACTAGCGAGATGGCAGAGGAGACAGTCAGTGCTTGAAGTGGAAGGATCATTTCTTATAACTGTAAATGTGTTACAGGTTGCAACCAGGAAATCACCCTACTAGTGTCCATTGTCAACACTTTCACTGCAAATTTAGCAGGTCAATTCCAATACACACCAAGCAGTGAAAACAGAGTATCAGTGTTGATAATTTATTTGTGGTAAGGCAGGGAATCCTAACTGTTGCTCAGTCATATGACATACGTAAATATCTCTGACATGTGGCTCAGTGGTGAACGAAGTAGGTCCAACCCACTGTTGGGATGGTGGTCTACAGAAGAATGACTTGTTCGATGCATCTCTCCACGGTAATCTATCCACCCCCCCCCCCCCCTTCTCCAAATGACTACTGCAACTTACATAAATGTGAACCTGTTTTAGTATTTAGCTCAGTCAACGAACACCAAAATTTGTAAGCTGTACGAAACTGCGTGTAGTTGTAGGGGACACTGCTATGAACAAAATACTAAAAATCTTCACGCATGTGATGTGAGTGTATGGGTAGGGCACCAGGTGTACAGGCCCCTTAATAGTTTTTTCTTTAATTATTAAAGAAGTGTTAATTATTAACACTATGGCTTTTACCCCAACTGTTTACCGTTTACCCGCACATAATTAAAACTACATTACATTTTCCCCAAAAAGGAACCATTTGGATGGAAAAATCTCTGTTTATTAGAAATAGTAGCTGAATGGTACAAAATTCATATTTTCTGTTAAATGATATTGATGTTGTTGTTGTGGTCTTCAGTCCTGAAACTGATTTGATGCAGCTCTCCATGCTACTCTATCCTGTGCAAGCTGCTTCATCTCCCAGTACCTACTGCAACATACATCCTTCTGAATCTTCTTAGTGTAGTCATCTCTTGGTCTCCATCTACCATTTTTACCCTCCACACTGCCCTCTAATACTAAATTGGTGATTCCTTGATGCCTCAGAACATGTCCTACCAACTGATCCCTTCTTCTGGTCAAGTTGTGCCACAAACTTCTCTTCTCTCCAATCCTATTCAATACTTCCTCATTAGTTATGTGATCTACCCACCTAATCTTCAGCATTCTTATGTAGCACCACATTTCGAAAGCTTCTATTCTCTTCTTGTCCAAACTAGTTATCGTCCATGTTTCACTTCCATACACGGCTACACTCCATACAAATACTTTCAGAAATGACTTCCTGACACTTAAAGCTATACACGATGTTAACAAATTTCTCTTCTTCAGAAACGCTTTCCTGGCCATTGCCAGTCTACATTTTATATCCTCTCTACTTCGACCATCATCAGTTGTTTTACTTCCTAAATAGCAAAACTGCTTTACTACTTAAAGTGTCTCATTTCCTAATCTAATTCCCTCAGCATCACACGACTTAATTCGACTACATTCCATTACCCTTGTTTTGCTTTTGTTGATGTTCATCTTATATCCTCCTTTCAAGACACTATCCATTCCGTTCAACTGCTCTTCCAAGTCCTTTGCTGCCTCTGACAGAATTACGATGTCATCGGCGAACCTCAACATTTTTATTTCTTCTCCATGGATTTTAATACCTACTCCAAATTTTTCTTTTGTTTCCTTCACTGCTTGCTTAATATACAGATTGGATAACATCGGGGAGAGATTGCAACCCTGTCTCACTCCCTTCCCAACCACTGCTTCCCTTTCATGCCCCTCGACTCTTATAACTGCCATCTGCTTTCTGTACAAATTGTAAATACCTTTTGCTCCCTGTATTTTACCCTAGCTACCCTCAGAATTTGAAAGAGCATTCCAGTGAACATTGTCAAAAGCTTTCTCTAAGAATACAAATGCTAGAAACGTAGGTTTGCCCTTCCTTAATCTAGCTTCTAAGATAAGTCGTAGGGACAGTATTGCCTCACATGTTCCAACATTTCTACAGAATCCAAACTGATCTTCCCCGAGGTCGGCTTCTACTAGTTTTTCCATTCGTCTGTAAGGAATTCGCATTAGTATTTTGCAGGTGTGACTAACTGAACTGATAGTTCAGTAATTTTCACATCTGTCAACACCTGCTTTCTTTGGGATTGGAATTATTATATTCTTCTTGAAGTATGAGGGTATTTCGCCTGTTTCATACATCTTGCTCACCAGATGGTAGAGTTTTGTCAGGACTGGCTCTCCCAAGGCCGTCAGTAGTTCTAATGGAATGTTGTCTACTCCCAGGGCCTTGTTTCGACTCATGTCTTTCAGTGCTCTGTCAAATTCTTCACGCAGTATCTTACCTCCCATTTCGTCTTTATCTACATCCTCTTCCATTTCCATAATATTGTCCTCAAGTACATTGCCCTTGTATAGACCCTCTATATACTCCTTCCACCTTTCTGCTTTCCCTTCTTTGCTTAGAACTGGGTTTCCATCTGAGCTCTTGATATTCATGCAAGTGTTTCTCCTTTCTCCAAAGATCTCTTTAATTTTCCTGTAGGCAGTATCTATCTTACCCCTAGTGAGATAAGCCTGTACATCCTTACATTTGTCCTCTAGCCATGCCTGCTTAGCCATTTTGCACTTCCTGTCGATCTCATTTTTGAGACGTTTGTATTCCTTTTTGCCTGTTTCATTTACAGAATTTTTATATTTTCTCCTTTCATCAATTAAATTCAATATTTCTTCTGTTACCCAAGGATTTCTACTAGCCCTCGTCTTTCTACCTACTTGATCCTCTGCTGCCTTCACTACTTCATCCCTCAAAGCTACCCATTCTTCTTCTACCGTATTTCTTTCCCCCATTCCTGTCAATTGCTCCCTTATGCTTTCCCTGAAACTCTGTACAACCTCTGGTTTAGTCAGTTTATCCAGGTCCCATCTCCTTAATTTCCCACCTTTTGCAATTATTCAAGGATAAATTGTGTTCTGGAGACATAAGGGAGGTACGTTACCAGATTGTTGTCACGCAGTTCCTCATTCATAGGTCATGAAGAGTGAGCACACACTTCTCAATGTTATTTACCACACGTCGTCATAAAAAGCAATGAGAGTGTCACCGAGGTATACCAACCCTTCTGCAGATCACCTTATGAATCACTCATGACAGTGCACATACACTCCCAGTAGGTTGAGGGGTTGTTTATTTTCTGCATCTACATCTACATCCATACTCCGCAAGCCACCTGACAGTGTGTGGCAGAGGGTACCCTGAGTACCTCTATTGGTTGGTTCTCCCTTCTTTCCCAGTTTTAGTAACACTATGTTACTGAATACAGATATGGATTACTTATAATATAAAAAGAAAAGCATATGGACTACATAAGTCTCTGTACACTAACCTACACTGCAACGGGGGAAATTAAGTCATGCTGTGCATCAGTTTTATCTTCCTTCTACGAAAGCTTATTTCCTACCCCACAAGTGGTTTTCAGTTTACAGACTGACTGTATCTCCCCGGCATTCCCTGTCCAGTTCTCCAATGTAAGTATACAAAATAACTTGTCTGAACTAGTGTTTCTACACAGGAGTTCCTTTCAATTTATTAAGTGAGTAATTATCTGCTGATGCTAAGTGAGTTTTTGTGTAAAATACATTCCTACAAACAATGGCTGAGAAGTGCTCAATTTGTGAGTGTGACGATATAAGGGACCTACGTAATGTTGGTGAGAGAGTTATTGCAATGGTAAATGTGGCACTTTGATGCTGTCTTTTGTTGACAGCACATTGTTAAGCCCAGTAACCATGTTGTACTCAATGGTAAATTAATGAATGACCAGAAAGTCACCGCACTTCTCTTACAATTAATGTGTTGGTGGACTGCATAAATCTCCTCCAGTCAGGAATTGTGGCACTTAAAGAATGGGCTGAAGTGAGTAAAGCCACTTACTGCACACCCACAGTAAATCTTGCAAAGTGGGTTTCAATATGCCTGAAGGAAAAGAATTAATCATGTTTAAACCTAGAACAGTAATCTGCTGTAATTAAATGCTTGACTTGTATTGAAGTATCATTATTTCCTTAACATCTAAGTGATTAACTTCTGTTGCAGAGGGAATCAATTTATGCCTCTGGGCCTCTTCAGATGTTGGGATAGTTGAGGCTGGGATTATGCATTTGATATCTTCACATACTGTGAAAAGTATTCCAGCCATTGATAGTGGAGACAATGAAACTGACATTGTATGAGGGGCGTTTGAAAAGTCCGAGCAAAAATAAAAACTATTATGCGTTTGGGGTAACCCTTTTTTATTTTTCGACAGTCTCCTTTTAGACTTATACACTTTGTCCAATGCTGTTCTAATTTGTTGATCCCTATTTGTAATAATCTGCAATTTTTCCATCACCTGCAACATGAAACTATCCGTCCTCGAGAAAAATGAATAAGATTTTTTTGTGTGGAATTTAGTACAGCTTAATTTTGTACAGGGAAACATTTTCACTAGAAGCAGTAGTCTTCTAGTTATTCTAGAAAGACATAAAATAGTGACCTTTAAATTAACACCACCCCCACATTCACATCTCAACAGTCTAGATTTTTAGTATTTTTTATTACCCTGCTGCTATCAGTACACAAATTTGCAACTACACACATTTATTTCCCTAATTTTCCTTCACTGACTACTAATTCATCCCTATACAATTTTTGCTCCCGCACTTCCCTCAAGTGCCATATTAACAATTGTGTAGCTTCAGAATTCCTTCTTATAGTCAATTTGTGTCATAAATTTCTTTATTCCTCAATTTGATTTAGTGCCTCAGTTACATGATATACCAATCTAATCTTCTTCATTCTTTTACAACCCCACATTCCAAAATCTTTTCTTCTGAACTGTTCAGTGCCCACATTTCCACTTCTGTGCAAGGATATACACCACAAAATATTTCATAACACTTAAATTTAAATTCAGTGTTGAAAAATTATTTTTCAGACATCTTGCTTCTACAAGCCAGTGTGCATTTTATATCCTCTCCTGTACCCCCATCAAAAGTTATTTTTCATCCCAAACAGGACAACTTTTTTTTTATTATTGTTACATCTCATCTCATTTCCCAATATAATTCCCTCTACATCATCATTTATTTCATTATGTTCACTATCCTTGTTTTTCCTTTTCTTGGTGCTCATAAACTCTTCTGAAAAAACTACCCATTCCTTTCAACTGCTCCTAATCAAAAACCTGGGATTCAGCACCACAGTTGGTTCCAGACGTTTTTTCTGTCACTTATAGCTTCTTTCACCTCTGGTAATGATTAATTGGTGTGAAAAATTCCATGTTGAAGTTTGCTGGGTAAGTTATTTGGTTAAGGAGGTCAAGAGTATACCACCTCCAACAGGACCATGCCTAAGTAAAGTGCTGTTATGTTCACAACAATCTTTAGGATTGAATTATCTTTTATCTGTAGAATTTACAAAACAAGAAAACATTTAAAAATATTAGCTCAACAGTAAAATAACCTTTCATACTGTAGCCTACACACTACCACAATCTGCCTTTACACATAGCTATGACTCTCTTTAAAAAGCCTTCAGAAAACATTATACAACTTACAATACCTCAGACTAATTTCTCCATTCTTGATTTTTCTTCAAAGAATTTATACTAATTTAACACCACATTTTTGCTGTATAAAAAAAACACCCGACTGTTAGGACAGTGTACCAAAGTGTACACTGTTTTCAAACTTCCTTTGATGGACCATGCTCCCTCCAATGGCTAGTCTCGCACAGGTAAAAGTGTGCTTACAGTGTGAGCAGATTTTCTGTTATGCATGCAAACTGAATGATGGGAAGTGAACATGACGGACCACGACTGGACAATCAGCCGAGAAAATAGTATTCAGTAAACATTGTCATGATGGAGAGTAAGAAATTACTTGGTGGCATAATGGAATATATTCGACAGAATGTTCATATAAAACAGAATGTTCCATAAATTTTAACTGTACTCTTCGGTTTTTACATAACCACAACCTCAGAAACCAGGACATTTTGAAAATATCGAAGAAAGTTTTTGAAAGGATCATTAGTCACTGCAGCCAGCGTTTCCTCCAGTTACACTGGATGGTTTCACCAATTCACAACCAAACTCTATTACACTGGAATATAAAATAATATCCCAAGAAATCCTGTCCTATTCAAGCAAACACATAGTACAAGAAATACATAGGAAGGCCCATAACCAAGTTTATAATCTATAATATTCAGATCAATAATTGTCAATCGCATGCTACTCATGTCTAAAAGTAATCAATTTGTACCTTCTGTGAAAAGAACTCATTAGATTCAGCAATCACCCACTTGGCTATGACCAACAGAAATTAAGTGTCAACAGCAGCATACAGTGGAAAAGTCACCCACAACACAACTGCTCTTTAACCCAGGCATAACAACATGCATTCATAGTTTCCACTTTTGCCAGTACCTCTCCTATTTTTCAAATTTCCAATCCAGTTGATTATGGAGGAGAGCTTCAGTGGAGATGGTATATAGAGAAGCTACTTCTGTAAGAACTTTGCCCACAAGAAAGCAAGGTTCTAGGAGTTTTAGTTAGCCACACAATTTTAATCTACTAGGAAGTTTAATTCTTGACTGTTACATAAACGGTGACGAAAGTATGTTTCTTTCTTGTTCAGCAGCTTACTGATTCACACAAATTCATTCTTATAATCAATCTAAGTGACAGATGTAGCAAACATCAATATTCCGTTTATTTCCATTACAGAATATTACAATACTGACAGGAATGGAACCGCATCAAACCAATCTTCCGGTTGATGGACAAAATACAAGAATTTACACACCACATCTAGCACTATAGATTAAATTTTTAAAATGGAGCCTCTAGTATCACACTTTCAAAAAACAAATTTCACATAAATTGTTTTGATATTATACCTAACAATAAGAAATTCAACAGGTAACGATATTAACATTGTGGTAGGTAAAGCTGTTTTAAGCCCAAGGATTGGTTTGAACAGAAGATAACAAATAATACCAAACTTATTTTTTAAAATGAATGTGTGGTGCCAATTATTTCAAACCTGTGGATTGCGGATGGGTGGCACTAGATGGCGGCATAGACAGGTATTCCGAGATAGTCCGTGCAATAGTGATAAACACTGTGTCTGGGTAGTACAGTGGTTAATGCAACTGCCTAGTAAACAGGAGTTCCCGGGTTTAAATCCCAGTCCAGCACACATTTTCACTGGTCGCCACTGATTCCACATAACATCCCGAGGCAGCTTACGCCAACAGTCCCATTTTCTTTCTCCTCCCTTGTACCTTCAATTTACATATTTGTTATGTACAATCAACATTTGCATCAACGGAGGCGTCCGATCCCACCCGTCGGCTTTGACCAGTGATGTAAGAGTGTTGTGAGACATCATGTTGGCGCGGAGTTTAGTTTATGAGTGCGTTGTGTTTGCAGATATCATCTTGTTGCGGTTGGTGGTGTCCTCTGGTGGTGTGTGTATGGTCCACATGTTATGTGGTGTATTGGCTTTTGGTGCTTGAAGTGTGCATTTATCGGTCATGACTGTTATAGAACGGAAATTAGTGTCAGTGAGTTAAGAATTTCTGTTGTGTTTATGGTATTGCAATGTCTTCTTATTTTATTGGTTTGCTGTTTGTCACGAGGTAAGTCATTTAATTCAATCTGTGGCTTCTTTTTTTAAGTATGGATATGACTTCTAAGTACAATAGTGCGCATCTGCGGGCTGAAATGGGGATGCCATGTTGTCCATCATTAAGTTTCTGCAACTTTTTGGGCTTGTGACCGAGATAGTGAAATGCGGTGTATGCAAGCAGAATGTTTGGGTTCGAGGTTAGTGTGTAGCGCCGGAACTTTTTTATAGTAAATATTCGTTTTTTGGGTCTACAGTTCGTGTGTTATATTCAGTGGGTTTTTTATGTGTTGTTGGATTGGTGTTATTTAGTGCATGTGTTGGTGGTTGATGTTTTGATATCAGCACTTGTGGTTGATATATATATCTTAGGGGAAGTACTCTATTTCAATTTTTTTGGTATAGTCAGTTTTATCTGAGCTGTATAGGTCATGGGAAGTGACTGATCCCAATTTGTTGTCATAGCTACGTGTGTTTTGGTATCATGAGCTGCTGTTGACCTATCGATGGGAGAGGGGGGGGGGGGGGGGAGGAGAGACAATGAAGAGTAGAAGAAATAAGATAAGCAATAATCTTATGAAACCTGCGGGCCATAGAGTATATGAAGTGAAAGAATGGTGCTAACAGGGTAACAAAGTAACAAAATAGATGAAGCAAGGAGGACATAAAAAGCAGACTTGCACAAGCAAAGATGGCATTTCTGGCCGAAATGAGTATACTATTTGCGTTAGTCTCAGAAAGAAATGTCGGAGTAGATGTGTATGGAGAACAACAATGTGTGGAAATGAAGCATGGACACTAGGAAAGAGAATCAAAGCATTTGAGACGAGGGAAAATAAAGTGTTGTAGAAGAATGTTGAAAATTAAGTGAACTGGTCAAATGAATTTATCCACTGAATGTGCAAGGAAAGGAAAATGTGGTAAACAATGACAAAAGGGCCAGGATGATAGGGTATGTGTTCAGACATCAAGAAGTAACTTCCATGGTACAAAATGTGTAGTCAGCAAAAACTGAGGGGGAAGACAGATTGGAGTATGTTCAACAAATAATTGAGAATGTTGGATGCAGATTCTGCTCAGAGATGAAAATGCTTGCCCTGGAAGTTTCTACATGGATCAGTCATCGAGACCATTGATATTGGAAGTGTGTCAGCTTCCACTGACATGTAGAAAGTAATATTATAGCTGTTAAGGTAAAAACCCTTAAAGATAGGTGTGAGAGGTATATCTTGCACATATTTCCCCCATTTTCATATATTTAAGACTGATAAATATATTTGATGTAATGTAATAGAGAACTTTTGCCAAATGTCACCTTCTGTCAACTTTATTTGATCAAATCTAGTGCCTGTCATAATTTGCTCAAAGAAACTGATGGTCTTCTGTTTATTACGAGGAGAATTCTAACTTCAGTTGAATGTTATTTATTCAGTAATTTGTTTAGCCTCTGTTAGTTAATGGCAGCTAAAACATAGATAAAAAATATACACGCAAATAACACACATGCTGTACACCCCATAAATTGGTGAAATAATAGTGATAAAAGTATAACAAAGGGCTTTAGAAGACTGCTGTTGATTGAATCACACAAGATATTTTACAATAGGTTTAATGTACTGTTTACAAACATGGATACAGGATTCTAGGGTTGGTGCTCAATCTCTAACAACTCGTTTTCTTTTTTTCCCGGGCACTGATGACCACACAGCTGAGTGCTTTACAAACCAAACATCATAATCACCACCTTTCTTTTCCCCCTCTTTGCTATCGACTATTCAACAGTCCACCCATAAGGCACAAAAAGCAATAAATGAATAATTTCCAGCAGCTGTAAGCTTTTTACATACACATACTAATACACTACATAAACATTTTGGGGATTACAGAAGCATCAGATTCCACCCGTCTGCTTTGACCCATGACGTCACCAATATGAGGGAAACGACCATTCTCAAAATCTCCAATATGGCACCTATGATGTCATTTCATCAACAATAACAACAAACAAGAAAATACATACAAAACCAACAAACACCTCTCACTAAAAATGCAATCAAACTAACAGGACCAGTGTGGAAAATTGGGGGTTTTAGGGTGGGGACAGACACACAATGATCCCAAAACGTACAAGACGATGACATAAGAACACCACAAAATTTCCAAATTCCGATACACTTAAAATATCAACAGGAATCTGTCACATCCCTTCACCTACATAGCTCAACCATAATTGTCAATACCACAAATTAAGCAACAAACTCCTCCAAAAATTATAATCACGCCATAACTATCAATACCACAAAACCAACCAAAATTGGAAATGGGCATTTCCCTTGACCCCATCACTATAACTCTGGACATCAATATCAGTGACTAATCAATGATGTGCTTTAACACAAAATCTTTATTATTTTCATTGATTCTTTGATGTATAAATTGAATATCAGGAGTTGAAGATCAAATGCCTGACTTACACCCTTTATAATCTGTTCACTTTGTTCTTTGGCACCCATTCCAGCTTTTCCTTCTGTTCTTTGTATTGCATACTATCTGTCATTCCCTGTAGTCAATTACTTAACCTCAGTAAAAATTTTGAATTCTTTCATCTTTTCACATTGTCAAACATTTTCTACTAGTCAACAAACTTTATTAAAGTGTTTAATTTTCTTAAATCATCTTTCCTCTTACAAGTATACTGTTATAACTGACTGCTCGCAGTCATTACCTTTACCGAACCCAAACTGACCGACTTCTAATAGACCCTCAATCTCCTTTTGTGCAAGAACTGCTAAGTGTTTGTGCGATAGTTCTCACACTTATCTGTATGTCCCGTTTTCTGGATTATGCTCATGCCACTTTTGAAAATGTGTGATGGTACATCTGCAGTTTCAGAATCTACATACCAACTTAAGAGTAACTGCTGTTTAATAGATTACTGATAAGGCCCTATCATTGACACTATTACATTTGACTATAAAGTCTAAATTACGAAGTATTGCATCCTGAGAATGTGAGAATCACTGCACTTCAGACAGTACTTTATCAATCATGTTACCTGATCACACCTCATGGACTAACAAAGTTAACTTTTCCCTTTCAATCACTCACCCATCTTACATTTATTTTTAGACACACCCTTCAAAATTCACAAATGGATAAATCATGTTTATTTTAAATGGAGATATCTTAAACACAACCACAATCAAATATTGTAATAAATTGTAATAAATTGCTATCGACTATTCAACAGTCCACCCATAAGGCACAAAAAGCAATAAATGAATAATTTCCAGCAGCTGTAAGCTTTTTACATACACATACTAATACACTACATAAACATTTTGGGGATTACAGAAGCATCAGATTCCACCCGTCTGCTTTGACCCATGACGTCACCAATATGAGGGATTGTAATAATTGTAATAAATTCAGCATCAATTTTAGATTTGGTACCATGACCCCAAGGAAAAATGTTAATATACCGACTTTTGGTATTCTAGCAAGAAATGCTGCAAGTCCAAGAAGGTTATCTTATTTCAGAAAGCAAATTGTTCCAACTACTAATTCATTTGCCATAAAAGTTACAGTGTACCTTCTCACCATTTTCTTATTTTATGCATGAAATAAGCGCATAATGTATCAAAATACTGATATGTGATCATCACAATTTAAATTTTCTGAATTTACTTTGCAATTTTAGTTTTTATGATGAAAATGCATTTAAATATGGCACAAACGTAAACATTATTCTACACTACTTGTACATCTGTTACAGTGCCACTATTCTTTTTTAGCATTAACATTCGCTGATTTTGCCAACTCAACCCTATTACGAACATTCAACCTAGGCCTCGGGCTAAGTCTCAGATCAGTCTGTCACAACAAAAATGGGGAGGAAGTTGAGTGTTTCGATAGATACCACAGGTGAGTCCCCCACCTGCTTTGGTTCTAATACAGCTTTTCATGCTTCATCAATTTGTAAAGTGTGAAAACCCTCTTAATTTATTTGTACACAATATCAAACATGCCCTCTTTATCAAAACACTGTGCTGTTTTCCAGTATCTTAAATTTTCTACTTCTGAAAATGTATTTAATCAACGTCCAGCACCTAGTCACTAACTGAAATTCAAATTCATGCCATAGGCTTAATGAATCTCATTGACTTAACAGTGATATCAGTAGAATACACACAAACCAAAGATGTCAAATTCACCCTAGCTCTTGTTCTGAATCCAAGTGTGTTAATGCCTTCTGAAATTGTCAAGACTTATATCAAAGGCCACTAGACAACCATGATTACATTAACATGACTGGATGTAGTTCTGAAGCCTGCTACTACTATAAGTCTTACACTGTCCACTTAATACTTTCTATGTCACTTCCTTCACAGGAATGCGCTACACACAAAATCCTGTATATCTCAAAATATTGCTCGTGTCTTCTCATTCAGTGGGGAACTTAAACGCTTCAAGTGAGAAGTTACAGTTTAAATGATCCAAGTTAACCTATGAAGTAAATTCCTTCCCGACTTTCAATTACAAACTCTTTCAAACGTTGATGGCTTTAAGTTATAAACTAATCTCAGAAATTCAAAGGCATTAAGTTTATTAGCTTAACATCTTGGCCCTCACATGATTATGTCATCTCCACCCACAAACTGTAGCTCCTCTTGTAGTCAAGGGTATGAAATTTTAACTATACCTCGAGATGACGCTGCAGTCACTTTTCCTTCATGGACACCATAAACTATTACTAGCCTTAAATGACTGTCCCCTAAGCAAAAAATAGACACATAGTTCGACAGCTAGAAACTGACAACATTTTATGGTTTTAACTGCGCAAACAGCAATTAACGAAAACGCTGTCAAGGAGGATAAGATCGTTATTTCTCACCTCATCCGACAAATCATCTTCATCGTCAGAACCGCTTCGGATCTTCTCTGGCGTAAGGTCTTTACTACTTGCTGTTAAGGATTCCATTCCACTGTCGACCTCCTCAATCTGAGCCATAAGAAAAGAGATAATTTAGCACTTCTTCAATCCTCCTAAAACGAGGATGCAACGAAGTCCCACGCCGTACAATTTTCCACACACCACACTTCTGCCCTACAGCTTGAACACGGAGACAAAGATCTTAGTACCTGCCTCTTCTTGTAGAAATGTTAGTCAAACTTTTTTCCAAGGACATACATACATAGCGAGTAACAAAGTCAGATGCATTTTGGACGGCATTGGTAAAGACCGGCCATTCTTAAAAATGAACTCAATTAACCTTACATAAAACGACACCGCTGTACGCTATTTATAGTCTTTGCAACTAGGCAAAGAGCGTTCAAGATATCTTTATTACAATGACTTTCATGGATACAACAGTTCCATCATGTCAAATGTCACAAGTCTTTAGAAACTTATATTGTATGTTTACTCGGAACTAGATGTAAGCAGTGAAGGAGCTTAGGGAGTACTGTAGTGCTCAAATTCAACAGTTGTACAGCGATCTATGAGCAGCCATGAAATAATAGCCACATGCGCATTTACGATGACATGGCAAGTAAGTGATCTCGTTTGGATAAAGAGCAGTGGCAATACTAGTATCTAAGTGCCAGAGAAAAAAAGGACAAACATTCCTTTTTTAATGAGGCAAACCCGAAACGACTTTTTGCTGTGCAGTTAGACACACTGAACGGATCTAGGCACACTGAACGAATCTAAGATATGAATCCAATTCTCAGGAAGAATTCCGGGACAATGAGCAGATATCAAGTTATATGTGCTAAGATACTTCACCCATATAGACTGTTCACATTTTGTCTAGCTTAAATGGAAATAAGTTTATGCCTTTTGAACTGCAGCAAGTTAATATAAAATTTTCATTTAAAGAAGAATATGTTATGTCGCAATGTGGTTGAATTGTTAGGAATAAAACCAGTAGCAATGTCACACTAATTCTCTCAGCCAGTGACTATTCAACTGAGCGGTGGGGTATACTGCAAAGATTGATCTGCACACAGATTGTTGCCTAGAAACCTCGCACCACTTTGCAGTATTCATAGACACCATGCAGAAAACTATAAGTGAAGTTAAAGTCTTTCCCATTAAGCTGCTGACAGACTGAAATGTGGAAAGGATTGTAATGCAGTGTTCACAGAATACTCCTTTAACTGATCCCACCTATAGATTCAAGTGGCTCTTAGTGACACGTGAATGTTTCTGATACCACAGCAAAAATGTTAATGGTCTTTCTCTGAACAGCTGTTGCTCCTTTTTGCTCGAGTATTTTAGTCTCCTAACTTAAAATTTCTTGAATTTTGTTTATAATTTTGGAAAGAGTGCTGGTGCAGGCCTGGCAAACTGAGGGCTCCCTTCCAGTATACAACCACACTGTTACTCTAACAGTCTGGCGATATACGCGTTACATCAAGATCATATTTGATTTTTCCGACTGTTGTGTACACTGTTGAAGTCTACAGCTAGACGAGCAAGTTTCACGACTGCTACAGCAGCTGAGCACAGACTGATAGGCGTCCAGCACACAGCTAAACACACTGACCATGCCAGAGTCTCGTGTGTTCGCATCTACTATCCAGCAGGGCAGGCAAGTGTGGGACTTCTTCCCCTCATGGCAGGACACTGGTTTGCGGAGCTGTTATCTTGTTGCTTTTTGATATTAAAATTCTACACATGTCGTATTACTGTCACAGACAAAATAACATAGTTCCATTAAAAAAAAATAATAATCGAAAACCACACCATGATATGTTTACTCGTTTTGGACACATTTGGAATGGCCCATGGTACCTGCTTCATCCTGAGTGCATGCGTGTGTGTGTGTGTGTGTGTGTGTGTGTACTGTCCATTATGACAGCATGTTACGTGTTCTCTTCAATCTGGTCACATCAGCACAGTAGTCCGACTGGTCACGTTTGAAACAGTGTCCAAAGTTAGGACTTGATGGGTTTAGCTGTAACAGATGTTATAGTGTGTATGATTTGAAAGTGTCATTAGTATAAGCAGCACCTTTTTTAGACATAGATAGTAGAATGGTTTTGTTTTTGTCGTCTCCAGCACTGAAACACTGTTAGCTGACAGTGTGAAAAACGAAGAATGCATTGCATAGAGGGCTTTTGCCATAGCCTCTTGGTTAAATAATAAGAGGTTAAATAATTAGAGGAACGCCAAAGCAGAAATATGATACTTCTTCTGCTTCTAGTAATTTAAATATTGAGAGACAAATAGCTCTCAACTATGTACTTTTAATTTCTAATGTACATCAAGTCTCTAATGTCTGATATAATTAGTCAACATAGGATTCCCAGGGTTAATCGACTTTAATGACAGAAGTTGGACAACTCAAACCGAACGATTTTCGACTGCACAGTTCAAATGATTAACAAGGCTGCAGAGGTTCCAAAAGATTAATTAACTGGGGAAAACAATCTGTTATTGAGTAATCAGTGATGCTGTAAAATCCAGTACATTTTAATGGATGCAATACTGTCAAAGGTACATTTACATCTGTCAGATATGCCTAGGTAAGAACAA
Source organism: Schistocerca gregaria (assembly GCF_023897955.1). Taxonomy (NCBI): domain Eukaryota; kingdom Metazoa; phylum Arthropoda; class Insecta; order Orthoptera; family Acrididae; genus Schistocerca; species Schistocerca gregaria. The sequence continues at coordinate 1,983,413 of NC_064920.1, read as the reverse complement.
CGTTTTTAAGTTTTGTGTGCTAGCAAATCCTGAATCCAGATCTGGTCTAACACTTCATGATCTCTCGTTTTGTTCACTAAATGACAGTTCAAAAATTTATCAAATCCCTACCTAAAGTCAAGGAGCATGGCATCAATCTGAGCATCTTTGTCTATCGACTCTGGATCTCATGGATAAACAGAACAAGCTGTGCTCCAGTGGGCCTTTGTTTACAGAATCCATGTTGATTTTTATTGAGAGGTCTGTTATTGAGAAACATCTAATGCATGAGCATAAAACAAATTTCATACTTCAATGACAGATAATCCTCACTTACACTTTATAATAAGCTATTTTACAAAGTTAAAAATATTGTGATCGTAATTTTTAGTGGTTCCACAAATTACTTTTTGTATACCTGTGTACTTATAACATAGGACATGCCATCATGCATACAGTGTAGAAAATATAGCTTGCATATTGTATATATAATGTTACATAATGAACAATGATTGACAATACATACACCAGAATTTACAGAAATACAATTTTGTGGCGTCCTATTACCTTATATAATACACTCGACAGCACAAAAAGCGAGCCACCTCTGAATTCCAATGAGTAGGCTGCCCCAGAATATATACAACCAAAACAGCATAATTGTGTGGCAATTTCCTCTAAACCCTCTGCAGTACAGTCGTTTGACTTTACACAGTGGGTACCACAAGAGACTACCAGAGAACACTGCTCATTGTAGCAGTAAGTTCAGATGTAAACTAATACCACAATACAACAAATATTAGAAAATACATTATTAGAGAAGCGACAGTCCTTAATGCTTGTAAATTAAACTTCATTACTTATTGTATTAGTTTACATCTGAACTGATTGCTACAATGAGCAGTGATACTTCAGAAATCTTGTCACACCCATTAAATGACATAACAAGTTTTTGTTTGTCATCCAAATTTAAACCCGTTGTTAACCAAAAAAAGCTTGTGTGTCTCACCGAGACTGAACAAGACACAAAGAGATGAAAAATGAAGTGTTCACCAGTATTAGTTTACAAAACCAAATGTCCAAACCTGTAAATAAATGACATTACATTTAGCACTGCACCATGAACCCCATGACGCTTATATTGACCATGAGAAGTGACCACGAAAGGTATCTTATAAAGTGCAATGCACAAGTGTGAAACGCCATGAAGTAAAGTTGTGATACTTACTTTCTGTGCCCGAAACTAGACTTCAAACGTCCAAAAATCGGCAGCAAATATGGCCTTGTCATTTGCCTCCCATAAGTCATTCATTTTGCAGGGCTGGTCTAAATATGGACAGATAAGCAGGTGTTGAAGATCCTGGACAGAACCATATATACAGAGTGTTCTCATTCTCTTTTAGGAAATTCCATTGCTGCAGGTTTGTCTTGCACTTTGGCACTTGTACCCTCATAAGGATTAGGGTTCTCCAGATTATGTATGGCAGATCTCCAACAGGCGCCAATTCTTCTTTTACATCTTTATGGGGGTTTCTCAGGCCGATTTGCCACCTTTTCAGACGATTCTCTGCAGCCAATCCTTACAAGGCTCGGGTACGTGACAGGAAACTCTTCCTTGAACAAAGCCATCGGTCAGCAGGCTGGTGTCCATATAAAGGGTGATGCATGTCCTTTCCTTGCTTGGCTTTTTCGGCTTCGGCAGCGATGTCACGTCGTATGTTGGGCGATGCGATCCCCATGATTAAGTACATCTTGTGCACTGAGGTTGGCCTCAAGCATCCGGTAACAATCTGTGCCGTTTCATTCACCGCGACATCAACCTTCATCGCGTATGTTGATGCAGACCATACTGGAGCGGCGTATTCCGCGGCTGACACATTGAGCGCAAGGGCTGAAGTTATCAGGACTTTTGGGTTTGCACCCCAGGATCCGCTGGTTAGTTTCCTGATGATGTTGTTTCTAGTTGAGACTTTTTCCCTTGTGGCATTATAATGCAGTTTAAAGGTCAGTGAGCGAACTAACGTGACATGAAGATATTTGGGCGTTTTACAACGCTCGAGACGTTCACCTCTCCATATTACATTTAATTCACGATTTGCCTCCCTTTTCTTTAAATGGAATGCACAGACCTGCGTCTTGGAAGGGTTCGGCCTGAGGTGGTTTGCCTCATAATACTGGGAGAGAGCTTCCAAGGTACTGGTTAATTTCTCCTCTACACCTATGGAATTGTTACCTTAGACTGCAAATGCAGTGTCATCGGCATACATAAATTGGCGCGTGATGTTTGGCACTGGCTGGTCATTTGTATATATATTACACAGAGCTGGGGCGACGACGCTTCCCTGAGGTAGACCATTCCTCTGATTTCTCCACCTGATCTTCTTGCCCTGGAGACAGCCGAAAAATCTCCTCTTATGCAGGAAAATACCTATCAGTGATGTTAAATGGCAATCTCTTGTCACATTATATACTTTCCTAAGGAGCCTCCGATGGTTTACAGTATCATATGCAGCTGAAAGGTCTATAAATGTCACTCCCATAATCTCTTTCCTCTCAAACCCATCTTCAATATGTTGGGTCAGGTTCAGGACTTGACTGCAGCACGATTTGCCTGGTCGGAAACCTGCCTGCTGTGGGATGATCTGTTGTTCCAAGACGCTTTCTATGCTACTTAGCGTCAGACGTTCCTAGATCTTAAAACAATGACATAAAAGAGACACAGGTCGGAAGTTTTTTCGGTCATCAGAGTCCTTTCCTGGTTCCAGAAGTGCAACCATTCGGGCTTTCCTTTACAATTTTGGGATATGGAGTCCGTCCTTTCTTGGTTCCAGAAGTGCAACCATTCGGGCGTTCCTCCACATCTTTGGGATATGGAGCCTTTCTACACATGTGTTTATCAAATCTAGCAGCCACTGTAGGGTATTACTGCCAAAGATTTTAATTTGCTCGACTGTAAGTTCATCGATACCAGGAGCTCTGTTAATCTTCAAGCTGGAAATGGCTGCAGTAAGTTCTGACATTGTAAATGGTGCCGTCACGTGATGATTTTCCTCTGCCAGATCACGTGCTAATGGTTCCTGGTACTTTCTGCCGTGGGGTTTGCCATTCATAAGGAGTGTAGTGGCGTTTGGTCTGCCGTGACGTTAGTAAATTTATCATTTGACTTTGTGGCGTCACCGTTAAGGTTCTTTAACAGTTTCCAAGCCCGCCTACTGTTCACTTTCATGTCCAGGTTCTCCACGAGGTCACGCCATTTGGCTTTGCGGTTTTCAGCTATGACTGACATGAGTTCATCGCCTGCTAGAAGTGTCTCATAATCAAATGGGTCGTTATCGAAGAGCTTCTGGTATCTTTCCAGTAGTGGCTTTGCGTCCTCAGACAGTCCCACAATATACTGTGTTCTGCATCCTCTGAACCTTCTGAACGAGTTTGACAAAAGAGTCGTACATCTCAGGTTGTGGGGGGATTTTTGTTATTTCTACATCGGTGAGCTCACTAAATTTCTTCCAATTGGCCTTTTTAAAATTGAACCTTCTTTTGAAAGGAACTTGTTCAGGCTTAACAACTGCATTGACTGTGCCAATTATGGGCCAATGCTGAGTATGGGGGACTGGTCCCCAATCAGTTTTCCTCATTGGCCAGCGAGTTTCTTGCTAACAAAGATGTTATCGTGATTGTGCCCTTTCTTCCATCTGTCACTATTAAAGGAGCTTGGCAGTTTCAGGTCATGTATGAGCAGTAGATCATGTACCTCAGCCCAGGTTTCTAGTCCCACTCCACTGCTGTTAGTTTCTTTATAGCCCCATGTAGTGCTCTGACAGTTGAAATCGCCCAATACAAAATTAAAGTCTTGGTAACTGGCTCAATGAAGACATAATCTGATTCTGGGTGTTTGTACACAGAGGTGACTCTATACTGTGGAGTTCGAACAGTTAATATCTCAATGTCTTGCCTGTCAGTCAGTGATGCAGAAGTGACTCTAATTCCTGGCCTGGCGAAGATGACACTACCATACCGTTCATGTGGTCTCTCCAAGATCATCTTCATTCGATCTATTTTGGGTGTGGGTCTTGTAATGCCCCGATGAGTTTCTTGAATCAAGAGGAGTCACATTGACATTTTTTACACAGGTCAGATAAAAAAACTTCTTTGTCTCTTGATATTCCTTCTATGTTTATCGCAATCGTCACAAGTGGCCTTAGAAAAGATCATTTGGGTAGGGTTTTATAGGTCTTCATTTTCTCAGAAGTCCGTTCCGGTTGTTGAAGGATTAGCCGCTGATAGGTCAATGTTGCCTGGGATGCACCTGATTGCGGTTCTCTTTTGTATCTTGCTGTTGCAATCTTCAGGGAGGCTCCTTCACTGCACCCCAAAGTTGTGGAGATGGATCGGGAATAGAACCTAGCATCTGTATGAATCGTTATCTAAGCACAATTACATTTCAGATATTCAATATGTTCACCAATAACATGATTTTGGAAACTGAAAGGACAAGACAAATGATTTTTGTCTGCCAGGAATCCAGACGCCACATCTTTCTTTGTTTTCTTATAGGTACAAATAGAAATGAAATACTCAGTGTTTCTTCACCAGTAGCGAGATGTGCACATATTTGGATAAGGTTCCACAACTAATAGATCTCTGCTCCCTGGGACTCGAACCCAGCACATATTGTCCTCTGGTATACCGCTCAGCACTGTGTGATCATTACCTGATGGGATTGACTGCGCACATCAAAAACGTCGAAAGAATGCAACTGATTTTGTATTGTAACAAATTAGAGGAGCAAGTTTCATGGATGTTTTTCTTTCTTTCCCCCTGGAGTTAGAGGGGGGATGGGGGGCGACACAGTATTAAACCAAGTGTTATTTCACTGAGGCAAGTTATTTCCACGACATAATAAACCAACATTTGTTTCATCAGTGCCACAATATGTGTTGTTTCCCAGGTGCTTCTTTTATATTTGTAGCTAGATCTATTACATTCAAATTTGTTGCTTATGCGTTTCTCGAAGCTTGACGAAAACTTCTTAATAATCATGTGAAGAACCTCACCCATTTTATTGTTGAGGTCAATTGTCACATTTTGCACTATTAAGATGTATTTTCAACTTCATTTTGCGCTTCGCTTTGCTCTTCTGAGGACTTTACTAGATGGCAGCATTACCTGTCACAAATCGAAGACAAATGTTCTGACTGTCTGCTAAATAGTTTATGTTGTTGTAGTCTTCAGTCCTGAGACTGGTTTGATGCAGCTCTCCATGCTATTCTATCCTGTGCAAGCTTCTTCATCTCCCAGTACCTACTGCAATCTACATCTTTCTGAAACTGTTTAATGTGTTCATCTCTTAGTCTCCCTCTTTGATTTTTACCCTCCACACTGCCCTCCTATACTAAATTTGTGATCCCTTGATTACTCAGAACATGTCCTACCAACCGATCCCTTCTTTAAGTCAAGTTGTGCCACAAACTTCTCTTCTCCCCAATCTTATTCAATACCTCCTCATTAGTTTATATATATTGGAAAAGGGAAAAGGACTACGTACTTTCACTTGCGCAATCACACTCATCATTTCCACTCGCACACCTGAGACAATAGTCCATATGAAAGTAATGCGTTTGGAAGCTGCATATGAGGAATGATATCAAAAGCCATTTGGAACTCTATAAATATGGAATTAATTTGAGGGCCCCTATATGCAGTACATCATGTGAATAAAGTGCCATCTGTGTCTCACAAGAGTGATGCTTCCCTATTCCATGCTGGTTTGATGTCAATAAGTAATATTCAGTATATTTCATAACATTGGAACAAAGTATTTGTTCACTCATCCTGCTACATGTTGAAATGAAATGGATCTGTAAATCAGTGGTCTGAGTTTATTTTCATTTGTGTGTATTGTGGTGGCTGTGCAACTTTCCATTCTTCTTCCTCGTCATAAACACTAGAATACTCTTCATGACATTCTAGAAAAAGTAATTAAACCACTGCATTGTTGATGCACAAGATGCACTCCTAAACTGTTAGTCCACTCAAAAAAGACATTGACTGTAGATACATAATCATCGTGCTACGATAATGATAGGGTCATGAACATAGTGGAGCATGTCTGGTGACGCTGTGACTGTGTTGATAGGTCCTGCATTGACAGAGAGTTATCTTACAAGATTCACTTTGTATATTCGTTGTATACCAATTAAAGATTATAAATCAATTCCACTTTGGTGTATCATAAATTTATCGAATATGTGTTTACAAACAGTTGAGATTACTTTCACGCAGCAACTACACCTAATCTTGTCATCTGAATTGCGAATTATCTGTGTCAGCGAAGACACGGGCAATGAGGAGGCGATGAACACTGCATTTGGTTGCTTGCTCCATGAAAATGCCGACTCAGTGTAAAGAGTAAGAGGCAGCAGCTCTCAGTTCCAATCTGGCATTTACCTCCCCTTTGACCGAGCTACAAACAGATATATCGAACTCAAAACGCCATCTTTAGAAATTTTGTCACCATAAGACGTCTCTCCATGGTCAGTAACCAGTAGATCTAAAGGTAAGAAACATAAAATACAGTGGAACTGCAACTGAAAATACACAAATCTGTTAATGAAATCGTTCCACTGAATACTCTGTCAACTATGTCTCATTCAGCAACTACTCTCACAGCCACATTGTTGTATTTACATTTTAGTCCGGTAAAGCTACTTTAGTATGACAAAAGACTTCATATTTAATTATGGTACCCATTTGTTGTATGGTATTTTGATGAGACACTAGTTGTATTAGTGTAGCGCATATTAATTGCGTTTCCTGGTAGATTATTGAACAAAATAGACAAAGATACCACAAAAATTGTCAAAATATATTCCATCTTGTTATCGAAAATCGCCTAATGATGTGCACATAGTTTATCGGTCTCATGCCTGTAATGACTTGATGATTCTGAGTTAAGCCACATTTTAAGCGCCATCACCAAGACAAAACAAATAAAAGGAAACAGAAACTGACTTGGAGGTTGATCGATAAGGGGCGAGAAAGGTAAACACATCCAGGTGCCTTATTAGAAGACGTGTGGTAGGTGTGTTTTCCAGCCAGGCTCCTTGGTTCTATCTTACAGGTCACATCTGTTACTCTGCTACTGCTGTGCATATAATGTGCTGGCAGTAGATGTCAACTGCGAAGGGCACATCCCTGTGAAGCAGTTTGTTACACAAAACACATTCTTTTTGAGACCATATATATATATATATATATATATATATATATATATATATATATATATATACATCATTTGGGCTATTGTTTGAGATAAAGGTTGTTATGGCTTACCCTCAACTTTCTCCTTATGTAGTTATCATTGTTGTTGTTGTTGTTGTTGTTGTCCTCAGTCCTGAGACTGGTTTGATGCATCTCTCCATGCTACTCTTTCCTGTGCAAGCTTCTTCATCTCCCAGTACCTACTGCAACCTACATCCTGCTGAATCTGCTTAGTGTATTCATCTCTTGGTCTCCCTCTACGATTTTTACCCTCCACGCTGCCCTCCAATGCTAAATTTGTGATCCCTTGATGCATCAAAACATGTCCTACCAACCGATCCCTTCTTCTAGTCAAGTTGTGCCACAAACTTCTCTTCTCCCCAATCCTATTCAATACCTCCTCATTAGTTACATGATCTATCCACCTTATCTTCAGCATTCCTCTGTAGCACCACATTTCGAAAGCTTCTATTCTCTTCTTGTCCAAACTAGTTATCGTCCATGTTTCACTTCCATACATGGTTACACTCCAAACGAATACTTTCAGAAACGAATTCCTGATACTTAAATCTATATTCGATGTTAACAAATTTGTCTTCTTCAGAAACGCTTTCCTTGTCATTACCAGTCTACATTTTATATTCTCACTACTTCGACCATCGTCACTTATATTACTGCCTAAATAGCAAAACTCCTTTACTACTTTAAGTGTCTCATTTCCTAATCTAATTCCCTCAGCATCACTCGATTTAATTTGACTACATTCCATTATCCTCGTTTTGCTTTTTTTGATGTTCATCTTATATCCTCCTTTCAAGACACTGTCCATTCCGTTCAACTGCTCTTCCAAGTCCGTTGCCGTCTCTGAGAGAATTACAATGTCATCGGCGAATCTCGAAGTTTTTACTTCTTCTCCATGAATTTTAATACCTACTCCAAATTTTTCTTTTGTTTCCTTTACTGCTCGCTCAATATACAGATTGAATAACATCGGGGAGAGGCTACAACCCTGTCTCACTCCTTTCCCAACCACGGCTTCCCAATCATGCCCCTTGACTCTTATAACTGCCATCTGCTTTCTGTACAAATTGTAAATAGCTTTCACTCCCTGTATTTTACCCCTGCCACCTTTAGAATTTGAAGAGAGTATTCCAGTCAACATTGTCAAAAGCTTTCTCTAAATCTACAAATGCTAGAAATGTAGGTTTGCCTTTCCTTAATCTTTCTTCTAAGATAAGTCGTAGGGTCAGTATTGCCTCACGTGTTCCAACATTTCTACGGAATCCAAACTGATCTTCCCCGAGGTTGGCTTCTACTAGTTTTTCCATTCGTCTGTAAAGAACTCGCGTTAGTATTTTGCAGCTGTGACTTATTAAACTGATAGTTCCGTAATTTTCACATCTGTCAACACCTGCTTTCTTTGAGATTGGAATTATTATATTCTTCTTGAAGTCTGAGGGTATTTTACCCGTCTCATACATCTTGCTCACCAGATGGTACAGTTTTGTGAGGATTGGCTCTCCCAAGGCTGTCAGTAGTGCTAATGGAATGTTGTCTACTCCCGGGGCCTTGTTTCGACTCAGGTCTTTCAGTGCTCTGTCAAACTCTTTACGCAGTATCGTATCTCCCATTTCATCTTCATCTACATCCTCTTCCATTTCCATAATATTGTCCTCAAGTACATCGCCCTTGTATAGACCCTCTATATACTCCTTCCACCTTTCTGCTTCCCCTTCTGTGGTTAGAACTGGGTTTCCATCTGAGCTCTTAATATTCATACAACTGGTTCTCTTTTCTCCAAAGGTCTCTTTAATTTTCCTGTAGGCAGTATCTATCTTACCCCTAGTGAGATAAGCCTCTACATCCTTACATTTGTCCTCTAGCCATCCCTGCTTAGTCATTTTGCACTTCCTGTTGATGTCATTTTTGAGACGTTTGTGTTCCTTTTTGCCTGCTTCATTTACTGCATTTTTATATTTTCTCCTTTCATCAATTAAATTCAATATTTCTTCTGTTACCCAAGGATTTCTACTAGCCCTCGTCTTTTTACCTACTTTATCCTCTGCTGCCTTCACTACTTCATCCCTCAGAGCTACCCATTCTTCTTCTACTGTGTTTCTTTCCCCCATTTCTGTCAATTGTTCCCTTATGCTCTCCTTGAAACTCTGGTTCTTTCAGCTTATCCAGACCCCATGTCCTTAAGTTCCCACCTTTTTGCAGTTTCTTCAGTGTTAACCTACAGGTCATAACCAATAGATTGTGGTCAGAGTCCACATCTGCCCCTGGAAATGTTCTACAATTTAAAACCTGACTCCTAAATCTCTGTCTCACCATTATATAATCTATCTGATACCTTTTAGAACCTCCAGGATTCTTCCATGTATACAACCTTCTTTTATGATTCTAGAACCAAGTGTTAGCTATGATTAAGTTATGCTCTGTGCAAAATTCTACCAGACGGCTTCCTCTTTCATTTCTTAGCCCCAATCCATAATCACCTACTATGTTTCCTTCTCTCCCTTTTCCTACTGACGAATTCCAGTCACCCATGATTATTAAATTTTCGTCTTCTTTCACTACCTGAATAATTTCTTTTAGCTCATCATACATTTCATCAATTTCTTCATCATCTGCAGAGCTAGTTGGCATATAAACTTGTACTACTGTAGTAGGCATTGGCTTTGTGTCTATCTTGGCCACAATAATGCGTTCCCTATGCTGTTTGTAGTAGCTTACCCGCACTCCTATTTTTTGTTTTACAATAATTTAGGTTTATATTGACCTCTTTAAATCTGTTATGGCAAATGCGAGGATCAATCCTTTGAAAGGGCACAGAAATCCTTACAATCACGTCTAATCTCGGTTTTGACGGGACATTGTACCGTAATACTCCATCCTTTTTTTAAACCTCAATATAGCTACTAATGGAAAGTGTTGCACGAAGTGTAATTGGTCATCACACTTGCTAGTTATCAGATACACTGTCATTGAACAGAGTTGTAAATTGCAGAAATTATCTTCATCAAAGCCTGTTTGTATACCTGAATGTGGCGATTCATTTATCTCAAAACGATTGTACTTCAAACGATATAACTTGACTTTCCCATATCACTGACGCCATGCAGGGCACAGATGTTTCGAATTACCTCTACAGCTTTCACCCTTTTATTAAACACAAACAGAACATGGCATCACAAATGTTAGACTTTACCCGCTTTTAGACTCCATTTTCTAGTGCATAAACGACGCTGCTCACAATGTCAAAAATAAGAAATATCCTAGTTGTCATGGCATGAGCTGTACTACAACGAAAGAAACGAGGATACTTAAATACGCTTATAGCCACAAGCCATGCAAAAACGGCATGGATCATAGTGAAACATAGTATTAAATCATACATGATGTTAACTGATGTTATACTTGTTAATTTGACTGCAGAAAAGTCCACTGGAGATCATAGAGCTCTTTCCCAAAGCGGTATGATCACTTGGGCCGACGCCAGTCTGTATCAAGTGGGCAGTGGCTGATGGTGCTAAAATTGGTGTTACCATGACAGATGTCCATGAGTCCTATCATGAACATGGATAATTTGTGGTAAGTTATTATGGGAACAAACTGCTAAGGTCATCGGTACCTAGGCTAACACACTACTTAATCTAACTTAGGCTAAGGACAACATACACACCCACGCCCAAGGGAGGACTCCAACCTGCAATCGGATGAGCTGTGCGAACCATGGCAGAGCTTAGGCACCTTGTGCGGCTCACAAATATGTTTCTGCAAGACTTGTATATTACTGTCTGGTTAGAAAATGAATGTAACTGTCTTTGATCTTGTGTCAGACAGATGGTCTCAGCAGACAGTCCGAATACAGCATAAAAAATAGATAATTACGAGTCTGATATTACAGCTCTGATGTCTCACTACACAATGTTGACTACTAGACCACGAACAGGTTATTCACAACAACAGCTTAGGTGGATGTCACCACGTCTCGTACCATGTGCTGTGTATCCCATTATGACAAAAGCATGATGGTAACACATGTGAAATCCGGTGGTTGGTTGAAGTGAGGCTAGCTTGTAATGGCTAAGGTGTGGGATTGATTCACACTGTGGGTACCACTTTTTAACATCCACAAACATACCCTCTTCACCTCCAGCCACGCCAAGTAAAGAATGCAGGACTGTGCTGTAGTTCCAAACCAACATGAAACATCTCCATTTGGTACTGACAGGAACAGAGTTGGATTAGTTTTGGCTGTCAGAGGCGGAAGTCGTTGCTTGCAGAAACTCTGTCTCTAGTAAGCTTTCTTACACTAGCATTGTTATTTTAGTTCACAAGCCAATGTGTAAGGTCATAGGATCTTAATTTCTTATTTTAACTAATGTCCAGATTTTGAAAATATTAACAGTGGACTGGGATTCGACCGCCAATTCCAATTTTTCTCTGGACTTGAATCCTTTGAGATGACACTGTCCCATCAATTCGTTCCTTCCTCACAATGCCAAACTCATCCCTGTCTCTATGAATAGTGCGATCCTAACCACTAGTGAAATGGAGTTTGATAGTTGACACCTCTTTGTGTGAGCAAACAACGACAACATGCGCTGGGTTCGAGTCCCAGGGAGCAGAGATCTATTAGCTGTGGAAACTTAGCCAAATATGTCTCTAATGAAAAATGATGGAGCCATCTTTCATCACCTGCCACAATTCTTCCAAGAAATTCATCTCCACCATTTTCGTACTGTTCCAAAAGTTCGCTACATACCTTGTTTCTGGTTTTTTTTGTCAACATCCTGGGAACCCACCTGGCACAAACCTTTTTAACGTCAACACTTTCAGTATTCTGTGAACACTTCCTTCCCCTATTCGAACATAGCGTGACAATTCGTTCACTGTGATGCGTCTGTCAGCAGTCACCAATTCATTAACTCTCTGCACATTGTTTGGAATGTGTGCAGTACGAGGCCTGCTGCTGCGAGGAAATCGTCAATATTGCCATGCCCACTTTCATCACGTAACCTGCTTGCCCACCGACTAACTGTTCTGCGATCGATAGCAGCATCTCCACACACCTTTTTCAACCTCTTGTGGATGTTTCTCGTTTTCACAGCACAGGTATTCTATGACAGCACGTTGCTTCTGACGAACGTCCAGTGTAGCAGCCATCTTGAAGACATGCTGTGACAGCGCCACTCATGGGAACATATTGCACTAAGTTTGAAAACAAGTGGGAATGATATATCTACACACTGTAAAACTTTCACACATACAGAACGAAAACTTTATTTTTACAAAAATAGTGTGCATTTATTTTGGAGTGACCCTCACTTTTCTTCTGTCATCTGCTTCATTTGATAGTCTGACACATTATACCTAGCAGTCTTCCTTGCCCTAATCTTTTTTGTAAACTTTATCACTTTCTCTTTATATACAAGTTTCAAAAACATTGATTGGCATGGGTTAAGTGTCTCTGATGTCTGGTGACTTTCTCAGTTATTAGATACATACGTTAGGTTTTCTAATGTATCTGTGTAATTATTATTCATGATGTTGGCAATTTATATTCTGTATGTACTTATCTTGTTACCCACGTCTATACTTTCTATTTCATTCTTTCTAATGTGTCTTTTCTGTCGCCCCTCTCAGAATTAATTATACCCCAGGCAATTTTTATTTTATTCGTTGATTTTGAAATAACCATCTTAATTGATCTAGATTTTTCTTGTCTTATCAGCTGCCTGTACTTCTTCTGGTGCTGTTTGTAGAATTCAATACTTTCCCTCTGTTGTATCACTCGTAAGGTAGCCTTCAGTTTTATTATTTCTTTCATGATCCTCTGCTTGACTTAGAGAATCTCTTTTTTCCTGTTCATTTTTTGGAAATGCTGTATTGAAATAATGTTTTAAGTTGAGCCTGAAGAGTGTCTACCCACAGTTCTTTTCTCAACATTACTTTGAATATGTTGATGTTTTGTTGATTCAAAAGCCTAATACCACTTCTACATTTTTGTCTTCAGTTTGTGAGTTTAGAGTTCCCAATAATTCTCATAGCCATCCAAAATGATTAGGAAGTCCAATTTGTAGAACCTTTGTTGTACATGCATTGCTATATATATTAGTGATAATATTATCAATAATTGACTAAGTTTCCATAGTTACTCTTGGCATTACAGTTGCCTTCATATTGTACTGTATTAGCAGATCCTCAAATTTTTACTTCCATTGCGTTACTCTTGCCATACCAATATTCAAATCGCCATATGTTACACAGTCTTCCATTTTTCCTAGCAGATTGTTGCATTTTTTGAGGAAAGGACTTATGTTGCTACTTGGCGACAGGTACACAGAGAATACTTTTAACTCATGGTGCACAATACCTACACTTTCAAAATCTTTTTCTTTGCTTTTGGGTAAATTTTTGCATGTATCATTCATACTGCTGAAATAATTCCCAGCTGTTTTAACAAATACTTCTTCCCCTCCACCCTTATATTCTGATCTCCAGAAATAGTTTGCAAGAAAATAATCTTCAGGTTATTGTTCTTCTGAATGATTATAACATTCAAATAGCATTTTCATTCAACATTCTCACAAAATATCCATTATTTTTATGTAATTAAAGCTTAAAAATCATTTAATTTCGGAATTTGGTTACATTATTGAAAATGATTTGATGATCAGGTGACATCACAGCCCAGGAGTAAGATGGAGCCATACGTGTTTTATAGGAATGTAAGTCGAAGTTGCTAGTGCTTTTCTGTACTTTTCCTGTAAGCAGATTTTTATGTTATGGAAATAAGAAACGTGAAAATTTCACTGTAAGTAAAATAAACCTACTCTCTGAAAAAAATTACTCGTTTCTGTGAAGAGACTGACTCTAAAGCAACTACAAACCACACCATAGATGCATGAGTATAAGAAAATTGCTACTTTTTTTGTCAAATGCATTTTTCTTTTAAAAGCACATTACCATCTGTGGTCACAGTGAAAATTACATAGCATGTTTGCAGCTATGGAGTTATTACCCAGATTCAGATTAATTCATGCGTACACATAAAGTCACCCTGCGAACTTGTCACTTTTTACAATTCATTATGAACGACAATTTTCGTGCTGTTTTGATTACAAATACAACTTTTCAAATTAAATCGTGTTAGTGGCACTCTCTATTTTTCTACTTATTGTACCCATTGAGGGATCTGAAGTTAAACTCTTCAGTGTTTGTGCTGTAGATTGCCACTGTCCATTTGTTCAGTGACAAATTATGCATTAAAACACATAGCCAAGGCAATACTTTCATTTTTACGTACTTTGAAATTGGTAGCACGTTGTAATAAACCAAAAACTGTGAAATACAGCGAAATGTCCTAGGTATATCTTTACAATACTTGTACTCCTTTACGATATTCTTTATTTTTTGTCGTAAAGAGCTCAAAAGATTTCTGTGGAGACATTGCTGTGCGCTATGTACGTACATTGCAACAATTCTTTTCACTATCAAATCAGGGGTTTTCTTGTACGTTTGTAAATGATAAAGAAAAAAGTAAAATAATTTACGATGCTAGAAATCAAACCTAAACATACTGTGTGAAAGCCATCTGTATTCCTCATGAGATCACACGTGATCTGTCCTCTTGTGACCTTAATATGCGAATGTATGCTGCAACTACTGACTGCGCATTTTCTTGCACTGGCAAATCATCACCAGCAGTTATTGTTGTTGTTCTGGTCTTCAGTCCTGAGACTGGATTGATGCATCTCACCATGCTACTCTATCCTGTGCAAGCTTTTTCATCTCCCAGTACCTACTTCAGCCTCCATCCTTCTGAATCTGCTTAGTGTATTCATCTCTTGGTCTCCCTCTACGATTTTTACCCTCCAGCTGCCTTCCAATACTAAATTGGTGATCCCTCGACGTCTCAGAACATGTCCTACCAACTGATCCCTTCTTCTAGTCAAGTTGTGCAACAAACTCCTCTTCTCCCCAATTCTATTCAATACCTTCTCATTAGTTATGTGATCTACCCATCTAATCTCCAGCATTTTTCTGTAGCACCACATTTCGAAAGCTTCTATTCTCTTCTTGTCCAAACTCCTTATCCCCCATGTTTCACTTCCATACATGGCTGCACTCCAAACAAATACTTTCAGTAATGACTTCATGACACTTAAATCTGTACTCGATGTTAACAAATTTCTCTTCTTCAGAAACGCTCTCCTTGTCATTGCCAGTCTACATTTTATATCCTCTCTACTTCGACCATCATCAGTTATTTTGCTCCCCAAATGGCAAAACCTATTTACTACTTTAAGTGTCTCATTTCCCAATCTAATTCCCTCAGCATCACCCGACTTAATTCGACTACATTCCATTATCCTCGTTTTGCTTTTGTTGATGTTCATCTTACATCCTCCTTTCAAGACACTGTCCATTCCGTTCAACTGCTCTTCCAAGTCTCTTGCTGTGTCTGACAGAATTACAATGTCATCGGCGAACCTCAAAGTTTTTATTTCTTCTCCATGAATTTTAATACCTACTCCAAATTTTTCTTTTGTTTCCTTTACTGCTTGCTCAATATACAGATTGAATAACATCGGGGAGAGGCTACAACCCTGTCTCACTCCTTTCCCAACCACTGCTTCCCTTTCATGCCCCTCGACTCTTATGACTGCCATCTGGTTTCTGTACAAATTGTAAATAGCCTTTCGCTCCCTGTATTTTACCCCTGCTACCTTCAGAATTTGAAAGAGAGTATTCCAGTCAACATTGTCAAAAGCTTTCTCTAAGTCTACAAATGCTAGAAACGTAGGTTTGCCTTTTCTTAATCTTTTTTCTAAGATAAGTGGTAAGGTCAGTATTGCCTCACGTGTTCCAGTGTTTCTATGGAATCCAAACTGATCCTCCCCGAGGTCCGCATCTACCAGTTTTTCCATTCGTCTGTAAAGAATTCGCGTTAGTATTTTGCAGCTGTGACTTATTAAACTGATAGTTCTGTAATTCTCGCATCTGTCAACACCTGATTTCTTTGGGATTGGAATTATTACATTCTTCTTGAAGTCTGAGGGTATTTCGCTTGTCTCATACATCTTGCTCACTAGATGGTAGAGTTTTGTCAGGACTGTCTCTCCCAAGGCCGTCAGTAGTTCTAATGGAATGTTGTCTACTCCCAGGGCCTTGTTTCGATTCAGGTCTGTCAGTGCTCTGTCAAACTCTTCATGCAGTATCATATCTCTCATTTCATCTTCATCTACATCCTCTTCCATTTCTATAACATTGTACATCGCCCTTATACAGACCCTCTATATACTTCTTCCAGCTTTCTGATTTCCCTTCTTTGCTTAGAAGTGGGTTTCCATCTGAGCTCTTGATATTCATACAAGTGGCTCCCTTTTCTCCAAAGATCTCTTTAATTTTCTTGTAGGCAGTATCTATCTTGCCCCTAGTGAGATAAGCCTCTACATGCTTACATTTGTCCTCTAGCCATCCCTGCTTAGCCATTTTGCACTTCCTGTCAATCTCATTTTTGAGACGTTTGTATTCCTTTTTGCCTGCTTCATTTACTGCATTTTTATATTTTCTCCTTTCATCAATTAAATTCAATATTTCTTCTGTTACCCAAGGATTTCTACTAGCCCTCGTCTTTTTACCTACTTGATCCTCTGCTGCCTTCAATACTTTATCCCTCAAAGCTACCCATTCTTCTTCTACTGTAATTCTTTCCCCATTCCTGTCAATTGTTCCCTTATGCTTTCCCTGAAACTCTGTACAACCTCTGGTTTAGTCAGTTTATCCAGGTCCCATCTCTTTAAATTCACACCTTTTTGCAGTTTCTTCAGTTTAAATCTACAGTTCATAACCAATAGATTGTGGTCAGAGTCCACATCTGCCCCTGGAAATGTCTTACAATTTAAAACATGGTTCCTAAATCTCTCTCTTACTATTGTATAATTTATCTCATACCGAGTAGTATCTCCAGGATTCTTCCATGTATTCCACCTTCTTTTATGATTCTTGAACCAAGTGTTAGCTATGATTAAGTTACCTTCTCTCCCTTTTCCTACTACCGAATTCCAGTCACCCATGACTATTAAATTTTCGTCACCATTCACTATCTGAATAATTTTTTTGTTTGATCATACATTTCTTCAATTTCTTCGTCATCTGCAGAGCTAGTTGGCATATAAACTTGTACTACTGTAGTAGGTGTGGGCTTCGTAACTATCTTGGCCACAATAATGCGTTCACTATGCTGTTTGTAGTAGCTTACCCGCACTCCTATTTTCCTATTCATTATTAAACCTACTCCTGCATTACCCCTATTTGATTTTGTGTTTATAACCCTGTATCCACCTGACGAAAAGTCTCGTTCTTTCTGCCTCCGAACTTCACTAATTCCCACTGTATCTAACTTTAACCTATCCATTTCCCTTTTTAAATTTTCTAACATGCCTGCCCTATTAAGGGATCTGATATTCCACGCTCCGATGCATAGAATGCCAGTTTTCTTTCTCCTGATAACGAGTAGTCCCCGCCCGGAGATCTGAATGGGAGACTATTTTACCTCTGGAATATTTTACCCAAGAGGACGCCATCATCATTTAACCATACAGTAAAGCTGCATGGCCTCGGGAAAAATTACGGCTGTAGTTTGCCCCTGCTTTCAGCCGTTTGAAGTATCAGCAGAGCATGGCCGTTTTGGTTAGTGTTACAAGGCCAGATCAGTCAATCATCCAGACTGTTGCCCCTGCAACTACTGAAAAGGCTGCTGCGCCTCTTCAGGAACCACACGTTTGTCTGGCCTCTCAACAGATACCCCTCCCTTGTGGTTGCACCTACAGTACGGCCATCTGTATCGCTGTGGCACGCAAGCCTCCCCACCAGTGGCAAGGTCCATGGTTCATGGGAATGGCACCAGCAGTTATATGGTAAGCATTACGAGCAGATGATTACTATTCTTCTCTTTGGTTTTTGTAGACTAAATTATAGTTTTGCTGAAGAATGACATATTTATTATCAAAAACAGTCGTGATCACAAATTTACCACCAGAAGGAGGTTCTTACTCATTAGTCTGAAGATGACCACAGTTGTGGTCCAAACCGGTCACCTGAATAAATAATTTGTCACCAAGACTGTTTTTGATAGTAAATATTTGTAATAACATTGTTCACTGCATACACCACAATGTATTCAAAAGTAATGACATATTTGACAAATTGTTGCTGGCACATTTTTTTGCTTGCTTCACATTCCCGTTGTAACTGCTTCTCCTTCCAGGTTATCAGAATCTGGAATCGAATTTACACTGCAATGATTCGCTTGTTTAATTATCTGTTAACTTTTGAACCCTAGGTTTCGATCATTGCGAAGAATTTCCTTACATGCTTTGTTTATATAATTTGAAACTGCATGTTATTGGCAGCACATGTAAGTGTTACAAACACCAAATAGCCACAAGCAGTGTTATATTGTGTTTTAATTTGTGTTATTATGTGTAACAGTAAAATTGTTTTCAATTATGTAATATTAATATGAATGTTAATTACTCATAATGTTAGCAGCGTCTTGTGTTGCTAAAAAAGCGAATCGCTTTCAGTGAATGAGTTTTCTAGTTTGCTGTTAGATTAACCCAGGGAAAAAACTATCACAACTACAAAAGAGGAAAACTGCTGAAATCATTTTCGCTGATATATATTTATAATGTTCGAGTTGCAGTTAGCTCATCTGAATATTTCTTATGACTGCACTTTAAGACCAAAATCCTAGTTACAGAAATGCGAATAAAACTCATCGGCCTATACTAGCCATTTCTGTTCCTAGGCAACGCAGTGTCAGCTGGTGCGACTGCATCTTCAAAGGACGAGCTACAGCGACTCAAGATTCGCAGCGCCTTAGCAAATGTAGTCTCATTGTCACTAGTCCAGTAGGAAATTGGCCACGTTCTAAAAGACATTGGGTAGCTATGTGAGTGTCGGTTTACTTCCTGTTTTGGTTCAGAACTGTCTTGGTAAATTCATTTGATATTTTATTGCCATTTAGATGAAGTAGTCTGCATTATTCTCACTTAAGGGATGACACAGAGGTAACAAATTTATGGTTTTGAGTACAGGAAGCTCGTTCCAACAGAAACTGCAGCTTATTTCGCTATTTACGTTGTGAATTCTCTGTCTTATGATTCGCTGGGAGAACAAGGGAGTGCCCTATGCCATAATTGTACGCCAGCTGAGTGGTACACGCTCTGCTAAAATTAAGCCGGCACGGTAGCTCAGCGTGTTCGGTCAGAGGGCTGCGCGCTCTCTGTAATAAAAAAAAAAAAAAAAAAACTGAGTAAGGATTCAACGATCAACTTGAACGGATGTCTTGTGACGTCCGCCCAGACCAAACGCAACGAACTATACCGAAAAAAAGTGGTAAAGTGTTTGCCGTTCAAGCAGATGCGTGCGTTGGTTTTTGGTTCTAAACTCGGTGGAGACGAGGTTTTTACTTCTTCTGTGAAAGAGTGAAGAGCTGGCCGATCGACAATCAGTAAAGAAATCCTAAGACAACTTCTTCCTCATCGTGTTTCTCGCTACCTTGATTCTGAACCCCATAGGTTTGAAGATGAAGAACTTGCTGCATTGCCCACTTGTTTTTAGCACCTGATTTTTTGGCTTCTTTCAAACGTTTTTACTTAATGGTGGCACTGAATTATTTGTTACTGGATTCCATGGTAATCCTGTGACGCTGTTTCATCATGATAGTGGACTGAGCATAGACACACGTCATTTCCAAGCCGCAAGTGTGTATTATCCTGCTAATTCGTGACAATTTGGGATACTTTGTTTTATTATAATCGCCTTTTTCGTAATGTCATCATGATAACGTCTAATTCATTTGTTTTAGTGCAGTGCATGTGAATGGCAGTTTTACGTTAGCTTGATGAACACAGCAAACATAAGAAATGAATAGTTCAGCAGCATTATAGTCTCCCACATGATCTAAAACAGTCTAACAATGTTCCGATACTTTTTAGACTTCATGGCTGTAGACAATATGTTGGTAGAGCTGCGTCGCCTTGCATGTTATGCTGTGTTAAAGCTGTACAGTTAATCATAAAGATGAGATGAGAGGTCTTGCAAATTCCGTCACTGACTGTACCACAGTGGCTGAACTAGGTTATTCCAGTGCTAGTAACGTGAAGTCAGTGCACTATAGGACTGACGTTCGGCAGAGTTACATTCTGTGGGTTCCAGGCAATGTAATTAAAATGTGTGCAAGTTTAACTTCTATTTATAAATATAGATTATCAGGATAATTTTTTTAATGTCTGCCGCTCTGTGTATAACACATGAATGGGGTGTTTGCAAAAATTGCGTGATGCCTCATTTGCAGAAACGATTGCAACATGTGTGGGTGCTGGGAGGCCAGGGGAAAATTTGCAGTCATTACACAACACATACCAGGACTGTAGCACTTAGGTGAAATGTCGATTTGGAGTCGATGGTGGCATTGCGCCAGTGCATCAATGAAGTCACGTCAGTGTGATGAAAGTGTCACAACGCCACTCCTATAAATTTTTTAAAATAATAATTTGTTACATAACTAAGCAAAGGATCTTCTCATTGCAGAACACAGAACTCGAATGATTCCTATTAGATGAGAGCAATAGGGGGGGGGGGGGGGGGGGGAGAGGCAGCTTATTTCAAGTTGGACAATTCTCCCGCCAATCCTTTGGTGACCTCGACTTGTGCTGGCAGTGGAATTCAGTATAATGATACTTTGTCATCTCATTGTTAATATTACTTCCGGTAAATTGGAACTCCACCTGGAAAAACCCTATCAACATTTTTTTGGCCAGAAAGGTGCTATTTTCAACGCCACATATAAAATTCCCATACTTGCGTCGTTTGATGATTAGTTTACCTAAAAAGGGCTTAAATTTCCATAGTAAAATTAAATAATGGTTCGAGTGAGTCTTATGTACTGTCATGTCGAACTCACCAGTTGTGGCTTCTAGTGAAATAATTATTTATTTTGCACCACACAAAGAAAACTCTCAGAATGCACACTTTATATTTTTTAATGCCAGTGATGAAACGATCATGGAAACGATATATAAGTCATCATGAAACATGTATAATGAAAAGAATTATACCACTTCTTATTAGGACCACTGACTATAATATACTGTATATATATATATATACACACCAACTATATTTGCCTCGATGTGGCAAGCACCATTTTCATTTTAGTGTGTTTAGCTATTTTGAATTTTAAGTTTCTGTATACCATTTAAAGGCAACAGCGCAGTGACAGGTTATCACAAACACATCACACTTATTGTTAAATACCCATTAATTATGCATCAATAATACTGTATAGCCAAGACACAAAATGGAAAACGCATGTCTGAAACATAGCATAATGGATAGTGTGTTGGATCACAGAGTAAAAGTAAGTATGTTCATGTCCTACTGTGCTCTAATTTTTTTCCTACGGTTTTTAATACATTTTGGGACTTTGTCATGAATGTAATGCAAGTATATTCTGCATTATTTGATATTATTTACATTTCTGTCTGATTAGAAGAATGAAATACATATTTTTGTGAATGTGTAGCAATTTCCAAGTGTGTGGTTAAGAAGGAACTTAAGAGGATAGCTTAAATTGCTGTGAGTGAAACGACCAGCAATAAAATTCATATTCTATGCATGTGTAGAAAGATCACGAAGAGACACATACTTCACATGTTGTAACTAATGCACTTCCAGTTGGTATATTTCTGCTGCTAAAAACATATGGAATGGATCAAAGCAATTGACTGCCAGGGCACATGATCCTCTCTGCAAATCGTAAGTGTGTGGCAAATTGCAGATCACAGGGGTTAAACACTGATCACTTGAATTTCCGTGGAAACTGATGAATCTTTTGCGACAATATGGCTCCCTGGTGACAAAGTCATGAGCGAGGCTACGTAGTTTTGTTTCGTTTCACATACTGTAAGAACTTTACATTTGGATTTATAGTTATTCAGGGAGCTCCAACCATACAAAAAGTGAAACTGAAGCTGTATTTGTTACTTGCATTAAGGAGGAATACGTAAACCTTAGGTAAACCCTTAGGTTTTACACTGGTTAGCATTTTCAAGTTTGTGCTACAGAAGGAGAAACTCACAGGAAGTTAATAGTAATAGTCATGACATACAGGGCTCCAGCTGGTGATTTTTTATTTAGTTATCTTCGTGTCGGTTGAAAATATGGTATTTGACTGTTTTCTCGAAATCGTCTTAAATGGTTAATTATATCATTTGCGCATATGCTCATGAAATACTTATTTCCCTCATTTTTCGAAAGAAATGGAAATTAAATTCAAGTAATTTGATGTGAGGACCATTTTGATGTGTGGAAAAACTCCAGAATGTCAGCATTCATTACTTTGTATTACTTTACAGTACATATTAAAGGTGGCATACGAACAAAATTAAAAAAAGAATTCTATTACTTTCAATTTTCAGATAGTGTAAGACTGACAAGAACTAACATACCCTAGGAGAGTGTGGGGAGGAATTTCTATGCAGTAGCCCACAGTTGGCGCATTTTACTCTCAATTTAGTTCTTGTTGTTCACATGCGAATTACCACTGTGTAACTCCCAACACAGACTGCCGTTTAAAATATTACAGCACTTGTGGCTGGATCTGACTCAGGAGCCAATGCTAACTACAATTTAATTTTATCCTGGAGACTGTTGGAAACGTTTAATAATGATTTCAAAATAGTCACTCCATGTATCAAGTTGTCTCCTGAAAAAGTTGCTCACAGGCTCTTGCTTAACTGAAAAGTCACATAAATAGGGTAAAACCAAAAGGACAAATTGGCATGGCGACTAGACATGTCACTTTTTCTGTCATTGTGAAATGACACGAAAAAGTTAAGCACTGGTAAGGTAACGAATTTAGATCAAACATTGTTGAAATATGTATCAGACATTTGGAGATGAAAGCAAAATCATTCCTTCTGTAACTATTTCCGGTTTCACATTGCCCCTACACAGATAACGAATGCCAAATACAGGTGATTGAAGAACTCTTTCAGTCTTCTCAAACGCTTTGGTAACTCGAGGTGTCGGTGGGGAACGTCCGCCCTCCAAGGCTGTCGTCATCCCAGTCCCGGTGCGATGCGACCACCAACTAGTATCTTACAGTGTCATCGAAAAGTTCAGCAACTATGTAGTTTCAGGAAGAGAGTCAGAAAGGGGGAATAAAAAACTCCACACATTAAAGGAAATGAAACTGTCAGATTCCACAGAATCGGCACAGTTTCACATTACTTTGACAAGCCTAATTACATCACAGTAATCCTGAGGGATGAATGATGTAGTGATTAATTTCGATAGTACATTGGTTTCTTAAGATCGACGTTTAGGGACCATAGGCATTGCCCAAGCTATGTTTTTGTGTGAGAATACAGAAGAACTCCACTTCCATGGGCAGGTTTGGA
This sequence comes from Schistocerca gregaria, assembly GCF_023897955.1. Lineage (NCBI taxonomy): Eukaryota > Metazoa > Arthropoda > Insecta > Orthoptera > Acrididae > Schistocerca > Schistocerca gregaria. Next base: position 1,959,690 of record NC_064920.1, on the reverse strand, counting down.
GTTACATCAGCAGCTTTCTGAAACTATACCTGCAAGAAGGAGCCGCAATAGGACATTCTCTGACACAGTCGAAGCTTTTCGTGGTGAAAGAAGGGTGAATGTAAATGGGCACTTATTTTCTGAATTTTGTATCATGGGTATGGGTTGATGGAATGGTTTTGGGCAAGTTCGATTGGATCCAAAACGATGCAAGTATTCGCGGATGTCAAAACTTGATCGTTTCTTGCCACAGCATTCGTCCATTGTCAGTTTCAAGGAGAAAAATGTGAATTATGTGATACTCTCTGTATTAAGCAAGGAAATCAATTTTGCATCTGCATCTAGTGCACTGCCTTTAATTAGCTCGTGAATGGTGTTGAAGAAGCCATACTACGCTTTCCATCAGATTCTGCAGAAGAAATAACTAGGGAAACTTGCCACTCTCGTTTGAAAACTCCTCCTCAATGTAGTAGCTCAACCTCTGCAGAAAGGGTTGCATTATGAAATCTACGAGAGGGCACTGATGTAGTGGTTATGAAGGTAAGGCAACAGAACATGTGTAATAGGAAACTTCTGCACTGCTAATTTCCTCCTCCTTACCTCAAAGGATCATCGAGAAGTTAAGACCAGATGGTGGCGTAACATTGGGACTGTATGGCCATCCAAAACTTAGTAAGGAAAATGTTCCTTTACGTCCAATAGTGAGCGACGTTGGAGCGCCTTCATGTGATTTAGCCGGGTTCGTTGCTGAGACAATTGGTGGGAAAATACTCGTACCCACATCACATCCATAACTCAGCTGGCCATATAAACATACTGGGGACTCTCTGTCTGAGCAGTTCTGACTGTTTGGTTATCTTTGATGTAGCATCACTTTTTACAAAGGTCCCTCTCACAGATTCTTTGACACTAATTGCCAAAAATTTTCAGGCAGATGTCACTGCTTTGTTTTGGCATGCTCTACACTCAACTTATTTTATGCTCAACCAAGAATATTTTTTCATAGACTGACAGCATCACCATGGGCAGCTCTCTGTCTCCCTTGGACGCAAACCTTTTTTTTGTATGGAGGATTTCGAGGAGAGAGCGCTTGAACCAGCTGCCCTTAAACTAACTATATTTTGGAGTTACATGGGTGACAGTTGCATAGTTTGGCCTCATGAAGAAGATAAATTGACGGAGTTTCTTCAGCACCTCAACTCTGTTCATAACAGCATTTGGTTCACCATGGAAACAGAGAAAGATAGCTGTCTGACTATCTTGGATGTCTTTGTTAGACGAAAGAATGGTGACTCTCTGGGGCATTCAGTTTATTGTAAGCCTACTCATACTGATTTGTATTTGCAAACATCAAGTTATCATCACCCACTGTGAAATATGAGTGTGCATGTAACACTTCTACACAGAGCCCACACTGTCTCAGATCTTGACAGTTTGCCAGAAGAGCTAAAGAAGTGTTTAGAAAGAATAGATATTCTACCCAGCAGATTAACAAGGCACTACCAGTTAAAATAAAGACCCCGGAAGTGGATAAGGGGAGAACACACCGGCAAAATCTTTAGCTTCTCTTTCATTTGTGGGCCACATTTCGTTGAAAATAGCAAGAATCCTCTGTTAATTTCAAATGAAAGAGATTTTCCGCCCACCATCTAAGATTGCAGACATTTTGGGGTTAGTGAAAGATGACTTGTTATTGTGGAAGGCCAGAATTTACAGCATACTTTGTCAGTGTGGTATGGCTCACACAGCCGGCCGCGGTGGTCTCGCGATTCTAGGCGCGCAGTCCGGAACCGTGCGACTGCTACGGTCGCCTGTTCGAATCCTGCCTCGGGCATGGATGTGTGTGATGTCCTTACGTTAGTTAGGTTTAAGTAGTTCTAAGTTCTAGGGGACTAATGACCACAGCAGTTGAGTCCCATAGTGCTCAGAGCCATTTGAACCATTTTTATGGCTCACACAAACAGACCACACACAGAGCACAACTACATCTGCTTGGAACTTCATTATTATACCATCCATGGAACTAAGCGTGGTGAACTGTGATAGCAGCTACCAGTTGGATAGTGCGAGGAACCCCATCACATTCACGATTTGTTCTAATCGACCGCGGTGAGTGGTAACATATAGGACAGCTGAGTTCTGTGGTTCCACAAGCGAAAGTGTTGTCACTGTGGCGTGTGGTCCATCTGTCAACTTGAATTTCGATGCATGTGAGGAATACTCGTAGTGCAGTGTATAGGGCGGAACAGAGCACGTCTTTGTCAGTCTTTCATGACTCATTGGAAGATGACTAGCAAGTGCCCAGTCGAAATATCGTGCAATGAATTAAACGAAGACCGTCTGCAAGCCCGAAATTTGTTTGAACGGATACTTATTTTGTCTTAGGTGCCAACACTCAATAGTTTCCCAGAAAATGACAAAGTCTGGAAGCGAATCCACCAGTTCGTACACATGATGCTATACCAAGAAAGATGGTAGAGTACCAAATAACGACACAGTATCGAATTTTGCCCTCCATGTTCAAATCCAATCTTATGCTGTTGTTATTTCCTTTTGTTGTCACGCAAGTATGAGACACCAGTATTTTTGTGACATCAGAAAATACAATGGAATTTCTTAAAAAATAAATAAACATTTCAAATATTATCAAAACTGTATTTTATGGAACTGGGGACCTAGAAACGATGGAGAGGCTTCATCCCTTCCACGGCCCTCAGTGGTTCACAACCCCACGACAGGCTGCAGCAGTCCACTCACCCCACCGCCGCCCCACACCGCATCCCTGTTATCGTGCAGTTCGGCTTCCAGTGCCCCCCCCCCTCCCCCCCCCCCTCCCCCCCCCCCCCCCCCCCCCCCCCGCAGGAACATCTCACACCAGATGAGTGTAACACCAGTGTTTGCGCGGTAGAGTAATTATGAGGTGCGCATACGTGTAGAAAGTGTTTGCACAGCAATCGTCGACATAGTGTAACTGAGGTGGAATAAGGGGATCCAGCTCGCATTCGCCGACGCAGATGGAAAACCGCCTTAAAAACCGTCCACAGACTGGCTGGCACATCGGACTTCGACACTAATTCGCCAGGCGGATTCGTGCCAGGGACCGGCATGCCTTCCCACTCTGAAAGCAGTGCGTTAGGCCGCACCGCTAAGTGGGCGGGCTTTATTTTTAAAATTAGTTTTTTATCATCACAAATCTTATAGAACCTTTTTAACTGAAAAAGGAAAAGGTATGAATTCTAATATATCAATCTTTGCTTTGATTTTTACTTTTATACTTAGAACAAGTGTATTCGTCAGAGTGCTATCTACAATAAAAACTTTCAAAGCATAAAAAAATCCAAGCACCACCAGCAATGTGCAAAAGGTATGAAGACACATATCCCGTAATCATAGTGTTTAATACGAATATCATCACGAAAAGCAACTTCGTTAACTTTCTAAATAGCTCGCGATCTGGCTATAGTTTCGTGGCAAAGCATTTCCTCGATAGCTGGAGCCTGCAATAGCTTATGAATCCAAGCACATATTCTATTAAGTTCATCGCTTCTGCTTGTGATTTCCGTTTTTTGTGTGATGAGAATAGGCCACTTTTGTAATGGGCGAATGTAATTCTTCACCTCTCAGTAAATATATACATTGTAGGGTTGACAGAACGGCATGCACTTCGGCAGAATTGCTTTTAATCAACGAGTCAATATTCCGATTCCATCGCCAGCCAGGTCATCGCATAAGGAGGGATAAGTTTTGCCCATCCCATGACTGAATAATCTACAGAAACGGCTTCATTTTTGTGTAAGGTCACAAAATTTTCTCCAAACACTGAAGATGGGTATCTTTTGTGAGCTGCCAGATTTTGTGGCTCTTGCATACACGTTATGATGCCGTTCCACTGACTGGTTTACATGTTGTACTCAAGGATCAAATTTGCCACTGACTTCTTGCAGCCAAACAAAAATTGTTAGCAACAGTTTTTTGAGAAGGGTTATACATCGCGAATGAGGATCCAAGTGAAAAGCAGAACACTGACTCGCTGTAAATATAAAACGAGCGATCCATGGGTGTTCGATCTTTTATAGGCTAGCTAGAAGAAACAGACATGAGGTTAGTATTGTTTTAATGGGCGATTGCTGCAGCAGCCTCATTGCTGTCAGAAAGTTTTGAAGTCAAACAGCTGGTGGAATTCATTTAAGAGGAAAAACAGAACTCAGCATTGCCGTGTCACTAAATACATCAACGCCAATGACAAAGTTATGTTTGATGAATTACTGAAAGCAGCAACGTCCTTTCAACTTCAAACATCCACCGTAATTTCTGAATTCACCGCTGATTTAGTTATAAGCACAGATCAGTCATCTCTAGTAAAAAACTGTTATTTTTTTGAGGTGAGAAAGTCACAGAAATAGCTGTCGGCTGGTCGAAATAAATATATCGTCAGCTTTTGGAGGAAGCTTTGCAGTCCCACATAAACTCGGATAAGTGCGACAGGACTCACGCTCCGAGATTTCCGCACAAACTTAATTATGTGTCTAAATAATAATAATAATAATAATAATAATAATAATAATAATAATAATTTCGTGTGGTTCAGTAGCCTGTGCTATTATTTTCTGTTGATCGCCATTTCGGCGGCTTGTGTGTCCCTAACCTACCGGTACCTCAGATATCCAACCGGAGAAAGGAATCTTCAGTTTACAGCGGGATCTGAACTGCGTGTTGTTTCTGGCGACTCCCACGTTATCTAAAATAATGTGACAATTTTCGGATAGTTCTTTGACTTCCAGCTGTAGAAATACAGGGTGCGTTCCGAAAGTAATGCAATTATTTTTTTAAAAGTAATTTATTGAACAGATTTGCACAAACACTTAAAATTCTTCAAAGTACTGTCCTTGGGCCTCTACACATTTTTTCCAGCGACTCTGCCATGACCGGTACGCGCCCTGGAAGGCGTCTTCTGGGACCTCTCGCAAGGTCTTCGTCACGGCGGATTGGATCTCGTCTATGGACGAAAAACGGGTTCCTTTCAGGGCTGACTTAATCCTAGGAAACAAAAAGAAGTCAGCTGGGGCGAGGTCAGGACTATAGGGGGGTGGGGGGGGGGGGTGGGGCAGCGTTGGCACCTGGTGTTTGGCCAGGAACTCGCGGACTCGTAGCGCGTTGTCGTGATGGAGTTGCCAGGTAGCGGAGATGTCCTTTCTCGTCCTGACGACCCTTTTGCGGAGTTTTTCCAGCACATCCACGTAGTAGGCAGCGTTAACTGTCTGTCCTTGAGGAACAAACTCCTTATGGACCACTCCTTTGCTGTCAAAAAAGACAATGAGCATTGTTTTCACTTTTGATTTGCTCATTCTTGCCTTTTTGGGCTTGGGGGACTGATCAGTGTGCCACTCACAGCTTTGGCGTTTTGTTTCTGGGTCGTATTCAAAAACCCAGGTTTCATCACCAGTGATGACGTTGTCCAAATAATCAGGTTCAATTTCAACACGTTGCAAAAGTTCACTTGAAATTTCCGCTCGGTTGGTCTTTTCGTCGTCTGACAACACCTTGGGCACGAGCTTGGCGCACACTTTCCTCATCGCTAAATCTTCAGTAACAATGCGAAGAACAACAGTAGACGACAAGTTCAGTTCATTGGCAACCATCCTGATACTCAATCGACGGTCAGAGTCCAACAGTTGTCGCACACGAGCCACATTGTTGTCGGTTTTGCTGGTTGACGGCCGCCCAGAGCGTTGTTCGTCGTGAACCTCTTCCCGGCCTTCCTTAAAGGCCTTTAACCACCTCGAAACTTGTGAGTAGGACAGAGCAGAGTCCCCGTAAGCCTCACGAATCATTTTGTTAGTCTCCTCAAAAGATTTGTTCAGTTTAGCACAAAACTTAATCGCGTAACGTTGCTCGATCGTCGATTCCATTTTTTCCGTGACACGGTCGGCGCGCAGAGGTTTACAATAACAGACGTCCTGCCGCTTCCACAGCACTGAAACCGGTTTCGCGGCAAAGCTTAGCGTCCCCCCCCCCCCCCCACCTACTCCATTTGGCCCGCTGCCACTCCGACTACTAGGAGCGGCGCGGGAAATTCAATTGCATTACTTTCGGAACGTACCCTGTAAGTCGGTAGCGCTTCGTCTCCCTTGCATGTTATGTTGTGTTAACAGACAGTAAAGCTGTGCGGTTCATCATAACAATGAGGCGAGGCGTCTCGCAAATTCTGTCACCGACTGTACATTGTCTGTCACAAATACGCCCACAGATGGTATATATTCAAACACACCTCTGTTATAATCAGTGGCGTAGCGTGTGGGGAGACTTTGAGACTTAGTCTCCCCTGTATTCGTGCTTAAAAAAGATTCAATAGTAATTCATAACAAAAATATAAACAACTTCCTGCGAAGAGCTCTAAATGTGCGAAGACATCAGTCTTGTAGCCCGCGCCGCACCCTGAGTATTGGTGTATCTGCCTGTTTGAGACTCGACTGCTCCCAGTCTCTGCCTCCCTTCCCTTACCTGGCTGTGTGCGCCTGAGCGTTCTCGGCTCCCCTCCACTTCTCCTCTTCCACGAAGGCCGGTGCGCTGCACTCGCTAGCAGGTATCGAGACTACCCTCTGCCGCCTCTATGCTGGCTTTTAACACGGAAGTGAAGTCGCGCGGTTTGTGTTCATAATCATTATTGTGTGGTTTTAGTGCATATTTTCGTTGTGTCGCCAACATGAGTGAGCCAGCAACTGAACCCCATAAATAATTTTTTTTAAAAACGCCTTTTTCTTCATTAACGTACGAAAAAAAGTGAGAATTGAAGGACAAACGACCTACTCCTATACTCAGTGTAGTTTTAAGTGAAGCCAAACAAAAACTCACTTTTCAGACGGCCTGGTACGAAAAGTATACTTGGCTGACTGCGAATGCAGTTAATAACAGATTATATTGTTGTATATGTCTTCCGTTTAGTGGTGAAAAGGAATGGTGCAATGAGGGCATTTGTTCAATAATGAACTTTGACCTGAAAGCACCAAAGCACCAGGTATCAAAATATCACCTGCAGAACAAAGAATAATTTCAGTTATTGGGCAAAAGTAGAATTGAGCACGCCCTTTCTGAAGCCGCTCATCTGACAGCAATAAAATACAACGAACAAGTTGTATCCAACAGTAGAGTATTGGCTTGTATTATTATTCAGGCAATTGTAATTCTTTGTAAACAAGAACTAACCTTTCGCGGCCATCGAGAGGATGAATCCTCCAGCTACAAAGATAACTATCTGGAATTGTTGGATGTACTAGCTCAAGGAGACCAGTTAATCCAAGACCATCTGTCATCATCTTCAACCTTTAAAGGAACTTCTGCAGATACATAGAATGATGTAATAGAAATGATAACTCTGGCAGTTAATGAGAAAATAAGATCTGAAATTCAGAACTGCAATTTCATTTCGATTGAAGCTGTTGAAATATTAGACGTGTCATTCAACAGTCAAACGAGTATAATATTGCAGACAAAATTGAGGAAAGATTCGTTGGATTTTACAATTTTTCTGGGGATAAAACTGCTGAAGGTTTGTCAAACATTATTCATGCAGTATTGAAAGAATGGAATGTGGAAAGAAGAGTGGTTAGTCAAACATATGATGGCGCTTCAGTAATGGCGGGCAGAGAAAAAGAGGATTACAACAATTGGTGAAGCAGTTCTGTCCCCATGCGCTGTTTATTCATTGTTACGCACACCAACTGAATTTGGTACCGTTACATGCCTCCAAAATCATACGACAAGTACGCATGTTTGTAAGTGATTTTACTGCATTCCATTCGTTTTTCAGCAAATCATCAAAACGAACTGTATTGCTAAGAACTGTCACGTGCAAGCAACACTCGCTGGAACTTTTATGCCAGGGCAGTTTGAACAATATCCAGTCATTTCTCAGAGCTATATAGTGTTTTTAATTATACAGTTGATGATACAGACTCTCAATGGGACCCAGAATCTTTGAGCTGTGCTGTGAGAATGAAACGACGGACGGATAATCCTACGTTTGCCTACTTGCTTTGTTTCTACTGAGGTTGCTTTGTTTATGTTGTTCAATTCTTTAATGTTCTTCAGTCAAAATCTGTCAGTTAACTGCTTGCGACGATGAAATAAGAACTGTTTTGAAAAACTTACGGGAATTAAGAACGGAAACATTCGTTGATGGATGCATTAAATGCAGTTTGTGTTTGAATGGCAACTTATCATTCCGTGACAGTCAAAAGACATCTTTCAGTTCACTAACTTACGTGATACTGGATTTGCAAATTGTTCAGATGGAAAGAAGAATTCAAGAGTTTCCCCAAGTTTAGTTTGTGAACTTTTGAACGAAAAGTGTTTCCCGAACTATCAGAAAGAATTCCTAAAGTTGAAACTGCTTCAGTTATTAGAACAGTACCCTTTCCTCAAACAAGAACAACTTGAAAATGCGCTGTGTAACATTTACGCTAATGTGAAAAAAAAATATCTCCAAGAATCCTCTTAAAGTACATTGTCAGCAATAATCTAGACTCTGTTTATGAAGAAACAATGAAGTTCCTGCGTTTGGTTTTGACCCTACCTGCAACTACAGCAAGCAGTGAACGAAGCATGAGTACTCTTTAACGAGTGAAGAATTATTTAAGGAATTCAGTGTCCAACACCCGGATGACATGTTTGAGCACATTAGCAATAGAAAAGACAGTACTTGGAGAGCTATCCAGTGATCAGATCTTTGTAGACCGAGTTATAGACTGATTCGTGGAAAGAAAAGACAGGCGCATTGCGCTTGAACACAAGAAAATATAAGTGCTTCTTCTCTTGCTGCTGGAGTTCTACAAATTTGTCATCGTTTCTTGAAAAAGTTAGTTAGTTAGTTATTATTATTATTATTATTATTATTATTATTATTATTATTAGTGGCAGCGGTAGTAGTAGTTGTTGTTGTTTTATTTGATGAATTTTGTTTCATTTGTTTAAATTATTGTTTATTGTACTATTTTGTGTACCTATAATAAATATAAGAGTCTCCCCAACCTTAACAACCACACTACGCCACTGGTTATAATTACATGCATGATGTCTATATACTTCTCAGTGATAGGCGAGGCGTAAAGTGACTCTAATTAGTATTCATCTCCCACTAGCGCCACTGGTTATAATTACATGCATCATGTCTATATACTTCTCAGTGGTAGGCAAGGCGTAAAGTGACTCGAATTAGTATTCATCTCCCACTAGTGCATAGAACATAACAAGCACAATCATACAAAATATATGTCAGAAATAATTATTGTCCTTACGTTAGTTAATACCTTCATTTAGAAATACAACGCTATTTGAGTTCATATGTTGCTTAATTTGGGAACAGATGCAGATCATTTAAAATCATACGCCAACTGGTGTCAAACAAGGTCCCCGTTATGCTGCCATATTGACGGACGCATCTCCCCCTCTTCCTTCATCCATATGTTTTTCAAAGCCGCTGCGTGAAAAAAAAAAAAAAAAAAATTGCTCTGAGCACTATGGGACTTAACAGCTGAGGTCATGAGTCCTCTAGAACTTAGAACTACTTAAAACTAACTAACCTAAGGACATCACCCACATTGATGCCCGAGGCAGGATTGGAACCTGCGACCGCAGCGGTCGTGCAGTTCCAGACTGAACCGCCTAGAACTGCACGGCCACACTGGCCGGCCCGCTGCGTGATGTTTAAGGAGTATAGATCGCCAAACTACTAAAGAAGAGAGAGAAACCTGCATCAGGTAGTTTCTAAAAGGAAAATCTTTCCAGGAAATGGTGGACCTGTCAGCACAGTGAAGACTGCATTTGCATGAGAACATTACTCTGATGGGCCTATTTTCAGAGGAAGGTTGTATTTACTGATGAGAGTCGATTTCAGCTGTTTAAGTCAAATGGTTGAGAGACAGTACAAAGGAATAAAGGAATTGTGAACTTGAAGAGAGAAATATAACAGCCTGAGGAAAACATGGGGGGAGAGCGTCAAGTACACTATGTGATCAAAAGTATCCAGACGCCCCCAAAATCATACACTTTTCATATTAGGTGCATTGTGCTGCCAAATACTGCCAGGTTCTCTATATCAGCGACCTCAGTAATCATTACACGTCGTGAGAGAGCAGAATGGGGCATTCTGTGGAACCATGGACTTCGAACGTGGTCAGGTGATTGAGTGTCACTTGTGCCATACAGTTGTACCCGAGATTTCCACACTCCTAAACATCCCTAGGTCCACTGTTTTCAATGTGATAGTGAAGTGGAAACGTGAAGGGACGCGTACAGCACGAAAGCGTATAGGCCCACATCATCTGTTGACTGACAGAGACTGCCAACAGTTGAAGAGGGTCGTAATATGTAATAGGCAGATATCTATCCAGACCATCACACAGAAATTCCAAACTGCATCAGGATCCATTGCAAGTACTATGACAGTTAGGTGGGAGGTGAGAAAACTTGGATTTCATGGTCGAATGGCTGCTCATAAGCCGGTAAATGCTAAACGACGCCTCACTTGGTGTAAGGAGCATAAACATTGGACGACTGTGGAAAAACGTTGTTTGGAGTGATGAATCACAGAACACAATGTGGTGATCCGATGGCAGGGTGTGGGTGTGGCGAACACAGAAAATTCGGAGTGTGTGGTGTTATGGTGTGGTCATGTTTTTCATGTAGGGGTTTTTCACCCCTTGTCGTTTTGCGTGGCACTATCACAGCACAGACCTACATTCATGTTTTAAGCATCTTCTTGCTTTCCACTGTTGAAGAGCAATTTGGGGATGGCGTTTGCATCTTTCAACATGATTGAGCACCTGTTCATAATGCTCGACCTGTGGCGGAGAGGTTACACAACAATAACATCCCTGTAATGGACTGGCCTGCACAGAGTCCTGACATGCATCCTATAGAACACCTTTGGGATATTCTTGAAAGCCATTGAACGTATGCCTGCGAGAGTGGAAGCTGTCATCAAGGATAAGGTTGGGCCAACACCATACTGAATTCCAGGATTACTGATGGAGGGCGCCACGAACTTGTATGTCATTTTCAGCCAAGTGTCCAGACACTTTTGATCAGGTAGTGTACTTGTCTGGGCGGCATATACAAATTGTGCAGTGGGATTTTCGTTTTATTGATGGAATTATTTACCGCAAAGTTTACAATAAACATCTTAAAAACACCTCATATTCCAGAAGAGTGAATAATATAGGTATTTCTGAGTGTAATTCGTTCATACAAGTAATGATCCATAACATACAACTATAGTTGCATGGCTGTGGCCGTTACCTAAGTTGGATTTCCACAGGTATGAATTGTAACACATGCATCCTCCCTCGACTGTGTGTGAGGTGTGCTTGCTTCTGTGAATGTGTGTGCGTTTTTCTTTTCTGAAGAAGGCTTTGACTGACAGAATACTTTATATGTAAAGTCTTTTCATCATGAGTATATGAAAATCAGCTTGAAATCTGTATGGTAAATAGTAATACATCCTCTTTATGGTGATGTTCCACTGTTTGATTTTGCCTAACGGCCTTTGTCCCATCTTACAACCCAGTGATGTTTTCCTTTGTTATTTTTTTCTATAACATTGCTCTACTTAGTGTCCAGTCATTCTTTTCCATCCTGGGTTTCTTCATCGCCTTTCAAACCACACACGCTCTGAGCCACACTGTATCAATGGTATTGTCCGCATCAGGGTACTAGCGTACCCGCGTGGATCGTTGGTGTAACATCTCACACCCCAATTTCTCCCCACCGATAATTACAAGTTAAATTGTTCTGTTAATCACATTTCCTGCGTCATCCTCCTGTATTTTCGTGTTTTAGTTTGAGCACTTACCTGTGCCACACGAGGATGTGGGTCTGTGCAATTCCCCCTCCAGCTCCTCCCTTAGCCCAGGCTGTTCCAACCGAGCTCCAGGGAACCGGAGCGCTCCGGAGCGCTCACTGCGGCAGCTCGCAGAATCTGCAATTCGAGCAAGCTACACGGTCGCTCACATCATCTGTGACGACTGGCAAGCCGTTTTCGGGGGGACCACTCGTAAAATCGTTCGTGGTAGCAGTTGCAGAATGTTTGTTTCCGAGGGAGGTGCAGGCAGTTGAAGGGGTTTGCATGTCAAAGCAAACAATGTCTTGTCGAATCCTGAACATGGCAGCGGATGTAGAGACACAGCTCAGGAAAAAGGCGGAGAGCTTTGTTGCATTTTCGCTAGCGCTTGACGAAAGCACCGGCATATCGGACGGTGCTCAGCTTGCAGTCTTTGTGCGTGGTGTCGACATGGAGCTGCAAGTAACTGAAGAACTCTTGGATGTGGTACAACTCGATTACACGTGACATTTTTGAAGCTGTTTCTGAATCAGTGGACAATATTATGAGTTTACCGCGGGATAAGCTCCATTCTGTAGCGACAGACGGTGCACCACAAATGATCGGGCATCACCAAGGTTTTGCTTCTCGTTTGAAAAATAAACTCAGGGACGAATTCGGTAAAGAAATTTTGACTCTTCATTGTTTTATTCACCAGCACTGTGTGCTGAAATAGTAGAGATAGGTGGCGTCATGAAAGATGTCGTGAAGTGTGTGGATTCTGTGCGGCCTCACGATGGTATCATTCATTACAGCAAAAAAACATTTCCCAAGCTTCACAACAATGTCACTCGGATCATGTGCATGTTTGGATCTACGAATTGTTGTGAGCAGCTTTTCTCAGCAATGAAAAGAGTAAAAAGTAAGGAACGATCGTTTCTTCAGGATGCAACAATGAAGGCCATCCTCTGCATTATCGCTGCGAACACTTTGATGCCTGATATTTCCGATCTTGTAATGAAAAGAAAATGTCAATTTAGTATGCAATTTCTTGTAAAACAGTTGTTTCTTATTTATTTCCTGAACATCGTATTTCCTGGTGTAGCATGTCACCACGTCTTAGGAGCTAAGAGTATGAGGTTGTCGATCTTGTAAGACGCAGCTAGCACATCAAAACACTTGCCTTACCGCCTGCCTCAGCCAGCCTTGCAATATGCTGGCCCATTTTAATAGTCACAGCGAGCGACACGGCTCCCTGGAGCAGGGAGCGCTCTGCGGCTCACAACAGAGCCACCGAGCTGGAGTAGCCTGCCTTAGTCTAACACACGCTTTGCCCTATACCTCACCCATTCTGTCTTTTTTCTCCCACTTTCTTGTATGTATTTATGCGCATTTGTATTTTTACGCATTTTAACGTATTAACAGGTGCCTACACGTATTTGTATGCGTCTTTTCATCTTATCCAGCTCCCTTCACAATGACCTAATATCTTCATTTGCCCACTTGCAATGCCATCACTGCCACAATGGAATCCTGCTCCATCTTTCTCCATTAGTTCAGAAAAGCACCCCTTTCTATAGGTAAAACCCAGTCCCACATCCGGTTCCATAAATGCTGCCCAACCAAAGAATCCACCACCCCCCACCCATCCAACCTAACTGTAAAAACTCCTTTCAATGGATCCACACCCTTCATTCACAATTTCACCTTTTCAGGTATCACCAGTTTCAGTCCGTCACCAACTTCGTCTTACAAAACACATCTCCAGGGCACAGGCATCCCAGAACCACCTCTTCTTCCTCTGCAAGATATTGCTATCGTGCAATTCCCACTGTAATCAGATATCTTGACGGACTTTGAGCGAGGGCGTATAGTGGGCATGCGGGAGGCCTGGTGGACGTACCGCCGAATTGCTCAACACGTGGGGCATGATGTCTCCACAGTACATCGATGTTGTCGCCAGTGGTCGCCGGAAGTTGCACGTGCCCGTCGACCTGGGACCGGACCGCAGCGACGCACGGATGCACACCAAGACCGTAGGATCCTACGCAGTGCCGTAGGGGACCGCACCGCCACTTCCCAGCAAATCAGGGACACTGTTGCTCCTGGGGTATCGGCGAGGACCATTGACAACTGTCTCCATGAAGCTGGGCCACGGTCCCGCACACCGTTAGGCCGTCTTCCGCTCACGCTCCAACATCGTGCAGCCCGCCTCCAGTGGTGTCGCAACAGGCGTGAATGGAGGGACGAATGGAGACATGTCATCTTCAGCGATGAGAGTCGCTTCTGCCTTGGTGCCAATGATGGTCGTATGTGTGTTTGGCGCCGTGCAGGTGAGCGCCACAATCAGGACTGCATACGACCGAGGCACACAGGGCCAACACCCGGCATCATGGTGTGGGGAGTGATCTCCTACACTGGCCGTTCACCTCTGGTGATCGTCGAGGGGACACTGAATAGTGCACGGTACATCCAAACCGTCATCGAACCCATCGTTCTACCATTCCTAGACCGGCAAGGGAACTTGCTGTTCCAACAGGACAATGCACATCTGCATGTATCCCGTGCCACCCAACGTGCTCTAGAAGGTGTAAGTCAACTACCCTGGCCAGCAAGATCTCCAGATCTGTCCCCCATTGAGCATGTTTGGGACTGGATGAAGCGTCGTCTCACGCAGTCTGCACGTCCAGCATGAACGCTGGTCCAACTGAGGCGCCAGGTGGAAATGGCATGGCAAGCCGTTCCACAGGACTACATCCAGCATCTCTACGATCGTCTCCATGGGAGAGTAGCAGCCTGCATTGCTGCGAAAGGTGGATATACACTGTACTAGTGCTGACATTGTGCATGCTCTGTTGCCTGTGTCTATGTGCCTGTGGTTCTGTCAGTGTGATCATGTGATGTATCTGACCCCAGGAATGTGTCAATAAAGTTTCCCCTTCCTGGGACAATGAATTCACGGTGTTCTTATTTCAATTTCCAGGAGTGTATTATGTGGAATATGTGAATAGTATGAATTTATCATGTATAGTAATAGGGAAACTATAACCAGTGGCAGAACCGCACTGAGCAGGTAGAGCATGTTCTGAGAGTTGCCACAGAATCGGGTGGTTGAGATTTCCTGTCTTTACATTATGAGACACTGACCCAAAGGAGCAACATGTTGAAGCACCACACAGACATTAGATGATCATTAGACATGATGACATCAATTAAACTGCTACACATCTGCCAGGATATATTCCACATAACACCAGTAAATCTGCCTGTGGTGTTTGTAAAATTTGATATTATTGAAGAACATATCAGTACTAGGTAAAATATTATGAAGTTTGTCAAAGATGTATTATGGTGAAGAAGGGTAGCTAGAAAGCAACAGTAACCCAAAAAGTAAGCCCATGCTATTAGAGAGTTCAGTGTGATGGGATCACTGGACTGTTTGTATGTACATTTAGTGCTGCATTGTGAGGGCAAAAATTCTGTTAAGAAGATAAAATGGACTGTGTTATTGGAGATATAGAATTAACCCCCATGTATACAACCGATAATGTTGTAACAGTAATGCTGCCACTCACTCCCTTCCACATGTAGATAACTTTCATTATTTGTTAGGCCATAGTGAAATGGTAACAGGACAGTATGCACATAGATCAATGAAAACAGAATCATACACATCGGGTTGATCCTGGGCTCCTTGATATTAGTACCAAAGTGCACATACTGTTGTTCATGTATATACAGGGTTTGGCTGAAAGTTGTATATCAGACTTTCATTTAAGTTATTAGAAATATGTAATATGAGAATATATTTTAGCATAAAACCCGTGAGTGGGCTAGAATGCCATCCTGATTTCCATTCCCTTCCCACCTTGTGAAATCATGTAGCTACAATATAAATTTATGGGTCAGATGCTTCTCAGTGGAAGGAGTTGTAATGGGACAGTCACAAAGAGTGCCTCAAACAGAGCAACAGGAACCTGGACATCGACCACTGGACAAGGCTCCAGCTGACACAGCAACCCAGAACAAGTAGCCAGGAGTTGTTGCATTTAAACTCCTTTGGTCTGTGTCCAGTCTGTGTCAGCTACACTCTTAGAGTCTTCAACACAACCGCGTCACTGCCATTACTGCTGCTGCTGGACTGCTTCAAAGGACCACTTCCTGAGTGCCCAAAACTTGGCCGTCAATACTTGGCTGATGCATCCACAGGACTGCTTGCCATTGCATCTGCCTCTGCAGTTCGGTAGATGCTCACTGCTACTCTCAAGAATTTGGTACAGAGTCAGATTCTGGGAAATTCTGTGACATGTTGCAGTTGAGGAGTGCTACTGGTTGCCTTGTGTCTTTAATGGCCACCACTGTTAACTCAGTTCTCAATGTGCAAGCTGTATCACCTCAGTATGCCACCTTCTGAGCAGCACATGCACACCACTCACTGTACTCTATCGTCTGCTGTTACTAGTTGGAATACGAGGGTCAGTCAAAAAGTAATGCCTCCTATTTTTTTTCTACATTTCATTGTCAGGAAATTTAAATGCAATTACATAGGTTGAAAACCACAACATTGAGGATCATTTTGTCATTTTTCAATGTAATCTCCGCCCGTCTCTACAGTTTTGGTCCATCTTTGAACAAGGGCATGTATCCCAGCACTGTAAAAATCACAGCTCTGCTTCCTAAGCCATTGACGCACGGATGTTTTGACGGCCTCCTCATCTTCAAAATGAATCCCACGATGAGCTTCTTTTAGTGGCCCGAACAGATGGAAGTCTGATGGTGCCAGGTCAGGGCTGTATGGGGGATGAGGCAAAACTTCCCATCCAATTTTGACAATCTCGTCAGAGGTGTGACGACTGGTGTGTGGTCTTGCATTGTCATGCAAAAGAAGAACATCTGCCATTGATTTTGTTGGGGGAACTCGCTGAAGACGTGCTTTAAGTTTTTTGAGGGTTGTGACGTATTGAACAGAATTTATTGTGCATCCCTGCTCCAAAAAATCAACCAGAATCACACCCTCTGTACCCAGAAAACTGTTGCCATAACTTTCCCTGCCGATCGCACAGTTTTGAATTTTTTCTTCCTCGGCGAGATTGTGTGACACCACTCCATTGACTGCCTCTTTGATTCGGGTTCAAAAAAATGCACCCATGTTTCGTCCCCGGTCACAATTTTTTTCAGAAACTCATCTCCCTCCAAACGGAAGCGCTGCAAGTGTTGGGAGGCTATTGTTTTCCTTGCCTCTTTATTCTGATCGGTTAACATTCTTGGAACCCACCGTGCACAAACTTTTGAGTACCCCAATTGTTTAATAATCGTGATCACACTGCCTTTACTAAGAGAAATAATGCGACACACTTCATCTGCAGTCACCCGACGGTCACCACGAATGATGTCATCAACTTGCTGAATGTTGTGTGGAGTCACTGCACTCACCGGCCTGCCGCTCCGCTTTTCGTCAGTCAACGGTGTTTGCCCTTCAGCTTCCTTACAACGACGAACCCATCGTCTAACAGTGCTGACATCCACTGTCACAACACCATACACCTTCTTCAGTCTTTCATGAATGCGTATGGGCGTTTCACCTTCTGCATTCAAGAATTCAATCACACAACGCTGTCTCAAACGAACATCGATGTCGGCCATCTTACAAACTTCTGCTGTGCTGCCACCTGTTGACACAGAAAGTTACTACTGCTGTGGATTGCAGAAGAAGGTTTGAGGAATGGCGCCAAATTCAAATTTTTCACTTAACTTAATTTTTTTAAGTAGAAAAAAAATGGGAGGCATTACTTTTTGACCGACCCTCGTATTATGAGAGGATGCTAAACTGCACCAGAGGTGAGGGAGCATTCGTATGACTGCCCAAGTTGAATGGATGTCACAAAAGACATATTTATATTACACTCTTGTTTCTCTGCTGTTACTTCAGGTCCATTACAGTTTTGGAGACAAAAGCAAAATGGTTTGGAGATTGGCAAGCAGCAGTTTAGGGAGGTGGTGTATTGTGCTCATGCCAGTTATCTATGAAAGGAAATGACAGAATGACTGCAGCAGCACTTCTGCATCAGATTTGGCAGAAACTGAGCAACATCCAGATGGAAACCATTTGGAAGATTCAGATGGCTTTCACTGACAACGCTATGAGCATCACACAGATAAATGAATAAATACAGTGTGGCTAGGACCTCCCGTCAGGTAGACCATTCGCCTGGTGCAAGTATTGTGAGTTGACGGCACTTTGGCAACTTACATGTTGATGGGGTGAAATGATGATGATAAGGACAACACAACACCCAGTCCCTGAGCAGAGAAAATCTCCGACCCAGCCGGGAATCAAACCTGGACTGTTAGGTATAACATTCCGTCTTGCTGACCACTCGGCTACCAGGGGCGGATATCACACAGATTAAGGAGTGATACAACTGGTTTAAAGATGGGTACACATCGCTGGAGAGGATTCCTGCTCCATTCAGCAATTAGCTGCTATGGTGGAGCAAAAGCAACTTCGTGTTGAAGTCTCACAGAAAATGCTAGACTCTGCAGTGACCCTGACTTCATGAGCGCCATAATCAATGGGTGTACAGGAATAACCAAGAAACCAAATCCCAGTTATCACAGTGGAAGCATTACTTGTCACCAAGACCAAAGAAGGCCTGTCAAGTGCAAAACAACATCAAAGGGATGCTGACTGCTTTCTTTGACTCCTGCGTTATCCTACACCATGAGCACACACCACAGGGTTGTGCAATCACCAAAGAGTACTACAGGGATGTCCTCCATTGCCTATGTGATGCTGTGTGGTGAAAGAGACCAGACTTTTGGTCAACATGAAATTGGTGCTTCCATCATGACAAACACTTCTCACACTTGATTCAAACTTCTTTGATTAAAAACCAATTTCCTGTGCTTCAACAGGTTCCTTACTCTCCTGATATGGCCCCCCTGCAACGTCTGGCTGTACCCCAAACTCAAGAGGCTACTGAAATGAACGCAATTACAGACAAGAAAGCACATTATGACAGCAATGACAGCCAAGCTATACTCCAATCCGAAAGAGGCTTTTTGGCATGTTCCAAAAATGACGGCACTGCTGGGAGAAGTGTGTGAAGTGCCAAGGAAACTGCTTTGAGGGTGATTAGGTGACCAATGCTCGCTTCACATAAGCCAGATTTTTCCCCCTGGCCAAACAGTAGCATATGGAATGCCAGTGCGACATGCGACTATACGAGTGCTGACTTCCCCATTCATAGATGAACCCACTACAGTCTGCATTTCTTCCTGAACTGTCTCAGCAGCATTGCACCTTGTGCTCAGTCGGCCACTACGGGGTCTGTCGTCTAAACAACCCGTGGCTTTGAACTTCGAAAACTTTCTCTCCACAGCTGCATTTGTCAATGAACCTTTATCCATTTGAATCCCCTTCCTATGGTGATAGGATCAGAATGCTGAACTAGCACATTCCCCATTCTGATAATACAGCTTCACTAAAAGCACCTTTTCAGGTAACGTCAACATGCTGCAACTGCTGATGCATCTGATTCTCTCTCTCATTACAGCTCCTTTTATACATGATTGTCATGCACAGTCACTGATGTTTTGCTGTCCATCCCCATCTGTTGGACTTTTTGTGAACTTTAGTTTTTCTTTTTTGTTCTAATAAACCCCATTTCATTCCAAGCAATTGTGTCAATTTTTACCTCTCTACCTACATTATTCTGTGGTTTATTAAGTCTTCAAATTTATACTGACTTTTTGATCACCCAGAGCATTGGTCACTAACCATGTTCCAGGTCATCCCAGTGTGACACAGAAGCAGGATCAGTTCTGTGAAATTGGCCAGGAATAGTGGTGTTTAAATGCTTCTGGGCCAACCAACTCCATCAGCCACACGGGCAATGTAGTTGCACCCAATCTGTGTCAGCTGCAGCCATCTCAGAGTCTTCAGCGTAATGATGTCACCACCAGTACTGCTGCTACCCAAGGACAGCTCCCTGATTACCCAGACCTCCGTGGCCAACACACTGCTACCACTACTACATGACGGCTCACCATTATACCTGCCGCCGGAGTCCACCGGCCACTCACTGCTGCTCTGCACCCTTCACTCCAGAGTTAGATTCTGGGCAACGCTATGACCTGCCACACTGGAGAAGATGCTGTTGGGTGCCTTCAGTACATAGCAAAGGTGCATCTTGCCTTGGTCACTGGTGTCATTCAACTCCTAGAGAGTGTTTCTGTTAAGTTTCACTCTGGGCTCCATGTTACTTTGTTTGTTGTTCAAATGGTATGCACATACTTCAGTTTTACTTGTACTGTGCTTAAGTCATCACTTCCAAAAATAGGAACTCACAAAGGATAGATCTTCTTTGAGAATTGTCTCTGCTTGTCTGAGATCCTTGGTTTTGCAAGCAAGAGCGATATTATCTGTGTAGCAGAATTTTTTTGACCTGGTATTATATAGTTTGAGTAATAGGGGGGCTAAGACAGAGCCCTGTAGTAGACCCTTGCTTAATATCCTCTCCTTCCTCACATTGTCTCCCAGGTAAACACAGAAATATCTATTGTTTATCACGGTGTTATGAGAGTTACAGTTTTCAGCATCACATTGTGTTTCGTAATTTCTATACCATGTAGTTAGGTCTATGAACACGACAGATGTCTTCAAGTTTTCTTGGAAACCAACCTCTATGAAAGTTGTTAGGAGCAGTACCTGGTTGCAGCAACTTCTCTGAAGCCGCTTACTCAGCTTCGACATGTTGTAGAACTAAACCGCTAATTCTGTTATAAATGAGTCTCTCTAAGGGTTTATAAGTATAGCTCAAAAGGGAAATTGGTTTGAAACTTTGATGAAGGTCATCTGGTTTATGTGGTTTCAAAATTTTTGCTCTCTTTAGCTCTTTGGGGAATGATCCCCTATCTAGGAAGTTGGAGAAGAAGCAGACCAACCATTTTTTCATAATAGCCCATGTCTATAAGATATTTTGGGTTTATATTATCCAGATCAGGTGCTTTATGATGTTTAGTTTGTTTCAATTCAGTCAGTGTAAATGGTGAAGAGAAATTAGACTTATTTGGGCACGGATATTTGAAAGAGGTGAGTTCTCATTTTATTTTGGAAGTATGTTGATTGTTGTACATGTTTCAGCTATATGGTTAGTGATTTGGTTACCTGAAATACCAGGCATCTGCCTGGGTTTGTTGGAGGCTTCACCAAGCTTATGCAGAAGACTCCATGCCTCTCTTCTTTTAGCAGAGTCAAGACTTTGGAGTAGGTCATGTGTAATATCACTGTCATCACTTTTGCTATTGTTATGGCGTAAAGTCAAGCACCTGTGTGCCATTTGGGTACAATTGATGGAAAGGGCTGTGAAGAAGATGTCAGCCAATAGCATGCAAGATAAAAACTCGTAACAGTAGTATTCAAAAATTATGTGGAATGACATGGGGAGCTCCAGCAGATACCTTGTGCACCTCATCTATTGTACTGGTCTCCTCTGCAACCGAGTATTGTGCCCCAGTGAGACTAAACAGCTGCCACACCAACTTCACTGATGTCCAGTTGTACCACACTATGCAGATAATAACTGGGACAATCTGACCAACACCAATTCATTGGCTTCTTCTGCTGAGCAACATCTATCCATCTTTAACCTGTAGAACTGAGATGTTGCTTAGGGAATACTGCAAGCTACAGGAAAACCTGGAATTATCCATATAGGGAGACATACTATGACATAGACTCCATTCAAGAAACCCACCGTTACAGCTAGTAGAATAGCTAAATGGCACTAATACCAGGGTGAGAGACCTTTGGGATCAGAACTGTCAACTTATTGAAAATCCAGAAGAGTGTGAGCACTTCCAAAAGTATAATTGTAACACTGCTCGCACCGAACTCAACAGTAAACTATGAGTATATGAGTCAAACTGAACGCTGAGCAAGGACTCTCTTTACAATTGGGGTGCTACAGAATCTTTAGTTTGTGACTGTGGGACTCCGAACCAGATAACCGAGCACATTAGAGATCAATGCTCCTTGTGCTCATTTCAGGGGAGTTGGAGTGACCTAAGGAAACCTGATGATACAGCTTTTATATGGATTAGGAACTTAGATACTGACATTTAGTTAGTTTTATATGTAGTATTGTATTTTTGTATTCTTGTTATACACATATAATAATGTCATATACTTGTATTTTTAAATTGCATGTGAGCCATACATATAAATAAATAAACTGTACACTGTCAGCTCGTGCTACCAGATAGAATCTTACCAGAACATGCTAAATGATGCCAGAGACGAGGGTGCACTCAGATGGCTGCCCAAGTTGAATGAATTAATGAAGAAGTGTCTATGTTCATCATTTGTTTCTTTTCAGTTACCAATGCCATCCACTACCATCTCCTAAGCTACTAATGAACCAATACTACCCAGGCAGGAAAGTCATCACTATACAGAGCACCAGCAGTCCTGACCTGTTGCACTTTGGGCCCAACAGAGAAAATGTCTGACTGTGCCTCATAAATACATAAAATTGCACAAACCTTAAGGGGTAAACTATGAGAGAACATGGGAAAAACTAAATAAGTAGCTGGCATTTAGTTAGAAGCTAATAATATAACAATTTCAATTTTTTTACACAGAAGTTATGATTTCTGGCATACTTTTGACCATATGGACTGAATCCTTTTTTTGCACAAATGGTTTAGTGGTTATATTACTGTGGCCACCTTCAAACTTAGTGTAATAGTTAATTTTACCTGTGACAGACTAGAGGTCTCCCCTGGCAGCTCACAACTCTTCAGAGGATACATGTTTGGCTGCCCTGGTGCCCCAGCCTTTGCAGTTTTTCCTTTCTGCGCTGCAAGCCTGTACTTCCAATATCCCTTTTTCCTCTCAGTCTTTCCATCAGATGGTCATTCTGGTGCAGACTCCACTTGGACGTGGTACGTGATTTAAGACCCTAGTTTTCCATTTCACTTCTGGCACTCTCTTCACTTTTTGATTAATAAATGTATGGTCTCCATTGTTTGGGTTGACTTTCCACCACTTTTCCAAATTATTAGGGAGTGCTTATCCTGAAGGGAAGGTTGTTCATTGTGATGTTTGTTCCATCTTTGTGTCTTTCCACCTTAGTACTCATTCTTTCCAGTACAGTAGTATGCCCAAAACCCAGCAAGGTAGCCATCCTGTTGTGGGGAGTCGTCAAGTTCTTGCACGATGTTAGCCCCTGACATGGCGCTGTGGCTGCCTGAGCTGAAGCATACCCATGTATGCAAAGGAGTATGTTCCCATCATTAATGGGGTCTGGGGACTCCGAGCAGCAGATTACTGTCCAGTTAGCCGTTGCAGAGGCTGGGTGTGCCCATGAAGAGAGCTCTCATTCAGAGTGGGTGGAAACATGGCAGATGACTTGCATATGAAGTGAATAAAGCTTTCTTCCACAGGTGCTCCATCAGTCTCTTCAGAAGAAAAGAACTCGTTCCACACAGAGAGATATGACATCAAAATATTTCCTTCCCTGGCTGTGCTATGAGAGGAATGTGGGGCTAAACAGCGAGCAGAGAAATACTCCCCCCAATACCTGATTTTTACAAGGACAGACGAGGATTCTTTTTTGGCCATAAAGCCTTCAATATTGGTAAAGAATATAGAGTACAAGTATTAGAAAGTTGCAGTCATTTCCAAAATCAAGAGTGGGGCAGTTATGATTAAAACAGCACCCCCTACAAAGTCACAGACAAGCTGGGTGACATACTGGTGACTACCACTCCCCATAATATTCCAAACTTAGTTCAAGGCATCATTCTCCAATGTGACCTCCTCTTGCAGTCTGACATTGAGCTACATTCCAACTTGGAGTGATGGACTGTGCACTTAGTCCATCATGTCCATGGGCCAAGTGACGATAGGGTCCTTATCTTGGTCTTTGAGGATGATTCATTGCCTGAAAAGGTCAAGTTGTTGGTATACCAATGTGACATGAAACCATGTTCCTCCCTCCCCCATGCATTGCTTTAAATGAATGAAGCACATGTCTTCCTTTTGTGATGCCAGCCCAGTCTGTAGGGATTGTGGATGATCCACCTTACTGCTGATGCAGTGCCTGCCTGACAGTATCCCACATCCTAGTAGACTACAGAAATGTCTAAAACTTCCTGACTCACCTCAGGTGCTAGTGGATGACATGAAAGTGGCTGATCTGGTTTTATGTTTCACCCACAAAGGTGGTATCTACTTGTTCTATGAGGTGGGGCACTTATGCCTCATTGAGCACCTGAGGGGCATCCTCACCTGCTCTGACCCAAGGGACCCATGGCAGTGTCTTGCCCAGCTGTTTGGCCTGATCTCTATCCTTCTCACCTCTGCTCTCTATCCTTCTCACCTCTTTCTTCTCCTTATTCTCTGATGTTTGCTGTTTTTTATGTTTTGACTTTCTTAACATTTTTTCATCTTCTCTGTGCTACTCATTTTCTTGAGGTAATGGATGGCAAGGTAATGCCGGTTGGACACAGAGGGTGTGTCTCTCACCACATACCATGCCCCGTGGACCTCCAACTGCATTCTGGGTAAAGCAGCTCACCGCCTCCCCCCACCCTCCTCCCTCCTCCCTCTTGCTCCATTGCTACTTCTTCTTGATTCTGTCTCTGTCTTATAGTATCTTGGTTACAACTGGACTTCCCAGCATTTGGCTTTTGTGTTTTTTCTCTGAGGATTATTTCTGTTTGTAAGATGAAGGGACTGATGTGCTCATAGTTGATCCCTTTAATTCCAACAACTAACCTACTGTAGACTACATGGCTTTCCGATTTCCAGGGGCAGAAAGGTGATGTATGACAGTGATATTTTCATCTGTTCTTTTCAATTCATTCCTGCTTAAAGTATGGCATAGATACTTGACTCTAGGTTGGAAAAAAAATACGTTTGTTGAGACACCAGTGTATGCCGCTTGATTTCAATCTCTCGAACAACACTTGCAGAGTTTCTCCCATTATGATACTGTTGTCTGGTTTGTATGAACACTAAAGGGCTCTTCACACACTCTGGTTTGTATGAGCAGTCTACATTTGCAGTTGCCATTTGGATGTCTTGTCTATAGTATTCAATCTACATTTACACTTTCCAGTCACAATGACTCATAGCAGTAAACTTGTTTCGTTTTATGTCAATAACAGTCACAGTAAAGCCAAACCTAAAACGTTTGCTCTTAAAGTTAACCTTACAATCGACTTGTAGTAACACTGAAGTACTTGGCAACTGGCACTGACACTAGCTATGTTTCCTTTTCTGTGCATCACAAAATGACATCTAGTGTGCCTGAAGTGACAACTGAGCCATGACTTCTGGTGCTCTAATCTACTGGATCTCTCCAACCGGTACTCTGCTCCCTGTCTGATGCAGTCCACTGAGGATGCCAGGGTTTGCATTCAGTGTTTGCAGTTCCCCTGCTCATACTCATGAATCCCAGCTTTTAACTGTGGATTCTTGTGCACTACTAAATTTGTGATGAAGACCTTACTCACTGTATAATAGATACATCAGAATATTAGAGAGACAACAGCAGTAAAACAATGAATTGCTACAGCTGCTATCCCAGACAGAATACATTACCATTGTCAGTGTTTCTGTGACAGCATTTATCTCTTTTGAGAATGCAAATAAAACCTAAGACATCTGTCTGTGTCATTTCTGTGTCATATGCATGCAATTTCTCTGTTACTCTAGTATCGATTCTATTTTCCCTGCGTTCATCTCTGGCCTGTTAGTGGGAGATTAGAGGCTGTTTGGCCACAAGAGAACATGCATAAGCAGTGATGGATGTGGATATAGGGCCATGCTGACGTAGCTAAGTGGAAGTGACTTGCTAGGAGCAGAGGGCAGTTGGAGATCCTCATTTACCAAGGATATATGAACACTCTGTTTGGCCAACCATAGCTTGGAGGTAGTGGCCTGGCCTGTACACTGTCATCAGCACTATCACCCAGTTGGTAGTTTAACTTTCATCTTCACAACCATTCAAGGAAGTGAGCCCACTCAGATAACCATAGACTGCCCATATTGTGGGCTATGATGTGCCCTTTTGGGAAGAAGCATTAATTTTATTCTGAATTTACATATAAACAACTGCATCCTGCTTACTTAAACATCAGCTTGATATTTGTGTTGTTACTCCAGTCTAGTATTGTGAGTAGGCACTCTTTGTTTTGATGCTAGGCATGTATTAGCGATTTGTGGCAAACATGCATTAAATTTCAAATTTTGTTGTCTAATGATCACACTACTTAGCAGTATTGGCATTGTTGCATGCTTGTAGTGTGCACAAGAGGTGCTTTCTGTTATATCATTTTGTAGAATACTAGCCCTGATTGTTTGGTGTCATGTTTGCCAGTTTTCTTTAAGGTGTTTTGTATTTTATTAAAGTAGTCTTCAAGGAACTTACTATTAAGGTTAACTTTTACCTACCTGCCTTACATGTTATCTAGTACTTTGTGATTTACGAAAATAGTATTTATTCAATGTTCATCAGCCATGTGATGGTTCTGGCATTTCATTAAAATACTGTTTGGCACTTTCTGATTGCCCAACAAATTTATGCATTGGCCTCCTGTATTTTGTTGGTATGTTGTGTAATGCTTTTGGTGCTTGTCAAACCTATTTTTATACATTGGTTTTATACTTAAGAAGAATAGTGTTTATTCTGCCTGTATGTGTGTATTACAGAACAAGTTCACCAATATTTAATGCATTCATAGTAACCACCAGCAACATAGTGGAAACATACAGTGGACATTGGTGGTTACTCCACAACAAATGTCACACCATAATATGTCTATACTTTGTTTTCTTGGTGGAGAGAGTTCCCTTTGTTCACAGTTTTCTTCAGTTGTCTTTGTAATTTGAATATCAAAATAAAGAGTGAGATCAACCAAAGTTTAATCTGTAGCAGATCCACATATGCTAAAGTGGTGACCTTAAAAACTAAAGCTAAACAAGAAGTATTATGAAAAGGTGAATGATATATTTGAGTCCAGAGGCTTTAAGGAAAATCAAGGAGAGGCAATTAGCAAGCTTCCAAGATGACTTGAAGAATTTCAGTAGCTAGCTATTAGAAATGCAAACTGCTCCAACGACAAGCATGTGTGCTTTAGCAGACAATATCAGCATGATTGAAAACAAGCAACAGATGAAAATACAAGACACCACAGTTCATACAAAAAAAAACCAGAACTCTGGTTCATGACAATAGGGCTCCCTTTCTTCCAGAACAAGGTTGTCAATAAGCACACGAAGTTTGCAATGACAGTGAGTCCCTTGATGCCACAGCAGCAGCAATGGGAGAGGAAACAATATTCTGACTTCCATCAGAATGACCATATACAATATTAAAAAAGTCTTAATGAGCAGAATGTTTAAACCATTGAATCAACACATATGGCAAGTGTTGAAGGAGGAATATATAGGCGCTATGACACCATCAGAACACATCCTTGAGGGATTGTCAATAAAGTGGATTTGCCAGATGCTATGGTCAAGCACATATGCCTGGCTCACTTGTCAGGCACAGTAAAAACAGAAGTTGTAACCAGCAGAAAAGACAACATGCATACTGTGCTGGAGATAGCTGGCAGAGAACACATGACTTTGGACAGTTTATGTGCAACATGCATTGTAATAATTAATTAGAGAGATGCATCACAAGTGATGGCAGGAATACAGAAGACTCAACAGACAGATGGCGCTAAACAACTACAAGAACTCTCACAGCAAGTAACACCATTATAACAGTAGGTATCACAGTTGTTGCAAAATAAGAAGAGCATGCATGGCAAGAATAATGGAAAAAGTGATGAAGCTAACCTTGGTTGTCAAATGTGTTAGTACCACCTGCATTTTGGGGATAGAGCTATGTGATCTTTGAAGCCATGCATGTATCCAAATGGCAACAATTGTCAGCAGTATTTGGAGTGGGCTGCAACATTCGATAAGAGTGCCTACAACAGAGGGTGGTGGCAATGTGGACTGTAGAAGGGTGAGTAATGTTAAAAATTTTCTTACTCCTTCAAGAAGGCTGTATGTCAGGGACATTAAGCCAAACCACTATTAATTAGTGGACTCTGCATCAGATGTCAGTGTACTAACTTTCACAGACTATCAGTACATGAATCAAATTACATTAATGTGATTAACTGCATGAAATAAATATGCTATAGTCAGTCAGGGGACATGCAAATTAGAGTTGGACTTAGGGTTTGAGCAAGGCAGCTGCTGGAATCTCATTCTGGCAGATGTTTCAGAAGCAGTTTTAGGTGTACATTTTCTTTACAACATGAAAATCATAACAGATATCAATAATACACAAACTGAAGGAAATCATGAGATGGTAACTATTATATTGGTACAAGACAGGTACCTCACTGACAAGCTTAAATACGGAGTGATGTTTCGTGGCAAAAAGGCTAAAAAGGTGATAAGCATACCCACAGTGATTCACAAGACTGTGCATCACATCTACACCATGCCTGGTTAACAAATTCATCAAGCTTAAATAGGGAGTGATGTTTCATGGCAAAAAGGCTAAAAAGGTGATAAGCATACCCACAGTGATCCACAAGACTGTGCATCACATCTACACCATGCCTGGTTAACAAGTTCATCAATGACCTCTCAGGTTAGCACCTGATCTGTTCATAGCAGTGAAAACAGAATTTCAGGAATTACTTGCAACAGGTGTGATAGATAGATCAGATAGCCCATGGGCATCACCTGCACATTTGGTGAAGAAGAAAAGACATGTTGTGGAGGCCATGTGGAGTTTATTGCAGGCTGAATCTTCATACCATACCATACTATTAGACAGTACCTGACCTTCATAATTTCACAATTGAATTTTATTTATTTATTATTTATTTATGTCGTGTTCCATAGTTCCATATACCATACCATACTATTAGACAGTACCTGACCTTCATAATTTCACAATTGAATTTTATTTATTTATTATTTATTTATGTCGTGTTCCATAGTTCCATATGGGAACATATCCCTGGATATAGAACGAGTCAAGGTTTTTTACAGATTATTGTTTTGTGGACAGATACATTGATCTTATCATTAGATTAAAGAAACTGTGAAGTTTAGCATATACCCTTACATATTAGGTAAGATACAGGACATCTGAAAGAATATACAGTCATACGTAAATTTGGGTATTGTTCTTAAGTTATACAGGCGTCATATGCAGACATACATAAATTTGAGTATTGTATTAAGTTACACTGTACTAACAGATTATGATTAATCAATTGTAGAGGTCACACAGTAAAGTTTTAGCACAAAAAAGAGATTCTATGCATTTTTGCTAAGAAATTCATCAATACTGTAACAAGATTTATCTAAAAGGAACTGCTTCAGATTTTCTTTAAACTTTGGTATGTTTCCAACCAGTTCTTTAATGTATGGTGGTACTGTATAAAACCCCCTTCTGGACCATGCTTTTCGTTTTTAGCTCATAATGGATATCCAGTTTCCTTTGGGTGTTATAACTGTGGTATGAGCTATTGATTTTGAATAAGTTACTATTTTTTGAAACAAAGCACATTAGGGAAAAAATATATTGGGCAGGTATTGTAAGGATTTGTAGAGCTCTAAACAGATCCCTGCACGAGTGCCTAGGATGTACTCCACACACAAGTCATATTGCTCACTTCTGTGCATGGAACACTTTTTTTGCTATTGGTTGATTTCCCCAAAATATTATACCATAGGCCATAAGTTGGTCAAAATAGCCAAAATATGCAGTTTTTATTGTGCTAATTTCCCTAGTGTCTGAAATTATTCTTAAGGCAAACGTTGCTGAGCTTAGCCTTTTGCACAGATCTTGAATATGGTGGTGCCACTTCATTTTGCTAACTATATGCAGACCCAAGAATTTGGAGGACTCAACCTTCAAAATCTCATGCTCACCCATTTTTAGGTTCATTTCTTTAGTAACATTTGCATTAGAAGAGAAATGAATGTAATTTGTCTTTTTTAGGTTTACTGTAAGGCCATTGGTTTCAAATCAGTTTGTCAAATCCGCAAAAGCTTTATTTGCACCTCATTTGACACAATCCCTGAGAGATTATTAACTGATAAAGTGGCGTCATCAGCAAACATGAGCATTTTCCCATATTCTGTACATAGTGCTAAGTCATTTATAAATATTAGAAAGAGCAGTGGGTCCAATACTGAGCCTTGAGGTACTCCTGCAGTAATGGAGCCCCATTCTAAAGATACCTGGCCACCGTGCAGTCCTTCCATGATTACTTTTGCTTTCTGCCACACAGATAGGATTCAAGCCAAGTGCCTGTGGTTCCACCCATTCCTAGGTTCTTAGCAGGGGTGAACATCTGTAGCATTATTGACAGTAAAAAAGCTTATCACCAGATACCAGAGGTAAAAATATTATATCTAAGATGGCAATTACAATGCCATTTGGTTTGAGTACATCATTATGCCTTCTGAGTTGAAAAATGCAGCGCAAAACATGAATGATTTATAGATGTAGCTTTAAGAGAGCTGAAAGGATGTTTTGCCTATCTCAATGAAATATTGGAGCAATTGATGTCAGAAGAACTGCACAATGAGCTAGTTACTGTCTGCTGTGTTTGATCATATTGACAAGTATGACATAATAGTTAATGATGCAAAATGTAAACTGTGGAGATGGCAAGTGACATTTTTGGATTATGATGTTTCAGCAGGCAGAATACATCTACTCAGGGATAAGACAGTGATAAATGAAGAGATGGCCCAAACAGCGACTTAACAGGAACTTCAAACATTTCTTGGTGAGTCTGTTTCTATTGACAGCATCTTCCAAACACAGCAGAGGTACAGGTGCCATTAACAGCTGTTCTTGCAGAGAAACTTGCAAATGGCAAGTACCTAGTACAATGGGAAGCACCTAGTCAACAAATGAAGGCAGTACTAATAGGTTCACAGTATCACAGGCACCTCTACCAGTAGTAGTAGATGTGATTCAGCAAGCGCTGGGAGCAGCACTACATCGGTACATAAATGGACAGTGACAGCCTTTGCCTTCTTCCCCCCCCCCCTCCCCCCCCATAAACTTGCAGTATCACAAATTAAGTGGAGTGCTTATGACAACAAACTATTGGAAATATATTAAGCAAACAGGTACTTCTGACCGTATGTAGAGGTAAGAACATTTGATGTGTTCGCTGACCATAAGCCAATAACCTTTGAAGCCAATAAATTGAGAAATGCCTGTCCCAATGGAGCTACAGAAGGTAGTTTTTGATAGCATCCACAGGATGAATCACCCAAGTATCTAGAGCAAGCATAAAGCTTATGACAGAGTGTTTCATCTGGCCAGGCATAAAAAAAGGTTGCCACAGAGGGTAAAGACAAGCATGCCATGTCAAAGAAGAAAGATCGGATGCCATATACAAGAAGCTATGAGAAATTTTCTTCCAGCTACAAAGAAATTCTCATATATGCACTTAGATAATGTGGGTCCATTACCACCTTCCAAATGGTACAAATATTTATTGATGGCAGCAGATCACTATAAAAGTTGAGCAGAAGCATCACCACTGTCAGACATTTAAACAGAGACTGCAGTGAGAGTATTTTTAGGTGTCAGCTGTACGTGACAACCAATCAAAGGTGACAATTCGAACCCATATTCTTCCTACAATTGACCAAACTATGTAGATTTTCACACAACTGCACTACCATGTATACCCAGTGGGCAATGGCATGGTTGAGTGGTGACATATGATACTAAAGACAGCACTGAATGTCACAAATACAAGTAGACATCGGCATAGCTGTTAGTGCTGCTATGACTCTGAACCACACGTAAACCAGAACTAGGCACCTCCATCACTGAATTGGTTTATGGAGAGATCCTAAAACTACCAGCAGATTTTTTC
This sequence comes from Schistocerca gregaria, assembly GCF_023897955.1. Lineage (NCBI taxonomy): Eukaryota > Metazoa > Arthropoda > Insecta > Orthoptera > Acrididae > Schistocerca > Schistocerca gregaria. Next base: position 1,927,955 of record NC_064920.1, on the reverse strand, counting down.
ACAGAACAACCAGATTAGAAAGTGGGTGACATGTTGAATGTATTGCAGCAGGTGCATAGTTACATGAGAATGCCTGTATATCTGGTTGCAAATAGATTCCATACAATCACCCCTTCAGCTGCCATATGCTCTCAGCATGACACAAATACCCTGTTTGTACACAGCGAGTTAAAAAATTGCCTGCATATCTAGGTATGGCTAGGTCTCAGAACCACATGTAAGCTGGAACTAAGCACCTCCATCACTGGACTGTTTAATGGAGACATTCTAAAACTACCAGTAGAGCTTTTCACAGAACCACCAGGTGGAAAAGTGGGTGACATGCCATATTTACTGCAGCAGGTGCATAGTTCCGTGATGGATCTATACCTGGCACCAGTTTCTCAGCACAGCACAAATATACCATTTGTACATAATGAGCTAAGAAATTACCCTTATGTCTGGTTGCAAACAGATGCTGTACAGTCAGCCCTTCAGCCACCATATACTGGACCATTTAAAGCGTTGGCAAGAGATGAGCATATGCTGCAGATGAACCGTCATGGAAAGGGACAAACTATCTCCACTGACTGGGTTAAACCTGCACACATGTTTGTGTCTGAAGATAATGCAGAACAGCAACACACAGAAGAAATGACATCTACCAAATAACAAACTCAAGAAGAGGCAACAGCTGCAGGAAAGAGATTACTAAGCCCCAGAGAAGAGCTCTATGTCATGCAGGATAATAGGGTAATGAAATACCTGTATCCATATGTACCTAGAGCTCCACTCTATGTGGAAGGGAAGGGGAGGGGAGGCGGAGGGAGCAGCTGGACAGTTGATTGCATTAAGTTTGTAATACTTGTTATTTGTTATTTTGCAAACTAGACACCTACATGATGGTTTGTTATTTACCATGCCACCTGCTAATCCTTACCCATTCAGTCTGTGTACTTTATCAACTGCTGTCATCTTTTGCTTATCTGTTATGCCTGTGCTTAAGCATTTGCCTCACATTCTTTCAGTTATGTAAATTCTACGTGGTTTGACGTAAATGGTTTGTTTTAAGGTTATCTGCTGCCCCTTAAGTAAATACTGCCTATAGGTGATAATTAGTATAAGATCACCTTATTGTTTTGCTTGGCCTCTGTGCTATAAAGGTCCCTGTCAGTTACTTATGGGCTCCTTGTATTTTAATCAAATGTCAGGCAGATTCTAAAGCATCTATGCTGACTGTAAAGCTTATTTTCATGGCTCCTGACTGTTAATTCAGTTATCCTGTAAATATTATTTTTAAATACTATTTAAAATTCCTTGTATATAAAACTTCAGTACTTTTATTTTTTTTTTTCATTGGGCCTTGAGTCATTTGTGTAATTGCTGAGTGTAATTATTTGTTTTATCAAATGATGTTGTTGACCTGCAGTTGTCTATTTATACTCTCACTGCAACTACTTCGTACTTTTAAATTATTTTGGTCTAGTTATGGTAGGCCTTTATTATTGAGCCTTACTCCATTTCGTAGTTGCTAAGAGTAATCTTTGATTAGTCATGGCCTGTAACTTTTATTAACCACTTGTACTAATAACCCACTTGTAACACTAAATTATTTTGGCTTACTAATAAACACATTCTATTGTGACTTAAGCTGATTTTGCTGAGTATAGTTAATCCATTTCTTGAATTTTCTGTGAACAAACAATATCAAAGAATGATTGAAAATTTGTTAGCGACTTCAGAGTACTTGAATTAGTGATGATTTCACTTAGGCTTTCTGTGTGAGTTGATCTTTATTGTTTCTGAATTATCACCTTATGCCCATCCATTTCAAGGATAGTACAGGGTGCAGCAGTGTTCATAGCATAACTTTACTTGTGTAGTATAATGACGTACTGCAGGAATGCGCACCAACTCAGGCTGCATTTATGTACTAGTGAGCTGCCATTTGAAGTGTGACAGTGATATGGAGCGGTGGAGTGCACAGCATCATGCCTTTGCTGTTGAAAGTTATTTCAAGAATAACAACTCTGTTATTGCTTCCCAGCATCTATTTTGCCAACATTTCAACTTGGGACGCCATGGGAAAGTTCCAGACGGATGGACCATAGTGAGGTGAGTACATGCATTTCAAACAACATGTTTTGTTTGCAATGTCAAACCAGGAAGAAGTGAAAGAACTGTGTGGACACCAGAAGCTGTGGAAAATGTTCGTGCTGCTCTATTGCATAAGCCAAAAAGATTTGCTCATTGTCATGTGCAAACTGTGCATATGTCCAATCGCTCATTCAGGAGAATATTGCACAAAGATCTCTATTTTCACCCATATAAGCTGCAGATAGTTCAGGAAATTAGGCCTTGTGATTGGGTTTCACGCAAAACATTGTGCTTAACCATGCATTATCTCCTTCGCCAAAAGCCACAAATGTTGCACACCATCCTGATGTCAGATGAAGCTCATTTTGAGTTATGTGGCTCAGTGAAAAAACAGAATATGCGTTATTGGAGTGATGTAAACCCACATGAATTATTGGAGTGATGTAAACCCACATGAACTGCACATCAAGCCCTTGCACAGTTCTTGTGTCACAGTGTGGCGTGGAGTTGCTTCCTTTGGAATTATTGGCCCTTACTTCTTTGAGGATGACAGTGATTTGGCTGTAACTGTCACCAGTGAGTGCTAACCTAAAGATGCTACAAGACTTCATTCTTCCCCAATTAGGTATGGTCAATGTGGATGTGGAACAATTATGGTTTCAATAAGATGGAGCGACTTCACATACAGCCAGAATTTGCATGGATTTCTTGTGACAGACATTTCCCTAGAGTAATTTCCTGTTTTGGTGACATTTACTGGCTGCCCTTCTCTCCTGATATTTCATGTGCAGACCTTTTCCTTTTGGGCTACCTGAAGCAAGAAGTGTTCCAAACATGTTGTGCACCATTCCTAAGTTGAAGGATTGCATCAGAACTGCCATCGGCAATGTCCCTGGGAATACGTTACACTGAGTTATGGAAAGCTTCCAATGCTGCCTAGATAAATGTATTGTGAAGAGGGGGCATCATTTGACAGGAGTCATATTCAAAAAGTAATCCACACAATGGAGAATGACTTATACATTAGTAAGTGACATACCTCTAACTATTAATTGACATGAGACGTAATAAATAAATTACAGTTACTGCCTGATGGTGTGTTTTTGACATCCTACTGTGAATGGTGCCACATCCTGTATCTAGCTGTATGTGTTTTCTCTTTACATAGATTTTAGTTGTTTTTAATAATAAATTGTTGTTAAGGAATACTTTATTTTGTGGTCCCAGTACCTGTCCAATCTTGAACAAATTCCCTACCACATCAGTTTACTGTCCCACAATCAAAGTGCTTCGTTACTGTCTGCAGGCAATCATTTATACCATGCCGTTCATAATATTTGTGTGTTAGTCAGACCAAGTAGTCTCTCATTTGAAGAATTGTGTGATTTGTTGACTGACAAATTCAGTCAATAAAAGCTGTAGCTCCAAAACTTAGATCTTATCAATGTGTAATAAAGTGTCATCACACTTATGCAGTCTCACCTACCGATTTACAAGAAGGCTCCTGAGACCGTAATGTTTCAAACAAACCTTCCAAAGCATTATATTCAGAATCACTAATCAGTGGTATATCCATCAGATATGGAGGTTAGAGCTAAGGCATTGTGATCGTCAGACCCAACCTTTAGTGATGTTCTTAAAATTTCCCAGCCAATCGAGACAGCTAACTTACTGCCATTTGTTCTATTTCTCAGATCACTGAACGCTATCAAGTGTTCAGTGATGACTGAGAAATAGAACAAATGGCAGTAAGTTAGCATTGTAACCAGCATGCATCTGATAACATTTAGCTATCAAGTATCTTTTGTCTCATAACTGCTTGCCAGTAGAGCAATAACAGTTAATAAAGTATTTAGATTGGTAGTTAGAAACAGTTGCCCCTGTCATCAGTAGGTACCCAGGAGGGCAAGCTTAGACCATGAGTTTGATCTCATCAAACTATGTGGCAGGAGACGAAGCTGCTCCTTCACTGATGTCAAGCGAACACAGGGGCTTAGAACACCAGAAATGATCTCAATTGCTATCATAGGCACAGTAGACATCAATGCCCATTTTGTGTTGCAACATGTCGTGCCTGCCACAGAAAATGGTACTTAAAACTTGTAGGTGCAATCAAGTGGCTCGGCCACTGTCTGGCACCCATATAAGCACTATCAGTGGCTTAATCATCACCAATACCATGGCAGAGTTTTAGGCTGATGCTTGTGCTGCCTTATCCCTTGTGGCACATCTGGCTCTAGCTTCTTTGTACTACCATTGTTCTATTCTCACACGGCACACAATTTTGCGATGTTGTTCTCACTTACTTCAGTACTAATTAAATGTATAAATGACATCTGCAGTGTGTTATTACCACACTACAATACATGGACGTACTCAGACAGCTTCCGTTAACTGCTAAAAACTGGCGTGGTCCCTCTCCGATCTGCTTTCTGTCACTTCTGATCTGCCTGCCATTGCAGCCGCTCTACCTCCTGACACTGCAGATGTTTCAAGTGACATTCCACCACATATGCAGCAGTTTGGTGCATGAGATTCTGGCAGCGTGGTTTCTCATGTGCCCACTTCTCGTGCTGGATGGCGTCTTCAATCACTGACAAAACTGTAAATTGAAATATGTTTATATTTTATGTTATAAAAACAGCTACCAACCACTAATTTAAAGGCTTTTTTCCCACAAAACATTTCAATCCAGGATGAACTGTTAATCAGATGTTGGTTATTTTGCTTGCCTTGGTGCCCTATCATGAAAATATACTACCTAAAAAAATTCATAAATGGAATGGAGATAAACAAAATTTGGAAAAGCATAATGGCTTTTTATCACACATATTTGCAGTAAATGTGTCTTGATAGCTTCGGAGGCTCAAGTTTTTTGATAGTTTCTGCATACCACACAGCTGCATCAGGTAAACACATCCAAAAAATCATGAAGCAGAAGTTGGGCCACCATTAGAACGTTTACAATGAACAATTTGGTATCACACACACTCCACACACTTTACATGTACAGATAGCTTGAAATGATGCTATGAAGCAAAGGTATTCATTGTTTACATTGGTGTCAGGTATGAGGTGAAAGATAAGACTTTAACATTGACATTTTTGTAAATAATACATAAATAAGCAACGTGCAGCACAGAATAATTAAACACAGTTATTCTTTAAAAATTAAATGAAATCATATTTTTTTAATGACAACATTTCTTCTACTTCTAGACCCTATATATTTCATTATAGACATAAAAGGGATATCTACTGAAGAGCCAAAGAAACTGGTGCAACTGGTTTACTCGTGCAGGGCCCCTGTGAACACATAGAAGTGCTGCAACATGACATGGCATATGTTTGACTATTGTCTGAAGTAGTGCTGGAGGAAACTGACACAATGAATCTTACAGGGCCATCCAAAAATCTATTTGAATATGAGGGGATGGAGATCTTTTCTGAATAGCACGTTGCAAGGCATCCTGGGTATGCTCAATAATGTTGATGTCTGGTGAGTCTGGTGGCCAGCGGAAGTGTTTAAACTCAGAAGAGTGTTCCTGGAGCCACTCTGTAGTGATTCTTGATGTGTGGGGTGTAACATTGTCCTGCTGGAATTTACCTAGTCCGTCGGAATGCACAATGGACATGAATGGATGCAGGTGATCAGACAGGATGCTTACGTAAGTGTCACCTGTCAGAGTCATATCTTCATGTATCAGGGGATGTTTTACCAGATTCCTGATAGTTACAGTACACCTGTGAAATGATCATGTGGGAAAATCCCCACTTCACTGCTACCTCGGAAATGCTGTGTCCCATCGCTCATTCACTTACTATTTAACACCAAGTTCAAACGCATTTAAATCTTGATAATCTGCCATTGTAGCAGCAGTAACCAATCTAACAACTGCACCAGACAGTTGTTGTCCTGTATAATCATTGCCAACTGCAGGGGCCTATTCTGCCTGTTTACATATTTCAGTGTTGGAATATGCATGCCTATACCTGTTTCTTTGGTGCTTCAGTGTATTGGTGGAATTTATTTTTGTGTCCCATAAGAGAGCAGCTTTTGGAAATTTTTAGGAAAGCATTGTTAGCTAGTTCTGTTTGTTCGCTGAGGTTGTTGTATGGTGATATGCTTATTTTTCTTCAAGAATGTTTATAATATCACCATTGCCTGCATAATGAAGGACCTTAGGTTGTTTTCAATAATGTTCCCCTTCGCCAATGTGAGATGCAAAGTTGGACTTGCTTAAGTTGTTAAGCCAAACTGCATTGAAGTGCTCCTTAAATCTTATCTCAAAGCTTCTGCCTGTCTGGCCAATGTATTTTGAACAGGATTCACATATTATATTGCATATGAGGACGGATAGAAGTTCCTATATTATGAATAGCTTGACGTTGTATCTTATTCTTTGTGAAGAAACTTATTCTGATAGGTAATAGCTGAATATTGAGCACTCCCCTGATACATATTTGTTTCAGTTCTATTCATCCATCTCTTCCTGCCCCCTCTTTCTGTCCATCTCCTCTGCCCACCTATGTTTCCATCTTCTTCTCTCTGTCTACCTCCTCCACTATTCAGTCTCTCTCTCCATCTCCTTTTGTCCCTCTCTCTGTCCATTTGCTACTTGCCCCTCTCTCTGCCCATCTTCTTCTCCTCCTCCTCCTATCTTTGCATCTCCTCCTCTTTCTACGGCCTTCTCCTACCCCCCCCCCCCCCGCCCCCCCCACCTTCCTGCTCATTTTTCCATTTTCCTTTTCTCTGTCCATTTCCTCTGCTCCCCCCCCCCCCCCCCCCTTTTCACTATCTGTCCACTTCTTCCTTCCCGCATATCTCCTGAACTATGTGACATACGATGATGTAATTTTTGTAGGTACATTCAGCAGCATCTGTGGATACTGTGTGATAAATGTGTTGTGAATACAGGTAGTAGCAAAGAAGCAATAAACATTTTTCCTATCACCATCATGTGGGAGCATTAGCAGGAAAAGTTTTGTAAAGGTTTGAAATTATGTGTGAAAAGTGATGCCAGTCACTAAGTGCACTTGTTCTCAAATACTGGATACATAAAATCTGAGAATTCATGCTTCATAGACTACACTACTTTTTCAAGTACAGTGGTTTCAGAGGGTGGAAGATACATAGGTGCATTTTTATAATATGTATGAATATGCCATTTTCTCTAATCCAGTTTTGATGAAATATGTGGCCTGTACTGTGGCCTTAGCTGCCTTGAAGTTACCATTGAACACCATACAAAAGTCCATCTATTATGTCTTAAGACTAGCATGTTCATACAGACAGACAAGAAATTTTTAGTAAAATTACGTCATGCAATTTTATTTATTTATTTATTTAGCAGCTTATGATGTACATCTATGGAGTAAGTCCAAGTACATATTTGCTTTGTCAGTTTTCCAAAAAAATACAATACTTGTACTGATTCTAATTATAGTTTTGCTAAGATAACTAATAAATTTTAGCCACAACATTTCTGGAAATTAACATCATAGGTGCAAAATTTTAGACACTGTAAACTGAACAAATTTTATGAGGCATACATAATCTCTGTATCATAATTACAGAACATTTAATTGCAACAATTTTATGCTATCAGTCCATCATTTTATATATATGGTATAATACAGTCACATAGTACATACATATTCTAGATCCCACTTTGTTTACATTCATAAAAAAATTAACGGCAATAATACTGTAGAAAAACAAATTCTTTAGATAAAACAATGCTGTTAAGAAGTTAACAATTTTACTTTTTCTCTATACCTGTTTACATTTTTCTTTTAGTGTACTATGTCTGTTTGCTTCAGTTATTTTCATGTGAAAGAAATTCTCTGATTGAATATAAAGAGGTTTCTAATAGCAGTTGTTTGATTGACTGTTTAAATTTATCCTTTGATTTGGCATTAGTGAATTGTGGTGGTAAAGAGTTGTACAACTTTACTACCATGTAACCACTGCTTCTGCAGAATTCTTAATTTCTTGGTGCTTCTGGTGTGGTGGTGGTGTACATCTTCATTTTTGTTGAATTTACCTTTATGATCCCAAGCAAGGAGCAGAATTTTATATATATACAAAATGTAGAAGGTTAGAATCTTATATTTTTTGAAAAAAATCTTGCAACTATCTCTTAATCTTTTGTTTCCTATTATTCTAATTGCTCTCTTTTGTAATTTGAATATTTTAATTACCTCAGTTGAATGGCCGCAGATTTCTATATCACACCTCATTCTAGCACTGAATTATGAACGTTACACCATGCGCACATCATCTTCAGTTATTAGTGGCTTAATTTGTCTCAGAGCAGAAACAGCACTGCTAAGTTTATTGCTTATATTGGAAATATGATCGTTCCATACTAAACAACTGTCCACAGTGATCCATAGAAATTTAGTAGAAATTTAGCACTTTCAACTACTCTTACATCCAGCTCTTTCAAATTTGTTGTTTTTTTTTTGTTCCTAAATAGGATTGCATTAGTTTTCTCATAACTGAGAATTAACCTATTCACTTCAAGCCAGTGGGTGATCATTTAAACTGTTTGATTGCTTTTAATTATAGCCTTCTGTAAGCTCAGTCTCACAGTTATGCTCATTGTGCCATCTGCAAAGAGCATCAATTTACTGTCTAGGTTACAAGGTAAATCATTTACGTATATAAGAAAAAGGAGGGGTCCTACAATACTACCCTGTGGCACCCTATGTTTTACATCTTGCAGTTCTGACAGCTGTTTCCCTTGATTGTGTGTCACTTCCACTGCTTGTTTTCTGTTCTGCAGAAATTACTTTATCCTCTACTTACACAGTGGTGTAGCTTCATTATTAATATGTCACAAAAAAACACGAACTGGGATTTGGCCTTGATCTAGGCCTGCAGAGATTATATTAATAAGTTCAAATGCAGCTGACACTGTAGATTTTTCCTTCTGGAACCCAAACTGTCTACCATTTTGTTATAACCTTTAATCACCAATAATTGCGTGGATATTCAAACACATTCACTTAGAAACAATAGCTGGTTACATGATAACAACTCAGTATCTCTTATTCGACTGTCGTGCTGTGACATGCGGCCAGCGCCGTTCGTAGCTAGGTGGCGCTCCCGCGCTCAGCCGAGTTGCGGAGCACCTCTATCACCGTTTGTACTGTCGTGGCGGCACTGTTAAATGTCGTGGCACTGGCACAACACTTTTCCCCCCTTGAAAAAAAAAAACCCCTCACTTCCTTGGAGACATGGACAGTGCAGGGACATCCATGGCCTCATGTGAGGCCCGGAGAAGATCCTGCGAAGAAACACGAGAGTATGTTCGGAAATGTCCAGGATGGAAGCTCGTGCGTGGAACATGCGTCCTTGATGAGATTATGGGTGAAAACTCTGTAGCAGCATCCATAGGTGTCGTGGACCTGGGGGTGTGCTCCAGCGAGAAGGTGGCGTCGCGACTGGGGCCGGTTCCGGCGTATTCGGAAGCGGTAGCGACGTCGGCTGCATCAACATGTACGGTAGATCGGCAGCAGCGACAGGACTGCCTTCTCGGGCTGGTGGAGGTGAAGGAAGGGGCGGTGGCACCGGCGTGGCCACCACTTGTGGGCGCATCTGGTCATAATGGCAAACAACCATGCCATCGTCCGTACGTATTTCACAAAGCCGGCGGCTGCGAAGAGCCTTGCCAACCCCTGGAATCCATTTAGGGCGAGATCCATACCCTCGTGCCCTCATGTTGGTGCCCACCGAGTATTTTCCCGGACTAGGGGACACAGCACAAGGCCTGACAGGGTGAAGCAGGTGCAGTAGAGTGCGTGGTTGGCAGCCATGCAAGAGTTCAGCAGGGCTGTGATCACCCAGAGGCGTGAAGTGATAAGAACTCAGAAATTGTAGCCGAGCATCATCTGTGGAAAAATCACTAAGGAATTTTTTCATCTGGCATTTGAAAGTGCGGACAAGGCGCTTGACCTCCTCATTCGATTGCGGATGGAAGGGCGGTGCTGTAACATGATGAATCCCTTGTCCAGTACAAAAATCACGGAAGACCTGCCAAGAGAACTGAGGGCCATTGTCCGTGATGATCGTGGATGGAAGACCTTCTAGCGCAAAGATTTTGGACAAAGCCAGTGTCGTCGACGCAGTGGTGGGCGACAGACATCGAACAGCAACTTCGAGAAGGCGTCAATCAACAGTAGCCAATAAGTACCGAGGAAGGGGCTGGCAAAGTCAGCGTGCACCCATTCCCATGGCTGTGCCAGATCAGGCCACAGAGAGGGCACTGTACAAGGTGCAGCCATTTGTAGAGCACACTGACCACACGCAGCAACTATGTGGGCGATGTCCGAATCAATACCAGGCCAATAAACGTGCCTGCAGGCCAGGGACTTAGGCCAAGAAATACCCCAATGGCCTTCATGCAACAGTTTGAGAACATCTTTGCAAAGAGAGGCTGGCACCATGACCCGTGGAGATGCGTCATCTGTGGGCAGAAGAACAACACCATCATGAACAGACAGACGAAGGCACAAGGCACAGTAGTTGCGAAGGGGATCGGATGCCCGGCTCTCGGTCCTGTCTGGCCAACCTCGTTGAACAAAACCGATCACCTGACACAGGACCAGGTCCCGCGCAGTAGCCAACATAACCTGCGAACCTGTAAGTGGAAAACCCTCGACCGCATGACGTTCTTCCTCATCAATGTTGAACCAGAGTAGTTCATCATGATCGAAAACTGGGTCGGGGCCCATTGGCAATCGCGACAATGCGTCAGCATTGACTTGCTGGACCGTGGGGCGATAGTGAATCTCATAGTGAAAACGATACAATTATAAGGCCGAACGTTGCAGGCGGTAAGCTGCCTTATCCGGAAGCGACGCCAATGGGCTGAACAGAGAGACCAGCGGCTTGTGGTCGGTGATGAGGTGAAACGTAGAACCATACAAAAAAACGCTGAACTTTTTTAGAGCATAAATGATAGTGAGTGCCTCCTTTTCGATTTGAGAGTAACCCCGTTGTGCATCGTTGAGGGTCATGGAAGCATAGGCGATGGGTCGTTCCAACCCATCCTCATACTGATGGGCGAGAACAGCCCCTAGGCCATACTGTGATATGTCAGTTGCCAGAACCAAGTGCTGACCCAGACGGAATGTGGCAAGACAAGGCACCGATTGCAAATGAGCCTTTAGGTGGACAAAAGCCTGCTCACACTCGTCAGACCAACAGAAAGGGACGTTTTTGTGAAACAGCTGATGCAGAGGATGAGCTACCGCCACCGCGGATGGAATGAATTTGTGATATAAGCATTCTTGCCTAGAAACGCCTGAAGTTCTTTGACCATAGACAGCCGGGGTAGAGTGTTAATGGCCGCAACGTGCTGACGTAGAGGACGTATACCCTCACGGGACAAGTGGAAACCAAGATACACAATGGAGGGTTGGAAGAACTGTGACTTGTCCAGATTGCACCTCAACCCAGCCGAATGCAAAATCCAAAACAGTGAACACAAATTGCAAAGGCACTCCTCAGTGGAGGCTAATGTTACAACAATGTCATCCAGATAGTTTATGCAGTCGGGAATGGAAGCCGTGAGCTGTTCCAAAAACTGGTGAAAAATGGCCGGTGCTCTAGCAACACCAAATGGTAACCGCTGGTACTGATACAACCCACAAGGAGCATTGATGACGAGAAATTCCTAGGAAGAAGCATCCAACGGCAACTGATGGTATGCCTCCGATAAGTCAAGTTTGGAAAAGAACTGGCCCCCAGCGAGCTTGGTAAATAACTCCTCAGGAAGGGGAAGAGGATAAATGTCAATGAGGCTCTGAGCGTTGGCAGTGGCTTTAAAATCACCACACAATCACAGACTCCTGTTTGGTTTAGAAACCACCACGATTGGCGATGCCCATTTGCTGGAGGTAACAGGGAGGAGAATCCCTGAAGCTGTTAACCTGTCTATCTCAGCCTTGACAGGTGCACGCAACGCCACCATAATAGGGCGTGTCCGGAAAAACTTAGGGCAAGCTGTAGGTTTAAGAGTAATGTGGGCTTCAAAATCCTTGGCATGACCCAGACCAGCAGAGAACATGGACGAAAATTCAGAACACAATCCATCCAGCTGTTGATACGGAATATCCTCAGATATGAGGTGCACATCATCATCAATGGAGAACCCGAACAACTAGAAAGCATCATAACTGAACAGGTTTTCAGTGCCCGCATGATCCACCACATAAAATGTGAGCGGCCTAACAACAGACTTGTAGGCACTGGAAGCATCAAACTGGCCAATGATAGGAATTTTCTGTTTATTGTAAGTTCTCAGATTTCATGTAACTGGAGACAAGGGAGGGGAGCCCAACTCCAAATACGTGTGAGAACTAATGAGAGTTACTGCAGAGCCAGTGTCCACTTGCATGCGAATGTCTTTATCCAGAACACGAATAGTAACAAACAACTTATTTGTTTGAGAAAGCACACAGTTAACATCCATGTCCGATATCTCATCCTCGTCAACAGGAACTTCAGAGGACTGACACACAGAAGCAATGTGGCCTTTATTCCTACATGAATTACACGTGGCCCAATGTTTTGGACACGCGGCCCTGTCATGCTGTATGAAATAATGTGGACAAGAAGGAAGTGCGGAACGAACGTGCTTCTGTGGTTGCTGTTTTCGCTGCGAGCATTGCGGCCCAACGCGACATTGTTAATGCGAGTGAACTGGCGCCACTTCTTCGTTCTCCTGTGAAACAGGCAAATTGTCCATGTCGAAAGTTGACTGTACAGTGCCTACATCACACCACGCATCTATTTGCGTGCCAGCAGCATGAGACACTTCAAAGGATTGAGTGATGCTTAGAACTTCTGACAACGGCGGGGTTGGCAGTTGTAGGGCACACTGCCAAACTTCTTTATCAGGAGCAAGCCGTAGAATAGCATCCCTAACCATTGAATCAGCATAAGACTCGTGATGAGTGTCCATGACAAACTAACATTTCCTACTCAGACCGTGTTGTTCTGCCGCCCAAGCCCGGTAAGACTGATGGGGCTGTTTACGACACCGGTAGAACGCCACGTGGGCGGCAACGACATGGGTCTTTTTTCGGTAATAGTTAGACAATAAGTCACACATTTCTTGGAAGGACAGAGAGGCAGGTTCCCACAGAGGGGCTAACTGAGATAGCAGCTGATAGATCCATGGGGAAATCCAAGATAGAAATAACGACTTACACATAGGAGCATCGACAACGCTGAAAGCCAAGGAGTGTTGCCACAAACGCTTCTCATAATCCTCCCAGTCTTCAGCGGCCTTGTCATAAGGAGGGAATGGAGACAGAGAAAAGGAAGACAGACGATGAGAAAGTGACGTTGACAATGCCTGAATAACAGCCGTCAGCTGTGTTTGTTGTGCCTGAATAGCAGCTGTCAGATGTGTTTGTTGTTCAATGAGCGCTTGCATAAGCTGTTCCACGTCTGCCCTGTCACGAACACACAAATCCATAACACAGTGAAAATATCCCATCCTCATCGCCAAAAAGTGTTATAACCTTTGTTGTTGTTGTTGTGGTCTTCAGTCCCAAGACTGGTTTGATGCAGCTCTCGATGCTACTCTATCCTGTGCAAGCTTCTTCATCTCCCAGTACCTACTACAACCTACATCCTTCTGAATCTGCTTAGTGTATTCATCTCTTGGTCTCCCTTTATGATTTTTACCCTCCACGCTGCACTCCAATACTAAATTGGTGATCCCTTGATGCCTCAGAACATGTCCTACCAACCAATCCCTTCTTCTGGTCAAGTTGTGCCACAAACTTCTCTTCTCCCCAATCCTATTCAATACTTCCTCATTAGTTATGTGATCTACCCATATAATTTTCAGCATTCTTCTGTAGCACCACATTATGAAAGCTTCTATTTTCTTCTTGTCTAAACTATTTATCGTCCATGTTTCACTTCCATACATGGCTACACTCCATACAAATACTATCAGAAATGACTTCCTGACACTTAAATCTATACTCGATGTTAACAAATTTCTCTTCTTCGAAAACGCTTTCCTTGCCATTGCCAGTCTACATTTTATATCCTCTCTACTTCGACCATCATCAGTTATTTTGCTCCCCAAATAGCAAAACTCCTTTACTACTTTAAGTGTCTCATTTCCTAATCTAATTCCCTCAGCATCACCCGACTTAATTTGACTACATTCCATTATCCTCGTTTTGCTTTTGTTGATGTTCATCTTATATACTCCTCTCGAGACTCTGTCCATTCCATTCAACTGCTCTTCCAAGTCCCTTGCTGTCTCTGACAGAATATCAATGCCATCGGCAAACCTCAAAGTTTTTATTTCTTCTCCATGGATTTTAATACCTACTCAAAATTTTCCTGTTGTTTCCTTTACTGCTTGCTCAATATACAGATTCCCTGTATTTTACCCCTGCCACCTTCTGAATTTGAAAGAGAGTATTCCAGACAACATTGTCAAAAGCTTTCTCTAAGTCTACAAATGCTAGAAATGTAGGTTTTCCTTTCCTTAATCTTTCTTCTAAGATAAGTTGTAAGGTCAGTATTGCCTCACGTGTTCCAGTATTTCTACGTTATCCAAACTGATCTTCCCTGAGGTCGGCTTCCACTAGTTTTTCCATTTGTCTGTAAAGAATTAGTGTTAGTATTTTGCAGCTATGGCTTATGAAAGTGACTGCTCGGTAATTTTCACATCTGTCATACCTGCTTCCTTTGGGATTGGAATTATTATATTCTTCTTGAAGTCTGAGGGAATTTCGCCTGTTTCATACATCTTGCTCACCAGATGGTAGAGTTTTGTCAGGACTGGCTCTCCCAAGGTCGTCAGTAGTTCTAATGGAATGTTGTCTACTCCCAGGGCCTTGTTTCGACTCAGATCTTTCAGTGCTCTGTCAAACTCTTCACGCAGTATCATATCTCCCATTTCATCTTCATCTACATCCTCTTCCATTTCCATAATATTGTCTTCAAGTACATCGCCCTTGTATAGACCCTCTATGTACTGCTTCCACCTTTCCGCTTTCCCTTCTTTGCTTAGAACTGGGTTTCCATCTGAGCTCTTGATGTTCATACAAGTGGTTCTCTTATCTCCAAAGGTCTCTCTAATTTTCCTGTAGGCAGTATCTATCTTACCCCTAGTGATATAAGCCTCTACATACTTACATTTGTCCTCTAGCCATCCCTGCTTAGCCATTTTGCACTTCCTGTCGATCTCATTTTTGAGACGTTTGTATTCCTTTTTGCCTGCTTCATTTATTGCATTTTTATATTTTCTCCTTTCATCAATTAAATTCAATATTTCTTCTGTTACCCAAGGATTTCTCCTAGCCCTCATCTTTTTACCTACTTGATCCTCTGCTGCCTTCACTACTTCATCCTTCAAAGCTACTCATTCTTCTTCTATTGTATTTCTTTCCCCCATTCCTGACAATTGTTCGCTTATGCTCTCCCTGAAACTCTGTACAACCTCTGGTTCTTTCAGTTTATCCAGGTCCTTCCCACCTTTTTGCAGTTTCTTCAGTTTTAATCTACAGGTCATACCCAATAGATTGTGGTCAGAGTCCACATCTGCCCCTGGAAATGTCTTACAATTTAAAACCTGGTTCCTAAATCTCTGTCTTACCATTATATAATCTATCTGATACATTTTAGTATCTCCAGGGTTCTTCCATGTATACAACCTTCTTTCATGATTCTTAAACCAAGTGTTAGCTATGACTAAGTTGTGCTCTGTGCAAAATTCTACCATGTGGCTTCCTCTTTTATTCCGTAGCCCCAATCCATATCCACCTACTACGTTTCCTTCTTTTTCTTTTCCTACACTTGAATTCTCTTCACCCATGACTATTAAATTATAACCTTTAATCACCAATAATTGCGTGGATATTCAAACACACTCATTTAGAAACAATAGCTCGTTACATGATAAAAACTCAGTATCTCTTATTTGACTGCCATGCTGTGACATGCGGCCGGTGCCGTGTGTAGCTAGGTGGTGCCGAGTTGCGGAGTGCCTCTATCGCCATTTGCGCGTACTGTCATGGCGGCACTGTTAAATGTCGTGGCAAAAGGCGGGATGTGATAATATTGCACCCCAACTCTGTCACATAATAAATCAATCGTTTGATGAGGGCTGCTTTCCGGATAGGCTGAAGTATGCGGAAGTTCAACCTATTCACAAAAAGGGCAGACAAGAGGAGATAGGAAATTTTCGCCCAGTATCAATATTACCAATTATTTCTAAAATATTTGAGTGAGTAGTTAGTAACCAACTAGAGAAATATAACAAAAAAATAACATTATTCTTAATAATCAGTATGGATTCAGGAAGGGCCGAAGCACTGTGCATGCTATTAATGAACTAATCACTAAAATAAGCAAATGCCTCGATAACAAGGAGAGTGTATCCGGTATCTTCTGTGACCTGAGTAAGGCATTTGATATGGTAAACCATAAGCAGCTGCTCCTCAAATTAGCTTCTTATGGCTTCCATGAAAATCTTTAAATTGGTTCAAGTCCACTCTCAAAAATAGGAAACAGAGAGTAGTTATACAAGATAAGGGTAATAAAGCTTGCTCTAGTTGGAAGGAAATACAAGCAGGAGTGCCCCAGGGGTCCATACTAGGCCCGTTACTATTTCTATATTATATAAATGACATGCCAGGTAAGGTAACTTCAGATACGATTCTGTATGCAGATGACTCAATAGCAGTAGTCTGCTGCAAAAACACTGAAGAATTAGCACAGAATACAAAACAGACTCTTCAAGAACTAGAAAGTTGGATAAATGATAATGCTATGAAACTAAACTTAACAAAAACACAAATTGTACAATTCAGGACCAAAAAAACTGTTGAATATGTAACAAAGTTAAGTTATGAAGGCACAGAACTGATAACTGCAGATTCTGTCAAATTTCTGGGAGTGACCATAAATAAAAACTTGACATGGACTAATCATGTGGATTGCTTACTGAAACGGTTAAATAGTTTTGTTTACGCAATGAGGGTTCTGAACAAAGTAACTGACTTAAGTGTTAGGAAAATTGTGTATCATGCGTATTTTATATCAGTTGTAAGATATGGGATAATTTTTTGGGGAGTTGAAAAAGGAAGCCTCCTCAGAGTGTTCAAGCTACAGAAAAAAATCATCAGAGCTATGACTGGAACAAACAATACACAATCATGCAAACCCTTATTTGCAAACCTTGACTTACTGACAGTTCCTTCCATGTTTATATACGAAACACTTCTCTTTGGTTTAAAAAACCCACATCTTTTTGAGGGAAACTCATTTTCACATTCTTATGAAACAAGGCACAAACAAGATTACATGTTACCTTGCCACAGGTTAACATTATTTGAAAATACGCCATATTATATGGCTTTGAAGCTTGGCAATAAAATCCGTTCAAAGTTAAAGGACTGCAAGCTAGAATCCACCTGTGCAAACATTGAAAAATATTTAAAAAGCAAATGCTACTACAGTGTGGATGATTTTATAAACGAGGAAGGCAAGTAGGAGATATTCATGTGCTTGGTTTTCCTGTTTGTTCTACGTTATGTTCGATGTGTATGCTTATGTTCCCTTTTAATGGAGGTAGATGTTCTTTTTATATGTGTCCATACTTATAAACTATGTATCTAAATATCTAGATGTAAACATATATACTACTATTAAGAAAGTATGTGGTCTTTGGAGTATGACTATATTTATAAACTCCAGAAACAAACATGATAAATACTTTAAAAGAATGATTTCAAACCACTGTGGAAATCTTTTTATGTTGTTATGTGCTTGTGGGAGCATCCACAATGCATTATTTTAATGTATCTTGTAGTAGTTGTTGTAGGTATACTTAGGTAGGCACAGAATTATTCATTGACGAGTCACCAATGTTTCAATCGAATGATTGTATATAACATGTCATGTGACAATAAAGATTCTATTCTATTCTATTCATTTATGATAGAGTTTTTATCAAAAAATGCCATTAGCCTCACAAATATTATACTTTCTAGGAACTCTGACAAAATGGGAGGAGGCTAACTGGTCTGTAATTATCTGGGCACATGTGATCATCTTTTTTTGAACAGTGGTAGTACTCTGGCAATCTTTGTTCTATCTGGGAAGATTCCTTTTTCAAGACATGAGTTTACTGAGTGACAGAGGGGTTTAGCAATTTCCCTAGTAGTTAGCTTCAAAATTTTGTTTGACAGGCCATTTGTGTCTGTGGATGCTTTATATTTTAGTTTCTCTATTATTTTTCTTATCTCTTGTTCAGTAGCCGGATACAGGTAACGTGAGTTACTGGGTGACTTCTGTTTATTCTCAACTAGTTTTTGGGCTTGCAGAGAATCACTATTGTTACCCTGCATAAGTTGTTGGCAAATGCTTGTAAAATATTGGTTGAAAGTGTTGCTAATGATTACTGGATCTTCTGTTACAACATTATTTATTTTTAGGCTTAAGCTTTTATTGTGATTTCCTGATGACTTCCATGTTTCTCTGTTTATTATCTTCCAAGTGCTTCTGACTTAGTTGGGAGCTTGTGTAATAACATTTCAGTCAGACAGTCTTTTTGCAGCTATTAAAGTTTTATTGTAAATCTTTTTATAGTCTCTATAATATTCAACAAATGAATAGGCCTGTCTGGAGCTTTCCAAATTGCATGAACAAGTTTCAGCTTTTTTCAGGATACTAATAGACCTTTTGTTAGCAGTGGCAGATTTCCATGCTTTTTCTTTATTGGATTAGTTTTGGCTGGCAAATACTCTTCAATGATTTTTAAATATATATGTAGGAAACTGTTATATTTATCATTAACACTATTAGATAAGTAAATTTCTGGCCACTTTTCATTTTGTAGCTTTATCTTTAGGTCTGTTATGTTAGAACTTCTCATACCTTGGTAAGAGATAAAGCTGAGTGAATCTAATTTCCCTACTACTTTTATTATTACTGTCTGTCAGTTGTGATCTGATAAATTCATGTCTTCTATAAGGCAATTATATCTGCCAGAATGAATATTTGTAATTATGGAATCAATAGCAGTTTGAGTGTTCATACCTAGTCTCGTATATTTTTGAATTGTGTTATGTAAACCAAACATTATAAGTAAGCTCTCTAGTTCCGTTTCATATTTTGATTCAGAAAGGCAGTCAATATTCAAGTCTCTGCATAACATTAACTTGTTCTTCCAAAATTGTGATAGCAGGCTATCAAGATTTTTTATGAATACACTGAAATCACCATTGGGAGCTATGTATAAAGACATTATTACATAGTTTACATTTTGCAGTTCAATACTTATACCACTACACTCAAAATGTTTTTCAGTTGCATACATTTCCAATGGAATTGCAGTTACAGGGTAGGAGATGCAATTGCTAACAAATATGCAGCTACCACCATTTTTAAAATTCTCTCTGCAAAAGTATGATACTAACTTATAATTAAATAAGTTTATACAAGTTATTATTGTTGTTATTGTGGTCTTCTGTCCTGAGACTGGTTTGATGCAGCTCTCCATGCTACTCTATCCTGTGCAAGCTTCTTCATCTCCCACTACCTACTGAACCCTACATCCATCTTAATCTGCTTAGTGTATTCAATTCTTGGTCTCCCTCTACAATTTTTACCCTCCATGCTGCCCTCCAATGCTAAATTTGTGATCCCTTGATGCCTCAGAACATGTCCTACCAACCGGTCACTTCCTCTTGTCAAGTTGTGCCACAAACTCCTCTTCTCCCCAATTCTATTCAATACCTCCTCATTGTGATGTGATCTACCCATCTAATCTTCAGCATTCTCCTGTAGCACTACATTTTGAAAGCTTCTATTCTCTTGTTGTCTCAAATATTTATCGTCCATGTTTCACTTCCATACATGGCTACACTCCATACAAATACTTTCAGAAACAACTTCCTGACATTTAAATCTATACTCAATGTTTGGCTACACTCCATACAAATACTTTCAGAAACAACTTCCTGACATTTAAATCTATACTCGATGTTAACATATTTATCTTCTTCAGAAATGCTTTCATTGCCATTGCCAGTCTACATTTTATATCCTCTCTACTTTGACCATCATCAGTTATTTTGCTCCCCATAGCAAAACTCCTTTACTACTTAAAGTGTCTCATTTCCCAATCTAATTCCCTCAGCATCACCTGACTTAATTTGGCTACATTCCATTAACCTCGTTTTGCTTTTGTTGATGTTCATCCTATATCCTCCTTTCAAGACACTGTCCATTCCATTCAACTGCTCTTCCAAATCCTTTGCTGTCTCTGACAGAATTACAATGTTATCGGTGGACCTCAAAGTTTTTAGTTCTTCTCCATGGATTTTAATACATACTCCAAATTTTTCTTTTGTTTCCTTTACTGCTTGCTCAATACACAGATTGAATAACATTGAGGATAGGCTACAACCCTGTCTCACTCCCTTCCGAACCACTACTTCCCTTTCATGCCCCTCAACTCTTATAACTGCCATCTGGTTTCTCCCTGTATTTTACCCCTGCCACCTTCTGAATTTGAAAGAGAGTATTCCAGTCAACATTGTCAAAAGCTTACTCTAAGTCTACAAATGCTAGATATGTAGGTTTGCCTTTCCTTATTCTTTCTTCTAAGATAAGTCGTAGGGTCAGTATTGCCTCACGTGATCCAACATTTCTACGGAATCCAAACTGATCATCCCCGAGGTCGGCTTCTACCAGTTTTTCCATTCGTCTGTAAAGAATTCACGGTAGTATTTTGCAGCTGTGACTTATTAAACTGATAGTTCGGTAATTTTCACAACTGTAAACACCTGCTTTCTTTGGGATTGGAATTATTATATTCTTCATGAAGTCTGAGGGTATTTCGCCTGTCTCATAAATCATGCTAAACAAATGGTAAAGTTTTGTCATGAGTGGCTCTCTTAAGGCCATCAGTAGTTCTAATGGAATGTTGTCTAGTTCCGGGGCCTTGTTTCAACTCAGGTCTTTCAGTGCTCTGTCAAACTCTTCACACAGTATCGTATCTCCCATTTTATCTTCATCTACATCCTCTTCCATTTCCATAAGATTATCCTCAAGTACATCGCCCTTGTATAGGCCCTCTATATACTCCTTTCACATTCCTGCTTTCCCTTCTTTGCTTAGAACTGGGTTTCCATCTGAGCTCTTGATATTCATACAAGTGGCTCTCTTTCCTCCAAAGGTCTCTTTAATTTTCCTGTAGGTGGTATCTATCTCACCCCTAATGAGATAAGCCTCTACATCCTTACATTTGTCCTCTAGCCATCCCTGCCTAGCCATATTGCACTTCTTGTCGATCTCATTTTTGAGACGTTTGTATTCCTTTTTGCCTGCTTCATTTACTGCATTTTTATTTTTTCTCCTTTCACCAATTAAATTCAATATTTCTTCTGTTGTCCAAGGATTTCTACCAGCCCTCGTCTTTTTATGTACTTGATCCTCTGCTGCTTTCTCTTCTTCATATCTCAGAGCTACCCATTCTTCTTCTATTGTATTTCTTTCCCCCATTCCTGTCAATTGTTCCCTTATGCTCTTGCTAAAACTCTGTACAACCTCTCGTTAAGTCAGTTTATCCAGGTCCCATCTCCTTAAATTCCCACCTTTTTGCAGTTTTTTCAGTTTTAATCTACAGTTCATAACCAATAGATTGTGGTCAGAGACCACATCTGCCCCAGGAAATGTCTTACAATTTAAAACCTGGTTCCTAAATCTCTGTCTTACCATTATATAATCTATCTGATACCTTCTACTATCTCCAAGATTCTTCCATGTGTATAACCTTCTTTTATGATTCTTGAACCAAGTGTTAGCTATGATTAAGTTATGCCCTGTGCAAGATTCTACCACACGGCTTCCTCTTACATTTCTTACCCCCAATCCATATTCACCTCCTATGTTTCCTTCT
Organism: Schistocerca gregaria; assembly: GCF_023897955.1. Lineage (NCBI taxonomy): Eukaryota > Metazoa > Arthropoda > Insecta > Orthoptera > Acrididae > Schistocerca > Schistocerca gregaria. Next base: position 1,905,924 of record NC_064920.1, on the reverse strand, counting down.
CTCCCTTTTCCTACTCTCGAATCCCAGTCACCAATGACTATTCAGTTTTTGTCTCCCTTCACTACCTGAATAATTTCTTTTATCTCATCATACATTTAATCAATTTCTTCATCATCTGCAGACCTATTTGGCATATAAACTTGTACTACTGTAGTAGGCATGGACTTCATATCTATCTTGGGCACAATAATGCATTCACTATGTTGTTTGCAGTAGCTTACCTGCACTCCTAATTTTTTTTTCATTATTAAACCTACTCCTGCATTACCCCTATCTTAGTTTGAATGTATAACCCTGTACTTACTTGACCAAAAGTCTTGTTCCTCCTGCCACCAAACTTCACTTATTCCCACTATATCTAACTTTAACCTATCCATTTCCCTTTCTAAATTTTCTAACTTACCTGCCCGATTAAGGGATCTGACATTCCACGCTTCAATCTGTAGAACGCCAGTTTTCTTTCTCCCGATAACGATATTCTCCTGAGTAATCCCCACCCGTAAATCTGAATGGGGTGCTATTTTACCTCCGGAATATTTTACCCAAGAGAACTCCATCATCATTTAACCATACAGTAAAGCTGCATGCCCTCGGGAAAAATTAGAGCTGTAGTTTCCCCTTGCTTTCAGCCGTTTGCAGTACCAGCACAACAAGGCAGTTTTGGTTAGTGTTACAAGGCCAGATCAGTCAATCATCCAGACTGCTGCCCCTGCAACTACTGAAAAGGCTGCTGCCCCTCTTCAGGGACCACATGTTTGTCTGGCCTCTCAACAGATACCCCTCTGTTGTGGTTGCACCTACTGTACAGCCATATGTATCGCTGAGGGACGCAAGCCTCCTCACCAACGGCAAGGTCCATGGTTCATGGGAGGTTTATACAAGTTATTTCATTGTTTTTTACCCTATGTTCAGTTACACAGTGAACAGTAGGTCTTATACCACTGCTTTCTATAGCTACGTGTACGTTTAAGAGTTTTTTTTGGTTGATTGAATGTTTTCATGTGTAATTATTAATGTATTGACTGAGGTATTTACTCTACCTGTACTTAACTTTTTGTCCTTTTTATGACATGCATGAGAAAAAAAAATCACTTAAGTGAGATGGAGTTACTGGATTCTTCTTCTGTAGCTGAACCACTGTTGCCTCTTTTGATGCTGAGCAGTTCACTTTTGGTGAGGCTGTAATCTTCCCTCTTGGCACTGGAACTGCTGTCTTATTCCTCTACTGTTGCTCATCATTAGATGGTGATTTTGCTGTCTTCTTTTTCTCCTGTAGAGGATTATTTGATGTTTTTGATGCCAGATTCACTTCTTCAGTGGCATTGGATTGATTTTTTAAAAATTGTTTTCCTTTCCTTTTGTTTCCTCCAATGAAGAATGACTTTGGAGTTTTGATTTAGAGCCCATTGAATGTTTCTGTGCAATTGAATTGAGAGGGTAATGCCAATGGAGAATCAGCTTTTTATCACAGAATTTTTTCTGCTTTTCTGACACAATATTGGCTATCACCTGTTTCCCCAAAAAGTTAAGATGTAGGCCATGGACAGTATGAAATCTTCTTTTATTTATTTATTATTTGTCATTAGCCAACATTTGTTGAAATAGAAAGTTTTGACATTACATTTGATAGTGAATCTAAAATTGGGAAACTATGTACATTCAGATTACATTACATGAGGATCAAGAGTTATTCTCTACATTATAATTCCTTGACATCATAGTTACTCTCTACCACATTCCAAGTCCTTAACATCATAGTTACTCTCTACTACATTCCAATTCCTTTACATCATAGTTACTCTCACTCTCTACTACATTCCAATTCCTTTACATCATAGACACACTTATCAGCTAACAATTTGTGCAGCTGCTTCTTCTTGAAGGCATCACCTTGTAGGTCTTTCAGTGATGGTGGTAACTTGTGATATAATTTTAATCCTGTTTGCTTAAAGCTACTTTGGACCTTAGACAGCCTAGTAAAGTCTACATCAAGATCTGGTATCATGTGAATGAACATCTGTTCTGGAAGGTAAGGTATGTTAATGTCTATAGTCAACACATTTGTGAAATGCTTACATACTCCTAACAGATGTTTATTTGCCTCTGCAATTTCTTTACCATTTTGGTAAGTCATATATATGTGGAATATTGCATACTACCACTTTTGTGTGAGTAAGGTGGCTTAAGCATCTTTTCAGACTTTGTATGGCCTTTTCAGTTACATTTTTATATACATCGTTTGACCCTCCTAATAATCAGCATATTGTACTAACTTCCCTACTTCAGGAAATGGGGCGTTTGGTTTAGTAATACCTGTTGATTTTAGTTGTGTTGTCTGGTTGAAAATTTCCGCTAGTCCACGACCATGACTGTCCATCAACACTATTACTTTACTTATTTTATTTATCATTTTGTCTTTATCTGGAGTCACCGTTTTGATGTTTATCGGTCCACCACTAGTATATGCACATGAATTGTCACAATGTTATTTTGTTTTTGTTTCACAGTTTTCGGACACACTGTTTTCTTTTTCTCGTAATAATTTATCATTTTCTTGCTTTAGAGTCATGACTTCACTTTTCAACACCTCAATATCACCTTGTATATCTTGATAATTTTGCTTTTTGTTTTCAATACTTTTTCAAATTTGGATGTTTCAAAATGTAAACAGTCGAGACATGTCCATAAATAATCATCACTGATGTATTTTAAGTTTATTTTGGGCCACCTTTTGTGTAACCAGTAATTGCACGTAACACACAAGATTCCTTTCGTCACCTTTTTATTACATTCTTTACCACAACGAACTGTTCAACTTTTCTGTTTCTGAGCAGACGTTGTGGGTTAGTATGTAGCTTCTTCACTTTTGAAGGCCAGACATACCAACAATTAAAGGGAACAGCCATGGGTACCGGGATGGCCCCCTCATATGCCAACCTATTTATGGGTTGCTTAGAGGAAGCCTTCTTGGTTACCCGGGCCTGCCAACCCAAAATTTGGTACAGATTTATTGATGACATCTTCATGATCTGGACTCACAGTGAAGAACAACTCCAGAATTTCCTCTCCAACCTCAACTCCTTTGGTTCCATCAGATTCACCTGGTCCTACTCCAAATCCCATGCCACTTTCCTCGACGTTGACCTCCATCTGTCCAATGGCCAGCTTCACACATCCATCCACATCAAACCCACCAACAAGCAACAGTACCTCCATTTTGACAGCTGCCACCCATTCCATATCAAACAGTTGCTTCCCTACAGCTTAGGTATTCATGGCAAACGAATCTGCTCCAGTCCTGAATCCCTGAACCATTACACCAATAACCTGAAAACAGCTTTCGCATCCAGCAACTACCTTCCTGACCTGGACAGAAGCAAATAGCTAGAGCCACTTCCTCATCCCCTCAAACCCATAACATCCCACAGAAGAACCCCAAAAGTGGCCCACTTGTGACAGGACACTTTCCAAAATGAGATCCATCCTTCATGAAATCCTTCCCACTCCACCAAGAGTGTCTTTGTGTGTGTGTTTGAGGTTTACGGGCGCTAAACAGCGTGGTCATCAGCGCCCAAACGCATAGAAACAGGAACACAAGCGGTGAAGGGACGAAGACGGACGCCGAACAAGGAGAACGGCTAAAAGACACAGGCCTGATGCAGTTCCAAATGCGCACAGACAGAGGCAAAACAAGAGGAGAAGAAACACACTAAAAAAGGAAAGGAAACACAAGGAAAAGAGAACAGATACCGAAGGGAAACAAGGAGGTAATCGTGACTGGCGGACCTCTTACCTAAAACCTGGGTGAGCCAGTCACCCAGCAGTACATTAAAACCTTCTCCCTAAAATCCGAGGCAACAGATTGGACAGGACACAAAACCGTAAGACCTTAACCACAGTCGCCGCGTCGTCTTGCAAAATAGAGGGCAAATCCGGTGGCAAGGAAACCACCGCCCTCTGGTCAGAGAATAAAAGACAGTCAAGTAAAATGTGGCGGACAGTAATCTGGACGCCACAAGCACTGCAGATTGGGGGGTCCTCCCGCCGGAGTAAAAAACCATGCGTGAAGGGACTGTGTCCAATGCGGAGGCGAGTGAGGAGAACCTCATCCCGCCTGTATGACTGGTAGGACGTACGCCATGGTCGCGTAGTGGCCTTTACCAGACGCAGCTTATTGTCAGAAACTGCCAACCACTCCTCTTCCCATTGATGCATAACACGAAAACGCAAAAGGGAGGTTACAGCATGGAGGGGGACGGCACATTCAACAACGTGAGGGAGGGAACATGCATCTTTGGCAGCCACATCCGCCAGTTCGTTTCCCCTAATACCCACGTGCCCCGGCACCCAGCAGAAAGAAACCTCCTTCCCCTGCCGTTGCAGGTGGAGTAGGGCATCATGGATGTTCTGGACGACCGTATCCGCTGGGTACAAGTGTTGCATGGTCTGAAGGGCACTCAGGGAGTCAGAAAAGATGAGGAACTTTAGAGACCGGAAGTCCAAGTGACCCCTTTCGATGGCAGTGCGGTAGCGGCAGAAATCTGGATCACAGTTAATAGTGGCGGTAGATTCCGCAAAATGCATGGCCAGTGTCTGGGCAATGTCTCTCGGCGCCGTGAGGAGACTTCCCTGATGCAGCAATGCCGTGACAGGTAGCTGGCTGAGTTTCCCGGAAATCCTCCTAATGGCTTCCCATACTTTCGTAGAACTAGTGGAGCGAGAGATGGGATTCAAGAACGATTGCCATGACCGTCGTTTGCTCTCTTTAATCACTCGCCGCGCTCTGGCCCTTGCCACCCGAAAGGCCGCAAGATTGTCAGCTGAGGGACGGCACTTGAAGCGGCGCAGTGCTGCACGGCGGGCGCGGATGGCTGAGTGGCACTCAGTGGTCCACCAAGGGACAGGACGCCTCTTGGGATGACCCGATGACCGTGGGATTGACAATTCAGCAGCATGAGAGATCACAGCTGCAACATGGTCTACCCATTCGTGGACGCTGGCACGGTGTTCCAAAACAGCCAGTTGGCTGAAAAGTGTCCAGTCAGCTCTGCAAAAGTGCCACCGGGGCGGCACTGGTAATGCCACAGCCTCATCCAGGAGGCGAATCCAGAGGGGGAAGTGGTCACTAGAATGGAGGTCAGCTGCAGCCTCCCACAGAGCAGAATCCGCGAGTGCTGGAGAGCAAAAGGAAAGGTCAATAGCCGATGACGATCCGGAAGCAGTACAGAAATGAGTGGGAGCACCCGAGTTGAGGAGGCACAGTTCTTCAGACATCATGACGCTTTCCAGAATGCGACCCCTGGAGCAAGTAGTCGGAGAGCCCCATAAGACATTATGAGAGTTGAAGTCCCCCAGAAGAAGAAATGGGCGAGGGAGTTGGCTAATAAGGTCCGTGAGAGCCTCAGAGTCTATCGCATCCGGAGGTGGTAAATAAACAGAACAGACTGTGAGCCTCCGACCCACAAGAATGTCAACTGCAACTGCTTGCAAGTCGGTGACGAGAGGGAGCTCAGATGAGGGGTGCATGTCACGGACAAAAACCGCAACACCACCCTTTGCCCTTTGCCCCATCAGATCATCTTTCCGATATATGGTATAGCCGCGTAAAGAAGGAGAATCAGTGGCCCGAAAATGTGTCTCTTGGAGACATAAGCACAAGGGGCACTCTCGTATAAGGAGTTGTAATTCGGCCACATGCGTCCTGAAACCATTCAGGTTCCACTGTAATATGGGAGCCAGTGATCAGGGTGGCTGAACTTTCACCCTGCCTCTGTGCTTTGGAGGAGAGACCGTACTGGCCAGAGATTTATTCCTGGGGCGAGAAGATCGCCCCCGATCGACATCAATGTCCATAAGATCCGATGACGACCCACGGGAGATGTCAGACAGTACGATGGCATCATCATCGGACCGACGCTGACTAGTCTCCTCAGGTGGCAGAACCTTCATCTTCTGAGGCGTTGTCTTGGGGGGCTTGGAATGCAGAGCCTTGTCAACAGTTGGAAGTTGACTCACCTGGGCAGAAGGCGCCATATGGGGGGAGGCTGGAAGTACCTCAATGTCAGCAACCACGGCCTTGTCCGATGTAGCGGGGAGAGCCACAGATTGCAAAACAACCACAGCAGCACAAGTGCACTGGCAAGCGCAGGTTTTAGTGCTAACACTAGCAACCTCCGTTTGCGTAGCAACAGTGGCCATTTGTACCGGTTTTCTCAGAGCGGAAGCGAAAGATGTTGAAAACACAGGAGGTTGCATAGCCTTAAAGATCTTCTTGGCCTCACCATAGGGGATGCGCTTAGATGCTTTAATCTCCTGTACCTTCCGCTCTTCGAGATAGATGGGGCAGATCCGGCTCCAGACAGGGTGACTCCCAGAGCAATTCACGCACTTCACAGGCGATGAACAATCGGCTCCGTCATGGGCAGGCTGACCACATTTACCACACGTGGCTATCCCATTGCACCCCAACGTAGTATGCCCAAAGCGCTGACATTTAAAACAGCGCATTGGGTTGGGGAAATATGGCCGTACGGGCAAACGTAAGAACCCCGCTTTAACATGCTCCGGGAGTCTCGGGCAACTGAATGTGACAATAAACGAGTCAGATTTGACGAGGTCCCCATTGACTCGTTTCATAATGTGCTGCACGTCAACAATTCCTTCGTCAGCCCACTCAGATTTTAGCACGTCTATGGGGATATCCACCAAGTCCCTACACGTCACAACACCCTTACTATAATTCAAAGTGGAGTGGAGCTCGGTCTCGACAGCGTACTCTCCTAGACAATTTGCTTTCCGAAGGGCAGCGACTTGACGGGAACTAGAAGTTTCAACTAACAGAGTCCCATTCCGCAGTCGCTTTACAGATTTCAGTGTTCCTGCAATTCCCTCAAGACCCTTGTGGATGTAAAAGGGAGAAACCCTCTCAAAGCTACCCTCCTTCCTTTTAATAATCAAAAACACATTCTGATTATCAGCATGTGCTCCGTTACTACATTCTGTTAAATCTCTAGCAACACCAGGCGCTGGAGGACTCGCAGCGCGTAGCCGCTTTTTCGATTGGGTGTGTTTTCCTACCAGCGGCCCACCCAAGCCACTGGTAGGGGGAAATGTAGAGGTCGAAGGGTCCATTGCGGTCCCACGAGCAGCTAGGGAACTAAAAGTCCGCTCAGACAGAGCCCCGCGTGCCTGAGTAAGCCTTATACAACTGGGGTGCGGCAGGTGCCCCAGAGGTTGCCCGCTTGCGACTGTTCCACCCCAACAGCCATGCATCTTCTAGGCGCGGAGCACACCGAAAGATTGAGGGGTTTTTATAGAGGTTGGCCTTCCTCGCAATCCAGGCGGTCAAGCCAAGATTACCATTCCCCGCAGCACACAACATTTCACCGCTGCGCCGTACGGTGGTCGCTGAAGCATGTTCGGGGGTTACGGTGACAGGACACTGGCGGCGCAGACCAGTCCCCAGCTCAGGACCCCGGGGTAGCCAAGCCCGTACTCAGCAAGTGAATGCTGAGCCCCTGGGGGCAAGAGTGTCTTTCCGCCATCCACCTAACCTTTGTAACCTCTTGGTTCATCCCTATGAAATCCCAAAATCACCTTCCCTACCCTCTGGCTCCTACCCTTGTAACTGCCCTCGGTGTAATACCTGTCCCATGCGCCCACCCACCACCACCTACTCCAGTCCTGTTACCCGAAAGGTGTACACAATCAAAGGCAGAGCCACGTGTGAAAGCACTCACGTGATTTACCAACTGACATGCCTACACTGTGAAGCCTTCTATGTGGGAATGACCAGCAACAAACTGTCCATTCGCATGAACGGACACAGGCAGACAGTGTTTGTTGGGAATGAGGATCACCCTGTGGTTAAACATGCCTTGGTGCATGGCGAGCACATCTTGGCGCAGTGTTACACTGTCTGGGTTATCTGGATATTTCCCACTGACACCAACCTATCAGAATTCCAGCGATGGGAACTTGCCCTTCAATATATTCTCTTTTCCCGTTACCCACCAGGTTTCAACCTCCGCTAATTTCTAGTTGCTGCCACTCATACCTCACCTGTCATTCAACAACATCTTTGCCTCTGTACTTCCGCATCGACTGATATCTCTGCCCAACCTCTTTGCATTTACATATGTCTGCCTGTGTCTGTATATGTGTGGATGGATATGTGTGTGTGTGCAAGTGCATAGTTGTCCCTTTTTTCCCCCTAAGGTAAGTCTTTCCGCTCCCAGGATTGGTATGACTCCTTACCCCTCCCTTAAAACCCACATCCTTTCGTCTTTCCCTCTCTTTCCTGATGAAGCAACCTTGGGTTGCAAAAGCTTGAAATTTGTGTGTGTGTTTGTGTGTCTATTGTTCTATCAACATACCAACACTTTCGTAAGTTACAGCATCTATGTTTTTAGATATACACTCCTGGAAATGGAAAAAAGAACACATTGACACCGGTGTGTCAGACCCACCATACTTGCTCCGGACACTGCGAGAGGGCTGTACAAGCAATGATCACACGCACGGCACAGCGGACACACCAGGAACCGCGGTGTTGGCCGTCGAATGGCGCTAGCTGCCCAGCATTTGTGCACCGCCGCCGTCAGTGTCAGCCAGTTTGCCGTGGCATACGGAGCTCCATCGCAGTCTTTAACACTGGTAGCATGCTGCGACAGCGTGGACGTGAACCGTATGTGCAGTTGACGGACTTTGAGCGAGGGCATATAGTGGGCATGCGGGAGGCCGGGTGGACGTACCGCCGAATTGCTCAACACGTGGGGCGTGAGGTCTCCACAGTACATTGATGTTGTCGCCAGTGGTCGGCGGAAGGTGCACATGCCCGTCGACCTGGGACCGGACCGCAGCGACACATGGATGCACGCCAAGACCGTAGGATCCTATGCAGTGCCGTAGGGGACCGCACCGCCACTTCCCAGCAAATTAGGGACACTGTTGCTCCTGGGGTATCGGCGAGGACCATTCCCAACCGTATCCATGAAGCTGGGCCACGGTCCCACACACCGTTAGGCCGTCTTCCGCTCACGCCCCAACATTGTGCAGCCCGCCTCCAGTGGTGTCACGACAGGCATGAATGGAGGGACGAATGGAGACGTGTCGTCTTCAGCGATGAGAGTCGCTTCTGCCTTGGTGCCAATGATGGTCGTATGTGTGTTTGGCGCCGTGCAGGTGAGCGCCACAATCAGGACTGCATACGACCGAGGCACACAGGGCCAACACCCGGCATCATGGTGTGGGGAGCGATCTCCTACACTGGCCGTACACCTCTGGTGATCGTCGAGGGGACACTGAATAGTGCACGGTACATCCAAACTGTCATCGAACCCATCGTTCTACCATTCCTAGACCAGCAAGGGAACTTGCTGTTCCAACAGAACAATGCACGTCGGCATGTATCCCGTGCCACCCAACGTGCTCTAGAAGGTGTAAGTCAACTACCCTGGCCAGCAAAATCACCGGATCTGTCCCCCATTGAGCATGTTTGGGACTGGATGAAGCATCGTCTCACGGGGTCTGCACGACCAGCACGAATGCTGGTCCAACTGAGGCGCCAGGTGGAAATGGCATGGCAAGGCGTTCCACAGGACTACATCCAGCATCTCTACGATTGTCTCCATGGGAGAATAGCAGCCTGCATTGCTGCGAAAGGTGGATATCACTGTACTAGTGCCGACATTGTGCATGCTCTGTTGCCTGTGTCTATGTGCCTGTGGTTCTGTCAGTGTGATCATGTGATGTATCTGACCCCAGGAATGTGTCAATAAAGTTTCCCCTTCCTGGGACAATGAATTCACGGTATTCTTATTTCAATTTCCAGGAGTGTATTTCATTGTTATTTATGTGAAACATTAATTGTAGTAATACTGAAAAGATGTCACTTGCTGTTATCAATGATTTGTGTGGCAATTTTGTCCACTTAGTAGCAATTATAAAATCATATAATGAAAAATATTCTGATATTATAGTTGTGAATAGATTATTTCATATTGCTTAGGAATGCAAAGTCTTGCATAAAAGTCACTTCAGGATGTCTGCAGTAAACAGTAATGATATACCAGTTTGGTCAACAATCATGGACACCTTCCAGTTCAATGAGGTAAGTATTAGAATTTATAGCTAAAAAATCACAAAATTGAATCAATAACTCTAGGAAAGAAAAAAAATGGAATTAAGGTACACTTCTTGGCATTTGTTGATGATTTTGCAATACTTTCAGAAAACCTGACAGAAGCAGTTATTCAAATAAACCTCCTGGGAAGAATAGCAAACAGAATTGGTCTCAAAACTTCAGCTGAAAAAACGAAATTCACGACAAATATAAAAAATGCACCAAAATGCATTGAAACACAACTAGGTAAAATAGAGCAAGTAAATAAATTTAAATATCTTGGAGAACTTATACAACAGAATGGAATAGAAAAATGTGCAGTAGATTTAAGAATTAACAAAATGGAAAGAGCATATGGTCTGACCAAAAATATTCACAACAAGAAATGTATATCTAGAAAAACAAAACTAAAACACTACACTACAGTGGTACAAGCAGAATGTTTATATGGATCTGAATGCCTAATGGTGAACTATAAGATGGACAAATTAGAGGTACTGGAAAGAAGGATTGTTAGAAAAATAATGGATGCAACAAAAACTGCAGGAAGTAATGGCCAAATGAAGATTAATCTTTTTTTGAACACTTCTACCAAATGGATGGAAATAGTCTAACAAAACAAATCCTCCTATAGTTCTGGAAGAAGAAATTGACAATAATGTTGATTACAGAAGTAAGGAAAGATCTAGAAAGAAACAACATCAAAGAATCAGAAATATCAGAAAGAAACTGTTTTAAAAATAAAATACTAAATTTGGAAGGCTTTCAAAGCAGAAGAAACAAAAAACCAGAAACAACATGGACAGAAGAAGGGAAGATACTTCATGGGGAGAAAATGAGGGAATACTGGATAAATAGAAAATAACAAAAAAGGAAGAAGAGGAACTGAAATTATCAACATGATCCTAGTTGGTCAATACGATTGGAAAAAAAAGAATTATTCATTTAGCACAAAAAAATCTGTATGTTCTTTATATGGCCTGTGCATAACTGTAGTTCTCACACAAGACTGCCTATAGCAGCTGCCCAACAAGTTCTAAGGCTAATTTCATTTTTGGTGCTAGAGCAACATCAATGCAGTAACTATGGCAGCTGCTTGACTAACTATTGTAAATAAAAGGTGTGCGTTAAATCAGGGAGTTGTGAACAGGCAGTGTTAAGTAGTGAACATGCAGCTGCAGTGTGTCAACATTGTTGTGTCACAAACTGCAATGGAGAAACATCTCTAAATCAATATTCAAGATATTCTCCAAAATATTTTGAAGAAAAGAAAAGTGTATGCAAAATTTGTCCCACACATTGACTCACATGCATTATTTTCTGGTAAGAATCATCATGAATGATAAGACTTAATGTTATTGATACCAACATAACACAAAATGAAAAAGTGCACACATTCACATGAAAGATTAATACTTTGACAACATAACCAACATTGTTTGACCACTCTTATCCATTATATTTTTTTAGATTACTAGGACTTACAAACAATGTCAGTGGTTTTATACTTTTTAGGAAATTGCACATTCACATTCTCTTAAACAACAGGACAAAGAAAATACCTTACTTTCCACTACCCTTCACAAATTTATTTAACAAGGCATGAACCCATAAGCATTTAAGAAACAACCAAATGATACTTTCTAATGTGTTTTACAATCTCAGAAAAAGGTCTTTTAGAAAATAAACAGCAACCATTAAAACAAAACTAACTGAACACATCAATAAATAAATTTTGTTTCCAAGGAGAGACTGCTGAAGTGCTTTTCAGTCTTCAAATCGCTGCATTGATGACACAAATTGTGTCACAGGAGAATTTGATCCAAATAAAAGCTGAAACATAATTCCAAAATGATAAATTAAAACATTACTGTAGCATCTGCATTACATATGAAACCTATGGTATCATAGAACAAGTCTTCAAATGCGTATCTATAGCCAGTGTATTGTGGCTGTATAAGGCTTACTATAAGGGAATTAAAAAGCAAATGCAGACTCCTGCTTTTCCAAATAGTTGTCCCCATATTTTCTCAGAGTACCTGCCTTCAAATTTCATATCCTGGTACAATCTTTCAAACTAATTAGAAAAGTCTTCACAATTGGCCTTCTTACATGGATTGTTGGGCTGTTTAATGGATGTAAACTTTGACTGATTCTCCTCTATGGCAATTTGTCCACTTGCAGTGAAGAAAGAGGACACAACTGTGTACTTTCATTACTGTTCTTTAATGAGCACTATTGCACTAGAACCAGATCCTGAATGTTAATTTCTCTTGAGGTCAAACTGCTACAGCAAACTTTATGATACATATATCATGCCTAAATTTTCTGACCTTGCAGTTTATGAATAATTTTGGAATAAAGGAGACAACTCATTGAAAGGCAGAAGTGCAGCACTGTCAACAGGCACACAAATAAAAGGTATGGAGCTGGCTAGCTTTCAGAATGTGCTTACTTTTTCTAGCTGAAGGAAAAACATTCACATAGATAAAAAAAAAACACACACACCTAACTCCCTACATTTTGTTCAATTCACTGCCAGCTCTTTTTTCTAGTTTGAAATTGAATCATGTCTCAGTTTGTTGTACTTCGTGGGGAAGTCACTTTCTTGGAGAGAGGTCAGTTTTGAAACTTGGCAGCAACTGGTTTGACAATTAACAAAAATTATCTTCATGTTCTCACCATAAAAATTGTTTATTCAGCTGTTTTTAATAACTGTCTCTCAGTTAACAGGTTTATGCCTGGCGATCTCAGAGTTTTGCCTAACCTTTTCTTTAAAACAAAAGTACTAAATGAATATTTCACATTCACTTGACAATCCAAGTAGTACAGGTTGAGCCAAGCTCTTCACAAAACCAACAAAACATCTGGCTGAGACTGTCCGCTTGGCTCTGGGCCAGAGGACTCTGGTTTTTCTCACAGAGATACTGCACTGAAAGCCACAAATGAAGTTAGCTATTTAACCGATTTTCTTTTGGGCCTGCCTCCATGATAGAATTATTTCTTCTTCTGATATTTAGATTTTGCCTGATAACCTTACAGTCATCTTTAAGCCAAGTTTATGGTAGAATTGAAACCACTTTCAATACTGTTGAGCAAACACATATGCTTCAGAGATACCATTGTGGGCAACAAGAGCATCAATCACAGACAAAACTTTATGCATCTAAGAGCAAACCAAAGCAAGCAGCAGTCAGCAAATCCCCAGAATGTCAGCCAACATATCAATCCTGTCTGGCAGAAAAACTTCAAGAAATGTGAAGTAAGCTATTTACACCACTTCCTCTAGTCTCTGGATAGAACTGTGAATAGTTTAAAATACCAGAGAACCAGACAACAGAAAATTTTTGGTAGCAAGGTAAAATAAAGTACATAGTCTGACGCCAGCTGTGAGCATCACATGCTCATGATGTTTATGCAAATATAATTTCCATTAGCTATTGTAGAGCCAATTAGTGGAGTGCAGGCTGTAACACAGCAAAAAAGGACTATCCTGCTTGTTCTTATACCACTCCTAACTTTAATATTATTTTTTCCTTACATTTGATTCTGTTTTGTTAATATAGTTACTTGAAATATTCAATTTCTTATTTAAGCAGAGATTATTAAAACCTTAGTATTCACTGAGCAGTTTCTCAATTACTGGTAACAGCAGCATAATTAACCTCTCACTGTCCATCTTCTCCTCCCCACTCTGTCCATCTGCTCCCCCATCTTCTGTCCATCTGATATTTCATCCTCTGTCCATCTCCTCCTCCCCCTATAAGTCCTTCTCCTCCTGCCCCCTCCATCTCTTCCTTCCCTTCTATGTTCTTCAACCCCTCTCTGTCTAAATCCCCCTCACTCTATCACTGTCCATATTCACCTCTTCCATTTCCCTGTCCATCCTACTCTTCGCCTCTCTCTGTCCACCTCTTCCTCCTCCATCTCTCAGTCCATCCCCTCCTCTTTACTTATTTCTTTCCAGGCAGTAAGTTACACATGTATCAAGTTTGGTTGAAATCAATTCAGGGGTTTAGGAAAAGCCTTTTACCCATTGCAGTTTTTGCCCTGCAGTTATTTACAAGCAGGTCAATGTTTACAATGTCATACCTCCTGAACTATCTGTTGTACAATGATATAATTTTGTAGGTACATTTAACAACATATATGGACACTGCCTGCAAAATGTGTGGTGAATAGAGTTAGTAGAAAATAAGTAATAAATTTAAATGTCATGTTGAGGCAGCAGTTTTTCATGGACCTCATTGTTTAAGACATCATATCTCTTGCCTGCTTAGCTGAAAGGTAACATGTTTGCATACCATGCAGCAGGCCCAGGTTCAATTCCTGGCCAGGCTGGAGATTTTCTCCGTTTGTGGACTGGGTGTTGTGTTGTACTCATCATCATCTCATCAACAGCGACACTTAAGTCTGGTGGCCGAACTTCCCCAGATGGGACCTCCCAGTCATCAATGCCACATGATCATTTCATTTCATTTTCCTGAACTATGGGTCATACAATGATAAATTTGCAGGTACATTCAGTGATATACTTAAATACTGTCTGCAAAGTAGCTCATGAATACAGTTAGTAGTAAGGAAGTAATAAACAAAAACATCATGTCTGATGCGTCAGTTTCACTCCATGAATAGAGAAAATGAAGTGTGCAATTAACTTTCTTCCTTTCATCATATTTTGGGAGTTGTCAGCAGAAAAAGTTTCATGAAACTATGTGTAAATTTGGATGCAAATCACTAAGCATTGTGATTCTCAAATACTGTAGGAGTGGAGTCTGATTATTTGAATGTCATGCATGTTTTCACCCTCTCTCCTTTGACACATTGGTATTTTTACCAATGTGATATGTGTACCAAGTTTGGTTGAAATTGGTCCAGTTAGTCTCCTAATGAGAGACCAGTTTATTGATACAGTCACTGTAGACTGTCTGACTTTGTTGACACAATTGCAGCCTTGCTTCTGCTTATATCACTACAGCACCATCAAAGTGAAGTCCTCAACAGTGGTCCTTAAGTTTTGGAAACAGATGAAAATTGGATGGGGCCAAGCTGAGGTTAGCACTATAATTTCCTTCACTGTGAGCATGAAGAACCCAACAAAATTGCACATTACTGATGTTAATACAATCATAACCATACACAGCATCCAGTCTTCTATGGATTTCAAATGGAGGCACATTTTCTAAGGTTAGAAACTTGATTATGCCATACTGTTTCTCAGACACTGGCAGACTTACATTATGCACCACCACATTACAAATGTCAATTCAAAGCCTTTCAGCAGCACAGGGTTGAGGCTTGTGTCACTGAAGCAGGAAAGTCTACTGAGTAATATGCATGACATCTAATACCTCAACTGATAATGAGAACAGAATAAAATGTTTGGAGGCATTACTTTTCTGCCACCCTCACACATACGTCCAATTTTATAATAGTTGTGTATTAGTGTTTCTGTTCAAAATTTACATGTTACAGAAAATCCTGAAAATTCCAATCTCAAATGGTGATTTCCAAAATTCAGTAGAATTTTAGCTCAGATTTTTCTAATTCCAAAAATGATGACTTTGATTAAAATCAATTGTCAGTTTTTTAACTATTCAAATCAGGAACTTTCACTGTGTTTAAAGTTTTCGGTGGGCTTTGTGAATCCCCATGTACATTAAATTAACTTCATAAAGTGTCACCTATTATTTTTAGTATTTTCTGGTTATACTTGTCTTTCTTAAACAAACTTACATCACTTTCTACTGCATCTTTGTTTGTTTTTTTTTTAATTTTCGTGAGTTTTATGTTAATATTTGAAAGATGCAGGTGTTAGACAAGGAGATGAACTATTCCCACTCCTTTCCAACTGCATCTTGAAAAAGGTCATTTAAGATTGGAGAAAGTTGTTAGCCCAAGAAGAAACAAATGAAGAGCAGTTCAGACTCGATCCTAAGAACAAAGGGGTGTACATTGACTGCTTGGCCTTTGTGGATGACCTGGCCATTTTTGCAAACAACATAGAGTCAGCAGTCAACAAGATCAATAGGCTGTCACAAACTGCTGAAAAAGTTAGATCTCTATTCAAAAAATAAGATATATGATAAAAATTTGTGATGGACCTGAATGGATGATCACCAGTCTGAGAAAAATCAGATGAGTTAAGAATTTCGGGTATCTCGGTGAAGTCATCCAGGAGAATGGATTAAATGAAGAAGCAATTAAAGTCTCAATGAGGAAGTTAGGATCAGGCATACCAACTGACAAAAAATACCTACATTAAATAGACCATGAGTATAGGGGCCAAGTTCTGAGGTTAGAATACAGTTGTAGAACCTGAGGGCCCATATGCATCTGAAAGTTTGACCATGAATAGACAAAGTCAGGCTGAGTGGCTGGAAAAGCAAGAGTGTAGGATATTAAGGTAAATACTAGGTAATAGATGGGTTGATGGACAATGGCGAATGAGAGCAAATGAGGACTTGTACAGCAAGACAGAACCTATCACAGCATCCATTAAGAAGAGACAATTGTTATCTCATGAGGATGGACGGTGACCAACTAACAAAAAGAATATGGAATTTCATCCAGCCTAAGAAAAAAAGGCTGAGATGGTTTGAAGAACGCGAAAAAGATATTAGGCAGATTGGTATCTCAAAGAGAGAAATTTCTGATTGTAACAAATTTAGAAGATTTGTGAACACCTACCAAGGTTTTAAAATGGCATCAATGTCTAAGAGACGGAGAGGACCTTTGTCCAAAGAGCATAAACAGGCACTTCCTGGTGGGCTCAGAAGATACTGGCAGGAAATCAAAGCTGTAACAAGAGCAAGACCTAGACACTAATATGAAATTGACTGTTACCATGAAGTGCATAAAGACTCAACTCGAAAGAAATAAAAAAAATGGACATATTAGCTCTGTATTTCAACATTTTATGGTTTTTGATATTACTCTCATCTATAAACAGTTAAGATGCACAGCAGTACCATCAGTCTGTAGTTAGCACTTAAACTGAACAGCCTCTATGTTAGTCAGTTGGCAGGAAGCATCCAAAGTGTAAAATACTTAATGAGAAGGGTTGGTAATAAGCATCCAAAAATTTCAACTTCATGTACTCATTTTGTAAACACTACATAATTTGTATATCAGTAATATCATGTTAGCAGTCTCAGTTTAGCTATAAATGACAGAATAGTGTGAAATCATGTGTTATTCAATCACTTGAGGACTTCATCATATTGCCTATGAATGTAACTCACTAACCTGGTTTGAATATTTAGAATCTTGCTTGTGACAAAGCTGATTATCAAATATGATCCACAGAGTATAAATAAATATGAAGAGATCAAGAATTAATTACTGCAATGTGATGACAATTATCTGGCATGTCTTTGACAGATCCTTTAACAACTGGAAGACAATCATCTACAAGAGACTGTAAGACTACTGAAGACTTAATAGTAGAAGAGGACAGTTACAAGGCTGAGCTTATATATTATCCATGTGTTGCCTCAATAACTTAACATACAGTTTTGGTAACAACAGTAAGAGTTTTTGCTGTCATTGAGCACGCCACTCAGTCTCTCTCTCATCCTTGTTGCCAAGCCACCCTTTGAATGGGTCATAAATCAGTCTTTCAGGGCATCCTGATCCCTACTTTGCTGATGTAAATTAAGTGTTTTATTTTGAAGTGTGACAGAAAACAATAACTCCCCTACACAAGGTGTACAACCTTGCTTCTGCCATTTGCCGATAGGTGGTGACAGCAGTAAGTGGCGGTCAAAAGAAACAGACTGCAGACATCAGGCAGTTAGCTTGGACCTTGATCAACATAATCTTATTCCAACATCAGTCGATTTGTGTCTGCATCATAAAGTTGTTCTTGATCAAAAATGTCAGTTTACAAGACTAATTCTCATTACTTGTGGGAGGTGTTACTGTTTTGTTTCAATATGAAGAAAACAGCAGCTGAGTCTCATCGAATACTCTCAAGTACGTATGGTAAGGACGCTAGTGAAAGAGTGTGTCATGAGTGGTTTCAATGCTTCAAGAATGGTTATTTTAATATCGTAGACTGGCATAGTGGTGGAAGAGAGAATGTTATCGAAGATGAAGAATTGGAGACATTGCTGAGAGAAGACTCATGTCAAACTCAAGAAGAATTGGCACAATTAGTGCAAGTGACACGGCAAGCCACTTCAAAACATCTCAAGACCATGGGCATGATTCAGAAAGAAGGATTTTGGGTCCAATGTGAGCTGAAACCAAGAGAAGTTGAAGAGCGTTTGTGTGTTTGTGAACAGTTGATTCAGAGGCGAAAACAGAAGGGATTTCTGCATCACATTGTGGTCAGGGATGAAAAATGGGTTCATTAAAATAAACCTAAATGCAAAAAATCATGGGGATATCCTGGCCATGCTTCCACATTGATGGCCAAACCGAATATTCATGGCTCCAAGATCATGCTCTGCATTTGGTGGGACCAACTCGACAACGTGTACTATGAGGTGTTGAAACCAAGTGAAACAATCAAAGATGCTTGTTATCAAATGCAGTTAATGTGTCTGAGCAGAGCATTAAAAGGCAAATGGCCGCAATACAGTGATAGGCATGATAAAGCGATTTTGCAACACAACAACGCTTGACCCCACATTGCAAAAGAGATCGAAACATACTTGGAAACATTAAAATGGGAAGTCCTACCCCATCCACCATATTCTATAGACATTGCTCCCCCTGACTATCACTTGTGTAGATCAATGGCACATGGCCTGGCTGACCAACACTTCTGATCTCATGAAGAAGTCACAAATAGGATTGATTCATGGATTGCTTCAAAGATGAACAATTTTTTTGGTGCAGGATTCATACACTACACAAAAAATGTGAGAAAGTAGTGGCCAGAGATGGAAAATAGTTTGAATGATGCATGTGTAAGCAGTTTGTTTCATTAAAGCCTCAAATTCTGGGGAAAAAATGGTGGAAACAAAGTTGTACACCTAGTAGGATATCAGCATTGAAGTAAACGAAGTTTCTTTTTTCAGTGTGACAAAAAAACTATAACTGTCATATGAAAGTGATCTATAAGTCATAGATATTTTTTTATACAAATTTAAGCCTCATCCTGAAGTAAAATAAGCAAGTAATAGTGGCATGAAGTGTGCAGTACCATAAAACCATACTTTCAATTGCTCTCTTCAGCTCACTTAAAATTACTCCCAGGATAGAAACAGAGTGTACGTGAGATTCTTGCAGGATGTAACTTCCTGAAGGGGGCTGAACCTGTTCTCAGTATTGGAACTACTGTAAAATATAATTTCCTGACCATCTTTGTGTGCACATCCTGAGGCTATTGTCTACATGGTTGGGAGATATCACAATGCCACAAAAGCTCTGAGAGTGGACATTTCAGTTCCTATTACTAGCAGCTCTTCTTCACCTTCTGCAGATCCCTGGACCGCCATGAAGATGTTGCTGCTTAACTTGCAGGGCAATGCTTCAAACGGAA
The DNA here is from genome assembly GCF_023897955.1 of Schistocerca gregaria. Taxonomy (NCBI): domain Eukaryota; kingdom Metazoa; phylum Arthropoda; class Insecta; order Orthoptera; family Acrididae; genus Schistocerca; species Schistocerca gregaria. The sequence continues at coordinate 1,886,308 of NC_064920.1, read as the reverse complement.
TGCACATGAGATTCTTGCATGATGTTGTTTCCCAAAGTGGGCTGTACATGTTGTTAACATTAGAATGACTATAATGTAATATTTCTGGGTCATGCTTGAGTACTCATCCTGTGACAATTGTCTATGTGACTCAGAGACAGCATGATGCTAAAGAAGCTTTGAGGATGGACATTTCAGTACCTGTTACTAGCAGCTCTCCTTTCCTTTCTGTGGGCACCTGAACCTCCACAAAGGAGAGAAACTGAATAAACTGCAAAAAGGTGGGAATTTAAGGAGATGGGACCTGGATAAACTGAAAGAACCAGAGATTGTACAGAGTTTCAGCGAGAGCATAAGGGAACAATTGACACGAATGGGGGAAAGAAATACACTAAAAGAAGAATGGGTAGCTTTGAGGGATGAAATAGTGAAGGCAGCAGAGGATCAAATAGGTAAAAAGACGAGGGCTAGTAGAAACCCTTGGGTAACAGAAAAAATACTGAATTTAATTGATGAAAGGAGCAAATGAGATCGACAGGGAGTGCAAAATGGCTAAGCAGGGATGGCTAGAGGAAAAATGTAAGTATGTAGAGGCTTATCTCACTAAGGGTAAGATAGATACTGCCTACAGGAAAATTAAAGAGACCTTTGGAGAAAAGAGGACCACTTGTATGAATATTAAGAGCTCAGATGGAAACCCAGTTCTAACCAAAGAAGGGAAAGCAGAAAGTTGGGAGGAGTATATAGAGGGTCTATACAAGGGCGATGTACTTGAGGACAATATTATGGAAATGGAAGAGGATGTAGATGAAGATGACATGGGAGATACGATATTGCAGGAAGAGTTGGACAGAGCACTGAAAGACCTGAGTCGAAACAGGGCCCCCAGAGTAAACAACATTCCATTAGAGCTATTGACAACCTTGGGAGAGCCAGTCCAAACAAAACTCTACCATCTGGTGAGCAAGATGTATGAGACAGGCGAAATACCCTCAGACTTCAAGAAGAATTAAATAATCCCAATCCCAAAGAAAGCAGCTGTTGACAGATGTGAAAATTACTGCACCATCAGTTTAATAAGTCACAGCTGCAAAATAGTAACACGAATTCTTTACAGACGAATGGAAAAATTGGTAGGAGCCGACCTCGAGGTAGATCATTTTGGATTGCATAGAAATTTTGGAACACATGCGGCAATACTGAACGTATGACTTTTCTTAGATGAAAGATTAAGGAAAGGCAAACCTATGTTTCTAACATTTGTAGACTTAGAGAAAACTTTTGACAATGCTGACTGGAATACTCTCTTTCAAATTCAGAAGGTGGCAGGGGTAAAATACGGAGAGCAAAAGGCTATTTACAATTTGTACAGAAACCAGATGGCAGTTATAAGATTCAAGGGGTATGAAAGGGAAGCAGTGGTTGGGAAGGGAGTGAGACAGGGTTGTAGCCTATCCCCAGCGTTATTCAATCTGTATATTGAGCAAGCAGTAAAGGAAACAACAGGAAAATTTTGAGTAGGTATTAAAATCCATGGAGAAGAAATAAAAACTTTGAGGTCCACCGATGACATTGTAATTCTGTCAGAGACAGCAATGGACTTGGAAGAGCAGTTGAACAGAATGGATAGTGTCTTGAAAGGAGGGTATAAGGTGAACATCAACAAAAGCAAAACAAGGATAATGGAATGTAGTTGAATTAAATCGGGTGATGCTGAGGGAATTAGATTAAGAAATGAGACACTTAAAGTAGTAAAGGAGTTTTGCTATTTGGGGAGCAAAATAACTGATGATGGTCGAAGTGGAGACGATATAAAATGTAGACTGGTAATGGCAATGAAAGCATTTCTGAAGAAGAAAAATTTGTTAACATTGAGTATAGATTTAAATGTCAGGAAGTCTTTTCTGAAAGTATTTGTATGGAGTGTAGCCATGTATGGAAGTGAAACATGGGCGATAAGGAGTTTGGACAAGAAGAGAATAGAAGCTTTCGAAATGTGGTGCTACAGAAAAATGCTGGAGATTAGATGGGTAGATCACATAACTAATGAGGAGGTATTGAATAGAATTGGGGAGAAGAGGAGTTTGTGGCACTACTTGACCAGAAGGGATCAGTTGGTAGGACATGTTCTGAGACATCGAGGGATCACCAATTTAGTATTGGAGGGCAGCATGGAGGGTAAAAATCATAGAGAGTGACCAAGAAATGAATACACTAAGCAGATTCAGAAGGATGTAGGCTACAGTAGGTACTGGGAGATGAAGAAGCTTGCACAGGATAGAGTAGCATGGAGAGCTGCATCAAACCAGTCTCAGGACTGAAGACCACAACAACAACATGGGGCCATTGGAAAACATATTATATTTCCCAGGGAAAAGCACTAGATATGGGCACATGAAAAAGTTATGTTAATCTGATTTTGAAAGTCACATGGTCGGGAGCTGCAAATGCCCCATGAGTTTGTTAGAAGGGGTAACAGGGAATTAAGATCATCAAAGGTGTACCATGGAGCAAAGTCAGAAATATCTTATCAGGTCAACAGTCATTTTTTTATTTTCTATCTTATCATTGTATTATGATTAAATCTATGGTTACAATATTTATTTACATATGAGCATTCTGTTTTATGGATGGTGATTCCAGAAAGTCATGTGTATAATTATACAGCATTCATTCATGAGTTTCATATTTCCTTTATAAATTGTGAATTAAAGCAAATATCACTATTATATGTTGTCCAAAAATTCTCTTATTGAGTAGTTGGAGTGGTACTGTAGACATGTACTTACTTCTCTCTCAGACATTTCTGCAACTATAATAGATTTATAGTACTTGGAAGTGTGTTGAACAGTTTTATCAGTATGTGATAGCTTTCTTTTCAACATTGTCAGGCTGTGTATGTGTAACACAAAGGTTGGCTTGCTGTCTTGTGCAGCTATTGCAAATGTTTGATTTTTGTTTTTATGTTTTCTTTACTGACTTCATGTTGGACTCTAATGTATCCAGGTGTACGTGCAATACAGTTATTACATGGCCAATTACTGAACAAAGGTCTGCATAAATCTCTGCTTTTCTTGCTAGTAACAATTCTGTATCCCATAGTATTACGTGCTATGGGAGAGTTATCCCAAAATATGACTCCATATATTGCAAATGTTTGATTTTTGTTTTTATGTTTTCTTTACTGACTTCATGTTGGACTCTAATGTATACAGGTGTACGTGCAATACAGTTATTACATGGCCAATTACTGAACAAAGGTCTGCATAAATCTCTGCTTTTCTTGCTAGTAACAATTCTGTATCCCGTAGTATTACGTGCTGTGGGAGAGTTATCCCAAAATATGACTCCATATTTTATTTATGCGGTCTTTCAGGATCCTTGGGGGATAGCTTTTACTCAGCTTTGAATTAACTTGTGACACATGTGTGTTCCAGATCTAAGAATTGTTTCCTTACTATTTACTACAGGCTGATGTTTTTGAGAAGTCATGAGAAACAACAGTGAATAGTGAAGTAAATAAGAAGAAAACTACTTCTTCCTCATTCAAATGAATGTTTAGATGAAGGCTCAAAAAATGAGAAGTTTCAAAAGTAAGAAGTGCTCAGTGTTTCTCATCTCTCCAACAAACTATCCAATCAATAAGAAAAGGTATTTCACTTGTTTGTGTTACAGAAATTTTGTGTAGGGGATCTAAAGTAGCACAATTAGCTCTTAACACAAATGATCTACCATTCCATTATAGTAGAACCACTATGAGAAGTGGTGGATCATGTATACAATATATGTGTTCAAAAAACATTGAAAATGTTGTAATTTCATGGATTTTTATTTGACCAATTGGTGTAATTTTTCATTGTTGTATTGGATTTTGCATTTGGCATCAGTTGTCAAGAAGGTTACATGTGTTTGCTTATGAATGGTGATTATTGATTTGTTTTAAAAATTAATCAGAGAATTTTCAGTAAATTTTGCTATGAAAATTGAATAAAATTTAACACAGTTTTAGAAATGTTAAATATTGCTTTTGGTGTGTCTACTGTAATTAAAAGAAAGGTTTATGAATGGTATAAGCATTTCTACAATGGCCATGAAGCAGCTGAAGAAACATTCTGGACACCACAGCCTGCCAACAATTAATGAAAATGTGGCAAAAGTGAAAGAAATGGTTATGAACAATCACTGATATACAATCAGAGAAGTTGTTGATGATGATGGCATGTCAAGAGACTCATGACATGAAAGTGATTTCAAATATTTTGGATATGAGACATGTAACAGGAAAATTTGTACCAAAAGTATTGAATTTTGACCAAAAACAGCAGCAAATGGAAGTTGCTCTGGAGTCACTAAGTGAAGTCATCAGAAATGCAGAAATATTGAAGTGTGTCATAATAGGTAGCAAAACATAGGTGTATGTGTACGATGTCAAAACTAAGACTCAGTCATCCCAGTGGTGGTATCTTGGATCGCCAAGACTGAATAGGGTCAGCAGGTGTGGTAGAATGTTAAGGTTCTGGTAACTTTTTCTTCAATATTCTTGGCATAGCGCATCATGAGTTCTTGCCTAAAGGTCAGATGATCAATAAGGAGTATTAGCTACAAGGTCAATGCAGTCTGTGGGAAGCAATACAAAAAAAGCCCGGATTTATGGAAAACAATTCATGGCTTATGCACCATGATAATGCACCTGCTCACATTTCATTGTTTGTCCATGAAATTTTGGCGAAAAACAACACTATAATGATGTCCCAGTCTCCATATTTGCCAGATATGGCCCTGTGTGACTTTTTTCTGTTTCCAAAAGTAAAGAGAACTTTATAGAGCCATAGTTTTACAAGCTTAGATGAGACTAAAAGCAAATCGCTGAAAGAGCTACGTGCTGTCCCAAAAATCAAGTTCCAGAAGTGTTTCTTCTATTCAAAGCAGTGCTGGCATAAGTGTATAATATCTAACGGGGACTACTCTAATGGCAGTAATGTTAATGTGGACAAATAAATAAAATTGTTTCCAGAAAATGAAAGTTATTGATGCATTTTTGAACACAACTCATATGTAAAGTAAGGGATTATGAATAAAATTAGAAATTATAATATTTCATGGAGCAAACAAAAACATCCAGAATGAAATTTTCACTCTGCAGTGAAGTACGCCCTGTTATGAAACTTCCTGGCAGATTAAAACTGTCTGCCAGCCCGAGACTAGAACTCGGGACCTTTGCCTTTCACGGGCAAGTGCTCTAGCAACTGAGCTACCCAAGCATGACTCACAGTCTTAATTCCACCAGTACCTCATCTCCTTCCTTCCAAACTTCACAGAAGCTCTCCTGCGAACCTTGCACAACTAGTATTCCTGGAAGAAAGGAGACAAGGTGTTGTCGGAATTAAGGCTGTGAGGGCAGGTCGTGAGTCATGCTTAGGTAGCTCAGTTGGTAGAGCACTTGCCTGCAAAAGGCAAAGATCCCAAGTTCGAGTCTCAGTCTGGCACACAGTTTTAATCTGCCAGGAAGTTTCCAAGAAAAACATGTTTAGATATCAGCTACAGAGAGAGGAAAAATAGAACTGTTCCAAAGCCAAAGTATACTATGTATTTCCCATTCTCACACTTTGATATTGGTACATTCATTGCAAAATTAACCCAAGTTTTGGAAATTTCCAAGTCCAAGGGCAAAATACCCATTTATGGAGATTTTTTAAGCAACAAATAGGTTCTGCAACACATTCTTGAATATTATGTACCACTATAGAATATCACCACTGACTAACACTGCCATGAGGATAAACATGTATTCAGCAGCCATCATTGACATTATGTGTCATTCTACATCAAATCAGCCAGTTTTAGAAATAGTTTCCACCTGACAATCTCCATGAAGGAGAGAATTCCATAAAGTTGTAGCTCAAGACATGCTGTACATTTGACACAAGAGCTGTAAGCCTGGGGATCATTCAGTCGATGTGCATATTATTGCACATAAATTATCATATTTACAGTTCATGTTGCTTCTGCATAATCTTTCATTGATTGTATGAGTATCCATTTGAGTTGTGAAATTTCAAACATTCACACGTATTGCAATAAACTTGTACTGTTATCATCAATCGTAGGTGCCAACTTGATTGTGATTTTTTAATTTTTTTTTTAACAGTGGGTCTACCCTCATTCAAAACAAAAGCTCTCTAATTTCATGTTTAATTATGTGAGAAATTGGTTAGTTTTTAGAATTTTTGAATGCTTACAAAACTATATTTTTGTAAGTCATCAGTACTAGTGTTTTCGGCATGTTACTTATTTCACAGTGAATCAGTGTTTGTGGTTCACACTTACTGGCAAAGATTACATCATCCATGAATTTTGTTGTATATCAATGCAAATAAATGTGCATTTTTGTGAATTTTCAAAATCTGCTGTGTCCTGTGGATAATGTACAATTAATTTATAGTAAATTGACTTTTGTGATTTATTTACTGTAGCAGATATTCCAACATATTGTATTACATCTAGTTTTCCCTTAAAGATGAGTAGCTCTACATATTATCTACACTTATCAAAACTTAGCTCTGTTTTCGAGTTTGATAACAAGTACAATTAACCTCCGAAAGTTATAGGAAACTAGTGATAGGTTTTTGTGTTGCCTTAATAGAAATCTCATTTTGCACATTTGCTTCAATTCTTATAGCGAATTAGCAATGTTTTAGCTCACCAGATGAAAAGATAATAAGTGGGCTTAATTTAAAGTTATTTGTTAACTGTCCTGAAATACAAATACATTGCACCAGCCAAAATGCAGCCCCACTGTGAATGCTGCACTCAAACACACAATGAGTTGCTTGAAATTCGTGAGCAGCTGGAAATGATGACTGGCAGCTGCTGTGAATCAGTTATGTTGGGAGAATTCCCAAGACTCATGTACATGTGATACTGGTACCAAAGGTACTATCCTCTCCTGTGGGTCCTCTCTCTTCTGCAGAAAGTACAGGAGCTATCATTACTCATCCACTTGACTGTGAGTGGCACATCAATGGTTGATTTAGGCATCCTGTACAGGGTGGATGGGGACCAGGGATGATTCAGAGGGTTGTAGCCTAACCAACAAGTTGGAGGTGCTGTCTTTCACTGAAACTGACCCAGTGGGACTCACATCACATCAACTGGTTTAGGGAGAGCTGTTTTGCCCAGTGTCATCAATAGGAGGTAAAAGCAAAAGGGTAGGGGTCTTTTAATTGTTGGCAATTCAAACATATGGCAAATGATGGTGGTACCCATTGACAAAATGGCAGCAAGGGCAGGAAAGGACACCAGGTGCACTCAGTTTGTATGCCTGGTGGCCTCATTCAACATGTTGAAAAGGCTATTCCAGCAGCTATTGAGGGAACAGGATGCAACCATCTGCAGATTGTGGCACATATTGGAACAAATGATGCCAGTTGTCTGGGCTCTGAGATCATACTTGGGTCATTCCAGTGATTGGCAGAGAAGTTTGAGAAGACCAGCCTTTTGACTTTGAAAAGGCCAGCTTGTGCACGGGGTTTCAACATAGCTCACAATTTGCAGCATTGTCCCCAGAACTGATAGCAGCTCTTTGGTTCCAAGTAAAGTGGAAGGACTGAACCAGAGACTTTGAATGTTCTGTGACAATCTAGGTGGCAACTTTCTAGACTTGCACCATAGTGTTTAGAACTGTAGGATTCTCCTAAGTGGGACAGGTGTGCACTACACATCAGAGGCTGTGAGTCAGATAACTGACTCTGTGTAGTGTGCACACAAGGGTTTCTTAGATTAGGTGAATCTCCACCCAATCCAGATAACAATAGCTGTAGGAAACCCAGAAGTATCAGTGTAGGTTCAAAAGAAAAACCCACAGGTGAGAGTATTAAAGTCCTAGTGGTTGACTGTTGAAGCATTTGCAACAAAGTGCCAGAGTTCAAAATGTCCATGAAAAGCAGTGATGCTCACATAATACTAGGTATGGAGAGCTGGTTGAAACATTAAATTGACAGCAGTGAGATATTTGGGGAAAATTTAAGTGTATATCAAAAGGATAGCTAGTGGAAAATGGAGGTGGAGTAATTGTTGCAGTAGACACAAAACTCAAATCCACCAAGACAGAAACTGAAGTTGCATGTGAGATTGCTTTGGCAAGACTTAGTATCAAGGCTGGGCCTAAAATGATAACTATATCCTTCTATTACCCATAAGAATTGTGACATTTGCCTGCTTCATTTCTTCTTTGATAGTCCTTGGTGTCAATGTACAGAGTTGTTATACTGGCTGAAAAATGGAGGCGCAAGGGGGTGGGGTGGGGGAGGGGAGGGGGGAGGTGGTAGTTCAACACTGACTACTGTAAATGATGTTGCCGACAGTAACACAGTTGCATTTCACAGTTCTTTACTTTCACTGTTCACAACCCCTCAATATTACACTGGTACGTGGCCAGTTCACTGTTGGTTAACTTTTGATAAGCCTCATTAATAGTTTGTAGGCAAACATCAGCATACTGCTGCAATAGTTTGCTGTTGAACATCTGTGAGTGGCAAAAACCTAATCATGCACTTCTCGCAGAATAATGTGGTACGTATTGAACAGACACAGCTATTGTCTTACACTTATTTCACAGCTAAGTTGATGCATTGTTGTTGTTCTAAGCAACACAGGTTTCTTGTCTGAAACTCGACTGTGGACTAACTGTCACATGACCAAAAATCAGGCCTTTATATATCATCACAATAATAGGCACTGAAACTATACATTGTTCGATGTTTAAGTTACAGAAATTTACAATTAAAACATAACCCATTCAATTAACTGAATACATTGGAGAATTCTTCCCTTTTTAATAGTTTCTTCTACTACAAGGGTTAAGCCAAATTATTTGTTTAAATGATGAAATTAACACATGTAGTTATACAAACAATACTTTTGACAAACCTGGTAATTACTTTGGAATTAATTAAGAGCTGGCTTTGCTAATATGTTTTCAAAAAGAGCCAAATAAATACTTTAAGAATAGTAGTGATTTTCCTCCAAATGTTTATAATTAGTAAAGAATTAATATTTGTTTAAAAGTCAACAACAGAATTTAAGTTATGAAACAATTGCTGATTTCACCCAACAACAAAATATATTAACTAGGAATAGCCAAAATAAATCAGGCAAGTAATGACATACATAAAACTAAGCACAAAATTAGATCTGGTGCTATATTCTTTAAAACTTAGGGCTAACCTTTCTGTTTTATCAAAATGCAGATCATACTCCTGTATGTTAGTGATAATTAGTTAAAACTGAAAATGAATTTAAGGATGCAGATGGCAAAACGAGAGAGGAAGTAAAGATATCCCAGCTTGCTTCATCACACACTTATCTCCTAATGTAACTAAACACTTTAAAGAAGTCCTCAGTTGACTTATACATAAGTTCCCCAATCATACTGTAATCTTCAGTAGAGACTTTACTCATCCAACAGTCAAATGGGAAAATTACAGTTATGTAACTGGCAGGTGTGGAAGACATCTTATGAAACATTTCTAAATGCCTTATCTGAAAACTACCTAGAAGAGATAGTTCAGAACACCAGTCATGATGGAAATATGTTGCGTCGAAGAGCAAAAAATAAGAACAGATGTCTACAAGGATGTCCACAAAGAAACTTGTATTGGTCATAATAACATGGTATGAAGGAGCATGACAGCTGGAGGCATGCAGGTACAAATCTGTATATGTACCTGCGTGCTTCCAACTGTCATGCTCCTTCACACCAAGAGGGCATTCTGAGCACACTGGTGCACAGTGCATTCGAAATCTCGGATTCTGACAATCTAGCAACTGAATTGCAACACTTGCAGGCCATGTTTCACATGAACGGTTACAACAACTGCCAGATAAAATGCTCCTTGAGACCAAAGAAGCCAAGACTGCAGGCTTCCAAGGATGAAGACAAACCAGTTGCGAGGGCGATTATGCCATATGTCGAGAACACATTGGCAAAGATCGGCAGAATACTCAGGAAATACAATGTCAAGTGCATATTTTGCCCTCCATCTAAAACGAAAACATTACTAGAATCAGTCAAGGACAACTTTGGACTCAAGAAACTGGAAGTTTACAGCATCCCTTGCCAGTGCAGGAAAATGTATATAGGCCAGACCATCTGGAAAACCAGGAGAGATGTAGTGAATATAAACATGACTCAGGCAACACACAGCCAAGCAAGTCCACAGGACACCTGAAGAAGAAGAAGAAGCACTGTCACCATGATGGCAGAGTTCTGCAAGCAGCCATGGCCACAGAAGGACTGCAGTCCATGATCCATTGCCAGGCACCAAGCTTCCCCAACCGCCCAATGCCACCCTTACTCCACCACCGGCCACAGACCACCCAGAAGCACCCAGAGAGAGGTGCAGGAGAGGGATGGAGACTACATAAAGTTGACATCCATGACAGATAAATCAGACACCATGAAACACCTGAAGATGGCGAGACATTGGCTTGAAGAAATATCGCGCATTTTGGACAATGCTACCCAGCTGAATACCTGCGAAATTTTCAAGATTCCTGTATGCCAGGAAAACCTCAGATCAAGATCCTAAGTTCTTTAAAGAACGGTTTACATGATATTCAGCTGTATGCATTTTTCATTATCCTCCATATCTTTTTTTCCTTCTGGAAAGTTGTTATGCAGTGAGCAGAATTTCCCCAGAATATGATGCTGTATCTCACACGGGAATGTATGTCAGCATAATATACCACTCTAAATGTTTCAGCAGTTGTGTTGTTTCATATCATTCTCATTGCATAGGTCATTTCAATAGCTTAGAATTTAAGGATGTAACGTGGGTATTCCATTTAAGATTGTCTTGTAAGTAAATGACAAGAAATTTTGTTTCAATGACACTGTTAATTTTTTGGGTTAGCATGTAAATATTTGGTGTAATGGATTTTCATTTTGCTATGTGTGCAAAGTGTATGGTGAGGGTTTATCAGAAGCTATTCCTCACAAAGCACTCTGAAATCTTTTCATTTACGACTTTAGCATAAAGACTAAGAGCTTTTTCATTTTCACCTTCAATCAATACTCTGGTGTCGTCTGCAAATAGACAATGTAGAGGGAGGTCATTTATGAAAACTAAAAAGACAAAGGGACCTAAAATTGAGCCTTGTGGTACATCATAAGTTAATGTGGGAGGTTTCAAGTTATAAGCTTGGAGTTCCTTTTTTTCCATATGTTTGATCTCTGTCGTCTGAAAGCAATTTTCTAAGTAGGATTTCAGTCACTCATTTGGGAGACCTCTTACACCATACCACTCTAGCTTTCGTAGAATAATTTCATGATCTACTAGATAAAAGTCTTTGGGTAAAATGTAGAAAAATCTCTGAAACATTTCTGTGATTACCCAAGGCATTTAAAATATGATTTATGAGGATGAAAGTGGCTGTTTCAGAACTGTACTGCAGCCTCAAGCCATGCTGACATCCTGAGATAACATTATTTTTGCTTAAAAAAGTTGGTTAATTATGACAGAAATAATTCCTTGACGATTTTTGAAAAGCCTGACAGGAGTAACACAAGCCCATAGTTGACCATCTGCTGCTGATCACCCTTTTTGTAAACGGGTACAACTTTTGCAGTTTTTAGCTGCTACAGGAAGATACCTTCTTCTAACTATAATCTGTCATAGATACCTTGAACAAAAAAACCATGCCCAGTTCTTGGAAATAAGCACAGATCACACCTGTCTACAAGAAGGGTACTATAAGTGATCCACAAAACTACTATCCAGTATCTTTCACAATGGCTAGTTGTAGAATCTAGAACATATTCTGAGCTCAAACATAATGAGGTACCTTGAACAGAGTAATCTCCATGCCAACCAGCAAGGATTCTCAAAACAACAATCATGTGAAACCCAACTCACACTTTTCTCACATGACATACCAGAAGCTTCGCATCAAGGAAGTCAGGTAGATGCTGTATTTCTTGATTTCCAAAATGCATATGCCTCAGTACCACACCTACACTAATCACCAAAAGTATGATCATATGGGGTATCAGGTGAAATTTTTAACAGGATTGAGGACTTTTTGGTAGGGAGGACATACCATGTTATCTTGGTGCAGGACTCATTGACAGATGTAGAAGAAGCTTCACATGTGCCTCTGTGTGTTGGGACCCATGCTGTTCATGTTGTACATTATTGTCCTTGTAGACAATATTAACCTCAGACTTTTTGCAGATGATGCAGTCATCCGTAAAGGAGTACTGCCTGAAAGAAGCTGCTTAAATATTCAGTCAGATCTTGATAAGATTTCAAAGTGGTGCAAAGACTGGCAACATGCTTTAAATGTTCAAAAATGTAAAACATTTACTTCGCAAAATTGGAGAAAAAACATAGTATCCTATAATATCAATGAATCACTGTTGAAATTGGCAAACTGATACAAATACCTGGGTGTAACACTTTGTAAGGATATGAAATGGAATGATAACACAGGCTCAATTGTGGTTAAAGCAGGTGATTGATAAAATAATGGGGAAGTGCAATCAGTCTACAGAGGAGATTCTTTACAAATCACTCACGTGTCCAATTCTAGAATATGGATTAAGTGTGTGGGATCTGTACCAAATAGGACTAACAGGAGATATTGAAAATACGTAAAGAAGGGCAGCAGAGGTTTGTTTGATTCATGGCAGAATGTCACAGATATAGTGAAGAAACTGAACTGGCAGATTCTTGAAGACAAACTATCCTGAGAAAGTTTATTAACAAAGTTTCAAGAACTGGTTTTAAATGATGACTCCATGAATATACAACAACCCCTACATATTGCTCTCATAAGGATTGTGAGGATAAGATTAGAATAATTACAGCACACACAGAGGCATTCAAACAATCATTCTTCCCATACTTCATACAGGAATGAAGTGGGAAGAAACACTAATAACTGTTACCAAGAGATGTAGCCTCTGCCATGCACTACATAGTGGTTTGCAGAATCTAGACATAGATGGAGATTTTTGACAACCCTTTATAAGCTAATAATTGTCATAATAAATTTGCAAACTGGCGTTTCTACTCCACTTTTGCTCATAAGTCCAAGTTTAACAATGTCAATAAAGCGGTACATTTTCCACAATTGCTGCTGAAAGTGGGTAAAATAAACTTATGGCATGGGTGCTTCAACCACTGATATTTCTAGCCTTTAACTTTTCTATTTCAATTTTTTTTTTTTAAATGAAGAAAGTTGATGTAAGACCACATGATAAATACAGGCTGATTCAAAAAGAATACCACAACTTTAGGAATTTAAAACTCTGCAACAAAAAAAGGCAGGGCTAAGCACTATCTGTCGGCGAATTAAGGGAGCTATAAAGTTTCATTTAGTTGTACATTTGTTCGCTTGAGGCGCTGTTGACTAGGCGTCAACTACCCGAGGCGATGGATTGGCCACCAGGCAGCCCGTGACAGAGCACTTCATCACTGGCCTCCAAGAAGCCCTGATCTTACCCCCTGCGATTTTTTCTTATGGGGGTATGTTAAGGATATGGTGTTTCGTCCACCTCTCCCAGCCACCATTGATGATTTGAAACGAGAAATAACAGCAGCTATCCACACTGTTACACCTGATAAGCTACAGAGAGTGTGGAACGAGTTGGAGTATCGGGTTGATATTGCTTGAGTGTCTGGAGGGGGCCATATTGAACATCTCTGAACTTGTTTTTGAGTGAAAAACAAACCTTTTTAAATACTCTTTGTAATGATGTATAACAGAAGGTTATATTATGTTTCTTTCATTAAATACACATTTTTAAAGTTGTGGTATTCTTTTTGAATCACCCTGTATTAATTTTCAAGTTGTTTAGTTTATGAGAAATTTGTACTTACATTTTATTGTCAAATTTTTACATTTTATTGTCAAATTTGACCAATATTCAGGATCAAATATCTGAAAATTGTGTTCAATCAACTTTTTTCTTATTAGTTCCATTAGAAAGTGCAGATTTTTCATCTTCCTGGTTACTTGTTTTGCTTGATAGTATCGTTTGTTTAAGGGATGATATTTAGCTTCAAACATAAGCGATTGTGACATGTCAAACGTGTATTTGATGTAAATGGATGAGTGAAAATTAATTTATTTTTAAGGTTATATAAACAGGGAACTTGCATTGGTCCATGGTGGCTTTGCTACTACAAGTTTAGAAAAATTGGCAATAGTTCTGATACTATCTATTTAAAAAAATTGGTAACACCATTGCCAAAAGGACATGCCTGATAGCCATAACCAAACAACCACGGGTGAATCTCTCAGTACAACCTCCCAAGCCTGAATTGGATTGTTCTGCAATATTCACAAGCCTGTTCCAGGGTTTCCTATCAAGTTCCCAAGTCTGAATTGCTATTTTTTTTATTTTATTTATTTATTTATTTATTTTTTTCCATCAATGCTGTGCATGGGGCAGAAATGTTGGTGCTAATATGCTGCTCTGGTAACCTGCAATAGAATGCAATAACCAACAGAATGAATGTGCAGGATCCTTGGGATGCATGGACTCTATTAGCACATCATTCTTTTCAAGTGATAACCCACCATTTATTGTCATAAATACAGGCTATATATTCTTCAGGTTGGAGATTCAAACCCTTTTCTCCAAAGCTTGTGACAGTATGTTTTGTGTTAGCTGTGAATGATGCTGTATCATTTGAAATTTTGCTGATACTAAATTATTTTTCATCAGTTTGTACAAATTGGTGACTGTTTACTGTCCAAGGAATGATTTTGCCATTTTCAGATCTTTCCATTGAAGAAACTGGATAATTTTTTCCTTCTTCTTTTTTCCCCATCTATTTCAGTTACACTGATATACAATTTTACAGTACAGTGGTTACAGGTTTCGGGCTGACACACCCATTCTCTAACTGCATACCTTGTTATCCAGTTTCCTCAGTACTGAACAGGTGCTTGGCATCATGCCTCAAATCAGCAACTTTCTTCTTGAGCCATTCTTGCAATTCCAGCTTCCACCTTTTCCTTCACATTCTCATCACAAAATGTGAATAACTCAAATGGTATCAAAAATTGGTTTCCCCGAGGCAGCTGAATGGTGGCACATGCTGCCTAATTGTTTTGCTGTTCCACCAATTCCGTGGCATAGTGATTTACCACAACTCGTCCTGAAGAAGTTCCATTCAGTTTTGCTACCAAAATAATTTTCATGATTATACAAGGCGAGTCACTAACTATTGCCATCAAGAATAGCTCCAAAAGTATGATAGGTGCTGAAAAGTTTGTGGGACAAAAGTTGCATGGGACAATGGGAGCCATAATATGATGTCAGTTTTTTGTTGCTAGGTGGGTTCACTTCAGAGATACGAAGGTCAACTTTCTTTTTCAAATGTGATGCTACAGTTTGGTACTTATTTTCTGATAGCAGCTATCAAGATGAAGATCTTTGAAGGTCAACGAAGGTCACAAAGGTGGCATGAACATTCATTTACAGGTGTTGGAAGTAATGACTATTGGTATCAATGCAAGGCTGCAATCTTCTTATCATGGATTGAGTGGTATTTTGCATCACATTGGCACTTATCAAAGCACATACTCTAACAATTCTCTCTCACGTATCTTCAGGCATAGTTGGAATGTCTTTATGAACAATGTCTTTTACAAATCCCCACAAGAAAAGATCCAGAGGCAACAAGTCTGGCAAATGAGCCGGCCATGAGACATCTTCTACATGTCCAATCCAATGATTTGAGAACTGTCTATTGTCTCTGCAACTCATTTCTAGCCATCCACAAAAAAATGTGCTGGACACCCATTGTGTTGATACCACATTCTGTTCCTTGTTTCTATAGGTCTTTCTTCCAATAACAGACCTAATGTTTCTTGCAGGAATGAGGTGTACTTCCTACCATTAAAATTTCCTTTGTTGAAATAGGGGCCTATAATTCTGTACTACAGTATCCCACACCATCTATTCACTGACCACGGTTTTTGGTGTGCAACTTGCCACAGCCAACATGGATTTTTAGTTGCCGCATAATGCATGTAATGCAAATTAACATCTCCATGGTTCATGACTGTAGTCTCATCAGTAAATAAAATCAAATTAATACATGTGTCAGCTCTCTGAATCTGAAGTTGAGCCCATCAGCAAAATTCAATGCAATGGATACAATCCGTACCACTCAACTCTGGGTGGAGACTGATATGATAAGGATGATATTTATGTTGATGCAGAATACAAACAATACTACTCTGGCTCATGCCTGATTCCCTTGCAATCTGAAGTAAACTAGCACAGGATCTCGAAACACAGAGGCAAGAGTACCAATTTCTGTTTCCTTGTTAGTAACTTTCCTTTGCCAGATATGTTTCCAATGCATTAAAGACCCACTGGTTCACAATTTATCATACACATATTTAAGTGTACAATGTGTAGGGTGAATATGTTGAGGATACCTTTCAGTGTATAAGTCTCTAGCTCTCAATTTCGTTGACATTCTCTGTAAATGAGAAGCATATCGACTTGTTCTTTGAAGGAATACATCATTCACAATCACTTGATTTGACTATACTAGCCTTACCATTCAATTAGTGTTGTATTGCAAAACTGTCAAATGATGTTTACGTATCTGTGGCACATTAGATGGATATGCCGTATTTGGAGAATATTTACTATTTGCATGATATACGAGAGAGAATTGTCAGAGCATGTGCTTCAATAAGAGCCGAAGTGATGAGGAATACCACTTAATCCATAATAAGAAGATTGTAGCACTGCTCTGATACCAATAGTTATAACTTCCAACACCTTCTGTAAATGGAAGTTCATGCCACCTTTGAGACCTTCATTGACCTTCAGAGACCTTACTGTTACACATCATTGGATTCGTCTTGATAGCTGCTATCAAAAAATAAGTAACAAACTTTAGCATTCCATTTAGAAAAAAAATCAAAGTTGACCTTCGTATCTCTGAAGTGACCTCACCAAGCAACAAAAAACCAATGTCATATCATGCCCTCATTGTCCCATGCAACACTTTTCCCCACATAATTTTCAGCTAATATCATAATTTCAGCGATATTCGAGGTGGCAATAGTTAGTGACTCACCCTGTATAAGCTGATGAAGTTCTTGAAATTTTTGTCTTGGGCAGCAGAAAATGCAAATGCTCAAATGTTGGATATCTTCAGCACCTCTGCAATAAACTACAGATGGGTGTAAAGTGGCCTGGCGATTTTCCCAGCGGAGGGATTGCACGGCATCTGGCACCCAGCAGCTCCCATTTTCAGATTGACTTTTATTGTTTACTAATGGTGTCTTTGATGCTTCAGGACGTAGTGATGGCATGAAATGTTCCATATTTTTCCTGTCAATTCTGTAATAAAATCTTCAGTTGCCATGTGCTATGTGTCGAATGTTTCTCTCTGTGTGGACCTACTGCTTGCATTCAATAATACCTTCAGGATCACCATTCTTGACCATATCTGTCAAAAATATTTCCATTACTTCTTCACTAGAGCACTTTTCACAATGATGGAGCTTGCGGTCTTTCATTTCTAAGCTACAGATAGGTTTTTTTTAGTAGGCATTTTAATCTTCTTGGACTGCATTTCTGTGTAACTTTAGCTTGACATTCTGATGTGTTGTACATCCATAAACTACATGTATTCCAAAGGAGCAAATAGGCACACATCATTTTGGACAGAATTCACAGAATTTTGAAAATCCAGTTTCAGGCCCATTGTGGTCTCAATAGAATATAAATAGTTCTTTCAGTTTGCAAAGTAGGAGTCATTTCTACTTCTTGATCTTCTGTCCTTCAATTATAACTGAAACATAATCTTTGACCCCTGGACACGTGCTACTATACTGATCATTTTCATAAAATTGTAGGACTTGTGGCTTTATTTGGTCCAAAATTATTTTTCCTAACTTCCTTTCAAGCATTGCTGGAATTCCCTTTTCTTTTTTTAAATTTATAGCACTCAGGCATGGCTCTTTGGCGATGAGGTAACCAATTTTTTTAGAACATTTATACCTGCAGATCTACTACTAATTTTTCTGCTGCAAATTCCTATTTAAATAACCTTCAAATAAATTAATTCTCACACGCCCATTTACAACAAATACATGTTTACAGCACTGAACTTGCTTACAACTGAAGCTAAATATTATCCCTTAAACAAAAGTTACTTTCAAGCAACACAAGAGCCTAGGAGATAAAAATTTGCTTTTTCACGTTTGAAAGTTAATATTAATCATGTTTTATTACAACTACTTTCATGATAAAAAATGAATATGGTGGCAAAAATGTTTTAGGGTGGATATATCTGTGGTTGAAATTGGGGTGGCACTTTGAGCCAATTCTGGAAAATGTGCTATCCCATTGACCTTGTTACATTTAAACTTATCTGAAAAAGTTGAGTAGAAATACCAATTTACAGATTTCTCACTACAATTGTCCACTTGAAAATATGTTGTCATCCATGATGATTTATTCACAATAATATGCACATTGTCTGAGTGACCTTCAGGCTTACAGCTCTGGAGTCAAAAGTACAGGTGAACAATAAAAAATGGGAAGAAGTGTACAAGGTCACTAGGATGACTGGAAAATTTTCAAACTTTCTTTTGTAATTTAAATTCAGATCTGTATAACTGTTTCCAAACATACTAAAAGCCATTAAAGCACAAAAGAAAAATAACTGAGTGTCTATTGAGATCAAAAACTACTTAACAATCCACAGGCACCTTGGCAGCATAAAAAAAACACAAAGATCCTTAATTTCAAAACTATGATCACACACAGTCAAACAAAAATGTAAGAGTACTACAAACAGAAAAAGTCCCAAAATGATATATTTATAGGAGAGGCAGAAAACAAAATCAAAGCAGACTGGAATGTCACCAAACAAACAAGAAAACATCACTAACTTTTAGTAAGGGGACTTGCTGCAGCTGTCAGATCCCTGAAGAACTTCATTTTAGGCATCAGCTGTATGAATTACATGGTCCAGTCATTAAATGTGAGCACTGTCTATGTTCAATGTAATGTGCCATAAACACTCATAGACAGCTGGTGGCAGGACTAGCAGTGGGGGGTATATAAAGCATGTTGAGGGGTTGCAGAAAACAGTGGAGTCATTATCATAATGCAGAAACATAGTGATTTATGTGATGTTCAAATGGTATAATCATTAGCTTTTGGGCAAACGGTGGAATCATTTTCAAAATGGCTAAGTTTGTAAACTGTTTATTTGTAGCCATGGTTAAAATATACCGTGCGTGACAAAATGGCACTAGCCAAGAATGGCACGGAGACACTTGTGGTGCACCGCAGGCCATGGATGACAGGAGTGAAAGACAGCTACAGAGATGTGTACAGGTGAAAATACATGCAAATGCTAAGCAACTGACACTGCAGATGACTCAAGGTCCTACCATCAATGTCTCCTCAATGACCATTCAGCAAATGTTGTCATATATGGACTTACGCAGCAGGCACTTGGTTCATGCACACATGCTTACTGCTGTTCATCGGCAATGGAGGTTAGAATTTGCACATCAATACCACAACTTGACATCCACTGACTGGTAGATGATGGCCTTTTCAGATGAATCATATTTTATGTTCCATCAGGCAGATGGACATTGGTATGTGTGGCATGATACATCTGAAAGCAAACACCCTGCAACAGTCACAGGTAGGGTCCAAGCCAGAGAAAGGAATATTATGATCTGGAGAATGTTTTCACGATATTCCCTGCATGATCTCATCATTCTGGAAGGCATAATGGATCAACACAAGTACGCACCTATTCTTGGGGACCATGTCCACCCTAATACGGAGTTTGTAAATAAAATAGAAAGAAACTTCCACATGGGAAAAATATATTAAAAACAAAGATTCCAAGACTTACCAAGGGGAAAGCGCCGGCAGACAGGCACAATGAACAAAACACACAAACACACACACAGAATTACTAGCTTTCGCAACCGATGGTTGCTTCTTCAGGAAGGAGAGGGAAAGACGAAAGGATGTGGGTTTTAAGGGAGAGGGTAAGGAGTCATTCCAATCCCGGGAGCGGAAAGACTTACCTTAGGGGGGAAAAAAAGGACAAGTGTACAGTCGCGCGCGCGCGCACGCACGCACACACACACACACACACACACACACACACACACACACACACACACACACACACACATATCCATCCGCACATACACAGACACAAGCAGAAATATTTAAAGGGCTTTAAATATGTCTGCTTGTGTGTGTGTGTGTGTGTGTGTGTGTGTGTGTGTGTGTGTGTGTGTGTGTGTGTGTGTGTGTGTGTGCGCGCGCGCGCGCGCGCGCGCGCGAGAGAGTGTACACCTGTCTTTTTTTCCCCTAAGGGAAGTCTTTCCGCTCCCGGGATTGGAATGACTCCTTACCCTCTCCCTTAAAACCCACATCCTTTCGTCTTTCCCTCTCCTTCCTGAAGAAGCAACCATTGGTTGCGAAAGCTAGTAATTCTGTGTGTGTGTGTTTGTGTGTTTTGCTCATTGTGCCTGTCTGCCGGCACTTTCCCGCTTGGTAAGTCTTGGAATCTTTGTTTCTAATACAGAGTTTGTTTTTTCTTGACATGGTGGCATCTACCAGCAAGACAATGGAACATGTCATGCAGGTTTCAGTGTATGTGCATAGTTAAAAAAGCACCAGGATGAGTTTACTGTACTCCCTAGCCACCAAACTCCATGGATTTAAACCCAATTCATAGTGTGTGGGTCAGCCTCATTCACACTGTTTGTACCACTGGAAGTCAAGAAACATTGAGCAGCTGGCCACGGTGTGGTGGTGCAATTCCTTTCTCCTTTACCTGCACCTGCCTGTGAACTCATTGGAGCAGATTGCCAGTAGGAAAGCTGAGCAGAAACCTACTGTACTACAACCTGCACCAGGCTGCATACAATGCAACTATTCCAAGAATTGGGAAAAGATCTTAATTTTGAATGAAATACTGGCAAAACTTTGGTATATTCTGAACCTTGATAATGTACATGTTCACTGCGAAGCCTGTGCTAATCTTAACATAGTCATCCACAAACCCTTCCATCCATGTCAGCAAGTTTATGGTAACATATTTCCCAAAATCTGAACAGCTACATGATCACCATACTATTAAGTTTTTTGGTGTCTAATACACTTAAGTTTTTAGTCACCGACCAGCGCAATTAGTCATGTGGAATTACTACCTTTTCTCATACACAAAATTACTTAAAAAATCTGCACATTCTAAAAAAATCCACCGGAATAAATATGCTTTCACTTTAAAACACTTTTGAAATATGCAGCACAACTAAAATCAGCAAATTATAACTTCCTTCAGAGCTCACACTACACACCACCATACTATTGAAAGGCTGAGGTCCCACTACTTTAGACTGCTGTAGGCATTCTATATCTCCAAGAGAAAGGACATGTGAAGAATACTCTGTTCTGAGGGGTCAGTTTTCTTTAAGGCCAATAGAAAAACATTATTCTCTCATGTTAGTCCACAATTTTTATGACTAACCAATCAACAAATAACACACTTTCAAACTGTACTTTTTCCCAAAATAAATATTTAACATTCTGCTACTTTGTTTATACTTTACATTATTAACCATTTTCATTTGCACTCAAATTAGCTTTCCTTTTACCATAAACTTACTTAACATATTATGATACAAAATTCCCTGTTGTCTGCATTCACACTGTCTTAAAACTTTCTCCCACTAGTTCGTACTGCATTCATCAATAGAAGAATGATCTACATACTTACTTTGCACCACGTTCATGCATCATCCACAAAACTAGAAGCATACACAGACCTGTACAAACATAAATAAACAAAAAAGACTTCAAGAAATAAGCAGAACAATTCACAAAAACATTCTCTTGACCTGTTTCTTGAATGTCTCTGTCCTCTACTGTCTTCTAGCTGAGGAAAATTTAAACTACACACTTGACTGAACCTGCTTCAGACCATCTGTCACTGTGCATGCATAAGTCATTCTTCCAATATACAGGCTCTAAAGAGGAGTGATATAAGGCACCAAGCCTCAATGGCACTACAGACAACATAGCTCCACATCTTTATTGGTACTTTCACTGACTCTCTTCCTGCATATCTCACAGTGGTCCACACTGTGAAAGGTGGTTATTAAGGCTTTTGGCAGGTGATGACAGTAATGTGAGTGGACAGAGTATTCTTTATTCTTAACCAGTTGCAGTAAAAACAACCACCATCACAGGAAGACTATCAACAAAATGAATTATGAAATGTACACTTGAGATCAAGTACATAGTACAACATCCCAGCTTCCTCAACCAAATTATAACATTTCAGCTCCTCAACACCAAATTAAAACCTTGCATTAGGAGGTGTCTGCTTCGTGCAAAAGGTCTTGAGTTCATATTGACGACAACAAGTAATTCTTCATTACAGACGTTTATTTACAAACAGAACTGACAGACTTCACAGACTCAACAACTGACTCTCAGAGCTAACCGCACTGCACATCCGAACTGAACTAGCAACTGACAACTCCTAGGTGTATTAATATCTTTCCAAACAATGAGAGTCTTTAACAATGTTTTGTTTACAATACGATAGCAATTCACGACCCAAAACTAAATTAGACATTACAGAATTTTAGTACAGATTAAAGTAAGTAAAAGGATCAGTACATATAAATTCTTACAAGCATAATTTCCAAAAAGATTTTATAACATTTTTCTACCAGCTTCTGGATAACCTTCACCAGATTTGTACCAATGTTTCCAGAAATATCTTGACATTTGATTCTGGATATTTCTTGAGTGATTTAGAACAACTATTTATATGTAAAATGATTTAAATCGTGTTTCAAAACATAAATAAATCTTTTTAGCAATATTTCTTGATACAAATCGTCTTTCGAAATTAGGTTATGAAACAGTTTTCACAAGTTTTCGTATTTTTGCGATCATAATATAGAATTTCTCCATAGAAAGCTCCAGAAGTGTGCATTAAATATTCATTTAGAGACTTTCTCTTTAGCTGGTGAGTTTTTAAAAGTATCTTGTCCATATTATATGAAATAATTTAGCTCAAAACTGATAATTTATACAATTAATCAGAGCTGCAGCAAACAGTGAGTCTTTCTTTTACAAAATGAAATATAATTACAAAATTGAATGAAAATAGTTTACTAACACTAATATATATTTACATTAATTCTATTTTTGTTCTTTCTGTGCAAAATGTCCTAATATTGACACAGTACAATATTTAAACATCACCAAAGTTTCCCTTTACATTTTGCATATCTGTATCGACATCCCCTAAAAGTCTACAGTATCGAATACTTCAATATGTCCCAATATGTCCTGTAATGTTACACAACCCCCACATCAGCACTTCCACGTGAAACACGGAAGGGTTGATGTCCTTACATTACAAAACAGAAAAGTTTTACACATATCTTTGGTGTCTTCTTTCTTGAAGACCGGTGATCTTCTTTCTTGAAGGTCGGTGATCTTCTTCCTTAAAGGTCAGTATACCTCTATGCCACACACTGTATTTCAGTCTCATCTTCACAGTCCATATGGTTTCCATATACACTGCAGGCTATCACAGGCTGCAATAGCACAGTCCGCTATGAATATACAGCATACAGTGGTCAAACCCAGTTAAACATTAGCAAAAGCATTTAATAGTCGGTGGACCGGTTTTTAAGGACACAGAAATTTGAATTCTCTAAAGTCTAATTACTCAAGAAAATTTTACTCTAAATTATTTCTTAAAGCTAAGAGAGGATAGACCGACAGATGGAGAAAATTGATTATACAGGATCACAGAATAAGTGTAAGATGCAATGCCAGAATAGGAAAATGAAATATGACAATTGCATAGCTAGGGGACCTAGTGCTCGCCAAACACTTAGCACACAAAGAATGTATGCTCCCCTGAGGAATCAGATAAATACAACATAACAAAGTATACAAAAATATCCTGGTAAGATTACATATAAAAGTTTATAAACATCTATTATCTAAAATACTTTTTTACATTTTTTTTAATACAATTTCAGTTCGGTCACGTTTCGTAGGCCAAACAGTCTGCCAGAATTTGGGTAGACTAGACGGTAAGCATTCGGATGAGGATTGTCCTGAATCTTGAAAGGTCCAATGTATATGACAAAAAACTTTTTTAGTTCACCACTGATGGCTTTAGACTTCTCTTGTGTTTTAACAAGGGCCAAGTCTTCAATTTTAAATTGAGTAGGCTTCAATCTTTTGTCATGTCTACATTTCCTCTTATCACCTTGAGATTTCATGGTCTTTCTCACTATTTCCTCTCTCTCTTGAGTACTTAATGGTTTGCAGACTGGAAAATCAATGAAATCACTAATTGGATGTGGTGGTTTGCTATTATACTGTATGTCATAAGGCGAAAACCCTGTTGGGAATGCTGTAGGCTGTTCACAACATCTTCGAATTTCTCAACATAGTCAATCCAACTAGCATGATCAGTATTGCAGTAGGTTCTAAAGAATCGCCCAATTTCCCTCATGTATCTCTCCGAAGGGTTTCCTGACGGATGATAAGCTGAAATAAGAATGTGACTTATATTTTCATCTTCAACAAAAGCTTTCCATACTCCAGAAGTAAATTGAGTCCCATTGTCTGATAAGATTTTCTGAGGTTTTCCAACCCTGCCAAAATAGTCTCCTCTGATTTTTGAAATAATGCTCTTACTGTTTGCCTTGCGAAGAGGGTATAACTTAATGAATTTTGAAAAAACATCAACCATAACAAAAATGTAGCAATTGCCTCCTCTGGTCTTCGGTAATGGTCCATATAAGTCGACAGCGACTAACTCGTGTTGTTCTTTTGGTAAGATCTTTTGCATCAATCCTCGACAAGTTTGGTTGGATACTTTTACTCTTTGGCACCTGTCACAACCCGTCAAAATTTTTCTAACCCTCCTGGCTATGTTGTTAAAGTACACATTTTCTTGGATTTTCTGGATACACTTTTGAATCCCACAATGACCAAAACTTTCATGAATGTACTTGATGAGTACATTGATGTACTGTTCAGGCCAACATAATTTCCATACATCGCTATCTACACTGTTTCTCTTGAATAGAATCCCCTTGTAGATTTTGTAATAATCTCCCACTTTTTCATGTCCTTTTGTCCCTAAATAACTTTTGACCAGTTTACAGTTCTCATCGTGGTTCTGATTCCGTCGGATGTCATTACAAATGTCTCTGATTTCTTGTTCATTGTCCACCCCTCTTAAATACATAATTTTGAATTCTTTTTCACATTCCCCACTGTCATCTTCAAAGTCACCCCCCCCCCCCCCAGGTAGTCTAGATAAAGCATCAGCAACTACATTATCGGGTCCTCTAAGATATTTTATTGAGCAATTAAATTGTTGTAACAAGAGTGCCCACCTGGTAATCCTTCCATGATGCAACCTACATTCTTGAATATAAATTAATGCCTTATGGTCTGTGTAGACAACTACCTGGTTTCCCAATAAATAATTTCTGAATTTAGAAAAGCTCTTTCTCGGTAACAGTGTATTGCCTCTCATGTTTTTTCAAGGTTCGACTAGCAAAAGCAATAGACCTGTGTTCTATTTTCCCATTTATATTTACTTCTTGGAAAAGGTGAGCACCTAGGCCATAATCACTACTATCTGCCATAATGCAAAAAGGTAAACTTAAATCAGGACGGTACAAAATTTGACTGTTACATAACTGTGTTTTTATTTCTTCAAAAGCAGCTTCACATTCCTGATCCCAAACCCACCTTGCGTTTTTCTTCAGCAATCTGTTAAGACTTGGAGCATTTAGAGCTTGGGTACTAATGAACTTTCTGTAGTAACCGCACATCCCGAAAAATGACTTTAGTTCTTTCTTGGTTTTTGGAATTGGGAATTTTGCAATTGCCTCGAGTTTTTCAGGATCTGGCAAAATACCTTCCTCAGAAATACTGTGCCCCAGAAACTTCAATTTTTTCATACCAAACTTACATTTAGATAATTTAAGTGACATTCCCCCTTTCCTTAATCTATTGCAAACCTCCCTCAAAGTATTAACATGTTCTTCCCAAGTTTCTCCAGTGATCAAAATGTCATCTACATACACAGTTAATTTTGCTAAAAGATCTTTTCCCAAAACAAAAACAAGTGCTCTAATGAATTCGGCTACTGAGACATTCAGCCCAAATGGTACCACACAATACTGGTAACATCTTCCCCCATACAAAAAGGCAGTATACTTTCTGGAATCATTTTCTAATTCTACTTGGTGAAATCCCGATGTGAGATCTAAACTGGTCATGTATTTCATTCTTTCAAATTTATGAAGTAGTTCGTCTATATTCTCTGGATGATCGGTCTCTCTTTCCAGATACTTATTTAGGTGTCTTGAATCTAGTACAAGCCTGACACTGCCATCACGTTTTGCAACCACTACCAAAGGATTATTGTATTGGCTCTTACTTCTCTCAATGATGCCCCACTCTTCCATCTTTTGAAGTTCCTTTTCTACATCTTTTCTCTTTGCAATGGGTACACTATAAGGTTTTATAAAGAATGGCTCATGTGGTTTTAATCTGAGTTTACATTGATAATTCTTTACTGTGCCAGGTCTATCATCAAAAACATCACAGTAATTCCACAATAATCTTTCTAACTCTACCTTCTGTTCTTAGTTCAAATTATCTGATTCCCGTAATTTTTCTTGAACTATATCCCCATACTCTCCATCATCATAATCCTCAGTAATTTCCTCTACACAATAACCACTGTCTTTAGAAAATGTAACGTCCCTAATTTCAATTCCCTTATCAGCACAGTTTTGAACCGACATGTCAGTACTGGAACATACTCTCGTCTTAGGATCAATAAAGGTAAACAAACTCTTTTCCCAATCAAATGCTGCATTAGCTTTTAATATCCAGTCTATACCCAACAGTACATTCTCATTTAGGTCACTTATTACAAGACATCCTTGAGTAAACTGTACATCATTTATACTGAAGGACAACAACACCTGTCTATTAACAATTTTGCTCAGTTTGCCGGTAATGCCTCTAATTTTTATTCCAACAACTGGTAATTCAACAAAGTCAGGATCATGCTTAATTATATCTTTTAATTTGCTTGAAATGGCACCAATTGGACTCCCTGTGTCAATCAAACAATACCCTTCCCAACCTGCAGCTTTAATTTTTATGTATGGACTACCAATAGTGGTGTTTTCCCTTTCTTCCTGTTTTTCATACAAAAGATCTTCTGCTATCTCATCATACCTCTGTTCAATATTTAGGTTTTCTTTATTAGGCAATACTTTCTTCAAACTTCTAGGTCTTCTGGAATTTACTGGAATGTCTGGATTACTATTTACCTCACACACATCCTAACTAGTACCCCATTTGATGATTTCATTAGGCTTAAAAGCAGAAACTGGTTCACAAATTTCCCTTAATTTGATTTTAACATCATTGTCATCACTGTAATCTTTAAATTTGTCCCAATCAGATTGCAAAATAATCTCAGATGCATCAGCACAATCAACCCCCCTGTCTCCTGATGTATTACTAATCTTAACTGGCACAATCTGATTCTCATGTGGAATGTAGTTAGAGTTCCTGGCACAACTATTCTCAACACTATTGCTTATAACATCCTCCTTAACTTCAACATAAACTATTCCATCCAATTCACCATCAAAATCTTCTAGTACATAATCACCACTAGCCTTAACATCAACATTATCATCATCATTGCCTGAGCTTACACTACAAACACTACTAGTATCACCAACATTACTCACAACACCATCTTCACCAACCACATCCACATGAATATCAGACTTTCCAGAAACTTCAGTACGAACATCATTATGACAACTTACATCTAAAACATCACCACACATAAGTTTGTACAATCCAAAATTATCAAAGTTATCCTTACCTTTCATTTCAACATTAGGTGCTTCTTCTTGATTATATAAATTTGCAATTATATCATCTTCTAAGCCTACTTCATCAAAGGTAGCCTGGTTCCTATTACAGTTGTTTCTAGTATTTTCTCTAATGACATTCCTAAATTTCCTGTCAAATTTAATTTTTTCATTACCTCTATCTACAGATCGATCATAAGCATACTGTCTATACTGGTTACTAAACCCCATTGTACTCTTTTCGGAAGTCTCCGTTTTAGTGCATCAATTTGAGTTAGCTCATCCAATGGCTTATCCAGATGCACTAATTTTTGCAACTGTTTCTCACAATAGGCTTTCATTGACCCATCAGATTCTCTGTAACTAGGACCATTCAAGAATTCACTTTTGATTCGAGCTTGCTCAGTTTCAGACCAAAATTTGGTTAGAAAACATTTTTCGAAATCTTCAAAGGACATTTCCGCGGAACAATTCTGATTGGCCCACGAAAGCACCTCACCATCAAGTAATTTCTTTACAAATTTTATCTTAACACTATCTGTCATTATGGAGGGAACTGCTCCTTGCAGAATTGCATGAAGTCTTTTGGGTGTATATTCTTGTCACTGGGATAAGTTTTAATGGGAAAATTTCCCCATACCCCATTACAACTATTACTAAAACCTTTTTGCAACATAGTTTCTTGTATTTCTACAAATTTTCTGTCTACAGTTTTTTTGACATTACCTACTCTACTACAAATTTCTGTGACCTTTTTGTCAGAATCGGATTTGAAAGATTCAATTTCGCTTTCAAAAAATCGTTTTGTCTGGTCAAATTCATTTCTCAATTGAGAATTTTCCTCATTTACAAAATCAACAACTTTTTTAAGTTTTGACTGGTTATTTGAAATTTCGTTACTTAAATCAGTTTCAAGGACAGAAATTTTGCTCTCAACCGTGTCCACACGACAAGTAAGTTCTTTTTGGTTTGACTCAAAAGTAATTCGCCATTCTTCGAGAACCTGATTAGTGTGAGCAATCTGTTCTGTATTTGAATTTATTTCTGATTTTAGATCACACACAGCCTTCGAAATCGACCTGTCCATCTGTTGTTGTGTCTGTTCAATTTGTTGACGTAATTCGGCACGAGAATCGTCCATCTTCGAGTTTAACTCTGAAAACATTTGTTTTAACATTTCCAATATTCCTACACTGTCAGAAGCACTTTCCCTAATAGGTGTACTCGCTACACCGCTGTCAATACTGAAATCTGCGTCTTTTTCCATTATTTTAGGAAGCAGGTACTTATCTTAGAGTCCGTCGGCGGTCGTTGGTGTCCGTGTTTTGCGAAATTTTTTCAATTCCAGGATGGTTTCGCTCGGTTGATTCACTCCTCTTCTTGTGACCCCAGAATCGACGTATTTACTTCTGAAGAATGACTGGTCCGTCGTATATCCTCTTCTTGTGGTCCCAAAACAGACGTATTTTCTTCTTGTGATCCCAGAAGAGACGTATTTTATTTTGAAGAATCACTGGGTTGTCGTCAGATCCTCTGCTTCCTCCACCAAATTATAACATCCCAGCTTCCTCAACCAAATTATAACGTCCCAGGACTTTCTGCACCAACTTATAACATTTCAGCTCCTCAACACCAAATTAAAACCTTGCATTAGGAGGTGTCTGCTTCGTGCAAAAGGTCTTGAGTTCATATTGACGACAACAAGTAATTCTTCATTACAGACGTTTATTTACAAACAGAACTGACAGACTTCACAGACTCAATAACTGACTCTCAGCGCTAACCGCACTGCACATCCGAACTGAACTAGCAACTGACAACTCCTAGGTGTATTAATATCTTTCCAAACAATGAGAGTCTTTAACAATGTTTTGTTTACAATACGATAGCAATTCACGACCCAAAACTAAATTAGACATTACAGAATTTTAGTACAGATTAAAGTAAGTAAAAGGATCAGTACATATAAATTCTTACAAGCATAATTTCCAAAAAGATTTTATAACATTTTTCTACCAGCTTCTGGATAACCTTCACCAGATTTGTACCGATGTTTCCAGAAATATCTTGACATTTGATTCTGGATATTTCTTGAGTGATTTAGAACAACTATTTATATGTAAAATGATTTAAATCGTGTTTCAGAACGTAAATAAATCTTTTTAGCAATATTTCTTGATACAAATCGTCTTTCGAAATTAGGTTATGAAACAGTTTTCACAAGTTTTCGTATTTTTGCGATCATAATATAGAATTTCTCCATAGAAAGCTCCAGAAGTGTGCATTAAACGTTCATTTAGAGACTTTCTCTTTAGCTGGTGAGTTTTTAAAAGTATCTTGTCCATATTATACGAAATAATTTAGCTCAAAACTGATAATTTATACAATTAATCAGAGCTGCAGCAAACAGTGAGTCTTTCTTTTACAAAATGAAATATAATTACAAAATTGAATGAAACTAGATTACTAACACTAATATATATTTACATTAATTCTATTTTTGTTCTTTCTGTGCAAAATGTCCTAATATTGACACAGTACAATATTTAAACATCACCAAAGTTTCCCTTTACATTTTGCATATCTGTATCGACATCCCCTAAAAGTCTACAGTATCGAATACTTCAATATGTCCCGATATGTCCTGTAATGTGACAATAGGATAAAAATAATTCAAGTAAAATACAAAAATCAATACATCAGATGAATAAGAATCTTTCCTTTAGCTGAATTGAAAGTCTCAAATTTACAAGATATTTTCATAAACATATGTAATACACCACGATTCTAAATAGCAAAAAATTGGCTTAACTCAAAACCAAGACATAACATGAGCACTGACCTCAAACTGAGGAACATCAATGAACACGTGAGTCTGTAAGAACTCCAAAGAAGACAATACAGAGCATGCCCTATGTACAAAATTATACAGCGTCAGCTCTAGTACCTCCCACAGCGGAATTAGAACACATGCCAGAACAAATGGACGTGGCCAGCCTATAGATGGCTGGGGGCTCTTCCGCGCAGTGGCTCTCGTGCAATGAGGGCGCCACCACTACACCACATGCAGACTGCAGCCAATAGCCACTCTCTCCGGCTTCGCATACAAGGACCTGCTTTGCCCTAGTCCAGTCAGTCTGGTACTCTCTCTGGATTGCGTCTCTATCTCGACGGTACTGCGTTCTGGTCATTGCTCGTTGTTGACATTTGCCTGGCTCTGGTTCCAAGTGGATTTACTGTTGGCGTTTGGTGTTGTGTTTTCTACAAGCCTCTGTTGTTTATCTCTTCCTTGTTGTGTCGGTCATAGTCGGTTGTCGTTGGTCTGTCGTCCGACTCGTGCTTGTGTTTACCCAGTGGTGTATGCTCCACTGCCGGTGGCTTGCCCGCCTGGTGGCTCCAATCTGCAGCCCAAGGCATTCCTGTGGTTGGTTTTGGTTACTACATCAACAATCAAGGATGAGGAAACAATATAGGTATAGCATGGAAGAACATTGTATTATAATGTAACAGTGTTGTCAGCCATGTGAATATATGCAGTATTCCTGGAAATGCAATGACATCTACATCTATACTCTGAAAACCACTGTGTGGTGCATGGCAGAGGGCACTTCCCATTGTACTAGTTATTTGGGTTTCTTCCTGTCTCATTCACATAATGTGCAGGAAGAATGAGTGCTTGAATGGCTCTCTGCGTGAAGTAATTATTCTAATCTTATCCTCAGAGTCCCTATGTGAATGATACATAGGCAGTTGTGTTATGTTCCTAGAGTAATCATTTAAAGCTGGCTCTTAAAACTTCAAGTTTCTTGGAATGTTTCGAGAGTAATAATTTAAAGCTGGCTCTTGAAACTTCATTAAGTTTCTCTGGACAGTTTACGTCTATCTTCAAGAGCCTTCCAGTGTAGTTTCTTCAGTATCTTTGTGACACTCTCCCATGGATTAAACAAACCTGTGACCATTCATGCTTCCCTTGTCTGTATACATCCAATATCCCCTGTTAGTCCTATTTGGTATAGATCCCACAGGCTTTAGAAATACTCTAGAGCCAGTTGCACGGCTGATTAGTAAGCAATCTCCTTTGTAGATTGACTGCACTTCCATAGCATTCTACCAACAAACTGAAGTCTACCACCTGAGTCTACCATCTGCTTTACCCATGGCTGAATCTATGTGATCATTTCATTTCATACCTCTACAAAGTTTTACACCCAGGTAACTGTACGAGTTGGTCAATTAAACTGTGACTCACTGATATTATAGTCATAGAATATTACCTTTTCGTGAAGTGCATAATTTTACATTTCTGTAACATTTGAAGCAATGTTGCCAATCTCTGCACCATTTTGAAGTCTTATCAGGATCTAACAATATACATGCAACTTCTTTCAGATAGTATTTAATTACAGATAACTGCACCATCTGCAAAATGCCTGGCTGGGGCACACTCGAAGTTACTTCTACATCCAATGATAATTCTCCATCCAAGATAATATGCTGCATCCTCCCTACCAAAACGTCCTCAATCCAGTCACAAATTTCAGTTGATACCCAATATGTCGTACTTTTGACAATAAGTGTATTTCTGATACTGAGTCAAATCCTTTTTGGAAATCAAGAAATACAGCATCTAACTGACTGCTTTGATAAAATGCTTTCAACACATAATGTGAGAAAAGTGTGAGTTAGGTTTCACATGATTGATGTTTTTAAACTCCATGCTGTTTGGCACTGAAGAGTCATTCTGTTAGAGATACCTCATTATGCTCGAAATTTCTACAACAAATCAATGTCAAGGATATTGGTTGGTAGTTTTATGGATCACTTTTACTACCGTTCTTGAAGACAGATGTGACCTGTGCCTTTTTTCAAGAAATGGGCACAATTTTTCATGTTAGGGATCTACAATAGAGTATAGTTGGAAGAGGGGCTAACTCAGCCACAAATTTTGTATAGAATCTGACAGGGATTCCATCAAGCCCTGGAGCTCTGTTAAATTTTACTGATTTCAGCTGTTTCTCAACACCACTGTTATTAATACTTATTTTATTCATCTTTTCAGTGATGCTAGGATTAAACTGGGGAAGTTCTCCTGGCTCTTTCTTTGTAAAGCAATATTTGAAAATGGAGTTAAGCATTTAAGCTTTTGCTTTGCAACCCTTAATTTCAGTTCCTGTCTACTCCATTAGGGACTGGACACTAACTTTGGTGCCACTAACAGCCTTTACTTACACCCATAATTTCCTTGTGTTTTGTAAAAGATTATTCGTCAGTATTCTACAATGATAGTCATTGGAGACATCGTGCATTGCTCTCTTGACAGCCAAATGCTTTTCATTGAGCATCTCTCTATCTACAGCCATATACTCTGTTTAACACCTATTATGCAGTTATCTCTGTTTATTTAGAAGTTAATTAACAATGACTGGATAACACAAACGTTCCCTACCATTATGAACTGTTCTACTGCATACATATCTGTACAGTGTGTGGTCAACTGCTGTTTTTAATCTTGAGCCACAGTTCCTCTACATATTCCTGCTCTGTGTGATAGTTTCAGCTTCCTCATTGAGATATAACACTACTGACTTTTTATCTAATTTACTGAACATATGTATATTTATGCTTGTTTTAGTTGACCTTTGTACTTCAGTAACCATTGTTGGCACAACTGCGTCATGGCCACTAATACCAGTTTTGACATGGCTATCCTCAAAGAGGTCAGATCTGTTTGTTGCCATCACATACAATATACATCCATCCTAACTGGGGTTCTGAACTATCTATTGTAGGTAGTTTTCAGAGAAGGCATTTAGTAAAGTTTCACAGGATGTATTATCACACCATCCGCTAACTGTAATTTTCCCAATTATTTGTTGGATGATTAAAGTCTCCACTGATGATTACAGTATGATCTGGGAACTATCATACAAGTGAACTGAGGTCTTCTGCTAAGGAGTATGTGGTTACATCACGAGATGAGTCTGGTGGGCGACAGAAGGACCCAGTTCTCATTTTATGCCCAACCCTGATACTGAATCTTGCCCAAACAATTTAAAATGCAACCTCAATTTATACATCAGTGGCTTTGAGTTCCTTGTTTACTGCATTTCCCATTTTCTTATCCTTTTGACATAAACTTAAATTTTCTGCAAAAATCTCACTGCTATCAATTACAGGTTTAAACCAGCTTTCCACACCTAGTAATATGTGAGCATCACTACCTTTCAGGAGCACTTCATACTCTGGCACTTTGTTGTGAATGCTTCAGCAGTGTACCATTAGGATTTCAATACTCTCACCTGTGTGAGGTATTTCTTTTGATCTAACACTATTTTTTTCTCGGTTTCCTACAGCTATTGTTATCTGGATTGGATGGAGAGTTGCCTAATCTAAAAACCTGTTGTGTGCATCCCAGCCTCTGATGTGCAGTGCACACCTGATACATTTAGGGGGACCCTACAGTTCTCAACCCTATGGTCCAGGGAGTTGCAGCCTAGTCTGTCACAGAACCTATAAGTCTCTGGTTCAGTCCTTCCACTTGACTCAGAACCAAAAGGCCATGATCAATTCTGGGGATAATTCTGCAAATTGTGACCTGCGTTGAAACTCTATGTGCAAGGCTGGGCCTGTCAACCTTCTCTGCCATTATCACTCAACATGTGCTACTTACAAATACGGGGTACCTAAGCATAATATATTAGCTAACATCCCATAAAGAAGTAGGACTCTCCAATAAGTCTCTAATGTTTTGTAAATCATAAATTTCTAGAAAAAACCTTAGTTAAAAAAGGTTAGTTATCACTAGCATACACGTCATGAAAATGTGTTTCTTTTGTGTAACTTGTAATTATGTGACTATCTCAAAAATAAATAAACAGAGGACAGCCCAATTCTTAAGTGTAAGATATTTTCATTGTATGTTGTGTACAATAAAATGTATGAAGATATATGAACGTATATATGTTCATTTCTGAAGAAGCATAATATAGATAAATGAGAACAATTCCAAACTGTATTAGTGTACATTCAGGACCTCAAGTGCTAATCGGCCAACATATAACGTAGCAACTGGGCAGCAGCCATTTAAATTACAAATGTCAGTCAACCTAAATGTTAGTATACAGAGGACTTAAGCATCGGGAACTATATAAGATAGCAGCATAAGAGAAATGTAGAACTGTTGTATATATTACTGAATTTAGGAGCAATAGTCACACATAACATTTGTATTATGTTACTACATTGGCTCACTATAACCAGGACAATGTCAAGAATACAATTTTTCTCTTATGGAAACATTGGTAATTCAAAGAACAAGAAAAATTATATAAAGATATCGGAACAAAATGTTCAGTCAAAAAGAAAAACAATCCAAGATTCTATTATAATATGAACCTAACTCGCTGGCAGGAACCATTTTAAATTGTGAGCACTATATCATTTAAGCTACGAGTTACTAAAGACATAAACCTCCATGACTCACTTAGAGATCAAGCATTATTTTCTCTAAAGCATAAAGAACAGGTAAGCAGTTGTCAGGTTTAATAATATTACAATTACATGCTTGTATTCATTTTAAGGAACCATAGCGCTAATGGAGAAAGGTCAGGAACTTATCAGGCGAAGGACAATAGTGAAATCCTCTAATGCATTATATTAAAAACTTTTATCCATTTACAATGTTGCGAGGATGATGTTAGAGCTTATATAGGAGTGATATGTTGACCAGCAACAACAATCTGAAGCTGTCTTGTCATACAAGCTAAAACACAGGAATTAATCAGTTATCTTATACCTACCCTCTCAGGCACTAGCCTGTAAAATTACAATGTCCTAAACCTTGGTATGTGGATGCTTTACACAGCAGGTATCATATAACATCACACACATTTTTTTTTCTAAAACATGTACATGATGACGTATGATGACATATATCAGTATAAGACTAAAAAAACATGTGTCCAATCAATATGAATAGGTGTAAACTACAAAAATAGGAAAGCAATTTAAAACTACATTGTAATCTAGATGTAGACTTTATACAATGATCGCAAATTGCATTTTACACTACTTAGACCCCTAGTGCAATCAGAGATCATAAAATCTAGACCTCAGTATGCAAACTACTTAAAAATCAGGTTCTGTATAATATGGGATAAGTAATACACATGACCAATTGTATATGGTAATGAATAGAAAACCAGTAATCTCATATAACAATGGTATATTGTTACTACACAACCTTACATAATCATAGACAATGTCAAGGATACAAATGTTCCTATTTCATTAAAAACTCTTTATCCATTTACAGTATTTCTATGGTGTTATTAGATGAAACATCAGCATATACACTGCCCAGTCACATTAATGTGACCACCTATCAAAAGACTGAATAACAACCTTGTGCAGTATGGGCCTCTGTGAAACATGCAGGATAACACACAGATAGGTTCTGGAACGTACTGATAGGGATGTGGAGCCATGCTGACTCTAGCGCTGTGGCCAGCTGTGCTAGGTTCCTTGGTTGAGAATTCAAGGCAGAAACAGCCCGATCAAGGTCGTCCCATTGATTATCGACTGGGTTAATATCCAAAGAATTTGGTGGCCAGGGGAGCATGAAAAAACTCATTCTGGTGCTCTTCAAACAATGCACGTACACTGTGAACAGTGAGACACGTTGCAGGGATGGTAGAAGCCATCATGCTAAGGAAAAACACACTGCACGTGAGGGAGGACATGGTCCCCAAGGATACTTACACACTTGTGTTGATCTACTGTTCCTTCGAGAATGACGATATCATGCAGGGTATGCCACGCTTCCTCCTCCAACTTGGACCCTTCCAATGACTGTTGTAGGGTGTTTGCTTTTGAACACTTCATGCTGTGCACACTAACAGCCACCTGTCAGATGTTGCATAACATATAGTTTTTTCTGAAAAGGCCACCTCTCACCATTTAGTGCACGTCCAGTTGATGTGCAGCTGTGGTACTGATGAGCAAATTGCAGCCTTCGTCACTGGTGAACAGTAGTCAGAGTGGGTACATGAACCAGGTGTCTGCTGTGGTGATCCACACGCAGCAACATTCACTGAACAGTTATTAAGGAGATACTGTTGGTAGCCCCTCGGTTCATCTGGGTGGTCAATCGCTCAACAGTTGCACATACATTCTCCCATACGCACCTCCAAAGTTGTCGTCCACTCCTCTCATTTATAGCCTGTGGTGCACCACAACTGTCTTGGTGCTGTTTTTACATAATGCCATTTTAAATTTACAGTAAGTTTTAGCCATGGCAGTACACAAACAGTTTACAAACTTAGCTGTTTCAGAAATGCTTCCACCTTTGGCCCAAAAGCCAATGATCATTTCCATTTGGACATCACATAAATCACACTGTTTCTGCATTAACAGTGACTGCAGAGTTTTGCTGCCCCCCCCCCCCCCCCCGCTCCCCCCCCCCCTCTCACTCAACACGCTTTATAGACCCTCCACTGCTAGTGCTGCCAACTGCTGTCTATGAGTGGTTGACATCAAACATGGGCAGGGATCCCATTAATGTGCCTGGACTGTGTGTGGTATCAATGAAGCAGCATAACATTGACAAACAACAACAGTATCAAGGTTGTTCTATCACACAACCTAGAACACAGGCACTGACCAATTATCTTCTAACCTGGACCTCTGGCACAAGTCAGAGAAATTACAAATATCAACAAACTATACCTCAGTATAAAGATGAGTCATATATCACGTAACAACAACATCAAAAATAAAATTATTCTATACTTCAAACATTGGTATGCATGTTGATGACAAATATCAGTTCAATCAATACGAGATCATAATTTACACAAACAGAAATACTCTTACGAATTCTGGACCGATCAACTGAAGTTGGAAGTCATGTTTGTGTAAAGTGTGCTTGCTTGTGTGTATGAATGGTGTATGTTTCTCTTGTTCTGATGAAGGCTCTGGCCAAAAGCTTTGTGTAAGTGTCTTTTAAATGTGCCTATCTGTAGCTGGATGTGTCATATTTATGGTAAGCAGCAATGTAGCTTTTCTGACACTGTTGATATTCCTACATGGAGTTTCCATTGTTTTATTTTGCATCCAGTTCAAAATGCAAATTAAATTTTGAATTTTTTCCTTAATGACTCTACTTCTTATGTTGAAAATACAATGACAATAAGATGAATTACTGTGTCACACAGCTCAAAAAGAGAAACTGTATTACCAATATGTGGAGGGTTTTGTTTCTTTTCTAGTCTCTCAATTTTCTTATTCTGGTTACAAATACTTGCATTTCACGTGTGGCATAATCATTTACAACACTAATGACTTCATTAAAGTTGTCATAATAAATCTTCTCAGCTAACTGCATATGTGCTAAAGAAGTTTCTCTGTTCAGAGATGTGTCATCTGGAAGGCATTTCCTTTCACTACGTTCTTTCACTGTTTTTGACACAGCACTACACGTCTTAATCTTCACTACTGCAAAAGTTGGAATAACATTATTTAAAATACATTTCCTGATGAAGAAAACTGCTTGTGTACTTCTCATTAGTTTCAGCTTTACATTGTTGATACTGAAGTATCACCTACTGTACATGCTAATGATTACTAACTGGTTATGTACTAAGGTTTTGTCTAATCATTTTGGAGTAACAAAACGTTAGGGACTTATTGATGAGACTTATACCTTTCATGGGTATTAGCTAGTATATTGTGCTTTAGGTCTCCCATTATTTGTAAATTCCACTCTTTGAGAGATAATTTAATCATGTGTCCACGAATACTGTGTGTACTGACACACTTATATCTTCTTCCTGAGATCCACACAACCAGTCACTCAAACCATCCCATAGTTGCTGGATACAAAGCACCCACTGGACATATGTCTGCT
Source organism: Schistocerca gregaria (assembly GCF_023897955.1). Lineage (NCBI taxonomy): Eukaryota > Metazoa > Arthropoda > Insecta > Orthoptera > Acrididae > Schistocerca > Schistocerca gregaria. The sequence goes on along the minus strand of NC_064920.1, from coordinate 1,847,427 downwards.
CTAGTTGAGCAACACCTGCAACCCGTAGTACAGACTTCCCTCCTATTTCCCAGATCATCTAAAATCTGTGCCCATCCCAACTTCATCACACACCTTGCTTGTCACCAATGATGCCACCTACCTCTATACCGACATCCTCCATATACAAGATTTGTCTGCTGCTAAACATTTCCTAGTCAGTTCCTACCTGACTCCAAACCTATGACATGCTTCCTGCTTACCTTAATCAACTTTATACTTACCAACAACCACTATACTTTAGAAGGACAGACATACGAACATATTAGGGGTATGGCCATGGAAATCAGGCTAGCTCCTCTTTATATGTTACTTGGAGGGGGATTTCGTGGGATCTATAAGCCCTGAGCCCATCCTTTGATTTAGATACATTGATGACCTATTTGCATGTAGACTCATGGTAACGCAGATCTGTTAAAATTCTTGGAATCTGTAAATAACTTTTCTCAGTTAAATTTCACAATGTCCCATTGCAAATTCCATGCCACTTTCCTTGATGTTGACCGCATCCTCACCAAAGGTCAGCTACACACTTCTGTTTATATAAAACCTACTAAAAAAACAATACTACTTACATTTGAACAGTTGCCATTCTTTTCCCATCAAACATTCCCTCCTGCACAGACTTGGACTTTGATACATACATATTTGTTCAGATGCAGACTCTTTACAGCAATAAACCACCATTCTGACCTCAGCTTTTACTAGACATAATTACCCCACCAGCATAGTTCAAAATCAAGTTCACTGGGCCATCACATCCAATCCAGCTGCTGCTGATCCATCTACAAATATCTTAGAAGTACACCTCTAGTCACTTAGTATTGCCTTGGTCTTGACTGTATTAATCAGCTGCTTTGACAAGGCTACGACTTCCTAAAATCATGCCCTGGATTGAGGTTCATTCTGTTTGACATTTTGTCCACCACACCCAGAACAGCTCTTCACTGAACTCCTAATCTCCGCAATATCGTCGTCAGACCCTATGTTCCTTCTGCACCCATTTCCTACCCCATGGATTCTACTGCAGTGACCATCCCTGCTGTAAGACTTGCCCTATGCATCCTACTACCACCATTTATACCAAACCTGTAACTGGTAAAACATATACTATCAATGAGAGAATCACTGGTGAAATGACACATGTTGTATAGTAGCTGTTGCATAAACACTGTCCAGCCTTTTACACTGGCATGATTACCACAAAGCTATCAGTTAGGATGAATGTACATAGGCAGAGGGTGTGCACTGGATGCACGCAATATCCTGTTGCAGAGAACACTCTACAATGTGACAGTCATGACCTCAGTGCCTGTTTCATCACTTTTGCCATCTGGATTCTTTCCCCAGACACCAGTTTCTCAGAACTCCCCAGGTGAAAACTGGTGTTACAACATGTCCTTGGTTCTTGCCACGCACTTGGCCTAACTTGCATTAATCCCTTTGGTCTCAGCATTTCTTCACAGTAATTATTCCTCCCTTCTATATCTTCCATTTTCTTACTGTCTAATTGTCCATAACCCCTCCCTCTCTCCCATCACTATCATATGCAATGCGCTTAGTTTCTGCTCTTATTAACTCAGGCACAACATTTTGGCAGTAATCCCTGTCTTGCGTATTAGCCTATCTTCTACCTCTAAGCCCCAGGTTTAGAAATTACATCTGATGCAGTCCCATCAGATAAGTCTGCCCTGATCCAAACTTCCGGCTGACATTTCCAAACTCTCCCTATTTCCTAAACTTCACCTATCCTTTTCCTTCACCCCTCTTTCTTCCCCCTTTAACCCTTCTGCCAGAAGAAGGAGCCACTGACACCAAATGCTTGCAAATTTAAATACCTTTACGTTTGTATGTCCCTGCCACTGCTTGTAGCTTTTTTATCAATTACATTATATTTTCAAAAATAGATTATCTCTGTACATCAGTGATGATAGGATGTGCTTTACAAGCATTCTTTGGAGTTATTATATATGCATTTATTCATTGGCATTCTGTGTTTGACTCAAGTCAGTCTTAGCACTATGTCTTTCATACTTGGTTGTGGGTTATTGTGAGGCAAATTTCATGGTGTTTAGAGTCATGGTGTATGGTGTATGTTCATGTAAACATCTAGTAATTCTGGGGACTTTCAGTTCATCTAAAAGAAAGATGAATGGCTTATTCATCTGATGTACTGCTATGTAAGTACTTTTGCATAATTACTTGGCCTATTTGTTTACTTGATCTTATGTGTACATTGCATATTTCATTTTCATTGATAGTCTTCATATGATGATGGTTGCTTAATTCATACAGCTGATGACTAAAATTCATTTCTCCAAGATTTTTTAAAAAGCTTTTATACAATTTCAGCACTATGGCATCACAATATCTTATCACAAAAACTAACAACCTTTGCAAATCAATATTTCAAAACAATAACAAAATAGGATAGATAAAAAAAAATCTACTCACCAAGCAGTGGCAGGAGTACACAACATGAGAAAATTTAAATTATGCTGTGTGTGTGTGTGTGTGTGTGTGTGTGTGTGTGTGTGTGTGTGTGTGTGTGTTTTCTCCTGCTGCGACTAGGTGAGAAGGTTGTCTTATACATTCACATTATATTGACAAAAATTGATAATTTTTGAAGCTATAACAAAAATTTGACAAAACACAACCTATACAAATATAGAACTATGTACGACATACAATGATGCTGTGACCTACCACTGTGAAAGAAGTAAGCAATACTGCATACAACTTAAAAAATAAAACAAATGTTTTTTTATTCCAGTCTTTGATCACAATATGAATTCTTTAGACAATGACTGGTTTCAGTCTGTAATGACCATCCTCAGATCTATAATATACAAATATATACACCTAGTGAACAGTGTGTCTTTCAACATAATATAACAATATGTATCGCAATATACTATCATACAACCAGGGAAATGTACAGAAAACATGGTAAAAGGTACGATTTTTCACCATGTCCTAAAGTGATAAGGCTGTAATGGCATCATCAAAACATATAAATATAATCAGCATAGTATCGTCATATAGATTTAAAATAAGATGTAGAATAGGCTGCATCATCCACACAGTCATTATTGCAACTGGCTACTGAAGTACAGTAGCTACCAGAAATCTTTTCGCGTACATCATACCTAGATGTCAATACTGTTGGCTTAGATGTAGTCATCATTTATGCAAAAAACATAATCTGGTAAAAACACATTATGTAAAATACATGCAGTAAACTTTTAAAATTGATAACTATCATAGAAACTAAACTGTAATACATTAAAAGATGAATACAGTTACTCATATAAAATTATTAAAAGGAAATATATGAATATAATAGGAACGATCCTTTTTATGGTGAATTTATGGTCAACAATTAATATATGTATGACACTGCCTGTAACAACCTATAAATTGCCTATGATATATAAAATGTCTATATGACAGCTGGAAAAAGGACAGATCAATGATCAGCGCCCTCTGTAGGGTCGGCTGCCAGGAAGTTATTTAGGTGTGCACCAATCTTAAGAACTTACCCACTAGAGGGATTTACATACAACATGCTATATCTCCCACAGGAAACTTTTAAACAACATATTAACAGTCAATAAATAAAATTATATAGTCTGGTTATACATTCAATGAATAGGTAGGACATAATCAGTTACAGGATTAGTGCAATTAATGTATGGAAGTAAGGCAAATGCCTACTGTTTTCAACATAAATCACCAAGTAAGGCTAGGTATAAATATGCGAGGCATTATTTGGTTATCGTAGTATGTTATCAAACAAAGCAAAGTAGGCATTGGGCACAAAATCTCTTTGTCCATTGAGCATCCCTAGTGGGCTCATGCTTTTTTGCCTTGTAAATCTCCAACTCTTCCAACAAGTCAAGAGCGCCACCCTTCTCTGCCCTGTGTAGAATACGCATACAACTCTCGATATTGCCTAGGGTGTGGCCAGTTTCTGCCAAATGCATTCCCAATGCACGTTTTGTTATGTGCCTGCAAATGTTTCCTGAATCTAATTTTAAACGAATGGCCAGTTTGACTGACGTAAAATTTGTTACAACTACTACAAACAATTTTGTAAACCCCAGAGCCATCAAATTTATCAGATCCTTACTCAAACTATGTTTTACACAGAGTTTCAGAGTGTTGTTAACTTCAAAACCACACCTAACATTAAATTTATTCAAACACTTTTCTATTTGTTGTGACATTTTTCTGTAAAATCTCATTGGAATAATTTCCAGGTTATCTTTATTCTTTCTTTTTTCTACATGATTGTGGATCTGCCTATCATTTGCTTTCTGTTTTTTTGTCCTATTGTATGGGCGCATAACATCTTTAGGTGAGAAACCATTGGCTACTGCAATTTGCCTTAACATACAAAGTTTTTGGTGTATGTCCTTGTCGGCCAATGGTCATCTAAAAAGTCAGTGGATCATAGAGATGATAAAGGCCTTTTATATTGTGGCAGATGGCATGAACTTGCTCCAATAACAATATCTGTAAGTGTAGGCTTTCTAAAAATTGGAAATTCATGTCTGTTATCAAGCTTCTTATTGGTAAGGTCTAAATAGTTAATGGAGCCTGCTTCTTCTATGTCTGTAGTAAACAGTAGTTTGGTGCATGCTGCCTATGGCTTGCGCCAATGCTGTAACCTCATTCTCGTTCCCCTCTAACAACAACAAGATGTCATCGACATAACATTTATTATATATATTCTTGTCTTTCAGTCATGGAAACATAGCAAAGAACTTACATTCCAAGTCGTTCATGAAAACATATGCTAACGTACCTATCCGAAGACCATCTTTGTGTTGATATATTTTGCCATTGAATGTAAAATAGTTATAATTTAAAGCAAATTCTAAAAATTCTATTAATTCTAAGTATTCTGCAAAACTAATCCTGTTATGAGTTAGCAGATTATGATTAATAAACTAAATTGTTTCCTCCATCGGGACACTACTGTATTGGGTTTTTACATCTAGGGAAGCTAGTGTGGCATTATTTGGAATATGTATATCTTTAATCGCATTGGCACGGTCAGAACAGTTTTTCACCCCAAAACTGGAAGAGAAAGTGTACAATGCTTTAAGTTTGTTGTTAAGAAACTTATTTAGTTTACAACATGGAGATGACAAATTGTTAACAATTGGACGGACTGGGTTTCCTTCTTTATGTATCTTAACCTGCGATCTCCGTTGGGGGAGCTTGGGATTAATCTTTTTTAGCGATTTCTTTACATAATCATTAAGCAGAAATTGGTAGCTGTCTATCTTTTTCCATAAATCCATTGGGAACTTCTGTGTTGGGTCTTTGTGAACTTCTGTTTTTCATTTTCAGAGAAGAATTCCTCCGTTTTTTTTTTTAATATAGTCCTCTTCATATATAAAGACAGCTGTATTACCGTCATCTGTACAAATGACCGTTGCCTTCTCTTTTTCTAACTTAGTATTAAGATCTTTTAAGATATGATTCTCACGATTGACGGCATTAGAAGAGTTACACTGACTGGCTAAACACGGCTGTGTCCGCAACTTCCAGTTTTGTCATATTAGCTGCTTCACACACCTTTTTAGTTTCGACTATGGCTCTTGTAATGGTTTGATTATTAGGATTAGTCTTCTGACACTTGAGCAATGTGCCTAACTTTTTGTTATGCCTCTTCTCTATTCTTTCAACATTAATCCTTACTCTGCTAGAAATTTTTTGCCAAACAAACTGAAACTGAGTACTAAACAGCCCGTTACTTAATTTCAAATGTTAATTCAAAGCTTCATTAGTTAGCAAGTCTTTATACGATTCACGTAATTGGGCTCTAATCCAGTTCCTCTCACCTTTGGCTTTGATTACCAAAGCGAGGGCTGACTGTTGTTTAATGTTCAGTTTTGCATAATTCAGTTGACACCTGCTGCAAGACACTGCTTATTGAATCTGATATTCATAACCTCAGTACTGATTTTTTGCTTCGGTTTACAGAGCCTTTTGACTCTGTCATAAGACAGTCACTGCATTAGTTTCACCAACAGCGATATGGTCGCGTATACGAACATTGATCTAGTACTGTAAAATGTTTTTTATTCCAGTCTTTGATCACAATATGATTTCTTTAGATGATGACCGGTTTCAGTCCATAATGACCATCCTGAGATATGTAATTTACAGATTTGTGCACCTAGTGAGCAGTGTGTCTTTCAACATAATACAGCAATACGTATCACAATATACTATCATACAACTAGGGAGATGTACAAAAAATATCCTTCCATACATATACAGACACAAGCAGACATATGGATGTGTGTGTGTGTGTGTGTGTGTGTGTATGTGTGTGTGTGTGTGTGTGTATGTGTGCGTGTATGTGTGCGAGTATATACCTATCCTTTTTTCCCCCTTCCCATGTGGAAGTTTCTTCCTTTTTTCCTCCTTCCCATGTGGAAGGAAGGAAAAGGAAAGATGAAAGGATGTGGGTTTTGAGGGAGAGGGTAAGGAGTCATTCCAATCCCGGGAGCGGAAAGACTTACCTTAGGGGGAAAAAATAGGACAGGTGTACACTCGCACACACACACACACACACACACACACACACACACACATATCCATCCGCACATACATATCCATCCGCACATACACAGACACAAGCAGACATATTTAAAGGCCTTTAAATATGTCTGCTTGTGTCTGTGTATGTGCGGATGGATATGTGTGTGTGTGTGTGTGTGTGTGTGTGTGTGTGTGTGCGCGCGAGTGTACACCTGTCCTTTTTTTTCCCCCTAAGGGAAGTCTTTCCGCTCCCAGGATTGGAATGACTCCTTACCCTCTCCCTTAAAACCAACATCCTTTCGTCTTTCCCTCTCCTTCCTGAAGAAGCAACCATCGGTTGCGAAAGCTAGTAATTCTGTGTGTGTGTTTGTGCGTTTTGTTCATTGTACCTGTCTGCCGGCTCTTTCCCGCTTGGTAAGTCTTGGAATCTTTGTTTTTAATATATTTTCCCATGTGGAAGAAAGAAACTTCCACATGGGAAAAATATATTAAAAACAAAGATTCCAAGACTTACCAAGCGGGAAAGCGCCGGCAGACAGGAACATGAACAAAACACCCAAACACACACACAAATTACTAGATTTCGCAACCGATGGTTGCTTCTTCAGGAAGGAGAGGGAAAGACGAAAGGATGTGGGTTTTAAGTGAGAGGGTAAGGAGTCATTCCAATCCCGGGAGCGGAAAGACTTCCCTTAGGGGAAAAAAAGGACAGGTGTACAATCGCACACACACACACACACACACACACACACACACATACACATATCCATCCGCACATACACAGACACAAGCAGACATATTTAAAGGCCTTGGCAGAGATGTCAGTCGAGGCGGAAGTTCAGAGGCAAAGAAGTTGTTGAAAGACAGGTGAGGTATGAGCGGCGGCAACTTGAAATTAGCGGAGGTTGAGGCCTGGCGGATATCGAGAAGAGAGGATATACTGAAGGGCGAGTTCCCATCTCCGGAGTTCGGATAGGTTGGTGTTGGTGGGAAGTATCGAGATAACTCGGACGGTGTAACACTGTGCCAACATGTGCTGGCCGTGCATCAAGGCATGTTTAGCCACAGGGTGATCCTCATTACCAACGAACACTGTCTGCCTGTGTCCATTCATGCGAATGGACAGTTTGTTGCTGGTCATTCCCACATAGAAAGCGTCACAGTGCAGGCAGGTCAGTTGGTAAATCACGTGGGTGCTTTCACACGTGGCTCTCCCTTTGATCGTGTACACCTTCCGGGTTACAGGACTGGAGTAGGTGGTGGTGGGAGGGTGCATAGGACAGGTTTTACACCGGGGGCGGTTGCAAGGGTAGGAGCCAGAGGGTAGGGAAGGTGGTTTGGGGATTTCATAGGGATGAACCAAGAGGTTACGAAGGTTAGGTGGATGGCGGAAAGACACTCTTGGTGGAGTGGGGAGGATTTCATGAAGGATGGATCTCATTTCGGATTTCATATATATATTACATGGTCTGTAGCAACCTATAATTTGCCTATGAAAGATAAAATGTCTATATGACAGCTGAAAAAAGAACAGATCAATGATCAGCGGCCTCTGTTGGTTCGGCCACCAGGATGTTATTTTGGCGTGCACCGATCTTAAGCACTTACCCCTAGGGGGCTTTACATACAACGTGATATATCTCCCACAGGAAACTTCTAAACAACATATTAACAGCCAATAAATAAAATTATGTAGTCTGGTTATACATTCAATGAATAGGTAGGACATAATTAGTTACAGGATTAGTGCAATTAACGTATGGAAGTAAGGCAAATGCCTACTGTTCTTGACATAAATCATCAAGTAAGGCTAGGTATAAATACGCAAGGCATTATTTGGTTATCATAGTATGTTATCAAACAAAACAAAATAGACAATGGGCACAAAATCACTCTGTCTGTTGAGCACTTTCATGCTTTTTCACTTTGTAAAACTCAAACTCCTCCAGCAAGTCAAGAATGCGACCCTCCTCAGCCCCGCGTAGAATACGCATACAACTCTTGATATTGCCTAGGGTGTGGCCGGTTTCTGCCAGGTGCATTACCAATGCACGTTTTGTTATGTGCCTGCTAATTTTAAAAGTATGGCCAGTTTGATGGATGTAAAATTTGTCACAACTACTACAAACGATCATGTAAACCCCAGAGTCATCAAATTTCCCAGATACTTACTCAAACTATGTTTTACACAGAGTTTCAGAGTGTTGTTAACTTGAAAACCACATCTAACATTAAATTCATTCAAACATTTTTCTATTTGTTGTGACATTTTTGCATAAAATTTCATTGGAATAGTTTTCAGGTTGTCTTTATTCTTTCTTTTTTCTAGATGATTGTGGTTCTGTGTACTATTTGATGATACCATTATGTCCTTATCGCTTTAGGACATGGTGTAAAAAAGGTATGTTTTACCGTTTTATCAACCTGGTTGCATTATAGGTTTGTGTGTTTTATTCATTGTGCCTATCTACCGGCGCTTTCCCGCTTGGTAAGTCTTGGAATCTTTGTTTTTAATATATTTTTCGCATGTGGAAGTTTCTTTCTATTTTATTTATAGTATATTGTGATACGTATTGCTGTATTATGTTCAAAAACACTCTGCTTACTAGTTGTATATATTTGTATATTATAGATCTGAGGATGGTCATTATGGACTGAAACCAGTCATCATCTAAAGAATTCGTACTGTGATCAAAGACTGGAATAAAAAAAATTTGACAGTATTGGATCACTGTTTGTATATGCGACCATGTTGCATTTGGTAAAACTAGTGCCCTGGCTGGCTTACAACAAAGTCAAAAGGCTGTTTAAACTGAAGCAAAAAATCAGTACTAGGTAATGAATATCAGATTCAATAAGCAGTGTCTAGCAGCAGGTGTCACACTGAATTATGTGAAATGGAACATTAAACAATGGTCAGCCCTCGCCTTGGTCATCAAAGCCAAAAGTTAGAGGAACTGGATTAGGGAACAATTACGAGTATCATATAAACACAAAGACTTGCTAAGTAAAGGCGCTTTCTATTTACATTAGTAATTCTATCTTGTAAATACCCAACCTTGTCCAATATCCTTGTATATATTCTATACATATAGGATTTGAAGGAATAAATAAATAAAAAATAAAATAAATAAATAAGTAACGAACTGTCTAGTACTCTGAAATTTCTAGCAGAGTAAGGATTAATGTTTAAAGATTAGAGAAGAGGCCTAACAAAAAGTTAGGCACATTGCTAAAGCGTTAGAAGACTAATGTTGTAAAAAGTAAGGATGGCATTGGACAACATCGCTTTTATGATAGAGTAGCTAACTTGACAAATATCGAATTGAATGAGGACGAAAATACTCTGCTAAATAAAGGTTTAGAACATAATGTCACTCCTAATCCTAGTAATCGAAACATTATAAGAGCCATAGTCAAAACTAAAATGGCGTGTGCAGCAGATAATATGACAAAACTAGAAGTTGCGGACACAGCCGTGTTTAGCCAGTCAGTGTAACTCTTCTAATGCCATCAACCATGAAAATCATATCTTAAAAGATCTTAATACTAAGTTAGAAAAAGACAAGGCAATGGTCATTTGTACAGATGACAGTAATACAGCCCTCTTTATATATGAAGAGGACTATATTAAAAAACCAGAGGAATTCTTCTCTGAAAATGAAAAATAGAAGTTCACAAAGACCCAAAACAGAAGTTCCAAATGGATTTATGGAAAAAGATAGACAGCTACCAATTTCTGCTTAACGATTATGAAAAGAAATCGCTAAAAATGATGAATCCCAAGCTCCCCCAACGGAGATCGCAGGTTAAGATACATAAAGAAGAAAAAACCCAGTCCGTCCAATTGTTAACAATTTGTCATCTCCATGTTGTAAACTAAATAAGTTTCTTAACAACAAACCTAAAGCATCGTACACTTTCTCTTCCAGTTTTGGGGTGAAAAACTGTTCTGACCGTGCCAATGCGATTAAAGATATACATATTCCAAATAATGCCACACTAGCTTCCCTAGATGTAAAAACCCAATACAGTAGTGTTCCAATGGAGGAAACAATTTAGATTATTAATCATAATCTGCTAACTCATAACAAGATTAGTATTGCAGAATACTTAGAATTAATAGAATTTTTAGAATTTGCTTTAAATTATAACTATTTTACATTCAATGGCAAAATATATCAACACAAAGATGGTCTTCGGATAGGTACGTTAGCATATGTTTTCATGAACGACTTGGAATGTAAGTTCTTTGCTATGTTTCCATGACTGAAAGACAAGAATATATATAATAAATGTTATGTCGATGACATCTTGTTGTTGTTAGAGGGGAACGAGAATGAGGTTACAGCATTGGCGCAAGCCATAGGCAGCATGCACCAAACTACTGTTTACTACAGACATAGAAGAACCAGGCTCCATTCACTATTTAGACCTTACCAATAAGAAGCTTGATAACAGACATGAATTTCCAATTTTTAGAAAGCCTACACTTACAGATATTATTATTGGAGCAAGTTCATGCCATCTGCCACAATATAAAAGGCCTTTATCATCTCTATGATCCACTGACTTTTTAGATGACCATTGGCTGACATGGACATACGCCAAAAACTTTGTATGTTAAGGCAAATTGCAGTAGCCAATGGTTTCTCACCTAAAGATGTTATGTGCCCATACAATAGGACAAAAAAAAACAGAAAGCAAATGATAGGCAGATCCACAATCATGTAGAAAAAAGAAAGAATAAAGATAATCTGGAAATTATTCCAATGAGATTTTACAGAAAAATGTCACAACAAATAGAAAAGTGTTTGAATAAATTTAATGTTAGGTGTGGTTTTGAAGTTAACAACACTCTGAAACTCTGTGTAAAACATAGTTTGAGTAAGGATCTGATAAATTTGATGGCTCTGGGGTTTACAAAATTGTTTGTAGTAGTTGTAACAAATTTTACGTCAGTCAAACTGGCCATTCGTTTAAAATTAGATTCAGGAAACATTTGCAGGCACATAACAAAACGTGCATTGGGAATGCATTTGGCAGAAACTGGCCACACCCTAGGCAATATCGAGAGTTGTATGCGTATTCTACACAGGGCAGAGAAGGGTGGCGCTCTTGACTTGTTGGAAGAGTTGGAGATTTACAAGGCAAAAAAGCATGAGCCCACTAGGGATGCTCAATGGACAAAGAGATTTTGTGCCCAATGCCTTTGCTTTGTTTGATAGTATACTACAATAGCCAAATAATGTGTCGCATATTTATACCTAGCCTTACTTGATGATTTATGTTGAGAACTGTAGGCATTTGCCTTACTTCCATACATTAATCACACTAATCCTGTAACTAATTATGTCCTACCTATTCATTGAATGTATAACCAGACTACATAATTTTATTTATTGACTGTTAATATGTTGTTTAAAAGTTTCCTGTGGGAGATATAGCATGTTGTATGTAAAGCCCTCTAGTGGGTAAGTTCTTATGATCGGTGCATGCCTAAATAACATCCCGGCGGCTGGCTCAACAGAGAGTGCTTATCATTGATCTGTTCTTTTTTCAGCTGTCATATAGACATTTTATCTTTCATAGGCAATTTATAGGTTGCTACAGGCAGTATCATACATATATTAACTGTCGACCGTAAATTCACCATAAAAAGGATCGTTCCTATTCTATTCATATATTTCCTTTTAATAATTTTACACTCCTGGAAATGGAAAAAAAAACACATTGACACCGGTGTGTCAGATCCACCATATTTGCTCCGGACACTGCGAGAGGGCTGTACAAGCAATGATCACACGCACGGCACAGCGGACACACCAGGAACCGCGGTGTTGGCCGTCGAATGGCGCTAGCTGTGCAGCATTTGTGCACCGCCGCCGTCAGTGTCAGCCAGTTTGCCGTGGCATACGGAGCTCCATCGCAGTCTTTAACACTGGTAGCATGCCGCGACAGCGTGGACGTGAACCGTATGTGCAGTTGACGGACTTTGAGCGAGGGCGTATAGTGGGCATGCGGGAGGGACGAATGGAGACGTGTCATCTTCAGCGATGAGAGTTGCTTCTGCCTTGGTGCCGATGATGGTCGTATGCTTGTTTGGCGCCGTGCAGGTGAGCGCCACAATCAGGACTGCATACGACCGAGGCACACAGGGCCAACACCCAGCATCATGGTGTAGGGAGCGATCTCCTACACTGGCCGTACACCTCTGGTGATCGTCGAGGGGACACTGAATAGTGCACGGTACATCCAAACCGTCATCGAACCCATCGTTCTACCATTCCTAGACCAGCAAGGGAACTTGCTGTTCCAACAGGACAATGCACGTCCGCATGTATCCTGTGCCACCCAACGTGCTCTAGAAGGTGTAAGTCAACTACCCTGGCCACCAAGATCTCCGGATCTGTCGCCCATTGAGCATGTTTGGGAATGGATGAAGCGTCGTCTCACGCGGTCTGCACGTCCAGCACGAACGCTGGTCCAACTGAGGCGCCAGGTGGAAATGGCATGGCAAGCCGTTCCACAGGACTACATCCAGCATCTCTACGATCGTCTCCATGGGAGAATAGCAGCCTGCATTGCTGTGAAAGGTGGATACACACTGTACTAGTGCCGACATTGTGCATGCTCTGTTGCCTGTGTCTATGTGCCTGTGGTTCTGTCAGTGTGATCACGTGATGTAACTGACCTCAGGAATGTGTCAATAAAGTTTCCCCTTCCTGGGACAATGAATTCACGGTGTTCTTATTTCAATTTGCAGGAGTGTATATGGGTAACTGTATTCATCTTTTAATGTATCACAGTTTAGTTTCTATGATAGTTATCAATTTTAAAAGTTTACTACATGTATTTTACATAATGTGTTTTAACCAGATTATGTTTTTTGTATAAATGATGACAACATCTAAGCCGACAGTAGTGACATCTAGGGATGTTGTACGCAAAAAGATTTCTGGTATCTACTGTACTTCAGTAGCCAGTTGCAATAATGACTGTGTGGATGATGTGGCCTATTCTACACCTTATTTTCGATCTATATGACAATACTATGCTGATTATATTATGTTTTGACAGTGCCATTTTGTCTTATCACTTTAGGACATGGTGTAAAAAAGGTATGTTTTACTATTTTTTTGTACATCTCCCTGGTTGTATGATAGTATATTGTGACACATATTGCTGTATTATTTTGAAAGACACACTGCTCACTAGGTGTATATGTTTTTTTATATTATAGATTGAGGATGGTCATTACGGACTGAAACCATTCACCGTCTAAAGAATTCATAGTGTGTTCAAAGACTGGAATAAAAAACATTTGACAGTGTTGGATCACTGTTTGTATATGCAACCATGTCGTAGTTGGTGAAAAAATAAAACATCTCAGTACCAAAGACATTTTAGTGTGCATCATAAATAAATCTTTCACTATAGGTTTCTTCCGAGAGACAGAAAAGCATCCAAAATTCTTCCCTCTACATAAGTATGGTTACCTAGAAAACATAGAAATTCAATTTTAGGGTACTTAACAAAGTACAATCTTCTTTGTAAACAACAGTTTGGTTTCAGGTCTTACAGAAACACAGTATCATCTTGTAATGGAGTTGATAAATGATACACTGTCACCATTAAGTAAACAACACAGCACATCCTATAAATTCACTATGCAATGCTATAAAGATTAATCAGCAATTGCATCATTATACAAGTGATTTTTAGTTGTAAACAGAATGTAATAAATATCCACTTGAACATAAATGGCATAAAAATAATATTATGTACAATACTTAATTTTTCTATTATGTAAATATATCTTAAGTTGTTATCATCAATACTGTTTGTTCAAACTTTCAAATTAACTGAAGAAACAATTGCTGTTAAGTAACTACTTTGTCACTGTTGAATTCTCTTTGCTGTCTATATTATGTCTGTTGCTCTTTGCTTTCTGGTGGTTGATGGGAAGTACACACAGTGTGTTGACTTGTGTGTGGAGGTTTACACATACTGGAACAAGTTGGAAAGTTGTAATTGTGCTGTAGAATGTTGTAAAGAATATGATGAGTAAAAGTGCTATTTGAAAGAAAGTCATGTCTGCAGCAAGTTATTTAAAAGATCACAAACACATTGTGAAGTAACATTGTAAATCATCCTGCATGTAGGATATCTCATGCCCCTGAATTTACCCATTCCATACCAAGAAATCTCTTCCATACAGCCAAGCCACCCATGGCCATTGAATCTGTAGTGACAAGTGGTCCCTCTCGAAATACAGTATGGATCTCGCTGAGGCCTTCACAGACTATAATTACCCTCCCAACCTCATACAAAAACAGATCTGCTGTACCCCATCCCTCCAGTCACCCATCACGTACCAAAGTCCCACAGTTCAGCCACAGAGGAGCATTCCCCTCATGACTCAGTACTACCCAGGTCCAGAGCAACTGAATCACATTCTCCACCAGGGTTTCCACAATCTCTCATTGTGCCCTGAAGTGAAAAATATACTACCAGCTATACTTCCCACCTGTCCCAAAGTGGTATTCTGCTGCTCACTGAACATACACAATATCTTCATCCACCCCTGCTCCCAACCCCTTACCTCATGGCTCAGATCGCTGTAATAAAACTAGATGTGAGATCTGTCCCATACTTCCTCCCACCACCATCTACTCTAGTCCGGTCACAAGCATCACCTATCCCATCAAAGGCAGGGCTACCTGTGAAACCAGTCAGGTGATCTACAAGACAAGCAGCAGCCACTGTCCTGCATTGTACATGGGCATGACAACCAACAAAATGTCTGTCCTCATGAATGGCCACTGACAAACTGGAGGCAACAAACAGCTGGGCCAACCCAATGCTGAGCACGCCACTGAACATGACATTCTCCATTTAATGACTGTTTCAAAGCCTGTGCATCTGAATCCTTCCCAACACAGATTAGATTTTCTGAAATGCACAAGTGGAAACTCCCCCTTCAATATATTGTATATTCCTGTAACTCTCATGGCCTCAGTCTTTGTTAATACTCCCAATTGCCCTTACTCACATAGCCCCTTCCCTAAAGCTCACTTTTGGTGGTTTTATTTGTTCTGCCTATCTGCAATTCAGTATCTCTGAAGTATGGTGAGAAGCAACTATCCTTTTCATAATATTGCTAAAAATTACATTTTAAGTTTTATTTTAGTTTACAGTTAATTCATTGTCTTTAAACAAGTTACTAGAAATTGTTAGGTTGGCTGAACTTTGTTCCTTTAGATCACGTATGTCACTCTCAGTTGCAATGAAAGTGATGACATCCGCAAACAGAACAGATTTATGTGGCGTGGTACTGGGAGACTATAGTTCTGAACCTCAAATGAAACAGCACCTCAGTTTATCTATTAGAATCTCTCTACTCATAGAGTAGAAGTGCAATAACAGATGATTTTGCTTCAAAGGAACTGAGTACTGTTGAAGCAACATTGTCAACAGCTTTCAGTGTTGATGAATTTTCTCTGAAGCCATATTGAATATTTTCCTGTGTTTTATTGCAGGTGAAATGATTGTAAATTTGTTAGCACATGCAACACTTTATTATTTTCGAAAATATTTGTACAATAAAACAGGATGGTACTTATCAATGCATGATTTGTTTCTTTTTCTATGTAGAGGTATAACTCCTGTAATCTTTAAGCAGGCTTGGGAAAAAAAAAAACCATCTCGTGAAAATCAAACTTACTAGTACATGGAGTGGTTGTAGTATAATGTCCACTATCTTCTCAATAACAAAATTTGACAGACCATACAAGTCTTCTGCTTTTTTGAGTTGCTGCATTTTGCAAGAGTTACTGCAACTTCAGTTATAGCAGTTTGTGTCCACTTTAATGTGCATGTTGCAGATTTATTGTAGAGTATGAATAACTTTGTTTTTTCAAAATGTTTATTAATGCCTGATTTAAAATTGTTATTTTGTTGAGTTGGGTGTCCTTTGTTGCCAGAATTAATAAAGAAGTTATTCATTGCATTTGGTGTGATATTGGAGTATCACAAGTGGTTCTACTAGTATTAGTTGTATTTGTATTTCTTTATTGGTCCTGTAAATCGTGTTTAGGTACATATTTTGCACAAACGATGTAGGACAAGTCAGGTTGGTACAGTATATACATCATCATACACATTGTTATTTTGAAAGGACAAATAATTAAAAATTATTCAATACATGTTGAATATTGATGACACATTTAATATAATAAAATAAAATGATAGACTTATTAAGGATATTTGAGCAATTATACTACACTTTTCTGGTACCCTAAAAACTCGGAAACAGAATAGAAGCAGTGGTCAAGCAAGTACTCTTTCAGTTTCACTTTTGTAATTCTCCAAGCACCCTTGCATTCATTTTATGATTGCTGAATATAGTTATTATTTGGCATTGATTTTTGTTTTATAATTGCAAATCAGTACCTTTTGCTTAGTAGAAGGTACTGATGTCCATCTTCTTCACTGTTCTTTCATATGATACAGAGATAAAGAACCTGTGTTCTTAATTTTTTGAGGACATGTGTAAACCATTGATATAAACTTTTGTGATTAATTTTGTTTGATTTTCCCTTCTGTCTTTTTAATACTTTAGAACAGCACCTATTAAACATAGTAGAAACAAGACTGACAGAGCTATCAAAAGCTTCATCAACATTTGTCAATTAGGACAGGAAGATGGACCATTATACTATACACAGCTGTGATCTAAAAGTGTTGATACGAGTATCATTAACAATTCTAGTGGAATTTTTTGTCGGCAACTATCAGATCAGCAGAGTGTACCAATAAGACTTGTAGCATTTCACTGTTCACTAATTTATCTGTTTGCTTTTCATATAACAATCAGTTTTGAGATATTGTCATAACATTAGTTTACGTACATGGTGAGATACAATAGCCTACTTCTATTACTAGAAGAATATAAAGACATACATTTATATAAAAAGTACGATTCACAAAATACCATTTTTCTGTTGCAAAAGCAAGCTTAAGATTTTGTAAACTAGCAGTTTTACAGGGGGATCATTAAAATTTGAAGTCTTATACTGAATAGCAGCATTTATCTATTAATAAGTGCTTGAGATTATACTTCAAGATATATAAATTAGTCACCTAGTAGTCTATTGCACAAAATTTCCTCTGTTGTATGTGAACTGTGGTCTGCATCCTTTTTATTACTGGTAATTCTCTGAAAATTTTCCTTGCCCTTCTGTTGTAGTTTGTACACTACTGTTACAGAGTGTTAAAGTTATAGGTGCTGGCACCTGTAAACATGTGTATATAGAGGGTGATTGTGTGCTGATGTTATAAACTTTCAAAGATGATGGAGACAGATAGATGCATCAATCTGAGGTAAGGTTTCCTGGTTCGAAAAAGAATGAGTTGAAAGTTACAAGTAAAAATTATTCTAATACCTTTGACAGTTAAATACATGTATTGATACTGTTGTTGCTAAGAATGTAGAGTATACAACTTTCAAAGCTGGTAGTATGGACTAAAACAAGAAAAAATTCCTATTAAACATGCACAGGCCTGAGGAGCAATGAGTGCTTATTCATCTTTGTTAGTGTCCTCTCCTTTATTGAACAAGTGCTCATAGCTCTAAGATATGTATTTTAGAGCCCATGTTTACTAGAAAATTTTCCTTGTTTTGGTCCTTGCTACCTCCTCTGAAAATTGTCGATCCAACAGTCTTAGCAACAACAGTACCGGTACAAGTATTCCACTGTTGTTGTTGTTATTGTGGTCTTCAGTCCTGAAACTGGTTTGATGCAGCTCTCCATGCTACTCTATCCTGTGCAAGCTTCTTCATCTCTCAGTACCTACTGCAACCTACATCCTTCTGAATCTGCTTAGTGTAGTCATCTCTTGGTCCCCCTACACGATTTTTACCCTCCACGCTGCCCTCCAATACTAAATTGGAGATCCCTTGATGCCTCAGAACATGTCCTACCAACCGATCCCTCCTTCTGGTCAAGTTGTGCCACAAACTTCTCTTCTCCCCAATCCGATTCAATACTTCCTCATTAGTTATGTGATCTACCCATCTAATCTTCAGCATTCTTCTGTAGCACCACATTTCGAAAGCTTCTATTCTCTTCTTGTCCAAACTATTTATCGTCCATGATTCACTTCCATACATGGCTACACTCCATACAAATACTTTCAGGAATGACTTCCTGACATTTAAATCTATACTCGATGTTATCAAATTTCTCATCTTCAGAAACGCTTTCCTTGCCATTTCCAGTCTACATTTTATATCCTCTCTACTTCGACCATCATCAGTTATTTTGATCCCTAAATAGCAAAACTCCTTTGTTACTTTAAGTGTCTCACTTCCTAATCTAATTCCCTCAGCATCACCCGACTTAATTCGACTACATTCCATTATCCTCGTTTTACTTTTGTTGATGGTCATCGTATATCCTCCTTTCAAGACACTATCCATTCCGTTCAACTGCTCTTCCAAGTCCTTCGCTGTTTCTGACAGAATTACGATGTCATCGGCGAACATCAAAGTTTTTATTTCTTCTCCATGGACTTTAATACCTACTCCGAATTTTTCTTTTGTTTCCTTCACTGCTTGCTCAATATACAGATTGAATAACATCGGGGAGAGGCTACAACCCTGTCTGACTCCCTTCCCAACCACTGCTTCCCTTTCGTGCCCCTCGACTCTTATAATTGCCATCTGCTTTCTGTACAAATAGTAAATAGCTTTCACTCCCTGTAATTTACCCCTGGCACCTTTAGAATTTGAAGAGAGTATTCCAGTCAACATTGTCAAAAGCTTTCTCTAAATCTACAAATGCTAGAAATGTAGGTTTGCCTTTCCTTAATCTTTCTTCTAAGATAAGTCGTAGGGTCAGTATTGCCTCACGTGTTCCAACATTGATAGTTCAGTAATTTTCACATCTGTCAACACCTGCTTTCTTTGAGATTGGAATTATTATATTCTTCTTGAAGTCTGAGGGTATTTTACCCGTCTCATACATCTTGCTCACCAGATGGTACAGTTTTGTGAGGATTGGCTCTCCCAAGGCTGTCAGTAGTTCTAATGGAATGTTGTCTACTCCCAGGGCCTTGTTTCGACTCAGGTCTTTCAGTGCTCTGTCAAACTCTTTACGCAGTATCGTATCTCCCATTTCATCTTCATCTACATCCTCTTCCATTTGCATAATATTGTCCTCAAGTACATCGCCCTTGTATAGACCCTCTATATACTCCTTCTACCTTTCTGCTTTCCCTTCTGTGGTTAGAACCGGGTTTCCATCTGAGCTCTTAATATTCATACAAGTGGTCCCCTTTTCTCCAAAGGTCTCTTTAATTTTCCAGTAGGCAGTATCTATCTTACCCCTAGTGAGATAAGCCTCTACATCCTTACATTTGTCCTCTAGCCATCCCTGCTTAGCCATTTTGCACTTCCTGTCGATGTCATTTTTGAGACGTTTGTATTCCTTTTTGCCTGCTTCATTTACTGTATTTTTATATTTTCTCCTTTCATCAATTAAATTCAATATTTCTTCTGTTACCCAAGGATTTCTACTAGCCCTCGTCTTTTTATCTACTTGATCCTCTGCTGCCTTCACTACTTCATCCCTCAAAGCTACCCATTCTTCTTCTATTGTATTTCTTTCCCCCATTCCTGTCAATTGCCCCCTTATGCTCTCCTTGAAACTCTGTACAACCTCTGGTTCTTTTAGTTTATCCAGGTCCCATCTCCTTAAATTCCCACCTTTTTGTAGTTTCTTCAGTTTTAATCTACAGGTCATAACCAACAGATTGTGATCAGAGTCCACATCTGCCCGTGGAAATGTCTTACAATTTAAAACCTGGTTCCTAAATCTCTGTTGTACCATTATATAATCTATCTGAAACCTGTCAGTATCTCCAGGGTTCTTCCATGTATAGAACCTTCTTTCATGATTCTTAAACCAAGTATTAGCTCTGATTAAGTTATGCTCTGTGCAAAATTCTACCAGACGTTTTCCTCTTTCATTTGTTACTCCCAATCCATATTCACCTACTATGTTTCCTTTTCCCCCTTTTCCTACTGACAAATTCCAGTCACCCATGACTATTAAATTTTCGTCTCCCTTCACTATCTGAATAATTTCTTTTATTTGATCATACATTTCTTCAATTTCTTCGTCATCTGCAGAGCTAGTTGGCATATAAACTCGTACTACTGTAGTAGGTGTGGGCTTCGTATCTATCTTGGCCACAATAATGCATTCACTATGCTGTTTGTAGTAGCTTACCCGCATTCCTATTTTCCTATTCATTATTAAACCTACTCCTGCATTACCCCTATCTGATTTTGTGTTTATAACCCTGTAGTCACCTGACCAGAAGTCTTGTTCCTCCTGCCACCAAACTTCACTAATTCCCACTATATCTAACTTTAACCTATCCATTTTCCTTTTTAAATTTTCTAACCTACCTGCCCGATTAAGGGATCTGACATTCCACGCTCCGACCCGTAGAACGCCAGTTTTCTTTCTCCTGATAACGACATCCCCTTGAGTAGTTCCCGCCCGGAGATCCAAATGGGGGACTATTTTACCTCCAGAATATTTTACCCAAGAGGACGCCATCATCATTTAATCATACAGTAAAGCTGCATGCCCTCTGGAAAAATTACGGCTGTAGTTTCCCATTGCTTTCAGTTTTTCGCAGTACCAGCACAGCAAGGCTGTTTTGGTTATTGTTACAAGGCCAGATCAGTCAATCATCCAGACTGTTGCCCCTGCAACTACTGAAAAGGCTGCTGCCCCTCTTCAGGAACAACACGTTTGTCTGGCCTCTCAACAGATACCCCTCCGTTGTGGTTGCACCTACGGTACGGCTATCTCTATCGCTGAGGCACGCAAGCCTCCCCACCAACGGCAAGGTCCATGGTTCATGGGGGGAGTATTCCACTGTCAGAAGTATAAGAACAATTTTTGCTTATAACTTTTGACTCTTGTTTCCTGTACAGGGATCCTGACTCAAACTGAAATATTTATCCTTCTGCACCTTCCTTGAAAGTTTGTAACATTATCACAAAATCATCCTGTGTATCCTTACATTTTCGTCTGCAGCTCGTGGTCTTGTGGTAGCGTTCTCGCTTCCCATGTACGGGGTCCCGGGTTTGATTCCCGGTGAGGCCTGGGATTTTTCTGCCTTGTGATGACTGGGTGTTGTGTGTCTTTCATCATCATTTCATTCCCATCGACACGCAAGTCGCCGAAGTGGCGTCAACTCGAAATACTTGCACCAGGCGAACGGTCTACCCGACGGGAGGCCCTAGCCTTATGGCATTTCCATTTTCCTTACATTTTCAGGCGCTGGCACCTGTAACTTTGAAGCTCTATAGCATCACTGGGTGCCATTTCCAGACATGGGTTCCTGTACAAAACATTATGTACTCCCTCCCCTCTACAAGTCCTAGAAGTTTGTAAAAGGAATATCCAAACACCTTATATAGATTGTATTGCAACATTCCACATGAAAATAATGTGACATTCCTCCCACTGATTTCCTTTCCTGATGATTCTATGGCAGTTTGCACACTTCTCTATTTTCACAATAAAATTATGCCTCAGGTGTGAAGTTAAAGATCTCTTTTCAAAGAAAGGTAATGATTAAAGGATTTCTGTATCAGACAAAACATCTAAATCAGAACTGTTCATCAACAATTCTGTCACATGATTTAAATGTAGCCTATTAAGTTTATATATTCTGAGTAATGAAATTTACTGATGGGAGATATGAAAATGATTTATGAACAATTATCAACAATACTAACAAAAGGACTGATTGCTACTTACCATAAAGATGAGATGCTGGCTTGATGACTGGCACAACAAAATGACTGTTACACATTCAACTTTTGGCCAAAGCCTTCTTCAGAAAAGAAAACACCACACACACTTAAAAGCAAACATACCTGACACACCCATGACCATCATCTCCAGCAGCTTTGAGTGAAATACATGTCACTTTGAACAAAAGTAGCATTCTGCACTGAGGCAGGGAAGGGGGAGGGATAGGCAGTAGAGAGGGGGGTGGGGGGGAAGAGGTTCTGCCTGAAGCATGCAGGGACTACATGGAGGTATGACGAATCTGCTAGGCACAGGATCAGAAAGTTGTGAGGCAGGGGATGTGAACAGGGAGAAGGTCATAGGACAGAGTGGGCAGAAATTGTTGTAAGGAGACTGTGGGGACAGTAGGTTACCACAGGATGAGGCTGAGATAATTATATGGAGACTGTGGGGACAGTAGGTTACCATAGGTTGAGGCTGAGATAATTTTGGACATAGAGACTGTGTTATAAGGATAACTCCCATCTGTGTAGTTCAGAAAAGCTGGTGGTGGAGGGAATGATGCAGATGGCCGGGGTTGTAAAGCAACCATTGAAATCAAGCATGTTAGGTTCAGCTGCATGTTGTGTCACAGTGTGGTCTATTTTGCTCTTGGCCACAGCTTGTCAGTGGCCATTCATCCTGTTGGACACCAGCTGGTTGGGTGTAGTCACACCAATATAAAAATCTGTGTGAGATTGCAACTGAGATGGTATATGACATAGCTGCTTTCACAGGTGGCCCAGCCGCTATGGGGTAGGATAACCCCATGACAGGACTGGAACAGGAAGTGCTGGGGGATGGACTGGACAGGTCTTGCTCATGTGTCTTACACAGTGATATGATCCTTGTGGCAAGGGGTTAGGATTGGTAGTGGCATATGGAGGTTCAGGATGTTCTGGAAGTTAGGTGGGTGACAGAACACAGAAGGATATGGTACAGTTGTTTCTGTCTGTGGTAGTATTGGGTGATGGAGACATTCATCTTAGATGGTTCTTTGAGGAAGTGTGAGATAATGGTACAGGAGTAATGTTTACAGATTAGGTCTGTGGGACAGATGTTGAAGCTGTTAAACAGGGTGCTAGATTTGTCACCTGTAGGTTCAAACAACATGCAAGTATTCTGAAGATGCTTCGACATCAGGTGGGAATATGTTGAGGGAAGCTTATGTTCTTTTCAATGAACACTGTTGGAAAACTCAGAGAACCAGAATTTGAAGGTGACTGCAGAATCATTCTACCGCTGCCAACACGCATTTCACATAAGGACCATTAAGATAACATATGAGAAATTAGGGTCCACATGGAAGCATGTACAGTGGAACTATGATTTTACATTTCTGGTTTATGTTTTTCATTATTCTACACCATAAATTTGTAGCCCCTGCAAAAAACCCAGAAGATTTATACTAAAAATCCCCAATTTTACATTTATTTCTAGTAAGGTGGACTTCAATTCTAAGTTCTCACTCGATGTCTTACTTGACTTCAGTCCAATTTCTTCCTATTGACATTTGATGAAACTGAATGGGTTATAAGTGGCACAAAAGTCAGATGGTTCGCATCATGCGCGGTGGCAGAGTCAAGGGAATATTTTAAGCTGTTGTGGAGAGGGGAGGTGTGAAAGAGGAAAGAGGTGTGTTGCCAACACAACTTCCAACATTTAGCTTCACCGTGCAAATATGATACAATTAATGCTAGGTAGCAGCAGTAATGGGAAAACAAGACAGTCAACACAAAGTGTTGTGGACTGAGCCAATACATGACGAAGGGGTCCAGCCACGACCTTTTCTTGTGTTACTTATAAATCAGTCTCACCTTTTTTATCTTTTTACACATATTTCAAATGTACTGTATTCAGCAACAATATCAATCATCAACATTTAAATTCAAACAGTGAGTCTTGAAGAATTGGTCATAATCAAGAAAACATTGCCCATTTCCACCTAGATACCAGTGCTTATTAGCTGGTGACATGTTAAGTCACCCAGTATTCAGCATAGTCACCACACCACATTAACAAATGTAAAACGAGTTCGCCTACTGGATGTGTGGACAGGGGAGTTGCCCTTTAGTGATGGGAGTGCTGGTAGGGGTGAAAGAATTTTGTGAAGTGTTGAAAATATACATTTCATGCAGATGATGTGGTTTGACAAAGATTTCACACGGAAGTAGAAAAAGGGTTTTGCGATAGCACATTTTAAAGACTTTCGTGTTCAAATCTGACATGATACAGATGCAACAACTATCTGTGCTATTTATGTTCATACTTTGCACTTCACACACCACACACTGTAGATCATAAATATTGGCAGTAATAATGTGTGAAGTGAAACTGTCGCACCTGAGCTTTCTTTCAAAATTACATTTTACACAGTGTACAGAAATTCACTGAGCTGACTTGTAATAAGCATGTAATGTCAACTGGGGGAGTAAATTCATTTTTTTAAATCTCCATTTCAAGCCTAAAATAACATTTTAACTGTGGTGAGCATATGAAGTGAGGCTCATAACAAAAGCATTAAACAATAACACTAATGGTAACAAAGTAACTCATTAAGCAGATGTCCGCATTTATGCTCATGGTTTAACTACTTAGCTGCAGTGATGTGTTTGGTTTAATTCAACATGTTCATCAACTTTTGCCTTCTTCCGGATGAGCACAAAAGATGATCTCTCAAAAATGCGTGTTTTGTACCTGTAATTTGTGGTCATAGAATATTGGAAAACATGCTAGATTACTTTCTACCCAGATTCCAATTTCATTTTTTTATGAGTTTTTACTAGTTGTTACACACCTGTGTTTTTTAAGAACCGATGAAATTCAGTACTCAAATTGTTGTATAAACATTATATTGTACATTTAATTTCCTTCACTTACGCAGATTTCAAAGTACTGGAGAGGACTGATTTTTAATCATATGTGCCAATTACATGTGTTTTCCTCATATTCTGGGGGGTTTAAACACTTTCCTCAGTTCTGCATTTTTTAAGTCTGGATTGCATGAAAACATAAAATAAGGGTTTCACTATAGACAGTCGTTTTTCACTCACTATATTTGCAGGAGGGACAGGAAAGGAAGTGCCTAGTAGTGGTACAGGGTACTCTCCGTTGTGCACCGCATAGCGGCTTGTGGAGTATGTGTGCAGATGGAGATGTAAATAGTGCCTATCTGTGAAGGTCTTTGAGAGACCTTTAGCATATTGGGCAATGGAGTTCTTGTCACTGCACTCCCTGCGTGCCTGACCTATATAGAAATATTATTTGTTGTGGAAGGGACGGCAGCCATTGAAATGCATGTGTTGTTGGGGGATGGTGGGTTTAATGTGGATGGAAATGTGAATGGAACCATCAAAGAGGAGAAGGTCAATATCCAGGAAGGAAGCATGCTAGAAAAGGGTACTCCCTACCATGCACCACAGAGTGGCTTGTGGAGTATGCATACAGATGAAGGTGTAGGAGATGCCTGTCTGTGAAAGTCTTAGTGAGACCTTCACCATACTGTGCAAGTGAGTTCTTGAGACTGCACTCCCTACATGACTGGACTATATGGAAATATTATTTGTTGGGGACGGGATGGCAGCTGTTGAAATGTGTGTGCTGTTGGTGGATAGTGGGCTTAATATGGACAGAAATGTGGATGTAACCACCAAATAGGAGGTGGTCAATATCCAGGAAGGTGGTATGCTAGGTTGAGGAGGACCAGCTGAAGTGGATGCAGTAGAAGGTGTTAAGGTCATGAACAAATGAGGATATGGTATCTTGGCCCTGAGTCCAGATCATTAAAGTATCATCCTTGAAGAGAAGCTTTGGGTTTTGGGGAGGCTGGGAAGGTTTCCTCTAGATGGCCTATAAACAGTTTGACAGAGAAAAGCACCATGTGGGTGCTGGTGGATTTGTTCGTATACCTTCCTTGAAAGGAGACGTAGTTGTGTTTTAGGATGACGTTGGTAAGATGTATGAGGAATGAGGTTGTGGGCATCATGTTTGAAGGACACTGGGAAAGCTAGTGTTTAATAATGGCCACACCATGGGCATGATGGAGGTTGGTGTATAGGAAAGCAGCATCAACAGTGACAATTAGAGATCCAGGAGATCAAGGGGTTGGGATGGTGGAAAGTTGGTGAAGGAATTGGCTGGCATCTTTGATGTGGGAGGCTAGATTTTGGGCAATTGATTGGACCAATGAGAGGCAAAATTCTATCAGTGCAGGTGCAATAACCAGCTACAGTGGAACAGTGGATTTGTGAGTTTTGGGGAGCATGTAGGAGATGGGTGTGCAATGTGTCATTAGTATGAGGAGGAAACAGATTCTGGGGAGAGGTTCTGGAAAGAGCCTAAGGTGTTAGGCAGAGATTGGAGGTTATGTTGGACTTTTGATGTGGGGACACTCTGGCCTAGTTTGCAGGTGAAGGAGTAAGATAATTGACAGAGGTCTTCCCACAGGTAATCACTGCAATTCTTAACAATAGTGGTGGAACCTTTGTATGCTGGTAGGATGATTAGGTCAGAATTTGCTACAAGTTTGTGTATAGCTGTCCTTCCTTCAGCTGAAAGGTTGGTGTTCTTAGGAAGGGTCCTGGGGAAGGATGGTGAGGCCAAGCTGGAGGTAAGGAATTCCTAGAAAGTGACCAGGGGGTGTTTAGTTGGGGGAAGGATTGCAGTTGTATGGCTGTATGGACTGGGAGACGTGACCACATCCCTGTGGATGATCCAGGTGCAACACCTGCCCAATCCATCCACTTAGTATTTCCTATTCTAATCCTTTCACAGGCTTGTCCTATCCCATCAATGGCCAAGCCACCTTTGAAAGCAGCATTGTCATATACCATCTCAGTTGCAATCTCGCACAGATTTTTATATTAGTACAATTACACCCAACCAGTTGACCACCAGGATGAATGGCCACCACCAAACTGTGACCAAGAGCAAAGTAGGCCACCCTGTCACACAAAGTGTGGCTGAACATAACATGCTTGATTTCAATGGCTGCTTTACAACCCAGGCCATCTGAATCCTCCCTTCTGCCACCAGATTTTCTGAACTCTGCAGGTGGGAGTGATCCTTACAATACATTCTTCACTCCTAAAACTATCTCATCCTCAACCTATGGTAACCTACTGTTACCACACCCTCCACCCAAGAGTTTCAGCCACCTCTGTCCTACAACCTCCTCTCTGTTCATGGCCCCTCACTCATTTTTTGCTGCCCTCTGCCAATGGACCCACTCGTATTTCCCTTTTCCTACCCCTCTCCTTTTCTGCTCGCCTCATCCCTCCCGATGCACCTCCCTGCCTCTCAGCCAACCACAGCTGTGCCTGGTGGCAATCTTGCCATGCTGCCTTCTAGTCCCTGCATGCTATGCCAAAATATTAGATTAGATTGGATTCAGTTTTTGTTCCAAAGACCCAAAAAATGAGCTGATAGTCATGAGTGTGGAACATGTCAGAAAGTATAACAAAACATTTGAATATAATGCTTACTACTCTGACCATTTGTCAGGAGATAGGTGAATGCAATGTGGTAAACTGGAACAGCTAATATTTACAAAAATAACACACTGTCAGAATGAAACATTGTTATGCACTATTAATAAATTTATCATACACAAAACACCTAATCTCTACTGTTGTGACCAGGTGCTGTCAAAACTGAAATCTAACAGATACACTCCTGGAAATTGAAATAAGAAGACCATGAATTCATTGTCCCAGGAAGGGGAAACTTTATTGACACATTCCTGGGGTCAGATACATCACATGATCACACTGACAGCACCACAGGCACATAGACACAGGCAACAGTGCATGCACAATGTCGGCACTAGTACAGTGTATATCCACCTTTCGCAGCAATGTAGGCTGCTATTCTCCCATGGAGACGATCGTAGAGATGCTGGATGTAGTCCTGTGGAACGGCTTGCCATGCCATTTCCACCTGGCGCCTCAGTTGGACCAGCGTTCGTGCTGGACGTGCAGACCGCGTGAGACGACGCTTCATCCAGTCCCAAACATGCTCAATGGGGGACAGATCCGGAGATCTTGCTGGTCAGGGTAGTTGACTTACACCTTCTAGACCACATTGGGTGGCACGGGATACATGCGGACGTGCATTGTCCTGTTGGAACAGCAAGCTCCCTTTCTGGTCTAGGAATGGTAGAACGATGGGTTCGATGATGGTTTGGATGTACTATTCAGTGTCCCCTCGACAATCACCAGAGGTGTACGGCCAGTGTAGGAGATCACTCCCCACACCATGATGCCGGGTGTTGGCCCTGTGTGCCTGGGTCGTATGCAGTCCTGATTGTGGCGCTCACCTGCACGGCGCCAAACACGCATACGACCATCATTGGCACCAAGGCAGAAGCGACTCTCATCGCTGAAGACGACACATCTCCATTCGTCCCTCCATTCACGCCTGTCGCGACGTCACTGGAGGCGGGCTGCACGATGTTGGGGCATGAGCAGAAGACGGCCTAACGGTGTGCGGGACCGTAGCCCAGCTTCATGGAGACGGTTGCGAATGGTCCTCGCCGATACCCCAGGAGCAACAGTGTCCCTAATTTGCTGGGAAGTGGCGGTGCGGTCCCCTACGGCACTGCGTAGGATCCTACGGTCTTGGCATGCATCCGTGCATCGCTGCGGTCCGGTCCCAGGTCGACGGGCACGTGCACCTTCCGCCGACCACTGGCGACAACATCGATGTACTGTGGAGACCTCACGCCCCACGTGTTGAGCAATTCGGCGGTACGTCCACCCGGCCTCCCGCATGCCCACTATACGCCTTCGCTCAAAGTCCGTCAACTGCACATACGGTTCACGTTCACGCTGTCGCGGCATGCTACCAGTGTTAAAGACTGCGATGGAGCTCCGTATGCCACGGCAAACTGGCTGACACTTGACGGTGGCGGTGCACAAATGCTGCGCAGCTAGCGCCATTCGATGGCCAACACCGCGGTTCCTGGTGTGTCCGCTGTGCCGTGCGTGTGATCATTGCTTGGACAGCCCTCTCGCAGTGTCCGGAGCAAGTATCTTGGGTCTGACACACCGGTGTCAATGTGTTCTTTTTTCCATTTCCAGGAGTGTATTTTTACTTAAGCTGGCTTAACAGTCTCTGTTAAGATATTAATCTATGGAGTAGAAGGACCTGTGTATCAAAAAGTCTTTCAAACTCTGTTTAAACTGTGCTTTATCTGAAAGATGCTCTTGAGTCTCCTTACCTTTACCCTGTTATCCCTCCTCCTTCCCCACCCTGTTCCAGGTTGCTAATTTTATTCACTGTGACAGTTGGATTCCAGTCCAAGATGCTGGAAATGGCAGTCATGTGTGTGAGATGTGCATGGTGGTATGATTGTATGTATGTTTTGTTTTCTGAAGACAGCTTTGACTGAAAGACGAATGTGTAACAGTTTTTCCACTGTGCCTGTCTTTAACTCAACATGTTGTCTTTACCTGAGCAACAATCTGTCCTCTTCCTAATACTGTTGATTTTCCAACCTGCAGTTCCATTGTTTGATTTAATGAGAGTCTATTTATGAAAGAAAATTAAAATGATTTACATAAGATGACATTAATATGATTTGTTAGAATAGTCTGTTTTATCTAATGAGCTGATCAATGAATTTTATGTGATAAAGGAAAAGGTTTACTGCCACAAAACTTGAGATTAGCTTAGTTCACGCCAGTACACAATCAAGATGAAATGTAAAATTTTTCTGTTAAATTATATACAACTAATAGATTTGTGAAAATTGAAGAAAAAAAACTAGTAATTGCATAAATGTACTTTTATTTTGTAAACTTACAAAGTATAACATAACTTTTGTTAGACTAGGTTGTAGTGACATATTTTCTTATTCAAATATGTATTATCATCTTGTGTTCACTTTACACTAATGGTTAATCTACGTCCATGCATGCAAACCATTGTTTAATGCATGGCAAGAGGTAATAAGCTACATAATTAATTTGGATACCAAACACAATCTGCGAAACTTTGATTCCAAAGAGGGCCCATTTATGCAGTTTGCTCTTGTAAAATGATCACTTTGCAGTTCCACACAACATAGTATCTGTTGTGGGCCTTTTCATTTTTATTCTACATGTATAACAAAAATTGAATAATCTGCATGGAGAAATGTCAGTGAAACTAGAATATGCAAGATAAATTATGGGATCATAGCAAAGTCTCAAGATATTGAACTATTTGCAGAAAACATTTGTGAAAAGTGAGGCTCAATTTTCAACTATGCACTATGAAGTTTTAATTTTACTTACTCAGGGAGTAACAATATTGAAAAGGATAGTTGCTATTCACCATATAGCAGAGATGGGAGTTGCAGATGGGCACAATGAAATGACTGTCAGAAAATGAGCTTTCAGCCAATAAGGCCTTCGCCGGTGGTAGAACATACCCATTCACTCTCACACAAATGCAACTCACACACACATGACCACAGTCTCTGGCTGTTGACTATTACATATACACTACAAATATACTCTGCTAGCCACCAAGCGGTGTGTGGCAGAGGGCACAATTCATGCCAAAGTCTTATTCCCCCCTCCCCCCCCCCCCCCCCCTCACTCTCTCTGTTCCACTCACTGATTATGCGAGGGAAAAACAACTGTCTGAACGCGTCAGTACGAGCTCTGATTTCCCTTATCTTTGAATGGTGACTATTGTGTAATTTGAAAGTTGGTGGTAATAATATATGCTCTACATCCTCAGCAAAGATCATATTTCGGAATTTAGTGAGCAGCCCCTTCCATCTGGCACATCGTCTATCTGCAAGTGTGTCCCACTTCAAACTTTCTATGAGATTTTTAATTCTCTCACAATGGCTAAATGTACCAGTCATGAATATTACCACTCTTCTTTGGACCTTCTCAATCTCTTGAATCAGACCCAATTGGTAATGGTCCCGTACTGATGAACAATGCTCCAACACTGGATGAACTAATGTATTGTAAGCAATTTCCTTTGTTGAAGGACTGCATCGATCGAAGATTCTACCAATAAAGCACAATCTAGAGTTCGCCTTGCTCGCTACTTGTGTAATCTGATCTTTCCATTTGAGATTATTTCGAATAGTCACACCCAGATACTTTATGGATTTTACTGCTTCCAAAGACTGGGCATTTATTTTGCACTTGTACATTATTGGGGATTTTTTGACTTGTTATCAGTAGGATACACTTACTAATATTGAGAGATAACTGCCAGTCATTACACCACATTTATTTTATGCAAATCCTCAATGATTTGTTCACAACTTTCATGTGATACTACTAACCTGTAGACCACAGAATAATCGGCAAACAGTCTAATGCTGCTGTCAGTAACACCAAACAGATCATTTATGTAAATTGTAAAAAGCTGCGGACCTATTATGCTGCCGTGGGGCACACCTGATGTTATGCTTGTTTCTGTTGAAGTCACCCCGTTCAGGATGACATACTGCTCTCTGTCTGTTAGAAAACTTTCTATCCAACGACACGTCATCAGATATACCATAAGCGTCGACTTTTTGGAGAAAGTGACAGTGCAGAACTGAGTCAAAAGCCCTTTGAAAGTTGAGAAATATGGGATCAACCTGGGAGACAGTATCTAGAGCCTGCTGTGTATCATGCACAAAGGCGGCCAGCTGTGTCTCACATGACCACTGTTTCCTAGAATCATGCTCGTTTCTGCAGATGTGCTTCTCATAGTCTAGAAAGATCATTATGTCTGAACACAAACTATGTTCCATGATTCTACAACAAATCAACATCAGTGAAATTGGCCAGTAATTATGTGCATCCAATTTTCTACCCTTTTTATAGATTGCTATGACTTGGGCCTTCTTCCAGTCCT
The DNA here is from genome assembly GCF_023897955.1 of Schistocerca gregaria. Lineage (NCBI taxonomy): Eukaryota > Metazoa > Arthropoda > Insecta > Orthoptera > Acrididae > Schistocerca > Schistocerca gregaria. Next base: position 1,815,115 of record NC_064920.1, on the reverse strand, counting down.
GTGGGACTTTCAACAGTGTGGCCTCTGCAGCCAGAGACTGGTCATGCATGTATGAGTTGTGTTTGTGTGTATGTTCTATCTTCGACAAGGTCCTTGTTGGCTGAAAGCTCATTTTCCAACAGTTGTTTCATTGTACACCATCTGTGACTAAGTGCCTCTGCTATATGGTGAATAGCAACTACCGTTTTTATAATACTCTTACATTGGATACCAGATTTTCCTTTACTCAGTGAGTAAATTAGACTAAGAATCTACATCTACATACATACTCTGCAAGCCACCTTATTATGTGTGGTGGAGGTACATTGTATGACTACTAGTTATTTCCCTTCCTGTTGCACTCATAAATAGAGTAAGGAAAAAACTGACCATATCAGACCTAACTTCTCTTATCTTATGTGCATTGTCCTAATGCAAAATGTATGCTGGCAGCAGTAGACTCTTTCCTCTGTCAGATTCAAATGCCAGTTCTCTAAGTTTTCTCAATAGAATTACCCAGATAGAATGGTGACTTACCTCTAAGTATTCCCACTTGAGTTCCTGAAGTATCTCTGTAATACTTGCATGTTGATCAAACCTATTGGTAACATATCTAACAGCCCTTCCCTGAATTGCTTTGATGTCTTCCTTTAATCTGACCTGATGGAGATCCCAGACACCTGAGCAGTACATACTATTGTTCGATATGTTGTCTCCTTTACAGATGAACTACACTTTCCTAAAATTCTCCCAGTAAACCAAAGTTGACCATTCACCTTCCCTACTACAATCCTCACATTTTTAATGTGAAATTGATCAACCTGACTGTGTCAATTAGTACACTACTAATTCTGTATTCAAACGTTATAAGATTGTTTTCCCTATTCATCATCAGCATTAACTTACATTTTTCTACATTCAGAGCTAGCTGCCATTTATCACACTAACTAGAAATTTCGTCAGCTCAGCATATAGATGGATATCACTGTACTGAAGATCAGAGTAACTTCATGTGATAATAACAGTTACTATTTATGTGCTCCAACCTACAACTGATAGTCTGCAGTATATATACTCCCATACAAATGGCCAGACATAGATGAGGAAATACAGAGTTATCCTTTAGTTTTCACTGAAGGCAGATTGTTGGACCACACTTAATGGAAGCAAGTGTATTCAATACCATACTATCAGTTTTCAGTGAACAAATACCCCAATAAATAGTAACAGTGAAAAAAGTCAGTCACAATGGTAAGATTCAACAAGAACACACACAAGATCTGAGTTGGAGGAGGAAGGGGGCAACTCATATATTGGAAAGGGGAGGCATAGAGGAAGCAAAGCACAATTTCTAAAAAAATTAAACTCATAATATTTGAAAACTGACAGAATCATTTAATCTTGGAACAACCCTGTAACAGTATGTATCATTGTAGAGTTTCTGATATAATCCAAGTAAATTGCTCATTCTGTTATTAAATCAAAGATTGATTGTAGGTACTCAAACCCAAGTGACTGCTTCTGAAGGGAGACCCTTTTTGCATGATAACATAAATTTTCATGTAGTGAAAATTAGTTGTAACACAACAGGCACATTGAGCTACAACACAAAACTGCTTGAAATTCTCCGTCTCTTTACTTATGTTTACTCTATCAGCTCTCATCACACTATTCAAGTTTTGATATTTTGTCTCCCTTGTAGAAATTATCACCAGCATTACTAACATTTACTGGAAATCAGAGCCATCTCTTATTCACAGTGACAAAATTCAATTATTGGGTTATTCCAGGATATTATGCCATACTCAAATGAATTTTTTGTTGAAGCCAAATGCTTCATACATGTTTGTAGACATCATCTTCAAAGAGGGTTGTAGCTTTTTAGAAGGTCTGATGCAAAGCTTAGCTCATTATTGATTGAAGTGAAATTCCATTTCTATGTGCTTTTGGACAGAGGCACGATGCCACGGATTTTGAATACTTGAATACAATTGGCAATTGTCAGCTCCTGTTGTCTGTTACTGGTAGCGTGCCATGATGGGAGACTAATGCACACCTTCTTCAGTGCTGAAATCCAGATATCATGTAGCTTTAAACCCTCCTTCTACTGAAAAAATTGTTAAGGTGTTTAGTAATCTTTTTGGTCTCTCTATATAGCTTTTCATAGTAGCCACTTGTGGCTGCCACAGTCTGAGTTTTATCAAACTGAATCCAATGGTCTGGCTGCAAAGCATGTTCCACAATGATTGATCTGTCAGTTTCTGCCCTTCTGCACTTGCACTTACATTCTTGTAGTCAGTTTTTGACCATTATTTTAATAGTATCAACAACTACACGGTATCCTGTAAATTCCTGCTTTTTCAGCAGTTTGCAAGCATCCTTGGCTGACTTTAGGTGTTCCTGTATCTTATGGGTAGGTTTGTAAATAGCAGTGGCACTCTGTTTTAGCAAGATCTTTCCTGTGTAGTCAGTAATGTATTTTTCAGAGGGAAGGGGGGGGGGGGGACGACCTTGGTTTTATCATATGCCCATACATCACTATGATATTTTTGTAGCTGTCTTAACACTCTTTTTACCTCAGCAGACAATTATCTATTCTTCAGCAATATATTGCTGTAATATTCCAATTCTGTATTAAACATCTCTGGTGCAAAGAGGTTCCCCATTCTTCCTGCTAACATTTTTTTAACAACTCACTTTACAACTCACTTTGTCATGGCTGGTGATTTGAATCTCAGTGAGGGTAACAGTCTGTGTGCTTGGATTTTTGTTATCCCTGTGCCCAAAATTACCATCTTCCTTCTTGAAGGCTGGAACATCAAGAAAATTCAATATGTTTTCTACCTCCTGTTCCATAGTGAACTGAGTCTTTAGATGAATCTCATAGAGATGTTCTTGAAAATGATGTAATTTTTCTACATCATTTCTCCACAACATGTACATATCACCAGTGTAACAGAACGATATATTTGGCTTTTTGGCAGTTCCTAATGCCTGTCCTTCAAATTTTTCCATAAAAAGAAATTTGAAATAAAAGGGGCTCCACATAGTCACACCATTTGTCTGTTCATAAAACTCATTGCTTCATTTGAAGTTCATCAGTATGATATAATACCTAAATAGTTATGTAATATCCACAGGAAAAATATGATTCGGCCATTTCAACATCTCATAAAATGGAACAACTGTAAAAAGTGATACTCCATCAAAACTGACTGCCTTCAGTTCTGAGACTGGTTTGATGCAGCTCTCCATGCTATTCTATCCTGTGCAAGCATCTTCATCTCCCAGTACCTACTGCAACCTACCTCAAACTGAATCTGTTTACTGTATTCATTTCTTGGTCTCCCTCTACGATTTTTACCCTGCACACTGCCCTCCAATACTAAATTGATGATCCCTTGATGCCTCAAAATATGCACTACTGACTGACCCCTTCTTCTAGTCCAGTTGTGTCACAAATTTCTATTCTCCCTGATATTCAATATCTCCTCATTAGTTATGTGACCTAACCACCCAATCTTCAGCATTCTTCTGTAGCACCACATTTCGAAAGCTTCTATTCTCTTCTTGTCCAAACTAGTTATCGTCCATGTTTCACTTCCATACATGGCTACGCTCCATACAAATACTTCCAGAAATGACTTCCTGACATTTAACTCTATACTCGATGTTATCAAATTTCTCATCTTCAGAAACGCTTTCCTTGCCATTGCCAGTCTACATTTTATATCCTCTATACTTCGACCATCATCAGTTGTTTTGCTCCCCAAATAGCAAAACTCCTTTACTACTTTAAGTGTCTCATTTCCTGATCTAATTCCCTCAGCATCACTCGACTTAATTCAACTACATTCCATTATCCTTGTTTTGCTTTTGTTGATGTTCATGTTATATCCTCCTTTCATGACACTGTCCATTTCGTTCAACTGCTCTTCCAAGTCCTTTGCTGTCTCTGACAGAATGTCAATGTCATCAATGAACCTCAAAGTTTTTATTTTTTCTCCATGGATTTTAATACCTACTCTAAATTTTACACTGCTTGCTCAATATACAGATTTAATAACATCAGGGAAAGGCTACAACCCTGTCTCACTCCCTTCCCAACCACTGCTTCCCTTTCATGCCCCTCGAATCCTATAACTGCCATCTGGTTTCTGTACAAATTGTAAATAGCCTTTAGCTCCCTGTATTTTACCCCTGCCACCTTTAGAGAAAGCTTTTGACAATGTTGACTGGAATACTCTATTTCAAATTCCAAGTCTACAAATGCTAGAAACGTAAGTTTGCCTTCCCTTAATCTAGCTTCTAAGATAAGTCGTAGGGTGAGTATTGCCTCACGTGTTCCAATTGTTCCAATATTTCTACAGAATCCAAACTGATCTTCCTCGAGGTTGGCTTCTACCAGTTTTTTCATTTGTCTGTAAAGAATTCGTGTTAGTATTTTGCATCCGTGACTTATTAAACTGATTGTTCGGTAATTTTCACATCTGTCAGCACCTAATTTCTTTGGGATTGGAATTATTATATTCTTCTTGAAGTCTGAGGGTATTTCACCTGTCTCATACATCTTGCTCACCAGATGGTAGAGTCTTGTCGGGATTGGCTCTCTCAAGGCCGTCAGTAGTTCTAATGGAATGTTGTCTATGCTTGGGGCCTTGTTTCGACTCAGGTCTTTCAGTGCTCTGTCGAACTCTTCACACAGTATCGTATCTCCCATTCCATCTTCATCTACATCCTCTTCCATTTCCACAATATTATCCTCAAATACATTGCCTGGTTCTCTTTTTTGCAAAGGTCTCTAATTTTCCTGTTGGCAATATCTATCTTACCCCTAGTGAGATAAGCCTCTACATCCTTACATTTGTCCTCTAGCCATCCCTGCTTAGCCGTTTTGCACTTCCTGTCGATCTCATTTTTGAGACGTTTGTATTCCTTTTTACCTCTTTCATTTACTGCATTTTTATATTTTCTCCTTTCATCAATTAACTTCAATATTTCTTCTGTTACCCAAGGATTTCCACTAGCCTTCGTCTTTTTACCTGCTTAATCCTCTGCTGCCTTCACTACTTCATCTCTCGAAGCTATCCATTCTCCTTCTACTGTATTTCTTTCCCCCATTCCTGTCAATTGTTACCTTATGCTCTCCCTGAAACTCTGTACAACCTCTGGTTTAGTCCATTTATTCAGGTCCCATCTCCTTAAATTCCTCCTTTTTGCAGTTTCTTCAGTTTTAATCTGCAGTTCATAACCAATAGATTGTGGTCAGAGTCCACATCTGCCCCTGGAAATGTCTTACAATTTAAAACCTGGATCCTAAATCTCTGTCTTACCATTATATAAGATATCTGAAACCTGTCAGTATCTCCAAGCTTCTTCCATGTATACAACCTTCTTTTATGATTCTTGAACAAGTGTTAGCTATGATTAAGTTGTGCTCTGTGCAAAATTCTATCAGGCGGATTCCTGTTTGATTTCTTAGCCCCAATCCATATTCACGTTACGTTTCCTTCTCTCCCTTTTCTTACTACCGAATTCCAGTCACCCCTGACTGTCTCCCTTCACTATCTGAATAATTTATTTTATTTCTTCATACATTTCTTCAATTTCTTTGTCATCTGCAGTGCTAGTTGGCATATAAACTTGTACTACTTTAGTAGGCGTGGGCTTCGTACCTATCTTGCCCACAATAATGTGTTCTCTATGCTGTTTGTAGTAGCTTAGCCACACTCCTATTTTTTATTCATTATTAAACCAACTCCTGCATTACCCCTATTTGATTTTGTATTAATAACCCTGTGTTCACCTGACCAAAAGTCCTGTTCCTCCTGCCAGCGAACTTCACTAATTCCTACTATCTCTAACATTAACCTATCTTCGATTATGGACCACTATCCCATTAAATTTCCTGATGTAGTGTGCCAATTTCGGGTCCTAATAGGCAACATACAATTGTAATAATGTTATCAAGAATTGGTGAATTGAAAGCTGAGTAAGCCAATGGCACTTACTACAGGTCTTAGTAAAACATTCTCTCTATTAATTTTTGCCAACCCATAAAATCTCAGTGGTAGTGAAGATGAAATGAACAGACCCTTCTCTATGTCCTGACTGAGGGACTATTATTACCTGTGTAATAGTTCTAAGAATTTTATTGGTGGGGCCCTTACTCAGCTTCTTATATGGCTGCAGGTCTAACAAATTGCAATTTTACTGTGATAGTGGACCACATTCAAAAGTACCATTGCACAGACCTTTTCAATGTGGAAAAAGATAGTACTAACATCCTCATTCAAGTGTTTTATAGTATTCCTCTCACCCATAGTTATATTTAGGAGCCTTTATGCCAGCTAATACTTTTACTCTTCTATACAGATTTCTTCAGGTGTTAATGCAATAACACTATGAATGCCTGCTTCCAATCTAGTTGTTTCCTCCATGGGCACAGTGTTGATTTTCAAAATGATATTCATCCAAACGTGGCATAAAAGCATGGAATATAATAATAATAATAATAATAATAATAATAATAATAACTGTAAAATTTCTGGCCATGAAAATTTATATTTGACAATTAATGTGACAGGTTTTGTGGAGGATACTTTCTGTGAACTAAACCTGCAAATCCTGATAAGAGAACACTGCTTAACTTCCTTCTTGATACTTTTCTTAAGAAGCATTCTGAAGTACCTGAGATACAAAAACAAACAAACACCGTCTGAACAGACCCAAAGGCCTAATGTTACTGACTGGCCGCTACATCACCCTCAGCCCTGAGGCATCAGTGGATGTGGGTATGGAGAGGCATGTGGTCAGCACACCACTCTCCTACCTGTTATCAGTCTTTATCACCGGTGCTGCTACTTCTCAATCAAGTAGCTCCTCAATCAGCCTCACAAGGGCTGAGTGCACCCAGCTTGCCTACAGCACCCAGGAGACCCCAGTGCTAGCCAAGCCCAACAGTGCTTAACTTTGGTGATCTGATGGGAACCGGTGTTACCACTGTGGCAAGCCCATTGGCAACTGACATACAATGCTGAGATATCTCAATAGAGGTAAATTTTTCATCCAAATGCTGATGCTTTAAATAATATTAATGAATCAAAACGGTGATAAAAAAGCATCACCAACTTATTAAATACTTTGTCTTGGAAAAATCTTAGTCCAGAACTGTAATCTATCAATCACATTCTGTTAATTTTTAGTTGACCTTTTTGCAGCAATTTTCATTTTTGATTGTTTTTATCTCTTTCCTGCCTATATCAGTCCAGTTCAAGCAATATATTATAAAGATGATTTTTGTACAAACCGAACCAAAAATCTGTGAGTGTCCATGAATTCTATTATGATCCTCCAAATTCTACTAAAATTTGGTAACTGTACAAATTATTATTTAAGATATACTTTGTAATTCTCAAGTAGACCTTGGTTAACACGATAAGAATTTCACAAGCCATCATAATGAGAGAAATTGCCGAAGCAGAGGTTGGACAGTTCCAGATAGTTTTCAGGGAGGTAGGTAGTTGCTAACAGAATGGTTAAGAGTTTCAGATGAGTGAGTTCTAATTAGTGTGGTGGCAATACTGACAATATTATATACAAGTAGAGTACTGTATTTATATTCTGTGCAGAACAATAATAAACAAGTATGATACACAATTTTTGTTTGTTATTTATAATTTTAAAATAACCCCAAACATCATATGAAGCACGATAAGTATAGTCATGGTAGACAAGGATTTGGTGTTTTGCCTATTATAATAAAACAAAAGACATAGATCTCAAGCTACTTTCAACAATTTAAAACAGTGTGCGACTACTACCGTGGTGATTTCTCATCTAGATATTGGAGTTAAGCTATAAAACTCAAAGACAAACAACATAAACATAAGTTAAAATTGTCATGTACAAGCTATCAAATAGCTCATACTAACACACAGTGTACATTCTAAACCTTACACCAACAAATTGAAGGAAGTAAGTAAGGAAAAGATTAGAATGGCTCAGCTGTAGTAAAAAGAAAAAGAAGCTCATCAGAAAAGGAACACACGCACATCTTCATTCACACAATCAAGCACAACTCATGCACCCATCTGCCATCTCCGGTAGCTTGGACTAGAATGCAGGTGTCACATAAATCGAAAACAGCAACACGGAAGGGGTGGGGAAGGGGAAGGGACAGCAGGGAGGGTGGTGGTGGGGGGGGGGGGGGGGCACTGTCTGGCAGTGTAAGCAGGCACTAGACTGCCAACAGGTACAGCATCAGGAGGCTATGGGGGAGGGAGGTGGAGAGGGGGAGTGGAAATGGGGAGCAAAAAAAGAGAGGAGTGGGGAAGAGGAAACTTGGGTGGAAGCATTGGCAAAGGGAGACACACAAAGTGGGAGGGAGATGAGAATAGGGAGGAAGTGATAGGACAGAGGGGGTGGAAACTGTTGGGTGGAGGGTGTGGGAACAATAGATGGAGCAGAGGATAAAGATGGTTCGGGTAGTGCAGCAGGCATTGAAATCAAGCATGTTATGTTCAGCTGCATCTTGTGCCATAGAGTAGTCTACTTTGTTCTTGGCCACAGGTTAGCAGAGACTGTTTATCCTAGACAGGTGGACCAAAGCCAACCTTATCCCAGCATTGAACCCTGCCTCATCCAATTCATACCATCATCCAACAATGACCCTGCCTCTCCCCCTCTCATCTAATCATCCACCTTCCCAGATTTCCTTACCTCCAATATGGCCTCTCACCATCCCTCCCCAAATCCTTTCTTCTGAACACTTACCTTTCAGCAACTAGGTACCCTTGTTCCCAATGTGGATAGATCTTTTGTGTTCATTCCTGCATGCACACAGTTTAGTGGTGATCATCCCTAAATAAAACACTGCATTAAACACATGTTAGCGGGTAAATGATGTGTGGGTTTAGACATTGCTCTGCCTTTCACAATGTCAATGGAGGGGCAAGACTAAGTGTCTGGTTTTGTATTCCAAGCTGTCCTATAGCTTACAATGCCCCTCTGCCACATACTCCTGTATTGGAGCTTGTCTCCAGGGAGCGTGAAGTTAGAACAGTTTGCATTCACCTCAGAACCTCTTGGGTAAGTTTTGTGGTCTCAGTAATATTTTCCAGGAGGACTGAAGAATTTCTGGAATGCTTGAAGACAAGGGTTCCTTTGGGATTTCAGTTGAAATCTGTTGGTGTGATTGGAATAATGTGGTGAAATGGTACTTGCAATTGAGATTAAGGCCGAATAAGTGGGGATCTTGCAGTAAGGCAGAGTGACTGAATCTGAGTTTGAGGCTGAAGTCCTTCAGAAAGAACAGATGTCTCAGAATCAGTGAGGGCTCTAGAAGAGTGATTGAGGATTAAAAGGGAACCAGAGCAGCGAGGTGTTGCATTTTGATTTTAGTTCTGGTGAGCTTGGATGGGTGATCACTAGGAGGAGAAAGACATCAATTTTGAGGTATTTGACAAACAAGTAAGTGAGAAACATTTTATTCAAATTTGGACTGTGTGTGCTAGCAGTTGCAGGGACTGAAAGATGAAGATTTTGAACATAGACAGAAGACGTTGAGAGTGATATTGATTGGCAATGTATATGTCAACTGTGTTGTGGTAGGCAGGAGAGCCAACACCGTGTTGCTAGAGGAGGCCGAAAGGCACGCGTTTTAGCTCACGCAGGCTGGCATGAGGTTTGGAACAGGAAAAGGAAATTAGACTTCAGAAAAACAAACCTAGCTGGTGGAATACTTAACTTTAATCCATTAATGATTAACATCACTCTTGACGGTACATGATTTACAATATCAATAGTAACTGATAATGGCGCCTTGCTAGGTCGTAGCAAATAACGTAGCTGAAGGCTATTTTTTTTTTTTTTTTTTTTTTTTTTGTGGTTTTAGGACACACAACTATAATGGTCATTAGCGCCCTGACTAAGTTAGGAATGCACCACGAGGCACAAGGTTAAAACAGCAACTAAAAGGGTCAACACTATAAAAGACATTAACAGGCATAGGATCAAAAAAAACAACAGAATAATCAAACGTCCTTAGACAGGTGTGTCAAGTAGATAAAACGAAGAATGCGAGCAGCAGCTCCTGGGTCATCCACTAAAATGGCATCCAGAGTACATGGCAGGCCAAGATCAAGATGCAGTGTAGTAAAATCCGGACAGGACATTAGAATGTGGTAGACCGTCAGCAATTGCCCACATGGACAGAACGGTGACGGTGCAGCCATCAGCAGATGGCGATGGCTGAACCAGCAGTGTCCAATTTGTAGCCGGGCCAAAACGACCTCCTCCCGCCGAGGAGGACGTGAGGAGGACGTCCAAGCCGCGGGAAGAGGTTTCAAGGCCCGAAGCTTGTTGTCCGTAAGTGCAGCCCAATCAGCATGCCACAGCGATAAAATACGCCGACAAATGACCCTGCTACAATCTGATGAAGGGACAACAAGAAGCTGTCTGAAGCTGGAGAACCGCAACCTTGGCCGCGGCATCTGCAGCTTCGATCCCAGGGATACCAACGTGGCCAGGAACCCACATAAAGCTAACCGGAGAACCTTCGTCCACCAGCTGCTGAAGAGAGCGTTTGATCTGGTGCACGAAAGGGTGAACCGGATACAGATCACTGAGGCTCTGGATGGCGCTCAGAGAATCGGAGCAGATAACATAAGCAGAACGTTGGTGGTGGCAGATGTGAAGAACAGTTTGGTAGAGGGCAAAGAGCTCAGCTGTGAAGACCTAACAATGGCCATGTAGCCAGTATTTGAAACTTTGTGCCCCAACAATAAAAGAACACCTGACCCCGTGATTGGTCTTAGAGCCATCTGTATAAATGAAGGTCATATTAATGAACTTCGAACAAAGTTCGACAAAACGGGAGTGGTACACCGAACCGGGGGTAACCTCCATTGAGAGCAAGCTGAGGTCAAGGTGAACGCGAACCTGAGCCTGGAGCCAAGGTGGCGTGTGGCTCTCGCCCACTCTAAAGGTTATAGGGAGTGAAAAATCAAGGTGTTGAAGGAGGCGATGAAAGCGAACTCCAGGGTGTAGCAGAGCAGAGACATACAACCTGTATTGACGGTCGAGAGAGTCGTCAAAAAAGGAACGATACGATGGGTGGTCGGGCATTGACAGTAGCCGACAGGCGTAACGGCAAGGCAGTATATCGCGCCGGTAGGTGAGTGGCAATTCACCGGCTTCAGCATGAAGACTCTCGACGGGACTAGTATAAAACGCTCCGATCGCAAGCCATATACCCCGATGTTGTATGGGGTTGAGGTGGCGTAAGATGGACAGCCGTGCAGAGAAGTAAACAAAGCTCCCATTATCCAGCTTGGAGCGAACGATCGACCGATATAGGCAAAGTAGGATGGTTCGATCCACTCCCCACGACATACCACTGAGAACACGGAGGACATTTAGAGAATGGGTACAACGGGCAGCCAAATATGACACATGTGGAGACCAGCTAAGTTTCCTGTCAAATGTAAGACCTAAAAATTTTGTTGTCTCCACAAATGGGAGAGCACAGCCGCGGTCAGGCGCTTCCGCAAGAAGTTATTCATAATAAAGGTCGACAAGGTAACCAGATTGTCATCAGCAGAGCGGTGCCTACGAAATCCACATTGTACATTGGTAAGTAGTCATCGAGATTCAAGCAGCCAAACCAAACGAGAGTTAACCATTCGCTCCATCACCTTACAGACATAGCTGGTAAGCGAGATGGGTTGATAACTGGAAGGCAAGTGCTTGTCCTTCCCCGGCTTAGGAATCGGTACAACAATAGACTCACGCCAGCATGCGGGAACGTGTCCCTCAATCCAGATGCGATTGTAAGTACGAAGAAGGAAACCTTTATCCGCAGGAGAAAGGTTCTTCAGCATCGGAATATGAATAGAATCAGGCCTCGGAGCAGAGGACCGTGACCGGGCAAGTGCATTTTCGAGTTCCCGCATGGTGGATGGGGCATTGTAACTTTCACGATTCTAGGAGTGGAAGTTAGGTGGCTGAGCCTCCTCTGCCTGTTTTCGGGGAGGAAGGCAGGGGGGTAATGAGTGGAGCTCGAAACCTCTGCGAAATAGCAGCTGAAGGCATTGGAGACATCCTCAGGGGCCACAAGGGCGTCATTCGCGACTGTCAAGGCAAAAAATTGTGGGTGGGGTAGCCTGCGCCAGCTATCTAGCACTAAGGTCCAGACAACAGAAGGAGTAAAACTGTTGAAGGTGCTTGTGAAAGCAGCCCAGCTGGCTATCTTGCTTTCTTTAAAAATACGACGACACTGTGCACGTAATCGTTTATAATTGATACAATTCGCCACTGTAGGGTGGCATTTAAAGGTGCGTAAAGCACGTCGACGAGCACGTAAAGCGTCTCTACATGCTGCGGTCCACCAGGGGACTGGTACGCAACTTGGAGAAGAAGTAGTGTGAGGGATGGAATATTCAGCAGCAGTGAGAATGACTTCCATGAGGTGTGCAACCTGACTATCACAGCTTGTGAAGGTTTGATCCTGAAAGGTCGCCCTGGAAGGGAAGAGCCCCCAGACTGCTTTGAAGATGTTCCAACTAGTTGAGCACGGATAGGGGGTATGATGCAGGAGATGGATAACACACGGGAAGTGGTCGCTCAAATATGTATCATAAAGTGCATACCACTCAAATTGGCGTGCAAGTTGGGTAGTACATACAGAGAGGTCTAAACGGGAATAGGTGTGAGAGGTGTCTGAAAGGAAAGTAGGGGCGCCAGTATTGAGGCAGGCAAGACTGAGCTGGTTGAAAACGTCTGCTAACAGGGAGCCCCTCGGACAGGATGCCGGAGAGCCCCAAAGAGGGTGGTGAGCATTGAAGTCGCCATTTAACAAAAATGGAGCAGGCAGCTGAGCAACAATTTGCATCATGTCTGCCCTGGTAACGGCAGATGACGATGGAGTGTAAATGGTACAAATGTAAAATGTAAAAGTGGGGAGAGTAATGCGGATGGCAACTGCCTGCAGGCCGGTGTGCAATGTGATGGGATCATAGTAGATATCATCCCGGACCAGCAACATAACCCCTCCATGAGCTGGAATACCTGCCACAGGGGGTAAGTCAAAATGCACAGAGGCGTAGTGTGCCAAGTCAATGTGATCGCCTGGGCGTAGCTCCGTTTCCTGGAGGGCTACGACGAGCAGACTGTGCAAGCGGAGCAGCAGCTTTAAGTCCTCTTGGTTCTAGTGAATGCTGCGAATATTCCAGTGAACAGGTGCCATCGTGAGAAGAAGATGCAAGAAGGGGTCACCTCGAAAGCCGCTGAGGGCCCGGCTTTGAGCGAGTACTGCCGCCGCTAGCGGCAGGCGGACAGTCATCATTCATTTGTTCTATAGGTTCATCGGCCATCTTGTGAGGATGGCCGGGAGGGGGAGCTTCCTCCTCTGGTGAATGGCCAGATGTTTGGATACCAGCGGTGCAGCCAGGTGAAACAGATGACAGCCTGGGGCGGCAACCGCTGGGTGGTGCAGGAGAAGAAATGCGCCATGGTGGGGAAGGTGAACTGTGCTTCCTATGAGCCTTCTTGGAAGGTAGTTTTGTGGAAGGATTGGTCGATGGCTGGGATTTCGAGGTACGTAGGAAGTCTGCATGAGACGGTTCCTTCTTGAAGCCCTGTGCATCTGACTTCTGGGTCTTCGTCCTGGCAGAAGCTGATAAAGGTGCTTGTGTCTGAGGGGTGACGGGAGGAAGAGGAGACGTCGACTGGGCGATCTTAGCACTGGCCGAACGGACGACCGTAGTGCTGAAGGTCAGACCGCATGTCTGCGTCGCCACCTCCCTGGTAGTCAGAGGAGAGGCGAGGACAGTACTGTATTTCCCCGCTGGGAGCAGCATGGGCTTCCTGCTAGCAAATAGCTTGTGAGCAGCTGAGGTGGACACTTTCCTTTGACCCGAATTTCTTGTATACAGCGTTCTTCCTTGTAGATGGGACAGTCGCGGGAGGACGCTGCATGGTCACCCTGACAGTTCACACAATGAGGAGATGGAGGTGGACAGTCACCCTCATGGGCATCCCTGCCACAAGTGACATTTAGCCGCATTGGAACAAGACTGGCGAGTGTGATTAAAATGCTGACATTGGTAGCAGCACGTAGGTGTCGGGACATAGGGGCGAACAGAAGTAACCTCGTAGGCCGCTTTGATGCGCGACGGCAGCTGAACACTATAAAAGGTCAAGAAAAGTGTCTGGGTCGGTAAAATGTCATTGTTGACCTTTTTCATGACCCTATGGACAGCCGTCACACCCTGCTCAGTGAGGAAAGACTGAATCTCCTCGTCAGTCAAGCCATAGAGTGATATACCACACCACGAGACGAATTCAAAGTGCGGTGAGCCTCCACCCGGACAGAGAATGTGTACAGGAGTGTGGCCCAAAGCAGTATTTGTGCCTGAAAGGCGCTCTCAGTTTCTAGTAACAAGGTACCGTTATGCTACCTGGTACAAAACTTGACTGATCCGGCTATGGCATCTAACCCTTCTGGATAACGAAAGGGTTGACAGAGGAAAACCCTTTCCAGCATCAAATCGAGAAACTACGAGGAACTCTGGGGCAGGCAGTAGTACTTTTGTCACTGTTGGCTGGTCAAGTTTCCGTTTGTGGGCAGAGGTCGAGAGAGGAGAAGAAGAAGAAGAAGAGAAATCCATTGCGGAGGAATCCCCCATCATTGCGAGCATCTCCGATGGCACACTCCTTCCTTGTGGGGACCCTCTCAGAGGGCACTCTCGCCTTAGGTGATTGTTCACACCTCAGGTCACACCTCCCGAGAAAAGGACGGAGCGACCAATCATCATGGTCGGAAGATGTCAGCTCAGGCAATCACACCCCTCCACCCCGTCACTGGCTATGCGTGCGAACGCGTGGGTCGGCCTTCAGGCACACACAGGGAGGAGAGAAGGAAAGAAAGGACAGAGGGAAAGAAAGGACAGAGGGAAAGAAAGGACAGAGGGAAAGAAAGGACAGAGGGAAAGAAAGGACAGAGGGAAAGAAAGGACAGAGGGAAAGAAAGGACAGAGGGAAAGAAAGGACAGAGGGAAAGAAAGGACAGAGGGAAAGAAAGGACAGAGGGAAAGAAAGGACAGACTGTCTCAAATGCCGAGGCGGAGACCAGAGAAGGCAAGGAGAAGAAGGCAAGGAGAAGAGTAAAGAAGACAGTGAGATGGAGAAGAACAAAGAAAGGTACCAACCAAAGAAAGGAAGAAACCAGAAGAAGTGAAAAACCAAAATGACTGCAAATATAGGTCGTGATACAGTCCGTCTCCGGATGCAGGTGCGAACTACCTCCTTGAGGGGGAGGGATTCTTTGTAGCCGCCTCTTACGACAGGCAGGAATACCTCGGGCCTATTCTAACAGTCGGACCCGCATGGGGGCTGAAGGCTATGCTAACTATCGTCTCGGCAAATGAGAGAGTATTTTGTCAGTGATCCATCACTAGCAAAATCGGTTTTACAACTGGGGCGAGTGCTAGGAAGTCTCTCTCTAGACCTGCTGTGTGGCGGCACTCGGTCTGCAATCACTGATAGTGGCGACACGTGGGTCCGATGTATACTACCGGACTGCGGCCGATTTAAAGGCTATCAACTACCAAGTGTGGTGTCTGGCGGTGACACCACAAACTGCAGGATGGGTAAGAGCTAAGGAATGATCAGTATGGTATTTAAGAAGGGACTGGTGGAAAGAGTAAGTGCTGCCAGAGGAGGAAAATAGTAATCTGAAGCCTTCGGGGACTACACCAAAGGTTAAGTGGGACTGGAGGAAAAGTATGTGGAGCTGTTGTTTGGCTGCAGCAAGAGCGTATGTGTGAAACCTTAGGTGTTGAAATATAAGGTTAAGGAACATGAAATTGGTGAAAAAAAGCAGAGATTACTTAGTTTGGTGAATGTAACACTATGGAAGAGAAACAATAGTATAGATTCTGTTCACAGGCAATTACACAATTATATTGATTCTAAGATTTAATATTTTCTTATGTAGCATATAAACCAATGATGCTCATTGTAAATATCCATCCGTTTTTATAGTTTGTACATGACTTATCATTGATAACTATTGGTATAGATGTGGTACACTGAAGTAACCTCCTTGTAGAGTACTCATAAATTAATCAGCAATCAGGCACACCATGGGCAACACTGACATCAAGAGAATGGCAAACCCTTCAACCACCAGAAGACATTGTGGAGGAAACAAAACGCTTTCCTCAAGGGTAATGGAACAAGGGCTAGCACCCTGACAGTTTTTCAGTTCACATGCCACTCAACATGAGGTGAAAACAGTCAAGAAACCAACACCAAAAACACACCATAATACCATAATGTGTACCGTACTTGGAATTATCAGCTCAGAAGTCCCCTTTAAATGGTAATTCACCTTCAGAAAGGTGGCCTGGAAAATTTTATCAATGGAATTGAGCAATGAAGTTGCAAAACTTAAATTGACTCCAAAAACATATAAGGATTTTGTAACACTTATAAAATCTCTCTTGGAAACACGTACTTGTGGATGCAGAACAATACATGTTTGGTCTCAACCAAGACACAGTTAGCCTGTGGCGGCCACAATGTTCAAATGAGCGAAGGGCTAAACTATGGCACAGCCGACACAAGTGCAGCTATACCATTATGCCAGATTTTGGGATGCACCAGACCACACAGGACAAAAGCAGGCAGGCAGTGTGAGCTGGTCAACACAATACAGCACACATTTCTGACTTCTCCCGCTGCTGACCATGTATGTCAAGTTAACACGACTCCCCCGCAAACACGCACGCGTGATCTTAAATGCTGTCGCCCGTTTCACAGTGTGCACCCTTTCTCTCTTTCATGGACATCATGGTGCCTCCGGTTGTGCCAGGAGCTGAACATTCGGTGACACAGCTTTTGTCTCGCTCAGTCCATGTGGTCGCATCATGGCTCATCGCTGGAGTGTACACCCTCTGAGATCAGTGACAGAGCCATACCACCAGTGCAACGCACCTGTACGGACAGGCTTTAGTGATGAATTGCATTTGTAATTTAGTGTAAGACTTGTGGAGAATAAATGTGTCATGACCAAAAATGCTCTAGTCATTTCTGTCAGCAAGCCTCTCCCTTTAACATTGTGTGTGGGTACAGCAATACAGCTGGTTCACTGCATGCCAATGACTGTAAGCAGTGATACCACCATCTCTGCTTCACTGGTGAACCCTGCATGATCCAAGGCTAAAAACATGTGGTGATGAACGTTCATTGGTACAAGTGACTTGGAACTGCAAGCAAGCTGGCGTGTATATGCCCGCACCCAAACAGTGCTCCATAGTGATAAAATATGTTTTTTTAACAAACTTTTTTTTGTGTTGTTTTTGTGCGAGTATGTTTCTTTCATGAACTGACTAGTTTTATTCTTTTTTTGCGTGTTTTCGTTTGTCATGTTATTTTCATTGTGTATTTTCCCCTTGTGTGAGGACTCGACTCTAAGCTAAGATGACAACATTAGAAGAGTTGCAAAAGACTGTTGAAGACCTGCTTGCACGAAACAAGGGGCTGGAGAGTGAGCTACAAGCTCTGACTACACGCTCAGATGCTGCGCAGCCACAGACAGCCCAGGACAATTTTGGCACTCAAATCCCCACCACAATGACACTTCCTACAATCATCAGAGTGCCAACAAGCACTGGATGGGTGTCGATCAGGCTGCCTCCCTTTTGGCCCCACGAACCTGTAATGTAGTTCAGCCAAGTGGAGGCGATCTTTATGAGCAATCATGTAACCTGTGACCTGGCGAAATTTGGACACGTGGTGAGCCAGCTCGACCAGAACTATGCGGCTGAAGTGTGGGATATAATCACCACTCTGCCAATGCAGTCAACCTACAAATGGCTCAAGGAAGAGCTGATCCAGTCGAAAGAATGAGTGCACCAACTGCTGTGGCAATAGGAATATGACCACCGGAGGCCCTCACAGTTCCTGAGCCACTTGCGGAGCCTCACACAGACCGACACGGTGGCAGATTTGCTGTTACACACTATCTGGGTGCACAGCTTCTCAGCTCAGTTGCACGCAGAGATAGCAGCACAGATGGAGATGCAGCTGGACACAATCACTAACTTAGACGACTGGGTGCACGTGCGCTGACAACGGTGCCTAGCACCACGGCTGTGGCAGCTTACGACACCATCCCCCCCACCTCCGTGGTGGCACACGCCTGCCACACCAGCATTGAATGCTGACCTGCAGCAGCCAGTGCAAAACTTGGCCGCACAGGTGGCAGCTCTCTCCACACAAGTCGACCGGTTGGTGCACTTGCAGCAGCAGGGCAGTGCGCATCACAGCGGCAGCAGACTAGGCTACTGGCAGCGTGGCTCGTGCAGCCAGCAATACAGAAACAACCACTCCAATGGTACCCCACAGACGTCAGAGCACGCACAAAGTGACTACTGCTGGTACCACGCCCATTTCGGCAACAAAGCAACCATGTGCCACGCTCCTTGCTGGCACCCAAATGCTGGCTGTGACCGGACCTAGGCACACCCGGCTGCAGTACGATATCGAAGCACCTGTTTGTTGCAGAATGGAGTCGCGAGTATGAGGTACCTAGTCGACACTGCTTCAGACCTTTCGATATTCCTCTATTCTATGCTACGAGACTGCAGGTGGGTCGAGGCACTCTCCCTCACAGCGGCAAACAATTCAACTATCAAAACTTATGGCACACACAGCCACAGTTTAGATCTAGCTCTAAGCTGAGAAATTCTCATGGACTTTTACTGTGACCAATGTCAATGAGCCGATCCTGGGTGCAGACTTTCTCGGCCACTACGGGCTGCTGGCCAACATCGCAAATGGCCAGCTAATCTATGTGACGACAAATTTAAAGTTAGCGAGACTGCACCGGCAGGCCTCATTCTACAGTGTTGAAAACCTGTGAAGTGCCCCAGACCTAACAATGACATCCTTGAAAAATTACCCAACCGCACCCATCCAGCTGGCACATTGAGAGACGTTAAACATTCGATGGTGGACCACATAATAACCACACCTGGACCCCCAACATCATGTTGCCCATGTCAACTCGTGCCTGATAGACTTGCAGCAGCAAAGGCATCGTTCGACCATTGAGCAGCCCACTGTCGTCGGCATTACATTTAGTACAAAAAAAAAGACAATTTGGGGTGCACATTTATGGACTCTCGTGCCCTTAATTCACAAACAGTGACGGATCGATACCCAGTCCCACACCTTCAAGAGTTCAGTTATACTTTGGCGGGCTGTTTGGTGTTCAGCCAGATAGATTGCACAAACATGTACACCCAAATTCCGGTGGTGCCCAAAGACATTGAAAAAACAGCTATTGTAAATATCTTTTGGACTTTTCAAAAGCCTGTTTATGACTTTTGGTCTTCGGAATGCTCCCCAGACTTGGCAGCTGTTCCTGGATGGCGTCTTGCGAGGCATGCCATTTTGTTTTGTGTAACTTGACGATGTCCTGGTGTATTCCAAGTCACCCGAGCTCCACCACCACCACCACCACCACCACTTTCAGTTCCTGAGTGAAGCCGACATTGTTATTAATCCAGCAAAATGTGAATTTGGTGTGACAGAAATCTAGTTTCTTGGCCATTTAATTACCCCCCACCGGATCGACACCACTACTGAAGAAAGTGCAAGTGATACTGAACATGCCATGTACCGCACATACACAAAGAACTATACCGTTACCTCGGCATATTGAACTTTTATCACCAACACCTGGCCAACTGTGCCACCATGAAAGAGCCGTTGACTAAGGCGTTACATGGTCCTACCTCAAAGGGAAAGATCCCTGTGTGTTGGACAGATGCAACGGAGCAGAGCTTCACAGACTCAAAACAGAATCTCGCAGAAGCGATGCTGCTCGTGCATCCGGTACATGACGCGGACTTGGCTGTAGTTGTGGACGCCAGCATGGCCACCACCAGTGCAGCATTACAACAGCACATTGGCGGAAGCTGGCAGCCTCTCGATTTTTTCTCTAAAAAGTTATCCAAATCGCAATGCGCTCGGAGTGCTTATGACCGAGAGTTGCTTGCGGTGTATGCAGCAGTGAAATACTTCCGACCATCCGTAGAAACCAACAACTCGTCATTTTCACCGACCACAAACCCATTACTCACGCATTCCAGAACACTCACACTAAGTGTTCACCGCGCCAACTCCAGCAATTACATTACATGTCACAATTCACGACAGACACCCGACATTTCGGGGATAGACAATATCGTCGGCAATTGTTCATCCCGAGCGTGTGCCTTTATCTCACACTGTGTCAACTTTGAGGATGGCGGCCAACTACAGGAGAGTGATGAAGAACTGCACCACTTTCATTACGACACTTCGAGTGGCCTGCAACTAGAGCTGGTGCCTGTTCCCGGCTCTGCCCGTAAGATACGGTGTGACATCTCAACTGGCACTGACCGACCGTTCCTTTTGGAGAAATTCCAGGGGCAGTGCCTATCACTGAGCCCAAAGGCTGTCACACGCCGGCACCAATACCTCTGTGGCACTCATGGCTGCACATTTCATCTGGCCGGGGCTTTGGAAGGACTGGCGTGAATGGGCATGCACTTGCACAGCATGTCAGTTTGCCAAGGTCGTGAGGTCCACTCACATGCCCGTGGGCACCTTCCCTGATTCGACACGCCAATTTGCGCACATTCATGTGGACCTCATTGGCCCGCTGCCTCAAGGCAAGCGGTATCTCTTAACTATGATGGACCGCTTCACTCATTGGCCAAAAGCAACACCCGTCACGGACATCACCACTGAGACTGTTGCCACCGAATTTGTTGACACCTGGGTGGCACCCTTTGGATGTGCCAGTCAGGTGACAACTGACCACGGCCACCAGTTTGACCACGTGTTATTCGCGCATATCACCTGACTGTGTGGCATCCGGTTACACAGGACAACAAGCTACCTTCTGGCATCAAATGGCGCAGTTAAATGGCTCCACAGGACTCTGAAAGCAACCCTAACTTGCCAAGATGCCTCGTGGCCAGAAACACTTCCACTGGTGCTGCTCGGCTGCGAGTAACACAGGAGAAGGAGATCAGTATGTCATCTACCGACCTTGTTTACTGACAACCTCTGACAATCCCAGGCGATTTTGTCAAAGAAGTTCCACTCCCACATGATGCCATCGCACCCTCTCTGGCAGAATGTCTGCACACTCCCACGGCTGGCCTCCGAGCGCACGGGATGGTATTTGTGCACGGTGGCTGCACGGTGGCCGCTGCATGCACGTCATATTGCATATTGATGCAGTACAGCCACATCTCCGGTTGCCCTACTACGTACCGCACCACACGAACGCCCGAGGAGACATAGTGCTGGTCATCGAGTGCAACGGGAAGCCATCTACATAGTCAATTGACCACATCAAGCCAGCTTACATCTTGCCTGCTCCAGCAGCCACACATTTCTTCAACCCAGCGGAAGGAAGATCTGTTTACAGATGACACTTCCTCTGCCAGAGGTCAGAAGGGGCCTGCACTCGTGGCTGCCGGTGACACACAGCTGCAGTCTGCTGTCATCGTGCCACTATGTACACATCCCACCACCCCACCTGGGCAGCCAGCATGGCCACCCTGACCGTACCCACCACAGGCTCTCTGGTAACCCCACCACAGCCGCCAGTGGACTACAACACGACCGCCGGCTGCTGCGTCCGATTCAAATGGCCGTGCTGCGTCGCCAATGTGCTACACCACCCAAAACGACAAACACACACCCGAGCCACTGAACACCGTCAGAATCCAGTGTCCACGAGCCACTGTCCTCTGTAGAGACCCAGCCTCACGCTGCCCGCATCTTCAGACTGTAACTCCAGTCGAGCCCTGGACAATGCCTCCAGTGACCGTCACAGCTCCTGGACCCGCATTCGTGTCCCTGTGTCTCCACCGCATCAGGTGTGGTGACCAGGTCAGCATCTGTGCCAGTTTACAATATTCGCTTTGCTGTCTAGCTCTGGACATCGCACTCCACACCACCTGGCTTGCCCGAAGTAGCTCCTGGACCCGGGTTCGAGTCCCAACTGTACCGCACTCGCACATATTCTTCGGACCTCCGTTGTCTCGAGGGTCGAAGTCGGTTCAAGTGCTGCGCTGTGTGCCCACGACTGAGTTACTTGGTGAAGTTGTGGAACAGTGCAACGAATGAACACTTGGACTTGCTACTCTCGACACCACTCTGAACAATGTAAATAGTGAACTTTTTTTGTAGCTCTTGTGATTACTCAGCATTGTTATTAAGATGTCAGTGCCTTCAAGACATTATACCAAATGACCTGAAGCATGTGCCTTCATCATGAATTGGACAGACAGTTGTAGTCAGTGCGTGCCGCTGCTGTCACTAGCCAACCGCATGAGAACATGCCCACCGCACACTTGCAGGTCCTGTGCGCTGATGTCACGGGCTGTCACACTCCCTTCCAACGCTGACCGACCCCTGCCAGTGCTGCCACACTGTCATCATGCAGTGCGTGAACTTTAAACACGCATGCACCACAGAACAATCACCACGTATTTGCAGACAGTGCGAGATGGTGAACACGACATGACACACACCTCCAACTTCTCCCATTGCTGACCACATACATTGAGTTAATGTGACTCTCCCAAAAATGCACATGTGCGATCTTAAATGTAGCCGTTCATTTCATGGTGTACACCCTTCTGTTCGGCAGTGCCTTTCTCTCTTTTGTGGACATCACAGCGCCTCTGGTCATGCCAGAAGCTGAACATTTGGATGCAGCTTTTGTCTCACTCGGTCGTTACGGTCGTGCCACTGCTCATCACTGGAGTGTATACTCTCCAGGACTGGTGACTGAGACAAGCATTAGTGATGAATTGTATTTGTAACTTAGTGTAAGACTTGTTAAGAATAAATATGTCATGACCAAAACTGCTCTAGTCATTTCCATCACCAAGCCTCTCTACTGAACATAGTGTGGGGGGTACAGCAATAAAGCCGGTTTGCTGCACGTTAATGACTGTAAGCGGTGATACCACATATCTCCGCTTCAAGCCTACTGAAAATCTACCAAGATAAATACAAAAGACACTCACAAGCTGAAAATCCTATTCAGGTACATGAAGAGCTGATGACATGTTTTGTAAAAGGCAGAATTGTCAAATCTTTTAACTGATCTAGATATAGCTCAAAAAGTAGAAAGTCTTGGAAAGTAATTAAAAGTCACAAGCAATGATCCTATAATACAACCAGAGGAATTTGTGCACATCTCAATGTATATCCATGTAGAATGAAGTAATAAAAAAGTTACTGAGCCCACCCCAGGCCCTTCTTCTATTGCACACCTGCATCCTTCTTTGACAGCCATCCCTGCCATCCCATTATAGATGGTGTCAGGAGTGAAATTCCTAGAGGTGAAGATGAATGGCCAGAGGGAAGTAGGTGGTCCCATGGTTCCACAGCAGCATCTTTCTTGCACTTAGATGTATATTATGGAGGAAGCATTATTAAATGAAGTAATATCATTAAAAATCAGTTTAGTAAATATATTTAAGGGATAAATTTAATATTTTGGTCAAAAATATTTACACAAATGAAGATACATAAAATTTAGCTGTTATCAAAATAATGCATGTATTCATTCAGATATTTTGTCAAAATATATTTTGTTTTTCTGTTTTTGCTTCTACAGTCCACACACCATTCTCGTGAAGTCACAGTTGATTCCACTTCAGAAATTTTCACATTGCAAAGCTCTCCAATTCTCTCAGTTATCTTCCTTGGCAATATTTTTGACACTACTCTTTGCTGAAGATGATCATGCAGAAGTGCAAAAGAAAGCTGCCTCAAAAACTCTTCTTCTCAGTTGTTCTTTCTGATCTGAGCTGAAAATAATAGCAGCATTTATCACAGGTGTGTTCATGATGCTATAAAAAACAACGATTGGCCATCTTTCAGTGTTTCTAGCTACATCATATGTTGCACTCATTCCATCTACAACGTCGACTCCGCCCTTAGTAAAGTTATAGAAAGTGATAATTTCTGATTTTATTTATTTTATCATTCTGTGTATTTTTGTCAATATTTCCATTGCGGTGCATCACTGACAGTAGTAATACCACTATTTTGTTTCGGCACATAAGAGGCTAAGGTGCAATTTTTCTGAAACCCAAACATGGATGACTTTTCTTGTCAGTTTTTAGTGTTAATAAATCCCCTTGGGACTTGTCTTGTTCTTCCTCAGGGTACAAACGATGGTCGTCTTCTTCGTAATCAATGTGTTTGCAAGCTCGTAACGTGTAAAATAATTGTCACGGGTTATGTGGTGGCCTGTATTCAGGATAGGCTGGCAAAGTCTCTAAACAAGTTCAACTGGTCTGTTGTCCTGTCTGTAAGGGCCTTCAAGCTGCTGCCCAACATCCATGTTGAATGTGTAAAACATTCTGGCATCCCTGCTGCAAAAACCTTTACTCCATACTTGTTTGACTTATTTGGCATGTACTGTCTGAATCTGCATCTTCCACGGAATGCTTCTAGTTTTTCATCAACTGTCACATATTCCGAAACTGTATAAGCCTTCTGAAAGTTTTCAACAATTAGACTGAACACCTGTCTTATTGCTGCCATGTGATCTGTTTTCTCCCATTCCATTCTCATTTGTTTGTCGTCAAATCTAATACATCAAAGGAGAAAACAAAATCTGTTTATGCCCATTGTGAGATGAAATATTTCAACTCCTGTGCCATCTGTTTACCACAAATTTTGTAGACTTAGTTGATGGGCATGCATTACACCTGTGTAGTACAATAATCCCAATAAGGACTTTATTTCAGCTTCATTAGTTTGTTATGCATCTCTTTCCCTTGAAAAGTTTCCCTGGACACTTTGAATGTACCTATTAGTGCAGCCAACAAGTATGAGTACAATGTTTTCATCAAAATCAGTTTCCAGCACTGTAGAGGATTTGTAGCACTTTTTGTAGCACCTTTCACACCTGGTAAATGAGTTACGATGTTATGACAACATGTGCGGGAGTTCTTTGGCAGAGCACGTGAGTCCCATACTGTTCCCTCTTTACTGACAACCACATCACTGTCAGCACCACAATCACCGTCTTCTGATTCATCACTCAACATTTTTTGTTCGGTGCCGGAATCACCTCAAAGTCGATTTCTCCATCTTCAGAATCACCAGCATCACTTTCAGCCATTACTTCTTCAATCAAGTTCCTAGTTCTCTCCTCCTGTGCCTCATAAGAACAAGCCATGATGCAGTTACAACATTTACATAACACTGAAATAGGGTACAAAGTGCAAAAAAATCTGTTCTACCACTAAACTAAGCAGACACTGCAAATATGTACACGCGTGAATAACCTTCGGAGCTAACAATAAACTGCCACCAGTGCATGCGGCTGGCCTGTGAGACCCTAGGCCACTTTGTTGTGAACTAACTGGAAGTGCTATTGTTGAAATACCAGATACACCATACCAAATTACTCTTATTACATTCATTTAAAGGTACTGAGAGGATAGGTTCTTGAAAACAACTTTCAGAAATTGCATTAATATGAAAATATTCTCCTTGGTCTGACAGACCATCTGCATGTACTGAGGGGTTAAAGTTGTGGCCATTTCAAGAATACTGGGAGATGTAATCTCAATAAATGTGAGTCCAGGAGAAATAGTTAACAGTTACTACTTAGTTCATTAAGATAGGTTTAAGCGATGGCATAGTGCTAATAAGTAAGAACAAGAATAAAGAGTTGCAAAATTATTTCTTGGTTAGGTTTTACTGTCTCCACATCATGTGGCATTGTTTCAAAACAGAAGTGCTGAGATACCACACATATGTGAAATGGGACGTAGGTGGGAAAATGATAGGATTATTGTTGGGGCTAGTATAACACCTGTAGCTGGGTCAGTGTTATCAAATGGATAAATCTCTATAACAAGAGTAACCAGCTATAGGCATTTGGATAGATTCCTCACTCACAATGTCTTCAGACAAAGACCAAAGCACGGTTACCATGGATCCCCTACTATTGTAAATTTTTTTCCTAATAGCTAAAATATAAAATATGGCACAAAGCTGAGCGCTAAGTCCTCCGCTGGCGCGCTGCAAAGATTGCGTAAGCTGTTCAGCGGGTTGCATTGGCCGCCTTTGTAGGCGTAACATGCTGTTGCATCCTTGAGCCCCCGGTTCTAGATGTACCCTTGTCCGGTTAATGGCTGACGCTACAGATCAGTTTGCAAATAAACAATTTATTTATGAAAATATACAGTACAATCACCAACAAACTTTACATATTCACATACACCTTTACCTTTTACCCAAATGAATACAGACTCTTTTACAGATAATTTCCTCCTATTACAAGTATACAACGACAAAGCAGAAGGCGACATATAAGCAGATTTACCAAAGTCTTTATTAGCAAGTTCGGCCATGTAGTAGGTGCGAAATGAAATAATGTCTCTGTCAACAAAACTTTCAAGTCCACCAACATTGGGTACTCCAGAACCTCCACGGACAATGGCTACAGTAAACCATCCATTGCCATGATCAAAAGAATCATTAATATCTAAACTAAAATTAAGTCGGCACCCTCAGAAAACAGAAGGTGGGTAAAAGGTCCGTCCGTACAGACGATACCGTCGCCGTTCTAAACAGACAGTGTACAAAACCATCGAGAACATTGAGTTCGCTACAACATCTGGAGACAAGAAGAATCGTATACCAGTCAAGTCTGTTGCTGCTCAAGCCTTGCTGGACAGACCTTGTGTTTTCTGTGGGTGCCGACTTAATTTTAGTTTAGATATTAATGATTCTTTTGATCATGGCAACAGATGGTTTACTGTAGCCATTGTCCGTGGAGGTTCTGGAGTACCTAATGTTGGTGGACTCTAAAAGTTTTGTTGACAGAGACATTATTGTATTTCAAGGCCAGTATCGTCGAACAACAGGGTAGTGCATGAACCATTCTGTTCACATAAGTCAGATTAGATCCCCACAGGTTAAGAAAGGGTTTAGCCCTTAGTACATGGTATTCTACTTGATATTGTTAGTGATAGGCAGTAAGCAATTAACATGATATGAGGCGGAAAACATAAGGGACAAATCAAATCATAGAGCTAGGAAGCCATCCTCATGTCTGTTCCCTCCCTCATAGTGGAGCCAAAAGCTGCTCACCAATGAGGAACAGAATTAATTGTGAACTCTCTGTGTGAAGTGAAGTGCTAGCAAGGTTGAAAGAACTGTAAACAGTGAAAATGGACCAAGTTACAACATGATGAAGTTAAAAATGTAAGAGATACAGCACTGGCAGAAAAAAAATCACAGTACCAAAAAATAATTAATGTACAGTAATGATATTTCTGCAATACATTTGTCTAGGTAACATTCTCAAATGGTTAACATTGTAAGATAATGAAAGTGCAAGATAAGCCATTGCAAATGCGAAATGGTTAACATTGTAAGATAATGAAAGTGCAAGATAAGCCATTGCAAATGCGAAATGCTGGTATATCAGTAACTGGTGTAACTGCCAGAAGATTAAATTCAAGCATTCTGTTGTAGAGGTGCCAGAAGTCAGTTTGTGGGATGGAGATCCACGCCTGTTTTACTTCATTGGTCAATACAGGGATGGTTAATGCTGTCTGTGGATAGCACTCTGGAGTTGTTATCGGAAGATGTCTTGCATGTACTCAACTGGAGACAGATCTGGTGGTCAAGGAGGCCAAGGCAACATGTTAGCACTGTGTAGATAATGTTGGGTTACAGCAGCAGTATGTTGGCAAACATTATCCTATAGGAAAAACCCCTTGGAATGTTGTTGATGAATGGCAGCACAACATTTCAAATCACCACCGACATACAAATTTGCAGTCAGGGTGCATGAGATAACCACGTGAATGCTCCTGCTGTCATATAAAATCACACCCCAGACCAGTGCATCTAGTATGCTGACAGATTCGTTGCTGGTCCTCAACTGGCCTCCTCCGAACCAACAAATGGATATCACTGGCACCAAGGCTGAACCAGCAGTCATCAGAAAACAAGACATCTACCCTACCCTCCAATGAGCTCTTGCTTGACACCACTGAAGTTGTAGATGGCAGTGGTTTGGTTTCAGTGAATGCATGCTACAGGACATCTAGCTCAGAACTGTTCTTGAAGTAACCAATTTGCAACAGTTCATTTTGCCACTGTGGTGCCAACTGATGCTCAAATTGCTGCTGCAGATGCAGTATGATGCGCCACAGTCATATGCTGAACACAATGGTATTCCCTCTTGGTAGTGCCACACATCTGTCTGGAATCCAGTCTTCTTGTGACCACAGATTCTGGTGATCACAGCTGCCAGCAGTCATGTACAGTGGCTACATTCCTGTCAAGCCTTGCTGTAGTGTTGCAAAAGGAAAATCCAGCTTCTTGTAGTCCTGTTAGACAATCTCATTCAAACTCACTGAGACGTTAATAATGGTGTCTTTGTCACTTTAAATGCATTCTTGACTAATAACAACTCACCATGCCAAATCTCAAAGGTAATCAAGACTCATTACTGTTACAGCATGTATTTATAGCAAACCTGATTTGCATCCTCACAGTGATGCTACTAATGCCACTTCCATGTGACTAGCATGAAATGAATAGAAATCATCTTTCAGTCATAGAAACACACTGCCAACTTTCATGTATGTTGCACAATGCCTTCTTGATGCTCCATTTTTTTTTCCATCTATATATTTCATAATGGCTGTAGTCACTGCAATGCATGATCCTTCAGACATGCATGCGTGCATTGTTCTTGTTAACAACACAGGCACTGAAATATATTTATCTGCCAATACCAGGCAGTGACTTTCAATTAAAATATCCTATCCTGTATGGGAATTATGTAATGCGTGTACAAGTATAGATTGTAATGCAGAAATGACACTATATGGAAATTTGTGACTGGCTGCGAGTTGTGCACCAATAGCCAAAGCAGTTAAGGTGACTGCTCATCTAAAGCAGGAAATCACATTCGAGTCCCAGTCCAGCACAAATTTTTGTTGTCATCATTCCCTTATACAGATGATGTATGCCTGTATTGGAATGGAAGATTGATCCAAGAGATCTGTAATCAGGCCACAGCCAGAATCAGCCAGTGCTGATCATTGAACTGCATGATCAGCAGAAGTGACTGCCCCTGCATCAACATACCACACATGCCGACATCAGTTCAGTCTCCAGGAAGTAGTATAGCCTGAGCCACTGCTGCTTATAACAGCCGATCATTGCCTCTGCTCCAGATAATGCATCCACCACTGTGGAGCCAACAGAAGAGAAGCAGCATTCAAAACTCACCCAAGCCAGGTCATCATCATGATTCGACCATCAGGACATTGTGGTATCCACCACTATTAAATCTCCACACTGAGCAGTGGCACACTCCATTATGCATGGCCGAGAACCCATCATTGGCTGCTCTTCTCCATGCACAGCCCACTGCTAGCATTGCAGTCCATCTTTGTACACACACTTGGACACTCAGAACACACAGTGATTGGCCACCCTGAACATGCAGTGACCCCAGCCACCAGCTCCATTACTATGGAGCCTTATTTAACAATGACACCAATGTCTACAAGCCAGTTCTCATCGTACTATGTTCTACTCAACAACTCAGAAGTACTATGCTGCAGTGGACTGTTTCATCTCTTGGACTGATGTATCTGTTGCTCACTGTTGGCTTGGCTGCACTCTGGACATAGAATTTAGCTGCTATACTGCAACTTGAACTTCAACATTCACTAGGTTTAGTATGTCAATGAAATTGTGATTTCTGCCCAAATTCCACATTCCACTTGCACTTTCTGGCCATTGGTATAACCACCATCAATTTATATTATTTTCGTAAAGTGTTTACCTAACATTGGGCACTTGGTGGAGGAATTATTTGTATCAGTTTGTGTTAGTAAACTGTGGAACTGTGAGATATAACTGGTTGTAACAACCATATGTGATGCTGGGCCAACACTGTCAATTCAACCCAGCATACTGACTACACCAGCTCAGTCCACCACTATCTGAGCAGCATATGCCAACTGCTTCCTGCATCTACCTTGCCCGCTGCTACAATGTGCCAGAGATGAAGGGTGCAGCTGAATCTGTGCTCAAGCTGAGTAAATTAACAAAGAAGTAATAAAGAAGTTACTGAACCTTCATCACGGCATCCTTCTGCTGCACACCTGCATCCAACTTTAGCCAGCAAACAACCATCCACACACCCAGCCATCCCTGCTATTCCTTTATAAAAATTACCACAATACATGGAAGAAAATAACTTCTTGAGGTTGCTTTGCACAGCAACAGTGTTGGTAAGGGCTGCGAAACAAATGAAAAGTATCAGAGCTGCAGGACAGATGATATAAGAACAAAGCAGCCAATGCATTTTGGACCAGAGACTCTAAAGTGGTTGGTTAAATTTATTAATTAATGTTCTGAATCTGCCCACATACCTACTTTCAAGCTGGGGAAACAATCTACCGATCAAAGGAATTTTCACTGGTTCTCTCTTATGTGCCACCTGCAGATAGACTTCGAGAGGATGATACAGCCTAGGATTTCAAGTACAAATTAAAAGATCATTCCAGGGCAAGCTCACTAACACCAAGGCAGGAAATATTATGACCTGAAAAACCTCACGTTCATTCCTGTAAAGACTGGAGTATGTGAAAACTGAAAACTAAGTGGAGAAGATCAGAAACCCATCACTGAGGCATTGCATACTATCTGGGAATAAGTCTGGATTGCACGCAATATTTTAGAGCACACAGTGAGGGTTTGAAAGGAAAAATCTGCTGAAGAAACAACATCTTGGGAAATCTGACAAATTCTGTGTGTGGGAGCAAATCCCCACCTTCTCTGGTAAACTGTGCTGGGATCTTTTTTGTGGGAGAGTAGGGCACACCAGTTTGGAGTGTCAGTCCACAGCATGTACGTGAACATAGCCTTAAATGTGTTAGCCCACTTTGTTACAGAGTGCCTTAGATCAACCCCAGACCCAAAAATCTACTCTTTGGTCGGCATTGCATCTCCATCCATAACATTAGAATGCTGCGAGGAACAGATTGGAATAAGCAAATAGAAAACCCAAAACATTTGTGGTACTATTATACATCAGCAGCATTCTGCTTTAAATATAGGAAAAGTTTATGTTGAACGTTATTATTAGATGTCAAGCCTGATCCAGTTTTAGACATGTTTTTCTGTGGCAACCAAGTACCCCTAAGAAAGAGTGCTTCACTCCAAGAGAAGAAATCAGCTGTGGTACTGACCCTATACTAATTGGAGAACCCTTAATAGATCAAGAACAGGAGTCTCAAGGTATCGAATAAATTTGGTCTCATGGATATGAGGAGGGGATTACATGCAGCTGAGCAGTGGTCCAACCAGTTAATTTACTACTATTATGGATGGATCCTGTATCCAGAAAGATGTCTTAAAAGCCACTATCAAATACATTAAGGTTGCAGAATTATGGAGAGAAAATGTGGTGTCTCTCTCCCAGACATGGAGTTAAAATAATCAGTGTACATGTGTTAACATTGAGTAAGTGGAAGCAGCAGCTTTTGTTGAAATATTGAATTTTTAGAGCTCTTGGTATTATGTTCATTTGTAGCCTTTATAAGCACAAATTGAATATAGGCATTAAGTAACAATTATTTGTGATTACAGCATACAGAATTAGTTTATGGCAGTTTAAAATTTATATCTTGACTTGTTCTACATATCAGAATGTTCTTTCACACAACCAGATGCTTGAACAAACAAATGAATGAATGAACTGTGATCTTAATTGGCTTACACTTTGTCATTCTTTCTTGGTAAACTGGTTTTGGAATACATTAATTCAGACAGATTTCTGTTTCTGTATTCAAACATAACATTTTACAACTTCATCATCATCTTGGACAGTTTCTAGCCTCTGGCTGAGTCTGTTTTGAACATAAGCCTCTCAATCACCTTCTTTATTGCCACTATCTCTCTGTCTTCACTTTGGTCTAGTCTTTTCCTTTCTTCTGGATGCATTCCTCTACTCCTTTCAGCCATCTGTCTCTCAGTCTTTCTCTTGGTATCTTATTCCAGTATCATCTCATATAACCTCCTGGGTATCCTCTTCTCCTCCACTCACTTATATGCCCATACCACCTCAGCCTTGATTTCTCTATCTCTTCCTGTAATGATTCTATATTCATTAACACTCTGATCCTCTCATTTCTTAACCTGTCTGTCTTTGTCACTCCAATACTGTTCCTCAAGAATTTCATCTGCTTTTCTCTCTGCCTTTCATAACCCAAGGTTTGGATGCATATGTCAGGATCAGGACATAGTATGACCAGTATATAACCTTTTCACTGATTTGGCGTACATCCTTGCTCCATGGCAGGTTTCTGACTGTTTCGAAATGCTTCCGATTTTCTCCCACTTGGAACTAACATGAAACATTTTTTTAAAGGTACAAATTCCACACAACAATCAACTGAATACAACATGAATAATATTTAACTTGATGATGCTGAAAAAATAATAAAACAGAAAGAAACTTCCACATGGGAAAAATATATTAAAAACAAAGATTCCAAGACTTACCAAGCGGGAAAGCGCCGGCAGACAGGCACATGAACAAAACACACAAACACACACACAGAATTACGAGCTTTCGCAACTGGCAGTTGCTTCGTCAGGAAAGAGGGAAGGAGAGGGAAAAATGAAAGGATGTGGGTTTTAAGGGAGAGGGTAAGGAGTCATTCCAATCCCGGGAGCGGAAAGACTTCCCTTAGGGGAAAAAAAGGACAGGTGTACACTCGCACACACACACATATATGGATATCCATATATGTGTGTGTGTGTGTGTGTGTGCGAGTGTACACCTGTCCTTTTTTTCCCCTAAGGGAAGTCTTTCCGCTCCCGGGATTGGAATGACTCCTTACCCTCTCCCTTAAAACCCACATCCTTTCATTTTTCCCTCTCCTTCCCTCTTTCCTGACGAAGCAACTGCCAGTTGCGAAAGCTCGTAATTCTGTGTGTGTGTTTTGTTCATGTGCCTGTCTGCCGGCGCTTTCCCGCTTGGTAAGTCTTGGAATCTTTGTTTTTAATGAAAAAATAATAACCTATATACCTCAGATGATGGTTACCTGACTCTGATGTCTTCGTTGTTCATTTTCAATTTCAGCTCTTTCCACTTCAAGTATAACAGGAATGAAAATAAGTATAGATGTGCTAAAAAACAACCATGTAGCAGTTCGTCCAAAATTATAAAATGCTGCAATAAGAAAGGACAGCTAATTATTTTCATGAGACACAAACTTTGATTTTTTAGATATACTATTATTACTTCTTGTCGCAAATTAAGAGGCAAAATAATATGAAGAAAATCAATAAACATACCTTTAAATGCATTGCAAGTCTGAGTAAACACAACATAAGAAACATTACGAAAACTTTCTGGGAAAAGTAACCACAATTTTTGTATTAAACTTTGGTTTCCATCCTGCAAGTATAAAGATATAATTCAGTCAGGTAAAGAAGCATTAAGTGCACTGTTAAATGTAGCAGTTACGGATGAGCACAATAATACATACACTCAAACCATATTCTCCAGAAAATGTGTAAAAAACCTGAACATATTAACTCATGGGCTACAAAAGCACCAACTAAAGTAGCTAACAATGCATACTATGATTCAAAGCCAGCATTCTTGTAATTGAATTAAGTCAGTTAATTAATAAAAATGTATTTGAGCACAAATTAATAAACCAGTGGTTAGAGGTAACATGAAAGTGGAGAGAAAAAAAACAACAAGCAAACAGCCTCAGTCTAGCACAGATTAGAATGGACTCTTGCTTCAGAACAGTTACTAAAAGCACTACCATCACAGCCATTTCAGTGGCCAATGGAAATTATACTGTTGCTACTCCACCACTCAGAAATAGGAAAATCAAACAATGGAAAATCCAGGATGGAATGTAACAATATTATGAAAAGGATAGTTGCTACTCACTATGTAGCAGAGATGCTGAATCGCAGATAGGCACAACAAAAAGACTGACACACAATAAGCTTTTGGCCAACAAAGCCTTTGTCAAACACACACACACACACACACACACACACACACACACACACACACACACGCACACAGCTTAAATGACTTACATTCTCACTTGTCACAAACATTTCTGAATATTTAAAGATTTCTGACATTGTAGATAGGCAGGAACCTAAGAACAGCTTTAATTGCTGTGAATGAAATGAGCAGCAATCATATTTACAGTCTTACTTGTCACAAATATTTAGCTGTGACCAAATCCTTAACAATTCTTTTGTAAATCTGGTGGTCAAGACAAAGATTGCACCTCACAGAAAGTGAGTGTTGTCATTTGACTAATAACAGATTGCAGGTGAATGGAGGGATATCACATAGTTTCAATTATTGGTTATTGCTGTTTCAGGCTAAGTTGTCTAATAATAAGTACAAGCAGGGAAACTTTGTCACATTTTGAATAACAGTTGTGGAATCCTTCACTATTGACTCCATCACCATCTAGATCACTCACAGGAGTTGGCAGCTGCTTCCAACATGCATCCTCCAGTGTGGGAGACTCCACAGGCAGGGACTGCAGTACCCCATTGGAAGGGTTGAGAAAGTGTAGGCTGGCCACCTCATGAGCATTCTTGGTTCAATCTTGAGGTTGCTCACTCATGGTTAATGTGCTTTACTAATCAGTCATCATTACTTTGCTTGTATTGTGGCCTGCTGTGTGTCTGGACACTGCATCTAACGACGTTAAGTGATATCAAACTGTCACTAAGTGCTGTTCATCTCATCGCTTTTTAGTGTGAGTGCCACCTTATCCTGATCACCTAAGCCTGGGACAATACAACACACCATGTTCCTCAATAATCCAATAGAAGCATCAATGCTTTCATTGAATAGAGCAAACAACAAATGATAGATATGGTGTGCATTTTAGGTTTATTCATTGTCTCCTGCACTTGTCATTGCTTTTTCTATCAACTTCTGGAAGATGCATTTTCTAGTATCGTTGTCTTCAAAAGTGTCTCATCCCAGCCACTCATTCTGACATATGTGAGAACTATTTCTTTTGTTCAATGCAGTTTCTAATTCATTATTGGGAATAAATTTGTGTGTCGCATTTTGTATAATAGTGCACCTTGGGAATACTCCACCAAAAGCTTGGTAAAATTTGACAACTTAGCCAATCCAAAATTTGGTCTTTCTTTACCTCTTTCACAATTTTTTAAATCTAGCATTTTGGGGTCTTTGTACAGGTTGTTAAAATGTCAGGGTTCATTAGATTCAAACTGAGAGCATGAAGATATTAAAATTATGACATTATGCTACAGCTTGCTGTCTCCAACGTGATGAACAAGAAAATGAGCAGTAAAAAAAAGCAGCAAAAGAGTTCAATATTCCTCAAACAACAATTGAAATTGAAGTTAAACATCTCCATTTAAAGACACAAGGGTGCCAGAGTGCACTGAGCATTGAAGCAGAGGACGAGATCCTCGTGTGTGTGCAGATCGCGGAATGCTTCTTGATGCTTTTGAAAAATGTCTTAGTTTCAATGGAGAAGCAGATTTCACAACTGAAAACAATTTATCTGGTGACAACTGGTACTGTTCTGTTGTGAAACAGCATAACCAAAGGCTTTCTTTGAACAAGAGGCAAAATATTTCTCACACAAGATTAGTGTTGGAGTAGATCAACTTAAAGCATACTTCAGTCTTTTGCAATAATCATTAGAAGCAGTTCCTCCATCTCACATATTAAACTATGATGAGTCAGATCTGACTGATGATCCAGGGTCCAAAAAAAAGTATCCAGAAAAGAATTATAAATTCAACAAATTCAAGTATTTCTTTAATGTTTGCAGTTTTGGCACGAGGTGAACTCCGTCCTCCTTTTGTGGTTAATTGTTTGAAAAAGTTGTGGGACACAGGTCTTAAGAGGACAAAAAAGAACAAAGTATGGCAGTACAACAGATGGATGATTTGATGCTCTGCATTTCATTTTGAAAATTGGTTTTTCTGTGTTGCTTAGGCATGGACAAAAAAACTATCTGGCAGCCAATGTTTAATATGAGAAATGTGTCATTGTGCCACTAAGTACTCAAGAAGTTCATTCTAGAACCCAGATGCAGAGAGATTTTATGATAATGGCACACCCACAAGAATTAGTGATTTACTCATGAAATGCTGTCGAGCCTGTAGTGAAAATCATAGTCAAGAGTCTGTCAAAGAGGAGAAGGAGAACTGATGTGGCACCAGGAAAAGCTGTTCATGAATCACACTTCATGAACTACCAGTCTCTTCCAAGTACCAGTGTAACAAATCAAATTGACGGAATATCCATCACAACAACAATGAATGGTGACTATGCTTTTTCTTTATATGACACACCTAACACTGAATTTTAACAAGACACAGAACCTATGAAAGAACTTAGTCAGGAATTTGTCAACACCTTTTATCTCACTTTTTGCTGCAAAGATGATCATAATTCAACCATTTGTCAACGTAATGAAACAATTCCAAAATGGTCCATGTAGTAACACGGTTCACGTTTTCCTTCACACTTCATAGTAGACCAGGAACTGTCTCATAGGCATTCCCGATGTGAACTGACTGGGCACAGCCCATGCTGCCTGAGTTGTTGTTGATGTTGTTGTTGTTGTTGTTGTTGTTGATCCACTGGCAGAGGTCGCGGCCAAATTCTCGCGTGCCCTCTTGTGGATGGGACTATTTGTGGCACCTACCGTCTGTGATGCACCGTGCCGATGTGTGCCACCCATGATCTTTCTGGTGGCTACTGCACTCCTCCTTCGGGGGTGAAGCCACAGTGATCCACTGCATCGGAAGGTGGAGCGTCGTGCAGGAGTGATGACCACGTCCATCGGAAAGCTGGAGTCGAGGGGATCTGCCAACCCTCAAGCTGGAACCCTCGAATACACCTGGAAGTGACCCACACGAAGAGGCACTCGTCATCCCACCACTGGAACCCGGGCCAGAACGGGAGACAGGCAGTCGAACTCTGGATTCTGGTCCACCCTGGGAGGGGCAAGACCCAGTGGCAGGGACAATGGGGAAGGGACGACCCCAGGTGAACCAGCCTGCTGAGAAACCGGGCCTGCAAAAGGGTTCGGCTCTCACTGGGGCATCGCTAATGATGGCGATGCCAGTGCTGGAGCTACTGGAGGCTGCCAAGGCTGAGAGCCATCACAGTGCGGCAGAATCACAGGGGGGAGGGGTGGTAGCGTCCCCTGAGAAACAAACACATGTGCCGGCAATGTGGAAGCCGGTGCCCGAGGGGTCGGAGGGTGGGTGCTCAAATGTGGACGTAGCTGATTTTGGTGACGACGTACCTCTCGGTCCCCCATCTGCAAGGTATAGAGCCGGCAGCCATTTTGGCACAGGACCACCACCGGTATCCAATGTGGCTGGCGACCAAACCCACGTGCCCAGACTGACATACCTGGTGGAAAGCCGGGTACTCCGTTTTGCGAAGACTGGCGAGGACCAGGCCGAAGAAGGTGCAGCAGAGTCCTAGGTTGGCGCCCGTGGAGGAGCTCTGCGGGGCTGCGTTCTCCCATAGGTGTGGCCCGGTATGCCATCAGGAAAAACGTCAACGCCTCCTCCGCAGGAAATTCGTGCACATACTTTTTCATCTGTGTCTTAAATATGCGCACCATGTGCTCGGCTTCCCCATTCGATTGTGGATGAAAGGGGGAACAGCAAACGTGCCGAATACCGAAGTGCGTACAAAAATCCTGGAAGGTGTGCGATATAAAATGAGGTCCATTGTCCAAAACCAGGGTTATTGGCAGACATTCCACAGAAAAGATTTTTGCTAGTGCCTAGATTACAACATCTGAA
Organism: Schistocerca gregaria; assembly: GCF_023897955.1. Classification (NCBI taxonomy): domain Eukaryota; kingdom Metazoa; phylum Arthropoda; class Insecta; order Orthoptera; family Acrididae; genus Schistocerca; species Schistocerca gregaria. The sequence continues at coordinate 1,777,180 of NC_064920.1, read as the reverse complement.
GTGGTTCAGGACCACCGAACCACGTATGGAAATCGGGAATAAGCATCAATGACAATGAGCCAAAAGCCATTGAGAAACGGGCCCGCAAAATCGATGTGAACACGTTCCCATGCCTGGGTTGCAGGCGGCCATGAAGAGAACGCTGACCTGGGAGATGCCTGTTGGCTCGCACACTGGGAACAGGCGGCCACCAAGTGCTCAATTTCCCTGTCAATACCGGGCCAGTACACGTGCCAGCGACCCAAGGTTTTAGTACGGGAAACACCCCAGTGCCCCTCATGTAATAATGTGAGGACTTCCCTTCACAAACTTGCAGGAACAACCACGCAAGGAGTGTATCATTGGTAGCCAGAAGGAGAACTCCTTCCAAGATAGAGAGGCGGTCTCGTAGAACAAAATAATTACGAAGAGGGTCCGAGGCCTGGCCTGAAAGAGCCCTTGCTGAATGAGGCGAACTACTTGCCGGAGAACCGGGTCAGCTGCCATTTCCCTGGCGACTCTAGAACTAGTGATCGGGAAGCCATCAACCGTTTGGCGGGACGCCACATCCAAATGAAAACACATAATCTCCTCTCGATCGAACTTAGGATCCGGGCTCACTAGAAAACGAGAAAGAGCATCTGCATTGGCATCCTACCCGATAGGGCGAAAAGGAATGTCATAATGGTACTTAGAGAGGAACAAGACCCAGTGCTGTAGTCTGTGGGCCGCCCTATCTGGAATCTGCGAGGCAGGGCCAAATAACGATATTAATGGCTTATGGTCAGTGATTAACTGAAACTTCATGCCATACAAGAAAGGGTGAAACTTGGTAATAGCATAGACAATGGCCAAAGTCTCTTTTTTCCACCTGGGAGTAATGGGCCTGTGCGGGACTAAGTTTTAGACGCAAACGCCAGTGGCTGCTCGGAACCATCTGCGTTGTGATGGGCCAGGACTGCCCCCACCCCATACTGCGAAGCATCTAGCCAGGACCAACAGCTTACGGGGGTCAAAAGCAGCCAAACACGGCGCTGACTTGAGGAGGCCTTTCATTGAGGTGAATGCTCGCTCGCATGCAGGCGACCAATCAAAAGGAACACCCTTGCACAGAAGGTGGTACAGGGGGCAGGTGGTGGTGGAAGCCCTGGGAATGACCGGTGGTAATAGGCAATCTTGCTTAAAAAAGATTGTAACTCCTTCTGTGAAGCGGGCCGCGGTAGGTCGACGACACCTTGGACCAAACTTCCTAGTGCCTGGACGCCGTGCCGAGAGACTCTGTAGCCCACATACTCAATGGACGGTTGGAAGAAGTTTGACTTACACAGGTTGCAACGCAAGCCCACGGACCTGAATTTGAGAAAGAGTGTGCGAAGGTTGTGCAAGTGCTCCTTCGTGCAGTGGCCCGTGACAATTATGTCGTCCAGGTAATTAATACAATGAGGGATTGTCGATGTGACGTGCTCAAGATAATGCTGGAATATTGCCGGAGCACCGGATATTCCGAAGGCCAACCGCTGGTATTGGTAAAGGCCAAACGGGGTGTTAACAACTGCCAGCCGTTTGGAGTCTTCATCAAGAGGTATCTGATAAGCCTCCGAAAGATCGATTTTCGAAAAATATTGGCCTCCCACTATGGCGGAGAACAATTCATCAGCATGAGGCAAAGGATAGGTGTCCACCACCAACTGGGAATTAATGGTGGCCTTGAAATCGCCACAAAGACGTAATTTTCCCGAGGTTTTCCTGACAATAACGAAGGGCGAAGCCCACTCACTAGAAGAAATGGGAAGAATGACCCCGAGGGTTATTAGCCGGACTAGCTCTGCTTTTACTTGAGGGCGGAGAGCCGAGGGGATCTGTCTCGCGCATAGAAAACGCGGGCGAGCTGACGCCTTCAACGTTAAGTGAGTTTCAAAGTCTGAAACACGCCCCAGGCCCTCCTTAAAGATACCCGGAAAGTCAGAGATCAAAGATTCTAATGATTGATAGGGAACATCTTCGGAGACCAACTGTATGGTGTCAGTGATAGAAAACCCGAAAGCTTGAAAGGCAGCCAAGCCAAAAAGGTTAGTAGAGCTCGCATCACTGACCACAATAAAAGTAATAGGCCGAGTGACGGATTTGTAAGTCACGTCGGTAGTGAATTGACTCAGAAGGGGAATGAACTGTTTACCATAATCGCGTAGACGCCCGTAAAATGGCGCCAACAGGGGCGACCCAAGGTCGGAGTAAGTTTGTGCATTCGACAAAGAAACTGCCGCGCCCGTATCTACTAGCAATTGTAATCGGCGTGACCGAACCGACACCTCGATAAAGAGTTTGTGGGCCGATGCGCCGGTAGCCTGGCCCTATGAAACTTCCGGAATGTCCACGTCCGTGTCCTCTGTACCTGCTTCCTTCGATTCTTTCGAGGCTGAGCGGCAGACGTTAGCAGTGTGTCCTTTTTTACTACATTTGCGACAAACGGCCCAACGCTGGGGGCACTCCGACCGATCGTGATGTATACAGCACGACGCACAGGACGGTGACAGGGGCCGGCGGCTGGAACTCTGATTACGGGAGCGGCCGTAACGGGCGGATTGTAGCGCTCGCACGTCGTCCACCCCGGACGCAGTGGGCGCGGCCGCGCCGCCCTGAACCGCCGCGACGTCGCACCACGCTTCCAACTGTCGACCGGCGGCGTGAGATTGAGCAATGGACAGGACTTCCTCGAGGGAAGGGTCTTCCAACTGCAGGGCCCGCTGCCGGACCTCCCTATCGGGGGCCGAACGCACAATGACGTCTCGCACCATAACGTGGGCACACGACTCTCGCGACTGCTCCGTGACAAAATGACAGTTGCGACTAAGACCGCGCAGGGTAGCGGCCCACGCCCGGTAAGACTGATGGGGCTGCTTCTTGCATTGATAGAACTCGACCCTAGCCGCCACAACATGCGTGCGGCCGCGATAATATGAAGAGAGCAATGAACACAATGCGTCAAAAGACAAGGACGAGGGTTCCTGCTACGGCGCTAGCTGCCGCTAAACTTGATATAGCGAGGGAGGTATCCGAGACAAGAAAGAGCACGACATACCTCCGCATCGGCAACATGAAACGCCTGGAAATGCTGCCGAAGGCGATGTTCGTACGCGTCCCAATCCTCCGCCGTCTCGTCATACGGGGGAAAGGGAGGAGGGAACGGCGCCGGAGCAGACGGCGCGGAGAGCAACGCCGGAAGCACTTGTTTCGTGGTGGCCATGAGCTCCGTCTGCTGCTCAACCAAAACCCGCACTAAATCCTCCATGCCGCGGACAAGCTCCGAAACCGGAACAACGACGCAACACGCGAAAGAACGACCCTACTCGTCGCCAATTGTGTATTAACACGGTTCACATTTTCCGTCGCACTTCAGAGTAGACCGGGAACTGTCTCACAGGCATGCCCGATGTGAACTGACTGGGCACGGCTCGTGCTGCCTTAGTTGTTGTTGTTTTGTTCCGCTGGCAGAGGTCGCGTCCGAATTCTCGCGTGCCCTCTGGTGGACGGGACTCTACTTGCGGCAACTACCGTGCTGGACGCGCCGTGCCGATGTGCGACGCCCGCGATCTTTCTGGTGGCTACTGCAGTCCAGGACCTTATAAATTTAAAGCTTGGACTGTTAGTTATCACAAAACGCTTAACAAAAACAGTGTCAAACATTTCCTTGGTAAACTTATTCAATTCTATGTAGAAAGAGAGCTCAAGGTATTGTATCTTCAGACAAGAGACAGGGGTAAGATTTTTTGCTTCCCAGACATGCCAAATGAAGCTTCCCTAAATGTAAATGACATTGAGCACATAATTCATTCTCCTTAAAATCAAAACCGAGGCAAATTTTTATTTATGATGAAAATGGCAAACTTTCCTTTTAACTTTATGATTCGAATATTTGTGTGAACCTCCCTTTATAACTTTCTTTGCATTGAAGTGTTCAATATTAATGAGCAAATTGTTTCCAACGTTTTAAACATCTTTTCCTGTAACTTTTATGATGATTTCCATAAATTTCAACACAGTCAGCAAAGTTACCTGGTTTTGTCAGGCAACTTTGCCAAATGTATTTGCCACTTTTTTCATATCTAAATACAAAATTAAGTTGTCATCCTTCCATGTTTTATGAGACGAGAGATCTAAATTAGTGTTTTAGAATTGTTTCAATAATGTTTTTCTCATTACGAAACAGGCAGAAAAAAATGCAGCATAGTTATGCCAGTTTACAGTACACATCATTTCAATCTGTTTCTAAACTTTTCTCACGTACAAGCTTAACATATAATGTCATACTCTGCTTGGACATATTACAGCAGAAAAAAAGCAATGTTTCAAGGAACGACACAGGGACACAGGGAAGTTCTCTTGCGACTGATAGTGTATTCTGTGGGATATGGTCCTTCTCCTAAAGTACAGGAGATAGCACCTTACACTAGTCTGTGCTGGTGACTGAGTGGATCAACACCTGTATATTTAATGGGGGTCAGGGCATTTCCTTGATACCTGCACACAGATAATATCTCTATCAGATGAAGTTAGCGGAGCTTATGTAGTTCGTAGTTTTTTATTCTATGTCTAATGGTACACAACGGAAACTATATTTGGGTGACCGACGTCCTTCGGGCTGGGGTACTTATAAGTAGTTTGGAGATGCACCACAATTAAATAGTAAAATCCTCATCCTTTTCCCAGTTTCTGTAACTGCTTGTACTGTCTTTTCTAATACCCTGTGTTGCAAGAGCAGGCTTTATTTGGCGCTGACCTTACACACTGTAGGCGGTTGGCGGAGCCACGACAATGTGGTCCCTTTCCACTGAGTCCTGCGGCATTAGCTCAACTGACCCTGTTTCTGTCCAGGTTGAAGAAGATGGTAGATATAGCTCTTCCCAACCTTTATTCAGTTCCGACTTAAATTGAAACGATCACATGTAGAACTAGCTGCAGGGATGGCAGGGTAGAGTCTGAGGAACAGTTACAAGTTGTGTAGGTATTTCTAAAACCATGTTGAAATTTTACTGTCGCAGATGGGTCTGAAAGGATGAATCGTTTCGAGATACGAGTGTGCCACAAATATGATTCACTAGCGGCTGTCATCACTAAAAGACAATAGGATCCAAAGCAGGTATGTGTTTAGATGGAAAGAGTTGCTTCCAAAGTGCAGACAGCATTTCTACCAGAAAGCTTAACAGCATAGATCTGAAAAGCTGTGTACATTTCTTATGACCTGAATCTAGCGACACATTTTTTAAAGTGAATAGTTGCATAGCACACCATCTACTGTATGTGATAATTCTCAATCAACCATTGCCTATGTACTGCTGGATATATTGCACAACTTATGACATGGCGTTGGGGTAGAAGGCGGTACAAATACTGAAGAAGTAGCTAGTGAGGGAACTGCAAATACTGGCTTCATACCATGTGCCTTAGCTGAATCACTTTTTAAATTCAATGATTTTATTACGAGCTTACATCGCTGGCGATGTATACCTGCACTGTCAGTCTGTTAATACAGGTCCTGCGATCGCCGTCTGTATTCAGTGTCGCAGTATTTGTGTGGAAAGCTACTTAGTTTGGAAGCAATACTATACCTCGAGTTATAGAGCTTGTATAATTCTTAAAATGGATATCGTTAGTGATACTTGTGTGTGCCTGTAGAACCAAGACCGTTTGTGACACTAACTTAGCCACTACGTTCGTGTTTTGAACATCTGAGAAACTATATTGCTATGGTGTATGTGGTACTGTTCACAGCTGGTTTAAATCATACCTGACAGACAGATACCAGAAAGTAGAAATAGTTCACGAAGGAACCTCTTACTTTTCAGAATATAAGAAACTTAGTAATGGATTGCCACAAGGTTCTGTCCTGGGACCCCTCTTTTTCTTGATTTTCATAAATGACCTACCAAACTGTTTAATACTAGCTAATGCTGTATTGTATGTGGACGATACAAGTCTTTTTATTAAAGCCCAAAATGAGACTGACTTGCAACACAAAGTAGAAATAACAAAAGAAGAAGCAGGAAAATTGTTTAGAGATAACTGTTTATTTGTAAATGAGAAAAAAAAACAGTATGGACGAATTTCAGCCATGTATCTAATAAAGTAAAGCCCAATAAAGTTTTGAAACATGGTGAACAGAAGCTTTTACAAACTTCAAACACAAAATTTTAGGTATCTGGTTAGATGAGCAACTAAAGTGGGATAAACCTATTGAAATGCTCAATAAAAAGCTAAGTAAATGCTGCTACATACTCAGAATGCTGAGAAACTGCAGCAGTGAAAAAACAGTAATATGTGCCTATTATGCTCTTATGCATAGTCTACTATGGTATGGTGTCTTATTTTGGGGTACTTCAAGTCTGGCAAACCAGTCATTCATTATTCAAAAACGATCATTAAAAATAATGAAAGGCGCTGCACCAACAGAGCCCAGCAGGGAAATTTTCAAAGAATTTCAAATAATGTCGCTTCCATCTTTATATATCTACAAAAGTATCTGCTTTTTCAAATCTCACCCCCAATTTTCTTCTTTAAATAGAGAGTGCCATGACTACCCAACAAGACACAGGAATGATTTCCACAGAGAAACACACAAAACAGCCCAATATTATAAAAGTGCAATATATCACCCCAAAATCCTTTTTAGTGCTCTTCCCTTAAGCATCAAAAAGATAGAAAAGTTTTATAGTTTTGAAAATGAGCTTAAAAATGTTATTAAGAGAATGTTTTTACAGTGTTACAGAGAACATAGATTTTCAGAACACAGTGACATAGTGGTCAATGATAATGATAATTCATATTTTAACAAATGTATGAAAATAGTCTACCTGTACACACTATAATTAATTAAATATTGTTTGTTCTGTTATTCTCTACTAGAGTGGTCAATAATAATATAAGTCATATCTGAAAAACAAATATATGAAATAGTATGCACTATAAATAATTATTTATTGTTTGTTTTGTTATTATCTACCATACGCTGCATGAGGTATATATTTATATATGTTTTACCACTGTAGGCCTATGTTATTAATTTACTGTATAATTTCAAACTCATATAATGTAACATGACAATTCCTATATTATTGTATATGATAAAATGAATGCTCAATAAATGAGTGAATGAATTATTCTTTAAGGCACAGTGGTACCACTTGCAAGAAAAGCAAATGAGACATGTCCATGCATCGCGAATTTTCGATCGGTATTGTTTCATATCGCCAGTACTCAGTTATTGGTGAAGTATGATACTTAGTCCTAGGGGATGTGTGATAGATTCACGCGTGCAGCAGGCTTATAAACTATGTGTGTGTTCCGACATGTGTAACTAAAATGACTATGTCCTTCATAAGGAAGTTACGGATTTGACATGGAAAACTGAGATAGCCGCAAACGGAATGAAAGTTTCCTTTTTACTTGGAAAATTAATAAGAATGATACAGACATTTCTATTTCCAGAGCCATAGTCATCAGGAGGGGTTTTTTCCGACACTGTTCATTTTCGAATGTCGTCCAATTGAGGCTGAAATCGTAATATTTAATTGTAAGTACTTTAATAAAAATGTGACTGTACGTGGTGGCAGTGGCCTGTAGTGGGAACGATTGACGTTTCCGGCTTACAGCAGGAGCCATCTGAATCGAGAGGCCGGCTGGGGTACAGCAATGTAGCTGACAGACCGTGTCGCCCTTCAGAGAGCTGAATAGCGAACTAATACTCAATATGTGTTGGGCATCCCTTGTGATCACATGTGTTCTCTGTAGAAATTTGAGAATATTCAATACGAACGTGCTGGACCGCCATTCCCTCACACATAAATTGTTTGGTTGACTGCTTTTGCAGATTTCTCGTCTTTATTTGGTTTAGAGAACATCATTGTGACGTGTGCTATGTGCATCTAGATGATGAAGGAGGGGTGGAAGACGGGTTTGCCGATTCTCTTAACTCGACAAACACCATTGTTGACTTTGTAAAGTAGAATGGAGATTTGGAATCTATTATATCACTGAGATAGCTATTCGCGAGTGTAACTACCTGTTGCCTCTATTTTTCCGCGTTTTCACATAAAGATCTTCACAGACGAGATAAGTTTCTAGTTATTCAAAGGTTTGCAGCATGTTCCACATCACAGCACCATGCTAAAGTTTCAGGATTTTAGAAATATAATTTGCTGTCTTTATGTTCGAATTATACTGTGCTAGCGATAGGTAGTGTACTGCTATGTGCTTGATATCCAGAACTGTCTCGTAAGTGGTACGATATTCTGACAAACCATACGAAAATATAATAGTTCTTGTAATCCCAGAGTATGGAGATGGGTGAAGAAAGCAAGCAGGTTGGGGCCAGAAATAGTAACATTTTTGTGTCTGTGGAGGGCGCTCTGGTCGCACGTCGAGCCAGCATATGTGCGGCAGCACTTTCCTCATGATAGAGGGCTATGGTGGATGACTGCTCAACCTCGCGGGAAATATCTAGTGCTGCAGGAGTATATACGAGGTGCAATCCAAAATTTTTGGGACTGGTGTTGCCATCTAAAAAGTAGGAGAGAGCTGCATATCTGATGAGTCAGTGTACAGAGTGGCATTCAGCTTGGATGACGTGTTGCGTAGTACTCTGTATTTGGTGTGTGGCGATTTTACGATGGATCCATTAATAGAACAGCGTGTGTGTATCAAACTCTGTGTGAATCTCGGGAAAAGTGCTACGGATACCCTCGCTGGACTTATGGTTATGACCCGAAGGCTAAGCAACAATCGTCCAATGGAAGAGACCGGGCTCTCCAAGATCCAAAAAATCGAGGCAGGTGAAGAGCTAAGTGAAGAGCATGATCATCGTTTTCTTTGATACCAAGAGAATTGTGCACAAAGAATTCGTCCCACTCAACCAAACAGTGAAGTGAATTCCGCGTACCACTGTGACTTTTTGCGATGGCTCCATGTGGCGACAACTGCCCAACTTTGGCATCAAGGGCAGTGGCTGCTGCATCATGACAATGCGCCCTGTCACACATCCTTGCTCACCAGAACCTTTTTGGCAAAAAAAACAACATGGCGGTTGAACCCCCATCCACTGTACTCGCTAGATTTGGCACCTCGCTATTCCGAAAACAAACTCAAGTTGAAAGGCCGTCGGTTTGACACTCTACAGATGATTCAAGAAACACTGCTGGCGGTGTAAACACCCTCAAAGAACAGGACTTCCAGAAGCGCTGGGACCAGTGTATACGTGCAGATGGGAACTACTTCCAGTGTGATGGTGACCATAAGTCCAAAGGTAAGTTTTTATCAGTTGGCAGCACCAGTCCAGAAAATTTTGGATAGCATCTCGTACAGTGCACGTGCTTATGTTCTCATTTCGAATTTGTCTGTCTTCGTAGCTATATGCAGGATGAAGAAATGATGATTTTTTATGGCGCAGTATATGAACTGTGTGTTTACTACATCAATTTGGTATGTTGTGATATAGCTCGATTTCATGGTGAAATGTTTGATCTTTCCTCAACAGTAGCAGAGATGTGTAATTGAGAAAGTATCTTTCCATATTTCATGATCTGTAGATCACTTTTTTACAGTTTAAGTGTCAGTGAAAGATGGGTGCTGTATGTTTCTTTTTCGGTCTGTATAAAATAGGTTTGCCGCTGAAAATCTCGGAAATGACAGAAGTGCTCCCACACCAGCAGCGGTAGCAGCAGTTTGTTGGGTAAATTCAGTAACAGCCAATCAGAATGTTCCATTCAATCACAAGACATCCTTCTTATGGGGCATGGGAGGCTCTAAAGACTGGTTCAAACAAGATGGGGCAAGGTATCTATAGAAGGTTATGACAGTAACGTGATATTTTTTTTTGTTTGAGTGTTCAAAGACAGGTCCAAGTAGGCCCTCTGTCTCTGCCGGGATGCTGTCTGTTATCCGCCATTGTAGCTTTATAGCATCACCAAGCCAGCTGCTGCAGGACACCAAAAATTCTAGCCATTTTTCTCATCTGTAGGACAGTGCTTGGAATTCTATTTGTGTAATTGTTCTGATTTTCCCGTGTATGCTTGCCTTAGACAGTGCTTTGAGAAGTAAGGAAAAAAAATAATGTCTCAGATTCCAGCAGCAGCAAATAAAAGTAACACCACTAACCATTTCAGAAAAGTGGTGAATATCACAGCAGCTGCAGAACTCAAGAGCTCTCTCTCTCTCTCTCTCTCTCTCTCTCTCTCTCTCTCTCTCTCTGGCAGTGCCTTCAAACAAGCAGCTAAAACTCGAAAACTCTTGAGCGTTATGTGTTTAGAGTTACACGGATATTTATTTCGGCTTCCCAATATCGTCGTTTTGACATGTAAAACCAGATCTTGCAGCTGACATCAGCGTCGGGGTTTGTTTCCCACAAAACCACACAAAACCATGTGATGTTTCACAAGTGTGTCATGATCTTTCTAGAGTCCATATTCGAGTGTGGCAGTATACAACGCGAAACTGAAGCAAACTACTGTGCATCGATCTTTCTGTAAGTGTATTACAGACATATTCAGTTGGATTTAGTAACTCGTGAAGCAGCTCATGCTCAAAGACAAGTGTATTTCCCATAAAACCCTGCGAACCCTCACAGGAATGGTTTCACAAGTATGTCACGCTGTGTTTCTAGAGTCCACATCAAGAGTTGCGGTATATGTCGCAAAATTGAAGCAAACTGCTGTACATGGATCTTTTTCGAAGTTTATTTACAGCTATATTCAGTTGGATTTAGTAACTCCTGAAGCAGTTCGTGCTCAAAAACAAGTGTACTTCCCACAAAAGCATGTGAAGTGTCTGTGGGATGGTTTAACGACTGTATCGCTATCTTTTTCTCTTTGATTCGACGTTCAAGTATGGCGGCGGCGGTATTCTTCGGAATAAATCGTGTAATTGTTGAAGTATTCTCGCATGACCTGCAAAGCTCAATCTCTTTTTGCGATGGCACATTTAGTTCCTGTGATATCTTGAAGTAGGTGACAATATTCCACAACAACAGATGTAATAACTCCTGAGGCAATTAGTGTTCAGTGAGAAAGGGTAACCATTCGGTGGGGATGTTAAAGATGAGGAAGGCTGTGGGTATTTCCAATGCAGCAGGAAGTGCTTAGCAGCTACCATGTGACCGTACCATAAGCCGGCGTTCATCCTGTCTGTCTCGTGAGTCAGCATGGAGACTTGGGGCAGGGAGTCTGATGCTTTGCCTCTAACAGCGGGGCACAGAGACCCTGGAAGACTAACGGATGGGACTTTTATCAATCAATCTACATTTACAGCACACAATTATCACTATGAGTTGTGAACTGTAATTTAGCCCATATTCGTCTTCATCAAATACCAATGCTATCAACACTGTCCTCAGATGCTAAATACTCCTCCTCCTCTTCCACCACAGACATCTCATCTGTTGAAAACAGTGTACAAATATGTCTGTCGTCCCAGTCCAGCAGCTAGAAACAGACTGAGTCCTTTTCTGCCATTTTTCTCCAGACCACCATCTTGTATTACATCATGGGAGGGGAGAGGGACAACAGTGCCTCCTGTTGGCAGCTTGCAAACTAGGTCAGTTGGACTCTGGACCTCATGGTGAACACACTGGATGGAGCTACTGTCTATGACAATTCAAATTGTTTAAATAAACAATGCATGCAAAACAAAGGCTTGCATCCATCCTGTCCAGTAGCTCAGCACAGATTGAGTCCTTATCCCACCACTTTCCAAATGGCAAAGGGAGGGGAGACAGGGAGAGGAGGGGGAGGGGAGGGGGGAGGTTAGTGGAGGTAGCGCAATTGACCTATTTTCCCACCAAAATTTGAACTTGCCACCATGACATCATTGTAATGTTGCCACATCTATCGCCTCCATCTAGGATCTGCCATCTTGAACAAATCTGGAAACAATGCAATGTGGTGTAGATCACTGCTTGCCCTACTACTCACATGGAATGGTTTTTGAGAACTCTAACTTTGCCATGTGTACCCTAGCACTGTGTACCACTTTTAATTGGAATTGTAGCATAGACAGAAAACTAGAAAGACACAGGCGTTTCGAAACTGGCAATTCACCATATTGGTAGGACTGACTTTCCTTTACAATACACTTGTTTTGTATTATCAGTTGCAATGTGTCTTTTCTAGATTGAAATGACCCTGTAGTGAAGCCAATTATCTGTAACACTTTTCTTTCCAGACGTCCTAGCCCAGCACAGTATGCTAGCGTTTGTGAAGTTTTGAATGTAGGAAAGGAGTATTGACAGAACTGAATGTATAAGAGTGGATGTTGAATCGATTCTGGATACTTTGTTGTTAAGAACCTTACTTATAAAATGCAACATTCCGCGATTAAAGACTTGACCGAAGATTTTGGATGAGCTGAAACTTCCGATACTTCTTACACCCTAGTCTAGGACTCGGACTATGCTACTGAGCAATATGTAGCGACATCTGATATTTCGTACTGTATTCATATTCGTTGGCCCCGTCATCTCACAATCGAACGGTCACCTTGGGCCACGGTACAGATCAATCCTTCACATTTCCTCCCCCCCCACCACCACCACCACCACAAAAAAAAGAAATAAAGGAAAAAAAGAGATGTGAAAAAATATTGTATTTTCCCGTATATGCCACATCACTACGTCACGAAACGAATCCGACATCGGTAGAGTCGTCGATTCGCGGTCATGGCAGTGCCTGTTTTAAGCCCGAGCGACAGAAGCCGCCACTTGCGCCAAAGCTGAGGTGCCACAACTGTCACAATTAACAGCAAGCGGTTTGAGTGCCAGTATGAGAGGGGCGGTAGCGTCGTAATGAGCTTTTTCTTTCCCACATTGGACGAACCTGTTCTACAGAATGCAAGCGACCATGCTGAACAGTGGTTACAATTTATTTGTGCCAGGAGCCTGCATAAAGAGATTCAGATTGAGTTTTTGTGTTCGTTGTTTTGGTTAGGTCCCGGGACAACACTGATTATGGTGCATCGGATATCTAGATTTTGGAGTAACGATGACAATTTGCTGCAAGCCCTAGAATTGTTTGAAGGACTCAGACACGCCTGCCATTCCAAATACCTTAAACAGTACGTATCTTAGTTATTAGCCCCTGTAATGTGTACAGTCTTGTTCAAACATATTCAGTTGGCCTTTCTTAAACGTGTGCTCTAATATTATTTTGCGGTTATCAGATCAGTGTTATACTGTGAACGACGTTCGATACACGTGTTACAATCACTATTAGTTCTCGATTTTTCGTATGTTTGCTTCAACTCAATTCTAAACACAGTCATATCTAGGAGATCCTTTTCAATACTTCTTAACAGAAGCACCAAATAACTTCTCACCAAGTTTAAAAGTATGAACTAGTTTTCAAATGGCTGCCTTTATTGTCTAACCTTCTATCGGTTTCAAAACATGCAGTTCAGCCATAATAGGGTATGGATTTGATTTAGTGGTGATGAACGTACCGTATTCGACACGAAACCGATTATGCCGTTAAAGATGAAGGCAATCTGCCGTTAAAGATGAAGGCAATAAAAGTACCGTAATTACCCGTTCGATAAAACAATTCTGCGATACGCACGTACATCACTACATTGACATGATGAAGAAATTGAAAGTTCGCAGTAAATGCTGAGTAACATACAAATTACATTGTCTGAGGGACTGTCAAATATTTTGTCTGCTGTACCGTACCTCGATGGTTTCAGGTTCATCTTTCTCATACTCCTCGATGTCAGCCATGAGAAATTAGTCTAGCGGAAATAACAACTTTCCTTCTTCCTATGAAAGATGTGTGCAAAATTCTCAGCGCGAAATCCTATTTCAGTGTAAAAATGACAAAGATCATACATAACTACAATATAGAGCACACTGATGGAATATTACAAAAGATCTCGACAAACATTTAACTTCTTTTTAACGTCGCTCTGTAAAAGTGACATACATACATGAAATCGTATACTGCAGAATAATGAAAGAAAATTATGTGGAATCAATAATAATGAGAAAATATTGTACTCACACAGCGCCATAGTCAATAATGCCTAACAGCAGAAATTTATTGAATCTATCGGCAATATCCGAATATATGTACCTCAAATTTCAGTAGAGAAAGAAAGCAGCGAAATCTGCTTCCCAGTCTTACCTGTTATTGGTAGCTGTTGCATTCGTGAACATCTACAACTGAAACGGTCTGAAACCCTTGTAAAGCTGTTGCAGGGTAGGTTGTGCTGCGAAATAATTGCGCAGAAAAAAACTCGATTCGTTGCGCAGTTTCCAAGTTAATCAGCATTTAAGTTAGCCGATACCCAATTTTTGTACCGCTATCTTGTTCGGTTTTAGGAAACCAAACGTTAAACAAGTTGGGCGACAGCGCCTCTGGCGGCTCGCTTGAATGTGCGCGTACAGCAACTTCATAGACTATTTACGGTGCTAATGAACTCGGAAAAAGCGCAACTTTACGATTTTTTTCTTAACAATTTATTTCTCAGCACAACCTCCCTTGCAACACCCTTACAAGCTTTTCAGACTGTTTGCGACCACCCTGTGCACTTTTTTAAAGGTATTTGGACACCAGTTTCAACTACATTTCACTAAAGAATACGCTGTTTTGTGGATATTTGGTCGAGTTGATGGATGATCACTTACGTTTTCCTCTGATAAAAAAATTCATGCTCAAGATTAATTTGCGATATTAACCGTTGACTTTGACCAATTACGGGGACTTTTTAGTGAGCATTTTAATTTGCAGTCTTTACAATTCCTTATAACGCTGTCAGTTGTTATATTTTAGTCGATTACGAGCGGTTGCGAGCAAGCAGGTATAATAGCGTGATTGCGATCATATTAAATAAATAAAAAATGAGCATAAAATCGATGGTTACGAGAGAAATCTTATTTTTAATCTTTGCTGTGTGTGAGAAGTAACATATTGTCTGTTCTGTTTCGACTGAAATAATGATATTTAGTCGATTTAATCAGTCTCCTTTTATTTAAGTCGTACTGTTTATTGTGGTCCCCACAAATGTGAGGAGTGGTCTTAAAAGGCTTGGTTCAGTTTCATTCCTATAAGTAATATACGTTCTTATGTGATAACCGTTTCGGTGTACTAATGAAACACACGTTATGTATTTTCACAACTACGTCACTGTTCGGGAAATCTCTGTTTCTACTCGATCTTTCGATCGTCACGCGGTCTTGCGACTTCTGTTGAACAGAATAGAATATTTATTCACCTTTAAACATGTTTACATGCAATCGGTGTCATCATATAAAATTTATAAACAGAGTAAAGTGATTCCACTGACATTAGCAGACGACTGTTTACGATCGATTATTGTTCATTATTTCTGTCGCCTGTACGTAACAGCTGTTTTAAATACTAAAAATTGCAGTGCATGCGTTAATACCATAGTTTCAGGAAGACAATTTCGAACATTTTACTGTTCTTGAAAGCGTTATTTCTTCTAGTAATACGACACAGTTGGCCTTATTAATACAGCTTTTTTTCGTTGATATTTTTCAAATAAGCAAGAAGAGAAAGACTGATGTGAAAAGGATGCTTTCGTAATCCATTTTATTCCACTCTTCGCTGTATTTGTATCGATAGCAAATGAAGCCAAACTGCGAAACCAATTACTTACTGGTAATTTATCTCGTTCGTACCATATTCAGATGTCAGCTTGTATGCACCACTGTTTTAATGTTTACTTCCGCAAAAACCTTATCCACCCATTGTATGTTAGCCAATAAACGTGTGCAATGAGGAAAGAAGCAAGGCTTGCTATCGTATCTCGTGCATGTGAACAAAGTGGACGATTACTGCAATGTCAACGAAACAGAACTACCTGGAGGTTGATAAAAAAATCTAACGTCAATCGACAGAAATAAGAACCCTACAATAAAAGTAAACCGCGCTAGCATAATTCAGGTACACAACAGAAAATATTGCTTCAATGGCTCCATTTACAAATGAAATGTGATTCCTTTAAACTTTAGGTTACGATCGGATCGATAAGTGCACCAGTAAAGGAAGCAAGTTGGCATTTTTAATGAAACAACTACGCTATCTCTCCACACAATCAGAGCACCAAATGTTATTTGAGATACGACCACGAAAGTCAATAGATGGCCTCGACGGTCGAAACTGAGCACGTCAGAATGACGTCACAGGGAAGTATCACCACTGCGGTGACCAATGAAAGTATAAGTGCGGTGAACCTAACGTTTCTGAGCTACAAAACAGGGCGGACGTCGGCTTCAAGTTTGTGACGTAATGACGACTCCCTTCTTTTTTTGCCTCCATGAAAACAAACACAGAAAACATTTAATAATGGGCCGACTACATTTTTAAGATGGTGACGACAACATAGACTATTATATTGATAAACAAAATTGAAAAGCAAAGTATTTCAATCAACAAATCAAATGAAATTAAAGGGGCAGTAACGGTAATGAGCGGGTATTGGGCAGGGACAAACTTAAGTGGGATACGTGAATTCGTCTAGAATGAACGGAACGAAAATATATAGAAAATATAAAATTTGAATCGAAAGACAGCGATACCAGACCCGCCCTCCCCCCCCCCCCCCCCCACCTCTCCAAAACAAAAATATAATCGAGAAATTACACGAATTTGCCTAGAATAAACGGAACATAAAAATACAAGAATCACACAATTGGAATCGAATGTTTAGCTTGGCCTGTATAGCCAAAATGAAGACAATGATACTGCAGAACCGAACAACGAGAAGTATAACTGGAACACATGCATTGATACCAAAAACATACTCCTCCGAGTGAAAGTAACAAAGCACAAAATTGAAAACCGTCAACTGAAGAGCAGAAATATCCACCACAAAAGTACATCCCTGCTCACTTCAAAATGTAGACTTCAAATACACCGAGCATGCGCGACTTCAAACAATGCAACACACTTACACCACGAGTTAAAATCAATAAGTGGAATTGCAGCTTACGCTCACCAATACGAGAGCTAAAAGGAAGACAATAGTACCAGACACAGTCACAAAAAAGAACGATTTAATGGAAAAATAACAAGAACAAATTCCTCCAGACTGAACTGAAAGAAAATATATATAAAAGCCACATAAGTGGAATGCAACATATACTGAACTAACATAGCACAAACGAAGGTTGTGATGTCAAACCATCCCCAAAGAATCACATAATCGAAAACTGGCACACACGTATTCCTCCGGAATAAACGGAACAAAGAAATGCAAGAAACACACAACTGAATCAAATATTTCGCTTGATCTCAGTTCAGGCGAAGAGAGCGATGCCAGTATCCCCGCCACACTCAATATTATGACCTAACTTTTATACGAAGTTTACCCAAAGTAGAATAATTATCCCAGACACCACTGGATAATGTATCAATAATTTGATTCAGGTTATGCATTAATTCTGTGGATTCGATGAAATGGTCATAGAACATATTTCTTGAACTGTTACTTAATTATTTGCAACTGTAACTCTTATTAGAGATCAGAACACCAAGTGCGTGCATTAGAATATCAAGCGTTTCATGTAGAGGATATTTTGTTTTAAATATTGGGCATTAAACATTTGCTGTGTGAAATCGTGTGGGTTGACTTCTATTTATTTAAACTATACTGTTAAAGTTTAATCATATTTCATTTACAAACCTGCCCCTCCTTCATAGATTAATAATTTTGTGTGTTTTCTTAAATATGGAAGCAATTCTGTATTATAGCTTGCATGCACCATTTCTTGCTCTGTACCTTTTGTTTGTGAAACACGATAGAACCTGCAGTCATTTTAATATTACGAAGTTCGATAATCAGTTTAATATTAATTTCCGCAGGGAAACATATTTAAATTCGCGGTCAGTAACAAATTTTTCCAAAAGATTTGCTCTCGAAGCTGAACCTGTGGGCCGTTGCTACTTTCAGAAGAAATTGCATTAATGTACATAAAAGTTCAGAAATAAGTCAGGCATTTAATGAAAGACGCCTCAGTTTCTTTTAATGTTGCCGCCACGATGGCTTTTGATTTTAATGTAAAAGTAGGTCATAACCCGAATTTGCCTTCCATATTAATTGGCAGTAAAATAACTAAATCCCAATTAATGGGCAGCGACATTAAAACAACCATAAATACCAGTATCACACTTTTAACTAGACCTATCAGGCTGAAGCGCAGAAATTGATAAATACCTCCCCCCCCCCCCCCCCCGCAGAAAGTGAAAGTAACCAAATACAAATTCCAAAACCCTAATTTCAAAGAGATTTCCTTTTGACAAACCAACTACAGTATCACAATAAATGAAGAAACGAACTTATGAACTGTGGAAACCTCCAAATTAATTATGGCGGCCACAAAATATACTAAACCATACTGCAAACAACAAATATACAAACACAACACCACATCAGACGCAAACACAAACATTCAATATAAAAAAACAACAAACTGCAAACGAAAATTAACAGCTCAAACAAATAAATAATCCACAATTACCAATGTTTAAATCCAAGTCAGCTGAGCCATACACTACCATAAACCTCACAACAAACACAAATATCCGCCGAAAGAGTCAGCTGCCACTGATGACAACAAGGCCCTACAAAACGATTCGTTTCAAACAAGCCACACCTCCACATCATCACGTTCAAAAAATATTTGTAAGAATCAAAATTATAAATCTTGACTCATAGATCAATAGCACTCTCACCGGCGTCTCACAGTTTGCAACTCAAATGCACATTTCCGACAGACCCCGATAGCGATCACACAATGAGCCAGCAGATCCAATGATACGCATCTGCTTGCCACACATTCAGTGGCCCTGACTACGAGCGCCCTCTGCCGTCATGACATTGGATGGCCGGTGTCAGACACACAGCCCAGTCTCAGTTGTAGTCTTTGCCCATCTCCAGTCTTAAGTTTTCTCACGCCTTGTTAGTGGGTGTCTGACAGTGCACGATGCTCTTCAGTTTGCTTCTTGTAACACCTGGACTTTATTGCTATTCGTTTTTCGCAAAGTTTCTTCGCAACACTTTGGGAAAGCTACAAGTTAAGTAAAACTTCTGTTTAGTGTATTTACGTGTTCACTAATCATTTCTGCTGCTGCCCAGCTTCCTACGACGACAACTCACATCCCCTTACCATTGTGAATGAAGCAGTATACAATAAACCTGGCAATGAGATGTTTTCGTTTCCATGTGTGGTAGTCTTCAAGTCTCATTTACTTCTTACTTCACTTTTTGGTAGTTTTCTTCTGTTGTAGGCTTGACGTCGTGTCTCCTGTGTTTGCTTGGCTTGTGCTATTTATGTTCTAGGTTTCAGGGTTGCTACTTTTGCACTCTTTTCTGTGCTATTTCGAATTGCTTTTCATGTCTTCATGCATGGCTTGGTTCACAATGCTGCAATCACATACTGTGCTACCTGCAGTTGATCCAACTCAGTTTACTCATTTTCAGAGACAACAAATGGTGTTACTGCCTGAAGTGATGTATCACTTCGTGACGATGTAGATAGCTTCGAAAACAATTCCACAGCAAATGACGCACCATCACCTGCACTGCCTGCATGTGTGCCACAATTTCTCGAGATATTAGATACAGGCTCCCAGGTAGATGCTATTTTTCTTTACTTCCGGAAGGCGTTCGATACAGTTCCGCACTGTCGCCTGATAAACAAAGTAAGAGCCTACGGAATATCAGACCAGCTGTTTGGCTGGATTGAAGAGTTTTTAGCAAACAGAACACAGCAAGTTGTTATCAATGGAGAGACGTCTTCAGACGTTAAAGTAACCTCTAGTGTGCCACAGGGGAGTGTTATGGGACCATTGCTTTTCACAATATATACAGGGTGTTTCAAAAATGACCGGTATATTTGAAACGGCAATACAAACTAAACGAGCAGCGATAGAAATACACCGTTTGTTGCAATATGCTTGGTACAACAGTATATTTTCAGGCAGACAAACTTTCGAAATTACAGTAGTTACAATTGTCAACAACAGATGACGCTGCGGTCTGGGAAACTCTATAGTACGATATTTTCGACATATCCACCATGCGTAGCAATAATATGGCGTAGTCTCTGAATAAAATTACCCGAAACCTTTGACAACGTGTCTGGCGGAATGGCTTCACATGCAGATGAGATGTACTGCTTCAGCTGTTCAATTGTTTCTAGATTCTGGCGGTACACCTGGTCTTTCAATTTCCTGAATGAATATTTCGATGATCGTGTGATTGCTTTGGGCTATCCGAAACATACAGGAGGCGGCGTGGATTGTCCTCCCTATTCGCCAGACATGAACCCCTGTGACTCCTTTCTGTGGGGACACTTGAAAGACCAGGTGTACCGCCAGAATCTAGAAACAATTGAACAGCTGAAGCAGTACATCTTATCTGCATGTGAAGCCATTCCGCCAGACACGCTGTCAAAGGTTACGGGTAATTTTATTCAGAGACTACGCCATATTATTGCTACGTATGGTGGATATGTGGAAAATATCGTACTATAGAGTTTCCCAGACCGCAGCGTCATTTGTTGTTGAAAATTGTAACTACTGTAATTTCAAAAGTTTGTCCGCCTGAAAATGTACTGTTGTCCCAAGCATATTGCAACAAACGGTGTATTTCTATCACTGATCGTTTAGTTTTTATTGCCGTTTCAAATATACCGGTCATTTTTGAAACACCCTGTATAAATTACCTAGTAGATAGTGTCGGAAGTTCCATGCGGCTTTTCGCGGATGGTGCTGTAGTATACAGAGAAGTTGCAGCATTAGAAAATTGTAGCGAAATGCAGGAAGATCTGCAGCGGATAGGCACTTGGTGCAGGGAGTGGTAACTAACCCTTAACATAGACAAATGTAATGTATTGCGAATACATAGAAAGAAGGATCCTTTATTGTATGATTATATGATAGCGGAACAAACACCGGTAGCAGTTACTTCTGTAAAATATCTGGGAGTATGCGTGCAGAACGATTTGAAGTGGAATGATCATATAAAATTAATTGTTGGTAAGGCGGGTACCAGGTTGAGATTCTTTGGGAGAGTCCTTAAAAAATGTAGTCCATCAACAAAGGAGGTGGCTTACAAAACACTCGTTCGACCTATACTTGAGTATTGCTCATCAGTGTGGGATCCGTACCAGATCGGGTTGACAGAGGAGATAGAGAAGATCCAAAGAAGAGCGGCACGTTTCGTCACAGGGTTATTTGGTAACCGTGATAGCTTTACGGAGATGTTTAACAAACTCAAGTGGCAGACTCTGCAAGAGACGCGCTCTGCATCGCGATGTAGCTTGCTCGCCAGGTTTCGAGAGGGTGCGTTTCTGGATGAGGTATCGAATATATTGCTTCCCCCTACTTATACCTCCCGAGGAGATCACGAATGTAAAATTAGAGAGATTAGAGCGCGTACGGAGGCTTTCAGACAGTCGTTCTTCCCGCGAACCATATGAGACTGGAACAGAAAAGAGAGGTAATGACAGTGGCACGTAAAGTGCCCTCTGCCACAAACCGTTGGGTGGCTTGCGGAGTTTAAATGTAGATGTAGATGTCTGATGATATGAAGAAAGACCGGAATGAATACTTCACACGGCTAGAAGCACACATTTGCAGCACATCATATATGATATACTGGCAAACATTTTTATTTCTTGCCTATGGCAGGAGTGACTGTTCATAGATTTTGCACCAAATTCTTTCCCACTTTGCACCCAGAACATATAAAATATGAGAAACTATTACAGGCGCTTACAAAGTGTTATGGAGAGTACAAGTGGCAGCTGCCACTTACAATTTCCTTAGGCTACGTAAGCGACAAAGACAGAGGGACCATTAATGGGTGACTTATTTGCAAGGCCTTACTAGACAATGTAGGTTCAAATGCGCTGTGGCAAATACTACAGTGATGCAATGAGTCATGATGCCATCACACACGATGTAGCTAGTTCTCGAATTCGGGAGGAATCTTAAATACCCAGACTATTCCTCAGAACAGGTACTGCACGTTAGATTAGATTAGATTGGATTAATTATTCATTCCATAGACACATAAAACAGAGAATCTTCCTGGGTGTGGAACATGTCAGATAAACACATTACAAAAATGTAATTAGAAAACTTGAGTTTCATTAATTTTAATGAGCCTCAGTCAATAAACAGCATAATTCTGTACATGAATTAAATTTAAATTTCTAATATTTACAGGTTTAATACTTACATCTGCTTTCATTAAATCCGTCATTCAGACATTTGCTAGTTTCTTGGCTATTACAACCAAGTATTGTCAAAAATTAAAGTAAATTATTCATTTCAGTGATCCTCAGTTAAGAACAGTCAGATTATGTACAAGATTTAAAATTAAACTTCCCCTATTTACAGACTTAAGACTTACATCTGCTTTCCATACATCCGTCATTCACACAGTAGGTAGTTACTTGGCTGTTACAAGCAAGTATTGTCAAAAATTAAAGTATGATATATTTTCATTAAAATAGTCTACTGCACTTGTAGAGAAACTCATGGATGGAATGGAAGGAGTTGGCCACCAAAATTTCTTTTAAATTATGTTTAAATTGTGCCTTGTCTGAAACAAAACTCTTAATAGTTGCTGGTAACGTATTGAAAATATGCATTACTGAATACTGGACTCCTTTCTGGGCAAGAGTAAGCGATTTTAAATCTTTATTTATATTGTTCTTATTCCTAGTATTGATACTGTGTTGGAAAAAGATATGTATTATTTACAATAAACTTCATTAAGGTATAAATATACTGAGAAGCTGTGGTTAATGTGCCCAATTCTTTGAATAGGTTTCGACATGATGTTGTCAGCTGGGGTGGCCAAGTGGTTCTGGGCGCTACAGTCTGGAACCACGTGACCACTACTGTCACAGGTTCAAATCCTGCCTCGAGCATGGGTGTGTGTGCTGTCCCTAGGTTAGTTAGGTTTAAGCAGCTCTAAGTTCTAGGGGACTGATGACCTCAGAAGTTAAGTCCCATGGTGCTCAGAGCGATTTTGACATGATGTTCTTAGATTTGCACTACTCATTACTTTTATTATATGCTTCTGTAGTCTAAACATTTTTTCTCTGTTTGTGGAGTTACCCCAAAATATGATACCATATAACATAATGGAGTGAAAATAAGAAAAATATGCCAGTTTTTTTATATTTTTATCTCCTATGTCTGACATCATTCGCATTGCAAACACAGACTGGTTTAGGCACTTCAGCAGCCAACTGAATTTATTATCAAGTTGTAATCCCAAGAATTTTACACTCTCAACTTCTCCTATTTCCATGTCATCATATTTCACACACACACCAGAAAGAAATCTCTTGGAAGTTCTGGACTGCATATAGTGGGTCTTTTTAAAGTTTAATGACAGTGAATTAGCTATGAATCACATAGTAACGTCAGTAAAAATTTGATCAGCTGCCCTTTCTAAATTTATATTTGATTTACTATTTATTGCAATGTTTGCACCTTCTGCAAATAAGACAAACTTGGCATCTGGTGATGTAACAGATGACAGGTCATTAATATACACAAGAAACAGTAGTGGACCTAGCATGGAACCTTGGGGAACACCACATGTAATTTCTTCCCAGTCAGATGATATCTGATTGCCTACTGCTGAAGTGTTACATAGTGACACCCTTCATTTTCTGTTGGTGAGATATGACTGTAACCACTTTCTAGCACTACCAGTGAGTCCATAATATTTTAATTTACTTAAAAGAATGCTGTGATTCACACAGTCAAATACCTTTGACAGATCACAGAATATGCCAGTTACCTCTAATTTGTTGTCCAACGAATTAAGGACATTTTTGCTGTAAGTTGACTATTAAGCTTCCTGTGAAAGCATAGCAGAATACTTTTGAGTTAGACTTGTTTGTTCTGTAGATATATGCGACAAACAGGTCTCGCAGCCACACCAGAAACAGCTGCCTACCTGCCAACAATCGCATCGCTCGTGTCAACATGTCTCGCCTCCAGCACAGGATGTGAAGTCGTGTCCTTGCTGTAATACGGCACACACTCGCCGAACTTGCCCATCGGGTGAAACGACTTGTTCTTTTTGTGGCAAATGGGGACATGTAAAGTCTGTTTGGTTACAGAAGCGTAAGGCACCACTTTCTGCTACTCCTTCACGCAAATCCAAGTCACAAACAGCGTGCAGTGTGTTTTCTATGGTCCACAGTGTCGTTAATGCAAAACAACAGTGTAATAGTTTTTCAGGAGAGCCCCCCAACTCATCTTCAGTGCTACAGGGAAACAATGAACTGTTTGTGTCTCTTAGAATAGCTGGACAATCAGTCCATTTGTAACTTGACGCTGGAATTTCAGTGACTTTGCTTAACCTTAGCACTTACGAACTGCATGGCAAACCATAGTTGTGCACATGGCGCTATAAGCTGATGGCATATAATGTGCAAGACATTCCTGTTTTAGACACTTGTAGCCTTCCTGAAACTTTCCGAAATTTGATGAAGTAGTGGCATTTACAGTGCATTCCTCCCCAGACAGTGCTGTTACTTTGTGGTCTAGCCATTTTTGATTTGTTTGGGTTAAGCATTCAGCATGACGTACTTTCTGTTTCTTCCTTTGATCCTCGGGAGATTGTTGTTAGATTACATGCAAAATTTTAGAATTTGTTTTCGGAGGGATTAGGCACAGTCAATAATTTCATTGCACATGTCACAATGAAGGAGAATGCACAGCCACGTTTTGTTAGAACTTTTCGTGTACCTCAGGCTCTTCATGAAC
This sequence comes from Schistocerca gregaria, assembly GCF_023897955.1. Classification (NCBI taxonomy): domain Eukaryota; kingdom Metazoa; phylum Arthropoda; class Insecta; order Orthoptera; family Acrididae; genus Schistocerca; species Schistocerca gregaria. The sequence continues at coordinate 1,752,398 of NC_064920.1, read as the reverse complement.
AGGCGGCTCAGGAACTTGCTTCTTAGCACGACAGAGGGCTCTCAGCGCCCATTACTGCCAGTCAGTGTGTGTCCCCTCTCGCCTTCTACAGAAGCCGTCTGGCAGGTTCTAGTTGTGCACCATTAAAAAAAAAAAAAAACTGTGCACCCTCAAATGGTCATTTATAGTTATCCGTTGCCATTCTGGAAGAACAAATACATGAAATGGATGGCGGTCATTACTTTTCAAAAATTGATTTACGTGACACTTTCTTGCAAATACCTCTGTATGAGCAGTTAGAAGAGGTTTTTGTGATTAGCACTCATCAGTACTACCGTTTGGCTGTCCTTCTACATCCACCATATTTTGACACTTTCTGGATCAACTGACTTCAAAAGTTTCTTTTTGCTCGAATTATTTGTATGACACTGTCATCTCAAGTTGCACTCCTGAAGAATGCAAGTGTTGTTTGTAGCTGTTCTCAAGTGTAACAGAGACAAATGTGCGTTTTTTCAGACTTAACGTGCATACTTTGGCCATGTCGTTAATAGCCAGGGTGTTCACCCTTTGATATCTGTCCGTGATATTCCATCCACAAACTATGTGCGGAGATTGCAGTCTGTGCAAGGGAAACTCATGTACTACATCCAGTTTATTCCTAATGCTCCCTTGCATCATTGCACAGCAAGAATGTTCCTTAGCAAGGGCGTCAGTCTGCTTTCTAGAAGTTGAAAAGTGCTTTGCTTTGTGATCAATGTCTTGTTCCTTTTGTTTCTACTCAGTCACTCCCAACTCTAACACTACAGAAGCTACAATGATGGGCTGTCCTTTTGCAAATTATGTATTGGTGCACTCATAAGTGTCCCAAAGCCAAATCTCTTTCTTGCCTCCCTGTTGCTCAACTTCAGCATTCAACGAGTCTTCTGGTTCTGTTGATACATTGATGCACAAAACAGATGCTTTGCATAGCTTTCCACTTAATCACAGGAAAATTGCCCAGGCCACAGCGGCAGATCCTGATTTGCAGATTCTGTTGCACAAAATTTGCACTGACTGCATTCTGGCATATAGATTCATAGCTCTGTGGTTCTCCTGGCAGCTGTTCCATATGCCATCTTGGATCCCTCTGCAGTTGCTGAGGTGCCTCCATGTCTGTCTGCTGCTCTGCCCCTGGATGTGAGTGCACACCCTCTGCTTGGTATTTCAATTGGCATTCCCAAGCAGGCTCAGTGTGTATGCCAAAGTGTGGGCAAGAGCTCGGCAACAGACTCCGTTTCATGTCCTGTCCAATGATTGCCACTTGCATTCAGCCCTCGTCCCCATCACTGTATGCTCATCCAGATTACATGGTGACAGTGAAAAGATTTGCAGTGAGGGGACAGGGGGGAGGATCGATACCACCCTCACTGGCATCTCACAGTTGGCAATGGAAATGCACGTTCCTGACAGATGCCAACAGCAGTCAAATGTGGTTCCATTGAATCCAGTGAGGCACACCTATTGAGCCACACTTTCAGCAGCTGCTACTGCTTTGCGAATGCTTGACTCCATACCAGACCCATGGAAAATTAATATGTCATTGAAAAAATATCCACAAAAGTTCTTATCTTTGTTGTGCGCTGTCAAGATCTTGTATGCATTTAAACGTGCAGTTAAGAATTATTAAACAGTCTGAAAAAGTTGATGGCTGCTCTCCAGAGACGGCTGCAGACACTTGTAAGACCTGCAGTGTCATGTGCTGTGATGTATATGCCAGACCCTGTCTTTCTCATTGCCCTTGCACACAGAATGGGTGGAGTTGGACAATGCTCTTGAGCCTCATTTTACAAGGATCATTAAGTACCTAATTATGTTGCGAGGAGGCTTTTACGTAAGTTTCTACTTTAGGAAAGTACACTGTTATACAAAGTGATCACTGTTTGTAACTCTAATACAGTATACCACAAAACATCGGGAAATTGTGTTAATATATTTATATCTATATCATCCGTAAATAATTATAATGAGCATAAACTTGTTCTGTATATTGCCTGATAAAGCAAGGCATAGTGAGTCAACTTACCACATTGGTAACTTCATAAAATTTATCAATTTATAATTTTGTATACTGACATATCAAAAATCCAAGTCATCTATAATACATTTTTCAAATTCCAACACTGTATAAAGGATTCACTTTACACCCACTTTGTTATTACACTTTAAATTTATTAAAGAACACTAGTGTAAAATGTAGGTACTTTCTTAAAATATGTGAGGCAAAGATATTATAGCTGTTATGCACTTTTGTTTGTCTGGCACGTCACTTGTCAATTGCATATCTGTGTCTACTATTGTGATGGTTTATTGACATCCTGAGATGAAAATTATTCAGCTTTTCTTTGATGTATACTACAGAACTCTTAACATATAAACTAAGTATTTTAATAATATTCATTTCCTTGAAGTAATGTCTACAATGCATTTGATGGCTCTTTCTTACCAGTTAAGTAGAGTCTCATTGTAAGATCCAGATGAGTTTCCTCGTAGCAAAATTCTATACATGGAATCAGTATTGAAAAAACCAAAGTATGCACACAATAGCAGAGTTTAACTTAGATGGCCGCTCAGCTTATGCAGCAGATAAAACACATGTGTGGGTCTGGAGAGTAGTTTATCCATAGGTATGTCCTAGCTTAGGCTTATCAATATGGAATCCAAGAGGTTTCACTGATTTATTTTAGTTTTTGGGAGCATTTAGATTAAGTCCAATGTTTTCTGTTCGCTGCTATTTGTGTGTAATGCATTAGCCTGAAACCAGGAGATACACCTATCTATTGTTGTTGTTACATTCAGCTGTAACTCATTCATCTTTGTATTCTAAGTGGTTAATGTGGTGTCATCTGTGTATAGTATAGCTTTACAGGGCACTCTGGGAGGTAGATCTTTTATGTATATGATGAACAGAAAGGGCAAAATGGAGCCCTGCAGTGCTTCTTTTTTAAGAGGTAAAGGATCTAATTTTTGGTCATTCAAAACACTAACTGTTTCCTATTGTTTCAGTATGATTGCAGAACGAATAGGGCATTCTTCCAACTCCATAGCACTAGCACTTTCTTATTAGGATAGTGCGGGACACTGTAACTATTACCATGGTGTATCTTGTTTTTTGAAACATGGACTGCACTATCTTCCAGGGTTCATGTAATATGTAACAGTGGCAACCAATAAATAAAGGAAATATCAGAATAAAAATTCATTCTAATTCTTGAGTTTCACTCATTCCACAATCTATTGATGTCTCTTGGTACTAACTCCAGGACAGGTCTTGCCACTGTAATTATTCTCACAATACAAAATGCAATCAGTTTAATATGATTTTTTTTTTGGTTAGGCATTTCATTCTGATTAATTTTCTTCCTTGTTTCATCAGAAAATTACCTATTGTTTTCAAGCTGGTTAAAAGCCATCTACATACCCCCCCACCTGTGAACCACGGACCTTGCTTGCTGTTGGTGGGGAGGCTTACTTGCCTCAGCAATACAGACAACACAAATAGCCATACAGTAGGTGTGACCACAAGGGAGGGATATCTGTAGAGAGGCCCGGCAAATATGTGGTTCCTCAAGAGGGGCCTTTTCAGTAGTTGCAGGCGCAACAGCCTGAATGATTGACTGGTCTGACCTTGTAACATCAACCAAAATGGCCTTGCTGTGTTGGTACTACATACGGTTGATACCAAGGGGAACCTACAGCCATAATTTTTCCTGAGGGCATGCAGCTCTACTATATGGTTAAATCCTCTTGGGTAAAATATTCTAAAAGTAAAATAGTCCCCCATGTATGAACTAATCAAGAGGATATTGTCATTTTGAGAAACAGAACTGGTGTTCAATGGATCAGAGTGTGGAATGTCAGATCCCTTAATCGTGAGGGAGGTTAGAAAATTTAATCAGGGAAATGGATAGGTTAAAGTTAGATATGGCAGGAATTAGTGAAGTTTGGAGGCAGCAGGAAAAGGACTTCTGATCAGATGGATACAGGATTATAAATACAAAATCAAATAATGGTAATACAGGAAGTAAGTTTAATAATCAGTAAAAACTAGGTACATGGATAAGTTACTATGAACAGCATAAAGAATGCTGCATTATTGTAGCCAAGATAGTCATGCAGCCCACACCCACCACAGTGGTAAAAGTTTATGTGCCAACTAGCTTCCCAGATGCAGAGGAGATTGAGGAAGTATATAACTAGATAAAAGAAATTATTCAGATAGTTAAGGGGGCCAGAAATTTAGCAGTCATAGGGGACTGGAATACAATAGTAGGGGAAGAAAGAAAAAGAAAAGCAGTAAGTGAATATTAGCTGGGGGAAATGAATGAAAGAAGAAGCCGCTGGTGGAATTTGGTACACAGCATAATTTAACCATACCTATCATTTGGTTTTAAGAATCATAAAAGGTGGTTGTATACGTTAAAGCGACCAGGAGACACTGGAAGGTTTCAGATTGATTATATATTAGTTAGACAGCAATTATTTTTTGTTGTTGTGGTCTTCAGTCTATATACTGTTTTGATGCAGCTCTCCAACCTACTGTACCCTGTGCAAGCCTCTTCATCTCTGAATAACTGCTGCAAACTACATCCTTCTGAGTCTGCTTAGTGTATTCATCTCTTGGTCCCCCTCTACAATTTTTACGCTCCACACTTCCCTCTAATACTAAATTGGTGTTACATTGATGCCTCAGAACATGTCCTACCAACCGGTCCCTTTTTCTAGTCAAGTTGTGCCTCAAATTTCTCTTCTTCTCAGTTCTGTACCGAACCTCATTAGTTACATGATCTACCTATCTACTTTTCACCATTCTTCTGTAGCACTACATTTTGAAAGCTTCTATTTTATTCTTGTCTAAACCAGTTATCATCTGTGTTTTACATCCATACATGTCTACACTCCACTCGCACACTTTCAGAAAAGACTTTCTTACATTTTACATCCTCCCTATTGTAATAGTCATCAGATATTCTGCTTCCCAATAGCAACACTCATTTACTACTTTAAGTGTCTCATTTCCTAATCTAAATGCCTCAGCGTCACCCGACTTAATTCAACTACATTCCATTATCCTCGTTTTGCTTTTGTTGATGTTCATCTTATATTCTCCTTTCAAGACACTGTCCATTACGTTAAACTGCTCTTCTAGGTCCTTTGCTGTCTCTGACAGAATTACAATGTTGTTGGCAAACCTTAAGGTTTTTATTTCTTCTCCATGAATTTTAATCCCTACTCCATATTTTTCTTTTGTTTCCTTTACTGCTTGCTTAATATACAGATTGAATATCTCACTCCCTTCTCAACCATGCTTCCCTTTCGTGCCCCTTGACTCTTATAAATGTCATCTGGTTTCTGTATGAATTGTAAATAGCCTTTCGCTCCCAGTATTTTACTCCTGCCACCTTCAGAATTTGAATGGAGTATTCCAGTCAACATTGTCAAAAGCTTTCTCTAAGTCTACAATTGCTAGAAATGTAGGTTTACTTTTCCTTAACCTAACTTCTAAGATGAGGTGTATGGATCAGTATTGTCTTGCATTTTCCAACATTTCTACAGAATCCAAACTGATCTTCCTCGAGATTGGCTTGTACCAGTTCTTCCATTTTCTGCAAAGAATTCATGTTAGTATTTTGCAGATGTGACTTATTAAACTGATAGTTCAGTAATTTTCATACCTGTCATCACTTGCTTTCTTTGGGATTGAAATTATTACATTCTTCTTGAAGTCTGGTGGTATTTCACCAGTCTCACACATCTTGCTCATCAGATGGAAGAGTTTTGTCATGGCTGGTTCTCCCAAGGCTAACAGCAGTTCTAATGGAACGTTGCTACTCATGGGGCCTTGTTTTGACTAGGGTATTTCAGTGCTCTGTCAAATTCTTCACGCAGTGTCATGCCTCCCATTTCCACTTCATCTACATCCTCTTCCGTTTCCATAATATTGCCCTCAAGTATATTACCCCTGTATAGATCCTCTATATACTCCTTTCACCTTTCTGTTTTCCCTTCTTTGCTTAGGACTGGTTTTCTATTTGAGCTCTTGATATTCATAAATGTGGTTCTCTTTCCCCCAAAGGTCCCTTGAATTTTCCTGTAGGCAATATCTGTCTTACCCATAGCGATACTTGCTTCTACATCCTACATTTGTCCTCTAGCCATCCCTTCTTAGCCATTTTGCACTTTCTGTTTATCTCACTTTTGAGATATTTGTATTCCTTTTTCACCTGCTTCATTTATTGCATTTTTATATTTTCTCCTTTGATCAATTAAATTCAATATCTCTTCTCTTACCCATGGATTTCTACTAGCCCTCATCTGTTTACCTACTTGATCCTGTCTGTCTGGTATCTACCACAATATTCAGTTGTGTGAACGGACACGTTGTGCACGTAATATTGCCTCTTCGATGCAGGCTTGTAATTGGCTGAAAGTGTTGCTCACTTCTGGTGTCCATTGCAATAATCGCTTGCCCTTGGTGTTCTTACCAGCAACCGTGTTTGTTAATGGTGCCTGCGTGGCAGCTGTTACTGACAAATGGCGGCAGTAAAAATTTACGATGCCTAAACCCCTCTTAGTTGCTTATAGCCAGTTGGTTCTGGCAGATTATACAGTGTGGCTGTCTTTTCATGCAAATGTCAAAACCCATGGGCCAAGACATTATGACCTAGGAAAGTAACTTGCTTTTGTACGTGATGCAGTTGTCTTCAGCAAATACCACTCCATAGTTTTCATAGGTCTGGGCTGCATTTTTAACACCAAATGGGATACAGAAAAACTCAAACAGGACAAAAGGCATAATCACTGCCATCTTTGCAATGTGCTATATACCTGTGGGTTCTGGTTGTAAGCTTTCTGGCAATTCAACACTAGGAAATCCTTTGCGTCTGCCAGAGCATAGGTAACATTAGGTATTGCATACTTTGGGGCCATTATTGTGTTCACTCTATGGTAACCACTGTGTGCCACCCTTCTTGCATGCCTGGTGTAAAGAGAATGCCCATGGGCTGTCTGACCTTTGTATACTACCAGTGTGGAGCATCTCTTTGAACATCACCTTTTTCTCAGCCAACAACTCTGAAGCTATTCTGCAAAAATGTAGTGAAACAGGTGTACCTGGAGTCATGCATATATAATGTATGGAATTATGCTTAATATTGCCTGGCTGCACAACCCCTGTGGCGTGGTCTGTTTAATTGCGTTATTGATTACTCTTATTATGTAGATGTAGACTGTCCACATAAGCTCTTTGAATTTCCTTTACTCTGTTGCTTAGTGTCTTGTTTATAAGGCAGGCATTTACCAACTCTAGTCAGTGCAAAATGTGACAGGAAATCAGCACCTAATGTAGGTTGGATGTCAGCCACCACAGAACTTCACTTATATTGAGTGCCTGTCATCAGCTCTTTGAGCCCATACATGCTGATGCTGGAGGTGTTCACTGCCAGGAACTATAAGAGTCTGTAACTCTAAGAGTTCCTCAGCAGTTGATAAGATGCCCCTTAGCACAATACAGCATGAACCTTCCAAGAACTATGATGCATGTTTGTCACCTTCTGCTGCGATGCTGGTGGTTGTTGCTGCTATAGATGCAATTGTAGTGAACTCTAGTACGACATATGCTCTATCAGCTGCATGTAGTAACTTATTCAGTGATTGTTTCTCACATGCTATTAACATCAACTGTACTTGAAGCAGAACCTGTCATCAGATATGTAAGAGCAACTCATTAAATATTTTGCTAATGTCCACTATTGCATGCCACTGCATCCAAAATTCCAACGGGTTTCTGTCCCTCCATTCTCCTGGTGGAGCATTTGTGAAAGCCTCTGCTTAGATAACTCAATAACTCAATGCAGCATATGACTGGCAAAGTCTTGAGTGGAAGGTATGCTTGTTGGTGAGGCAGGTGCAGAATTACATTGGAAACTATCATCATTGCTGTCTGGCCCAAATCGCCACCTGCCAGCATCAATTGTTCACTGTGTTCTGTGATCTTTCGTGCAAAAATGTTCTCCAAGATCACAAACCGCATTTCCTATTGTGTGGGTGTAAGAAGTGGTGCTCAAAACTGTAGATGTAGCATGGCCGGGACCAATGAACCGGCACTTGAAAAGTATTTGGAGCAGCTGTACATTTATGGTGTAGCTGTGATTGCTGGAGCTTGTGATCTTATCTTGCCCATCTTGCTGTCATCTCTCAGGGTTGAAAGTTCTAAAACTTCAACCACTTTACACAGCTGCCAGATCTTATCACCAATGGTTTGTAAACAGCCATTTGTGCCTTCCATGTTTAACGAATGTTATGCAAAAAAAGTTATTGTGACTTAAACTGTTCTTGTTTTCAGGATTACCAGTTATGTAGGCCAGAAATGAAACCCACTTATATTTAACAACATTTATTTTTCTCGAACACAGTCAGAAGTAACAGTTATAAAAGTCTTACTCCAAAATATGCTATGTTTGCAAGGCATAAAAAGTGTACTTCATTGGTCAGTTTCTCATTCCCATACCATCAACACACAAATGTTTTTTTTTCATTCAGCCACAATTGTCTCAACAATTTCTTGTGAGTAATCTTCCACACTCCTTGAACCAGTTGTTTGTGGTGGCATGAGATCTCTGACAGGTGAAAAGGAAGATCATAGCCCCAAGAGACAATGAGAGCTAGTGTGCTCTTTACACTTGTAACGATTAGAGAAGTTATGTTTATGATGCTTAGCACTAAATAGTGTGGAAACCGTATTTCTATGTTGTGTCACTATTCTGCTATCACACCTCTTGTACCCCACTCCACAGAGGTAACCCCCAAATTTCTGCATTGCACCGTGATTTTGCTGTTAAGTCGAAGATCTGCCAGTCCGGTTATGCCATCAAGAATGCTGCCATTGCAAACAGTAAAACCTCACAGTTTCTTCAGCAATGTCAACAACATTTCTCTGCAAGTGCTAGTGAATTCCACTAACATTCCATGTGCAAAATTGTTAAATATTCACCAAGGCTTGGATGATACTACAGTGCCAAACAACATTGTGACAATGCCTTCATTGTTCACATTGACACCAATGCCAAGCAGGAAACTGCGCCATGACAAGTGTCGAATTTACCGAGTTACTTCACTATAAACATTCCAGATTTGGTACCCGGTGAATCTATGCCTAGTACTTCAGACATAAGTTCTGCAGAGACTCACAACAAAACAATGGCTACTCACCTCCATAACAAATGTTAATCTAAGTGCCTTAACCTACGTGCCTTAGAACTTTCCAGTACTAATGATTATGAGCATCATGACACACACATAAACGACTTGAATCATTTGGATGCCTCCCACAGTGCTGTTATGGTTGAACAACAATGGTCCATACCATACCATTCTGTTGCTCTGTTTTGCCACCCATCTGCCAACAGACTGCAGGATGAAGAGTTACATCATATTTCAGTACCTGTTCATTCAAATTTTCCAAATCCAGTTCTGAACGTTTCGATTGAACACGAGTTCTGTGAGACAGACTATGACATCACTCATATCCCAACTGCACCGGACATCACAGCCGACTTGCTTCTGGTCCAGCACCATGCTTTTCATGTGTATCACCCTCACCCAGCACCAAAACCACCTATGGACTCCGAGAACATATTTTTACAACCACACCTCAACAAGGTCAGATAGCACTGCCTCCTAATTCGAGTGGTGTCACACCCCTGTCAGCAGCATCACGAATGACTACACGTCCACACAAACTCCATGAGACACTGCCTGTGGTGCTGGATAATAAATGGTGCATGCATTCCTTATTTACAGTGTCACAAACTCATGCACACTCACACATACATTTTACGCCATCTCATACATCTGACATTGGGAATGTCATAGCTACTGCTTTGGCCAAGGAAGTAGACTTACATACACAGCCATTCTTCAAACAGCCACCTGAGTACTATGCACATAGCTGCATGGCAGAGACACAACGTGCCTTAGTCAGGCCACTGAAGGCCATTATACAGACCACCACCATCCAAAACTACTGTTGTTCCACAAGCATTCTCATATGAAGTGGTTTGCCAGTGGCATCATTGGGGACAACAGGCAGTTTACCACTCTTCTTAACCACCTCGGAGACAGTACAGACCTTATTAGTGACTTGCTTTTGGACATTCTGACTTCTCACAAATATGAAACCGCCAAGAAAATACTGCTACAATGCTTAACATGCACGCCTTAATAGCAGCCACATCTCATCATCAACTTTGGGCAACACCATGCCGTCTTTGCTCTGGCACCCCTTGCAAGTTCTACATGACCAACACTACCGCCTGACTGCATGCTGTGGTCATTTTGACTCCTAAAACTGCCAGAGAACATCGAACAGTGATGCCAGCGCATGAGAAGGCACCTCTAGAGTTTAAAACTCGCTTGCAGAATGCATGCACTATCAAAGCACTGCATTCTAATCAACAATCAACAGTGCTACACTGTAGTCGACGTCCACTACACCTGCACTGAAACTGATTTTGCACGATCCCAGCCAAAGTGCACTGACATTGATTGCAGCCACGGACTGCCCAACAATGGTCACTCTGACCTGAATTGGGCTGCACTCCCGGCCACTACCACCCCAAGCACTTTTCATGGTTCTCATGGACAACAGTCTCCCACCATAACAGCTGAGGTTGCTACCCCACCAGCTGGCAACTGCCCCAGCTCTGTGTATGAACAAATGCCACACTGACGAAGTGCATCACTTGCTTCCATAACCAACACACAGCAGTACTACACCAGATTTGGGCAAGATGCACAGTGCTGCAGAGAACCTTGCCACTACCCAAACTAGAAAGGAGATTGCCACCTGATGTAGTCATACCGAGCTGCTTTTCATTAACAATACACCTCTGCACACCACAAAAAAAACAGCACCAAGGCAGTGTTTCAATGGCCAGACGGTTCCTGACTATTCATCCATGAAAAGTTCCTGTACACATATTTTCTCGTTGATTCTGGAGTAAAGTGAGCATTCTATCACCTGCTCTTGCACCTGCTGCAGTGTTGCACACACCACACTCGACCTCAGAACATATATGCAAATACCTTGGACACACCTAGTGGAAGAGTTCAACGAACCAGTCCCGGGACACAATTTCCTCTGGCACTACAAACCACTTCCAGATTTAAATCATGTCCTCCTGTTATGACAGAACAGCCAGCAGCCGATCAAGGTGTGGTCAGCAAGACACTACCCACTGGCACAATAATGCCCTGAGTCACACTGCTGTGTTCAGCACACCAATCATCCTTAAACTACAAGGCGAAGCACTTAAAGGCAGCCAGTACTGATCATTATATTATGACAATGAGGTCACGTGCCTCAACAACGAACATCTGTGGAGACAAATTGCGGATGCCACCACATCATTACATGCAGCTCAACAGCATATCAATGACATTTGTCATCCCGACACCGATCACTACCGTGGCATCGTTACTATGGACACTTCTCAGTTCAGTGAAGTGTCCCCCCACTCAAATGTGCTCCTGACACAGTGCTGTGGGACAATAACAACGATGGCGAATCTCTTCATGCCCTGCTTCCTGGACTTGCTCCACACTCCCCCATTAGATCACACACAATCTGTGCCACATGAGACAGTACAGCCCACCACATTACAACCGCACCAGCCCCCCATGCCATTGCTATCCCTATCAATTACCTCCCTACCAACTTAAAGCAGCTAAGGCTGTAGTGGATGAACTTTTGCGAGCCATCAGATACTGCTTGGGCCTCCTCAATTAAACTTCTTCCTAGAAAGAATGGTACTTGGACCCTATGCAGTGACTACATTTAGCTCAATGCCTGTATAATCATTAACAGCTACCCCATTCCGAACTTGCATCATTTTAACCACGTCACGGCAGGGCAAACATTTTCTGTGTCATTGATTGCAATGTTGCATATCTGCAAATTCTAATGGTGGCCGAAGACGTATCAGAAACTGCAATTATGACACTATTCAGGTGCTCTAAGTTCCTCTATATGCTGTGTGGACTAAAAAACGTGGCACAGATATGCCAAAGATTTATTGATAGCATACTGTTCATTTGGCCTTTTTGTTACACCTATATAGATGATTTCAAAATCGTTTTGCAAAACGAGCAAGACAACAACCACCTGCGTATCATTCTTGATAAATGGGCCTTTCACAGGGTCGTGATAAACAATGACAAGTGCCAAACTTGGCAACCTCATGTGAACTTTGTCAGACACCATGTTGACGCATCTTGAGTGCATTCTATTTCTGAGAAATCTGACCAAATATGCCTCCTCTCACCTCCCAACAGCTACCAACAACTGCATAGGTTTTTGGGGGTTATAAATTTCTACAGGAACCAATTGCCACAGGCTCCTGAGATTTAACTACCACTCACACAAGCATTGCATGTCAAGAATACATCTGGTAAACGATGTCTCGATTGCACGCCACAAATGCAGACTTTTTTGAGAAAATAAAAGAACACCTGTTTCATGCCACAATCCTTGCCCACCCATCACTCAATGCACATCTAATTATTGCATCCAATGATAGAAATCGCATGATTGAGGCTGCTTCATAGCAAGAAGACTCGGAAACACTCAGCCACCCAGGTTTTTCTCATGCAGACTCACCAACACCCAGAAAAAATAGTCCACATTTGATCACGAACTACTAGCTGTATATGAAGTTGTTCGTCACTTTCAAGATGGCATTATGGCAGATGCATTCCGTAACCTGTCTGTCAGTTTTGCACCCAGGAGATTCTGCCACCTAGATTTCGTAGCACAGTTCACTACCAAAGTACGATAGATCAAAGGCGCTGACAGTATTGTGGTGTACTGTCTTTCCTGTATCACAGCTGGATTTTGATAGGACTGCAGACACACAAGTGATTTCCACAGCTTGTTTAACACACCAGACACTCCACTGCAATTGTAATAACGCATGCTACTCGACATGACCAAACAAGTTTGATGTGACGTTTGAAATGGATGGGTCCGTCCAGTCGTCCTAGAGCCGTATCACATGAGAATTTTTGATCTTCTCCACAACCTTGCACATATGGGTGTGCGTACTACCATAAGCATCACAGTACTGTTTGTCTGGTCTAACATTTAAAAACATAGTGCCATGTCAGCCAGGACTTGCATTCCGTGTCAGCAGGTAAAAAATGGCTGCCACGCACAGCCCATTTTGGTAAATTCCCAATTCCAAAGGGGCACATCCACATTGACACTGTAGGGCCACTCCCCAAATTGCATGGTTACCACTAGATTCTGTCAATGATAGATCATGTGACACGATGGGTGGAGGCCATGCCCATTTCCAATATATCAGCACAGATAGTAGCAAAAACTTCGTCAATAGTTGAGTGCCAGATTCAGCTTCCCAGGCTCTTTAATGTCAGCACAGAGTATGCAGTTCGAATCCCAACTGTTCAGTGACCTATTCCACCTATGCGGATGCCACCAGTACCACACAACCGTCTACCACCCCCAATCCCATGGGATTGTGGAATGGTGGCAACCTGCTCTCATGTTCAACTCAGAACTGTGGGTGGAGGCCCGTCCATGGGTTCTCCTGGGAATTCGCATGGCACAAAATAGGACCTTGATGAGTCGTCTCCTAAATCCTATATGGCGAGTACCTAGCCCTACCCACTGAATTCATAGTGCATGAAACAGTCCACAAGACCAGGACTTACTAGACTTAGTCACTCACATGTGCACACATATACAAAACATATGTGTCTCCCCCCCCCCCCCCCCCCTAAATCAGATGACACAACAAATTTTTATTCATACGGACCTGGCCACAGGTTCTCATGTGATGATATGTACAGACACAGCAAAACCCACCCTACAATCGTCGTTTACAGGACCATACCGAGTGCTGAAATGCAACACAAACACAAAACAAATAACAGTGTCTGTGAACCAGTTTAAACTGGCATGAACTTTAGTGGATCTGACACAACAGACATGCCTCAGCTCACCGCCTCCTATGCACCCGTTAGGCAATTTCCAAGTGCATGTGAATCTCCACATTTTCCTGCCTGATGATATATCTGCCACGTTACGCAATACCGACATTGTAACTGCTGCTATTTACATGGACAGGCGGCCATTTGCAAGCACTGTCACACACAGCTTCATGCTCTCCACTTCTGTCCCACAGAAGTTGACACGGCAGGACTTACCAACTGTTTTTCAGAAAACGGTACACTCACTGGCTTACACCACAGCAGGACCTGCAACACCTCCTATGGACATAACAGTTCACGGCAACACTACCAACATGTTTCCCTCTTCGAGTACTGCCCCTGGGCCAACACTAATCAAAGAAGATGCTGCGACTACATTCTTTTTTGGTAATGCTGCAGGCAGCAACTTGCTACTCACACCACTGATGTCGCACTTTGGGTGTGCCCTGTGGCTCCTCGTACCCCAGCCTGGCTACAATTTGTATTACACCACATCCACCTTTACACAACTGCCTACATCATTTCTGTCAGATGATGGCCCGCTGCAGCCTCTCCCTCACGTGCTCCGCACTACGTGGGATGGGGAAAGGTGGGGGGGAGGGGGGCGTCGACGGTTCCATGGTAGCTTATGATCTCTGACAGGAGTAAAGGAAGATCGCTGCTCTAGGAGTCAAGGTGAGTTCGTATGCTCTCGCAGAAATAAGTTACTAGACTGGCAAAGACTTAGCTTTTACTGAAGCCTGAAGTTTGATGGGGTACAATCAGGAAGAGTGTACGTGGTACTAACACGATTTTCTGAAACGTAATGGCGTTGTAAGTTTTACAAGGTGATTTAAAGAATTTCTGCAGTTGCGCAAATATTTGCTTAGTAATTGAGTTAAAAACATTGAATGTAGAATTATCTTACGAGAAGAGCATCAAATTACATATATGCACGTTGGAAGCAAGCTACGGTTTTCGTAAGAACACTCAAATGAATAAAGACACTTGTTATCAACGACAAATAGCATTTTCATAACGAGCATACTATTCGAAGAAGAAAAGCATAAGTTCATCTACATTGGTTAAAAGCACATCATTAAGCTACGTGTTAATACTATATTATTAGGCCCCCTACAACGTACATTAACTACATAAATACTGCCGGTACAAACTGTAATGTAATTATTTAGGATTACATACAATAAAAAGCCGAAAATGCGGAAGATGTTTCTAGTTATGCTTATCTTGAAACAAGTTCCTTTCCTTGCATCTTCCGTCTGCTGTACGAAAATTACAGCTAAACAAGACGCAGTTATTGACTATTATGCCAAAATTCTAAAGGTAAAGTAGTTGTATCAGTTTACAACTATTTCTTAATAGTAAATAAACAATGGTTTACAGTGTGCGCCAGCCACCACATTGTTATTCTAAACTGCTGCCTTCACTGATGTCAATCATACTGTCAGTCGAGTAATGTATGATATGGGTGCTCTGTACGCGAGTAACGACTGGGCGAGTTTTGTGGATTGTGCTTAGCAAGAAACAGTGTGTCACTATTCTACTATCACACCTCAGGTACACTATTCCACATGTTTTTCCTGCTTGCAAACAAACTAGAGCAAATATCTCAACACCAGCGTCTTTACTGCACAGAATTCCAAACCACAATCTTACTGACAATATAACTGACAGTTTTTTTGAGCAGTCTATGGGCGCACATCAAAATTATTGCGCAACATTATTGAATACCTAGGAGCCGCGGTCAGTTGCCTTTTCCGAGCACAAATAATAGGACCTACTTTTCTAATCGAGTCGATCGCTTATCATGCAATATAAAATATTTTATTGTTCACTCTTTCGTGTTATGTTAATTTTTATCTGGCTGTTTGCAACTGAGACTCTATATTTTTGGTTTGATTTTTATTCACTGCAGCCTGTTACAACTGACTAGTAATTTTTCTATATTTGAGTAAATGGACAACGGTATCTCATCTTCCCTGAGGTGTCCACTGCACTTACAAAGAAAAAAAAATATTTTAAAAATAATTTCAAATTTAACGGCTGAGTATCCTTTTGCAAACAGTACTCCCAGCGCCAGTAAATAATTTCAGAGTTTTAAATGTAGCCTCTCTTAAAATTAATGTATGAATTGGTTTCATTTGTCTTAATGCACGAATAAAAAAGGTCTGGGATCCTCTGTTTTCTTATAACATCTATGTACATATTCGGCATTTCCTGCCCATTGCTAACTTTGGTACCCGCAGCGGATAGAATTGTCTGCTAGTGTTGTGAAACATGGCGACTGGCAGGGTTATGACACTTCTCGGATACTCTCGGATCGTAAAAACGGAACATTTTCCTATTGTTACCAGGAAGGCTACAACAACAGCGACTGGCGCTGTACTGCCTGAACCACATAGAACGCCATTTGGATTGTTTGGATTACTGTTTGCCGTTGTACCAGGATTACTGATTGGAGCGACGATAAGCAAGAAGATAGCAAATTTCTTAGAAGAAAACGATCTGTTTGTCCCTTCGGACGACGATGACGATGATGATTGAGCCTAGGCTTTGATTTCTAGGAAGGTAATAAAATACAATACTTTGTAATTTTAGTAACCCGTGAGCGAACAAATTTTCATTCACCATGAAAGCAATGACAGTGATAATTGGGTCGATAAACATAGCTAACGAATGCTTCTTATTAAAACTTTGTCAACGAAACAACAAGGAAATACACATGACAAGCTGAGGCAAACTGAGACTGGTGTTTTATGTTAGTACCGTCAATTACGACCCGAGACGCCCACCTCGTTTATATGAAGGGTGCCTCGTGTGCGACGAATGTGAGAAACTGTAGTTATCAATTACTCGCGATCAGCGTATTATGCACGATTTTCATAGTTTCGATCTAAGCAAAGGCTGTCATTCAATAGCTCTCTCACTTCTAACAGAGTTAATGTACGTCCGATAATAATTATATACTTTATTGGTCTAACTAGATCCTATTAGGGCCTTCGGGACAAGTCTTTTGGACATACATAGTTTTTTTTTACATCATAATTAACGAAGAAATAACAATTTTAATATGACAAAAGGTATTATAATTGAGTGTGTATAGTGACAGTATTAGTAAATAATACTGATGTATGAACAGATAAAGTGCATTGTGGGAGTACTTGCGCTGCTGCTGCTGCTGCAGAAGTAAAAAGAATTTGTAGATGCGTCTTCTGATTATGACAATCGTTATAGCTGAATAATTGTCTGTATTTGTAGACCCATAGTTCAGGAGTTGGACTGCAGTCGATAAATATCCATAAATTTGAGAATTTAAGTGGTACAGTTCCTTCAAGTAGCATTCAAAGATTTTGGTATAGCACTGGATAATTCTGTATAATTTCGTTCGTTATTGTCAACACAAACAATGCAATTCAGTAAGAAGAAATATCTTGGCGACAGTTTCCAAAATAGGTTTCACAGAAATGGAAATGTGCAAGCCTTTGGATCAAGTGGCTCCTTACTGAGGCAGAAGGATTGAAGATACAGGAAGAAGACTGAAGGAAAAGGACTTGTAAGATTTAGGGAATCAGGAAAGTTGTGGAAAAGTCACCTAGAACACCAGATCAGAGGAGACTTACTGTATGGGATGAAAAGGGGAGACTGGTTCAGTCTTTCCTTCTCAGCCTGTTCAGTAAGTCTGCCCTAGGCAACTTTTTTGTAACCCTACCAATTTCCTAAACCTTGCCAGTCATTTTCCTTAATCCATCTTTCCCTTTACTGACTCCAAAAGCTTGCTCATTTGCATATTTATTTGTTTATTTAGCATCCAATAGATCACACATGTGATATAGGATTTGTCATTTGATTAGACGTAACACGTAACAACACATACACATAATAAATTGACAAACATATACAAACAGCAAACAAATTACATACACATAGTACATAAGTAGTGTACAAGAACTTATTACCCAAAAAACAAAAGTACGTGCTCATGATAAACAGTTTTAGATCATGAACTATGCCTTATACACAAAACGTATTATTGATATTTAGCAGACTTTTCCTAAGTATCATAATTACAAAGTTGAAAACATCATTAAATTAGTTTGAATTATTAAAAAATAAGTACACATTTCAATCCACAGTCTGAGACAGCTATTCACTTACACTGTAGTAGCATTTTTCCATCAAGTATTTTTTTACTTCATGCTTGAAATTATTTTTGCCTTTCAATTCTTTAATTTGAGATGAAAGTGCATTTAAAAGCTTTATTCCTAAGTGGCTAACATGTTTCTGACTTCTAATTTTTGCTACATAGGGAATGTGGAAGTCTTTACAATGCCTTGTATTGTGATCATGGTAGCTTGAGTTGGCTTGGAGATCGCAGTTATTTTTACTTATCATTTTCAGGCATTTAAAAATATATATTTATGGTACATGTGTGTCCTCTTGCTGCCATTTGTTGAGTAGATTCGTTATCTATCCATTGCTTATTTATCCATATTAGATTGTGATTATTGAGAAATTACCATTTTTCGACATTGATAGATGTTTGGTGGTTTCGAGGGGTAGACACCACTGAGAACTAGAAACAGGCAACTAAACTTAGTCAGTTACACAAGTAAATGGGTGTTATATGGAGTTTGACATCCCAGTTCAAGCCGTATCTTGATATACAGAATGCTAAAGAGCAGCTGTAATTTATTGCAAATTTCACAATTGAGAGGTGTAGTATTCATTGTGAAAAATAACGGATTTATTTTCTGTGCTCTGTTAGTATTGCTCTTTACAGTGCTTTCTTGCAAAAGTTTGAAATGTTTCCTAAAGCCTAACAAAGATAAAAAAAACTGCCTGCAGATAGTGGCAAGATATTCTAAGGATTAGATACAGTTGTCAAAATCTAGAATCAGAAGATTTGGAGGGAGTGAGGGTAGGAAGGATGCAAAGTATGCAATTATTTAAGGGAAAACAGCAAGATTTTTTTTATTTGTATGTAGAAAACTGAAAATTATTTCAGAATATTTTGAATAGATGTAAATTATTCAAACTGATAAAAAATATTATCCAACAGCTTCTGTATCTAGAGATAGTCAATTTTAGCAAGCTTCTGATTGTCTGCATTGCAGAAATGTTGTTTGGAAAATGGTTGCTTAAAGACATAAATAAGAAAGTCTTGTACCAAAGTCTGGTCTTGACCTCTATAGTCCTATAGAAAGTTCAGCTCTACATAGTAATGTTGACAAGCAGTTTTAAATGCACAAAATGTGGGAAAAAGTAGTTTGTAAAGGGTTTACTGCTAGGTTGTGTAATTTACCAATTAAAATAGGGGAATGGGATAATTTCCCCAATATTAAAAGTTAGTAAATGCGTACGCTTTCCTTTTTTTTTACTAACAAGGAGAGGCCCCCAGTGGTGAGATGCATTTTTGGAAACGAAATATACAATGGTGTAGGTTAACACCCCAGGTATCACATCCTGTAGCCATTCGCCCTGGTGGGCCCTCATTTGGAAGTAACTGTTGGAAAAAAATTTGGAATTTAGTGTGACACTCAGTAGTGCTAAAAAAAGCTGTATTACATAGTCAGGTTGTGTGGTGTGATGGATAGGGTAATTGCATCACATGCAGAAGTTTGTGGTTTCTAATCTCATCAGGTGCAGTAAATATTTTTTAATTTTTTAAATGATTTTTTTTATTTCCATTCTTTGGAAACATTTTAATCATAATATCAACTTCTTCATTTGTTCTCATTTTGCTTCCTAACATTCTTTTTGCGCTTGAAATCTTTGTTCGATTGTTTTCAATTAATTTTGATTTGTTTCCATTGTTTTATCATCAGGTTTTTTTTGTCCAGGTTATTGCAGTCATTACTTCTATTTCTCCTTTTCCTCAAATTTCATTGAATTTGGAAACCCTTCTTTCATCTACATTTTCATATGTGCAACAGGAATTTAGATTATGTTTCAATGTTTGTATGATGATTATCGTGCAAAATACCTTCATGTCTGGTAACCTAATATACAATTTTTCACACCACTGCACAGTCAACATAAATAGGTTATTTCATCTTTTGCTCTTTTACTGATCGGAATTTTCAATAAATATTTAACTTAATTAACATTGACAAAAATTTAAATTGGAAAAAGAATGATATAAAGAAAATTAAAACAAATGAAGAAGTTCATACAGTGATTAAAATTATGTGACAAAGGAACAGAAACAAAAAAATACAGTTAAACTAATTAATTGAATAAAAATATTGATCATTTGTTTTGATAAAGATTAAAAAATAAAAAATTTCCTGCTCCTGACAAGATTCAAACCTACAACCAGCTGCATGTGAAAGTCTAGGACAGTCCATTTCTTCCCCTGTACTACCGTCCATCCCGACCCCGAGCTCTGTGTCGATGCCCAACACCTGACTGAGCCCCCAGTTCCATTTCTTCGGACTTCTAGTTTACTTCATTGCCCCATATCTGTCATCTGACAGTTGGCTGGTTTTGTAAATTCAGTGTTCTTTGATGAAATCTTCTCGGGTTATCAGCCGAGTGGTGGCGTCGTCTTGTCAGTGTTCTTTGCTTTCTTGCCCACACCTCTTGGGGTACGTATCGTTCAAACCATCTCCGCTTTTATACAGCATAGTTCTGTCTCATCTGGACTATGGTTTCTTGATCAGCTGTCCCTTCCACGGTGCTCCTCTGGCACCTACATCCTGATATCCGTTTAGCCACAGGTGCCTTTTGTCCTAGTCCTGTCAATAATCTTCTGGTTGACACTGGAATTCCCCCCCGTTCAGTCTGGCAGTCCCAGCTCCTGGTATCCTGTGCCATCACCATCTGCTCTTCCCCTGCTGGCCCTTCCTATTCTATTCTTTTCGTTACTTTGAGCCATCGCTCGCCTGCTACCTGCCCTTGAGTGTGTTTACTGGTTGGGCTCCATCTTGCTTCTCTCTGCCATGATTTCCATCTCCCCTCCTTGTCATCTCCCCCACATTCTCTACCGAGCACCATCCCTTGGTTAGTTCCTTGGCCCCAGATTCAGATGGGTCTTCTTACGGTCCCAAAGCATCCATCACTCCAGTGGTGTTCTATTGTTTGTTCCGAATGATCTTACAGGATTTTCAGGCTGCCATTGTTTCTTACACAAATAGCTGTAAATCCACCCACCAATCGTGTGGAATATGCCTGATCATCATCTGTCGGCACGGAACACCATCTCTTGCCTGCCACATGGGGGATGTTTACTGCAGAATATATGGCCATCTATCAGGCCCTCTGTTTTATTAAATGGTCTTCCATCACCTGAGTTTTGTTATCTATGGACTCATTGTGTGGCCCTCACACTGTTGCTCAGTATTTTTCCTGCCACACCTTGGTCTGTACCATCCACTATCTTCCTGCTGATCTTGGCAATGCTGCTTGTTTGGTGGATTTCCTCAGGGTTACTGGTCACTTAAGAACGCCGGCTAATGAACTTGCTGATCATCTGGCTGAAGGGGGTGGAGGGGGGGGGGATGGTGAGGGGGGTTGATCTACCCTCAGCTCTCCTTGACACACTCTTGGGTGCTTCCTCACTGTATAATAAACTTCCTTCTCTTTGCCCTTCCTGACAGGACTCTACATTTTCTCTGCCATATTTGTATCGTCCATACAGGGTGGACACATGATTTTTACTCTGCGATGAAGCCCCCTCACACACACACTTTGTAGCTGAGGGGACCTGCCCCCCTGACTGTGATCAAATACCTTGCTGGACTGGCCCTACCTTTTGGCCTTTCGCACTAAATATACCCTCCCACCTGACCTCTCAGATTTAAGTTCCCCTGGAATTGGATTCCCGCAATTAGCATTGGTGTTGATTATGGAGGCCTTGGGATTTCCTCTACAGTGACCAGGTTCTGCACACCTTTTCCCCATGATTTGTCTGGTCTTAAGTGCAGTTTTGTTTCCCTTTTCTTGTCTTTTTTCCCTGGTGCTGTTGCCATTGTATCATGATCATGGTAGGGTGTGAGATTCGGGATGGGTCGGTGGCAGTGCTGGTGCTCCACTGCGCTTTATTTTTCTGGTTCACCCTTAATGTGTCTCCCCCACCCCGTTCATGTTTGCCTATTTTCCCTTCGACTGGATTGTGCTGTTTCTGTTGTTCCTCTCTTCATTGTACACCTTTGGTCATGGGTCCGATAACCTCGCTGTTTGGTCCCTTCCCCCCAATCAGTTAACCAACCGTCAGATTTTCAGCATTCCTATGACACACTGCCATGCATCAGACAAACCTGTGACTATGTGTGCCACCTTTCTTTGTCTAAATTCAGTAGGGCTATTAATCCTAATTGTTAAGAGTCCCACACATTTGATCAGTGTTCGAAGATGTACATTTGCTTTTTAAGCAATCTCCTTGTATAGCTAGGTTGCATTTCTTTAGCATTCTACCAATGAACAGAAGTGTGCCACCTGCTTTACCTATGGCCGGGACTATGCGAGTGTTTCATTTCATATCCTCACAGATTGTTACATGCAGGTATTTGTGTGATTTTACTGATTCCATATTTGACTTTTTGATATTGTAGTCATAGGCTACTATGTTTCTATACTATGTTACTTTGCTTTCTGAGTTTCCAAAATTTTACATTTCTGAGTATTTAAAGCAAGTTGTCAGTCTTTTCACCACTCTGAAATATATTTCTGCTGTCCTTTTCAGGTTAGTAATTTATTATAGATAATTGCATAATTTGCTAAAAGGCTGAAGTTGTTATTTATATTGTCCACCAGGTCATGTAAATGCAACATGAAGAACAAGCATACCAACTCACTTCTCTGTGGCCTGCTTGGAGGTACTTCTGTACCTGTCAATGACTCTGCCTCTGAAATAACATACTGCATCTTCCCCACTCAGGAACACTTAATCCAGTCACAAATTTCATTAGGTGGTTAATGTGATTGTGCTTAGTTTGTAAGTGTTACTGTGATAGTCGGATACATTTTGTAAGTCAAGAAGTACTGCACCCACATGACTGCCTTGATTAACAGCAATCAGGTTGTCATGTGTTGTTTCATGTTACTGATGTTCAGGTCATAAAATTATACCTTAGAAAACTGATGATATGGTGTTACAACCACTTCCTATTTAGAGAAGAAGACCAAATGCAATGGAGAAAGATTAAATATGATGTTGTCCCACAATGTGTTCTGCTTGACATGCATACATGATTTTTCTGGGTGTATCGGAAGACTCTTTTAAAGACAGGAGTATGCTCTTAAATTGTCCAGACATATCCATACCAGTCAGGATAATAATAGAACAGGGTTACAACTATTTCGCAACAAACAGCGTAGCCTTATATCTTACAATTCCAAACATAAAAATAGGCATACATTGGATAAGATTCTGTATTTAATGCATGAAGGTCATAGATGTGCAAATGGGTAATAAATGGAGTTGGCACTAACCGTTGCTAAATCAATGAAAAATTCAATGCAGCTTTGCCTGTTTTAGTTGTGGAAACCTTTCACATTATGTTGCCTTGCGGATAGGATGTTTAGATACTTTCATTTCACACTTCTATCCAGCATTATATTCTGGGACAATGCAGCTACGGCCAGAAAATTACTTATTCTAAATAAGTGAGCAGTGAGAATTTTGTTTAAAGTTGATAACCGAATGTACTCAACATAATTCTTCAGCAGATTCTTTCACTTATGTCCCAGTTGATTTACTTCCTAATAGAAATTGTAGTTATTAACAAAAATGAATTTAAAAGAGTTGTGCAATCAATAACTGCTAATGCAGATAAAAGTAGTTATCTATGTCGTTCAGAATTGAATTTCATTTCCTGGTGCAAAAATGTGTAGCAGATTGCTGGTAGACATTTGGCAGGAAATTCAAAATCCCAGATGTTCATAGGAAAAGTAAGACTGTACATCTCTGCTTAATTACTGCAACCTGCATACATGTGAGCCTTCTTACTGTACTCAAATGTTGATGTCCCTTTACAAATTTTCCCACCTTATTTCCTTCCGTTACGTGATTGATTAGTCCTTGATGCCTTAAGTTGTGTCCTGTCAACCAGTGCTTTTTTTTAGTCCAGTTGTGTATTTTTTTTTTAATCCCTTATTCAGTTTGTTAGTTATTGATCTGCAGCACCACATTTCAAGAACACATACTCTCTTCTTGTCTAAACCATTTGTTGTCTAAGTTTCATTTCCGTGCAAGGCTCCCCTCAGGGTCTCAGCGTTCGTTTGCTGAATATGGGCTTGGCGAGCCTAGGATTCCTTAGTTGGAGACTGGTAAGGCCACCAGCCCTCCGTCACCATAAGCTCTGGACATGGCGCAGCAGTAGAATGTTGTGTTTTGGAGAACAGGGGTCTTGGCTTCACCGCCTGGACCACGAGGAATGAACACACCTCTATAAAAAAAATCCTTCAATCTCAATGTGTACAATGCGCTTATAAGGTGAATGGCTGTTGGGATAAAACTGTCTCTAGCAGGCAACCTCTGGGACACACACACACACACACACACACACACACACACACACACACACACACACACAGAGTTGTTTAAGGCTTCCTCAGGCATGCAGGGCTCTGCCTCAGGGTTGACAGTTGTTTTCCTAGCATCTCTTGGGATCCTATGGAATGGTACACCCACTCATCAAAGAGAGCTCGGTTGGTCAGCTCTCCTGAAAAGAAAGTCTCAGAAACATAGTAATAGAGCATTAGTGTGCCACAACACTTTCATTGCAATCAAGCGAACACTATTCACATGGCATTGGGAGGTATTGTTGGGTCTCTAAAAAGTGTGGAACGACTTTGTAATAAAACACTTCTAGTTGAAACTGCTAATTCAGCCCAAATATCTAAGCTCCTGGGATGTAAGGCCTTAGGTGACTACACAATGCAGTCTGAGTTACATAACACCCTCAACTTTAGTAAGGGTGTGGTTACCTACTTTGATATAATGGAGGCGGACCCCACGGAGTTACATGAAGAATGGAAAAATGTGGGTATCACAGAAGTGCAGAACTATATGAGGAGAGTCAATGACAAATTGGAAAAATCAGCAACATTTATTCTAACATTTAGTAGCCTGGAATTACCTGGTCATATCCTTTCAGGCTATATACATGTTAAGGTTCGCCCGTTTGTTCCTAACCGAATGCGATGCTATAAATGTCATGAGATTTTGCCATACCGCTATGGGATGTAATGGGAGGGCTACGTGTGGCAGTTGTGGAGGCTCAGTTCACGAATCAGGCAATTCTTGTACACTTTCTCCTAAATGTGTAAATTGCTCCTGGAATCATCCAGAGGAGAAGAAAGTGTGAGGTTTACAAGGAAAGGAAAATTCATGAGTTGAAAGTAAAGAGGTGAAGCTAAAAAGCTTTCAAAGCTATGCAACCTCCAATTCTCGCTATTTCTTTTGTACCAGGGTTGCCAAGTGTGATGCCTCCACACACAAACTCGGACCACAGATTCAAGTATGAGCACATGCACTTGTCAGTGTACCTGTGGGTGAAATGCTCCACTTGAAGCTGAAGTAATTTGGAAGCTCTCAGCAGTGGGAGTACCACCTAAGCCACATACCACGACCAAACATCAGAAGCCAGCTAAGCCATCCCCACAACCCAGTCAACCATCTCCTCTCATTAGTAAAGAGAAATGTCTTTTAAAAAGTAGTTCAAAGTCCAAGAAAGTGGTAATTAAACCTCTGGATCGGCGAGCTCTCTCCCTATCTAATGGGGACTATGCTCTTGAGGATATGGACTTCCAATCGGAGGAACCGGAGAGCAGGGAACGGGCTAATGTTCCCTGTAATCTCCCTGGTAAATCACTGCCTCCTAGGAAAAAAAGAGAACAACAACCATCACTAAAGCATGGCTTCCACAGGGCCTTCTGTATTGCAGTGGAATTTGAATGGATATCACTCACATTTGGAAAAATTACAGCTCCTGGTCCAGGAGAAACCATTTTGTACCTGCTTACAAGAAACACATTACGGGGTTATCACCCATACAGGAAGGACAATACAAGTGGAGACACGGCTGAAGGTGGAGTGACTGTTTTCATTGAGGACAGATACCACTCCTCTACTGTCCCTCTTACCCTGACCATGCAAGCAGTTGCTGTGAAAGTTCCTGTACCTTTCCCCAAATGATGCTTTGGATGCAGATGCACAAGTAGAACTCATCCAGGCACTCCCACACCCATTCCTCCTTGTGGGGAACTTCAGTGCACACCATGTGCCATGAGGCTTGGCTACCACTTGCTCCAGGGGTCGGATGATCGAGCAACTCATCCATTCTGAGAATGTCTGTCTTCTGAATGTGGATCAGATGACATACTTTTCCACAGCTACAGGGTCTTTTTCGGCCATTGAGCTTTGTTTTTGTTTCTCAGCTATTGCAGACTCAGTTCAATGGGAAGTGGTTCCAGATTTACATTCTAGTGACCACTTCGCAGTACAGATCCGTCTGCCGACTAGGATGGTGGCTGACAGGAGACCACATAGATGGATGATACAAAGGGCAAATTGGTTGTAGTACAGTTGACTGGCTATTTTTGAACAAAAGGATTTTGCACAGGAGACAGTAGCCCGTATCACTTGTAAGATCCAATGGGCTGCCGCAGAGTCCATCCCCCGGTCTAGTAACCACATCAGACAGCCTATACCTTGGTGGGATGACGACTGTTGATAGGCAGTCAGGGCCAGATGAAAAGCTGTGCAGAACTTCAAATACTATACAACTACAGAAAACCTTTGCATCTTCAGATCTCTGAGACACATGTGGGGTGAGTGATAAAAGATTGGAAGAGGGATTCCTCGAGGGAATTCATGGCTTCCATTAATCGGTCCACTTCCACTGCGCAAGTTTGGTAATAAATAAGATGGATTTCAGGCAAGAGCAGTACACCTCCCCCTTATGGCCTTGTTAAATAAGGGGTCCTGGTGGACATAACAGAAGACATTACTCAGGTCTTAGCTGAACACTTCTTTACTATTACTACGTCATAAGACAAGCTCGTGCTTTTCAGGTGTTCCTTAGGACTGCAGAGATGAGGAAGTTCAATTTTTTCTCGCATAATGAGGAAGTCTACAACCTTCCGTTCTCCTTGTGGGAGAGAGAGAGAGAGAGAGAGAGAGAGAGAGAGAGAGAGAGAGAGAGAGAGAGAGAGAGCTGCCTGATACACTGTTCCAGGACCTGATGAGATCCATTATGCCATGTTCCGGTCATCTTTTGCCCTGAATCGAAAAGATAGCTCTCATCTTATTTCAATCAGACTTGGAAGCAGGCAGTATTAACACTTTGCTGACTGGCGACACAATAGTGGTGTAGTGTGCAAAATAGCGGTCAACGTCCAGCGACACCACAGTGGTGTCGTGTGCATAGTATCGCTCAGTGGCTGGTGACACCACAGTGGTGTCATGATCATAGTATCGTGCAGTGGCCGGTGACATCACTTTAGTATCTTTCTCATCCTGTTGGTGTTTTGTTTAGGTAACATTAAGTTACACACATGAGCAAGTTTTTTTGTTTTAATAAGTACTAGTGCACTTTCATCATGGTAGACGAAAGAGACGATACGATTATTTACGATGAATGCATGGATGTCTTGTCTGACGTTCTGGATGTCTTGGCCAACTTGGAAGAAGACATTAGATATAAAAAAAAAATGAAAGTGAAGTAGAATTATCGGAAGATAGTAAAATACATCCAAGAAGAATTTGGTGAACACTACAGTTGCCAATTGATTCGGATGAATCAGACAAAGAAGACTGACTATGATTTACGGAGCACCAATAATATTCTTCAAGGATCTCTGGGGCCACACATATTTCTCAAAGATACACAGAGCATCGGGGATATCATAGAATTATGTACTGGGAATGATCTGTTTGAATATATTAGCAACAAAACCAACAAGTATTACAGTCAAAATTTCAATAGAAGGAAACTGACTAAAAAAAAAGCCAAATTTGCCGACGTTACAGGACCCATTCTTAGGAAATGGTTTGGGCTTGCTATCCTTATGGGAATTGTAAAAAAAGGCAAGGATTGATGATTACTGGTCAACGAATCTGTTGACAGATGCACAGATATTTCGCAAAACGATCTACATCTACATTTATACTCCGCAATCCACCCAACGGTGTGTGGCGGAGGACGCTTTACGCGCCACTGTTATTACCGCCCTTTCCTGTTCCAGCAGCATATGGTTCGCGAGAAGAACGACTGTCTGAAAGCCTCCGTGTGCGCTCTAATCTCTCTAATTTTACATTCGTGATCTCCTCGGGAGGTATAAGTAGGGGGAAGCAATATATTCGATACCTCATCCAGAAACGCGCCCTCTCGAAACCTGGCGAGCAAGCTACATCGCGATGCAGAGCGCGTCTCTTGCAGAGTCTGCCACTTGAGTTTGTTAAACATCTCCGTAACGCTATCACGGTTACCAAATAACCCTGTGACGAAACGTGCCGCTCTTCTTTGGATCTTCTCTATCTCCTCTGTCAACCCGATCTGTTACGGATCCCACACTGATGAGCAATACTCAAGTATAGGTCGAACGAGTGTTTTGTAAGCAACCTCCTTTGTTGATGGACTACATTTTCTAAGGAGTCTCCCAATGAATCTCAACCTGGTACCCGCCTTACCAACAATTAATTTTATATGATCATTCCACTTCAAATCGTTCCGCACGCATGCTTCCAGATATTTTACAGAAGTAACTGCTACCAGTGTTTGTTCCACTATCATATAATCATACAATAAAGGATCCTTCTTTCTATGTATTCGCAATACATTACATTTGTCTATGTTAAGGGTTAGTTACCACTCCCTGCACCAAGTGCCTATCCGCTGCAGATCTTCCTGCATTTCGCTACAATTTTCTAATGCTGCAACTTCTCTGTATACTACAGCATCATCCGCGAAAAGCCGCATGGAACTTCCGACACTATCTACTAGGTCATTTATATATATTGTGAAAAGCAATGGTCTCATAACACACCCCTGGGGCACGCCAGAGGTTACTTTAACGTCTGTAGACGTCTCTCCAATGATAACAACATGCTGTGTTCTGTTTGCTAAAAACTCTGCAATCCAGCCACACAGTTGGTCCCACAACCGATTCAGACAAATATTATCATTTTTACATTTTTCCGACAACAACAATAAAACAGATAATGCCGACCAGCTTTTCAAAGTGCAATTCATAATTGATTATTTTTCCAAAAAGTTTAAAGAAACATTTAATCTAAGTCAAAACATATCGATTGACGAAGGAATGATATCATGGTATGGACAGTTAAAATTTAAAGTTTACAATCTGTCGAAAATTACGCAATATGGCATACTCAATCGGATGCTGTGTGATTAGAGTATGGGATACATTTCCTCATTCGAGATATATTCTGGTGTTGGACGACGTTTAGCAAAAGCAGTGCTGGAACTATTGACACTTTCTTATGGAAAGTGGCATCACCTCTACATGGATAATTATTATAACAGTGAAGAACTTGCAGAGAAGTTACTTGAAAAGAAAATTAGAATTTGTGGAACAATATGGCATAATAGAGGATTTCCGGAAAAATTAAAGCATGTAAAAGTTAATGTGTTTGAAGCTTGTCAGCAACGGAAAGTGAGCAAGCCACTGGTGACAAGCCAAGTAATCCGAATCAGCGCTGCCGGCTCGAAGCGAATAAATTTGCAGGAGACGTGCGGATGGCAAACTGTTAATTCCATTCTGGAAAATCAGTTACTGGACTATAGCCCTTACCAGTTGTATGTGTAAGACTCTTGAACTCATGGTCAACCACTGCCTCGTGTGGGTGCTCAAATCCTGAAGGCACCTGAACCGCTTCCAGTGCAGTTTCAGGGCTACCACTCTGCCCTTCACAACTTAATTCTACTGGAGATGTCGATACAGGAGTCATTTTTAAGCCGGAACTCTTTAGTTTTCGTGTTTTTATTTGACCTGGGAAAAGCATATGACACTACTTGGAGGTACAACATCCTTCATCAATTTCATGAATGGGAACTATGTGGATGCCTGCCACTTCTCATCCGATCCTTTTTTGAGGAATGGCATTTTTGATATCACGTTGGTGATGCCTTTTCTGACTGCTGTGTTCAGGAGAATGGGGTTCCCCAAGTCAGTGTCCTCAGTGTCACATTGGTTGCCATCGCTATAAGTGGCATTTCCTCCTAATATCCAGCACAGTTGCCAGTCCGTTGTGGTGGGGCCGCCGTGTACCCTGTTGGTTGTAGCCCCATGACCACACAAGGATCGCTCTGCTGATGCCTGCACCGTTAACTCCCCACGTATGCCAAGGAGTAGGTGTCCTTCACACTGGGGCATTGGGACTCCCAGCAGTGGCCATCGTGCCAGATGGCTACACCATGGGAGGAACGCCAGGCTAAGTATGGCAGCGAAGTTTATTCACCCCGGTACCTCGTATGTATGTGAGTTGATGGGGAATCTTTCTTGTCAATGAAACATAGTTTTCTGTGGAGCATTTAGAGGACAAGTTTGGGGAGGTGGAGGGCTTGTCCAAAATGCAGTCAGGGTCGATCTTGATCAAAACAGCATCCTCTACCCAGTCACGGGCACTACTCGCCTGTGACAAGCTGGGGGATGTTTTTGCTTCCATCACTCCCCATAAGAGCTGAATATGGTCCAGGGTATCATTTTTCACAAGGACCTGCTTTTGCAGTCTGACGATGAGCTGCACACCAATTTAGAGCGGCGAGGTGTCCATTTCGTTTGGAGCGTCCACCAGGGTCCGAAGGATAATAAGGATGCCACCAGTGCCTTTATCTTGGTCTTCAAGGGTGACACATTACCCAAGAAGGTCAAGGTGGTGGTCTACCGCTGTGACATAAAGCCATATATCTCTCCCCCAATTCTGTGCTTTAAGTGCTGGAAGTTTGGCCATATGTGTTCCTGCTGTACTTACAGCATCACCCGTATGCATTGTGGATGTCCTTCACATCCCAATACTCTCTGTGCCCCACCTCCCATCTGTGTCAACTGCAGAGAGCACCATTCGCCTTGCTCGCCAGACTGCAGGATTCTGCAGAAAGAAAGAAAGAAAGAAAGAAAGAAAAAGGTTTCTGGCCTCTGCTGAGGAGCTATATCTCAGTGGGCCCTCAGACACAATGGATGTCTATTGCACAGGTACTCTCTGGTGGCAGCAGGTGTCCCTGAGGCATAGAGTGCCTCATTGATTGTTTCGTGCCTTCCCAGTCTCACAATCACACAATCCTCCAGTGGAATTGTGGCGGATTTTCCACCACCTGGCTGAGCTGTTAAGCTTTACACCTGCTTTCTGCATTGCCCTTCAGGAATCCTGGTTCCCTTGCAGTGCGGACCCCTGACCTCTGCCGCTGTAAGGGATATTACAGGAACCGTGGCGACTATAATAGTGTGTCAGGTGGAGTTTGCGTCTATGTCCTAAACTCAGTGTGTAGTGAACCTGTGCCCCTTCAAACCCCTCATAAAGCTGTGGCTGTCAGGATTAGGATGACAGTAAATAACTGCCTGCAGTGTATATCTTCCTCCAGACAGTGCAGTACCACTGAACTTATTGGCTGCACTAATGGATCAACTCCCTAAATCTTTCCTACTTTTGGGAGATTTTAATGCGCATGACCTCTTCTGGAGTGGCACCATGCTTAGTGGCCGAGGTAGGGAGGTTGAAAATTTACTGTCACAACTCAACCTCTGCCTCTTAAATACAGGTGCCCCCACACATTTCAGTGTGGCACATTGCACATATTTGGCCATTGATCTCTGTCTGCAGTCCTGACCTTCTCCCAGCTATCCACACATGACATCCATCATCTTGTCATTCCGCTGGCATCATGCTTACGGACGTCTACCCAGATGGGCTTTAAACGAGGCAGACTGGGAAGCCTTCACCTCTGCTGTCACTGCTGAAGCTTCCCCACATAGTGCCTTTGATGTTGTTGTTGAGCAGGTCACTACAATGATCGTTTCAGCAGTGGAAAATACGATCCCTCATTCTTTAGGGTGCCCCCGGTGAAAGACAGTTCGTTGGTGGAGAGCGTTGGCAAGCTCTACAGTGACATAAGTGGCACCTTTCCCCAGAGCATCTAATAGCCTTTAAGTGGCTCCATGCTCGCATCCACCAGCTTATATAACGATGGAAACAGGAGTGTTGGGAGAGGTACGTGTCGACCATTGGGTGCCATTCATCACCTTCCCAAGTCTGGGCGGAGATCACACGTCTTTTTGGGTACCAGACCCCAACAGGTATCCCTGGCATTAACATCAATGGCGTGTTATCTACCGACGCAAACGCTATTGCCGAGCTCTTTGCTTGAGCCTCTGCGTCGGAGAACTACCCCCCAGCCTTTCACACCCTCAAACGGTGGGTGGAAAGGAAAGTCCTCTTGTTCACTATATGCCACACTGAACCCTATAACGCCCCGTTTACATAGTGGGAGCTCCTTAGCACCCTTGCACCTTGCCCTGACACAGCTCCTGGGCCAGATCGGATCCACAGTCAGATGTGTAAACATCTCTCGTCTGACTACAAGCAACATCTCCTCGTCATTTTCAACCGGATCTGGTGCAGTGGCATCTTTCTGTCACAATGGCGGGAGAGCACGATCATTCCAGTTCTCAAACCGAGTCAAAACCCACTTGATGTGGATAACTACTGGCTCATCAGCCTCCCCAACTTTCTTTGCAAGCTGTTGGAACGTATGGTGTGTCGTCGGTTGGATTGAGTCCTGGAGTCACGTGGCCTACTGCCTCCATGACAGGGTGGCTTCTGCCAGGGGCGCTCTACTACTAATAATCTCATGTCCCTGCAGTCTGCCATCCAAACAGCCTTTTCCAGACACCAGCATCTAGTTGCCATCTGTTTTGACACGACCTGGCGGCATCGTGTCCTTGGCACATTGTATGAGTGGGGTGTCCGGGGCCTGTTGCTCCGTACTTTTTCTGTGTCCAAGTCGGTGCCTTCCATAGTCCCCCCGCCCCATATTCAGGAGAATGGTGTTCCGCAGGGTTCCGTATTGAGTTTCTCTCTTTTTAGTGGCTATTAATGGTCTAGCAGCAGCAGCTGTAGGGCTGTTGGTCTCACCTTCTCTTTATGTGGATGACTTCTGCATTTCATACTACTCCTTCAGAACTGGTGTTGCTGAGTGGCGCCTACAGGGAGCCATTCACAAGGTGCAGACATGGACTCTAGCTCACGGTCTCCAGTTTTTTTGCCGCAAAGTCGTGTGTCATACATTTCTGTTCGTAACACGCCATTAACCCAAAACCAGAACTTACCTTAATGACAATTCACTCACTGTAGTGGAGACATATCGATTCTTAGGACTGGTTTTTGATGCCCAATTGACTTTGCTACCTCACCTTCATCAGTTTAAGTGGAAGTGCTGGCAGCACCAACTGGGGTGCAGATGGCTCTGAGCTGCTGCAGCTCTGCAGCAGAGCCCTTGCTCAATGCCGCCTTGACTATGAGAGTCTGGTTACGGTTCGGCGGTGCCCTCAGGGTTGCGTCTACTCGACCCAGTGCACCACTGTGGTGTTCGCCTAGCAACGAGAGCATTTAGAACGAGTCCAGTGTCCAGTGTCCTGGTGATGGCCGGAGGCCCTCCATTGAAGGTTAGGTGTGCACAACTGCTCCCCAGTTATGTTGCACATGTTAGTAGTTCGCCTGCACATCTGAATTACCATCTTCTTTTCCCAACCACGGTAGTTCTTCTCCCGCATCAGCGGCCCAGGTCAGGGCTGATGATTGCGGTTCACGTGCAGTCCCTTCTGTCTGAACTAAGAGTACTTCCCATTACCACCTGTCCTCGAGGTCCATCATGTACACCTCTATGGTGTACACCTAGATTATTCTGTACCTTTCGCATGGCCCTAAGGAGCCCATTAACCCTGCGGCTCTCCGCTATCAGTTCCTCTCGATTTTTGACATGTAGTGGGGCCATGAAATGGTTCACACCACCAGCTCGATGGCTTATGATCACATAGACTTCGCATATGTTCATGAAGGACATATTGAACAGTATTCCTTACCAGATGGCTGCATTCACTGCAGAGCTGGCAGCCATGTCTCGTGCTTTTGAGCACATCCGCTAATGCATTGATGATGAGTCATTTTTCCTATGTACTGATGCCTTGAGCAGCCTACAAGCTATCGACCAGTGCTACCCTCGCCATCCTTTTGTAACGTCCATTCAGGAGTCCATATGTGGCCTGGAATGGTCCAGTCGTTCAGCGGTGTTTGTGTGGACCCTAGGACACGTCGGAATCCCAGCCAACGAACTTGCTGACAGGCTGGCAAACCAGGCTATGCGGAAACAGCTTCTGGAGATGAGCATCTCCAAAACTGATCTGCATTCTGTCTTACGCCACAGGGTTTATCGGCTTTGGGAGATGGAATGGCATACCAGTACACACAACAAACTGCATGTCATTGAGGAGAGAGCTCATAATAATGGTGGGTTAAACTTGAATTTAGTTCCATATAATGTGGCTAATCATCTGAATACCTTAATGTGCGATCCTCTCGCAGATAATCAGTTGTCCTCTGCCGGCTCCACATGGGCCATATGTGGCTAATGCTTGCTGGACTGCCCACTTTTAGCTGCACTGCAGTGGACTTTTAATTTTCCCACCACCCTACCTTTATTGTTGGGCGACAATGCTTCAACAGCAGCTTTGTTTGACATTTTATTCTTGAGGGTAGATTTTATCATTTGATCTAAGTTTTAGTAGAACTCTTTTGTCCCTCTGTTTCCTCCACCCTAGTGCTTTTAGGGTAGAGGTTTTAATGTGCTGCAGAGTGGCTGGCTGCTTCTTTTTATTCTCATGGTCAGCCAGCCATAGTAATCTGCTCTCTTGTTTTGATCTCTTCTACATGTTTCCTGCATGTGTCTGTGGTTTTCTTGTCCGATTTTGTCCATTTTAGTGTTTGTTGCCCATTCTATCATTCTTGTGGTTTTCTCCTTTCTTCCAGCTCTGCTTTGTATGTCTCGATTATTTTACTCCCACCCCTGTGGAATTATTTTAATCGGAACAAGGGACTGATGACCTCACAGTTTGTTCCTCCCCCCCTCTTTTAAACCAACCAGTCAGTCAGTCCTCTGCAGTCAGGAGCCCTGTAAAATGCTTTTTTTTTTTTTTTTTGGATGACTTTGCAGTCTTCTAATCTTACCCTGATCTTATAATGATCAGACTATCATCATTATAATGACAACAAGGCAACTACAACCCTTAGGAGGCTGGAAACCTGAGCCAGGACAACTGGTTTTCGGTTGTCGCCAAAGAAGACTACATGTGTCAATTTTAACTGTGCACATCGAAGTTTGAACCAAAACAGTGGGAAACATTGCCTGTTTTCGACAAAGGGTGTTTGGTCCCCAGCCTTGAACCAACCAACCAACCAAACGTGTATTTGCAGACTATGAGGAAGATTGTAGAACAAAGTACTGCCTTAGATTCATAAATTTGGGGAAAGCTTTTGACTTGGCTTTATTAAACTTTGTACTAACAGCTCTCAAGAAATAATTCATTGGTTTTACCTTTCAGTATATTGAATAGTATAGAAGCCATACCAAATCTTCCATTAGACTTCATCAAGATAGTGGGGAATTTAGAATTCAAAGAAGAGTTTGGGAAAGGAAATTTAACATTGCCAGAACTATTCTCAGCAATTCTAGAGTAAGTTTCCTGATTCATAAACTGGGGAAAAGAAGAAAAGTGTGTACTGCCAGATTTAAATTGTGGCAGTGACATTTAGCCTTTAATGTGAAAGCCATTCAAAAATTATTGGTTGCTTGGCATGCACTGATATTCTGAACTGACAACTCTAAAAATTATTTTATACAATTCAAT
Organism: Schistocerca gregaria; assembly: GCF_023897955.1. Classification (NCBI taxonomy): domain Eukaryota; kingdom Metazoa; phylum Arthropoda; class Insecta; order Orthoptera; family Acrididae; genus Schistocerca; species Schistocerca gregaria. The sequence goes on along the minus strand of NC_064920.1, from coordinate 1,716,509 downwards.
GAGAAATAATTTATTTCTGTTTTAGCGAATTTGTTGTTTGTGCATTATATTAGGGTGGTAACAAACACTTAATCAAGGCATTGTGAAGGGATTATTTCCTTTCCTTAGCATCATATTCCAATAGTAAAGTAATGCATATTATGCTGCAAGTAGATACTCTACATTGCACCCAAAGGATTAAAATTAAGTCTCTCCTACATACCGTGCCTCATATATTATTATGTGCATTAATTTATTCATTTTTCTCAGATAATGCAGTTGCTTCTTTAATTATAGTTACAACTTTTATTATTTATAGTTAATAACCAGTTTTCACTTGCTAGCAATAAATAGTAGTTTGTTTAATGGATGTCAGGTTCCAATGGAACTATTTAGCTGTAAATGAAATTATTTTAAATAAAGGAAAGCTGTCTTCCGACCTTTGAACTGATTAACTCAGTTGTAGGTGGAGCTGTAATTTAATGTGTACTCTGAACCACAGTGCAGGTTAGCGTTTTTCACATTAAAAAATCATTGCCAAAGGTTAAGAAATCCTAGAACTAACTCGGGATTAAAACCTAGACCTTAGGATTCACATCATGGCACTTGTCCAGCGAGCAACCGAGAAAGAATGAAATTGTCTTTTAAAAATGAGATTAAAATAATAATTGAAGAATAGAAATAAAAAAAGGCTGTGTGAATTTTTGGAAAATAAATTGTAAGTATACTCAATAATTGTCATAATTGCACTATTAATGTGGTTTAAATAAAAGTTAAGCATAGTGTGGATCTAATTTACAAAGGAAATTACAAACATTGTATTGTAACTGTATGGAAAACTTACTGAAAGTGGGCATGCAATAAAAAGCTCTAAGTGCCATAGTTCAGTAGACAGCGAAAAGATAGTAAAAGTTCCAGAATGAGATTTTCACTCTGCAGCGGAGTGTGCGCTGATATGAAACTTCCTGGCAGATTAAAACTGTGTGCCCGACCGAGACTCGAACTCGGGACCTTTGCCTTTCGCGGGCAAGTGCTCTACCAACTGAGCTACCGAAGCACGACTCACGTCCGGTACTCACAGCTTTACTTCTGCCAGTATCCGTCTCCTACCTTCCAAACTTTACAGAAGCTCTTCTGCGAAACTTGCAGAACTAGCACTCCTGAAAGAAAGGATATTGCGGAGACATGGCTTAGCCACAGCCTGGGGGATGTTTCCAGAATGAGATTTTCACTCTGCAGCGGAGTGTGCGCTGATATGAAACTTCCTGGCAGATTAAAACTGTGTGCCCGATCGAGACTCGAACTCGGGACCTTTGCCTTTCGCGGGCAAGTGCTCTACCAACTGAGCTACCGAAGCACGACTCACGTCCGGTACTCACAGCTTTACTTCTGCCAGTATCCGTCTCCTACCTTCCAAACTTTACAGAAGCTCTTCTGCGAAACTTGCAGAACTAGCACTCCTGAAAGAAAGGATAACATCCCCCAGGCTGTGGCTAAGCCATGTCTCCGCAATATCCTTTCTTTCAGGAGTGCTAGTTCTGCAAGTTTCGCAGAAGAGCTTCTGTAAAGTTTGGAAGGTAGGAGACGGATACGGGCAGAAGTAAAGCTGTGAGTACCGGACGTGAGTCGTGCTTCGGTAGCTCAGTTGGTAGAGCACTTGCCCGCGAAAGGCAAAGGTCCCGAGTTCGAGTCTCGGTCGGGCACACAGTTTTAATCTGCCAGGAAGTTTCATAGTAAAAGTTTGTTCTACTTTTGTAAAACTGTATTGTCATCATTGTCATCTACTGCATTTTTTCAATCAAATATTTCTTCTTTTCTTCACAGATATGGTTTGTGACATCCAGGGCAGGTAGTGGCATTTTCTTGACATCCCATATTCATATGCCATTCCTCCAAATAGGGATATCTTCCTGGGCCTCAGTTTAATTTAAGCTTCTGCCAGTCTTAACAGCATGAGGCTATTGTTTGTCCAAGTATAGCCAATGTACTTTGAATATGTTTAGATTTGCTGTGTTTATATTTGCAGTCTGCAGCTTTATTGAAATCTAAGAAGTCAGATGGCTTCATGTTACTTATGATAAATGGCTTTGTCTTGATTGCTGTATCATGTCCTCTACATCTTCTGGAACAATACTATATTTGGTAACTCAAAAGTAAACATTGTCAAGTTATGATGTAGGTTAGCAATCAGTAATGAGACTTACCTCTTGTGCTGGATGTGTTTTTGCAGAAATACATTTATTACTTTAACTTATATGTGCAGTTTTCAGTTTTATCCTTTTCTGCTGCAACAGTACCTTTTCCTTTAATTTTTTATTTGTTTCCACTAAAAATGTTACAAACCTCTGCTGCCTCCACCATTTTTATGTAACAGTAAGGAGTAAGTCTGCGGAACATAGTGCCTTTCATATGTTAACAGCTGTGACTGTTAAACTACATTTTCATTCATGTCAGTTTCAGATTTTTATACATTATTGGGCTTGGCATGTAGATCGCAACATTCCATATTATGACACTTAGAGCCTTATATTTATTTCACGTCCTAAATTAAAGTATGTTCTCTTTGTGTATGTGGGCTATTCTAAGTTGTACCATTGTTACTGATTCTTATGAAACAAAACTTGATGTTAAATTGAGGCGATTTCTCATGAAAGACTTTTTTTGTTGCAGATCTGATTATCACAGCTTCTCACCAGGACATCTGGAATGCTGTAACTGTTGAAATTATGTTTGTAAAATTTGTAAATATTATTTATTAATGTTACTGTGTTAATAAAACAATATGTTGCAATATATTTGTTGTTCTTTGCAGGTCCCCAAAACCATCCCACACTTCTCCTTTCTGTCTTCCAATTTTTTGCGCAGAAAGGTTCTGCATATCTTTTGTATCCTTACTAAATTTTAACCCTCTTGTCAGCAATTGAAAATAGGTGGCACCATTATGGTATTACAATGGTATCTTAAATTGGATAGTAGTCTGAAGCACAGTGTAATGCTATAAAGATCTGTTCAATAATTAACCTCCCAATATTCAAATGTTTCCTAATAACTTTCAAACTAGAAAGAACTGTGTGAACTGCATGTCAAATGCAAAAAGACTTGGCAGAGGCCATTATCAAACTACAGAGAACAACTTCAACCACAATGGTAGAGGTAGAAAAGAGGTCAATATTATACAGAAAAGACGACATAACAAGAGGCAAAATCCACACCCAAGAAACATAAGCCCTTTAAGTAGGAGATGGTTAGTATTTACTCACAAAGATAACTCTGAAATAGAACTGCATACCTGTGTTCACATTGTTGGATGACATCATACTCCTCCGTTCACTTTCCAACATGTCACAAAGAAAAAGACTGCGAAAGAATATATGCTTTGATTAATGGCTCCTCTACTGCAATGGGATAAGAGCTGTTTAAGAACATGAGGAAGAAGTAAAGTTTCTAACAAGGGATAAACCCTTGTGCCTGCACATACGAGAGAGACATTTCAGAGCTTCACATAAGCCTGTGTTTAAAGGCTACACTGTCAACAGAATCTGATCTTCGGGACAATATCTAAGTCTTGGAGGCAATCAGTCATGATCCCCTTTTGAAACTTGGGAAAAATTGCACCAGCTCAAGTAGTTATGGTATTGTAGCACTTACCAGGTGTATAGAGAAGACACTGGATAAAATGTATGGATTCTAGAAAGCATAAAATTTCCCATTCACCTTTAGTGTGGTTTCTGAGGGTACCATTCTACATTTAATTACCTAATATTTCTTAAGGTAGTAATGCAAGAGACTGGTCTGTGAAGGCAGCACCTCATAGGATATATAAAGATTCCAAGACTTACCAAGCGGGAAAGTGCCGGTAGATAGGCACAATGAATAAAACACACACACACAGAATTTCGAGCTTTCGCAACCGGCGGCTGCTTCGTCAGGAAAGAGGGAAGGAAAAGGAAAGATGAAAGGATGTGGGTTTTAAGGGAGAGGGTAAGGAGTCATTCCAATCCCGGGAGTGGAAAGACTTACCTTAGGGGGAAAAAAATATAGGTATATACTAGCACAGACACACACGCATATCCATCCATACATACACAGACACAAGCAGACATGTGGAAGTTTCTTTCTAGAAACTTCCACATGGGAAAAATATATTAAAAACAAAGATTCCAAGACTTACCAAGCGGGAAAGCGCCGGCAGACAGGCACAATGAACAAAACACACACACACACACACACACACACACACACACACACACGCAGAATTACTAGCTACATCCTTTCATCTTTCCCTCTCCTTCCTGAAGAAGCAACCATCGGGAACTGCATGAAGACCTCCTATCACCCAGTAACTGTATGTATCAAGGATTGTCTTCCTTACTTAGTCTGACTCTTCCTATCAGGATGGCAGTTTCAAAGTTGGCAATGCACTTTCGGACCAACACACTATGGGTAATAGTGTCCCTCAGGGGAATTTGTTATTCTTTCTGTAATAGCTGTCAAAAGTCTGGTGCCCACAGTCTGGAGCACTAATCATTGCTCTCTTTTTCTGGATGATTTTTCAATCTTTTATTCATCTCCCCCTCTCAAAATGCCTGCTTGACAACTGTAAAGAGTATTAAGAAATCTGTAATGAGGAGCTTAAACCAGAGTTAAATTTTTTGCCAGATAAATGTGTGCGCCTAAATGAGTCTTGTATATGTCATTTTTTCAAATCAGTTTGGCATTGTGAATGGTGGACACCATTCACAGTTTTAAAAAAGGACTTTGCTCATATCAATGTGCCCAAGTGCCTGATAATGGGGCCAGATGGATTCTGGTTTTGTTGTTTTACACAGCCATTTTCGGTGAATGGTGGACTATGTATTGCGTGTTGTTTTCAATACCCATTGTATTTAAAAACCTTTTGACTCTGAACACAGAAACCTTCAGGACAAGCCCTATACCCAGCCTCTGAGCTGAGGCTGCGAAACTGCTTCTAACCATATGGTTCAGAATCACAGTGCATCATGCATATGGTGAGTCCTAGTCTCTTCTCTTCTTGCCTAAATAGCAGCAGAGCCATAAGGGGCGACTCGCAGATTGTGATTTGCTGGTCCTGAAAGTTTTAATGTGAGGTTGCAACAAGTGGCTAGTAGTGAGCCCAATGCTGTTTTTAAATTTGATGTGCCAGAAATAATGTACACCAGATTTTATTTCTAAACAAGCCTTTTATGTATTTTTAGTGAAATTTAAGTTATTTACACTGATAGGTCTGAGCAAGGCTGTTCAGTTGTTTCCCCTGGCAATGTCTTTAGGATTAGACTACCATATGAATTTACAATCTTTGATGCTGAGCTCAATGTAATGCATATAATCAATCTGAAACCATCTAATGTCTGCAGCTCTCTTCCACACGTACAACATTCTTTTATGTTCCTTATACCAAATGGGCAAGTTATGCCCTGTGCAAAACTCTACCAGGTGGTTTCTTCGTTAATACCTTTGCACCAGTCCATACTCACTTACTATTTTCCCTTATCTTCCTTTCCCTCCTATCGAATTCCGGTCCCCCATCACTATTAAATTTTGGTCTTCCTTATCTACCTGAGTAATTTCTTTTATCTCATATATTTCTTCAATGCCGTCATTGTCTGTGGAGGTAGTTGGCATATAAACTTGTACTACTGAGGTGGGTGTGGGCTTCATGTCTGTCTTGGCTAAAATAGTGTGTTCACTATGCTGTTCATAGTAGCTTACCCGTATTCCTATTTTCTTATTCATTATTAAACCTGCTCCTACACTACTCCTATTTGATTTTGTATTTATAACCCTGTATTCATCTGGCCAGAAACTCTGTTCCTCCTGCCACCATATTTCACAAATTCCCACTGTATCTAACTGCAATCGATCCATTTCCCTTTTTAAATTTTCTAACCTATCTGCCTGAATAAGGGATTTAACATTCAATGCTCCGATCCTTAGAATGCCAGTTTTGTGTCTCCTGGCGACGACATCTTCCTGAGTTATCCCCACCCAGAGATCCAAATGGGGGACTATTTTACCTCTGAGATATTTTACCCAAAGGGGTGCTATTATCGTTTCATCACACAGTAGAGTTGCATGCCCTCGGGAAAAATTATGGCTGTAGTTTCTTCTGCTTTCGGCCATTCTCAGTACCAGCACAGCAAGACTGTTTTCGTTGATGTTACAAAGCCAGATGAGTCCGTCATCCAGACTGTTACCCCTGCAACTACTGAAAATGCTGCTGCCCCTCTTGAGGAATCACATGTTTGTCTGGCCTGTCAAGATACACCCCTCCGTTGTGGTTGCACCTGCGGTATGGCTATCTGTATCACTGAGGCATGTAAGCTTCCCGAAGTCCATGGTTCATTTTAGGTAACTAGTGTAATATAATTAATTTCTAGTGGTATATGCTGCAGAGTAACATAACATATCATCATATCATACTGTACTGCCATCTGATGACATTAGCTATGACTTAAGGTCTAAATGATCTGCAGCAGGTAGATTTTTTTTTGTTTTCATTATATGAAAGAGCTCAGCACTCTATACAATGTCTAATTAATTAAGAGTTCTGTGAGTAGGATAGGTAATGTACTTGTAGCAGAATGGTGTAATGTTAACGATGACTTCGGATCTGTTCCATAAATAATCGTATTTTGTGTGCTGTATACAAACATGTCATATGTTACTTGAAAGCATGGATATTGCCGTATAGGTTATGTATTGTACTTAATTGTTTTACAGACTTTTTGGTTTGGATGAGATGTATTGACCTGTACTTTGTTCTAAACCTTCACAGATGTGAAGGTGGCCATTGAACTGGCTGAAACTGGTAATTGTGTGTAATGTAACTTGCTGTCTATGCAGTAAAGTGTTATAAAAGGATACTAGACTCTCATTACTAAAATAATTTTTTCATACACAAAAAATATTTACCCATACTATTCAATGGTACTTACGTAAAGATCATTAACCTAATCGCAGGGGGAATACTCGTCCAGTTCCCTATGCTTTATCACTGAGAAAGGTACTCAACCAATCTGTCATATCAGAATACACTGCAAAGCCAAAGAAACTGGTACACCTGCCTAATATCGCGTAGGGCCCCCATGATCATACAGAAGTGCCGCAACATGATGTGGCGTGGACTCGACTAATGTGTGAAGTAGTGCTGGAGGGAATTGATACCATGAATTCTGTAGGGCTGTCCATAAATCCATAAGAGTACGAGGAAGTGGAGATCTATTCTGAACAGCATGTTTGCAAGGCATCCTAGACATACTCAATAATGTTCATGTCTGGGGAGTTTGGTGGCCAGCAGAAGTGTTTAAACTCAGAAGAGTGTTTGTGGAGCAACTCTGTAACAATTCTGGCTGTGTGGGGTGTTGCATTGTCCTGATGGAATTGCTCTAATCCATAGGAATTCACAATGGTCATGAATGGTTGCAGGTGATCAGACAGGATCTTTACATACATGTCACCTCTCAATCATATGTAGACATATCAGGGGTCCCATATTACTCCAACTGCACATGCCCCACACCATCACAGAGCCTCCGCCAGCATGAACAGTGCCCTGCTGACATGCAGGGACCATGGATTCATGAGGGTGTCTCCATTCCCATACACGTCCATCTGTTCGATAGAATTTGAAACGAGACTCGTTCGACAAGGCAACATGTTTCCAGCCATTGAGTGCCCAATGTCAGTGTTACGGGCCCAGGTGAGGTGTAGAGTTTTGTGTTGAGAGGTCATCAGGGGTATACGAGTGGGCCTTGGCTCTGAAAGCCAATATCAATGATGTTTCGTTGAATGGTTTGCACGCTAACACTTGTTGATGGCCCAGCATTGAAATCTGCAGCAGTTTGTGTAAGGGTTGCACTTCTTTCACATTGACTATTCTTTTCGGTCATTGTTGGTCCTGTTCTTGCAGGATCTTTTTCCGGCCATAGTGATGTCAGAGATTTGATATTTTATTGGATTCATGATATTCACAGTACAGTCGTGAAATGGTTGACGGGAAAGTCCCCATTTCATCGCTTCCTTAGAGATTCTATGTCCCACTGCTTCTGTGCTGACTATAACACCATGTTGAAACTCATTTAAATCTCAATAACATGCCATTGTAGCAGCAGTAACCAATCTAACAATCATGCCAGGTACTTGTTGTCTTATATAGTAGTTGCCGACCACAGTGCCGTATTCTGCCTGTTTAAATATCTCTGTATTTGAATACACATGCCCATACCAGTTTTTTTGGCACTTCAGTGTATGTGCGCAATGTGAAAATATTGTTCATACTTTTGTATTCATTTTCATTCTCTTCCATACAGTGATGGTACACTTTAATGCTATTAAATACATAATATTTTTTGCCAGAATTTGAATACACTGTCTTTACAATTCTAAATAATCCCCAACAATAATACAAAATGCTGGATTTCTTCCTTTGCCTGTCAAGAACTGAATTGCAATCCTAAGGAAAGAAGATTAAAGACTAATGTCCTATCGAAAGCGCATTCATTATAGACAGAGGACAAGCTTGGATTATGAAAGGAAAAGAAATCAGTCATGACCTTTTCAATAAAACCTTCCCAGCATTCACTTGGATCAGTTTAGGGAAATCATGAAAAACTTAAATCTAAATGGCTGTCATCGTCCTGAATGTGAATCCAGTGTGATAACCACTGTGCCACATCACTTGGTGAAATGTGATCATATTAGCACATAATCTATGACTTTATACCCAAGTAGCAAACCTGGCAATGCTTCACAATTACTAAATATCTATGGGAATCGGATATATGATCCCAATCTCCTTCTCCCCCTCTCTTTGACCACCACCTCATTCCACTTTCGTCCATCCACTTCCTCCCCCTTTCTCACCACTTCCCTTCTCTCCGATCTTGAGTTTTGTTCATTGTTATTGCCCATGAATGCTGCTGGACCTGTGAGAACAACCACTTTGTTGTCAGTAGTTTGCATAGTTTGAATTTGTAAATGGATAGGATTACAAAGTTCCAGATGATTCAGATTCCATAGTGGTATTCTAATCATAAGCTGAAGAGCCACGAAAATACACCTTTCCTGTTCTCTGCGAAAACCACCAGCCCCAGATCTACGGTATTTCCGAACCGGGACAAAAACTTGATATTGGTGGCCCTGGCCCCCCACCCGCCACAAGCGTTTAAGATTTGACATCAGACAAAAAAAAAAAAAAAAAAAAAAATGATTTTTCGAAAATACGTTCATTTTGTAGTGCACATCTTTGTCAAGAGTTTGATGTATATAACATATGTTCAAGGAATTGTAAGGCATGTTATTTGGTCTTAAGTGTGCCAAAGTGCAGTGCCATGCCTCATCACAGCATTCTTCTATCTCACGTCTCTGAATTTTGCTCTGTGGAATTCTAACTTGTATATTTTCTAGTGGAAGCCTTCAAACACATATTCAGGTCAAAAGAAATTAAACGTCCTGTGGTGCCTCTCTTTAAAATAAAGAAACAAAATCCCGTTATTAATACTTGGTGGGATTATTTGTAACTGGGAGAATAAAAACTCTTCAGAAAATTTGCACGCTTTATTGCCTATTAGCTAATGACTTTCTCTTTTGTGTGATATAAAATTAAATATAGAAAACCTAAAACCAATAAAGTCCAGAGACAAGCATGATGGTACACATTTCTTCCGTCCTTAGGTCTTAGCATTCTTTTCTCTCTAATCCAGCTGCAGATTTACACGGCAGGCTTTCCTTTCTGCGAAAGAATCAGGATATCGGAAGTGTCCAATTCCACCCGGCTGCTTTGACCCATAACGTCATCAGTATGGCAGAAATGGCTATTCTAAGTGTCTCCAATATGGCACCTATGACGTCACTACATACACACGACAACAAACACGAAAATACGTATAAATAAGACAATAATATCTCCCTCCAAAAATATAATCAAATTAAGAGTACCGAGCGAGGTGGTGCAGTGTTTAGCACACTGGACTCGCATCTACATCTACATCTACATCCATACTCCGCAAGCCACCTGACGGTGTGTGGCGGAGGGTACCCTGAGTACCTCGATCGGTTCTCCCTTCTATTCCAGTCTCGTATTGTACGTGGAAAGAAGAATTGTCTGTATGCTTCTGTGTGGGCTCTAATCTCTCTGATTTTATCCTCATGGTCTCTTCGCGAGATATACATAAGAGGGAGCAATATACTGCTTGACTCTTCGGTGAAGGTATGTTCTCGAAACTTTAACAAAAGCCCATACCAAGCTACTGAGCGTCTCTCCTGCAGAGTCTTCCACTGGAGTTTATCTATCATCTCCGTAACGCTTTCCAGATTGCTAAGTGATCCTGTAACGAAGCGCGCTGCTCTCCGTTGGATCTTCTCTATCTCTTCTATCAACCCTATCTGATAAGGATCCCACACTGCTGAGCAGTATTCAAGCAGTGGACGAACAAGCGTATTGTAACCTACTTCCTTTGTTGTCGGATTGCATTTCCTTAGGATTCTTCCAATGAATCTGTCTGGCATCTGTTATCTAGGAACTCCTCAATCCAATCACACAATTGATCTGATAGTCTGTATGCTCTTACTTTGTTCATTAAACGAATGTGGAGAACTGTATCGAACACCTTGCAGAAGTCAAGAAACACGGCATCTACCTGTGAACCCCGGTCTAAGGCCCTCTGAGTCTCGTGGACAAATAGCGCGAGCTGGGTTTCACACGACCGTCTTTTTCGAAACCCATGCTGATTCCTGCAGAGTAGATTTCTAGTCTCCAGAAAAGACATTATACTCAAACATAATACGTGTTCCAAAATTCTACAACTTATCGACGTTAGAGATATAGGTCTATAGTTCTGCACATCTGTTCGACGTCCCTTCTTGAAAACGGGGATGACCTGTGCCCTTTTCCAATCCTTTGGAACGCTTCACTCTTCTAGAGACATATGGTACACCACTGCAAGAAGGGGGGCAAGTTCCTTCGCATACTCTGTGTACAATTGAACTGGTACCCCTTAAGGTCCAGCGGCCTTTCCTCTTTTGAGTGATTTTAATTGTTTCTCTATTCCTCTGTCATCTATTTCGATATCTACCATTTTGTCAACTGTGCGACAATCTAGAGAAGGAAGCACAGTGCAGTCTTCCTCTGTGAAACAGCTTTGGAAGAAGACATTTAGTATTTCGGCCTTTAGTCTGTCATCCTCTGTTTCAGTACCATTTTGGTCACAGAGTGCCTGGACATTTTGTTTTTATCCACCTACCGCTTTGACATAGGACCAAAATTTATTAGGATTTTCTGCCAAGTCAGTACATAGAACTTTACTTTCGAATTCATTGAAAGCCTCTCGCATAGCCCTCCTCACACTACATTTCGCTTCGCGTAATTTTTGTTTGTCTGCTAGGCTTTGGCTATGTTTATGTTTGCTGTGAAGTTCCCTTTGCTTCCGCAACAGTTTTCTAACTCGGTTGTTGTACCACGGTGGCTCTTTCCCATCTCTTACGATCTTGCTTGGCACATACTCATCTAACGCATATTGTACGATGGTTTTGAACTTTGTCCACTGATCCTCAACACTATCTGTACTTGAGACAAAACTTTTGTGTTGAGCCGTCAGGTACTCTGTAATCTGCTTTTTGTCACTTTTGCTGAACAGAAAAATCTTCCTACCTTTTTTAATATTTCTATTTATGGCTGAAATCATCGATGCAGTAACCCCTGTATGATCGCTGATGCCATGTTCTGCGTTAACTGATGCAAATAGTTCGGGTCTGTTTGTCAGCAGAAGGTCTAATTTGTTATCGCCACGAGTCGGTTCTCTGTTTAACTGCTCTAGGTAGTTTTCAGATAAAGTACTTAAAAATATTTCACTGGATTCTTTGTCCCTGCCACCCATTATGAACGTTTGAGTCTCCCAGTCTATATACCGCAAATTGAAATCTCCACCCAGGCTATAACATGGTGGGGAAATCTACTCGAAATATTTTCCAAATTATTCTTCAGGTGCTGAGCCACAACAGCTGCTGAGCCCGGGGGCCTATAGAGACATCCAATCACCATGTCTGAGCCTGCTTTAACCGTGACCTTCACCCAAATCATTTCACAATTCGAATCTCCGTCAATTTCCTTCGATACTATTGCACTTCTTATCGCTATAAACACGCCTCCCCCTTCACTGTCCAGCCTGTCTCTGCGATATACATTCCAATCTGAGTTTAGGATTTCATTTGGGAGGACGACGATTCAATCCCACTTGTGGCCATCCTGATTTAGGTTTTCCATGATTTCCCTAAATCACTTCAGGCAAATTGAGGGATAGTTCCCTCGAAAGGGCATGGCCGACTTCCTTCCCTAATCTGATGAGACGAATGACCTCGCAGTTTGGTCTCTTCCCCCAAATCAACCCCAACCCAAACTAACGGGACAATGGCAGGAATTGGGGGTTTTAGGAAAGGGTCAAGCTAAATATAACAGTAAAAGAAAGAAAAAAAGAATTTTTTAAAAAAATCTACAGGAATCGGACACTTCCCTTGATCTGTATAGGTCAACTGCATCTGACGGTACCAAAGCACTAATACCTACATATAAAACTATGAAACATGGAATCTGTCATTTCCATTGACACAATAAATACACAGAGCATTACAGCTCGAGAAAAAATAGACCCAAAAAAATAATTACTTTCCACCAACATATTTCGGCATTTGCAAAGTAGGTCGGCCATCCCAAACACGCGCACGCGCCCACACACCCACCCATACGCGTGCGTGCGTGCGTGCGTGCCCACCCACACACCCACCCACACACCCACCCACCCACCCACCCACCCACCCACCCACCCCCCCCCCCCCCCCACACACACACACACACATACAAAACAAGATATCTACAAAAACAATCAACAACACCCCTTACACATGGGCCAAAGCAGACCGGTGGAATCGGACACTTACATTGACCCAAAGAATCTATTATTTCATCAAAGTTAATCAAACGTTTTTCTACATTAAAAATCAAAATGACGTTGTCTAATACTGAAAAGGCTGTTGATATGAATAGTACTCAAGACTGGTGTGGTTTCTTGATTTGATTACATCTATTCTGTCACTGTCTGCTAGATAAAATGAAACAGGCCTTTCTAATATTGCACCAATTGTAACACGCGGCAAATAAGTGAGACAGTTTTGGCACAAATGGTCATTTTTATCTAACTCATTTACATAAATAACACAACAGAATATAATTCATGAAGTACCAATTTGAAATGTCTGTTAGGCCTACTACAAGCAAAAAGTTTTATGTTAGGAAGTAGTTTCTCATTTCATTCATACACTCCAGTTTATCAAGCATGAGATCAAAGTAGTAGTATGGAATTTTTACATAAATGTGGAATCATCATAGTCTTCTGTGTAACTGCTTCCTTGTTCTAACAACCAATTGTGTCATCACAAATTCTGTAACTACTCCTGCCATTGTCAAAACTTATCCTCCTGTTAACTTCAGTAACCTTGCCAGTTAACTTATCCCATACTTATTCTCCAGGCAGTTGTTGTTACATGTTTGTATAACGCATTTTTCACGCTATTCAGCTCAGATTGTAGAGCCCCATCCCCTTTTGCCTTCGGAAAAGTTTTTTATTTCCAGATGCAACATGGATTCCGATGGCAGACACACGTACACTATGCATGCATTCAAAAATCAGTTTAGAATGTGTTCAAACACCAACACAGATTTGTTTCCAAGTCATATGAATAACCAACAGACCAACGTGCGGTGGATGCTAAGTACTCTGTGAAACGAAGTTTTTTCTTCAAGAATATGAATTTGGTGCCCCTGAAATTGTATCCCAGGCAAATACACCAGTTTGCAAAAATCCCCTGCCCCATTATCCTGGCTTGAAAATTACTGACTGTGAGCATAAAGACAATACAGATCATAGTTATGTATGCAACTTTTGTTTAAAATTACATAAAAGGAGAAATGTTATATATGGGAGGAACCATCTGCATCTTAGCACACACTCATGTTTATTAGAGTTTTGTGTTAATATTTGAAGTACATCAGTCAAGGACTATTCAAGATTTTTGGTAACAATGATGAAAAACAACTCGTTTGTATATGTATTAAAAATTATGTAGTCTGTCCATCCAGACGTTTGTTAGAGCATTGGGTAAAAATATGAAGGGAATTGGTAACAACATTATACAATGACTTGTCTTTATACACACTCCTGGAAATGGAAAAAAGAACACATTGACACCGGAGTGTCAGACCCACCATACTTGCTCCGGACACTGCGAGAGGGCTGTACAAGCAATGATCACACGCACGGCACAGCGGACACACCAGGAACCGCGGTGTTGGCCGTCGAATGGCACTAGCTGCGCAGCATTTGTGCACCGCCGCCGTCAGTGTCAGCCAGTTTGCTGTGGCATACGGAGCTCCATCGCAGTCTTTAACACTGGTAGCATGCCGCGACAGCGTGGACGTGAACCATATGTGCAGTTGACGGACTTTGAATGAGGGCGTATAGTGGACATGCGGGAGGCCGGGTGGACGTACCGCCGAATTGCTCAACACGTGGGGCGTGAGGTCTCCACAGTACACCGATGTTGTCGCCAGTGGTCGGCGGAAGGTGCACGTGCCCGTCGACCTGGGACCGGACCGCAGCGACGCACGGATGCACGCCAAGACCGTAGGATCCTACGCAGTGCCGTAGGGGACCGCACTGCCACTTCCCAGCAAATTAGGGACACTGTTGCTCCTGGGGTATCAGCGAGGACCATTCGCAACCGTCTCCATGAAGCTGGGCTATGGTCCCGCACACCGTTAGGCCGTCTTCCGCTCACGCCCCAACATCGTGCAGCCCGCCTCCAGTGGTGTCGCGACAGGCGTGAATGGAGGGACGAATGGAGACGTGTCGTCTTCAGCGATGAGAGTCGCTTCTGCCTTGGTGCCAATGATGGTCGTATGCGTGTTTGGCGCCGTGCAGGTGAGCGCCACAATCAGGACTGCATATGACCGAGGCACACAGGGCCAACACCCGGCATCATGGTGTGCGGAGCGATCTCCTACACTGGCCGTACACCTCTGGTGATCGTCGAGGGGACACTGAATAGTGCACGGTACATCCAAACCGTCATCGAACCCATCGTTCTACCATTCCTAGACCGGCAAGGGAACTTGCTGTTCCAACAGGACAATGTACGTCCGCATGTATCCCGTGCCACCCAACGTGCTCTAGAAGGTGTAAGTCAACTACCCTGGCCAGCAAGATCTCCGGATCTGTCCCCCGTTGAGCATGTTTGGGACTGGATGAAGCGTCGTCTCACGCGGTCTGCACGTCCAGCACGAACGCTGGTACAACTGAGGCGCCAGGTTGAAATGGCATGGCAAGACGTTCCACAGGACTACAGCCAGCATCTCTACGATCGTCTCCATGGGAGAATAGCAGCCTGCATTGCTGCAAAAGGTGGATATACACTGTACTAGTGCCGACATTGTGCATGCTCTGTTGCCTGTGTCTATGTGCCTGTGGTTCTGTCAGTGTGATCATGTGATGTATCTGACCCCAGGAATGTGTCAATAAAGTTTCCCCTTCCTGGGAGAATGAATTCACGGTGTTCTTATTTCAATTTCCAGGAGTGTAGTAGTATAGATGGGTTTTTCTACGTGGTCATGTTTTAATTTCCTAGCCATTGCCACTCACTGGCTCTCTTCAGCAGTCAACTCAGTTCGTGACAGAAAATTAATAATCTCATCGGGAATATCATCAATTTTTTTGGCATGTAAAACTAAACAGACTGAGACCAATACTATCATGGGTTACACTGTTCATCACACATTCAAAATCAGACAGCTTAGTGCTCTAGTTTTTATGTTTCTTTCCACTGAACCCTCTGCCAGGCACTTTATTGTGAATAGCGGAGTAATCATGTAGATGTAGATGTTGGAGGCTCAGAACAGTTTCCACAGACACTTAGTGGGATTAGATGCTGGACAATATCCAGAGATAGCACTGCGACAGAGCTTATCTTCTTAAATGAATAAGTTCCTCATTTTAGAGCAAAACTGTGATCCATTATCTGACACAATATTATCATTTTACTGTTAGCTTTTCTGAGTGGAAAGAAGTAACCAAATTTTGAGAATATTTACACTACTACTTCCCACAAGACACACATAGATGCCTACAAATGTCCAAAGTGATATTTTACCTATTGTTTGTGGGAGAATACTGTGCATTGTCAACACCACCTTCGTATGCTGACATAAGTCACATTCTTTTATAATTCTTTGTACTCATGGAAACATGTTATCAAAATTCTCTTGTTTCTGAAGTTGCTGTAAGCATTTCCTTGGATGAAAATGTTTGAAACTGGTATCAACGTATTTATCAGATCATCAGTATTGTGTTTTGGCATACAAAGTGTCCACAATTCTGGCTTTAAGTCAGTTCTGCAGTGCAAGATGTCATCACAAATTACATAACACTGCCAAAGTTTATTCTTCGCTTCATCTTGATGCGTAGTTTTCATCTTTTTAATATTTCATTAGCCTCCTGCTCTGCATTGGTATTAGACTGGAACCTATGAATTTTTGACTTGCCATCCATGCTTCTTATAAGATTAATCTTGATTTCTCTGACGTGGGGTCTGTGTGCAAACATAGTTGTAGAACACACGAAAAAGCATCAGGTACCACATTTATTTTGGCAGGAATGTACTTGATCTCAAATGGAAATTCCTGTAGGGAGAGAGCCCATATAACAAGTCAATTACGTATTAATTTGCATTGAAGTAGGAAGGGTAACTCCCTATGATCTTTCCATATAATGGTTTGTCATCGGAGCAGACAATAATAGAAACAGTCAAAGCCTCAAACAATCACAATCATGGATTATTCAGTGTAAATGGACTCCCAGTTCATACTTGCTAGTGTCAGTCACAAATATTATTAAGTACACTGAAGCTTTTAATAGCTGTTACTTTTATCTCATCAAATGCTTCCTGTTGATTTCTCCCCCATTTATTTTATTTCATTTACTTATTTAGATCCCATAAATCCAATGGTCTCCAGGGAAGATCACTTAGTATTCCATAGAAATGTTGGAACACATGAGGCAATACTGACCATTTGGTTTATCTTAGAAGACAGATTAAGGAAAAGCAAACTTACATTTCTAGCATTTGTAGGCTTAGAGAAAGCTTTTGACAATGTTGGCTGGAGTACTCTCTTTCAACTGAAAGTGGCAGTGGTAAAATACAGGAAGCAAAAGGCTATTTACGATTTGTATAGAAACCAGACGGCAGTTATAAGAGTTGAGGGGCATGAAAGGGAAGCAGCAGTTGAGAAGGGAGTGAGACAGGGTTGTAGGCTATCCCTGTTGTTATTCAATCTGTATATTGAGCAAGCAGAAAAGAAAACAAAAAGAAAAATTTGGAGTAGAAATTAAAGTCCAAGGAGGAGAAACAAAAACTGAGGTTTGCCAATAACATTGTAATTCTGTTGGTGACCGTAAAGCACCATAAAACAGAATGGCCAGTGTCTTGAAAGGAGGATATAAGATGGACATCAACAAAATCAGAATGATGATAACGGAATGTAATCGACTTAAATCAGGTGATGCTGAGGGAATTAGATTAGAAACTTAAAGTAGTAGATGAATTTTGCTATTTGGGGAGTAAAATAACTGATGATGGTCGAAGTAGAGATGATATAAAATGTAGACTGGCTACGGCAAGAAAGTGTTTCCGAAGAAGAAAAATTTGTTAACTTTGGTATAGATTTAAGTGTCAGCAAGTCTTTTCTGAAGGTATTTGTATTGAGTGTAGCCATGTATGGAAGTGAAACATGGATGATCAGTAGTTAAGATGAGAAGAGAATAAAAGCTTTTGAAACGTGGTGCTACAGACGAATGCTGAAGACAAGATAGGTAGATCATGTAACTAATGAGGAAGCAGTGAATAGAATTGGGGAGAAGAGGAATTTGGGGCACAATTGACTAGAAAAAAGGATCGGTTGGTAGGTCACATTCTGAGACATCAAGGGATCACCAATTTAGTACTGGAGGGATGTGTGGAGGGTAAAAGTCATGGAGGGGGACCAAGAGATGAATACACTAAGCAGGTTCAGAAGAATGTAGGTAGCAGTAGCTACTCAGAGATAAAGAAGCTTGCACAGGGTTGAGTAGCATGAAGAGCTGCATCAAACCAGTCTCTGGACTGAAGACAACAACTAATCCAATACAGTGAGACATATTTGCAGGGGTGTGTCAGATTATTACAAATTATACAAAAGAAACACATAAAAAGCCCTCTTGCAAGAGGAGATATAGGTATAAGACAAAATACAAATTAATGGGTATAGACAAAATTACACAAAAAAGTTAAAATAAAGGTAGATCTTAATAGATACATAAAAGACATAGTAATGTTAACAATGATTCCAAATATTGTAATGCATAAGAGCACATCAGATTTAATTAAAAGAAAAAATCAATTACAGTTAACACAATTGAAATAGTCTTCAATCAAATAAAAGGAATTATCTATTAGATAGTGTTTAAACTGTTGTTTAAATTTTCGAAGCTCATGGACAAGTGATTTCACGTGCTGGTGGGAGAGCATTAAACACCTTGCAGGTCATGTAATGGACTCCTTTTTGAACAATCTATGGTTTTTTTAATTCACATAGGAGGTCCATCTTCCTCCTGGTATTGTGGGTATGGTATGGATCATGAAACACAACAGGAAGTAGATATATTGACATGCAGTTGTCAGTATTGCTAATGTTTTAAAAATGTTTCTGCAAGCATATCTAGGCTGGAGTATGCTAATTATCCTAATAAATCTGTTTTGGGCAACGAATATTTTTTTTGGAAAGTGGCTAATTACCCAGAAAACTATGCCATAAAACCAATAGTGCATGGAAGTAACTAACATAAGCATTTTTTTGGTATCTCAGTCACAGATAGTGGAAATAATATGAACAGTGAATGTTGCTGAGTTTTTTGAGAAGTTGTAAAATATGCTCAGAGCATTTTAGATTGTTGTCAGTGTGTATGCCCAGTAAGTCAGATTACTCAACTTGTTGTAACTCACTACCATTACATTTAATATTTAATTGATCCTCCACTTTTTTACTTACTTGGAAATGAAGAATCTAGGTCTTGTTAACATTTAGTGATAACCCATTACCTTCAAACCAGTTAAGTACTTCATTAAAGACAGTATTGGCCAATTCCTCAAGATTGTGGCTGGGAGTTTTGTTGATGAGGATGAAGATGTCATCAGCAAAAAGAGTAAAATGAGTTTCAAAACTAGTACATGAGGGAAGGTCATTGACGAAAATGAGGAAGAGAAAGGGTGCCAATTACAGAGCCCAGAGGAGCAGTGACACATGCTAGATGACACAAAATGCCCCTCAGAGTTCCAGTTATGTAGGATTTAATCTATGAGCCAGCTGATCCACTTATACCATAATATTCGGCCTTTGTTAAGAGAATTTCACAGTTAAAATTATCCAAGGCCCTAGAAAGGTCACAAAAGGTACCAATAGGATACAATTTATTATTAAAAGACTAAGATTTGATGGGTGAAGGAGAAAATAGGTTGTTCTGTTGATATACCCTGTTGAAATCCAAACTGGCTATTGTTTAATACCTTATAACGAATGAGGTGATCAATAAGTCATTTGTGAACCAATTTCTCAAGAATTTTAGATAAGATTGTTAAGTTTCATCACCTTTTTCAAAAAGAGAGGTTTGTTAATAGCAGATATTAGTCTCTCAGGAACAATCCCATGCTGGATGTATTCATTGAATATATAGCACAGTGTTTTGCATATTTCTTCAGTACTCTTGAAGAGAGACCAACAATTTCAACAGAATTATTGTGTTTCATCTCTCTAGTTATATTCTCAATTTCATGTACTGTGACAGGAGACATTTTAATCTGCATGGGTTATTTATAAATATTTTTTATTAATTAAGAAATTTTTATTTTTATTGCTATTTTTTATTAACAGCAGGTCAAAACTGACTTCTCCTTAATTATCTGCAATAAAGCAGATGAATACAAGCAATTCCCTGTAAGAAAACAACAGTGTTACCCACAAAAACTGAGATGTGATTGAGATTGTTGTTTACAGTTTGGTACTGTAAGTTTTGAATTGCTTCTAATTTCTTCAGATCTGGCTCAGTTCCTGCCGACAAGATGACATGTACCAAAAATTTTGTCTTCTTCTTTAAAAATTCTGATTTTTGCAGACAGTGACTCCAGCCATTTCAAACATAGTCAAAATTATCCAGATGTCCATGTGTTCATTCCATGATGTACACACAGTCAAAATATCATCCATGTATACTGTTAGACTATCACATTCTGCAAAAGTTTCTCCCTAAGAATTTCATACAAAGTTTGAACAAATGCCACTGATGAATTTTTTTAAACTGAATGGCATCCATTTGAAGTGGTAGCAATGTCTGTTGTACAAGAATGTAGTGAACTTTTGGTTCCTCTCCAGCTTCAATTGCCAGTACCTATTTGTCATATCCGAACTGCTGAACAGCATGTACAACAGAATCACTACAAAGTCTCCTCTGTATTTTCAGGCTGATCTTTCTGAGGCAGAGTGACGTGATTGATGGTCTGGGCATCCAAAACAAATCTAACTGTGCAGCCCCTTTTAATTACTGTGTGTATTGAATTGTAATATTCACTCTCTGAGCTCTTGATTGTATAATTTTCCATCATCTGTTTGATCTCCTTCCCTACATCATCTCTTCTAGCCAGCAGCACCAGATCCAATCTCAGTTTGTGTGGCTCATGTGATCACATCTTAATTTGACATTGACATCCTTTCATAACTCCAAATTTACTTGACAATACCTCTGTGAGCATGTGCAAAACTTCTTTCCATTTTTTAATGTAATGAAAAGGATAGTTGCTACTCACCATATAGTGGAGATGCTGAGTCGCAGAAAGGCACAGCAAAATGACTGTCACACAATTACCTTTCAGCCAACAAGGCCTTTGTCAAAATTAGACTACACACACACACATGTGAACACAGTCTGGCAGCTGGAACCAGATTGTGAGCAACAGCGCATTATGGAGAGAGGTGGGGCTAAGGTTCATGGAATCCCTCAAATGGCCTTACCATCAAATTACCCATCTCCGGCTGCCACCCTTCCTCCTACAATGAGCTCCATCAGTTCAGATTCCCTCAACCCATAGCCCTCACCAACATAGTCCTGGAAAACCATATCAATCAGGCCCAAACCTCCTTGCAATACCTTCTCTCCATTCAGAAAATTCTCCTGCTATGCACTCCCAAATTCCTTGATCCCACAAAGCACATTGAAACTTTTGCCCTGCAGCAACATGGAAAACGCCACCTCAAAAAACTTTCCAACCTGCATGCATCCTACTCCCACCTTGGACTATCATTCTCCATCACCCCTACAACAATCTCCAAATCTCCCCAATGTTCCCTAAAAACCCTGTCTAGCAGACCTACTACATTAAACCACCCACCAAAACTATCTCCCACGAACCACACAGAATGTGCAACCAAAACAGACTTGAAATACAGTCATGAACCTGTCCTTCAAAAGCCTTAGCCCGCAGAAGTATCAATTCTTTACAAAGGCCTCGCCTTTTGCCCCACTTCCAAATTCAGTCAAGCAGTACCTTTCAAAGACCTTCTCTCCTTGTCCTGGTCCCCAGAATGGAAAAACTTTTTTGCCACCAACCCTATGAAACTCAACCAAAGACCAATGTTGACTCTGCCGAACTCAGTTCACTCCTCCATCCATCCGTGATCCACCCCCACTGCCCCCAAATCACCCTGTTAACTTTCCACAATTTCTTAACCTTGAACCTTGGCATTTGAAGGTATTTGTATGGAGTGTAGCCATGTATGGACGTGAAACATGGATGATAAGTAGTTTAGATGAGAAGGGAATAGAAGCTTTTGAAATGTTGTGCTACAGAAGAATGCTTAAGATTAGATGGGTAGATCATGTAAACAATGAGGAGGTACTGAATAGAATTGGGGAGAAGAGGAATTTGTGGCACAACTTGACTAGAAGAAGGGATTGGTTGGTAGGACATGTTCTGAAGCATGAAGGGATCACCAATTTAGTATTGAAGGGGAGTGTGGAGGGTAAAAATCGTAGAGGGAGACCAAGAGATGAAGACACTAAGCAGATTCAGAAGGATGTAGAGTGCAGTAGTTACTTGGAAATGAAGAAGCTTGCACAGAATAGAGTGGCATGAAGATATGCATCAAACCAGTCTCTGGACTGAAGACCACAACAACAACAACAACAACAACACTGATATTTCTTTAGTTTCATGAAGCTTTCTGTACAAATTCCTGAACAGAGAGATAGCATCACTTCCATAATCTAGGACAACTACAATTTTCTGACCATTTACACTAAATTCAAGCAATGGGATTAAAGCCTCACTTACAATCTGTACTTCTTCCCTTAATAGTTTGGCTTTAATGTCTTCATTATCATACCTTACCAACTGAATTTTCAGAGGTGACTCATTAAACTGTTCACATGCTCCGGAGCGGGCGTCATCTTTAACTAACTTTAGTTTACTTGCATTTGCTCATTTTGTTATTGTCTGTCACAGGGAGGTAAACAATCTTAAAATCTTCTTTCTCTTACTGCCTGCTGATTCTGCCTTTCAAAATCATTTTCTCTCCCCACTAGTCTCTGAAGCTCAGTTCGAAGCAGAAGTCATCACTGAATACAATCCTGCTCCAGTCAATAAAATTCCAGGCTGAATATGTCTGGCGATGCTCTGAACAGTGGTGGAATACCGACCTGACTGTTGCCCAACATAAGGCTCAACAACCAGGAGCAGGACCCCTTTGGTTGTCATTCGTGGCACCCACACAGCACAGCGATATATTGACATTAGTCTACAAACTGTTTTGTTGCCATTCTTGGCTTACATTTCGGCAAGATAATGCCATTCTTGGCTTACATTTCGGCAAGATAATACCCACCTGCAAACAGCAAGAGTTTCTACTGCTTGTCTTCGTGGTTGCCAAACCCTTACCTTGGCCAGCAAGGCAATGAATCTCTCCCCAACTGAGAATGTTTGGAGCATTATGGGCAGGACCCTCCATTTCAGGATTTTGACAATCTAACATGCCAAATGAACAGAATTTGGTACAATATTCCTCAGGAAGACATCCAACAACTCTATCAATCAATGCCAAGCTGAATAAGTGCTAGCATAGGAGCAGAGCTGGACCAGTGCATTAAGACTTGCTGAATTTGGGAAGCTCTTTCTCTTGAATAAATCATCCAATGTTTCTGAAGTTGTGATCATCTGTTGGCTTTTTTAAATACTTTCTGAAGCAGTGTGCCTAAAGTAAATGAAGTGTTTATTCGGCATAAGTGAGCAGAAGAATAGTGTATAACTTAGTAGATAACCATACATCCGTCAGAAACCTTTTAAAGGATCTCCATATCCTTACACTTACTTCTCAATAAATTTACTCCTTAATGGTTTTTGATGCTCATAATAGAAATCAGTTTTAGCTCAATTGTGTGTTACACAGTCCCAATACAAGGCACAGCAATAATTTTTATGTGGACTTTTATCTCTTTCTCTAGGGTTCAGAATGCAGTTATGCTCTCTGGTGCAAGATTTCCTGCAAAATTCCATGTAATGTACAGCAATAAATTAGGAATCCCTATCAAAAGTTATAATACATCTCATTAACTGCTCTTTTTATGAATTAACTGAATGTGAAAATACAGAGACTGAGAGGTTTTGTTGGTTTTCTGTGAAAAATAAATTGTAATCAAGCAACTATAGTAATAACGGGAAAACAGCAGTCGTACAGTACAGCTAAGGAGGCAGCAGCAGCTCTTGTCAAAGTACTGGCAATCCTTCGAGTCTTAATAAAACTTAGCTATATCAACAACGTAGGAAAAGACAGACTGCTACTTACCATAAAGATGACACATCAAGTTGCAGACAAACACAATTAAAAGGCATTCGCATACAGCTTTTTGCCACAGACTTGGTCAGTAAAAGAGAGAGACACACAAGCAAGCACACACGACCGCCATCTCCAGCATCTCGGGCTGGAATGCATCACATGGGATGCAAGCAGCAATCTGCAGGGGTGGGGAAGGAGAAGGGGAAGGGATAGAAGTATAAGGGTGGGGAGAGAGATGAGTACTGTCCGGTGGAGTGTGCACGGACTACACTGCCAACACGTGCAGCATCAGCAAGTTGTGCAGTAGGAAGTGCTCCATGGGTGCATTGTGCACCTAGGTCTTCCACAGGGATATGATCCTTGTGGCAAGTGGTTGGGATTGGGAGTGACATAGGGGTGGACTAGTATGTTGTGAAATTGGCTGGGCAATGGAACACCACTTTAGGAGGAATGGGAGGTGTCTAGGGTATGATGCCCCTCATTTCAGGGCACGATGATAGCTAATCAAAGCGCTGGAAAAAGTTGTGGTTCAGTTGTTCTTGTCCGTGGTGATAAGCTGGCATTCCTTTGTGGCCGGTTCTTAGGGGTGGTGGGAGAAATGGCATGGGAGATCTGTTTGTGGACTTGGCCTGGGGGATAGTGCCTGTCTGTGAAGAGCTTCGTAAGACCTCAGAATACTGAGCACGGGATTTTTTGTCACTGCAGATATGCCATTCCCAGATGGCCATGCTATATGGGAGAGATTTTTTGGTGTGAAGGGGATGACAGCTGTCAAAATGCAGATACTGTTGGTGGTTGGTGGGTTTAATGTGGGTAGAGGTTCAGATGGAACTATCAGGGTGGAGGAGGTCAACATCTAGGAAGGTGGCACACTGGTTTGAGGAGGACCATGTGAAGCGGATGGGAGAGAAGATGTTGAGGTTGTCAAGGAATGAAGATAAGATGTATTGGTCCTGAGTCGATATCATGAAGATATCATCAGTGAACCTGAACTAGACTAGGGGTTTGGTGTTTCTTGGGGCTAGGAAGGTCTCCTCTAGGTGGCCCATGGAAACATTGGCATAGGAGGGTACCTTGTGGGTGCCTAAGGCTGTGCTGTGGATTTATTTATATACCTTCCCTTCAAATGAGAAGTAGTTGTGGGATTAGTATAAATGTAATAAGATGTATGAGGAATGAGGTAGTCTGAAGGACATTGGGAAAGGTGGCGTTCAATAGCATCATGGGTGTGAGGGATGTTGGCATTAAGGAGGTAGTATCAATAGCGATGACTATGGAACCAGACTGTAAAGGGATGGGGATGTTGGAGATAGGTGAAGGAAGTGGTTGTTGTCTCTGATATGGGAAGCTACAGTATGAGTAATTAGTTGGAGGTGATGGTCAATAATTGTGTTGGGCTTCCAGGATAGGATCACTCTGGCAGAGTTTATAGGTGGAGGAATCAGATAACTGGTGGATGCCTTCTGCTAGGTAGTCACTGTGATTCATTACAACAGTGGTGGAACCTTTGTCTGCAGGTAGGATGATTATGTCAGGATTTGTTTTGAGGTTATGTATGGCTGTTCTTGCTTCTTCTGAAAGATTGGTGTACTGAGGAAGAAACCTGGGGAATGATGGTGAGACTAAGTTGGAGGTAAGGAATTCCTGCAAGATGGCCAGTGGGTGGTTAGGTGGGATGGGAGGTGGATGACAGTTTGATGGTAGTATGAAATGCAAGAGGTGGGATTCAATGTTGGAACTAAAGTGGTTTTGGTTGGAGGGATTGGTGGCAAAGAAGTGCTTCCATTGCTGAGATCAGGAAAAGGAGAGCAGGTCTTTGACAAGTCCAGCACAGTTAAATTTGGGTGTAGACCTATGTGAGGCAATGGATAGGTCTGAACCTTCTGTGGAGCTGAGTGTTTTGGCAGAAAGGTTAACAATAGTGTTACAGGAATGTTTCAGCTTTGGATTTTGTGAAGGGCTGGTTGGGACTTTTGAGGGATGTGGCAAGTTGAAAAGTTCAGCTAGGAGGGGTCTGGCTGCTATGAGGGGTGGATGAGGAGGAACACTGTGAGTACGATAGGGGTTGGATAGTGGTATCCCAAAGCAGCAGTAGGTTGTCAGCAGGTATGGAGGTGGTACCGGAGTGCTCCTCCAGGTCCTGGAGAGCAAGGGATTAGTTTCAGAGATGTGATGTATGGAATAGTAATTGCAGAGTAGTAGTATCTTCTAGAGGGAGCCGAGATGGTTCTGGGGTGCCTGTGGAGGAGGAGATTAGTATTTTAATGTCCCCTCGACAACGAGGTCATTAGAGATAGAAAACAAACTTGGGTTAGGGAAGGATGGAGATGGAAATTAGCCATATTGGCATTTGCCTGAAGCAATTTAGGGAAATCATGGAACACCTAAATCAGGGTGGCCGGGTGCGGGTTTGAACTGTTATCCTCCCAAATGCGAGACCAGTGTTGTAAACACTGTGCTACCTCGCTCGGTATGTCTGTGGTATGGAGATTTGTTTTTACAGTACCAGGTTTGTGATGGCCAGGGATTTGGAGAATCTGAAAAGGAGCTGGTCATTGTGAAAGGAGATATGGGATCCAGAGAAAGGAATCTTTACAGTTAGGCTATTTGGGGGAATCCATGATTTAGACAGCATTTGACAAACAGGATGTAGCACTGGGTTTTAGCCAAAGAAAGGGATACTTTTCTGAACAGATGCATAAAGATGTAGCAATTGTCCATTGTGGCAGGAAATGGGAATGATGCAGATGCAGATACGAGCAAAATAGTTGTTGATGATTATGAGAGGAGCAGGATAAGCGTAAAGATGCATAAAAGTATGCAAAGACATACAGAAACATGTACAGATGCGCAAAAATATGCATAAATGAGAAAAAACATGTCAAGTGTGTCAGGATGAAGGATTTAGTGGGATAAGTAGGAATAAATGTGATTATAACTATTGCAGGTTAGAATCTAGGGCATTTGATGCTGCATCAACCACTCAAGTGGTCATGAAGCCTGTACTGGATATGGACGATCATTGATACTGTGTGGCTTGCAAGTAGGAGCAGTCTGGAAGGCGGTGAATAAACACAGAAAAGGAGAGAATGAATGGAAACTGAGAAGGGTAATGCTATAGAGAAGAGTAACAAAGAAAAACTTCAAAGGGTTGTACGATGGAAGAAAGCTGTTCGGCAAAAACCAAACAATGGAAACACCAGGTAGGAATATCAACAATGCAGGAAAAGACAGATTGCTGCTTACTATAAAGAAGACACTTCCAAGCTGCAGACAAGCACAATTAAAAGACATTCACATATCACTTTCAGCCACAGCCTTTGTGCGTGCGAGCCACTAGGGGCTGCTCGTACTGTGAACACATGAGTTGTTGCAACGCTTGTTCAACGAGCAGCCCTTAGTGGCTCGCCATCTCACAAATATTCATGACGTCGCCTTTCTGGCTTAGATCTTTTTTAATATGTGACGTGTAAGTACTGCATCTTTTTCCAGTCAGTACAAACTTTAATTTTATTAATGTATTATATACCTAATATGTTTTAGAACAGTTAGTCTAATTCTGAAGAAGACGCTCGTAGTAGTGTCGAAATCTGGTCAATTTTGACTTAATATTTGTGACCAAGGGCTTATTTGTTCTAATATAATTTCAAAAATGTTCTATGTTCTCACACTTTTGCATGGGTTGGTACTAGATGCAGACAGATGGGGTACACAAATTCCATTCTTTGTGTGTGTGTGTGTGTGTGTGTGTGTGTGGGGTGGGGGGGGGGGGGGTGATAAGATGAGTGTCTGGCCACTCTCTACCACTAACATTGCCAGATCTAGTTTAACATGTCAACCCTGTGATAAGGCCAGGAGGAAGAAGCACAACAAACCCATTAACATGGAAATGAACTTTGTTCAGCATTCAAAGGTTGTTAACAAACTCATTGTCATCACATGAGTTGATCATTGGGTTTCTTTTCTTGGATGATCTGCAACTTGTATGGATGGTACATCTACATCTACATCTACATCCATACTCCGCAAGCCACCTGACGGTGTGTGGCGGAGGGTACCCTGAGTACCTCTATCGGTTCTCCCTTCTATTCCAGTCTCGTATTGTACGTGGAAAGAAGGATTGTCCGTATGCTTCTGTGTGGGCTCTAATCTCTCTGATTTTATCCTCATGGTCTCTTCGCAAGATATACGTAGGAGGGAGCAATATACTGCTTGACTCTTCGGTGAAGGTATGTTCTCGAAACTTTAACAAAAGCCCGTACCGAGCTACTGAGCGTCTCTCCTGCAGAGTCTTCCACTGGAGTTTATCTATCATCTCCGTAACGCTTTCGCGATTACTAAATGATCCTGTAACGAAGCGCGCTGCTTTCCGTTGGATCTTCTCTATCTCTTCTATCAACCCTATCTGGTGCGGATCCCACACTGCTGAGCAGTATTCAAGCAGTGGGCGAACAAGCGTACTGTAACCTACTTCCTTTGTTGTCAGATTGCATTTCGTTAGGATTCTTCCAATTAATCTCAGTCTGGCATCTGCTTTACCGACGATCAACTTTATATGATCATTCCATTTTAAATCACTCCTAATGCATACTTCCAGATATTTATGGAATTAACTGCTTCCTGTTGCTGACCTGCTGTTTTGTAGCTAAATGATAAGGGAGCTATCTTTCTATGTATTCACATCACATTACACTTGTCTACATTGAGATTCAATTGCCATTCCGTGCACCATGCGTCAATTCGCTGCAGATCCTCCTGCATTTCAGTACAATTTTCCATTGTTGCAACCTCTCAATACACCACAGCATCATCTGCGAAAAGCCTCAGTGAACTTCCGATGTCATCCACCAGGTCATTTATGTATATTGTAAATAGCAACAGTCCTATGACACTCCCCTGCGGCACACCTGAAATCACTCTTACTTCGGAAGACTTCTCTCCATTGAGAATGACATGCTGCGTTCTGTTATCTAGGAACTCCTCAATCCAATCACACAATTGATCTGATAGTCCATATGCTCTTACTTTGTTCATTAAACGACTGTGGGGAACTGTGTCAAACGCCTTGCGGAAGTCAAGAAACACGACATCTACCTGTGAACCTGTGTCTAAGGCCCTCTGAGTCTCGTGGACAAATAGCGCGAGCTGGGTTTCACACGACCATCTTTTTCGAAACCCATGCTGATTCCTACAGAGTAGATTTCTAGTCTCCAGAAAGACAATATACTCGAACATAATACGTGTTCCAAAATTCTACAACTGATCGACGTTAGAGATATAGGTCTATAGTTCTGCACATCTGTTCGACGTCCCTTCTTGAAAACGGGGATGACCTGTGCCCTTTTCCAATCCTTTGGAACGCTTCACTCTTCTAGAGACATATGGTACACCACTGCAAGAAGGGGGGCAAGTTCCTTCACATACTCTGTGTAAAATCGAACTGGTACCCCTTAAGGGCCAGCGGCCTTTCCTCTTTTGAGTGATTTTAATTGTTTCTCTATTCCTCTGTCATCTATTTCGATATCTACCATTTTGTCAACTGTGCGACAATCTAGAGAAGGAAGCACAGTGCAGTCTTCCTCTGTGAAACAGCTTTGGAAGAAGACATTTAGTATTTCGGCCTTTAGTCTGTCATCCTCTGTTTCAGTACCATTTTGGTCACAGAGTGCCTGGACATTTTGTTTTTATCCACCTACCGCTTTGACATAGGACCAAAATTTATTAGGATTTTCTGCCAAGTCAGTACATAGAACTTTACTTTCGAATTCATTGAAAGCCTCTCGCATAGCCCTCCTCACACTACATTTCGCTTCGCGTAATTTTTGTTTGTCTGCAAGGCTTTGGCTATGTTTATGTTTGCTGTGAAGTTCCCTTTGCTTCCGCAGCAGTTTTCTAACTCAGTTGTTGTACCACGGTGGCTCTTTCCCATCTCTTACGATCTTGCTTGGCACATACTCATCTAACGCATATTGTACGATGGTTTTGAACTTTGTCCACTGATCCTCAACACTATCTGTACTTGAGACAAAACTTTTGTGTTGAGCCGTCAGGTACTCTGTAATCTGCTTTTTGTCACTTTTGCTGAACAGAAAAATCTTCCTACCTTTTTTAATATTTCTATTTATGGCTGAAATCATCGATGCAGTAACCCCTGTATGATCGCTGATGCCATGTTCTGCGTTAACTGATTCAAGTAGTTCGGGTCTGTTTGTCAGCAGAAGGTCTAATACGTTATCGCCACGAGTCGGTTCTCTGTTTAACTGCTCAAGGTAGTTTTCAGATAAAGCACTTAAAAATATTTCACTGGATTCTTTGTCCCTGCCACCCGTTATGAACGTTTGAGTCTCCCAGTCTATATCCGGCAAATTAAAATGTCCACCCAGAACTATAACATGGTGGGGAAATCTACTCGAAATATTTTCCAAATTATTCTTCAGGTGCTGAGCCACAACAGCTGCTGAGCCCGGGGGCCTATAGAGACATCCAATTACCATGTCTGAGCCTGCTTTAACCGTGACCTTCACCCAAATCATTTCACAATTCGAATCTCCGTCAATTTCCTTCGATACTATTGCACTTCTTATCGCTATAAACACGCCTCCCCCTTCACTGTCCAGCCTGTCTCTGCGGTATACATTCCAATCTGAGTTTAGGATTTCATTACTGTTTACATGTGGTTTCAGCCAACTTTCTGTCCCTAGTACTATATGGGCGTTGTGACCGTTTATTAATGAGAGCAGTTCTGGGACCTTTCTATAGACGCTCCTGCAGTTTACTATTAGCACATTAATATTGTTATTCCCTGTTGCATTTTGCCTACTCCTGGCCTTGCTGCATCTCAGGAGGCGTCTTGTCGGGCCTAGGGAGGGAATTCTCTAGCCTAAAAAAACCCCATGTGCACTCCACACGTACTCTGCTACCCTTGTAGCCGCTTCTGGCGTGTAGTGCCCGCCTGACCTATTCAGGGGGACCCTACATTTCTCCACCCAATAGCGGAGGTCGAGAAATTTGCACCCCAGCTCTCCGCAGAATCGTCTGAGCCTCCGGTTTAAGCCTTCCACTCGGCTCCAAACCAGAGGACCGCGATCGGTTCTGGGAACGATACTACAAATAGTTAGCTCTGATTCCACCCCGCGAACGAGGCTTTCCGCCTTCACCAACTCCACCAACCGCCTGTACGAACTGAGGATGACCTCTGAACCCAGACGGCAGGAGTCATTGGTGCCGACATGAGCAACAATTTGCAGTCAGGTGCACCTAGTGCTCTCTATCGCCGCCGGTAGGGCCTCCTCCACATCTCGGTTGAGACCCCCTGGCAAGCAGACAGAGTGAACACTGGCCTTCTTCCCCGACCTTTCCGCTATTTCCCTAAGGGACTCCATCACCTGCCTAACGTTGGAGCTCCCAATAACTAATAAACCCCTCCCCCCGTGTGCCTGCTCGGACCTTGCTGAAGGAGCAGCCACATGTCCACTCACAGACAGAGCGGGCGATGCCACACGGCCAGCCTCCACATTGACCCTCCGCCTCGTGCGCCGCGAACGCCACTGAACCCGCCACTCCCCTTGCAGAGAGGGTGGCCCAACCGCGCCCGGTACCCGCGAAGGTATCTCGACAGCAGGGACAGTGGGTGAAGCATGTAACACCTGGGGTGTACCTTGCGACGCACCAGACTCCCTACTGCCGCTACACTCCGAGGCAGCAGCCTGAAGACGGATGACCGCGGCCATCAACACGCTCAGCTGTTCGCGAAGAGTGGCCAGCTCCTCCTGCGTCCGTACGCAGCAGTCACACATCCTATCCATCCTAAGGAATCAATTTACTGAAGAGACTTAATCAACTTTTAACTAGACTGCTAATTCACTAAAGGCGGCTGATTATTGACTAAACTGTGATTGCTAACCACTTCTTGTAGAAAACAATGAAAATAGCACTACCTGTCTCTGGACTGTATTCAAAACAAACACTAGCACTACTGGCACTATGGCTGACTAAAGGGACTCTCTCTGACTGTATTCAAAACAAACACAGAATCTATGGGACACTATTACTAGCACAATTAAGGCTTCCTAAAAGCAAAAACATACCAATGAAGAAGTGACAAGTAAGAAAAATACAGTTAATACTTAAATTAAGGTAGCTCGCTGCACAGCAGACGTGAAGCAGACTGCGGTTAAGTTCTGAATCAATATTCTTTTATACTTGAACTATGCAACTGTAAACATGTTGCATGACAACCGATTGGACTTCTTATAAGAGCAGCTCAAGGAGCTTCGATAGTATCTCCGTACAAACAGTTCAAACACAGCTTGAAAGTTCCTTTTTTTTGCTTCACCAGTTTCTTCAAAATTACTTATCCATGTCCTGATGAACTGTGGTTGAGACTTCGTAAATTAAAGTTCCTCCACATTGTCACTGTTGTCTTTCTTGTTTTTTTTTTTTTAAGTTTTGACAGCTAAAGCATGCTGTCCACCACTTCCAGTATCTGTGTTAATTAAACAGAAAGATAGCATGAGCTGCTTTTTGTACGTTAGTTTTAGTAATTGCTGAGGGCTACCATCATGAATTTCAAACTTCCTTTGTGTGACTCACACTGTATTTTCATCAAAACTTATGATGTCCTTGCATTGTGGTCTCATGAGCATAGATTCCTTGACCACTACCAAGCTTACATTGAAAATGAGTGGCCACATTTAAACTTTCTGGAGATACAATGTGGAATTTACTGTTATTGGCTTGCCAAAAGAATCATAATGGTGGGATATGAGTATGTGTTTTACCAGTCATTATTTGGACCTTACTCTTCTGAAACCATTGCTTCCAGTTCCAACAGAAGAACTGAGACCTTTATTTTGTTATTTTAAACTGTATATTATTATTTATTTCATTTTATCCCAACTGGAACATCCCTCTCAATCTCTTATTCATCTTTTTTCTGCCTTTATCTTTCATTTTTATTTCAATACTGTTAAGTCTTATGAGTTTACCTGTCATATATGACTTATTGATTACTAACAGCTCATTATTAGTTTTGATCATGGACTTCAGTCTCAGCTGTTAGGTTATTACCACTGCCAAACTGTTAAAATTTAGCATGTTTTTGTTTTGAGCAATGGTTTGGAATGTATTAGTCTTTTCTACAATGATGCTGCTTATGTTTTCTTTTTCCAGTTTCTCCTCTGCTCCTAATAATAAGTGTTAAAATCCTAAACTTGAGATTAAAGTCTTTGACAGCTTTGCCCTAATTGTTCCTTTTCACACTTTTAAGCTCATCAGTATTTGAAACCTGTGTGACGTCAATGGGCTCTTTGTTTTATGAGTGTTGTAAAAGAATTGCCTGTCACAGGTTATTTCTTAGTTCTGACACAAAGGAGACAATCAACCAAGTATGTCCACTTAGATTTAGAGAATTAACACCTGATATACATAGTGGTTTTTGTTCATGCTTTCAAGGATTTTGGATGGCACTGCAATGATATTTTCTGGGCTCAAGGCTGATACATGATAACAAGATGATTTTCAACCAGGGGATGGTTACTGCAGGACATTATCCAGATGACTTCCTAACAACTATAACAAAATGCTGGGAGATCGAGAAGAGAATCTATACTAATTTCTATGCAATATCTTTTTTTATAAAAATTTTGAGTTTTGTGGGAGCTGATGTTGAGCCTGGTTAGTGAGAAATTATTAACTTGTACTAATTCTAATGTAATAATGGAACAGTTTTGTAAAGTATAAAGGTTCTGTAAAAATGTAGATGATAATATCTCATGTGATGAGTGTGACGGGATTAATGTAGAAGTCTCCACACAAGAAAAGAAGAAATGTGAAAATATGTGAGTAGAATTTATGCAACAGTAAGTAGAATTTATCCAGTAGTAACAGATCCTAAACTGTGATGAATCAAATTATAGAAGACTTTTACAAGAAGAAAGAAAGCTTACAAAAGTTATAATACACCTAATATCAGCAAACTCAACTCTTAAGAGAAGAAAACTGAAATCTTACCAGCTATATGGTATTTTAAAAAGACTCGACATTGAACTGTTTAAAAACTACATACTGTGAAGAACTCCTCATATTAGAAGTACTAAAAAAATAGATTTCCATTAAAAATTCAGCAAAAGATGTTTGGAAGAGACTAGGAAGAAGCATCAAATTCACTTTTTTCTTGAAGAAGTTGACACCATAGAAAAAATTAATGTTATACTAAAAAAAGATGGTAATAGAGCTCGTAAATGGAATATAGAAAAGGGGTCTCAGGGCACTGAAAGTTAATGAGGAACAATACCAATAAATATGAGACAGAAAGGGACAAGGGTTGTAACAGAAGTTTTCCTAATTCACAATGCCAAACGAACATTAAGTACCACACTTTATTTAATTTTATTTGTAATTATCAAGTGACATCAAACAGGGAAAGTTACCTCTTTTAAATTAAAAATTATTGGTTTGCTGGAATAGCAGGAAAACTTGTCAAGGAAACAGAACTATCATGTTCTAATATAGACTAATATGTTTCTGAACCCTATGCCAGCTCCTGATGTACAAATTTTGTTGAGAGCAGATTCATTTATAGCTAAAGAACTTTAAGGATGTGAATATTAAATTCTGTTATAACAGCAAAGTTGAACAACTGCCAATTAAAAGAAAATCAATCAGTGGTTGAGGGTTTGTCTGAAACAGTGTGAAAAAGCTGTGCAAACTGCACCACAATACACTACAGACACATTTTTTGAGAGTGCATAAATTCAACCTGCAGACCATGGGGGTTGAGCTTAATGCAAGCTCCCCATGGATGCATAAGGAAGTTTGTTTGGTGCTCTCTGTTAATTTCCATCTTCACTTCATAACATCCGCAAAATATATGGTACGCCACAATCATGAGAAAAAGGTTTGTTTCGTTCCAGAGACATGCCCACTGTTCTCCTGCACTCACACAATCAGACAACGTACTCATCATGGAGGAGTGTACATCCTCTGGGATCACTGCTAGGGTGAATCTGTTATGCAAGCACAATTATCGCCAGTTAATGGACATTGTGATACGATTTCATTTTTGTCACCTGTTCATTTACTGATTTTGCAGAATAAATACATTTTCGGCAAGTGTACGTATCCATTCCTGTTGGCACACTGTCCCCATAGCCTACATCCTGAACAAAGTGCTTACATGCAACAGTAAAGTGGCTCACTGCACAACTGACATGTAAGCAGTCATACCCCCACATGTTCCCACTTTACAGGTGACCCCGACGTGAACACTAGGCTTAATACGTGCCGATGAACTTTCGTCGGAGTGGGTGACATGGAACTGAGAGTGATCTAACAATTAGGTCCTCATGTACGAAGAGTGAATTTGTAAACAAACCATCACGAACCAGATGCTAAAGTGAGATGATGACTTTGGAAGAATTGCAAAAGACAATAATAGATAGTAGACAAAAGGGTGCAACCAGAAGCTATGCCTAAGTGGAGAGCGAGCTACAGGCACTTTCCACATGCACGGTCTCTGCGCACTTGGAACCAGCCGAGGAAAACTTTTATGTGCAAGGCACGGCCACACCAACACCTCCCGGTGTTATGGGAGTGGTGGCAAGCACACAATGTGTGTCGGTTAGGCTGCTGCCCTTTTGGCCCCATGACCAAATCGTGTGGTTCGGCCAAGTGGAGGCTGTTTTCCTGAGCAACATCACCTGTGACCTCACCACATTCAGACACACTGTGAGCCATCTAGATCAAGACTGCAGCCAACGTTTGGGGCATAATCCCCACACCCATTGACTAATTCTTCATATAAGCAACTAAAAGAGGATTTAATCTGACAAATTTCATCGTCACAGGAACGACAGGTGCATCAGTTGCTGTGCCAAGAGGAGTGCAGCGACAGGAGGCCATCTCACCTCCTGCACCATCAGTTGAGCTTCGCACAGTCTGACCCGGGCCTCGACTCATTTGCGTACCAGCTGGATGTGCAGCCTTCCACAACAAGTTCAAGCAGTCACTGCTCTGCAAACAGAAATGCAGGTGGGTGCTGTCACGGACTTGTCTGGTTGGGGGCATGACAAATGACACACTTGCAACGGTCCCCAACACGGCTACCATGACAGCCGGCTATCCAGTGCCATAGGCAGCAAATTTGACTCTGCAGCGACACGTTTCCCACAGCTACCAACGTGGACACTGACCTGCCACACCTAGTTCACGACTTGGCAACACAGGTGGCAGCACTAGCATGCAGGTCAACCAGTTGGGGCACTCATGGACAGATGGCTTGCAGATGCCACAGTGGCAACAGACCCTGATCCTGCTCGCACAACAGGCAGTGCGGTACCAGCTGTTCTGGCAGTAAGTCAATGATGTTAGAGCAGCAGCCAAGTGGTTTTTTTTATATCATTCCTGCTTCAGAAATGAAGTGACAAAGTGCCAGCCTCCCTGATAGCACCCAAATGCCAGCTGCAACCTGGTTTATGCCCATCTGGCATCAGTGCAATATCTGGGTGCCTCTTCTTAATGGAATAGGCTGGCAGTGTAAAGTACCGTGTCAACACAGGTTCTGATCTGGGTATTTTCCTCCAATCTATGCTAAGAGACCCCAGTCGCCCAAGGCACTGCCTCCTAAGGCAGCAAACAATTCACCAATAAAAACATATGGCACACATCACTGAAATTTGGACCTCGAACTGCGCCACACATTTGCATGGATGTTTAATGTAGCTGATGTCACAAACCAATCCTGGGTGCAGACTTCCTCGGCCACAACAACTTATTAGCTGACATCACAAATGCTCTGTTAATTGATTAGACAACAAATGTGAAAATGGTGGGACAGCAACGGCTGGCCACTTCCTTCAGTGCTACACCAGTGAAGTGCCCCGGGCAGTATGCAAGCATACTGGACAAACTTCCAGGGCTCACTCGCCCGCCTAGAGCACCTATGTAGTCAAACATTAAACGGTCCTCCACATCGTGACCATGCCCGACTCACCCATCTCGTGCCGTCCACATTGATTAGCACTTGAGCAACTCACTGCAGCAAAGGCTGAGTTGAAAGCCATGATGGGACAGGGTATTGCTCGACCATTATGCAGCACATGGTCCATGAACTCCACCACCGCCACTTAACAACCATCTTTTGGCACCTTAACGAGGCCAGCATCATCTTTAACCCCTCAAAAAGTATATTTGGTGTCAGAGAAATTGTGTTTCTAGGGATTTTAAGCACCACTACTGGGAAAGGTGCAGGTGACCTTGAACATGTTGCACCCACAAATTACTTACACCACTGTCTTCGCACGATAAATTTTTATCAGCACATTCTGCCTAATGCTGCCACTGTACTTGAAACCCTTACTGAAGGGTTATGCCGCAGTACCTCAAAGGAAAGGACTCCTATTAACTGGAGGGATGCAATGGAAAGAAGTCCAAACGAACCTTGTAGAAGCGACACTTCTCACTCGCCTGGTGCACGATGCTGAACTGGCCATGGCCATGGATGCTAGCCACAGTCATAAGCACAGTGCTTCAACAGTCACTTGTGGCAGCTGGCAGCCATTTTGTATCTTCTCATGGAAGCTTTCAGAGTTGCAGCATGCATAGAGTGCTTGCGATCTTGAGTTGCTTGCGGTGTTTGAGGCAGTAAAATACTTCCACCCATGGGTAGAAGCTCGTCTCTTCATAAATTTCACTGACCACAAGCTCCTGACTCACGCATTGCAGAACAACAATACCAAGTGTACTTGGACATCCATCATATTTCCAGAAATAACATAAATGCAGACTGCTTGTTTTGCACTTGTGCCATTATCTCTCCTCCTGTGAACTTTGAGGAAATTGCCTAAGAACAGGAGAATGACAAGGAAGTGGACAGTCTCTGCCACGACACCTCTAGCCGCCCACAGCTCAAGCAAGAGCCCATTCCTGGTGTGACATTTCAACAGGCTCACAATGCCCATTTCTCCAAGAGAAATTCAGGCACACTATTTTCGAGCATGTCCACAGACTGTCAAACCCCAGCTTCAACACCACTATGTCACTGTGGTCATGCATTTTGTCTGCCCAAGACTACCCTCAATGGGCATGCACTTGCAATGCATCTTAAGTCGGGAGGGACACCCATGTGCCACATGCTATTTTGCACACATCCCTGTCAACATTATGAACTAGCTCCCTCTGTCCCAAGGCAAGCGTGACAATGGTAGACTGCTTCACAAGCTGTCGGAGGCAACGTCCATAGCAGACATCACTGCCAAGACCATCGCCACAGCCTTCGGCGATGCCTGGGTGTCACGCTTCAGCTGCTCCAGACATGTCACAATGGATCATAGCCACCAGATTTACTGCGCTGTTCACACAAGTCTCACAACTGTGTCTCATGCAGTTACACTGAACTTTCAGCTATCACCCATCATCTAACAGCACAGTTAAGCAGCTCCATCAAACACTAAAAGCCCTGACACTGCCTGGACAGATGCAGTTCTGTTGACACTGCTCGGCCTGCGACTAACACCAAAAGAATAGGGCAGCACTTCACCTGCCGACCTCGTGTACGGACAATCTCACGCCGTTCTGGCGATTTTGTGGATGAGGTACCGTGCGAAACATCAGCCCCTCCACTGGCAGAATGTCTGCACACCCACACGGCCCTTGTCCAACCACAAGGACCAATTTAGGTTGGCACTGGCAGAGTGGTTGCACATGCTGACCTACGTTGCTGTACACACCATGCTGTGAACTGACACAGTACAGCCACCACTTCGGCTAACGTACTTGGCTCCACGCTCAACAGCAAATGCAATGGCGAGCCGACCAAAGTGTAAATCGGCCCAGTTAAGCTGGCTTACGTTGTGACTGCTACTGCTCTATTCAGTTCTTTGACCCAGTGGAAGACCAGTTAACAAATGGCGCTTCCTCCACCACTGGTCAGACAGAGCCCACACCTGCGGCTCCCAATGATGCACACACACCGCCAGCTGTCACAGCACTGCCATGTGTGCTGCAGACCCGCTCTGCCAGCAGGCACAGCCACCTGACCTGCGCTCACCGCAAGCGCCCGGGCTTTCTCCACCACAACTGCCGGTGGACTACGTCAAATCCTCCGACCACTGTATCCAATTCAAATGCCCATGCTGCCTCATAACAACACACCGGCCACATTCTACTGTAGACTCCAGTGAGCCTTGTCCTCACATCATTGTCTCCATTTGAGCTCTGGAAACCGTCTCCAGTATAAGTGGCTGCCTGTCATGTCCCTGTATCTCCACCACATTGGGCATTGAGCCTGGATTAACTTCCACATTATGTTTCTGTATCCTTTCCCGTAGAGCTCTGGACAACGCCATACTTGGGCAAGTGTAGACCCTTAGCACAATCTCTGTATCTCAGCTGTAGCGAAGTGTAGAGTCCAGATTGAATCGCATGCTGTGATCACATGACTGAGTATGTCTGTGAAGTCCAAACAGTGAAACTCATGAACGCTTTGTCTCATTATCTCTCTCTGTTTTTTTTTTTTTTTTTTTTTCTTTTTTTTTTTTTTCCCCAACATATTTTTACTTAACTCCCATCTATCACTGCCTGCCGATAGCTTTTGTGTCATCTCGTTGCCACTGTAGGCCTGCACTGTGGGAAGGAAGAAAAGGATATTTTTTGGTGACCAGTATCTTCTTTCTGTAACACAACTGCATGCGTGTATTAAAAGGGTTCTTTAAATTTACTTATCTTAAGCTAGTGCATGTGGAGCAAGCTCTTCTGTAACAGTTCACGTTAGCTTCACTGCTGGTGAAGTACAAGTACCACACTGTGCATTACTCTGGTGACTAGGTACTGACTGACTCTGCACTAGAAGCTGAGTTAACTGCAACTGCGACTCCCACAGAGCTGTGACTGATGACTCGACTAGTTGATTCACTGGGTGACTAACTGAACCCTCCAGTCCGTGGCAGCAACCTAAATACTGGTGGCTGAGAGGGCATTGGCGATACATTTCTCAGAGTCTCTATTTGGCCTCTCTCCTTATACGCTTTACTTGACCCTGCTATCGATCTTCTCGCAACATCTTCACCACCTGGTGTGCTGGAAACAGCTTATGCCAGCACACCAGCCAGCTGCACAAGGACACACCAACCGTGCATGTGTGTGCTGACATCACATGCCACCGCCCAAGCGCCGCTCACTAGCCATTCTCCATCGTGCTCACACCGACGTCACAATGGAAGCGTCTGAAACCCAAACATGTCACACGAGCTGGACACCTGCACTTTCTCACAGCTTCCGAGCTCACTCCATTTTCCAAGAGGGGATTTGAGGGGTAGCTGTGCCGCAAAAATGCGTGAACGGTCCAGAGCTGCCCGCGGCCAGCCCAGGTTAGCAGTGTCAGGCATCTGTTGGCACATATACCTGCCCACAGGCAAACTTCTGGCAATTTGTGGCGTGCACGTGCACAGGTCAGCAAAAAAAGCAAGGGCAGCATGAACTGAGCCACTGTATACTACAGAGGCATTTTTCGAGAGTCTGTAACTTCAATTTGTGGACCATGTGGGTCAAGCTTTACATGAGCTCCTCACAGATGCACACGGAAGTTTGTTTGGTGCTCTCTGTTCATTTCTGCCTTTCCTTTGTCACGTCCACAAGATACATGGGCCCTGTGATCGCAAGTAAAAGGTTCATTTTATTCCAGACACATGTCCACTATTCTCCTGCACTGACATGATCAGACATTTGCTCGGCACCTTCCAGGATCGGCATTCAAGTGGAGCTGTTTCGCAAATACAATTATCGTGATCGCTGGTTAGTGGACATTGCAATCTGATTTCATTTTTGTCACTTTTTCATTTATTCACCTTTGGCAGATTAAAAACATTTTCAGCAAGTGTACTTGTCACTTCCCATTACCACACTGTCACGGTAGTCTACATCCTGAACAAAGTGCATGGGTGTGACAGCAAAGTCAACTCACTACCCAACTGACGTGTAAGTGGCAATACCTACACGTTCCAGCTTCAATCTTTCTGATACAATCTCACCCTTTAAAAAGAACGAACAAACACTATTACGATGCTTGTTTTGCTTCCCTAACTCGGGAAGACCGTTTTAAGATATTAGAAGATCTGTTAGTGCAGTCGATTGAGCAAGTCTAACAATTAGATTATTAAAAAAAAATCACAGTTGCGACAGAGGTCAACTTTTTAGGTTACATACATAACTCAAAAGGAATAAAATGATCTGTAAAAGTAGAGGCTAGTAGTATATTTGAAACAACAGCAACAAACAACAATTAAAAGCTTTCCAAGGCTGGAAAACATGTTGTGAGTCGAAATTATTTCTGCATTTCTAACAAATGGTTCTGTCACTGATTGATGTTCAATGTGAGACTCAAATGACAATATTAAGTTGAAGCAAATACATTCTCAGCTGACAGATACAATCAATACATCATCTGGTACACGAACACTCCCAGAATACTCCCAACAAACCTAAAACAAGCAAGAGTAAAGTCATTTCACAAAAATTATGACAGAAAAGACATAGAAAACTGTATGTAGGCCATATGCGACTGCAGTCTTACCTGGCGTATTCCACTGATGAATTCTTCTCAGGTTATCAGCTGGGTGGTGGCATCATCTTGTCGCAACATTCAATGAGCTACTAAATTTAGTAAACAGGGATAGCGGTTTTCAGCTCAGTGCAGTGTGGAATCCCACAATCAACAAAATACGTCAGGAATGCTCCGACCTGAAGTCAGTGGTGTCCACAGACAGATTGGATAGCCACCGGGTCTCGCCGCCAAGTGCAGTTCCCACCACCACCGACACTGCACCCCCTTCCAGAAAAACGTGATTGGCTGGCCTACAGAAGCGGATGATGGCCAAGCAACTATATAGATATGCAGAACACAGCATCCAGACACTTTGCCGGAAGATGATGGGTACAAAACTAATCAAAATGTTGCAACAAGACGATGGCACCATTCGGCTGATAACCCGAGAAGAATTCATCACTTTATGTAGGCCAGTCTCACTACTATCTGGCTTTCCTAAAATAACTGAAAGAGTCATACCTAGAAGGTTAACTAAGTTTACAAATAAAAATAAAATACTAGTTAATGTTCAGAATGATTTTAGGACAAACAAATCTACTGAAACTTTCTTTAGCTTTACAAAACTGCTATTTTCTTTTTTTTTTTTTTTTTTTTTTTTTAATGCAAGCTCATGACGCTGCATACCGAGGTGAGTTAAACTTTTTCAAATGATTCCATGTTACAAGTTTATTTTCATGCTATCACAAAATTACTACTTCAAGCCATTTTAACTACCCTGTTGAAAAGTTATTTTTATAAAATAATAATAGATCTTCTGTACATCAAGTTTAGTTAAAGTTAAAAGCAGTGAGTAAACAGAATATAAATTATTTGAGATGTACAGTACTAACTTACTTGACAAATGTAATTGGCTGGACAGATATTTGAACTGCTGTTCCCCTCAATGTGAGTCAGTAATTGTGCCACCTCAGAGCTAGAGGTATTGGCATAAGTGGTCTGCTACAAATGTTGTGTCAAATGGAGTAAAGTGTTAGGACAGATAAGGAATTTCTTGAGAAGCCTGGAGGTTGAAAAAAGATTGATTCCCGTGAATGTAAAAGGAAATTGCTACCACTGCCCCAAGAGGATGCAGCTGTATCTGGCAGATGCACGAGGGATGACACCTCCACTGAGAGTCCTTTTCTTTCCCTAGCCCATGCCACACAGGGTAAACTACTGCAAGAAAACATTCTGATTAAAATAAATTTCAGCATGTTAGTGCTCTCCGTTTTATCCAAGGAATATTTATGTCATTTATATATTGGCCACGACCTCTTGGTAGATGATTGTTGCAGTGTCTGTGTGTTTATGGGTAGCATTTTTTCATATGACTTGTCAAGCCAATGGCAGCACAGCATCTCTTGCCGCAATTGTCACAAGTGTATCTGGCTGCCGAGGCAGGAGCAATGGTAGCATTGCGAAGCTTTTTCTGCCTTAATCTGTCTAACAAGCCTTCATCATGCTTCGAAATTCCAGATGATATATCATCACGCCACTGTGGTCTCATGCTAGCCCGTGCCTCCCATCTGTTTGTGTTGATTCCAAAGCTCTCCATATCTCGTTTACAGGAATCCTAGAACCTCAATACAGGACATCCTACAGGTCTTTTGGCTATAGAGATCTCTCAAGGCATCACCTCAGGTGGTAATCTGTCAGGACCTGTACGGTGGACGTGTCCCAGCCAGTAGAGTCGTCTCTGCTTCAGGATAGCTGAAATACTGTTGCAGTTAGTTTTAGATAGCACTGCTTCGTTGGTCACTCGGTCCTTCCATGTTACTCCTAGGATGGATCTCAGACACTGCATGTGAAAAACATCAAGGCGACATTCTTGTTTGGCATAGGTAGTCCATGTTTCTGATACAAAAGGATGCTGAGGACACAAGTTTGATATACAAGAATTTTGGTGGTCATAGAGAGTTTGTTGTTTTTCCAAACACATGTAGAGATTTTGCCAATAGTTGTCGCAGCTCTTCCAATGCAAGTATCAATTTCCTTGTCAACAGACATGTTTGATTCTATAGTAGATCCAAGACAGCAGAAGTTATCTACGACTTGCAGAGTAGTACCATCTAGTGTGATATTCGGCTTTGTGTTAGCACCCTGAACCATAATTACAGTCTTACTGCTGTTTATACTCATCGAGAATAGGTGGCATGCGTGACTAAATCTTGATACTAGCTCTTGCAGTTCTTCTGCGGAGTTCGCTACAATTGCACCAACATCAGCATACAGGAGTTCACAAGCGACTATCTTGTAGCGCTTTGTCTTACTCTGACATTGAGAAGTGTTCCATCTTTCCTAGTATGCAGATGTACTCCAACACTGCAATTCTCGAAAGCCACTTGCAGCAGACCCGAGAGGAAAATTCCAAAAAGTGTAGGTGCCAACACACAGCCTTGTCTTATGCCACAGTTCATACTGAATGGTTCAGATGTACTGCCATCGAAGATTACAGAGCCACGCTTATTGTCGTGAAAAGATCTTATTAAAGACAGCAAAGTTGGGGGACATCCAATTTTTTCCAATATGCTGTAGAGTCCATCCCTACTGATGTGTCAAAGGCTTTGTTGAGGTCAACAAAAGCCACATATAATAGCACTCTGTGTTTGCGGCACTTCTCTTGTAGTTGGTGCAAGGTGAATATCCTGTCACTTGTGGATCTGCCAGTACGAAATCCAAACTGTGACTCAGGGTAGATCCGAGTAGCCAAGGTTTCCAGTCTCTTCAGGATTATCCTTGCATACGCCTTTCTAGCAATGCTCAAGAGAGATATTCCTCTATAGCTGTTACAGTTACCTCTGTCTCCTTTTCCCTTACAGGTTGTTACTACATTTGCATCTTTCATGTCGTGAGGTACTGTGCCGTCTTCCCAGCACTGAAGTAGGGTTTGATACAATATTGGCAAAATGCAGTCAAGTTTGATTATTTCTGCTGGTAAGTACTCTTGCCTAGCTTTAGACTTTTAAGTGTGAGTTTTAATTCGTCAACAGTGGGAGGATCATCAAGCTCAGACATAAAAGGGTAAGTTGGTAAAGTACCCAAAGCTTCTGAAGAAATATTGACCTCTTCTGAGTATAGTTTAGCATAGTGCTGCACCCATCTGTCTAGCTGCTGGTTTTTATTGTTGATTGGGTCTCCATTTAGATCTTTTATTGCAGCGAACTTCCTGCTTGTTGGTCTTTTTGATGCCTTGATACATGCCACTATAATCTCGGCAGATCTGAATAGCTTTGCAAAGGTTGGTCCAATATCTATTTGCACAATGGCATTTATACATTATGAGTATGAATAGAAGTATGTACTGGGAGATGAAGCAGCTTGCACAGGATAGAGTAGCATGGAGAGCTGCATCAAATCAGTCTCAGGACTGAAGACAACAACAACAACAACAACAGAAGTATGTGTTTGTATTTTATTTCGTTACAGAGT
Organism: Schistocerca gregaria; assembly: GCF_023897955.1. Classification (NCBI taxonomy): domain Eukaryota; kingdom Metazoa; phylum Arthropoda; class Insecta; order Orthoptera; family Acrididae; genus Schistocerca; species Schistocerca gregaria. The sequence goes on along the minus strand of NC_064920.1, from coordinate 1,671,546 downwards.
TATGATAATTGTGTCATAAACTGGTTCATATGGCAGAGTGTTTCACAGAAGTTCATGCAGTACAAACTTCAATGCAAGATGCTTTTAATAGTTTCCATAATGATATTCTGTCTCAAACCTGGCACAAAATCCAGAGATCTGGTCATATGTAAAGTATACCAGTGGTAAGATACAATCAACAGCTTCACTGCATAACATCAATGGTAATATTACCAATGACAGTGCCACTAAAGTGGAGTTGCTAAACATGGTTTCCTGAAATTCCTTCATGAAAGAAAGAAAATGCAATAAATATTCCATAATTTAAGACCTTCGTTGGTGCACTAATTGTAACATCCACTGGGAGACTAAGATGACCATAAATAACAGTTTAAAAGTGTGATGAAATATTAATACTAATATTTTTATTGTGTTTAAATCCAAATTCGTGTCACATTATGCAAAAATTATATATATATATTCTCATGTAATGGGTTACTCTTCTTTTGCAAAATTAAAAAAACTAAATATTAGTGTTTCCAATTAAATAGTTTGGAAAGTTGATGTGGTTTCTCAGATATATTGCTATATATTGAAGTAAAGAAAAAAATTACACTAGCCATCACATCATTTTAGACACATGGTTGCACGAAAAATGGGGATGTCCAGCACAGTCATTTGCAAAAAGTTATGCCAGTTTTCACATTCAGAGTTGAAAATGGAACACAGATTCATCAAACCAATCAACAACTCAATATCAGTTTTGTCTGTATGTTATAGCTGGAGGATGAAGGATTCATTAATTTATTCCTTATGATTTGTGGTTTTGAGTACATACAATCTCATCCAAATTCTCAGTGTTGAAAAACAAACACCATATTTCTTCTAGGTCTGTATCATTACCTAACTGATTGGCACGACCTAACCATGATGACAATCTAATTTTTATTATATTTTTCTGTGGTGTCTTAGTGCCAAAATGGGCACTCGGAAACTCCAAGTAAAACAGTTAATCTCGCCATGGAAAACTATGTCAGTTTTGAGGTCATCATTCCCCCTATTCTGCACAGTGTACACTACCGTGTTTATTCTCACAGAAGTTGAGAACATCATTCACATCTATCTCATAATTGCTGTGATGTGAATCTGATAGGTGATCTTCTTCAGGAACAAAAGAATTGTCTGTATGATTATTGCTCTCCTCAAACTGTTCTAAAGCCATTTGCACCATTCTTTTGATTCTTTGTGACAAATTAGATATCCTGCCACTAGTATCCATCTATAAATAGATATTTGCACAGTAAGGAGCATAACACAGAAAAGTACTCGTTTAAAGTAATATCCATCTGTCAGGTGGTAGAAAATTCTTACTTCAACAATAAAATCTGCTTATGAGACGATGTGGCTGACCTGTGTGAGCAAGTAAAACTGCACTACCGTGGAAATGAAACAATGACATCTGCACAAAAATACGTTTACCTCACAACTGAAGCATAGTAGAAATATTAGATCAAATTAACAATGCTTGTGTGCCAGCAGTATATCAAGAAATTTCATATCCACCTAATGAAACGGATGTTACCAACTAAGGGTTAAATCAAAAACAGCTGCCAACATGGAAAATATATAGAGGTTGATGCACTTGGTGTAGCAAAACAAATTAAAGTCACTTAATAAAGGTAAGTTTTCAGAATAAACTTCAGTCGTCGGAATATGTTTTGCTGGTTCTGACAAATTAATTTGTCATCTTCAGGACGCTGTACTGGTTTAGCAGATGTCAATATCTTCTACATAGAAGCATAATGCCATGATATATCCAGAAATATGCATATTGTGTGTGATTATTGTAAACGAAGACTGACAATTAACAGTAACTGAATCACATCTACGTATGTGTCGAGCTGTTGTGCTGACAGCTTGACATATACATAGATGACAAATTAAACAATGGAAAATGCTGGGTGGAATAATGAAAAAGGATAGCCTGCTACTCACTGTATAGTGGAGACACTGAGTTGCAGATAGTTACGACAAAGGGACTGTTACACAAGTAAGCTTTTGGCTGAAAAGCCTTCTTCTTAAGTAGAAAACACACACATTCATGCAAACGCAACTCACTCACACGTAACCAATTTCTCTGGCTGCCAAGTCTAGCCTGCTGCCAGAGAAAGTGGTCATGTGTGTGTGTGTGTGTGTGTGTGTGTGTGTGTGTGTGTGTGTGAGCTGCATTTGGGTGAATGTCGTGTGTGTGTGTGTGTGTGTGTGTGTGTGTGTGTGTGTGTGTGTGAGCTGCATTTGGGTGAATGTATGTGTATGTTGTCTAATTTGGAAGAATACCTTTTGCACTGGGAGCTACTATATGTATGTTATAGTTGTTGAAAATCACAGCCATGAATAAAATAATAAATGTAAGTTTTCTGGTCCAGACTGTATATTACTAAGGTTTCTTTTGGAGTGTGTTGATAAAATATCCCAGTTTTTGCAATCTTGTGCAACTTGCCTGCAGCTTTACTGTATGATTAACGGAATGGACAGTGTCTTGAAAGGAGGGTATAAGATGAACATCAATGAAAGCAAAACGAGAATAATGGAATGTAGTCGAATTAAGTAGGGTGCTGAGGGAATTAGACTAGGAAACGAGATACTTAAAGTAGTAAAGGAGTTTTGCTATTTGGGGGGCAAAATAACTGATGATGGTCGAAGTAGAGAGGATATAAAATGTAGACTGGCAATGGGAAGGAAAGCGTTTCTGAAGAAGAGAAATTTGTTAACGTCGAGTATTGATTTAAGTGTTAGGAAGTCGTTTCTGAAAGTATGTGTATGGAGTGTAGCCATGTATGGAAATGAAACATGGACGATAAATAGTTTAGACAAGAAGAGAATAGAAGCTTTTGAAATGTGGTGCTACAGAAGAATGCTGAAGATTAGATGGGTAGGTCATATAACTAATGAGGTATTAAACAGAATTGGGCAGAAGAGAAGTTTGTGGCACAACTTGACTAGAAGAAGGGATCGGTTGGTAGGACATGTTCTGAGACATCGAGGGATCACAAATGTAGTACTGGAAGGTAGCGTGGAGGGTAAAAATCGTAGAGGGAGACCAAGAGATGAATACACTAAGCAGATTCAGAAGGATGTAGGCTGCAGTAGGTACTGGGAGATGAAGAAGCTTCCACAAGATAGAGTAGCATGGAGAGCTGCATCAAACCAGTCTCAGGACTGAAGACAACAACAACAACAACAACATGCAACCACTTGCTTGACTAGAGAGCTGAACCTAAGGACTGGAAAGTTGCACAAGTCGCACCACTATTCAAGAAAGAAAAATTCAGACCCATATCATTGAGATCTATTCATAGTGGGATGTTGGGACATTTTTTTATGTTCCAACATTATGAAAAACCTCAAAGAAAATAATTTGTTGACACTTAACCAATATGGATTCAGAAAACATCTTTCATGTAAAACACAACTAGCTCTTTATCGACACAAAATAATGAGAGCTACTCACAGGGGATCTCAAATTGATTCCATACTTCTCGATTTCTAGTAAGCCATAGAGCAGAAAAGAAATGCTATCTGTCATTCCACAAGGAAGTGATCTGAGCAGCCCTCTCGTATCCTTTTGCAGAAGCCACTGTCATTTACCTTCTAGGAAAGTCATCAGAAGATCAAACTGAACTGGCAAATGATTTAGATGGAATATCTACTTGGTGTGAAAGGTGGCAATTGACCGTAAACGATAAAAAGTGTGAGGTCCTCCATGTGAATACTAAAAAATTTCATTATATTTTGATTACACGATAAATCACACAAATTTAAAAGTTGTATGTTCAAAATAAATTTCTTAGGATAACAACTACAAATAACTTAAATTTGAAGCATCACACAGAAAATGAGAGAACATTGAAAAAATCTGAAGGGCAGCTCATTCTGTATTAACATGAAGTAGGGGGAGTGTGTCATGGCTACATAATGCAAGTTGAGGCAGCACTGCTTTATACCAAAGTTGTTATTTTAATTGTGTGAAACCTTTTTGAAATTTTGATTAATTTTCTCCTCCTAATGCCAAAATATTTTATTAACTCTCAGATATATAGGCATATATGACCATTGTAATAAAATAGGAGAAGTCAGAGCTTGCACGGAAACATTGAGGTGCTCACTTTTCTGATTGAGTTTTGAGAGTGGAAGAGTTGAGAAACAGTCCTGAAAGCAGTCCTGTCAACCCTCTGCAAAACACTTATATGTGAACTACAGGATAGTTACATAAATGTTCAATGTTATACAGTCTGAAGGAAGAGTGTGCATCTCTGAATTAGTTCCAAGAGTGGAAGTCTACAACTACAGTATTAATAGCAAGTGTTCATCGTTTGTACAGTGATTGGATGGTAATACATTAGCTGACCTGTTTAGGTATCAGCTGTAGTAAAGATAGTGAAAAGATAGATTACAGATAGAAACTACATGTTTTTTAATCTATCTCAGCATTTCTGTGGATTGAGACCAACTATGCCATCACCGAGGGTTTGGTCTGTAGCATAAAGAGTGACAGTTTAATGAAAGGACAGATATTTACTTTATTTCGAGTGTAGAACTGTATATACATATGTCTGCTTGTGTCTGTGTATGTGCGGATGGATATGTGTGTGTGTGCGAGTGTACACCTGTCCTTTTTTTCCCCTAAGGGAAGTCTTTCCGCTCCCGGGATTGGAATGACTCCTTACCCTCTCCCTTAAAACCCACATCCTTTCGTCTTTCCCTCTCCTTCCTGAAGAAGCAACCATCGGTTGCGAAAGCTAGTAATTCTGTGTGTGTGTTTGTGTGTTTTGTTCATGTGCCTGTCTGCCGGCGCTTTCCTGCTTGGTAAGTCTTGGAATCTTTGGTTTGAAAATGTAATAAGAAACATGTTGTTTTATATGCTAAGTCACAATGAGTGATGTCAAACTAAGCAATTTTTTTAAAAATAGCATTTACATAGACAGTGGCGGCTTGCAGATATACATTCTGGTCTTCACAAATCTTTAAATTCAGACAAATATGAGTGTCCAGGATGAAATTTTCACTCTGCAGTGGAGTGTGCACTGATATGAAACTTCCTGGCAGATTAAATGTAACTGTGCAATATTAATAGCATCTGCTGTGTAACAGTTTTATACAACTTCAGCTTCTGTCAATAATAATAATAATAATAATATGCATAACTTGTCTGAAAAAAGGAAGAATTGTTTTTGAGGAATTGAATTGTTTTGTACATGATTAAGTACAGTTTTAGTCAAGAACAAAATAATTTTTCAGCTTTCGCTACTCTCGGTTTCGCACTTTTGTGGAATGGAAGTTTCCATGCCTTTTTATTTTCTCGGACAAATGCACAAGATCTCTAATTCATGTATTAGTTGGTGAATTAACGGCTGGTCTGAAAATCAGTCAATCTTAGGTTGCATCCACATAATGACTTACACTTCGTTAAATGTTGACTTGCAGTCACGCTTATTTGATTTCATCACTTTCTCGGACAACAAAATCTGGTCTGGAGTGCCCTATTTTCTTTACAGCTAACTTCTAGTGGTAATTTTCTTTTCCGTTAGTGCTTAATGCAGTTTCAACAAAGTTCATGCTGACACTCCACAGGAAAGCCGATTCCTGCTCAATAGACAACAAACTCCAAACTCAAACTGCTGTTTGCTGAAATGATTAAATTCAAGTAGCACTGTCTAACAACACAACAAGATCATTTGACAAGAATACAAATGAGGCGAAACAGTTTTTAGTGAATTACTGAATGTTCAAATATATTGTACAATGTGGGCCTACAGTACAGATAAACCATAAGATCAACAGGTGTCAGAAGCATGAATAAATGCTACAGTCTCACAATCATTGGTGATGCAGTTTAAGGTTCTCAGCAACTCAAATGCATTACTCTATGATAAAATCCAATACTTTATGTACCTTATCTAATTCAGAATGCTACAAAATAGGTTTTCTCTCAGTATAACTATAACATATGCTGATGTCTGATCTAATTTTAGTATACAGTGTGTGAATTCTTTTATCTGTGGAGTGTGCTAGCACATAGTGGAATTTATGGCGAACATGGATAAAAGTTTGCTGCAGTGTGCTACCACCTGGGGGCACTGATGTGAACCAATAGTTGACTGGTAAGGGCTAGGAGTGCACACCCTGAACTGTGCACATTGTTTACCAAATCCGTATGTATTTGGCCAGTAAGGCAATTACGTCATGTCAGCTGCACATGCGCACTAGCTCCTTAAAACGTGCACAAGTAAAGGTGGGCTCACGACCCTGATGGCAAGTTTCACCGAGTCTAGTGAAGCAATATGTAGCGCATAGTGGTTGATTTAGTGCCATGTATTTCAGATTACTGCATCTACATTATGTTTAACAGAATTCCAAGAAAAATAACCAATAAATCCACAAGGCGTCAAAAGTTAGAGTGTTCATGTGCTCTTTTACAGCAGCTGGCACAGAACATAGGATTTACAGGAGACCATTAGATTTCGCTGTTACAGTCGATATGTCAATAAAAGTGAGGTCGCTACAAATGATATCAACTGTACATTATACAGGCTCTTGTAATCCCACAAGACGTATTGACAGATGCTTCAATATAATTACGCAACCATCAGGAGAGGACACAAGGTGCAACTTGGAAGGCCACATCTGCTAGCGACAGGTCACAGGCAAAAACACCGCGACACACTTAAGGGGTTTCTGTGGTCTTACCTCTCAACCAGTTGATGTTTACACCAAGTTTCACAGTGCACCTATTGACAATGGCCCTGGCCATTGGGACTGTAGTGAACAAACCAATGCCAAATGGTTTGTATCCAAGCATTTTTTAGTTAAACCTACAGTGTTCATCACTGATGGTGGAGTTATTCAAAAAACACTCAAAGTATTGTATCAAAAATGAGGTATCCACCTGCAGGATTCTTTTGTGTATTTCAGAGAGAGTCAGGGACTTAACTTTTTGTGATTTAATTGTAAATAAGTTGTGCTTAGTAAAAACCGGTGTTGCTGAGAAAGCAGACCTACAACACAAGCTATTTAAAAAAAGGAGATATGGGCCCTATCAGTATATAAGTCACATTATTATATAACTAATCAATGATTTTATTCAAACTCGTGTTAGTGAATAAACTAATTTGTTTACTTTCTATTATTTAAAATTTTGTTAATCTTAATCAAAGATCTGACACAGGTCACTTGATCATAAGATAGTAAATGCAATGGACAGAAATGTGCAACATAAATCTCCACCACTAGTCATGTATTAGCTGCAATGTAAAGAATATGATGGAGTGGATTGTATCTGTATATTAGTCAGGGTGTATACGTTGACAAGGAAAAAAAATTCCCAGATTTTTCCAGGATTTCCCGGTTAAAAATAAAAACACGTTTTGAAAGACCTTTGATGTGCAGCAACATGTACACTGGATATTTTCATATTACAAAGGTATACATTTGAATTCCACCAAATAATGCATGTCATTTCCGAAGCATTGAAATTGCGATGCGCTTTTGTAAGTGTCAAAGCTCATTCATGTGATCTCGCCAGCTGATGACAGCAATAGGACACGTGATGTAGTCAGCCAATAGCAAGATCACTCTTAAGTAGCGCGAATACACAAATAAGAAAAGTTAATGGCTTAAATTAATATACATAGCATTCACATATAATATTGGTCTCTAAGATTAATAAATTCCACATATAATGTTTACCTTTTTTGCGTGTGTTCACTTTATCTGATACACACACAAATGTGCCAGTAAAATTTTTAATAACAATGCAAATGTCTCATCTTCTGGGGTCGAAATACTTCTAAATGGTCGTCCTCAAAGAATTGATTTTTAAATTAGAGTTTAACGCTTTGTGATTTAGGAAATTCATGGTACATTCTCAATATAATTCATCTTGCGAAAAAGGAAATCTGCTTTGAATGTAACGCTTTTCAAACCACCATTCGCAATATTTTCCCGCGACCTGTTAGAAATAGGTTCATTTCAGAAGTTGCAAGAGCGTGCCATATAACTGGTGTCACCGCACTTGCGCAGCTACGGTGATGCAGGAAGTCCGTATGTTCGAACGTGTAAAACATTAAAAGATCTTACATTATGTCATAAAAGAAACAAGACATCAAAGGATACTTCAAGAGTGTCGGGATTTCGTGAACCATACTAAAACGCATAATTCGTCTTAAAATGCACATCCGTATGTAAATTTTCTTGGAGTACTAACTCTTGTTTGGTTCTTTATTACTGTATGATGCCATATGTTCACCTGAACGGCAGTGAACAGTTGAAACTAGCCAATAGTGTGAAATTAAACACTTCATTTCAAATAAATTGACTGCTTTAGTAGAAAGGATTAATAAAAGCCAAATCTCTTTAGCAAACCAGCAAAAACAACTTCATTGTTCTGTAAGGCGATTAATACTCGACTGTCAAAGGTGGAAATAAAATCTGAAACTATTAACATATTTTAGCCTGTCGTAATCATGCAAACGTATTTTAATTCATTTGATAGTTACTGGCCACAAATATCTGTTTTGTTATCATTTAACGTGAGAGCAATAAACAAAGAGGAAACAACAAAATAACTGATCGCAAACACAGGTCACGTGGAGACGACCCACCTCCCCACAACAACTCGGACTGCTCTGTGCATCAGCCCCGGATCTACGATATTTCCGAACCGGGACAATATTAAGTAGTGCCGCCCAGCCACACTTCCGTAACCAGAAGCGGGACAAGGTACTACTGACATGTGACTCAACTGTGCATCTGCAGGAGCCTGCCCGCAACTGCTCAAATGAATCTAATTTAAACAGTTGTCACGTCACGCTCATCGGAGGCAATTTGTTGTTATAAAGCATTGCACAGTGCTCCTAAAGCCTTTTGACACACTTTACTGTTGGCAGACGCTTTTATGAGCACTGTTTTTTTGTTGTATACGGTGCATTTTATTTGTAACTTAAGTTTTATCCCCCCCCCTCCCTTCGTTCATGTTTTGTTGCTGCAGTAACATTCAAACATTCTACATTAGCGGGATACAATAATATGCTTTGATAGAATATTGACTCTTACAAGTCAAAATCACAAAAATTTTACTGAAAACTGAAACAATGAAGAATTCCTGGAATTCTAAACAATTCCTGGGTTTTTCCCAGTTTTCTCCCGGATGGAGAAATTCCCGGGTTTTTCCCGGATCTCCCGATTGTCCCAAGTCGTATACACCCTGTTAATAGTTGGTACTGAAACAAGTATGCATTCCAACTGTGACCCAGTAGCTGGACAAGTTCATTCAGAAGGCTCTCCAACAACTATCATGGAAAAGGGAATCTTTAACAATGGTACACTATAGTTGATGTTCTTATAACTTTTTTGACAAAATTTTCCTAATTTTGTCAAAGTTTTTGTTGAGATTAGTCACTGAGAAATTGTTGCACTAACTAAAAGGAAATAAAGAAAGGGCTTTGAGTGCAAATAAGTTTACACTGTGAATGTCTCATCAGGCCTCTTCCGTTGACTAGTTACTGTGTAATGTATTCAAATCATCTGCTGCTAACTTGGTGTTAAGTTGAAATTGGTAATAATACGATTTGTATTAAGTGACTTACCTAATGTGTTTTTGTGTGTGTGTTTTCAAATATGTCGCTAAAATGTGTGGAATATATTCAAGTATCTTTAAGCTATAGATGATGAAACAACAGAACTTATTTTCTCCATTCCAGCACTGTGTTCTGAGGGACTGAGCTTTTCCCACGCCCTTATTGCCATTTATTTCCATGTCACCATTAAGAAACTGAATACAAGCTTCAAAAATTTAATATTTATTTGCCTCTCAATGTTACACATGTTTTGCACTAATGCGTGGGCTCTCTCTCTCTCTCTCTCTCTCTCTCTCTCTCTCTCTCTCTCTCTGTATGTATGTATGTGTGTGTGTGTGTCATAATTCTTAAGGTTTATTAGAGCTCATACATCCTTTTCATGTGGAGTTCTGTTGATAGAATATTGCTGAAAACAACTCATGTCAACATGTAATAAACATCTATATTTTACTCAAAAAGTCTTTACAATCCATTAAAAATATTTTGTGCATGCAAAAAGTACAGTTTAACAGAATAACACATAAATATATGTACATTATCAGAAAATATTGTACAGCAATGTACTTCTGTCTTTAAATTAAAAAAGTAATAAATAATAATAAATATAAAAAATCTGTGCAGTACTGACTGTTCATGAAACACTGTAACCAGAAAACAGGACCAGTGGGACATTTAAATGGACAACTTGCACAAAAGATGTAGCTCAGTGGCTGTTTCCTGCATGACAGATAGTAAAAATGCACAGATAAATATTTTATTCTGGAGGCCTTTTGTGTGGGCCCCAACCATGGAAGCACTTTGTGAATTTGCGAGACTCTCTATTTTTCGCTGTAAGGAAAAGCTTACGAGGTCTTTCTGGTTGCTTGACTCTTAAATGCTGTATGTACACCTAAAACCAAAAAGATATAATGTCATATGTCACTTAAATATACATACTACAGAATTATGCATTAATGTGTTTAATCACTATATTTAATAAAAGTTAGTATGGGAGTGTTCAGTGGTCTCACCTGTGCCGACTTGAATGCCAGTTTCACTTCCACTTCACTACATTTTGGTCCAAGCCAGAGGAACACCTGCTCTCCGTTATCCAAAATCATTATATCATCATCTGCTAAGTCATCCTGTTGTGTATGGTAAAAACAAATAATTTATCCAATGTCATACAAAAATTAGTTTTATTTATAAACTAAATGTAATATTCACCTGACAGAAATCTGAACATTTTTCAGATACTGTGAAGTATCCTTTCTCATTTGAACAGCGGAAAAGGCGTGTGTAATTCATAAAATCGGCATCCGTATCATACGGTTTACGACCACCCAGAGCAACCCAAAAGAAATTGTCAGGTTCTTCACCTTCATTTAATGTTTGGAATCCTATCCATGGCTGAAACACAAAAAAATAATTTCTTTGAGAATCTTTATCTTGTAGATGCACAACATTCAATGATTATTAAACTCTTATTTTATGTCAGTGTGACAGTATACACAATATCAATAAACATCCGCAAGATGTAATGTTACATTCAATCAGGTCTGAGACTAAAAGTATCAACAGGCACAGAATAGAGATAAAATGGGCAATGAGTATTTGAGACACTTTCACTCTTTATACTGGTAAGTCACTCAGTCAATATATCATGATTCATGTAGTTATATTTAAGGTGAACACAGTAAGGCTACACAGTTTTACTATATTAGTGGCATCCTTTATTCTATTTAACAACATCAAAGAACTGATTGACATTAATGGACACATGGTTCAAATACTGACATTGAATCTATACTGCATTCCTCATAAGAATAAACCTGATGTAAACAAACACAAATGCGATGATTGGTCAGAAGCCGTACCCCATGTCCACAGGTGTCGGTATGGTCTTGGAAGTATGTATTAGATATAGTTTTACTGAGTTATGTTAAATGAAACTTTAAGGTATTCAAATTTATTAACAGCCATCAATCTTTTTTCTGAATAATGCTTTAGCTATGTAGTTTTTATTTCAAAAGTCGTGTACAGTCCTAGTCTTTGCACTGTTGTGCCCTGATTGTCACACTGTTAATACGCTGTATGAAAATGGTCTGAGACTGCTTCCTGTTCTGTAGTGAAACGTGTGTGGAACGCGGTTAAAGTATAGTGGAATCAGAAGCATAGTACATTGATGATATACTGTAGATCAAAGTTTGCTGGTTCAAGTCTGACTTCAGTCTTCCCCCCCCCCCCCCCCCCCCCTCCCCCCTTCTTGTTCAATTTGAAATATGTGTGTCTCTTAATTGTAAAATTCATCATCACTTGTTATCACTAATGCATGTCTTCTTGTTTCTAGTTACACACGAAATTCCTGTTTTCATTTTAAATATAAATTCTTGGTTATTGATATTTTATGAAAGACTGTAAATAAAGGTTGCTTAAATCAAGTAAACACAATTTCATTTTTTTTGAAAAATGTTTTGTGTTTGTTTACATCAGGTTCATTCTTATGATGAATGGAGTATAGATTCAATGTCCGTATTTAAAAATGAAGAACCAAATACTCTTTATTTGGACTACATCCATTTTTTATACCACAGATGTAGATAAGTGGTGTAAAAACATGAAAAACAATCATTTTCACAGCATCGAGCACACCATAAAAATGCTGCATATCTACATTTGCAACTGTACCATTAAAATATGAACCCAACAGAACTGATCTGAAGCAGAGTTAAGGGATTTGGCCTAAGAAATACCAAAATTATTAAGCTTTCAGATGTACCGGAACTAATACACGCAGCATTTTTACGTGTCACTGCCGAACGCTGGTGGGATAAGAATGGCATGTCATAGAAGAAGATGAGAAAATGCGGTGCCCGGTTGACTTTATGGATTCTGTTGGTGATCGACTCATTGTCAATTAGCAGATGATAGTTCCAGAACTGAAATGTATTTCTCAGATTTGGATAAGGAACGAGCTAAGAGATTACCAGAGGATACACTGTAATTGGCTTCAGCATTCAACAGTAAGATGAAATCCCTGCGGTATGCTTTTGCATCACTCGGAAAAATTACCCTATGTTTAAGTTAGGAATTTTCATCACTCGTTTGTAATTAGAATACTATGTTAGGTGAGAACAAGAGTATTTTATGCTTTCTGTCTGGTTACCTAAGAAGCATGCGGTAGTGCTGGAGTTTTGCCGAATATTATTTCATTCTCTTTTTGCGTCTGAAATGCAACTGCTCACATCATTGCAGGTTAGTTGGGCCAGCTGGCTGGCCAGTGCTGACCAAGTTTAATGCACCGGTTAAGCTGTTGTCCCACATTATCGCTCAATCTATGTGTGTGTAACACAGCATAAAATGTATCATTGTGATCGTACTTGACAGAAATGGTCACGGCTTGGCTTCTGCCCCAAGTGGGGGGGAATCAAATGAGATTCAAACAAACATGGAAGAATACATGGCGTAATGTTTACATCAGGTTCATTCTTATGATAAACAAAGTAAAGTTTTCATTTTGATCAAGAAAGGTGGTGCAATGTCTCAACAATGTGATTTATAAGAATGGCAAACTGCTGATAGGATAGAAGGTAGTGGGACACTGTTTGAAGCAACAAAATTCGTGGGAGAGAAGGAAATGCTTAATTTCACAACACAGGACACACACACAAAGTAACAGAACATATTTAAATCTCAGTGCAGGAACAACAGACACAGACCGTTGCTTTTTAAGCTCCAGTCTCACATTTGTGTACGAAATAGTTGATTATCATGGTGGAGAACTAACAGTGTTGGTAAGAAGCAGTGCTGGGAGACATATGGACCTCAAAATATTAAACAGTTCTTTCTCTTGTATGTTATATGTTTGTGCTATTGATGATTCTTCCCTTTTTATACACACATCATCCAGGTGCTGTGGTCATCCAAGCTCTGTTATTAAAGCTAACTAGGATTTATTTCAAATCACACTGAAACCCAGCCAACATCTCCTAAAACCACTTCAAAGCTATAAAGTGTTCTTCTCAGGGAAAAGCAGTATGTTCCTCAGACACTCACCAATATGCCCACCAAACTCATGCCAAATAGGTGAATGCTATGTTAGCCATTTGAAAAAATCTTAATGCATACAAACAGAACATAAATTAGTTGTGTCACATATTTCTGAGCTGCACCAGTAACACAAACACTTTCCTCTGTATCTTTGGTGGCATAGAAAGGAAACTTAAAGCCTCTGCACCAGTAAATTACAGTGTACCTCTAAGTGTATCCCTGTTACATATGAAACCTAAAGGCTTAGCTTTACATAATACATACTTTCTCATAATTTTGTAAAAATAGTTAATTTCTAAAGAAACAGACTACTGCATAATAGGTATAAAATAAAGCAGAGGGCTATAGTTAAACGAACACTGAATGAATTCATCTCACTGTCAAGAGGGCAATGCACGAAGCCTCGAATGATCATCATAGCAGATTCTTATCGCGATATCTCTCACGAGACCTACAGAAACTCTGATTACATTTCAAGGCTGTTACTGGCATCAAAGTTCATGTATGGGTTCTCACAGATACCACAGAAACTTAAATTGAGGGTAGTACAGCAAAATCAGGAATGATGAACTGTTTTCACTGTTCCTCTAAAGTAAAATTCAGGGGTATTGCCACAGTTCTTGCACCTACACAAAGATGAATGAGATTGTTGTTAGGGTCAGTGGTATTTAGAAAGTGCAAAAACTGAACAAAATTCTAAGGTTCAGTGGCTTCTCTATCAGATTTTATATAGAATTTGTGACCCAGTTAGCCCATTCTTCAACTATAATACGGTGTAGATCTCTCTCAAACAAATAACAGTGCACGGCTCACACTCACCTACAAGAAGAGTACCAGAAATGATCCACAAAACTAGCATCCAGTAAGCCTTATATCCATCTGCTGTATAATCTTAGAACACTTCTGAGCTAAAACGCAATGAGATATCTAATAAGGAACGACTGCTCTCCACTCCAACCAGTGTGAATTCCAAAAACTTTGGTTGTATGCAGCCCAACGTGCACTGTTCTCTTGCGACATCTTGCAAGGCCTGGATCAAGCCACTCAGAGAGCTGTAGTATTTCTTGGCTTCCAAACAGCCTTTGACTCAACATCACACCTATAATAATTACCAGAAATACATTTGTACAGGGTACTGAGAGAAATTTGTAACTAGACTGATGATTTCTTGGTAGGGAGAAAGCAGCAATCATATTGGTTAGAGAATCACTGACTGATGTAGAACCAACTTCAGGCATGACCCAAGGAAGTGTCTTGGGACCCTTATTGCTCACACATTGTACCTTAATGACCTTGCAGACAATATTATCGGTAACCTCAGACTCTTTGCAAATGATGCAGTTATGTCTGAAGAAAAGTTGCACGAATATTCAAGTCAGATCTTGATAAGATTTCAAAGTTGTGCAAAGATTGAAAACTTACTGTAAATGTTCAGAAATGTACATTGTGCACTTAAACGAAACAAAATAACACAGTATCCTATGACTACAATATCAGTCTATCACAACTGTAATCAATAAAAATGTCAAAGTTAACAATTTGTACAGGTATGAAATGGAATGATCCCATACCCTCATCATAGACAAAGCAAGTGCATACTTTGATACTGGGAAAATGCAGTCAGTCCACAAAGGACACAGCTTAGAAATAACTTGTGTGGCTCGTCTTAGACTACTGCTCGACTCGTCTTAGACTACTGCTCAAGTTTGTGGGACCCATACCAAAAAGAATTAACAGGGAACATTGAATGTATGCAAAGACGAGCAGTATGAAAGGTCACAGATTTGTCTGACTCATGAAAAAGTGTCCCATTAATGTTGACAAATCTGAATTGGTAGACTCTTGAAGACAGATGCCAAACATCTCCTCACAACCTACTTACAAACTTTCAAAAACCAGTATGGAATGAATAATCAACAGACTCTCCAACATCCTACATATCACTCCTCTAGAGATTGTGATTGTAAGATTAGACTAATTATAATACACACAGTGGCAATCGGACTGTCATGTTTTCCACACACTATACACAATTAGAATGCGAAGAAATTCTAATATGTAACATATTAAGTACACTCTGTCAGCCGTTTTACAGAGATTTATACAGTATTTATCTAAATATGCATTCCCGAATCACTGTGACCAGTATAAGTAAAACTCACAAGCTGAACAAAAATATACTCTACTGTCTACTATTACAGGAACAATCCAAGTAGTTGTTGATTCATATAATGTGTTAACTGTACAAATGAGGACAAGTGAGAAGCTATGCAATGTTAGTACCAGGTACAGAAGGCAGCAACATTATTTTCTTGAAGAAAGTAAGTTTAAATATAACAGAAGAAACACAAATTAAAAGAAAATCACAAAGACTTCCAGAATTAGATGTTCCTTCTGTTCATGGCAAAAGAATAAACAGAAGTGAACAAAAAATAATAGGAATTATTACACTAACAGAGCAGAGCATAAGTCAGAGCCCTAGGTTAATAAAGGCACAGAAAACAAAACAATGTACTAGACATTGAATTTCCATCTTCCACTATACAGTCCAACTTCGCCATTGCTGGTCCCTTGCTCAAATGAGAAAGGAGCAGGGTTGGGCTTGGGTTAGAAACCTGACCCTGTAAAATTTTTGGCCGCAACAGAAACAACAAATTCACAATTCAAACCTCCAACCTGGTTGCGGATCGATTTCACAGGAGGGCACTTGTTCCCCGATATGCCACCGAGCATTGGAGTAAATAGGCCAGAGTAGGACTATACAGTCTGTTTCTTGTCATATCTTCTGTTTTTGCCTAAGATGTGAGGGACTGTTCTTAAGTTTCAGACACTAAAGCTCTGTTAGATTCTTTGCAAAATTACTTTACTGTCATATGCTGTATCTGAACACAGTTTTGAAGAAACCAAACCAACATAAAATGGAAATTGTTAAGTGAAACTAAATGGATCTGTCTTTAGACTATTTTGAAATTTTAAATTTGTATGAGAACTGTCTGTGTTTGACACTTCAGATTTCACAATTTATGGTACAGACAAACAACTAACCAACCTTGAATCTGAACAACATAACTCAAAATTAAGCCTCCAAGCATAAATCTTTGGAAACTTATCATACATAATACTGGAGTGGTAGTTGTCACTTTCCAGGCATAGATGGCAGACTACTCATAACAAAGGTACAGAACTTCTTGACAGTTCAAAATGGAAACACATGTTGAATCATAATAATGAATTAAATAACAATGTTTCAGAAATATAGATTAATATCAATGGAGAATGAAAAGGTCTGTGTCTGAAAGAAAATGTGCATACACATTTAGTAGCATACAACTGATTTTATAAAAGATGTGTGTGATATATTCAGCTACATATGGAAGTGTAGATTATTATGAACAAATTACATAATGATTTGATGTTATCAACTAAATGTAGTGAGAGTACTTAGAGACAACATTGCAAAAACTTACATTGTTAAACATTTCTTCTGCTATTTCAACTACAAGTCTTGCCTCATCAGGATCAGCTTTTGACCCTAACCACACATAAACTATCCCCGTCAACTCCTCGTTGTTGAAAGGTACTTTCAAAATATAACTGAAAACAACAAACCACCAAGAAGAGAGTAAGTAATTTTGTAATAAGTCAGCAGTTAACTTAAAAGAATACACTAATGCAACTACAAGGCAGCAATAATACACACACACACACACACACACACACACACACACACACACAAAAGGAAGGAAGGAACACAATGGTTTAACGTGCCATGAACAATGACACCTTTAGGGATGGACAAAAAGTGTTTGGAGAAAGATAAGAGTTCAAGGTAAAGAAGGAAAAACAAATAAACTAAGAGTGAAGAGGTTTGATTTTTCTGGTGTGCACACTATTTTGTCTCATTTACTGTCTGTTGTGGAAATATCCAGTAAACGTTTACATGAGTCGAAGTGTAGCCTAGACAGTAATTTACACTATCTGCTTGTCTGATGTTTTCCTGTACTGCAATTAAAATATGGTGGAAAGGGACAAATACAGCAGTGTCAGCACCCACATCTGAGTTGGCATTGTGTTAGAAATACACATGACAATGAATGTGTTGTCTGTAAGGATGACAAACTTTAATACCATATGTACTTTTTTTTGTGGGTTCCATCTAATAAATGATAATGCCCAACAACAAGAGCCCAGCTCACTGGATTACCACCTAAATAATGCCAAAGTGGTGGGCCACTAATTATAATTTTAGGACTTCATGCATCTGAAATGACAGCTTCCTTATTGTACTTAAAAAATCCAATCCAACATGCACTAACTGCTTGTGGCTAAAGAACTAAGCCTTGCAGGGGCAGGGGACAGTTTTTTTTTTTTTTTTTTTTTTTTTTTGGGGGGGGGGGGCGGGGGGGGGGGGTGAGAATAGGGCCACTTTATGCCCACCTTTTGAAAATACTGTGATCTGGACAATTACTTTATATTTTAAAATTTTGAAAAAATATTCTATGTTTTTAATGAATTCTTCTGCCAGATTCCATAAATGTTTAAATTTTTTAGCTAAACCAAAAAATTCAAGTCTTAGATAGTACATGTTGCTTTCCCCCATCATATTCAATATTTTCAGGATTGGGACTTTACTTAGACATCAGCATCTCTCTAAAATTTATGTTGTGAGTGAAAGCCTACAACAATTAACAAAATTTGTGTTTTATAAATAATTTTTTGGATAGGCATAAAGTATCCCCCCAATTCCCTGTCTGTAATGCACGTTATGGAAAGTGTGTTGGTATTGCTAGGGTTAAAGCTGAAAACCATCACCATGGACCACTGCTGATCTCTGGAGAGCACATGATCTATTAAGTTACAGACACGAAAAAGTAACAATGTTCATTTTGTTCATGAAGCACAAGGACTATTCCTAAAATGAATTACAAGACCACATAATTGAATTTACTTCCTTTATTAAGTTCTGAAAATTTAGATTTATTGTCAGTAGAAGATACTGCCACAAGCTCTGGTGTGAACTGTGTGGCATAGTGGTTAGTGTCCTATGGTGGAGTGTTGCATATTGCCAATTCAAACCTGACCACCAGGAATTTTTTGTTATTTCACATTTATTTATTTATTTTTTAAGGTTCTTGAAATATGTTTATACATCTGGAATATTCAATGTTTGTGTAAATAATTGCATTCCCCGTCCAGGAGGTTAAATCTGTGTTGGATGCATACTTTGTCAGTAATAAACTTGCTTTAATTTCCAGGTGTTGTACTTCACTGATGACCCTGCCTTCAGATGAACACACGATTGTGATTTCGATGTGACAATGGTATCACAAATATGAGGACCACGGTAGCAAATCCTCCTTTTAAAATATGTTTACACAATTTCTGGCATTCTTACCAAAATGCAGAGTTGAGGGCCAGTGGATCAGGCCTTATCTGTATCAGTCTTGTACATAATGGACTTCCATTGGAACGAAGATGATAGAATTCCACTGGAGGTCCTGTTGAAGGTGGTGGTTCCTTACGTTTTCCTTGGTGGATTACAAATTTTCTTTTGAAATGTGCCATAAATTTCAAATTCTCTTGCTGCTGATGAGTTCTCACAACTTCCAGTTTTTCTCCAAATAAAGACTTGAATTTTTTCTGCAAACTGTAAAAAAATTTCTCTCATTAGATGGCAAAATACTGCCTACATTAACTCAAAAAATATTGTTATTTGTCTTATACAGTACAACAGATTTACTCTAAAATGATGATGAAAAAGACAATGTATGAAGTGTCAGTGACTATCATGTACCTATTACAAGTTGAAACACTTTCAAAAATGTTCAACAGTTGCTTGTAAAGTCTCCTTGGCTTTTACAGTACATACCTAAAAGTAAAAGTAAGCCATCCCATGTTGGATGCTTCTCGTCCTTGCCAGAAATACACAACACACTGAAAGTCGTCTTCAACCTGTCCTTGGTCAGTTTCATCATCAGCATTTCCTTCATCCGGAACCTCGCCAGGTACCCAGTAACGGCAAAGGAACACATAACAGTCCCGACTGTAGAAGTGACCTGAAAATTTTCTCAATATTTAGTACCAAAATACGAAGAGAAACATATGTTCATATTTGAAAATATTAGTAAGAAACACTTCTACTGCTATCAAGATACAATTTAAAAATTTAGATGTCAAGATATTTTTGCAACAACTTCTTCCATTTTTCAGAGCAGAGCTCACTGTTCAAATGATCAACGTTAAACACATTGTCTCAAAGCAATGAACAACATTACACATGTTACTCATAAAAATGATGGCATTATCTTTTCAGGTACACACAAACATCATACACTGTCACTATTGATGATACAGAGTCAATGTTTGCAATGGGTTTTTGTCTAAGTTTGTTTTGGTGGATCATTATTTATCTTTCACTAATTTTCAAATGCGAATCAGTTAATGTGCACAGAATATTAGCAGCTTGCTCTCTTATTGTGAAATATCATGCTTTGTTTTACTCCTTTACCTTCTATACAGGTATATTAAACTTTGGATATTATTTCTAACACCATATCAGAATTTCTGCTGGCCTGTATCACGTGAAATGTTATACTCAATAGTTCTCATGTTATTGTCACATAATACATTTGGTATTTGAAAAAGTGAATTATATATCTTTAATAGTATATTTCATTTAATTTTACTATGGTCTCTCTATGAAATCAAAAAATTCACTGAATCTTTTAGACCTGCAAATGTCATGAAACTCAAGTTCTATGACATTTAGTGAGATTACATTAGTTTTATTCATTGTAAATACCAAAGACTGGAAACAGACAATTACAATGTTTGAAGGATTTAGCAGATGCATAAATAACAAAAAATTAATAACACACAACCATGTGACTATTTGTAGCCAATTCTAACCATTAACATAATGCGTTCCTGGAAAGTCATGGATGGATTATAAGTAATGGAAAGAGTAAAGGTAACTACTAACCACATATGTGATGTGTTGATCAGTGAACAGGCATGTAAGGCTGGAAACAGCACTGAGCTTTCAAATAGTTCCCTACTATGTCCAATGTCCAACCTAATGCTAGTAGCGTACCTTCCATACCAAGAACACGAACCACTCCTTCACTCACTCTCAACTATCCCCAGCCCAATATCACTCGGACCCCTGCACAACACCACTGAGACCACCTCACTATACACAACTCCTATGCACATGACCACACTATCCCTCTCAACACCAGCCAACTCCAAACTTTCCACTTAAAACCTTATACACCTGATAGACTATGTGCTTATGAGTAATTTGGTCTCATTTGGTGACTACGCATACAAACAAATCTGCTGTAACAGACATGTGCTGCAGCATGATGTCCTCATATACTGACCTGTTTATGGGACATTTAAGGAAAATATTTCTCGTCACCAAAATCCTACATCCCTTTGGTTCAGGTTCAGCGATAATACCTTCATGATGTGGATGCAAGGCCAAGATACTCTATCGTCATTCCCTCACAGACTCAACCCCTTCTTTCATATCCACTGTACTTGGTGTTCCCCAGCTCAGTATGCCATCTTCCTGGATGTTGATATCCACCTCTCTGCCCATATACATCAAAGCAACCATCAACAGTACCTCCATTCTGGTAGCTGCCATCCACCACACACTCATATGTCTCTCCTATACAGTTCAGTCCCAGCATTCTGAAAGTCTTTCCAAGGCCTTCACAGACAGTGATTACCCTCCAGGCATACTTCACAAATAGATCCCTTGTGCCACATCCACACATGGCCTTAATCCTCCAAGCATTCTCATCGCCCATCTGCAAATAAGCATCCCTTCATTAGCTAAAATTACCTCAGATTGGAACAACTTAACCCAATCCTTCACTACAGCTTCCACTACTGACCACTGCACCGGGAAATCCTTTTTATTTCTACCCAGATATACTCCACTGCCCATCCAATGAAATATCCTTGTCCATCTTTTTGCCACACCTACCCCCCACAACTTGCCAAATGGGCCATACTCCTGCGTAAGACCCAGGTGTGAGACCTGTCTTGTGCTCCCATCTAGCTCAATCTATTCTTGTCCTACCAGAGATACAACTATTAAGTGGGTGTGAGCACCAATCAACTGTCACAGCTAGAGGACTGAAGGTGTTTGTTGGTTTTTTCATTAATGTGATTATTTGTGAGAGTGGAATTACTGTAGGAAGCAGCAACCAGCAGAGCATATAAGGCAGGATTACATAAAACCAACTTTAAGCATCATGTTGGGGGAGGCAGATGGTTGGGGGGGGGGCACAGTTTGCAGCAATGACTGCGCTGATTCAGTGTTTTTAGTATTCTTTGAAGGAACACTGAACAATATATACGTATTAACATTAAGCAAGACAATGCCAATGCTTTTTGCATTGTCCATTGTCCTCTACAGGTTGATCATCTGCTATAATGGCCAGCCAGTCACCAGATCTGTGTCCTTTTGAAAATGTGCAATACATTATCTCCCAAAACTATGTGTAACACTCTTAAGATTGTTTCTATATATGACAGCATTGTAGTTAGAGAAAGTTATGCAAAGGCTTAAAATGACTGTTCAAGACAAGTTCATTCACATGGGACTGTTGCTTCAGAGCATTCACATTCCACTACTCAGTAGAGTTATAGCAATAATTTATGTTTAGTAAAAATTAATGGATATACTACTGTACAAAACTGACTTTGTGGAGCAGACAAAATGTTGTCAATGCAACCAAATTTGGGTATAACTTGTTCATTCCAACAAAACTGAAATTGAAAGAATATTGATTTCAGACACTAATGGTAATGCTGGAGATGGGGGGGGGGGGCGGGGGGATTGAGGGGGGGGGGGGGGCAAGTGAGGGGAGTTAGGGATGGAGGGAGGCAGACTGGAACAGTCAAAAACTGTTTGCAACTATTAAAAATGTAAATGTAGTGTGACTAGGGCCTCCTGTCGTGTAGACCATATGCTGGGTGCAAGTCTTTCGATTTGATGCCACTGCAGTGATTCGCGCGTCAATGGGGATCAAATGATGATGATTAGAACAACACAACACCCAGTCCCTGAGTGGGGAGAATCACCAACCCAGCCAGGAATCAAACCCGGGCCCTTAGGATTGACATTCTGTCGCGCTGACCACTCAGTTACCGGGAGGCGGACGTTTGCAACTATTACAAACTATTTTTAAAAACAGAATCACTTGCTAATGTGTAAAATGTCATGCAATTTACTAAGCTGTGCATCACATTTTGGTGCCAGCCCTGTTAAATCTGTGTGGGATGATAAATAGTGCACAGATGAAGAAAAGCAAATGGAAGTGCTGACATTGGTATACTGTTATTATATTTTCTGTACGCACAGTATTCTCCAGTTATTCCACTTAGTTCAATCATGTTTCCAAGATAAAGAGAAGTTTTTTGACATCTAATATAAATGCAAGCATTGGAACATCTTTTGAGAAGGTGTTTATATGGTGGAGTGGAGTGTGCTACAGAAGTGAAATATGGGTGATACACAGCACAAATAAGAAAAGAACAGAAGCTTCTCAGATGAGGTGCTAAAAGAGAATGCTGAAAATTTCATGGGTAGATCAAATAAATAATAAAGAAACATTAATTGAATTAGGGAAAGAGAGATATTTGTGGCTCAACTTCACTAAAAGAAGGAATGAATTGTTAGGAAACATCATGAGGCAGCAAGGAATCATAAATGTGGCAGTGGCAGAGGGTAAGGGGGGAGGGAGGAAAGGAGTGTCAAAACTGTAGTGGGAGACCAAGGATAAATACAGCCAGCAGCTTCAAATGGCTGTGGGTTGCAGTAATTACACATAAAAGAAGACACTGACAGCACAGGACAGACTAGTGTGGAAAGCTGCATCCAAACAGTCTTCAAACTGAAGACCACAAGAACATGGTGAACTTATTGTAACATCAACTGTCAGCTGACAGCTGAATTACGTCATATGATGACTAATAGGGATGCTGCCCACAGGCGTTTCAAGGCAGATCCGAAACCCGAGCGTTTCGAAGAATATAGAAAGCTACAGAACAGAGTGAAACAATGCATTCGCAATGCCAAAATCAGGCACGCTCGCTCCCTTGTATGCAGCGATCTGACACCCACGACTCTATGGAAGAATCTCCGTAGCTTGGGGGTCGGAAAGGCAAAATCGGAAACTACTTTTCATGTATCAGCTAACGAATTAAATGAATTCTTCTCTGCAGCTCTAAATACCAGCACGGCTCATAATTACCGTCCACAAGAATCCCCAAACAACGATACCTTCCATCTAAAACATGTAACAACAAATACGGCAAGAAAAGCAATAATGAGAATCTCTTCTGATGCAATAGGCAACGACAGTATCGGTATAACCATGATTAAGAATGTTGCCGATATCTTAGTACCTGTCTTAACTGACATATTTAATTTTTCCCTTGTGAACGGAATATACCCCACTGCATGGAAAAGAAGCATAATTCGACCCATCCCTAAGATCGACAACCCGCAAATGCCTAGTGATTACCGACCAATTAGCATACTGCCTGCTGTTTCCAAAGCACTTGAATATATTGTTCATGACCAAATAACTGAACACTTGCATGAATTCAGTCTATATGACAAATTTCAATCCGGTTTCCGTAAACATCACAGCACAAACACTGCTCTAATTAAAGTAACTGATGACCTGAAATATGCCATCGACAATCGAAAGGCAACAATATTGACGCTACTGGACTTCAGCAAAGCTTTTGACACTGTTAACTTTGACATATTACTCAGAAAAATGCAACAGCTTAATTTCTCTGATAGTGCAATGAGATTGTTTGAAAGCTACTTAAAAGACAGACAGCAATGTGTTGTCTGCGCAAATGAAAAATCTTCCTGGAAACACGTTTCTTCGGGAGTGCCACAAGGATCAGTCTTAGGACCACTTTTGTTTTCTTTATATGTCAACGATATTTCGTCTGTTTTGTCCTCCTGTAAACATCATTTCTATGCCGACGACCTCCAGCTCTACCTAAGCGTCAGACCTGAAGACGTAAACACTGCAATCGCTCTGATGAATGATGATCTGTCTTCAGTAGTGACATGGGCGAAAAAACTGGGGCTTAAATTAAATGCAAAAAAGATGCAAGTAATCTTAATAGCCCATCAGAAATTAATAAGTTCAGATTTCTGCGAACGGCTACCTCCTGTTCTGCTCGAAGGTACTCCAATACCATATCAGAAAACAGTGAAGAACTTGGGTGTAACTTTGGACGAGCATCTCAACTGGGCGGAGAATACAGTCGCAGTGTGCCGAAAGACGTCTGCTTGTCTCTATGCTCTCAAAAAGTTTCGAAACATATTCCCACAGGACTTGAAACGCCACATCATGCAAGCACTCGTTGTACCGAACCTCCACTATTGTGATGTGATTCAACAAGGCATGAGTAGTGAAAACAAAAGACGGCTAGAGCTAACCATGAATGCCTGTGTGCGTTACACCTGCAACATTCGCCGATATGATCATGTTAGTGCTTCATACTCCAAGCTAGGGTGGCTGCGGCCGGACAAACTGCGTGACTACCACACTCTATGTCTACTTCACTGACTCCTCGTCGCGCAAGCACCCCAGTACCTAGCTTCAGAGATTAAAAAACCTGTCATGCCATCATAATCGAAACACGAGGTCACTCTTATCTGGTATCCTAACTATGTCCACTCACAAAACAAAAACTTTTGCAAACTCCTCCTCAGTTGCCGCTGTCCGCCTCTGGAACAAACTGCCCCTTACCTTGAGGAAAATTCAATCTCCTGTTGCTTCTAAGAAGAAGTTGAAGCATTTCCTACTATCATCCGCATAAAATTCTCCACAAAATTAATGTGCAAGGCCAATCCTCTCATCTGTCAAATAGCAAAGCTAGCGTCTTCTATCTTGCTCCTGAGATGCCTTCCTCTTCATCTATCTCTATTAGCCTCACAGTCTTCTTTTCCTTTATATTTTCCTTAATTATGTTTCATCATGTCTCTCTATTCTTCTCCTCCCCTCACCATGATTCTCCCTCATACTCCCTGCTGCCAGCACTCCTATCTAAAATCTTTCTCTTCAATAATGTATTTTTCGAGGTGTACCTTTCTAATTGTTTATCTTACTTTTTGTATTAGATGTAGTTTAACATGCCTACTAAAACATATGACTGTAAAATAAGTAGAATGCCTGGTTATATGTAAGAGAGGGCCTGGTGGCCCTAATCTTGCCAGGTTAAATAAATAAATAAATAAAAATAAATAAAAATAAAATAAATATTTTCATTCCTCTGACTGTCAGTCTTCACTGTGTCTCTTAAGCTCCGTGTTTATGTTTCCATTAATATGATAAACAGGGCCTGCCTTCTAGCATGAACACGTCTATGTTTGCCTTTATCCTAATATGATTCATGGTAAAGTTTGGCATCATCAATTATTTTCTCTCAAAACATAATGGCAAATAAAATCAGTGAATTTGAATTTCCGGACACAAAGTTATCACTACTCGAGTTGCCTTTATGTTAACTTAGCAGAGATTAAATTTTGTATTTTGTGTGACTGTCTATTAACCTATCTGGTAATATATTATTGCAATTTTTGGATTTTTCGAGGATCTTTGGGCACCAACAAATTATGTATTTTTAACTCGTTGGACAAATTGCTCAGTGTAATTTCTTAGTTGCCTTTTTTGTGAAGCTGTACCAGTATTAACCTGTGTTTTCCTTGTATTCATTCACAGTTCAGTTTACTTACTGCTCTTTGAGAAGACAATTTCCAGGCTACTACTGCACTTTGTGCCACAACTTTACACGTCTGAGTGGTCAAACATAAACTTTTTTCTAGCCACACAGCACACCGTATTAAACATCAGTCTATGATGTTTACACTCACATTATTATTTACTCTGTAATGTAAGCAATTTATAATAATGGTAGTTATTATTATTAATTATTATTTATCGGCCTAGTAACTACATGTGAAAATTACAAAAGATCTTAGCATACTTAAAAGCTATTCAAGGGTACTTACCTAGTTCTTCCTCTGGCAGTCGAACAAACTTCTTTCCTTCTAAGACAAAAGCCTCCATTGCATCCAAATCTTCATTCCACTCTTCCATAAGTTGTTGAGCCTCAGCAAGTGACATTGGCGGTTGTCGAGGTGTAAAGAGAGCAGCCAAATCAGCCTGTTGTATAAATACATATTATTACTCCACATGGTAAATGCAATATTTTTTTCAGTAAACTGGGAATGCAATGTACTTATACACAAATGACCTTCATAAAAATAAGCTATTAAAGCCAATCACAATTTTTTTAACAACAGGGTCACCCACCAGACATTCACTAACTATGAGGGTGATTGAATAAAGCAGAATTTTTCATTTACATGCCTTTTTGTTAATGTATTGTGTCACGATCTATGTTCATTTTTGATATTGTTTCCAGTGATTGTCTTCCACAGCAAAAACATTATCGTACTGTTTCTTTAGTGAGGACCTTAATGTCAGAGCAGGACATACCATCGTCTGTTGCCCAACGCATTGTAATAAAGTTTTTAACAAGAGATAACTTTGACAATACTTGTGGCACACTTCCGTGACAACACCACAAGAAAAATTCAAGAGTACACAGTGCACAAACAGTAGTTATATGGATGTGAAAAAGTTGACAATGCACCTCACTAACATCACCTGATGAGCAGTATGGCTGAATGAGGTTGTTGCAATAGTCTTTTTTTTTTTTTTAAAAAGAGTCCTTCTCATCAATTTTCTCCACGAACATCACACTGTGAATGCTGCATACTATTGCCATCTTTCGTTTTCAAGGAGGGTGGGAGAGGGAGAGAGAGACCAAAGGCATAGTAGACATATTAATGCGCAACTGGCTGCTGTCATAGGCACATTCACTTTACAAAAATGGGATCAAGAAACTGTTGATCTGAGACCATATAGCAAAATAAGTTTGTGTGTGAATTTTTCTGAAGCTAAACAAATTTATAAAAGTAATTCCAGTTTACATTTGATTCAATCTCGTATGCAATGAGGTATATGAATGGCAGAACAGCATCAACGAGGAGCTAATTGTCCACAGAGCTTCATACTGGGGTTATCAGAAATGAAGCAAAGAAAATTCCTCAATTTATTGGAAAAAAACTATAAAAGAAACTGTGGTTACCTACTGGGCATAGTGTGGGAACAGTTACTGAAATGGAGGAGGAGTTTGACCACAATAGTGCCAGGATCCACATCACCACTGTACCTGTTCAATCACTCAAATGGTGGGAATGGAACTGTCTTCCCACCACTAGTGTCCATATACTTCTAATTTTAAAAAGCTAACCTCCACAATATTCCAAAAGCTCTCCTTGATCTATTTATATACACACAACGTGGCATGTAGTTATCTGCCTATGATGGTGGTGACAGTTAAAGACACTGAAAGTTTGGGATCAAGCACTGTATGTATATGGTTTAGCTATGACAAAATTTTTCCCTCAGAAACTTGTCATAAAAAATTATGACATAAAATATTTTACTGAGAAACCATTTTCTCCCAATTTTTGTATGGCTCTCACACATTTGATATGGATAAAAAAGCATTTTCTTAAATTAACTGCTGAATTTATGTTATGCTTGGATAACTGTGTTCACAATTTAAAACATCGAAAGGATAGCTTCTAGCTATGTGTCTAGGGCTTTGACATCATGTTTAGTCAGTGGTGAGAAGAATGTTTACCTGTCTTCAGTAAATCATTTGAAACAGAAACTTCAAACATCAACTTTCTTTTTTGCAATGAAACGTTTAGTACATACTGTTAAATAGGGACACTTTCCTGATGTTCTGTAAAATCTTATTTATTTGATCATGAACTGCTTTTGGCTTCTTAATCCATCTTCAAGTGACAACTTAATGTCATTACCATAGCTAAAACTATTTGCAACTTACACAATAATAAATAAAATAGAAAGAAACTTCCACATGGGAAAAATATATTAAAAACAAAGATTCCAAGACTTACCAAGCGGGAAAGCGCCGGTAGATAGGCACAATAAAATAACACACAAACACACACACAAAATTTCTAGCTTTCGCAACCGACGGTTGCTTCTTCAGGAAAGAGGGAAGGAGAGGGAAAGAAGTCTTTCCGCTCCCGGGATTGGAATGACTCCTTACACTCTCCCTTAAAACCCACATCCTTTCGTCTTTCCTTCTCCTTCCCTCTTTCCTGAAGAAGCAACTGTCGGTTGCAAAAGCTAGAAATTTTGTGTGTGTGTTTGTGTGTTATTTTATTGTGCCTGTCTAACGGCATTTCCCACTTGGTAAGTCTTGGAATCCTTGTTTTTATTACACAATAATAACATGCATATAGCTTATTGTTTGTGATATTACGCTTCTATATGATTCGATTGTGGTTTTTACATGTTCGCTAAAAGCTAAAGTTGAATTATCAACAAACAGGTTAACTTTACCACTTTAATCACTTCTGCTTACTAAAACTAACGTTTTTGAATTGTTTGCTTTTTGAAGTGATGGCACTGTTGGAAATGAGTTTCTTCTTAAACTTCCTCAATGTATAAAGTTAAACCAATAAAGTACCTCACAAGCAGCAGCACTTTTGAAATCATGGGCTAGTAAAGACTTTTTACAAACAATGTGAGCTCAACGTTTACTTTACGTAGATCTGTCTGTGCAAAATGTAGCATATTTAATGCCTCTATTTAGGAATTGGAGTACATAAGTAGTAATTGTTACTTTTGTAACTTCATGATTTGATCAGTGAACTGTTGATTGTGCACGAGTGTTGCACCAGCTGTGCGAGAGTTGTGATTGTGTGAATGTGTGTGTGTTTTCTTGTTCAGAAGAAAGATTTTGTGTGAAACCTTAATATTTTAGCAGACTTTTTCATTGTGTGAGTATGCAACTTAATGTTAATGTCCCACAGACAAAAAGGCAATTAGAGATGGAGTAGGTGCCGGGATAGGGGAAGAATGGGAAGAAAGTTGTCTGTGCCTTGTCAAAGGAACCATCCCATCATTTACCTTGAGAAATTTAGGGAAATCATGAAAAACTTAAATCTGCATGACTGGACAAGGATTTGAAATCATGAGTTGAAAGTTGGAGGCAGCTAATGGAAGAATAGTATTAGGCTGTCAATGATCAACTGTTTATCAGATAGCAATTTTAGCCAGCAAATAGAAATTATTCACATTGCATGGTATGCCCCTCTTCCATAGTTTGCTTTTACCACACACTGACATTTCTGTCATTAATACATAAATAGTACATTTGTCATTTTAGCGTTGAAATAGATAATAAGTTCATCTGGAATACAGACTCTCAGTTGAAGTGACGAACTGATCTGTAGCATAGCCTGTGGTATAGATTAAGTTTGACGGAGATAGTTCAGTTGCCGACTGCCTACTCCATCACATGTAATATGAAATCTTGGTTGTGTTGGCTGTCTGACGTGTAGTGTAGCCTAAAGTTTAGGTAAGGTTAGAAGGTGACAGTTTGGTTGAGAGTTGGTGATGCTAAGGAATACGACTACAGAATTAAATGTGAATGTGAAGTGTCAGTTGTGTTGACAGACTTTTCTTCATGCCATCAACTATACAGATCTGGTGTCCCACTATCTTAACTTCCCGTGTTCATTTGTAACAGGTGTCACCAACATAAACTACAAGATAAAGGTGCACACAGCCCCTTGTAAAGTTTTTCTGTACCCTTTCATAAATTGATTTGCATTTAAAATTAAAAACAAATACTTTGATGCCAAATACAGACTTTAATTGTCATGTTTGCAGTGTCCCTTACAAATTGCACGAAGACTTACACTTTTCAGAGAACTTTAAAAAATGGTGAAAATTGCAGCCAAATGTAAATCTCGGGAAACTACTTTTTAAGCATGTATGTAAATTTTACACTTCATAAACACATTGATGGGCCATACTTTTTGATGGAAAAATCCAGATTTATAGGTTGTTTCATTTTCTTCTGTTGAAGTTCATCCTGTCTGGTTGTCTAGGTCACAAATACATTTGAAAGTTTTCATGTTTATATCAACAACTTGGCCTAAGTCCAAAAGTGGTTATAAGAGCTGAACATATTGTACATGGGTAAGTGTGTGACAGCATGCATTGCCTAATATGTTCCAAAATGTCGCGCATAAAAACAGGATTTTTTCGGAGCTCATACCTGAGGTTCTATGGGTGACAGAAAGGTAGTGTAAGGCGTTTTGTATCGCCCTTTGGCCAAGGACTATTTGTATACCTAACAGTAGGATCATCCCACCCCTTTTGTTATAGGGCACAAAAACAAATGCAGTCATAAGCCCCATGTCATAACATTAGAACACTAATAAGTAAAAGAAGTTAAAAGCAACTACACATGAAGCTCAATCAGCAGAAGGAAAGGGAGCTAAAAAACAAGGATTTCCCCTTGGAGAAAGACCCACAAAATATGCCATGGAAACGGAAAGAGTACTAAACCAAAGATTAAATGTTCTTTGCCATATTGATATGACAGATAAAAAGTGGACAACAGACGGTGCATTGTTGACTAAAATGGCTGATAGTCAGTAAGCGCGCACGCACGCACGCGCGCTTGAACATGTGCACCCACACACGCACGCGACACCATCTGCCAACAGATGGCAGCATGGAGATCATCTGAAGGAATGGAAGAGCTAGCAGGCTGAGGTACGAGGACTGCAGCCTTGGCAAAAGTGTCAGCACCTCATTTCTGGCCAGGCAAATGTGACCAGAAACCCATATGAACATCACAGTGGTACCCTCAACAGTGAGCAAGTGCAAGATGTCTTGGACCTTTAGCACTTTTTTTTAGGGATGGACTGTTTATAGCACACAGAGAGACTGAAGCACACCAAGAGAATCAGAGCATATGAAACATGTCGCCAGATGTACTGGGTGGTCTGATAAGAGGGTGTAGAGCTCCGCTGCAAAAAATCCAGCACTGTTCTGAAAGCCAATAACAAAAATGTTCGGTGTCAATGATGAATGCACAAGTCAAGAAACTTATAGCAATAGGTGAAATCCGGAGTACAGTCCTTAGGAAACACATGAAGTCCAAGAGAACACGGCCAACTCATGCAGCCAAGGTGGTGAAGAGTTCATACCCATCGAAAACATGGCAGGGAGTGTGAAAGTAAGGAGCAGCTGCCAAAAATGAACTCCGAGAGGTAACAGAAAAGATGAACATGCCGCCCCCCCCCCCTTTTTTTTGTTGTTGTTTTAGGGTGCACAACTACAATGGTCATTAGCGCCCTGACTAAGTTAGGAATGTACCGCGAGGCACAAGGTTAAAACAGCAACTAAAAGGGTCAACACTATAAAAGACGTATTAACAGGCATAGGATTAAAAAACTACAGCATAATCAAACGTCCTTAGACAGGTGTGTCAAGTTGACAAAACGAAGAACGCGAGCAGCAGCTCCTGGGTCATCCGCTAAAATGGCATACAGAGTACATGGCAGGCCAAGATCAAGACACAGCATAGTAAAATCCAGACAGGACGTTAAAATGTGGTAGACCGTCAGCAATTGCCCACATGTACAGAACAGCGCCGGCACTGCCGTCAGCAGATGGCGATGGGTGAACCGGCAGTGTCCAATTCGTAGCCGGGCCAAAACGACCTCCTCTCACCGAGAAGGACGTGAGGAGGACGTCCAAGCTGCGGGAAGAGGTTTCAAGGCCCGAAGCTTGTTGTCCGTAATTGCAGACCATCGGCAAGCCACAGCGATAAAATGCGCCGACAAATGACCGTGCTACAATCTGATGAAGGGACACAACAAGAAGCCGTCCGAGGCTGGAGGACCGCAGCCTTGGCAGCGGCATCTGCAGCTTCGTTCCCAGGGATACCGACATGGCCAGGAACCCACATAAAGCTAACTGGAGACCCGTCGTCCACCAGCTGCTGAAGAGAGCGTTGGATCCGGTGCACGAAAGGGTGAACCGGATACGGATCACTGAGGCTCTGGATGGCGCTCAGAGAATCGGAGCAGATGACATAAGCAGAATGTCGGTGGCGGCAGACATAAAGAACAGCCTGGTAGAGGGCAAAGAGCTCAGCTGTGAAGACCGAACAATGGCCATGTCGCCGGTATTTGAAACTTTGTGCCCCGACAATAAAAGAACACCCGACCTCGTCATTGGTCTTAGAGCCATCTGTATAAATGAAGATCATATTAATGAACTTCGAACGAAGTTCAACAAAACAAGAGTGGTATTCCGAACCGGGGGTAACCACCTTTGGGAGC
This sequence comes from Schistocerca gregaria, assembly GCF_023897955.1. NCBI lineage: Eukaryota > Metazoa > Arthropoda > Insecta > Orthoptera > Acrididae > Schistocerca > Schistocerca gregaria. The sequence continues at coordinate 1,638,594 of NC_064920.1, read as the reverse complement.
GAGCTGAGGTCAAGGTCAACGCGAACCTGAGCCTGGAGCCAAGGTGGCGTGTGGCTCTCGCCCATTCTAAAGGTTGCAGGGAGTGAAAAATCAAGGTGTTGAAGGAGGCGACGAAAGCTAACTCCAGAGGGTAGCGGGGCAGAGACATACAACCCATATTGACGGTCGAGAGAGTCGTCAAAAAAGGAATGATACGATGGGTGGTCGGGCATTGACAGTAGCCGACAGGTGTAACGACAAAGCAGTATATCGCGCAAGTAAGTGAGTGCCGCCAATTCAGCATGAAGACTTTCGACCGGACTAGTATAAAACGCTCCGATCGCAAGTTGTAAACCCCGATGTTGTATGGAGCTGAGGCGGCGTAAGATGGACGGCCGTGCAGAGGAGTATACAAAGCCCCCATAATCCAGCTTGGAGCGGACGATCGACCGATATAGGCGAAGTAGGATGGTTCGATCCGCTCCCCATGACGTGCCACTGAGAACACGGAGGACATTTAGAAAACGGGTACAACGGGCAGCCAAATATGACACATGTGGAGACCAACTAAGTTTCCTGTCAAATGTAAGACCTAAAAATTTTGTTGCCTCCACGAATGGGAGAGCAACGGGACCGAGTCGTAAGTAATACAGACCGTTTTCTCGGCAGAAAAACGGAAGCCATTGGCGACACTCCAGGAGTAAGGATGTTCAAGAGAACGCTGAAGACAGCGCTCCAGGAAACATGTACGCTGCGCGCTGCAATACATGGTAAAATCGTCCAAGAAAAGGGAGCCTGATACATCATGTGGGAGGCAATCCATTATTGGATTGATCGCTATGGCGAAGAGAGCGACGCTCAAAACGGAGCTCTGTGGCACCCCATTCTCCTGGCGAAAGGTGTCTGACAGGACAGAACCCACATGTACCCTGAACTGTCGATCCATTAAAAAGGAACAAATAAAAAGAGGAAGGCGACCGCGAAGGCCCCATGTATGCATGGTGTGGAGAATGCCCGCCCTCCAACAAGTGTCTTAAGCCTTCTCCAAATCAAAGAACACAAATGGGAGAGCACAGCCGTGGTTGGGAACTTCCGCAAGAAGTTATTCATAATGAAGGTCGACAAGGTAACCAGATGGCCAACAGCAGAGCGGCACCTACGAAATCCACATTGTACATTGGTAAGTAGGTGTCGAGATTCGAGCAGCCAAATCAAACAAGAGTTAACCATTCGCTCCATCACCTTACAGACACAGCTGGTAAGCGAGATGGGTCGATAACTGGAAGGCAAGTGCTTGTCCTTCCCCGGCTTAGGAATCGGTACAACAATAGACTCGCGCCAGCATGCGGTAACATGTCCCTCAATCCAGATGTGATTGTAAGTACGAAGAAGGAAACCTTTACCCGCAGGAGAAAGATTCTTCAGCATCTGAATATGAATAGAATCAGGCCCTGGAGCGGAGGATCGTGACCGGCAAGTGCATTTTCGAGTTCCCGCATGGTGAATGGGGCATTGTAACTTTCACGATTCGAGGAGTGGAAGTTAGGTGGCCGAGCCTCCTCTGCCTGTTTTCGGGGGAGGAAGGCAGGGGGGTAATGAGTGGAGCTCGAAACCTCTGCGAAAAAGCAGTCGAAGGGATTGGAGACATCCACAGGGGCCACAAGGACGTCATTTGCGACCGTCAAGCCAGAAACTGGTGAGTGGACCTTAGTGCCAGATAGCCGACGCAGGCTACCCCAGACAACAGAAGAAGGAGTAAAACTGTTGAAGGTGCTTGTGAAAGCAGCCCAGCTGGCTATCTTGCTTTCTTTAAAAATACGACGACACTGTGCACGTAATCGTTCATAATTGATACAATTCGCCACTGTATGGTGGCGTTTAAAGGTGCGTAAAGCACGTCGATGAGCACGTAAGGCATCTCTACATGCTGCGGTCCACCAGGGGACCGGTACGCGGCGTGGAGAAGAAGTAGTGTGAGGGATGGAATATTCAGCAGCAGTGAGAATGACTTCTGTGAGGTGTGCTGCCTGACTATCGCAGCTTGTGAAGGTTTGATCCTGAAAGGTCGCCCTGGAAGAGAAGAGCCCCCAGTCTGCTTTGGAGATGTTCCAACTAGTTGAGCATGGAGAGAGGGTATGATGCAGGAGATGGATAACACATGGGAAGTGGTCGCTCGAATATGTATCAGAAAGTGCATACCACTCAAACCAACGTGCAAGTTGGGTAGTACATACAGAGAGGTCTAAATGAGAATAGGTGTGAGAGGTGTCTGAAAGGAAAGTAGGGGCGCCAGTATTGAAGCAGACAAGATTGAGCTGGTTGAAAACATCTGGTAACAGGGAGCCCCTCGGACAGGATGCTGGAGAGCCCCAAAGAGGATGGTGAGCATTGAAGTCTCCAGTTAACAAAAATGGTGCAGGTAGCTGAGCAATAATTTGCAGCATGTCTGCCCTGGTAACGGCAGACAACGATGGAGTGTAAATGGTACAAATGGAAAATGTAAAAGTGGGGAGAGTAATGCGGACGGCAACTGCCTCCAGGCCAGTGTGCAATGTGATGGGATTATAGTAGATATCATCCCGGACCAGCAACATAACCCCTCCACGAGCCGGTTTACCTGCCACAGGGGGTAGGTCAAAACGCACAGAGGTGTAGTGTGCCAAGGCAATTTGATCGCATGGGCGTAGCTTCGTTTCCTGGAGGGCTACGACGAGCGGACGGTGCATGCGGAGCAGCAATTTCAAGTCCTCTCGGTTGGAGTGAATGCTGCAAATATTCCAGTGAATAAGTGCCATCATGAGAAGAAGAAGATGCAAGAAGGGGTCATCTCGAAGGCCGCTGAGGGCCCGGCTTCGAGCGAGCACTGCCGCAGCTAACAGCAAGCGGACAGTCATCGTCCATTTGTTCTATAGGTTCATCGGCCATCTTGTGAAGATGGCCGGGAGGGGGAGCTTCCTCCACTGGTGAACGGCCAGATGTTCGGCTACCAGCGGTGCAGCCAGGCGAAACGGATGACGGCCTGGGGCGGCAACCGCTGGGTGGCACAGGAGAAGAAATGCGCCGTGGTGGGGAAGGAGAACTGTGCTTCCTATGAGCCTTCTTGGAAGGTCATTTTGTGGAAGGATTGGTCGATGGGTGAGAGTTCGAGGTATGTAGAAGGTCTGCCCGAGACAGTTCCTTCTTGAAGGCCCGTGCATCTGACTTCTGGGTCTTTGTCCTGGCAGAAGCTGATAAAGGTGCTTGTGTCGGAGGGGTGACGGGAGGAAGAAGAGATGTTGACCGGGCGATCTTAGCACTGGCCGAACGGACGGCCGTAGTGCTGAAGGTCAGATCGCATGTCTGTGTCGCCACCTCCCTGGTAGTCTGAGGAGAGGCGAGGACAGTACTGTATTTCCCCGCTGGGAGCAACGTGGGCTTCCTACTAGCGAATAGCTTGTGAGCAGCCGAGGTGGACACTTTCTCTTTGACCCGAATTTCTTGGATACAGTGTTCTTCCTTGTAGATGGGACAGTCACGGGAGGACGCTGCATGGTCACCGTGACAGTTCACACAACGAGGAGACCGAGGTGGACAGTCACCCTCATGGGCATCCCTGCCACAAGTCACACATGTAGCCGCATTGGAACAAGACTGGCGAGTGTGATTAAAATGTTGACACTGGTAGCAGTGCGTAGGTGTCGGGACATAGGGGCGAACAGAAATAACCTCGTAGCCCGCTTTGATGTGCGACGGCAGCTGAACACTATCAAAGGTGATGAAAAGTGTCCGGGTCGGTACAAGGTCATTGTTGACCTTTTTCATAATCCTACGGACAGCTGTCATGCTCTGCTCAGCAAGGAAAGGAGGAGGGGGAGATTAGTGTTTAACGTCCCGTCGACAACGAGGTCATTAGAGACGGAGCGCAAGCTCGAGTGAGGAAGGATGGGGAAGGAAATCGGCCGTGCCCTTTCAAAGGAACCATCCCGGCATTTGCCTGAAGCGATTTAGGGAAATCACGGAAAACCTAAATCAGGATGGCCGGAGACGGGATTGAACCATCGTCCTCCCGAATGCGAGCGAGGAAAGACTGAATCTCCTCGTCAGTCAATCCGTCGAGTGATCTAGTATATACCACACCACGAGACGAATTCAAAGTGCGGTGAGCCTCCACCTGGACAGGGAACGTGTACAGGAGTGTGGCCCGAAGCAGTTTTTGTGACTGAAAGGTGCTCTCAGTTTCTAGTAACAAGGTACCATTACACAACCTGGTACAAGACTTGACCGATCCGGCTATGGCATCTACGCCCTTCTGGATAACGAAAGGGTTGACAGAGGAAAAATCCTTTCCGTCCTCAGATCGAGAAACTACGAGGAACTGTGGGGCAGACGGTAGTACTTTTGTCACTGGTGGCTGGTCAAGTATCCGTTTGTGGGCAGAAGTCGAGAGAGGAGAAGAAGAAGAAGAAGAAGAAGAAGAAGAAGAAGAGAAATCCATGGCGGAGGAATCCCCCATCATTGCCAGCGTCTCCGATGGCGCGCTCCTTCCTTGTGGGGACCTTCTCAGAGGGCACTCCTGCCTTTGGTGATTGTTCACACCTCAGGTCACACCTCCCGAGAAACGGATGGAGGGACCAATCGGCATGGTCGGAAGGTGTCAGCTCAGGCAATCACCCCTCCCTGGGCCTGGCCTTTACCAGGGGGTACGTGCGTGCCTTACTTGTCTACCCAGGGCGGGGAATTACGCGTTACCCCATCACCGGCTATGCGTGCGAATGCGTGGTCGGCCTTCAGGCACGCACAGGGAAGAAGGAAGAAGAGGAAAAAGAAAGGAGAGAGGGAAAGAAAGGACAGACTGTCTCAAACGCCGAGGCGGAGACCAGAGAAGGCAAGGAGAAGAAAGCAAGGGAAACAGTAAGACAGTGAGATGGAGAAGAACAAAGAAAGTAACTAACCAATGGAAGGAAGAAACCAGAAGAAGTGAAAAACCAAAATGAACGCAAATATAGGTCGTGAAACAGTCTTTCTCCGGACGCAGGCGCTAACTACCCCCTAGAGGGGGAGGGACTCCTTTTAGTCGCCTCTTACGACAGGCAGGAATACCTCGGGCCTATTCTAACCCCCGGACCCGCAGGGGGGCAAGGGGAGTCATCAAAAAGGAGGGCATAGGACAGGTGGCCATGCATGGAAGACAAACAGCATACATATCCGCGCAGGAGGAAATCACGCCAGTATGAGACTGGTAGTTAGGTAGCTTCTGCATAGAGACTCTCAACCATGCTAGTGTAAAAGGTGCCAGTGGCCACACGTATTCCATGATGGTGAATTTTGTTAAAGACAGTGCAAGATGGACAGACATGCACAGGAATAAGTGAAACACCCATACGCTAGTTTCAAACAGACACAGGAGGGTGATCTGATCCTTTCTCCAGGAAGTGCACTGAGGGACCAGATACAGCATGCAACTAGATAAGACACATGGGAGGACCTTGAAAGTTTCTTATCAAGTACGATCCCCATGAGTTTTGTGGTTTCAGCAAATACAACAGCAACAGGGCCACAATGTAGACAGTGGAACAAAATCCATTGTGCTGCCAGAAACTCACACAAACAGTTTTGTCAGTGGAAAAGCCCAAACCATCGTCAATGCTCCACATGCCACCCAAGTAGACAAATCCATGGACATATGCCACAGATCACAAAGTCGTCAACGAGAAGGGGGCCAGAGATGCCAGGCAGAGACAGGCCATAACAAGGTTAATGGCTACAGCAAAGATGATGATGCTCAGGATGGAGCTCTGAGGCACCCCGTTCTCCTGGATAAAAGTGTCCTACAAGGCCAAACTCCCGCATGCCTTGAAAACTCTGTCTTTTAAAAATTCCTTAAGGAAATGGGATTGGCAGCCTCGGAAGCCCCACATGTACACAGTACAGAGGGTGCCAGTTCTCTAGCAGGTGTCATAGGCTTTCTCCAGATAAAAAAACAAGGTCAAAGTCTGTTATTTCCACAGAAAACTGTTCACGACATGGGTTGACAAAGTGATGAAATGGCCAATTATAGCACGGCAGTCGTGAAATCCACTTTGCGCAGTAGTTAGCAGATTGCAAGACTCAAGCCACCATACCAGCCGGCCATGAATTGTATGTTCCATCTCCTTGCAAACACAGCTGGTGAAAAAAAATAGCGCAGTAGCTACAGGAAAGGTCTTTGTCCTCACCAGGCTTATGCATGGGTCTGACAGTGGTTTTACACCAGCTTTTTTGCTATCCCAAAGAATGTAACAACACTGAGCACACAACTGTTTATAACAAATGAAGTTTGCCATTTTAGGATGATGGTTAAAAACGCAGAAAGGACATATCTGCATCCAAATCGCACTGCGGCAGCTTAGTCCACTAGGGGACCAGGACAAGGTGTGGTAAGGGTGGAGTGTGAGGTACGGAATGTTCTGCAGTGGTAAGGATAACGTTCATGAAGTATTCTACCTGGTCATCACAACTGGGGAAGTGTTATTCATCAAAGGTCGCCAGGCAGGAGTCAAGTCTCCAGTCAGCCTTAGAAAGCCGCCAATCGGGTTTATACACAAGTGTAGTACTTGTCAGCAAACGGATGGCACATGGGAATCGGTCACTAGAGTACGTGTCAGAGACAATGGACCATTCGAGATGATGGGCTAGCTTGGCAGTACAGAAGGAAAAGACCAAATGCGAATAGGTGTACATAGGTGTGTGCTCCAGTTGACGTCGAGTTGACTGAGAAGGTCAGCGAAGAGGGAATCTCTTCAATAGGTTCTCAAAGAGCCCCAGAGGGGATGGTGGGCATTAAAGTTGCTTAGCAGGTGAAAAGATGTGGGAGGTAAGCAATAACCTGGAGTAAGTCAGCCCTGGTGACAGCAAATGACAGAGAGATGTAGAAGCTGCAAAGAGAAAACATGGAATGAGGAAGGAATATGCAGAATGCAACAGCTTGCAGCTAGGTGTTCAATGAGATGGTTTGACTATAAACATCATCCCGGATGAGCAGCATGACTCCCCCATGAGATGGGATGTTGTCCTCGGCAGGAAGTCCAAAGCGGACCGCAAGGAAAAGTGAGGATGCAATTTTGTTTCTTGAAGGCACAAAACGATTGGATGCTGCGATTCGAGGAGCAGCTGTGATTCTTCCTTGTTAGATCTAACGCTGCAAACTTTCCACTGGAGAAGTGTCATAACTGAGAATTAGATTATATTATATTATATTAGATTAATACTTGTTCCATAGATCATGAATACGACACTTTGTAATGATGTGAAACGTGTCAGGTTAATGAAAGATGTCTGTACAAGATATTACATTACACAAAATATTGCATGACACTAATGCTTAAGTTAGTTCTTTTCCTTCCCTTAATTTATATCTAAAAATTCAGCCCATGTAAAGAAGGAGTTGTCATCTAGAAATTCTTTTAATTTATTTTTAAATGTTGGTTGACTATCTGTGAGGCTTTTGATGCTGTTTGGTAGGTGACCAAAGACTTTTGTGGCAGCATAATTTACCCCCTTCTGTGCCAAAGTCAGATTTAACCCTGCATAGTGAAGATCATCCTTTCTCCTGGTGTTGTAGCTATGCACACTGCTATTACTTTTGAACTGGGGTGGATTATTAACAACAAATTTCGTAAGTGAATATATATACTGTGAGGTTACTGTGAGGATCCCTAGATCCTTAAATACACTCCTGGAAATGGAAAAAAGAACACATTGACACCGGTGTGTCAGACCCACCATACTTGCTCCGGACACTGCGAGAGGGCTGTACAAGCAATGATCACACGCACGGCACAGTGCACACACCAGGAACCGCGGTGTTGGCCGTCGAATGGCGCTAGCTGCGCAACATTTGTGCACCGCCGCCGTCAGTGTCAGCCAGTTTGCCGTGGCATACGGAGCTCCATTGCAGTCTTTAACACTGGTAGCATGCCGCGACAGCGTGGACGGGAAACGTATGTGCAGTTGACGGACTTTGAGCGAGGGCGTATAGTGGGCATGCAGGAGGCCGGGTGGACGTACCGCCGAATTGCTCAACACGTGGGGCGTGAGGTCTCCACAGTACATCGATGTTGTCGCCAGTGGTCGGCGGAAGGTGCACGTGCCCGTCGACCTGGGACCGGACCGCAGTGACGCACGGATGCACGCCAAGACCGTAGGATCCTACGCAGTGCTGTAGGGGACCGCACCGCCACTTCCCAGCAAATTCGGGACACTGTTGCTCCTGGGGTATCGGCGAGGACCATTCGCAACCGTCTCCATGAAGCTGGGCTACGGTCCCGCACACCGTCAGGTCGTCTCCCGCTCACGCCCCAACATCGTGCAGCCCGCCTCCAGTGGTGTCGCGACAGGCGTGAATGGAGGGACGAATGGAGATGTGTCGTCTTCAGCGATGAGGGTCGCTTCTGCCTTGGGGCCAATGATGGTCGTATGCGTGTTTAGCGCCGTGCAGGTGAGCGCCACAATTAGGACTGCATACGACCGAGGCACACAGTGCCAACACCCGGCATCATGGTGTGGGGAGCGATCTCCTACACTGGCCGTACACCTCTGGTGATCGTCGAGGGGACACTGAATAGTGCACGGTACATCCAAACCGTCATCGAACCCATCGTTCTACCATTCCTAGACCGGCAAGGGAACTTGCTGTTCCAACAGGACAATGCACGTCCGCATGTATCCCGTGCCACCCATCGTGCTCTAGAAGGTGTAAGTCAACTACCCTGGCCAGCAAGATCTCCGGATCTGTCCCCCATTGAGCATGTTTGGGACTGGATGAAGCGTCGTCTCACGCGGTCTGCACGTCCAGAACGAACGCTGGTCCAACTGAGGCGCCAGGTGGAAATGGCATGGCAAGCCGTTCCACAGGACTACATTCAGCATCTCTACGATCGTCTCCATGGGAGAATAGCAGCCTGCATTGCTGCGAAAGGTGGATATACACTGTACTAGTGCCAACATTGTGCATGCTCTGTTGCCTGTGTCTATGTGCCTGTGGTTCTGTCAGTGTGATCATGTGATGTATCTGACCCCAGGAATGTGTCAATAAAGTTTCCCCTTCGTGGGACAATGAATTCACGGTGTTCTTATTTCAATTTCCAGGAGTGTACATGGAGTAAGAAAAGGTCTTCACAGAAGTTTTCCTTTTGTTCTTTCCAACCTGCTGGTTGTGTAGCACATGATTTCACTGCCGGAGGCCAAGATTTTGTGGCTTGTTGAACAGCTGTAGGAGAAAGAGACAAGGATGCTACCGTCATTCTGATCAATTTCACAACTGCTGTAATGAATTTAAGGTCACATCTCTGTGTGGCCATGTTCTTCATGGAGTGAGGCATGGCAAGAATGGTACTGTAAATGCCGGATGGTAAGATGCAGGGCTTTCAACTAGCCAACAACTTGCAAGCAACAGGACATTCACGCGATGTGATGGCATGGTCACCATCACAATTGATACAGTGGGGAGAAGGAGACGGGCGATCACCCTCGTGAGCATCTCCACCACAAGTACCAAAATTGGCCATATTTTTACAGGATGCCTGCCTTAATCTTGGACAGAAGCACTACTCGATAAAATGTGAGACAGAGAGTGTGTGTAGGCACTATGTGTGCATCCACTAACACTAACATACCTAAGGGTGGAGAGGGGAAAACTTTCACAGAATTGTAACCAATGAAGACGCTGCAATCACAGTTTACATACAATAGAAACAATTTTTATAACAGACTACCATCATTTAACCTCAAGGAAATGTACTGTCATCTATTTGATTTAATGTGTACACTAACAATCAACCACAGCCTCAAGGATGCAAAAGTTTCATATATGCTGATGACCTTGCTCTTGCTGCCCAGAGTAATCAGTTTGAAGATGTGCAGATAATGCTTGCACACGGTCTACAACAGCTTGGTACTTACATTGAAAAGAATCATCTCACACCCAACAGTAAGAAAACGTAAGTGTGTGTGTGTTCATTCCATCTGAAACATAAACAAACTGACAGGAAACTTGAAATATTCTGGAATGGAGTTGCACTAGAATATTGTTCCCACCCCTGGCATTTGGCTGTCACTCTTGACCATATACTAACCTACAAGGAACATTGTCTGAAGCTGAAGCAGAAAGTATCCTCCAGAAACCGCCTTCTTCGGAAACTGGCGAGACCAATCTGGGGTACACATCCACAAACATTAGGAACAACAGCTCTTGCCTTATGCTATTCTGCAGGAGAGTACGCTAGCCCACTGTGGTACAATTCAGTACATGCAAAGCAGGTTGATGTAGCCTTAAATGACAGCTGTAGGGTTGCTACCAGCTGCCTAAGGCCAGCCCCCATGGACAAAGTTCAGTGTCTCGCTGAGATTGCTCCATGTGACATCAGCAAAGAGGTTGCCGCTAACATCGAGAGGCAAAAATCAAATACAGTGACCTCACATCCACTCTTTGGACATCAACCTGCCAAGGCAAGACTGAAGTCCAGGAAGAGTTTCCTAACAACTTCAAAGCCCTTAGAAGGATCAGCTGCGGCTACCTGACACACCAAGTGGAAAGAAAGATGCAAACACCTGCCAAACTGGATGACACCACAAGAATCCCTGCCGCCTGGACATGTGGAGAAGTGGGTCATCTGGAAGTCCTTGAACAGACTACGGACCGAAGTCACAAGATCGAGGGACAATCTCCTTAAATGGAATTCACAACACTGTGCAAATGCGGTGAATTACAGACAACCCGGCATCTCTTGAAATGTAACTTATACCCAATCAGCTGTGGCATGAAGGACTTAACGTCTGCAGCACCCAATGCTATCAAAGTTGCCCAATTCTGGGTGAATACTGTATATTTTTCTTTGTATGTATTGTATATGTGTTAATTTTAGTGTACCTCTGACACGAATAAAGAAAGATCATTTAAATAACTTACAGAATAAACTGAAGTATTTATTAGTAGAGAATGGTGTTACTCAGTAGAAGGTTTCAATTGTAATGTCTTCTTGTAAAGCTGTTAGTGTATATTCCTCCAAGTTGGTTTTTCTAAGAAAAAACTGATAATTTCTGATGTTCACTTTTATAGCAATGTATGCATTTACCTCACACTGGCAAGAGAATTAAAATTAGTACAGCCTTGTACCTAAATGTATACGTGGATTAAATAAATATCCCAATTACTCACAAAAAGGCAGAAACTTGTCATCGCCTGCCAATGTCTCTACACTTCTCCATTTTGGTGAATGGTGTCTTTTACACCCACAGTATTCACATTCTACCAGACCTTTCCTGCTGTAGGTATCTCAATTACATGTTCTTTTTCTATTTTTGTTTTGTCCCATTAATGTTGGTTTATTAAAAGTAAACTGTGGGAAACTTATGACAATGTAAAAGCAAAAGATTTTGCACACAGAGAATCTGAAGGCACAAATAAAAAAAAATTAATTTTATCCAGAATTTGCAGCTGCGAATGTGACTGTATTCAATATAGTGGAAGCTTCAATAAAAACGCCTTCAGACACTTTTTTTCATATTTTATTAAATTACACAACGCACTTTGGACCCTGTGGGTCCTTTTTCAGTTGCAAATTGTCTAATACACACTTATCTTTGCTCTTTAGTGAGGTGAAATGTATTTTCCTGTATGAGAAATTTAGACATAGGTTTCATATTTTCCACTGTTTCTTAGGTATTTCTGCACTCGATTCACGAAATATGAAAATGCATTTCACCTCACTTAAGAGCAAAGGTAAATTATGTATTAGACGATTTGTGCCTAAAGATGAACCCACAGGATCTGAAATGCATAGCATAATTTAATAGAACATGAAAAAAATTATGGATGAAGGCGCTTAATTCAAATTTTCTGTGCCATAAAACAATGTTGTAATCAGTGAAAAAATGTTAATTCTGGGAATGTAAAAACAGGTTTGTACAGAAGTTAAATGTAATAGTGTTTTAATTTCCAATTATTCATTTAATTCTGAACATTAGGAAGTCAGCAGTAATTTAAACACCATTATTCAATTTGCTATGAAATAGCTCATTCAGTGAATAAAGTTTAATAAAATATGTCACTGAAACTAAAATGTGTCAAAACACTTCTCACTATTATTATATGATCAGCAGTTTCCCTTCAGCAACTTGCTAATTGTTTGAAATTATTTGACTTCCTTGTTTTTAAACACACCCAGAGAATATATTTTCAGCTTTGTCAGAACAATTTACAACAAAACGCAACTTAAAAGTAGTTAACTCTAAAAATAAACATATTCTTAAGTCATTATGAAGTAATGTAAGCAAGTAATTCACCTTTGTTTCTTGCTGTCGAGCCCATTTAGTAAGATCAGCTCCAGTCTTCTGTACTGATTCAGCAGTTCGTGTAAAATCAACTGCTATAACTTCATCCCAGCCACTGAACTTTGATTTGAATATCTGAAACAAAAATGAAGGTTTTAAAAACTCCTAACAAATTTACATAACATAAATTAAGAAATATTATGTTGTAGCAAGATGTAATACCTGTGTTTCTGTTCCTTCTTGGACTCTGCTTACTAATGCATACTCTGGTCTTGAAATCATACTGAATAGCTCTTGAGAGAGCTTCACAGCAGCTGCTCGTACAAGACGAGTAGACTTTTTCCCAAACCTGCAACAGCAAATATTTTCTTAGTAAATGTTGTTTTCATTCTTTAATACTGAAGTAAATAAACAATACTTTTCTCGAATGACTTACCAAACATATACATCGGGGTAACAGTCGAGTATATATACATTTCTATTATTCAGCAGTGAATTCACAAGCTTGCCATGAGGAACCTCAACTTGTGGTAGCTCCAAATAGCCCATTCCAAGCCTCACTTGGTATAAACGAGGTGTTGCAGGCACAAAATTGCAGCTTACATGTTCCTACAATTATTTTACCAATTTCAGCACATATTTTCTGATGAGATTTATTTAAAAAATTTTGATGAGAAGAAAATTAATCTAGATCAAACCCAGGAAATTTATTTAGGTTATGCCTCTAACATTTTACATCAAGAGTCTCTATATCCACACATTAATGCAACATGGAACACCTTATATCATAGAGCATTACATTAAAACCTCAAGAGCAATTGCTGTGAAACAAAACCCATTTGATTTCCCACTCCAGTGTGGTGAAGATGTACTGTACAAGGTAGCTGGAATGTTGAAATTTCACAATGACATAGTTTGAAGTTTGTTCTGCTACAGAGGGTATTTGTTTTTGCGTGCAGCTCTAGTTGGAGAAGCCTGAACTACGAAACAAACAAGTCACGCATATTACTATCATCAACTTGTGAATAGCAATGATGTGTAATTTGATATTTGTGAGCCAAACAGTATAAACTGTGAGATATGCACAGGGACATGAGTGGTGTGTATGGGACTGTACGGATCATAACAGTGTCTCTAGGTGTTGAACATTGTTCCAGGAGGGGCCTGTGAACCCTAGTAATTTGCCACGCTATGTGTGGCCAGTTACAGCTACAACACTACAGAATGTCAGAGCCATTGAAGGAGCAATTTCGAACGACAGGCATGTGCAACTGCACACCTTATTGCAGCAGTTCAACATTTCCTAAGGTGCAGTGTACAATACTGTTCATGACACATTGAAATTTCATTAAGTTAGTGCTTGCTGAGTGCTTTTGACAATGTTGACTGGAATACTCTCTTCCAAATTCTAAAGGTGGCAGGGGTAAAATACAGGGAGCAAAAGGCTATTTACAATTTGTACAGAAACCAGATGGCAGTTATAAGAGTCGAGGGGCATGAAAGAGAAGCAGTGGTTGGGACAGGGTTGTAGCCTCTCCCCGATGTTATTCAATTTGTATATTGAGCAAGCAATGAAGGAAACAAAAGAAAAATTCGGAGTGGTATTAAAATCCATGAAGAAGAAATAAAAACTTTGAGGTTTGCCGATGTCATTGTAATTCTGTTAGAGACAGCAAAGGACTTGGAAGAGCAGTTGAATGGAATGGACAGTGTCTTGAAAGGAGAATATAAGATGAACATCAACAAAAGCAAAACGAGGATAATGGAATGTAGTCAAATTAAGTCAGGCAATGCTGAGGGAATTAGATTAGGAAATGAGAGGAGTTTTGCTATTTGGGGAGCAAAATAACTGATGATGGTCGAAGTATAGAAGATATAAAATGTAGACTGGCAATGGCAAGGAAAGCGTTTCTGAAGAAGAGAAATTTGTTCACATCAAATATAGATTTAAGTGTCAGGAAGTCATTTCTGAAAGTATGTGTATGGAGTGTAGCCATGTATGGAAGTGAAACATGGATGATAAATAGTTTGGACAAGAAGAGAGTAGAAGCTTTAGAAATGTGGTGCTACAGAAGAATGCTGAAGATTAGATGGGTAGATCACATAACTAATGAGGAGGTATTGAATAGAATTGGGGAGAAGAGGAGTTTGTGGCACAACTTGACAAGAAGAAGGGACCGGTTGGTAGGACACGTGTTCAGGCATCAAGGGATCACCAATTTAGCATTGGAGGGCAGTGTGGAGGGTAAAAATCGTAGAGGGAGACCAAGAGATGAATACACTAAGCAGATTCAGAAGGTTGTAGGTTGCAGTACGTACTGGGAGATGAAGAAACTTGCACATGATAGGGTAGCATGGAGAGCTGCATCAAACCAGTCTCAGGACTGAAGACCACAACAACAACGAGTGCCTAAGAAACTGACAGACAAGTATTAGGACCAGCAAGTGATGGCATGCTTGGATTGCTTACCACTTTATGCTGCAGAAGGACATGATTTTCAGAAAGGAATTGCCGCTGGTGAATGAGTCGTGGGTGTACCACAAACAGCCTGAAACCAAGGAGGCCTGTATGGAGTAGAAACATGCCAGTTTAGCAGCATGAAAATAATTCAAAGTGACAATATACTATGAAAGTACTTTTGGCAGTGTTGTGGGATATGCACGGTGCGTTGCTGGTGGACTTCACTGAACACGGGACCACTGTCATTGATGCAACTTATGTTAATACTTTGGTTAAGTTGGGTCATGCCCTTTGACATATGCCAACAACATCAATGCTGATGGTGTCAAACTTCATCATTGTTGCTGCTCCCGTTCATGAAAAAAAATCATTGGATGGCAAGTGTTCCAGCATCCACCATACAGACCGAATCTCGCACCATTGGACTTTTATCTATTTGGTACCATAAAGAAATTCCTGGCCGACCAACGTTTTATGATAGATGTTGAAGTGAAATGAACAGTTCAAAGATGGCTACGCACCTAACAAACGGACTTCCACAAACAAGGTATTCTGAAATTGGTACCATGATGGGAGAAATATGTTACAAAGACTGGCAATTATGCGGAAAAGTAGGTAAAATATGTTAAGTTCATTGTGATTTTCTTTGTTTTTTTTACCTGTTAAACTTCTTGGTACTAAATTATTGTGCTTTACTTTCCGATCTTGCTCTTATAATGATTAGTGCCAATGTGAATTACTGAAAGTGTGTACTGTTATCCACAAATTTTGATTGGTGGAAGAAGTAAAATACAAAACAAATACTGTAGTCAACTAAGTAAGCATGAAATAAAACTTAACTAATGAACAATGGCTCAATATCGGCAGAAGAACACAGAGCCACATTTTGGCACTTCACAGCCAGGCTCTTCTGACTGTGGAAACTACAAAAAGCACTCAATTGCCATAAAAAATTATGTTCCACTACTATTTACCATGATTTATGTTACAAATTTCAAGCTATGTTCTATTTATCATACTACATCAGCACACAGACATGTTAATTCTTCTTGTTTTTTTCTCTGTTCACTCCTTCAATTAGTTTGCCAGTCAGTTTGGAATAAAATTATGAGTGATATGTTGTAATCATTGCCAGCCATTATCAAGTTTGCTAGACTGCAATAAAGTCGTTAACATTTAGTTATTGAGAGACTGATGGGTTGTGATGTATTCTGCTTCAGCCTCAGTTGACATTTACAGAGCCAACAACATGTTGGTGGATCCACTCTGAATTCGGTAGATGACGGGGGTTTCATTTATGGTGAAAACTTCAGAGATCAGGAGCAGGACAGAAACACATGTAATTCATATGCTGCTAAACCCAAACAAGTTTTAATGCAGGTTACCCATAAGGTACAATGGAGTGACATTTTGGCTGAAGCAGCAGAATGGTACAGTGTCCTGAATTTTGGTAACTCAATGGATTTAGAAAAGCCGTAACTGCAGTAGTCAACTGAAGTCTGTAGGTATTTTCATATAATTCTGCTCAATTGTTTACTCTATATTATCAGTCAGTTCCACAAGATAAGAATACAAAATCAGTCAGTTTTGGAAGCATATACAGGCACTATGAAAAACAAAAATACAATTACAAACGGGAGTGCAGAAGGTATCAGGCAACAATGTCAATTTCATAATGAAATCAGTCAAATGTGAAATGAATTCTAGTATAAACATCTTAGTTGTATTATTGAATTTATAAAATAATAAGTGAGTTAAAAAGAAAAAATATTATGAAAATAAATGCTTGAAAACATTAGTCAACTAAAGAACAAAATGTTGCTGGAATCATGAGACACATCTTTATCAACTTGAAGGTCAATGGGATGAAGCCACAACTGACTAGGGGAGGATGCAGGAGGGAGTTCACCAATTTGCCTCTAACTGTATGAGTGGAAGCAGGTAGTCCTAAGTTGTCAAAAAAATTAATCCCACGTAAGGAACTACAACTGGTAAGGCACCTAACAGCACAGATTATGCCAATGCAAATGAAACGAACTTTGTACAGGGTGTGTGTAGTACAGCTATAGCTAGTTTGACAGATAAGACACAAATGCAAATCTGAACTGGCCAATATAAAGCTACTGTTAAAGCTAGGTTATCTTTAAACAGCTGTGGTGTCATCATCAGGCTACTGTTCTTGATTTTTTTATTGCATTCTTCTTAAAGGCTTCTTACATGTGTGACGTGAGGGAATAGCTGCCACAGTCTCTCACCCTTACCAAAATGGAATTTTTTAATCCAAGTTATGTTTACTACAGTGGAATCTCATCGGTGTGTTTCTCATTACTATGTTTTCCCTGCATAGTACATCCATTTTTGGAAGTCTCAGTCTCGATTATGATAAATACATGTTAAAATGACTTTGTATGTTCTACCTCCCTACTTAGTGCATTCAAATACAGCAGTATCGGTACTGTTTGGCCGCTGCTACTTTTGCCGCTGAGAGTTCTGATAGTGATGGGAGAACAATGTTTGTGAACATGGGATATGGAAAGAGCAGGGAGGGGGTGTTTTTCAGTGCTAGCAATTTTGCAAGTCACAGAGATCTTGTGCTGTGGTAGAAATGATGTTCAGGAGTAGTTCATATAGGTTGGCAGTAGTTCTGGCGACTTCCGAATTCTGTAGTGGCCAAACAATGAACCAAACAGTGCATAACTCAGTCACTGGTGTTCTCTCGTGTTTAGCATTTCTTTGACACTCAGTCCATAATTTCTTCTTCTTTTCTTTCTTATGTTAAACAGTATACCAGCACTTTACAGATAAAAACAGATTGAGACATTTAACAAACGAAGAAAAGGGGAACACTATTCAGGAAATGGACAAAAAATCCCAAATCTAGCATACTGATATATCATGGAAACTGAACATTCCTCCATCAACATTAAATACAATACTGAGCAAATGAAAAGTAACTGAAGCAGCATCTTTTGAAGGGTGAAACAGCAAACAAAAACAAGTGCACAATCGTCAGCTTCCAGAACTGGAAAATGTCCTACTGAAGTGGTTAAACAAGTTTGTGCTTTGACTATTTTAACTGATGGTGCTGTGTTCCATTCTAAAGCATATATTTGGCACAAACAGTTGGGATTCAAGATTTCAATGCACCCAATTGTTGAATTGAAAGATTCAAGAACAGACATAATTTAATGTATAAATGTGATTGAGGTAAGGCTAGAAGCATAAACATTGACACTGACATTGGTCAGTCATGAGAAAATAATCTTCAATCAATGATAGAAAAGTACAGTCCCATAAAGATTTTTAATGCAGATAAAATGGGCTTATTTTTTCACCTTCTGCCTGATAAAACTCGAGTTAAGAGAGGAGAAAAATACCATGGCAGAGTATTTAAAAAAAAAAGGAGCTAACTGTTTTATTAAGCTGTAATGAAAGGGGAACAGAAAAGTTGGTGCCACTAATAACTGGAAAGGCGAAGAGTCCACAATATTGATTTTCATTTCCATCAAAATATACAGCTAAAGCAAACACATGGATAACAGCTACCATATTCCAACATTTCTTGCATGCCTGGGATGCAAGGTTGGGTGTTAGAAACAGGAAAATCCTCTTGCTTATTGACCAGCGTGCAGCGCACACCCAAGATATGACCTATCTGTATACTATAAAAGTATTGTTTTATTCTTCATAATTGTACAAGCCACTTTCAGCCACTTGACCAAAGCTTCATAAAATTTTATGAAACGCATTTCACTGTGCTGTGTGTGATAATGATATTTATTTTGCTACCAGTTTCAGTCTTAAACCATCTTCAACGGCAGCTGTACAATGTACAAAGTGGACAGCTGCCGTTGAAAATTGTTTAAGACTGAAAACAGTAGCAGAATAAATATAATTATCACACACAGCACAGTGTAATGCATTTTGTAAAATTTGTACACGCTGTTGGCCAGTGCCTAAACAAGATGTACATTATAAAATGCCTGAAACAAAAATGCAGGAAAATTCTTGTAGCAATGAGGCCAGACTGTCTTGATACTACAATGAGAAAGGCCACAATCTTAGATGCTATGGATTTTGTACAAACTGCCTCTGATTCCATGGAAGAAAGCACAGTCTCAAACTGCTTCAAGAAGGCTTGCTTTGATTGGATAATTAAAGAAGACAACACACCAGAAAACGAAGAAACTGCAACTGAACAACGGCAACAAATAATGGTGTAAGGAGCAAACATTGACTACCTCATCTTCGATGAATATTTTGAATGTGACAAAGGTGTTGGCATCTGTAAATCCATGACAACAAACTACTGAAGCAATGGACACTGTTATGCATTACATTTTGAATTTTAAGTCGCTGAAGAATTGGTGAATGGACAATACAATATTAAAATTAGGACAAAAGAAACAGTCCACTATTGATCTGTATATTTAAAGAAATTCCTGTTTTAAGAATTAAGTGGTTTCTAATAATATCTACTGTGATGGCCTTTGTTTCGTTTCTGTGTCCATAAGTAATGGATCTTCAAGCCCAAAACATAAACTTTGTCATGACAGCAGTGTGTGGGCTCAATTGTGACAGGATAACATGAAACATGTGACAAGCAAATCAAGTTCCTTAGAGGGGCCCCCATGTGCTGAGATGTTGAGCATAGCAGTTCTAACTGCTAGCTCCACAACTGTCATAGAAACACAGTATGCAGGTAACAGAGTAGCAGAAGCCATGGCAATCACATTTAGGTGAAATTATGTGTGGCTGGAACATTGTCAGTATTAAAGGTTGGCCACACTGCATGTTGGCTCTGCAGTTGAATGCCAACTGTATCTTCTCACAGCTGTTGAGAGTATTCTAGAAGAAATAAACAGTCTATAGCAATACAAACATGTTGACTATGTGATATGACACAGTTCCAGGATTATTACTCCACCGGAAGTGTAACATCCAACAAATGAAGCATCTGCTCTTGTTGCACACATCAGGGCAAGTTCTGAGTCACATTTCCAATCAGAAAAAAAGTATTGTCAACTTGAGAGACTACTCTGTATCTTCTAGCCCTAAGCTGTTACTGAAACCAGGAGATTATGAAAAATGTTTGTAAATATGCGTACATAAGTTGCATAAAATGTAAATCATGAAATATTTTATGTACATGCGTTCTTTGATGGTTCCACGGGGAGAATCCTTTAACAATGTTTTCTAGAGCAACTGATCAAGAAGGTAATGGTGACTGCAGCCTGTATCTTTGGGCTATCTTCTACAGCTAAGAAACATAAAAGAGTTTTCTTTCTTCTTGTTTCCATTCTAGTTGCTAGACAGTTTCTAACTTCCACATGAAGAGCCTTCAGAGGCTGATTATGATGATGATGTACTGAATAAAACACACCTGCTTTAAAATAAAGTCTGAAAATACTCAGATGAAAAATCATTTTCAACATTGAAGAACTTTGTAATTTTGGTTGAAGACCAAAGAATCAATTCTGGATTCACTAAAATAGTTTGATAAATTGCAGTTACGTAATTGTCTCAGAGCTCCAAAGTCATTCATACAATTTCAGCCTCACAAAATAACCCTTCAGTTTCACAAATAATTTTACCAAAAGAAATAAAAAAAGACATCAAAGAACCAGTTTCATTATTTACTTCTGGACACAGAATGCTTCAAGTGGTTAAAGCTATCGGCACGAGTAACTGAATACAACATCGTAAGTCATCTGTTTATTCTGCTCTGACAGCTGAATACATAAAAAAATATTTTTAATATCCATGTCAATTTCTCTTGAAGGAAGCATCAGTTACCAATACCATGTTGTCACAAATATGTACTTAAGGGCAGTATGTGAGTACCTGAGGTGGTTCCTCTGGCGCAAGCCCATCCTCCTCACCAAAAGCCAGCCAAAAATCAGATGATTCCTCCCCAGGAAGTTCAGTGAGAATTTCTGCTTTATTCTTTCTCTCATTTTTGTTTATTTTTTCAGCCATAAGCCTTAAAACAGAATGAAAACAATTACAAAAATATAAAAAAAATCTGTCTTCACACATAACACTGTGAACAAATAAAAAACTGGTTGTAAAACATCACTGTTTAAATATTCCATTTTCTATATAAAATTGGCACATTATGAAAGTAATTTTCATTCAAAGATTGGACCACAGCAGTCTCAGGCAACTGCCAGTGGCAGTTATTCATAAATGTCATGTATGTGTGAGTTGTGTTTGTGTGTCTGTCATCTAATCTGACGAAGACCTTACTGGCCGAAAGCTATATCTGTGGCAGTCCTTTTGTTATGCCTACCTGCAACTTAGCATCTCCGCTATATGGTGAGTAGCAAATTTTCTTTTCATAATAAAACATGTAATTATATCACACATTTAATAACAGTAAGGAAAGAGGAAGATGCTGGCTATGCTATATTAGTAGGATCCATGATGGTGCTCACTAGGAAAATCATGGAGAACCAAAATCAGGGTGTCTGGAAGAGATAAACAACTGTGTATCTTCTTTACATAACATCCTATAAACTTTCCAATAAACTTTAGTGATTTAAAATTACAATAACACAATGAAGGAAGTGTAAAGCATTTATATAGCAACAGTATTC
Source organism: Schistocerca gregaria (assembly GCF_023897955.1). Classification (NCBI taxonomy): domain Eukaryota; kingdom Metazoa; phylum Arthropoda; class Insecta; order Orthoptera; family Acrididae; genus Schistocerca; species Schistocerca gregaria. The sequence continues at coordinate 1,617,267 of NC_064920.1, read as the reverse complement.
TCTATTACTCCTTTCAGTTCAATAAATTATACAGTCAACACAATTACGTCAAAGGACTTCAAGAAACCATGTCACAACAAATCTTAGCCATTATGCATACTAAAAGTGAATCGACTACTACCTAGTGGGTGGCTTATTAATATTTTTGCCAGTGATATTCTCTTTGTCCCCGATTTGACACACATTCCTGTCTCTCCTATCATCTTTCCCCTTTCCCTTCCCCATGTTAAAATGTCCCAGAAATAATTATGTAAGTTGTGATTCTTCTGAAAACGTATATAGCGATATAGTAACATACGGTGGCTCGACAAGATCAACTGAATACTGTTATTCTGATACAAAACATATAAACACTGAAAAATTGTCTGGAATTTCAACCAAAAGGCTCCTCATTACCAGGGATGCTCAACCCATCGATCGCCACTTATTAGTCGATCACATTGGCTTGATGAGTCAATCTTTTGAATTCTATGTCTGAAATCTGTGTAAATGAGATGTTTTTGTAAAATATCAATTTGCTGACAATGAGTGTTTCACATGGTATTTGTGGGTGGTACATCTGACAACCCAATCTCCACCTCTTTCCTCTCCATCTGCATTACACCACTCCCTTGCTTGCCAGCCTTTCCTCCTACATGGTGGGGTAATGTTTTGTCAAAAATAAGTTCAGCTAAACACAGAAAAATGTACCACTTTCATACTGAATGGGAATAAAAGGTTTTTGTTACAACGCATAAAAATAGGTATTTATGATTGATATGTAATGCTATTTTAACCATATCTAAAACTGAACTATTGAACGTCATTTTAGAACAAGTCACAAAGGCTTTGAATTAGAAGTAGCTGTTGATAGGGAGACGAGGAAAAGTCTTTCATCAAACACTGCATCACTTCATGTAACAGAAGTATTGATGAAAGATGCAAAACCACTGAGCCCTTTTTTTCCCACATAAAAATAAAAATCAGAGATAATATCAGCCATCAGAGACATGCCTCTGTCAAGACCTAGTATAACACAAAATGAGGAATTAATGGCAGGAAATATAAAAGATCAACTGATAACAGATTTGAAGTCCTGCTTGTTTTTCTGAATGCAGATATACCAGTCAATAGATGGAGTTGATTTACCTCAAGTTGTTGTTTTTTCAGATTTCAGTGTAAAAGAAGACTGCTTACAAGTTTGACCTTGAAAGGCAATACACAAGGAGAAGATTTTTACAATGCATTCAAATCCTTCGTCTTGGAAGATGGTTTGCCAATTCATGAACTTGTGACTACTACTACTGATGGACCATCTTGCATGGTAGGCAAGTACAAATGACTTGTTACCTTGTGTGCGGACAACGAATATATTCCTGTCTTCCTCCATGTATCATTGTATCATATGTCAGCAAGTGCACTGTGGACATATTTTTATATGGAACATGTTATGAGCACTTCACAAAAATTGTAAATTCGGTTCAGTCACAATCACCAATGAGAAAAGAATTTAGAGAGCATTTAGAAGAATTGGATAGCCAGTATGGGACCTGCTGTTGCACACTGGAATTTGAAGGTTGAGTAGAGGTATGGTATCAAACAGATTTAGATAACTTCCCAGTGATAAAATCTTTGTCTCTGAAAGAGAAGACGATCACTCACAAAAGTACGATTTGAGCTGGTTGTTGTATCTGGCATTTGTAACTCATATGGCAGTGAGACTAAACAAGTGAAACAAAGAACTTCAAGGGGAAAAACCAAACTGTTATAACTCATGTGTCTTTCACAAAGAGTTTTACGCAAAAATCTGACCTTTGGATAGCAGTTTTAGACATTACATGTGAAGCACCTTTCTCAAATACATTCACAGCTTTGGTATCAATAAACATGGCTGAAATGAACAAGAGGCCGAAAAGAAGTACGCAGTCAACACTAAAGTATTGAAGACAGAGTTTGAAAATCGGTTTTTATATTTCATGACAACGGAACATGTTCTAGCTTTCATAGTTCAACCTTTCCAAAAAGTGGGTGTGGAAGATATTTCAAGCACAATGACTATTCTTTACTCCTGTAGTGGGAATGAACTTGCAGAGAGAATAATTTTATTTCAAAATCACATTTCCTTAAAGTCAGAATAGAACAAAGACAATTTTCGGGAATTAGAGTGTAAAAATTTCCCCTGACATTGTAAAAGTGGCATCAAATGTTTTATCCTTTTTTGGAGTAACTTGTCTATCTAAGGCACTGTTTTCAACAATGAACATAGCGAAATCAAAGTGTAGAAAAAGACAAATACCTCACTAAAGCCTCCTCAACATTTATGACGGTGCATATTTTAATTTTTTTCACATGTGTAGTATCTTGAAAACTGAGTAGAAGGCCTACAGCTTTTCATGGGGAGAAATTTATGTATTTTGTGTAGTTAAGTGGTTAATTTGGGCTACAGCATTGTTTTGTGCTTAAACATTTATGACTAAATTGCGCGTAGTAGATCTCAAGCCTAGAAAGGTTGAGCACCCCTGCATATTACCATTGTTACACTGGAGTACTAAAACAATTTAAATCTGTCATGTACCTATTACATAACCACGATAATAGCCATTGCTAATTTTGAAGGAATACATTAAGCTTTTGATTCTAGTGACTAGTTTTAACTTTTGAGAAAATTGTTGTACAGAACACCCTACCCACTACAAGCATCCACTGTGGAGGTTGGTTAATGGCTTAAATTCAGTGGCAAGTGGAAATGCCAAGTGGATAACGTCCCAGCACATTACTTTTCATACCTTAAATTTGTCATCACTAAGCTCTTCTCATACAAAGTTAATAATGTATTAACAACTAATATCAATAATGTAACACAACAAGAAAAATACAGTTTAAAAAGTACAAACCTCGCCTTTGATTTGAAGGTGTTCTTTGATTTCTTGCCATACCACATGAAAATTTTGAGACCAGTGTCAAGGACAAACACATATCGTGGATCCAGTGAATCAGTTGAAACTGCCACTGGTTCCATGTGTATGGAGGAGCACCCTGCTGCATGTACTCGATAAAGCCTTGTGATGTATGCCTGTGGACAATGTTTTAACACAGAATCTAGCTACCCAAAAAAACACATTTTAGTCACATCTTCATCATTAAAACAATTCACTTAGATGCAATAAGTATCAGTTACATATGTCACACCGAATTAGTAGTGGTAGTTTTTTAATCATCCTTGCAATTTTGAGAAGCTGTATTACTCAACAATTGCAAAATATTCACACAATGAATAACACAATACAGAAAATCTGAAGCTGAAATGTAAAGTTCAGATGAAAGCAAGAGCATACCACCACCAATAGTGTTGCATATGGGGCAATGCAAGGCCTGAAAGAAGCAAGAACGAATTATTTGTACATAGTACAGAGAAAACATCACCAGAAATGTGCTGGCTCATGGAGCTCATGTGGAATCATGAAATAGCCTGTAGGCATAGAAGGACACTGACGGTGTAGAATGCTGGCATTAACATGTTCTCCACAACACAGTCTTTCTCATCCAATTCTGAGGAAACTATTCAATAAAAAAAATATTTTTCTGCATCTTATAGCCACATATCACAGCTCAACAATGAGCTGGTTTTCTTTTCATTTTACTCACAGTTATTATGATACTTCAAAGTAAAGTACAGCACTGAGCATATTTTGAGAACTTTGCAGTGAAAAATGTAGATGCTGCCAGTTTACATTTGGTGCATTTTATGGCATAAATTTCTGCATAAGAAATGTACCTAACATAACTAAACTGTTTTTAATGCCAGAAGGAAAGCAGTACCTCTTTCCAGTCTTGAGTAAATACGCAATACATTTTGGTATTTTGCCACAATGAGCTATGACGCACCACACTCCACACTATGATCACATGCAGTGCTCTGTGGAGGTGTCTCATATCACATATTATATAGCTCCAGTGCGAACATGGGTGTTACACCAATAAGCATCACACTGCGCAACTTTTATTACAATGAATCACTTTGCATATCGTGTCAAGTCAGCGTAAACTGCACCTTTGCATAGCATATCATATCGTCTCAGCATGAACTGTGCCTTAGCATTCTGGAAATTTATTTGAAGTTCTCAGCACCCCACATAGTCCAGGTCTAGAGTCAGTATTCGTTCTGGCTCCACTTAAGTCACTGCTTACCCGTGTACCTTTCTCCAGGGGAACTTCACAGTCAGGGATAGTGTACTTCCATTCATTCATTCATTTTTATTTCTCAACCAAGTTCTATAATTCCTTTAAAATGCTCAGTTAAGTACCACCACTCTAACTGAATGGACCTTCATCAATAGTCTGTCCTCCTGCATCCACACTGCTATCTGGACACAACACATATATCTGGTGCCAGGTGTGGAGTTGGTCGTGCATTAGAAAGCCACTGTTGCTACAACACAGATTATTGAAATAGCTCACCATCCTCACTATGATGCCAACCAAAATAACAGATCCAGGCAAGCAAACAGAACAGCTTTCTTGCTGAGAGAATGGATGGCGTCCTGAGAAGAAACAAGAGTCTGGAACTAGCCAAGTGGACAAATGGCACCTGGGGACAAGGCAGTCATCCTACAAGGCGGCTAGAGGCAGAGCAACCTTAGCAGCAGTGGACAAATGGCACCTGGGCTCAAGATGGACATCCCAGAGAGGCAGCCAGGAATGGCCAATAGCAGTGCAAGGTCACAGGTGGCACGCAGAGGTAGTGTAGCAGCACCAGCAGTGATGCATGGGTAAGGACAATGCTTTTCAGTGGAAGGTGCAAAGCAGCAACACTGGTAACAGCAGAAGCACGAATTCCCACAGTGAGTGGAATAGCCTAGCAGGCATGTCACACAATGAAGAGAGCCTCTTAAGCAATGGCACTGATTCGCAAGGGTTGTGCATTAGGCCATTATCAGTTTGACAGACGTACTTAAATTAATACCGTAGTTGTTCTACACCACTAAGAATATTTTGAGTCTCTCAACAATTGCAATACTGTATTTGAACTCTTACATCCAGAGCAGCATGTTGCTTTGTTAAAATTTGTAAAATGCTTAAATACTAGATGCATTTTTAATAAGAAACCTAAGCACCACTTAGTGAGATGAGTGTGCCATATTAATAGAAAATTGACAGCAAAAGGTCACTCGCTTACTACACACGTCAGATGTTTGGGAGTCGGCAAGAACATGGGGATAGCATAACAAAGTGGGTTTAAAGGCTGCATGCAATACAGCACTACTGTAGAGAGGCTGTAAGAGGTAGCACAAGAGAATTGAAATTAGAGGGCAGTCTTGCACTCCTATAGAAGTTAAGTAAAGGTACAATTAATCAGATCACATGGTGTGAGATTATCGTCCAGGTAACAGAATAAGAAAGCTGTGCCAGGAAATTGTAGGAGAATGGGTGAATTGGGGGTACTGACATGCTGACAGTGTAACTGTAAGTCTTGTATGCCAATGTGTACAGTCAGAATGACATGTTTTACATCCAAACGAACCAATCAATGTGCAATAAAATGCACGGAGAGCACTTTCCATGCACAGAAGGAAATTCTGCAGAAAAATCCCTGCTCTTTGGGAAAGTAAGTAAGGAGCTAAGAAATCAGTCATCTTACACCTTGTCCAGAAAGATGTTAATAGTTGATTCCAGAACCAGATGTGAGTTTATAGAACTGGACTGCCTGGAAGGCATAGAGAATTACCTGAGATTTCTTGTGGATAATGGGGCACACATGAGACTAATTCTGAGAAGTGGCTAGAGAGACCGTGTAACTTCTCATTCAATTGTGCAGTTAAAGGAAAGAGATGGCTCTTTCAGAATAGGTTCGGAAGTGGAGTGAAAAGTGCACAGAGAAATTAAGACAGAGCCACAATGCGAGCTCCGCACAGTACGTTTACAGGAAAGAGATGGGCCTTTTGAGACATGTTTAAGCACAAAATGAAAAGTATTTACATATATTAGAGTGAGTAGGGGCAGAAAGCAATATGTTGTCCTACAACAGAAGCATGCAACAGAAATTGCCAGAGAAAAGATAAAGAGAGACAAGCAAAGCAAAAGAATGTTAAGAACAAGGCCTCAAAAAGAACAGGTGTGCCAAACATAATAGGGACAAATGGAATGAGAGAGAACATTATTCAAGACCAGTAGATCACCAAGGGTGTGTATCTATCTGGTGGATTAGAATCATGTGAATGCATTACAAGTGTACTGAAAATTACAATGAAACAATGTCAGGAGAATTCCTTCCGCTCCCAGATGAAGCAGTACTGGAGCAAGAACAGATCACAGTGAGTCATGTCACTAGGGTAAAGACAAGCCAAAGTCGAAAATATAAATAAGTACGGGATGTTGATAACTCAACTTTTATTACTTGAGCCAGTGACAATGAACAACAAATAATCATATGGGCATGCTACTTTATAGGAATGAAGTGCAGACTCCATGGTGCAGGATGTGCATAGTTAGAAGTGCTCGTGTCATGAATTGCTGTCAGGCACTGGTGCTGGTTCGATGATGTAAGGCTGAAACATAACCATCACTGTGCATTACAGCTGCCAGTTCAACATGAGTCTGGACCATGTGAGCAGGGATTCACTTGTAAAGCTGGTTTATCAGAGCAATAGTAAAAAACACATTCCAGGAATATGGACAGTTCCTCTTCCCACACCGGAGTTGAAGAACACAATTCGGAAGTTCAAATTAAATTTCAATTTGGGAATTGCTCCCTAGGCCCACAGCCAATTGCACTACAAATTGTTGAAGAAGTTACTGCTGCCATGGCTGACAATGCTGGATGGAATGTGCAGCCTTCAAGTAGTGAATGAGCTCTGTCACAACAGCTGAACATTCTGTGGTCCACCATTTGAGAAGTTTTGCAAACAACTGTAAAATGGTACCTCACATACAGTTCCAGGCTGTTGTCATCACAATGAGCAACATTTCTAATCTGGAATGTAAACATGGTATGCAGTTAACAAATATTACCCTCTCGAGTGACAATTAAAATGTGTTTCTTTGAACAGTTTATTTGTTATTTCTCTTCCACATGTCCTTACAAATGTTTCCACGAAGTTTCACTGTCCCGTGATTGCTCGTTTTTTGTGGCGGCTCTCTCAAGTAGCAGAAGTTCAATTACAACAACCTTGAATGCTAATGTTAGTTATCTGAACACAGAAGAGAAAGCACTCGTTGTAGTGTTATGCACCGTGTGCAGTGAGGTTTTCCATTTTCCAGGAGACAAATTATTTTACACAGATAGTATTAAGCATGGAATTAAACTTAGACATTGGAAGCGGAAGGTAGGGTAGTTAGCTCAAAGCCCTGCAGAATCCTGGAAACCCAAAAAGAATGCCCCAGCCAGAGATTAAAAAAATGTTAGAGGATGGCATCATAGTATCAAGCAAAAGTGGATGGAACTTTCCAATGAAAATGGTCCTGTAAAAGATGGAAACCAAAAACAGGGTACAGTTGTGGGCTATAGGTGACTGAATGAGATCTTCCTAAACTGAGTTTATCCATCGCCGAGGATGCATGACATTCTTGACGGTCTGGGAAAGGCTAAGTATTTCTCGACACCCAGTTTAATGAAAGGCTATTACCAAGTTTTATTAGATGAAGAGGACTGAGAAAAAAATGGCTATCAGTACACCGTACGAGTATTATGAACAGAAATTAGGAACAGCATGTGCTTCAGAAACTGACAAACTCTGTTTTGACAGTGTTCCAAGATGACAAGTTGTTCATCTACTTGGATGATATTTGGCTTCTCATTAGAGGAACACAATGTGTGGCTGACAAAAAAATTTGAAAGGCAGGCTCCAGAAATTAAAGCAATGGTGGACAAGTGTGAACTTTTACAAAAAGAAGTGTTATTTGGGTCATATTTTATTGGCTGAGAGTGTGAAACCAGGCTCGCAGAAGTAATCAAAGATTATCCACAGCCTAAACAACAAAAATATAGACCTCAATGGATACTGTAGAAATTTTAAAAGCAGCCTCAACCTCAGAATAATTGAGAAGCAGTTACATGAATTTTTAAAGAAGGACGTACCTTACCCCTGGGATGTCGAGCAAGAAAACACTTTCCAACATTTGAAAGAGAAGCCGATCAGTCCATCAATAATATGATTTCTGGACTTGGGAAAGGACTTCATAATCACAATGGATGCTTGTCAGACAACTACTTGGGCCGTTTTAAGCCGCGGAAGGATCAGAAGAGATCTTCCTGTCGTTTACAACTTGAGGATGCTGAATAAGGCAGAAAGAGGGTACAGTGATATTGAAAGGAAGATGTTAACCATCTGTTGGGCAATCGAAACACTATAAGTTTTTCGCAGAAATTTCCTGTATGTACTGACCATAATGCTCTAACATATGTAGGCAGTAGATCTGTCATCCAGATTAATTAAGTTTAAGTTAAATCTGGGCAAATATGATTACCTGATCACTTATAAGTGTGGCAAAAGGAACAAAGTCACTAACACACGCTCGTGAGAGAGAGGAGTCAGTGTGGCTGGTGTGCGACTGGAAGATGGCAGTACCCCAGGTCAGGAGGCAGCAGAAGAGGACTTCACTGCATGGGTCAGGGACCCACAGGCTTGTGAAGACAGCAGCGCTGTTGGTGCTAGTGAAGAGGCAGGAACTCTGACCACGAAGAACACAGAATGCAAGGCAGCCGAGCCAGGACCAATGTAAGAAATAAATGAGGATGACAAATCTGCAACACTAAAACAGAATCTTCTCCAGTGAGAGAACACGAAGGCACAGGAAGAACCCATGAACAAATAAAAATGTACAGAGCATGGAAACGTATGAAGTAAGAAAAATACATGAAGTAAGAAAAATACACTCCTGGAAATGGAAAAAAGAACACACTGACACCTGTGTGTCAGACCCACCATACTTGCTCTGGACACTGCGAGAGGGCTGTACAAGCAATGATCACACGCAGGAACCGCGGTGTTGGCCGTCGAATGGCGGTAGCTGCGCAGCATTTGTGCACCACCGCCGTCAGTGTCAGCCAGTTTGCCGTGGCATACGGAGCTCCATCGCAGACTTTGACACTGGTAGCATGCCGCGACAGCGTGGATGTGAACCGTATGTGCAGTTGACGGACTTTGAGCGAGGGCGTATAGTGGGCATGCAGGAGGCCGGGTGGACGTACCGCCGAATTGCTCAACACGTGGGGTGTGAGGTCTCCACAGTACATCGATGTTGTCGCCAGTGGTCGGCGGAAGGTGCACGTGCCCGTCGACCTGGGACCGGACTGCAGCGACGCACGGATGCACGCCAAGACCGTAGGATCCTACGCAGTGCCGTAGGGGACCGCACCGCCACTTCCCAGCAAATTAGGGACACTGTTGCTCCTGGGGTATCGGCAAGGACAATTCGCAACCGTCTCCATGAAGCTGGGCTACGGTCCCACACACCGTTAGGCCGTCTCCCGCTCACGCCCCAACATCGTGCAGCCCGCCTCCAGTGGTGTCGCGACAGGCGTGAATGGAGGGACGAATGGAGACGTGTCGTCTTCAGCGGTGAGAGTCGCTTCTGCCTTGGTGCCAATGATGGTCGTATGCGTGTTTGGCGCCGTGCAGGTGAGCGCCACAATCAGGACTGCATACGACCGAGGCACACAGGGCCAACACCCGGCATCATGGTGTGGGGAGCGATCTCCTACACTGGCCGTACACCTCTGGTGATCGTCGAGGGGACACTGAATAGTGCACGGTACATCCAAACCGTCATCGAACCCATCGTTCTACCATTCCTAGACCGGCAAGGGAACTTGCTGTTCCAACAGGACAATGACGTCCGCATGTATCCCGTGCCACCCAACGTGCTCTAGAAGGTGTAAGTCAACTACCCTGGCCAGCAAGATCTCCGGATTTGTCCCCCATTGAGCATGTTTGGGACTGGATGAAGCGTCGTCTCACGCGGTCTGCACGTCTAGCACGAACGCTGGTCCAGCTGAGGCGCCAGGTGGAAATGGCATGGTAATCCGTTCCACAGGACTTCATCCAGCATCTCTACGATCGTCTCCATGGGAGAATAGCAGCCTGCATTGCTGCGAAAGGTGGATATACACTGTACTAGTGCTGACATTGTGCATGCTCTGTTGCCTGTGTCTATGTGCCTGTGGGTCTGTCAGTGTGATCATGTGATTTATCTGACCCCAGGAATGTGTCAATAAAGTTTCCCCTTCGTGGGACAATGAATTCACGGTGTTCTTATTTCAGTTTCCAGAAGTGTACATGGAGTAAGAAAAATACATGGAGTAAGAAAAAGACATGGAGTAAGAAAAATACATGGAATATGGAACTGTATGAAGTAAAATATACAAGAATATGTCTGTAAATACAAAAGTTGTCAAAAGAATAAACTCACCAGGAGACACACAAAGAAGACTTCAGAGACCACAAAGACTATGGGGTACATTTTCAAGAGGTGCAGTATTGATATAATAGAGCCACTGAACCAGATGGACAGAGGAAATAAGTGTATCCTTACATGTCAGAAAACGCTGACCAGGTTTACAGTAGCTGAACCTCTTGATCAGCAAAATGCCAACACGGTGGCGTGGATGCTAGAACAAAAGATTATACTGTGGAACAGAATACTGTCAGTAGCTCTGAGCAACATGGGAAGCAATTTTATTAGCAAGACCATGAAAACCATGAAAAGAATGTGAATACTGTTGAGAATCGACAAATCTGGATTACAAGCTATAGTCTTCAAACAAATGAAGCGTTAGAGAGGTCACATTGAATATTAACAGAGATGTTGCAACATTAAGTAAATGAGTGCAATCAGTCTAGGTCATTTGGGTTCCATATGTGATGCACAATATGATACGATACATGCCACATGAATTATTCTTTGGAAGAGTATGTAACATTCTGGGGATATCACGAAGGAATCTGGCCAGACAGGTATAATTCTGATGATTATGTGGCACAACTGAAAGAGCACATGCAAGAAATGTACTGACGTGCAAGAATACAGAATGCACAATGCAAAATAAAAAATAAGGAATATTATGCTAGCACACAGAATTCAAACCAGTTATGGTTTACAAAAAAGTTCTGTTGTACGATGAGAGCATACAATGAAGCAAATTGTGTAAGTCAGATACACAATGGTGAGGTCCATATACAATAGTACAAACGAAAAGACCTTTGTAATCTGTCTGATGAGAAATGAGTATCTTACAGTTCACAAATTGAAGACATTTTTGTAATTCCAGGTGTTGGCATTATCCTACTTCATTGGCATTACTCTCCTGCTAATTGGAGTTGAGCAATGTGGGACATGAACCGTTCGTAGAGATGACAAAATTCCAGTCATCACCCACACCGTATTACGACAAGATGGAAAATGGGAAAATTTACAATTTAACTGGCAGGATTGTGAGTTATTTTAATTTGCTGCAGATGAAATAGCAACTTGAACTCACGGAAGTTCTCACAAGGCAATAAATTCAATACTGTCATGATATGATGGCTTTATTCAACAAGACTGCAGCAGAATGTAAAAGTGCAGAACTTGCGTTACACTGACACGTAATAAAAAGCAAAAAAGCACAAAGTATAATTGGACATCTGGCACAACATGAATCCTGTATAAGGAAGCAAGGGATCTTAAGCTTTGTGGGCAAATTCAGCAAAACATTGTTCGTAATGTTAGACATACTTCAAGGCAAAGACAGATGGGGAAGTGGAACAGAAAATGGCTACTCCAAATTTCAAAACAGCTAGTCTGACTTTCACTTGAAACAACTTTAACTAGTTATAGATATGCTCCTTAGCAAAAAATGAAGAGATTATTACACAGGAAATGAAGCAATTGAGCTGACACATAGTATAATATGAAAGAAGCACTGACAAGCAGTTATTCAGAGTCGTAATTGCTATCATTTTTAACAAACAGTAAATACAGTGAACTGCAGAGCAACCATGAGTGACTACAGCGTAAAACAGCAGATCAGAGAATCAGAATATGCAAGGGAGAATTTATACTCTTAATTCAGATACAATCACGAGAGGCATGAGGTTAAGATGCCGCAACTAGACGAGAAGTTCCGAAGGACTAGACTACGTGCAGCAGCTAATATGTTAAATGAAAGTCTGTGGACACCAATGGGAAACAATGAATGGCTGTTTTTTGCCCCTGTGGACGAATGCATCACTGTCATCTGCCACAAAGGAAGACCCAATGACATTATGCTCTGAGGCACAGGAAAGCTAAAATATCTACGAAAATGTCATGGATACACTGCGCAAATGGTGAGGTAGTCTGAGCATCTAATACGAAAATAAATGTCACCAACAGTCACATATATAAATGTAAGCATGTTTCTTGAACGGACTGGTGCTCTCAGAATTTTGAGGCAAGTACTGTCTCAATCGTATCTTTCTCAGTAGTTTTTTGGATATTTCTGCGACACTTTAGTGCTGACTAGTAAATAGTACAGCTCTCTTAGAATCTTCTCTCTCTTCTGTCAATCCAACTTACCTTATTGACTCGAATCTAAGCTACACTTTTTTCCGGTTTTTGTAATCCAAAAAAGTGCCTGCGGCTTAGAATCGAGTGCAAAGTAAGCAGAAGTTCTAAAAAATGTTGGTAGGTGCCGCCGCATCTAACTTCTGCCGTTGAATATATGTAGTGCTACACAGGCATGCTTCACAGGCACAAAGATAAATACTGGCACCAAAATCTCTGTGTCAGTAAATAAATTAAAGAAAGAAGGTGTAAGACGAGCTTTTTTTCTTCGCCCCGAGTTTCGACCACTGCACTTTCATACATTATCCAACGAAGTAAATACAAATTCCGTGATGATTATCAAAGAAAGCAGCAGTGTAAGTAACAACAAATAGTAGTCTCTTGCCATTGTTTCGCTAATGAGACAATTCCTCTCTCTATTTTTTTATTGTAAGCGGCAGTAGCGCGCACAAAAGCAAGCCATGCCGTGAGCGCCGACAGGTCGTAAACACTTATTATTAGAATGCGACAAACAATGCACGACACAGTACAATAACGCATTTTCAGCCTAGAGTGATGTAAGCACCTATAACAAAGAGAACGGCACTTATCAGATCAAATAAAAATAAGTAACTGATTCAAACCAGACGAAGCACGCCTGACGCATAGCAATGGCTACCTGGTAAAGCTTAACTGTTAAGCTTAGGATTCGAACCAAACTACTGTAGCTGTATCGCCATTTATTCTACATAAATTGTGTCTCATATTACAATAGACCAACTTTGTTTCGATTTGGAGGTGCGGCCTAAAACTTTTCTCTCCCCTTGAATTTCGAGTTTCAAATTTCAGGTGCGGCTTAGATTTGGGAAATTTTTTTTCTTTGATTTCAAGTCTAATTTTTCTAAAGCGCCTTAGATTCGAGTAAATACAGTATATTTGCTGCATTGTACTTGAAGAATACAATGACACCCCCATACTGACAACATACTGCCTCTGTTGCAACCCTATTAGTGTGAGCAGAAAACACCAATAAGATCATATGTATGTGAATAGGGACCATCAGGTGATGGGGACATGTATGATCGCCGAAATATTGTGCCTGTTGGACACTGTAGACTGGCAGTACACTCATGGATATTTTAATTATCAAATATGCCGGGAGAAACTCAAGAATCACAATTGCCAAAGTAGTTTGTGTACGAAACTCAACTTAATTAACAAAATGAGAGAAATATTTTGATTTGGTAATAACCATAACCCATTATCGAGCAACAAATCTGTAATGACAGAGATGTCCTCAGATTTGGCAATATCTGGATATGTGCATCTATGATTGCTCCTGTCTACAGCAATGAAATACATGACACTTCCGTACTACATTAAACTAGACATACAACATTAAACTAGAGCAATAGATAATGATTTCACCCTAAAAGTATTAACATTCTGGCCACACTGGACTCTTCTTCAAAGGCACACAATCCAGTGCACAGAATAGTCAACTAAATCTCAAGATTCAAGTTCCACAGAGCACATTTGGATGCTGTCAGGTGTGCACTTTGCAGCCTGTATTCACGGATTCTTGTTGCGGTGAGATGAGTGGCGCTCAAATTCCCGTGGGGCTCATGGGCACCACGATTAGCAACACCACAGACAGCCCATGACTTCTGCATCACTTCACAGGGGATTCACATCCCTTATTATCACCACTCATACTATACTAAATAGTTTCTGGACACTACACAAAGTATGTTAGGTTGTAAATACTTTTGCACCACTTCCTCAGTGTCCAGAAATCAGTGCATGTACAGTAGTAATGAATGAAGTATACTGTAATGACGTTCTTGATCAAAATTTGTATTAACTTTCATCCTTACCGTGTCTTCCACTGTAAAGAAACCACTCGACGTGCGACCACCCTCGATATATGTGATATCTGTGTCAAACAAGTTGAGGAATTCATTTGACTCGTCAGCTTGCTCTTCTCGTATAGTACGACACTGTGCACCAAGAAAGTTCCGCAGATTGACTGCGTGAATAGCTGCACAGGCACGCTTGTCCAGCTGTGAACCGAAAATATATGTATTTTGTTTTAACTGTATTAAAAATAAAAAATATTTATCTTTGTTACAGTGAAATCATATAAGAGCTTAGTACAACACAAGTATTTTCAAGTCTGTTGAGAATATTTTTCTTTTGTCACAACAAAATAAAGTACTTAATGCTACCAAAAGCAAAATTCATTTGAGATACATACAAAATTATAAGGTAAAAAATCAAACAATGAAAACTCCAGGTATGAATATCAACAATGTAGCAAAAGACAGACGGCTACTTACCATAAAGAAGACACCTTAAGTTGCAGACAGGTACAATTAAAAGACATTTACATAAAGCTTTTGCCCACAGCTTTCACCAGCAAAAGAGAAATGGACACCATTCACACACAAAGCAAACACACCTCATGCACAAATGACCACCAACTCCAGCATCTCAGGCAGCTATCATGTGGGATGCAAGCAGCAATCTGGAAGGAGTGGGAAAGGAGAAGGGATAGTAGTGTGTGAGAAGGGAGAGAGTGCAGAGACTAGAATGCCAACAGGTGCATTATCAGGAGTTTGTGGAGGCCGGGAGGTGGGGAGAAGAATGAGTGAAAAAGGAGAGGCACGGGAAAGATGGGCGAGCAGTTTGGCAGAGGGTACAAAATATACAGGGTGGGAGATGATAATGAGGAGGAATGATGGAACGGAGGAAGGGGGGGGGGGGGGGGGGGGGGGGTTGGAAATTGTTGGGTGGACGTTGTGCTGGACAGTATGTTACCATAGGTAGAGGCCAGGATAATTGTGAGGATAACTCCCATCTGTGCAATTCAGAAAAGCTGGTGATGGAGGGAAAGATCCAGATGGCTCAGGTAGTGAATCGGCCCTTGAAATCAAGTGTGTTGTGTTCAGCTACATGTTGTGCCACAGGGTGGTGGTCTCCTTTGCTCTTGGGCACAGCACGGTCTGATGGTAGATATTCAACCTGATGTACATACTGTTGGTACGTCATACCGAAATAAAAAGCTGTGCAATTATTGGAGCAGAGCTGGTAAATGACATGGCTGCTTTCACAGGTGGACCGGCCCTTGATGGAGTATGATAAACCTGTGACAGGACTGGAATAGGAATCGATGGGTGGGTGGATTGGGCAGGTCTTGCACCTGGGTCTTCCACGAGGATATGATCTCTGTGGCAAGGGGCTGGGATTCGGTATGGCATAAGGATGGAATAGGAAGTTGTGGAGGTTTGGTGGGCAATAGAACACAACTTCAGGTGGGGTGGGAAATATCTCGGGTAGCATGTCCCTCACTTCAGCAAACAATAATAGGTAACCAAAGCCTGACCTTCTGGGGTTGAAATTTCTTTTACACTTTTGGTACTATCCTTTTTTCCTTATGGAGGTGAGAGGGATAGGTTGAGCAAGGTTAAAAAGGAAGGGCAGGCCACTCAGGTCCCAGGATGAAAGATACCCACGTACTGTTAGCGCTTATGCGAGACGAACAGAGAAGAAACTTGGCTGTGTCCTTTTCAAGATCACAGGGATCACTTGTCACTCTTGACCTGGTGTCTGTATGGCCTGCCCTTCTTTTTAATCTTCCCTTCAATGTAGATTTCTTTTGTTTCTGACAGTAAAAATGAACCGGAATCATCGCTCGGCTCTTTCAGTCTGATTTCAGTGGTAAATTTCCCAGCTCCCATGCAGCAAGATAGCAGGATCCTGATTGATAACATTTTTAAGGACATTGCTCAGCCGGCCGCGGTGGCCGAGCAGTTCTAGGCACTTCAGTACGGAACCGCGAGACTGCTACGGTTGCAGGTTCGAATCCTGCCTCAGGCAGGGATGTGTGTGATGTCCTTAGGTTAGTTAGGTTTAAGTAGTTCTAAGTTCTAGGGGACTGATGACCTCAGCAGTTAAGTCCCATAGTGCTCAGAGCCATTTGAACCATTTGACATTGCTCAGGCTGAAACTATTAATATGCACCCAAATGTCAATGGGTATGAAATCATGACATAAAATTAAGGGAAATAAAAAATATACCACCTTACAGGTTCAGAAGAAGCAGTGAGGCTTATTAACAAGAACAGAGTATACCAGTAAGTTAAAAACATCGTTCCTGTGAAACACAACTAGCTATTTATTCACATCAAGTGTTGAGTGCTATTGACAAGGGATTTCAGATTGATTCCGTATTTCCAGCAGGCTTTTGACACTGCACCACACAAGCGGCTTGTAGTGAAATTGTGTACTTATAGAATACCATCTCAATTATGTGGCTGGATTTGTGATTTCCTGTGGGAGAGCTCACAGTTTGTAATAATTGATGGAAAGTCATCGAGTAAAACAGAAGTGATTTCTGGCGTTCCCCAAGGTAGTGTTATAGGCCCTTTGCTGTTCCTTATCTATATAAATGATTTGGGAGAAAATTTTAGCTGCCGACTTCAGTTGTTTGCAGATGCTGCTGTCGTTTATTGCCTAATAAAGTCATCAGAAGATCAAAACAAACTGCAAAACAATTTAGAAAAGATATCTGAATGGTGCAAAAAGTAGCAATTGACCCTAAATAACAAAAAGTGTGAGGTCATCCACATGAGTTCTTAAAGGGACTCGTTAAACTTTGGTCATACGATAAATCAGTCTAATCTAAAAGGCATAAATTCAACTAAATACCTAGGTGTTACACTTACGAACAACTTAAATTGGAAGGAACGCAGAAAATGTTGCAGGGAAGGCTAACCAAAGGCTGCGTTTTATTGGCAGGAAACTTAGAAAATGTAACAGACCTACTAAGGAGACTGCCTACACTATGGTTGTCCGTCCTCTTTTAGAATACTGCTGCATAGTGTGGGATCTTCACCAGATAGGACTGATGGGGTACATCGAAAAAGTTCAAAGAAAGGCAGCACATTTTGTATTATTGCGAAATATGGGAGAGAGTGTCACTGAAATGATACAGGATTTGGGCTGGACATCATTAAAAGAAATGAGTTTTTCGTTGCGACGGAATCTTCTCATGAAATTCCAATCACCTACTTTCTCCTACAAATGCAAAAATACTTTGTTGACACAGACCTTCATAGGGAGGAACAATCACCACAATAAAATAAGGGAAATCAGAGCTTGTACAGAAAGATATAGTTGTTGATTATTTACGCGCGCTATACAAGATACAGAGAACTGTGAAGGTTGTTCGATGAACCCTCTGCCAGGCTCTAAAATGTGATTTGCAGAGTATCCATGTAGATGTAGATCTAGGTTAAATAATTACAGATTCCTTGTGTTTTCACTATCAAAAATTATTCTAGCTTCTCTGTCGAACAGAGATTATTTATACCAAAAGCTCTATCAGTAATAATCATGGTGCCCAAAATGTTAGCTCCCATTTGTTCTTAATCACTCCCTCAGCTCAAATCCAGACTGAGAGAAGAAGAGTGTAAAATGACTCGGACAGTAAAGGGAAATTGGAGCACGACTGCTTCTTAGTGGTTTGCCAATGTACAGCACATCTAAGCAAGAGATTATATTTTCACTTGGTAAAAACTCCAAGATCAATTTCAAATAAAATGATGGAATTTTTCAGAATAAATGAAAAACATGAGTCTTTGTCAGATACTTTTTAAGAAACTGAACCCCCCCCCCCCTCCCCCCCTGCCTTTGACAAAATCCTGGTTACATCTTTGCAGACCTCTCATCAGCTCATCTCCCCTTGATTACAGCACTGAAAACGCTTACATGGCTGTGAGTAACGCTGTAAGTAACCATAATCAGATATATGATCTTAATAGTGAGGTGCGTAGTGAATAAGAAAGTCAAAGGGTGTAGGGTAAAAGGAGCAACTGAGAACTTGCAACACTTCAGAGAAACACAGAACTGTAAGAACAAAGCAGGCGTTAGGAAGATTAAGATTTAACATCCATCAAAAATGATGATTTCAAACAGAGCATAATCACAGACTGTGGAAGAATTGGGAAGTAATTTGGTCAAGACTTATACAAAGGAACAACCCGGAAATTGGCTTATTCAGTTTAGAAAACCAAGACAAGAGTTAAGTTGCATGGGACAAGGTATAATCTAGAATGGGGATGAGAAAAGAAAATAATGTATAGACCATGAGAAACAAACACAATGACAAGAAGAAATATTCAAAACATGATGATGATTTATGAAGGAGGGCGCTAAACCGAATATTGAAAAGAGAGACAGATTACAGTTACAAAAACTAGAAGGGAAGAGGGGTAACAGAAACAACAATAAGAGGACTGGACGTAGGCAGATGTTAATGCATCGAAAAGAAGGTGGCTGTAAAAAGAAAGAAAAACTGTAATGCATGAAAATGGAAATTCTGGTGATGGACACATGTTACAAGAGAAGAAAATGGAGATACACAGCGTCAAATAGTCATAAAAGCACATAAGTGTGAAACTTAATAAAAGGAGAAAATGAATTGAATATTCTATCATAATCCGACTCAATAAAACAAATACAAACATGTAAAGACTAGGTAGCTTTGTTATGTAATTGGCTGATTGTTCGCATAGAGGGGCACTGATGATTACCCACAACAAAACTAGTGTTCCTTTACAGAAGACTGTTCTATTTGATCAGGCCTCAATCCTTCAGCTGTCCATGCAGCAATCACTCTGTGGTAGTTTACAGTGCACTGAGTGCATCTATATGTGGTTTGTATGTCTCGACAGGTTCAAGCCGTATAGCCTCCAAAGGAGAGAGAAGCAGGAGACTGGAATTGAAAAATGTGCTATACCTGTAGCTCTGCAAAACAAAAGCTATTCTAGTTGGCAACAGCAACAAAAGTTGTAGCTAAATCTAGAGCAGTGTCTACATTGCAGTGGTTCAGGTAAACTAGTGCCAATGCAAAAGTTTCACAATCTGTAAGACCCTGAGTAAAACCATAAATGAAATATCAGTTCAAATGCACACAGAATAAATGTCAAGAGACTCATATTGCACCTGAAATATGAGATTAAGTAAATAGTATGCGAGAAGTTTCAATCTATGTCTCAACAGTACATCGCTGTCTTCGTGAACAAGATTTAAAGGGGTGTATAGCAGTCAAAAAACTTTTGCTATGGTTGCAATGAGACAAAAATAAAAAAACTGAAGTGTACAACAATGGTACATGTACGAATCTGCGTGTGTGGAATTTGGAAGCCATCATTGAATGTATGTTCATCGACTACATTAAGAACGTACAAAGAGTCAGCATGTGACGCAAATGGTGGAGCAGGGCGGCAGGTCAGTCATGGTGTGGGAATGTTTTGTGGGTGATAAAGTCAGTGATCCACTGAAAATTAATGCAACATTAAAGAGGGAATGCTAGCAGAGAACACTGATCAACAATGCAATCCACCTTGAAAGAGACTTGTTGGTAGTGGGTTTGTTCTGCAGCAGGACAATGATCGCAAACATGCTTCTAAATTATGCAGAGGATAGGTCAATAGAAAAGAGAAATGTGAGGAACAGAAGAATGATATTTGACCAAGTCAATAACCTGACTTCAATCCAACAGAACTCATGGGATGCACTTGACAGGGAAATCAGAAACTTAAGATCATCCAATTGTTGTAACATCAAGTTGAACACATATATTTCAAAACGATACAAGATGTATAAGTCACTGAGCAAGTTGACAAAGCAAGACACGTGAACACAGTAACATTCGAATGAGCCCTGAGTCCAAGTCTAGCGACCACTGCTCGGCTGGCCGCTTAGGTGGCGCAGCTGCTGCATGGCGGGCAGACAGCGCCGCATGTAGAGGATGCGCGTAATTGAGAGGCGGCACTTTGAATGATTGGCGAGTCACAACATGTTTCCCCCCTTTGAAATTTTTGCACTGGTCTTAATGTAGGTGGCCTGTAGATTGCTAACGTCCATAGGCATTGTTTGACTGGCTGTAAAGTCTCGAGGAGGAGGCGGCTTCCCGTATGGACGGAAGTATTGCCAATGATAACGGGTCAAGATGACAGGGGATGTAGGGGTCGAATCTGCTGGGGTCCCGTGCACCAATCCGCCCATTGTGGTAAGTCCAGTTGATATAACAGGAGACATGGGTGATGTGTCAGCGCCCATAGGAGAAGGAGGCGAGGAGATTGGCTCCGACAGAAGATGGTCATCTGGTTCCTGCATGGGCACGTCTCCTGGTGGCGTCAGTTCTTGTACTGGCACCGAGATGCCGGTGAGAGGGCTGCATTGTGAATAATGAGAGATGCCAAGATCCCGAGTGTCAGGTAGAGCCGAAGGTGGTGTAGCGGCATTCGGAACAGGCATTGCCGGCGCTCGAGACCGAAGTTGGTCTGAATGACGGACTGCAACACTCGTGTCCATCTGGATTTTATACAAGTGTCGGCCATGGTGTCATAAGATGCAGCCAGCACTCCATTTTGGCCGCCTGCCATATCCCCATACCCAGACAAAGTCGTCGGCAGTGAACCGGCCAAGTGAAGACACCCATGGCCGTGAGGTGGAAGGCTGCAGAAGATGAAGTAGCATGTGGGCCTGTCGGTCATGTAAGAGCTCAGCTGGGCTGTGGTCGCCCATGGGGGTGAAATGGTAAGATGCCAGAAATTGGAGAAGCGCATCATCAGCAACAGAAGAAGTCAGGAGTTTCTGCATCTGAGCCTTAAATGTGCAGACCAGTCGTTCACCCTCACTGTTTGATTGTGGATGGAACAGAGGGGCCGTGACATGCATAACGCCGTGACGAGCACAAAAATCCGCAAATTCGGAAGAGACAAATTGCGGACCATTATCAGTAACAAGAGTAGAGGGAAGGCCTATCAAAGAAAAAATGCGAGCGAATGGTAGGCGGGCAGTGGTAGGCAATGTGCAACAGACAATGATGGGAAAGTTAGAGTGGGCATCAATTACGAGGAGCCAATAAGTACCTAAAAAGGGTCCCGAAAAGTCAGCATGAATGCACTCCCTGGGCATCTCAGACGAAGGCCACGTTGAAAAAGATGACTTCGGGGCGGCGGCCTGTAGAGCACAATGGCCGAAGCTAGTGACCATTTGTACTATTTCAGAGTTGATGCCAGGACAGTACACATGACGGTGCGCTAGAGATTTTGTACGAGACACACCCCAGTGCCCGTGGTGAAGGAGGCGCAAGACCGAAGCACGCAAAGACACAGGTACTACAACATGCAGCGAAGCATTGTCAGTGGAAAGGAGGATAACACCATCCCTATCTGTGAGGCGGCAGCACAAAGCATAGTAGTTCCGTAACGGGTCAGAAGTCTTAGTGGACAGAC
The DNA here is from genome assembly GCF_023897955.1 of Schistocerca gregaria. NCBI lineage: Eukaryota > Metazoa > Arthropoda > Insecta > Orthoptera > Acrididae > Schistocerca > Schistocerca gregaria. The sequence goes on along the minus strand of NC_064920.1, from coordinate 1,595,479 downwards.
GATCTGGCCACCCCTTCCAAATACAGTGTAAAACCCGAGAGAGGGTAGGATCAGAACCCGCAGTAGCCGCCAGCCGGTCCCCGGTGATGGGGAACCCGTCCACAACCTGCTGCTCGACAACATCCAGGTGGAAACACAAAAGTTCATCCCTATCAAATGCCAGATCAGGACCCATGGGAAGGTGAGACAGTGCATCAGCATTCGCATGTTGAGCCGTCGGACGGAAATGAACCTCACAATTGAAACGAGACAAGTAAAGAGCCCAACGCTGGAGGCGGTGTGCAGCCTTGTCGGGAAGTGATGATGATGATGATGATGATGGATGAAACAAGGAAACTAGTGGTTTGTGATCCGTAACAAGATGAAATTTGGTCCCATAGAGAAAAACACCAAACTTATGAAGAACATAAATAATGACCAAAGCTTCTTTTTCAATTTGAGAATACTTTTGTTGGGCATCCGTGAGCGTTTTGGAGGCATAAGCAATGGGTTGTTCAGAGCCGTCAGAAAAATGGTGCGCAAGGGCTGCACCGACCCCGTATTGAGAAGCGTCCGTGGTAAGAACAAAATGTTGGCCAGGTCGGTAAGTAGCCAGGCACGGGGCCTGTTTCAGCATAGTCTTCAATTTCTGGAAAGCTGCATCGCATGACGTGGACCGGTGAAAAGGCACCTTTTTATGCAACAGGCGATGCAACGGCTGAGCCACCAAAGCAGCAGACGGTCAAAACTTGTGATAGTATGCTATTTTCCCCAAGAAGGCTTGCAGTTCCATAACAGACGTAGGGCGAGGAAGGGCATCGATCGCAGCGACAGTTTGCTGAAGCAGACGAATACCATCCCGAGAGAGTTGAAACCCCAAGTACATGATAGAGGCCTGAAAAAATTGTGATTTCTGAAGATTATACTTAAGACCGGCAGTCTGTAAGACATGAAAAAGTATGCGGAGGTTCTGATGATGCTCTTCAGTGGTGGAGCCAGTGACAACAATGTCGTCCATGTAATTTATACACCCAGGGACAGGGAGCAATAACTGTTCCAAGAATCGCTGAAAGAGAGCAGGGGCACTGGCAACCCCGAATGGCAATTTTTAGTATTGATAGAGGCCGAAAGGCGTGTTCAGGATCAGAAACTGCCGGGAAGCAGCGTTGAGAGGAAGTTGAAGATAAGCTTATGACAGGTCAATTTTAGAAAAATACTGGCCTCCCGCAAGTTTAGTGAACAATTCTTCAGGTCGGGGTATAGGTTAAGTGTCGATGAGGCATTGTGCATTTACAGTGGCTTTAAACTTGCCACAGAGACGAATATCACCATTGGGCTTAGCAACGACAACAACAGGAGAGGACCACTCACTGGAAGTGACAGAAAGCAAGACCCCGTAAGCAGTGAGACGATCCAGCTCCCACTTTACCCGGTCTTGAAGGGTCACAGGAATGGGCCGAGCCCGAAAAAACTTAGGCTCAGCAGTGGGTTTGAGGGTGAGATGAGCTTCAAAATCGTTTGCACGGCCTAGCCCAGGAGAAAAAAGGGATGAAAATGTCGTCAACAAGGAATCCAATAGAGCATAAGGAATAGCATCAGAGACGATATTGAGAAAGCCATCTATGGAGAACTCAAAAACGTGAAAGGCATTGAAACCAAAAAGATTCTCTGCGTTACTCTGGTCGACCACAAATATGGGAACAGTGCGAACGACGGATTTGTAAGATACCTCAGCATTAAATTGTCCCAAGAAAGAAAACTTCTGTTTATTGTACGTCCATAATTGCCGAGTGACAGGTGATAGGAGTGGAGAACCCAACTGAAGATACGTCTGAGTATTAGTGATAGTGGCAGCAGAACCAGTATCCACCTGCATGCGAACATCCCTAACAAGGATTTGGACTGAAAGGGAAGAAGTGCAATTGACAGACAACACAGAATCATCATCACGGTCATGAACGTCATGTATGCGGTTGGATTTGCAAACAGCAGACACATGACCCTTCTTTTTGCAATTGTGACACACGGCCCAATGTTGGGGACAATTTCCCCGTGAATGTTTCGTAAAACGCCGTAGACATGGAGGACGTTGCCGGAGGTTTTGCTGCAGTTTCTTAGAGGGTTGTTTACGGCTAGTCCGAGGCTGTGCGTGGGAGTGTACTGCAGCCACGTCGGCCGACGGGGACGCACCGCACGCGTCGTCAACAATGCACAGAGGTTGTATTTCCCCGACGTCACCCCACGCCTCTATTTGCGCCCCAGTGGTGTGAGAAATTTCAAAAGACTGCGAGATGGAGAGGACTTCATCTAGAGTCGGATTTGCCAACTGAAGGGCACGTTGCCAAAATTCTTTGTCGGGCGCCGACTGGATAATAGCATCCCGTACCATGGAATCGGCATAGGATTCTTTGTGAACGTCAATAACAAATTGATCCTTTCGACTGAGGCTGTGAAGTTCAGCAGCCCACGAGCGATATGCTTGATGCAGTTTTTTGACAACGATAAAAGGCAACACGAGAGGCTACCACATGCGTTTGCTTTTGAAAATAGACAGACAGAAGTAAGCACATTTCAGCAAAGGACAAAGACGCAGATCTTTCAAAGGAGCCAATTGCGACAACAACTGATACATTTGAGATGAAATCCATGAAAGGAACAGAGACTTACATGTTTGTTTGTCCATGACATGAAATGCCAAGAAGTGCTGTCAAAGATGTTTTTCGTAATCAGACCAGTCTTCCGCCGTCTCGTCGTAAGGAGGAAAAGGAGGTATAGACAACGACGAGAAACGCCTCACATTTGATGCTGCGACGAAATTGCAAATCGCCAATGTTAGAAGCGTTTGCTGTTCAATGAGACCTTACAATAGTTGCTCGAAAGTAGCCATGGAAACTAGTGGGTCAACGCTGAAAAGGAAAAATCCACCACCTCATCGCCAATTGTTGTAATGTCAAGTTGAACACATATATCTCAAAACGACACAACACATATAAGTACTTCATGACGATGAGAGAAAACATTTTTGGTTGGTCTATTTAGTTTGTATGAAGTGTTTGAAAACTGAAATAAAGTATATAGTTCTCATCACGGACAATCGAAAACTTTTGACCAGTAGTGTATGTTCAACAATTTGTGACAAGATACATGAGATTGGTATCTAGTTATTGAGTCAGCTACATGTTGCTTGTATGATCTCAATGACTTTTTGATTAAAATAATGTGTAACAAGTCAGTTTTAATATTAACACATTATTTTTCAGTCATATTGCACATAAATATTAGTTTTTCCTAAGCTACCAATTGTTAAAAAAAATTCATCTACAAAAGTGAAGGAGTTGTCGACAAGAAATGATTTACCATCCGAACTGCTATGTCCTTTTCTGAAGAAAGTTAGTGCCAAAAGCTAAGTGTGTTAACGTGTCTTTTCGTTGTTCCTGTGTGCAACTCAACATTTCATCTTTATAGTGAGTAGCAATCTACCCTTTCCTTATATTATTCTAGGGGACACATGCATATCATCATGCATAAATGTACAGCAGATCAAAGGATAAAATACAGTGTACGCAATGTGGTTGCTTTTGCTGGCAATTTCAGATGTTACATGCAATTATGCTGGCAGGACTTCTGTCAGTTCTTATGTAGAACTGTACGCACTAGGAGTTGAATCTAGCACACTATGATGTGTGTGAATCTCGTGGGGAAGGATTTTTTTTTTTTTAATGCACAATTATTTTACAAAGACTGGATGACTTGGTAATGATCATTCTATATGTAAGTGTGTCACAGGAAAATTCAATCAAAAAACCTCACCTTTATGTTGCAAAATGTACAGTGCTGCTGATAAGACATATATGAAAGGAACACAGCTTTCAGGAGTAACAGTTCATTCATCAAGTAGGAGTGACAGATATTACAGAAAGTTAAAAGGGCAAATCCCAGGATGAGTGAACTGCCTTCCTTATAAACTTACTCAACATATCCCTTTCTTCTCCCCAATGAAGAAATCATTAGTTCAAGGTAATGTTCCCCCTTACTTTTACAGGTGCCTTATTAACAATACCATACATTTCACTTCCTGAAGGTCGTTATATAGCTATTATGTCATCACTCATTTTTACGATTCCCTGCAACAGTATGGGTAACTGCCTATCACCTTGTCTTTCCTGTCATGTTCTGATAGAAGCCACTATGGGGCAGGGCTTCAGAGTTACAGATGTGTACAGACAATACTCTCTGCCAAAACATTTACAGAGCACATTATTGAGGTTTTTGTAGCTATTGTATGAACAGTTAGCCATACAACATTGATTTAATATTTAACCTGGGAGATGTCTTTCTGGTTGGTTAATATTTCACTATGACCAATGTCCAGCACTGTCAAATAGTGAGGTACACTACAGCAGACTACTAGCACCTGACAGAACTACTCACTGGTGCCAGCAAGATGTTATGAAACCTAAAGGTCGAAACGAAAATTTGTTATTGGAACTAATGGACTCTTACATTTTAAATCAATGGTGTGATTCACGTTGATGTACAATTCTTTTTTTCTGAACTGAAGTTTTGGCCAGGGTGAACTGACTGAAGCAAATGGCTTCTGATATTTATGTAAACTACTGCAGTGGAGAACAAGTTGTTATACAGACAGTCACAAGTCTGCATCTACTTCACATTTTTATATTTCAGAATGCTGTTAGAACATCTACCAAAGAAGTAAGAGCTCTAAAAACTCACTGTTGCTTTTTCTCCAATCCAAAAATATATCTGCCAGGATAAAGAACCAGTCTCATCAATTATTGTTTTAAGAACAATGTAACAATCTCCTTCATAAAACTTCCCATGCACAGCTTCTTCAATTTGATTAGGAAGAAAATTTTCTATTTCCCAAATAGTTACACCAGGTATCTGTCCAGCATCTTCATCAAAGATTTCAGAATAATCCAAAGGTGGTTTCTCAAGACTTTCATCCCAGCGCTTAGGTCTGAAAATGAAAAAAGAAAAAAAATATGCAAAAACATAATGAAAATCTGAGAGTTTACATCCATAAATTTTATGTACTAGTAGTTAAATCATAAATTAAACCTAAGCTCACAAGAAAGTAAGTAAGATAAACAATATGTCTACAGTCAAGTGTACATGCATCATTGGTATCAGAAAGGGCATCAAATATTTTTTAAAGATAAGGGTTTTTAGTCTCTTCACAAACTGCAGCTGGGTGAATTTCTCTCAAACGAAAACTACAGATAATTTCTGGCTTGGCATTTCAACATCAAAATCATCACTATTGAAACAATGCGCAAACTCGCTCAACAATTCATTTATCTCTTGTACAAGGTGTTTCAAAAATGACCGGTATATTTGAAACGGCAATACAAACTAAACGAGCAGCGATAGAAATACACCGTTTATTGCAATATGCTTGGGACAACAGTCCATTTTCAGGCAGACAAACTTTCGAAATTACAGTAGTTACAAGTGTCAACAACAGATGGCGCTGCGGTCTGGGAAACTCTATAGTACGATATATTCCACATATCCACCATGCGTAGCAATAATATGGCGTAGTCTCTGAATGAAATTACCCGAAACCTTTGACAACGTGTCTGGTGGAATGGCTTCACATGCAGATGAGATGTACTGCTTCAGCTGTTCAATTGTTTCTGGATTCTGGCGGTACACCTGGTCTTTCAAGTGTCCCCACAGAAAGAAGTCACAGGGGTTCATGTCTGGCGAATAGGGAGGCCAGTCCACGCCGCCTCCTGTATGTTTCGGATAGCCCAAAGCAGTCACATGATCATCGAAATATTCATTCAGGAAATTAAAGACGTCGGCCGTGCGATGTGGCCGGGCACCATCTTGCATAAACCACGAGGCGTTCACAGTGTCGTCTAAGGCAGTTTGTACCGCCACAAATTCACGACGAATGTCCAGATAGCGTGATGCAGTAATCGTTTCGGATCTGAAAAATGGGCCAATGATTCCTTTGGAAGAAATGGCGGCCCAGACCAGTACGTTTTGAGGATGCAGGGACGATGGGCCTGCAACATGGGGCTTTTCGGTTCCCCATTGCGCCAGTTCTGTTTATTGACGAAGCCGTCCAGGTAAAAATAAGCTTCGTCAGTAAACCAAATGCTGCCCACATGCAAATCGCCGTCATCAATCCTGTGCACTATATCGTTAGCGAATGTCTCTCGTGCAGCAATGGCAGCGGCGCTGAGGGGTTGCCGCGTTTGAATTTTGTGTGGATAGAGGTGTAAACTTTGGCGCATGAGACGATACGTGGACGTTGGCGTCATTTGGACCGCAGCTGCAACACGGCGAACGGAAACCCGAGGCCGCTGTTGGATCACCTGCTGCACTAGCTGAGCGTTGCCCTCTGTGATTGCCGTACGCGGTCGCCCTACCATTCCAGCACGCTCATCCGTCACGTTCCCAGTCCGTTAAAATTTTTCAAACAGATCCTTTATTGTATCGCTTTTCGGTCCTTTGGTCACATTAAACCTCCGTTGAAAACTTCGTCTTGTTGCAACAACACTGTGTTCTATGCAGTGGAATTCCAACACCAGAAAAATCCTCTGTTCTAAGGAATAAACCATGTTGTCCACAGCACACTTGCACGTTGTGAAGAGCACACGCTTACAGCAGAAAGACGACGTACAGAATGGCGCACCCACAGACTGCGTTGTCTTCTATATCTTTCACATCACTTGCAGCGCCATCTGTTGTTGAAAATTGTAACTGCTGTAATTTCGAAAGTTTGTCCGAATGAAAATGTACTGTTGACCCAAGCATATTGCAACAAACGGTGTATTTCTATTGCTGCTCATTTAGTTTTTATTGCCGTTTCAAATATACCTGTCATATTTGGAACACCCTGTATGTACTCAACTGTCTCATGATCATGACAGCAAAACCCCAAATTTTTTGGGAGTCTGATCCTATGTAAAACTGTTGTGTTGGTCTACGGCTTCCATCCAGTCACTCACTAACAAGTCTTGTTGTGTCTAAGAAATCATTCATGCAGGAGAATTATACAAATATAACGTCACTTGACCATCACACAGGGTCCCATATGGATGACTTAGTAATAAACATACCTGGCATACAGGAATAACTGAAAGAGTTGAAAATAGGTAGGTCACCAGGTCTTGACGGAATCTCAATTCGGTTTTACAAAGGGTACTCCACAGCACTGGCTCCTTACTTAGTTTGCATTTATTGAGAATTTCTCACCCAGTGCAAAAAAAGTGCAAGTGATTCCTTTATATAAGAAGGGTGAAAGAATGGACCACAAAATTACAGATCAATATTCTTAACATCAGTTTGCTGCAGAATCCTAGAACATATACTGGTTTGAACACAATAAATTACTTAGAGACTGGGAAGCTTATGTCCATCTACAGCACGGATTTAGATAGCATTGTTTGTGTGAAACTCAGCTTGCCCTTTTCTCATGTATTATACTGCGAACTACAGATAAGGGCAGCAGCCGGATTCCATATTCTTACATTTCTGAAATGCATCTGACATGGTACCCCATCACAGACTGTTAACAAAGGTGCAAGCATACGGATATGTGACTGGCTCGAAGACTTCTTAAATAACTGAAGCCAGTCTGTAGTCCTTGTTGGTGAGTGTTCATCAGAGACAAGGGTCTCATCAGGATTGTTCCAGGCCGACTGACAGGATCCCTATTATTTTCTAGATACAGTACATAAATAATCTGGCAAGCAGGATGAGCAGAAATCTGTACCTGTTTGCTAAAACTGACAAAGTTTCAGGACAATTAAAGTCAGCTTAGAGTCATCTGTTAGAGTAAAAGCTAACAAAGACCAAAAATTTTACTACCACAGCTGTGCTGTGAAAGAAAAAACAATAAGTTAATTTTATTGCTTTCTATGTTTTTGTAAATTAAAAACAGTTTCACAATTACAGTGCTAATACATTAATAATGACTGGAATAAAAAAAATTATAAGTGAAGTCCACGGAGTAAATTACATCACAATGTGTGACAGCTGACTCTAAACATAAGTAACAGTTATGTAATGCACAGAAGTATAGCCAAGTATCCTTTAGTTTTCGAGGGTAGGACCAGAATAGATGGTCTTGTTCACAAACCTTAATGAAATTAACTACATACTGACAATGTAGGAAAAGACACAGTGCTACTTACCATAAATATAGCACACTAAGTTGCACACAGGCACAATTGAAAGATGCTTACACACAAGCTTTTGGCCACAGCCCTCAATGGAAAAAGTGAGACACACGCCATTCATTCGCACAAGCAAGCACACCTCACACACATGTGACTGCCAACTCCAGGTGATGGATTGTAGCCCAGGCTGCAAGAGCTGGAGGTTATATGTGCATGAGGTGTGCTTGCTTGTGTGGATGAATGTTGTGTGTTTCCCATTTTCCGACGAAGGCTGTGGCCAAAAGCTTACATGTAAGCATCTTTTAATTGTGCCTGTGTGTAACTTAGTGTGTTATCTTTACGGTAAGTAGCAATCTATCTTTTCCTACCTGAAGTTTCCACTGTTTAATATGTGCTGAACAAACAACAAAGCTTATTTTCTACATAGGATACTTTTTTTGTTTTGTGAAGTGCATAATTTTACATCTCTGAACATTTAAACCAAGTTGCCCGTCTTTGCACCACTTTGAAATCTTACTGAATATTTGTGCAGCTTCTTTCAGACAGTAATTTATTACAGGTAACTGCATCATCTGCAAAAAGTGAGAGATTCCTATTGTCTGCAATGTCATCAATATACTGCATGAACACCTAGGGACCAAACACACTTCTCTGGGACACAACTGAAGTTACTTCACATCTGATGATGACCCTCCATCCAAGATAACTTCTGTGTCTTTCCTACCAAAAACTCTTCAATCCAGTCACAAATTTCACTTGATACTCCATATATTCGTACTTTTAACAGTAAGTGTAGATGTGGTACCAAGACAAATTATTTTTTGTAAATGAAGAAATACTGTATCTATGTGACTGCCTTGATCCACAGCTTTCGTTATGTAATGGAAGAAACGTGAGAGATGGATTTCGTGTGATTGATATTTCTGGAATTCATACTGGCTGGCACAGAGAAGGTCACTCTGTTTGAGATATCTCATTTTGTTTGAGCTCAGATTATGTTCTTAGATTGTACAACAAACTGATTTCAGGGATGTTGGGCAGTAGTTTCATGAATCACTTCTACTACCACTCTTGTAAATGGGTGTGATATGCGTTCTTCCAGCTACTGGACACTATTTTCTGTTCAAGGGATTTATGAAAGATTATAGTTATAAGTAGGAGCTAACTCTGCCCCTAATTCAGTATAGAATCTAATAGGGATTCCACTGGGCCCTGGAGCTTCAATCAATTTTAATGATTTCAGCTATTTCTCAACACCACTAACATTATCAACCATTTAACTCATCTTTTTAAGGGTATGAGGAATAAAGCGGCGGAATTCTCCTAGGTTTCCCATGTCAAGGGACATTTGAAAATAGAGTAAGGAATTTCAGCTTTTCAAACAGTGGAAAATCCAGTATGGAATGTAACAATACCAGAGAAGGTACATTGCAATTCACCGTACAGTGGAGATGCTGACTCGCAATAGGCACAACATAAAGATTCACACAATTGTAGCTTTCGGGCATTAAGGCCTTTGTCAGCAGTACACACACACATACACACACGCACGCACACATTCACGCAAACGCAACTTGCTCACACGTCTGGAGTCTCAGAGAGCTGAAACTACACTGCGAGCAACAGCACCAGAGCGTGATGGGAGTGGCAACTGGGTGGGGGTAAGGAGACAGACGGGGAGGGGGAGGGATAGTATGGTGGTGGGAGTGGTGGACAGTGAAGTGTTGCAGTTCAGACGGAGGGCATGAGAGAAGGTGCGGAGGGGGTGGAGGGGGGTGTGTGTAAGTAGCAGTAAGGAGAGAAATTAAAAGATTAGATGTGGTGGTGAAATGATGGCTGTGTAGTGCTGGAATGGGAACAGGCAAGGGGCTGGATGGGTGGGGACAGTGGCTAACGAAGGTTGAGGCCAGGAGGGTTACGGGAACGTAGGATGCATTGCAGGGAAAGTTCCAACCTGCACAATTCAGAAAAGCTGGTGTTGGTGGGAAAGATCCATATGGCACAGGCTGTGAAGCAGTCATTGAGACGAGGGATATCATGTTTGGCAGTGCATTCAGCAACAGGGTGGTCCACTTGTTTTTTGGCCACAGTTTGCCGGTGGCCGTTCATGAGGATAGACAGCTTGTTGGTTGTCATGCCTACATAGATGCAGTATTTCCAAACAGCATTTGACTCAGTATCACACCAGTACTTTCTGTCAAAAGTACAATCATATGAGATCTCTACTGAAATTTATGACTGGATTGAGGAGCTTTTGATGGCAAGGACACAGCATGTGTGCATGGACAGTGCGTAATCATCAGATGTAAAAGTAACTTCAGGTATGCCTCAGGGAAGTGAGTTGGATGGGACCCTTGAAGTGCATATAGTATATTAATGACCTTGCAGACAATATTAATAATAATCTCAGATTTTTTGCAGATGATGCAGTTATCTATAACGAAGTACTGTCTGAAAGAAGCTACATAAATATTTAGTCAGATATTGATAAGATTTCAAAGTGATCCAAAGATGGGTAACTTGTCTTAAATGTTCATAAATGTAAAATTGTGCACTTCACAAAATGAAAAAAGAAAAACATAGTTCCTATGATTATAACGTCAATGAGACACAGTTAATGTAGGCCAACTCATACAAATTCCTGGATATAAAATGGAATGACCACATAAGGTTAGTCATGGGTAAAGCAGGTAGTACGCTTTGGTTTATCAGTAGAATACTGGGAAAACGCGATGAGTCTACAAAAGAAATTGCTTACAAATCACTTGTGTGACCCATTCTAGAGTATTGCTCAAGTGTGTAGAACACACATCAAACAGGACTAACAGGGGATACTAAACATATACAGAGAAGTGCAACATCAATGATAATAGGTTTCTTTGACACATGGGAGTGTCACGGAAATTCTGATGAAACTAAACTTGCAGATTCCTGAAGACAGGCGTAAACTATGCCGAGAAAGTTTTCGAACAAAGTTTCAAGGACTGGCTTGAAAGGATGCCTCCAGGAATATACTGTAACTCCCTATATAGGACGCATACAGGGATTGTAAGGACAAGATTAGAACAATTACAATATGTACACTCCTGCACTCCATATATGAATGGTATGGGAAGAAACTCTAATAACTGGTACAACTGGATGTATTCTCTGCCATGCACTTCATGATGGTTCACATAGAATAGATGCAGATGTAGAAGCAGAAGATAAGAATGCAGATATTAAATTCCAGAGATATAAAGTTTGTGTGCCACTATAAGCAGAACATTAAAAAATATATGAAGAGAAACAAAAATTAAATTGTGGGATAAAAGCTACACATTTTCTACTGTAAGGCACTGAATCCTGCGTTATGGAGAGAAAAGATTCCAGCCATGTTTAGGTGGTTGAAATGGAATGTTTATCAGCAATCAAAGTCTACTATAAGGTGAACATGATTCCTAATGAAAACGTTAGACAAGAAGTGATTATTTTTACAGCAAATGACACAATAGAAGAACACAAACCAGACTGGGAGGAAAATGTAGAATGAATGAAAGAAACAGGGATTTGACAGATGACCTTACAATACAAACACAAAGGAAAGAGGCACACAGGATGACCAGTTAAAAAATGAAACTGAGGACAGAATGGGCTGACAGGCCTAACATGTAAAAGTGCACAAGAATATGAAGAAGAAAATATGTGAAGTAAAAATAATTTCCATGTAGATAAGCATCCCTGTCAAGTCTACCATTCACAGAGAAGTTTTATATTCTACTGCAAATTTAATTTTCTCCTCCTGACACACACTGTTATGTGCAAACGCCGTGCCATGATATGTATGGTATTTGCATGCCAAAGTCATACACTTCAAGTTCTGTACTACAACAGTACAGATATTTATCATTTGAGGATGTTTATAATCACATTTCCAGGGCAAATTCATTCTAGTTACATGACATTTGTTCATTTTAATACAAGCAATTGTTTGAGCACATTTTAACATTAGTCCAAAACAATGGTATGAGTTCATTTGGCAGTTAATAATTACATATCACTCCCCTGATATATGAGCTATTTGCTGCAATGTCAGCATCCTGCTGACCATATTAAAGTCTCTTCTGTGTTTTGTACTGTAATTATGAATTTATTTATTTACATGTCAAGTTCCATAGGACCAACCTGAGGAGCTAATCTCCAAGGTCATGGAACATGTCAGTACATGAACTTACAACATAAAAGTAATAACAGATAAAAATAAATGTTCATGAACTTGAAAGAAAATCAGTCCATAAGTTTAAGCAAACGCTATCAGCAATGCAATGATGAACTCACACCACTTGTTGCCCGAACCGCTTGTTTCATAGATCTGCTATAATTGGTCACAAACCTGAGGTGTCATCTTGTAAGTAATGAGGAAAGATTAGTGGGAGGAGTTTAAACCTTGTTAAATAAACTGAGGTACATCTGGCACTGGATGATAGCATCCTGTCTGAGGGTCCCTTGCCTGGGTTGCTGTGAAGACATCAGTCATATCTGTGGCTGGGAAGGTATGGTGTCAGTGATAGAAGAGAAAAACCTGTAGTCTGTACTGAAGAAGTCCATCTATAAAAGGCTTTTGACTCCACATTAGGAGTGGCCATATTTAAATAAAGGAATGGAAAGTGAACACATCACTGATATTTTTCAAGACAATCTTATGACTGTACCCAGTCTTGAATTCAAGAGTAAGTTACTCAGTTCAGTCTCTGATGGGCACAGCACTGAGAGGATCTTTGGAATGCACAGATCAGTCTAAAGCATCCACAGGTGAGACTACAAATGATGCACACATGGGTCTTTTGGTTGGATTTTATAGTTTGGGCATGAGGATTGAATGTGGAGAGTGGTTACTGCAGTGGCAATTTCTTTTCTTTAATATTCACGGCATCACTAAACATGGATTTCTCCTAGTGATAGCTTTAGAAATCAGATGATTTCATTTTGGTGAGGAAATATTAGCATACTTCAGTCCCAGATTGGGAGATCTATCCTGGTGCAGTCTATGGCAGTGACCACACAATGCTATCCACGAAAACGTGGATAAAACTAAAATTGTTCACGAAGATAAGAATAAGACAGGTTCATACTACAGATAAAATTATCTCAAAGAGTTTGGAGAAAGAATAAGACCCAAACTCAAACACTTAACGGTGGGAGTTTAAGGAAATGAAATGAGAAATCAGCCATCGGTGAGTAGGAATGGTTAAGATCACTACGATGTGGCAGAAACAGGCAATATCAAAAACAACAAAACGTGCTTGGCAGAATCACTAGTATTCCCTTTGTTCTTGTACAACTGTGAGAACTAGACCGTGAAAACTAAGGACAAGAGTTGAATTGATGTCTTCAAGATGTGTTGTTGGCAGTAGATGTTACGTGAACAAAGGACAGCACAAAGAACCAATGCTTCCATTATAAAGAAACTAAGCATCACAAGATTTTTATCTTCCCATGTCAGCCAAAGATACTTCCAGTTGTTTGGGCACATTTTGAGAAAAGTGGGTAATCATTTTGAAGAGATGATCTCACAAGGCAAAATCTAAAGCAGAACCACAGTGGTGAAGACATTTAGTTTACATAAAATTACTTCAGAAATGGGGTCAGAACACTCATCAATGCACAAAGGGCTAATGACAACATTTAGTAACTTCATGTCTTCTTTCAAGAAAATTATTATTGGTTTACATACAGATAGCAAAAATAATTATAATAATAAAACTAGTAACATGTTTTTAATGAGCTTCTCAACTTTATTTTCGCTATAACTAAAAAATTCTATAAATGTAATTCTCCATTTTCTACTGACAAACAGTGCACGGGTGTACTACCAGTTCATAGTCTCCAACGGGCACAATATTTCAATGGTCAGACATGTCATTGTTGGGTGTGAGGTGTGTTGATGAACTGAGCTGCTAGGTGTATGTTGCTGATGTAAATCCCCCCCCAATCAGCTGTTACCTATCTGACAACATGCAGCTCACAGGTGATACAGTTTCAGTTCTGAAGAGGGGATTTAACTTTTCTCCCACCCGTAAGTTCACACCAGTCATGGACATCATCATTACAGTTGAACAAGCTTCAGTTCAACTACCACCAGAAACAGCTGAAGAAGTATATCATGAAACTTGCATTCTGACAAGAACTACGACAAAAAGTCAAACATTACCAGCAGAGAGAGAGTGGATATTCGGGACACAAGAGAGAGGTCTGAGATTGTTATCTTACATGCTGACAAGTGCAACACTACTTTTGTTCTCTCCCATAAGGGCTACACTGAGAAGATGTTGGGTCTGATAGATGATGACACCTAAAGGACAATAAATGCTGATCCCACCAAGAAGGTGGGGAACAAGACAGGGCACTTCTAAAGGACTCAGGACTCAGAGTTATCAGAGGTGGTCATCAAGAAATTGTTAGCACAAATGTCTGTACCACCATGACTTTATGGACTCCCCAAGGTCCACAAAGATGCAAGTGCCGATACACCCCACTGTCAAAAATATCACGACTCCAACATATTTGGTGGCAAAATACTTGTCAGAAATACTAAGCCCTGATGTGGATAAATCCCCACATCCCATCTGCAATTTTGTGGATTTTGTGAAATGCCTCAACAACATTAGGCTGAAGGACTCAGATATCATGGTGAGCTCTGATATTGGTTTGCTACTCACCAAAGTGCCTCTACGAGCATCTCTAGAACTCTTTGGTCAGAAATTCAATGGAAAGATCACTGACCTTTTCAGGCACGTCCTTATCTCCATTCATTTTCTACTTAATGGGGAATACTGTGAACGCATGGAAAGATTCACAATTGGCAGACGCTGCAAATTTGTATATGAAACACTTTGAGGAAGAGGTCCTGACATCACACACTATGTAGACCAAAGAACAATGAGGACTACTATTCCTGGACGTCATGATTAAGAGGAGCATACGCTACCCTGGGCAATCGTGTGTACTGGAAGAAAACACACATTGACCTGTATTTGCAAGACCACTGCCACCACCCTTCAAAGGGGAATGGGGTACTGAAAACACTAGTACACAGGCTGCACCCAATGTACTGGAACTGTACAGCACTCGTGGCTGCCGCATCGCATTCATCAAAGCGGAGGAAGGACAGGAGAAGGTGAACAAAAAAAGAAAAAAGGAACAAAAAACAGTGGAGAGTGTTCTGATATTGACTACTGAAAATACAGAGTACATTTCCAAAAATAGCCCAGACATGTTTCCAAAGGGAGGGGTAAAAGAACAGCAAGAGGATAGGCATACTGCATGGAAGGGAAAAGATGATGCAAAGGCTGGGGCCCCATGATAGCCAAGCACGAACCCACCAAAGAGTGGGGGTTTCAGCTATGATTGCAGTGGGCACAGAATCATCAGGGTTGCCTGATCATATGAATAATGTTTCTTGTTACGCCAGATCAATGATCATGTACAGATACACCATCATTGGTTTGAAAGGGGAACAAAACTATAGGCGCACTTGAAGCATAAGTCACAGTCCAGAATCGCAATGACGTCAGAGCCAGAAAACAGACGCTGGTCATTGAACTAAGTGATCAGCTCCTGTGTAGTAAAGACTATGAGCACCAGAACTAGGAACTGATGCAGCTTTGCTGACCTACTGCTGGTTACACCACACCTTCCAGACATCAACACACTCCAGAGGTTGTTATGCAACACTCTTACTGTGGAACCAGCAAAGAGAAGCAGTGCTAAAGGATATGTGAACCAGCCCATCAACGTTTGATCAGCTCTGCTGTTAAGTGACACCCAGTCTGTTTCAGTCACCATAATTCTGCTGCCACCAGTTTGCAAACCTACAAGTGGCACTGTTTGCCCAGTCCAGATGACCAGCTCACTGCCCGCTGCCCACCCCTGCTCTCCAGCCATCAGTACACAGTTTGACCCTGGCCAATGACAGTGCCATGCCACTAGGACACCATAGAGATGGAGGACACTGCTTGCTGGCCTTGCTTTCCACCACAGCCATATGAAGAACCTGTGCAGCATCTGCCCCATCACCAAGTCAGTGCACCAGGCCAAGTAGAGTCAAAGCCATGCAAAATTCTGGTGTACTGCATAGAGGTGGACCACAATGCTGTTAAGCAGATGCTCATAATGTTTCAGATGATAACAGGACACATTTTGTTCCATTTTCCCCCTGTTTCTTAATTGCATAATTCACCTCTCTTCCCTCTAATCTATATTTACTTTTCACACTTTCCTTCTCATCTCTGGACTGAAGATGGCACAGGTTTTACCAATGTACCATCTCTGACTTACTCTCTCCTTATCCTCATTAGAAGTGGCTTCCTCTCATTCTTGGAATCTGAGAGACCAGCCATTCCTTTTTACATTTCTCCCAACCAATCCCTCTCCCCTCCTTGATGAATAACATTGTTAGTTCGAAACACTAGGAAATGTGTCACTTTTATGTGCATCTGTTGGCAGTACTACACATGTCACCTCCTGAAGCTTTTGTATCAGCCAGCATTTCTGTCATGTGGTGTACAATTTGATCCTTCCCACATCCCTGAAATCTGTCACACACAATGGTATTTATGGAACACAATTTGCGAATGAATGAATGTGCAGTCTTACACGTCTAAATTATGCTCTGAACAATATGCACCATGTTTTTTTTTTTTTTTAAAAAAAAAAAAAAAACTACTAGGAATTCTGGCTTACTGATGAGTGGTGATCCAGCTTCTCCCCCATCATTTAAATTTCACCCTTGAGTTTTCCATTAGTGTAAGAATCAAGACAAATAATAATACTTAAAAAAGATGTGTGTCGGGGAGGGGGGGAGGCACATGCAGTGGAGGAGGAATTTGAGGGGGGAGGGGGTTGTACTGCACCGAAGATAGTTCAAACTTTATTCAATCAAGTGTAATCTATTTCTTAAGGAGTAAATAAATATATGCTGTAATTAAATGTAAAAATCTATTTTTTTCTCTTTTTGTTTCCAATAACAGTTATCACTTACTTCAGCGATACAGCTTTCGCTTCTTCAGCAGTCTTCTGTTTGTTTTTGTCTTTTGCAACATCCTTCATTCCCTGTAAAGAGACGATATCAAGAATTAGAGCTGTAGTTGTAAAGATAACAGAGCAAAACAATAAGATCAAAAGAATAAATACCAGCATAAACACATTTCAGTGGTTTTTCAGCTCAGTTGTCTAACTGAATATGTTAATTACAAATAGGAATACAATATATTAAATTAAAATCATTTTGCCATATTTTACTGTACCCTTATACCATTTAGCCAGATTAATATTGTAAGAACAATATTCTTTGTACAACTGTCTCAGGACCGAGACTGCAATAGATATTTAAATATGCTGGTAATCTCAGGGTTTTTGATATACCTTCTGTAGATGAAACTAATGATTACAAGGACTTTAACAACCGTGAACTACGAACTTGAAAGGAAACCTGGATAGTCAGGAAGGTCAATGATTAATTAAGAATATTAATAAAGAAGACAAATTATGGGTCCAAGAACACACCATCTAAGTATTTGAATTATATGTTATCATAGTTGATTCTATTATTATGTTTTGGGTACTGAAAGTTGTCAAGAAATTTTTGACAGCACTCACCATGAATGAGATATTTGTGAAATTTATGAAATATCATCATAAAATGATCTCTTTATATTTGTATTTATAAAAACAGATGACACTGTTAACTCTGTTCATATATTGAGATAACTTACACTGCCATTAGACAAACAGTATATGCAGATTGTTTGACTTCAACAGCACAGTGTTTAGAATGTTTTTCAATACTTAAGCGTTCACTTTGAGCCACATGGTGAACTGTGTGTGGTTTTCTTGCTAGTACAAAGCAGCCACTCTCATTACTGTTAGCTCTAAAAACACTGCTAACAGTAATATGTTTTCACATCAGCAAGAAATACATTTCATTTTTACGTAACACTTACGAAACAACTAACATTAATCCTGAAAGTATTTTCTATTAACCGGCAGTACTGAGAACAACATATATTCAAGAATTAAAATTTGGATGCTATAAATAGGATAACAAACTACTACACAAAGTAAAATGGTCATCTGTCCATAAATTTAATGATCCAAACGATAAAATTTAACATTGTCATTGATATATTTGCAGAAACAATAATCTACATGTGAATGTATGTGTCATAAGTATCATCAATTTATTACCTTAGTCAACAGCGAAAATCAGGGAACAGAATTCTCTGCAGTGAAAACAGGGAGATCTTAAAAAGGAATGAGAACATAAACAAAGATTGTGTTAGCTCATCCATCACATAGATGCAAAGACAGTACACATTTTCCGTTACTTGTTGGACTGCTTGCATCGCCATACAGCCCTCCTCCTGTAGAGCAGAGTTCAAGTACCATTATCTTGCATGCTCTCGTACGAACTGGTGTCAATATCAGTGGGTGTGAGTGCTCACTGAGTGGAGAACGGCTTTCAACACATGAGCATCTGCAGTGGCTGACTCCACTTCTGACGACAGCAGTGTGACATCTGGAGCCAGTGGCATGAGGGCCTGCTCAGAAGGGGAAGATCTAGGAGAAGGTATTGGCCAATGGAGAGGCTGCCATTGCACAGTGTCATCCAACAGAAGCAGGTATGCAGATTTTACCAGTTCAATGGGAACCATGTTAGGCTAAGCATTAACTAAGAGCCTCATTATATCTCTTTCTACAACTGGAAAGGGGCTGCTGTAAGGCAGTTGGAAGAATGCTCTAATGACATCCATATGGAGAAAGACACGGGTACACAGAGAGGGATCTTTACGAACAAAAATGGGTGAGTTTGCATGGCAATGAGACGCCACTGAATGTCAGAAATATGTGATGTAGAAATTTGTAGCACCAACAAGCAACAATCTTCAGCTTCATTTCTCTGTTGTGCAGAATGAACTACGATGTCAATCTTAGAGTTTCATCGTATAACATTTCTGCTGTTTAAGTGCCAAGGTAGCTTTTGAAAGCAGTCCACCGCCTGAGCAATATCAGTGGGAATACTCTCAACCAGGTCAACTTGTGACACATTAATGACGACTTGAATGTTCTGTTCAAGCATTCTACCATGACGTTGCTTCCCAGATGGTAGAAGATGCTAGCTGAAGAAACACTGATGAGTGAACTATCATAAATCAACTAGTTCATTGAACAAAGAAGACTCTCATTGTCAGCTCTGATCTGCTGTCGCACCTGTCGAGCACCCAAAACTCGAAATCTATGTTGTCAAAAATGCTCTTGCAACTCTCTCTTCAGAAATTTCCATAGTAGGCAGGACTTTGACCTAGTAAGTAGACCTACCAACAGCTATCAGAATATCTTTGAATCCTTGCAACATGGTAATGGCCCTGGAGGGCATCTGTGCACATGAAGAAAATGGCCTATTGATTGTCAAAAGGAACCTTGAGATTCACGGATTTGGCATCTGACATTGGCCAACTGACAAGGAAAGCGTGTCTTAACCCACAAATGACAATTATGCAATTATGTCCTACCCCCAGCCAAACATATCTGTCTGTTACATATGAATACTCGTGTTGGCT
Organism: Schistocerca gregaria; assembly: GCF_023897955.1. Taxonomy (NCBI): domain Eukaryota; kingdom Metazoa; phylum Arthropoda; class Insecta; order Orthoptera; family Acrididae; genus Schistocerca; species Schistocerca gregaria. The sequence goes on along the minus strand of NC_064920.1, from coordinate 1,575,744 downwards.
CCAGAATGTGTGTGACTGTGAATCGCTTCCAACAACGGAAAGTAACAGGTCGAGGTCAGCTATGTGAAAGGTCACACAAAATCAGGAAGTTGTCCATAGGTACTTGTTGCAGGTGCATTCCCATTGCTGGCTTTCTAAAGAACTCGTGTACAGTCTCAACTGTTCCCCGTGCCATAGCCGGCTGGATTAGATACACTCTTGCTGAGAGTGCCTCGATTCTAGAGAAGTAGTCACCAATTATGTTTGCAAATCTTCGCTTGCGACAGAAATTGGTAGTGAATTGTGTGACAAATTCTAACTGGAAAAACTGCTAAAGAGAGCCAAACTGTGTGGTTTGTTAAATGCCAATTAAATATGTTTATGGTCTGTAAAGAGCGTGAAGCAGCATCCCTCAAATTTAGGTCAGAAATATCTAATTGCTTTGTAGACTGCAAACATTTCATGGTCGTAGGCAGTCCATTTAGTCTGCACGTCAGACAACTCGTGAGAAAAAAAATCGAGGGGGCTGCCGTGGTCTTTTTACATTCTGTTACAGCACCGTAGCTATAGCTACCTGGCTAACGTCTACAACCGCAGCCGGTGGTGCTGGAGACAGAGGGTGCGCAAGGAGAACTGCCTTTTGCAATGAGGATTTCACTTTGTGGAAAGCAGACATTTCAGATGTCAACACGACTGGACATTTTCCTTGTGAACTATTGACGGAAAGCGCTGCTGAGAGATTTGCCTGGACCGTCACTGTTCACGGTAGATGGCGCCTGTAGAAATTAGTTACACCTATGATATGGCGTAATTGCTGATATGTTTCTGGTAGGGGAACTGACTGAAACAAGTCCGTGTCAGATCATAAGAGCTTAATAACTGTGGGAGTCATCCCATGTCCCACCAAGTCCATTGCCTCTTTTGAGCAGCACACATTTGTCACCGTTTATCTTCAATCCCTAATTGGAAAGCCTGCGAAAGACAGTCTGTAGGTGAATTTTTGCTCAGCTGCAGATGTAGAAAAAATCAGCACGTTGCAAGTGACACAAAGCAGAAATCCAGAGTATGGAGGACCTTGTTGACAAAACATTGCCACGTTTCTGCGGCATCCTAGAGACCAAATGGCATCCGAACATATTCGAAGAGGCCAAACCAAAAGGTGTGATTATTGCTGTCTATCGTACATCCTACGGTGGTACCAGAATTTGATGATAGGCCTTCAGGAATTCAACAACATTACATATTTGCAAGCCTGCCAGAGTGGCCGTAAAATCGTGTAAGTGAGGAACAGGATACAATACGGTGTGATGCATGCATTCAGGGTGCGATAGACCTCACACGCCATGAACTGTCTTTTGAGCTAAATGTAGGGGTGATGCCCAAGAGCTGTCAAAATGTCTGTTGACCAGCATAGCCAACAATTCTTCATGCTCTTTCCTTGTAGCAGCACATTTACCAGGAGCCAATCGAAGGACCTTCTAAGCAGCACACGCCCCTGCCACGGTGGGAATATAGGTGTACGGTGTTATGTTTTTCTTGAAACTGTTCCACAAGCAGGTGGTCTGCTGATGCTGAAGTCCTCTCATGTGGGAGTGTGGTTGTTGCAGACACAGAAATGTGTTGCAAAATTATCATGTGTCCATGTACAGTTCCACTGTTCTAGTGAAGTGGAGCCTCCCATATGGACACAATTACATCATAACAGTGGAGAAAATATGCACTGATTATGGGTTCAGCGATGTCAGAGATCAGGATAATTCACTGAAAATCATGTGAGAATTGTAAATTCATGACCGCATCATGGGGGCAGAACATAGGAATTCCCAGATTTTGCACTGCTGTGAGCCATGATAAACGACTTCTTGATGTTGTAGGTAGGGCACTGAAACTTGCGTCAATCACATAAACTAGCTCATTCCATCTTTCCTTGATGTGCAATCATTGTGATGTTAGAACATTGCGAAGAATAGAGTGCCCGTCAGCTGTGTTTGAAACAGACACAGTGCCAGTACAAGCGAGTACGCTGTTCTCACATAGCGGAGCATTGGCAGCCCACTTTCTTCTAGTGGGGGCAGAACAGTTTGCAATAATTGAGTCATCAGTTATGCCTAATTCCAATTGTTGCTCCCATTTGGGTAATAACGTGGGAATACACATTTATGCTCAAAGTTTCCGAAGTAATAATGATACTGAGGCAGTTTTGCATGCTAGATGACATTAGCTCGTGCTCGTAGGTTGAGTGCTGCTGGAAGTGGCTGGAGCTCCTTGCAGTTACTGCTGAAGAGTGTTAACTCGACAGGGGAGTGCACTCACTTGTTCCGCAAGTGAGTGCTGCTGCTCCTTAGCACTGGTGCCCGTAACCATCTCCAAATGCCATGTTTTCCACTTTTTGTGGGCTACTTGCATCACTGAATAATCAAGAATGACTAAGTTGATCTGCTATCAGTAATTATGAGTCGAAATGTGAGGAGGTACTGGAAACCACTGTGTTTTTCACCACAGAAGGTAACTGGCTCATCCACATTTATTTGAATGTGGTATCAGAAACCTCAGCCACGGAAACCAGTGATGGCAGGTGATGTCAAAAAGCGGAAGGTACTTCACCATTAACAGTTTCAGCTTGTAGCACTTGTTGAACACTGATGTCTGTCGGTTTGTGCAATCGGTGAAGGAAACTTCTTGATGTATGAGAAAGCTCTTGTGGCATGTACACCAGGTGTGATAAATTTACTATGCAGCATGGAAGGCATTATGCAGATGTGAGCTGCATACAATGTGAAGTGCCGGAACTTGCTCAGAAGTTAATATCATCTGTGGAATAGTCTAAAGGTCTTCTGAAACATAATATGTATCTTGGAGGTGCAGTGCCCACATTTAACAATATGATCTTGCTCTTTATAATCTTAGCATCTGTCATTGTCAGAGTCGTCACTTATGGAAACAATAAGCCACAGCAGAAACAAACATTGTAAGAATTATGAGTTTATTACCTCAGTCAAATGCAAAAATCAAGGAACAAACCACTATGGAGAAAAAAAAGAGAGATCTTACAAAGGCAAGATGAACATATAAACAAAGAAGTTGTTGGAGCGTCAAAAACACACACACAAAGATAGTCCATACTTTCAGTTTTTGTTGGAGTTGCACCCCATATTGACCCATTATTTTCAAATTGCATTTCACCAGAAAACTGTAATGACAAGTGGCAATTCTAGAATAAACAGCTGGATCAGAAAGAGAATAAGGATACCATGACAGAAGGAAAAACTTAAAATGTGCAACTGTTTATAATTCTTCACCTTAACTACACAACTGCTATAAAAGAATTTCACAACACAAAGGACAGTAATAAGAGAGGTAAAAAGAATGCAACAGAACAAATAAGACAAAATGCACGCAGAGAGTTACATAATAATATAGGGACTGGCGAAAATAGAATCATTAGAAAAATTAACATTATCACACGTAAATAAAAATTTAACAATCCACCTCCAAACAGCTGCACATTAACAACTTTTTACAGGTGTTCAAGATAATGTGAAAAATTCGAGCATAAATGAAACACCCAGCCCAACAAATATACAATAAGCACACACAATAGGTCAGTGTACATCAGTACTGTCACAGAAGATGAAATGGTAAAAGTAACAAAAGGACTAACTATATCCAGCTCTGCACAGACTGATGGTGTCCCTAAACATTGTTACAGAAGAGTGTACTAAACCTAACTGAAGCACATAACACTTATCTGACTGCTTACCCCAAGCAAGTAACTTCACTTATGTAAAGACATCTAAGATAATTCCAACAATAGAAACTCCACGAAGGAATATAAACAATTATGATAAGACAGATTGCTACTTGCCCTAAAGAAGACACATCAAGTTGCAGTCAAGCACAATTAAGGGACAGTTACATCAAGCTTTTGGCAATAGCCTTCATCAGTAAAAGACAAGACATATAAAATTCAAACACACAAGGAAGTACACCTCATGCAAATATGACAGCCAACTACAGCATCTCAGGCCGGAATACAATTATCACAAGGACTGCAAGCAGCACTTTGTAGGGGTCAGGGAAGGGGAAAGAATAGTAGTGCATATGTGGGGGAAAGGACAAACGCTGTCTGCTGGAAACTGCAATGACTAGAATGCCAACAGGTGCACCGTCAGGACGCTGATGGACAGGAAGGTAGAGAGAAAAATGAGTGAAAAATGAGAGAAGTGGGGAAAGTGGGCAGGTGCATTGGCAGAGGCCAGCGGGCGCAAAACTGCTAAGGTCATTAGCACCCGGTCTGTGACTTAGGAAACGGTAAAAAACGAAAATGGATAGCAGCAGTAATGGGAACGAAACTCAAAAAATTGGAGAAACTAAAAGCAGAAGGGAAGCTTAAAAATCAACTACAGAAAGGGGTTGGTTGTCCTCAAAAAGAGCTACAAATGACTGACGTCATCTCACTGGCACTAATAAACTCGAGAACGCGATCGGCCGAGCGCGTGTCATCTGCTAAAATGGACAATATATCAGGCGACAGCTGTAGACAGGCGCGTAACGGAGTAAAATAGGGGCACTCAATTAAAAGGTGTCTTACCGTCCACAGCTGAGAGCAGTGGGGGCAGAGTGGGGGAGGATTGCCGCTTAAAAGATTTAGATGGCTAAAACGACAGCGCCCTATCCGGAGTCTAGTTAAAATTACCTCCTCCCGACAACGCGTTCGGGAGGAAGAGGTCCAAGCACATGGAAGAGCTTTCACGTCCCACAATTTATTATGGGGAAGTGTCGACCAATGTGCGTGCCGTAAAAGAACAACACGACGACATAAAACGCTCCGTAGCTTGGCGAAGGGAATCGACTGAATAGCTGGCCGAAGAAGAGAGACTGCAGCCTTTGCCGCTATATCGGATGCCTCATTTCCACAGATACCAATGTGTCCTGGGAGCCAGAGGAAGGCCACCGAGACACCTCCCCAAATGGAGCAAGCGCAGGCAGTCCTGAATCTGGTGGACCAGAGGGTGGACAGGGTAGAGAGCTTGGACACTGAGGAGAGGTTGGTTGGTTGGTTTGTGGGATTAAAGAGACCAGACTACTATGGTCATCGGTCCCTTGTTCCATAAAAACTAAAACCACCCGAAGAGAATAAAAAAACGAACAACAGGAAAGACAGCAGACGAAACAGGACATGAAATACTCTGACAGAGACCAGACAAAACAAATTAAAACACACAGTGTGACGGTGGTTGGCCGACCGTAGAGAAAAAGAGGAAAAGCCAACCACCAAGAACACTTTTAAAAACTCAGTTTAAAATCAGAGGCTAAAAGCCAGAATCAACACTAAAAACCTCAGATTAAAGGATAAAAAAACCCTGCCCGAATAAAACGCAAAACCAAGTCCACCATGGCAGAGTCATCTGATAAAAGAGCAGAGAGCGTGTCAGGCATTGCAAATCAGCCGCCAGGAGGCCAATCTCCAGAGATGGCGCACTGGTGGCCTCTTTCGCCAGGCGGTCAACAGTTTCATTGCCGGGTATACCAACATGGCCTGGGGTCCAAACAAACACCACAGACCTGCCGCTACGGGCGAGAGTATGCAAGGACTCCTGGATAGCCATCACCAGACGAGAACGAGGGAAACACTGATCGAGAGCTCGTAAACCGCTCAGGGAATCGCTACAGATAACGAAGGACTCACCTAAGCAGGAGTGGATATACTCTAGGGCACGAAAGATGGCGACCAGCTCAGCAGTGTAAACACGGCAGCCAGCCAGCAACGAACGTTGTTCAGAATGGTCCCCTAGAGTTAGTGCATAACCGACTAGACCAGCAACCATCGAACCGTCGGTGTAGACAACGCCAGAGCCCTGATACGTGGCCAGGATGGAATAAAAGCGGCGTCGGAAGGCCTCCGGAGGGACTGAGTCCTTCGGGCCATGTGCCAAGTCGAGCCGAAGGCAAGGGCGAGGCACACACCACGGGGGTGTACGCAGAGGGGCCCGGAAAGGAGGTGGAACAGGGAAACACCCAAGCCAGGAAAGAAGCTGTTTGACACGTACGGCGATCGGACAACCCAACCGGGGCCGACGTTCTGGCAGATGAACGACTGACTGTGGGAAGAGGACACGATAATATGGATGCCCGGGCAAGCTAAAAACATGGGCAGCATAAGCAGCCAGTAATTGTTGGCGTCATAACCGCAGTGGAGGGACACCTGCCTCCACAAGTATTCTGTCCACAGGGCTGGTTCGGAAGGCATGAGTGGCAAGGCGTATCCCGCTGTGGAGGATTGGGTCCAGCACCCGCAACGCAGATGGGGATGCTGAGCCATAAGCAAAACTCCTGTAGTCCAGACGGGACTGGATTAACGCCTCGTAAAGCCGTAGGAGAGTAGATCGGTCGGCGCCCCACCTGGTGTGGCTCAGGCATCGCATAGCATTTAGATGCCGCCAACACGCCTGTTTAAGCTGCCGAATATGAGGCAGCCAAGTCAACCGGGCATCAAAAACCATCCCCAAAAACCTATGTGACCCTACAACTTTAAGAAGCTCGCCGTCAAGATAAAGCCGCGGCTCCTGGTGAACAGTGCGTCGCCGGCAGAAATGCATAACCCAGGTCTTGGCTGCGGAAAACTGAAAACCATGCACTACAGCCCAAGACTGCGCCTTGCGGATTGCGCCCTGTAGCTGACGTTCAGCAGCTGCAATGCCGCTGTAGTAAAGGCAGAAGTCGTCAGCATACAGGGAAGCGGAGACAGTATTTCCCACGGCCGCAGCGAGCCCGTTAATATCTATTAAAAACAGACACACACTGAGAACAGAACCCTGTGGCACACCGTTCTCCTGGACTTGGGAGGAACTATATGAGGCCGCGACGCGCATGCGGAAGGTACGATACGACAGAAAATTGCTGATATAGATCGGCAGAGGGCCCCGAAGACCCCATCCATGAAGCGTAGAAAGGATGTGATGACGCCATGTCGTATCATACGCCTTCCGCATGTCGAAAAAGACAGCAACCAGATGCTGACGGCGGGCAAAGGCAGTACGGATGGCCGACTCCAGGCTCACCAGATTGTCAGCGGCGGAGCGGCCTTTACGGAACCCACCCTGAGACGGAGCCAGAAGGCCTCGAGACTCCAGTACCCAATTCAAGCGCCAGCTCACCATCCGTTCAAGTAACTTGCAAAGAACGTTGGTGAGGCTAATGGGACGGTAGCTGTCCACCTCCAAAGGGTTCTTCCCTGGTTTCAGAATTGGGACAACAAGACTTTCCCGCCATTGCGACGGAAACTCACCCTCGACCCAAATGCAGTTGTAAAGATCGAGGAGGCGTCGCTGGCAATCCACTGAAAGGTGTTTCAGCATCTGAGAGTGGATGCTATCTGGCCCAGGAGCAGTATCAGGACAAGCGACGAGGGCACTTCGAAATTCCCACTCACTGAATGGAACATTGTACAATTCAGGATGGTGAGTGCGAAAAGAAAGACTCCGACGTTCTATCCACTCCTTAATGGAGCGGAAGCCCAAGGGGTAGTTGGCAGAAGCGGAATTCATAGCAAAGTGCTCTGCCAAGCGGTTTGCAATGACGTCGGAGTCAGTACAAACTGCTCCATTCAGTGAGAGCGCAGGGACACTGACAGGGGTCCGATAGCCATAGAGGCGACGAATCTTGGCCCAGACTTGCGATGGAGTGACATGGAAGCCAATGGTGGACACCGCTCCCAGCACTCCTGCTTGCGTTGGCGGATAATGCAGCGGGCTCGCGCAAGCAGCCGTTTGAAGGCGATAAGGTGGTCGATTGAGGGATGTCGCTTGTGACGCTGGAGCGCCCGCCGGCGAGCTTTAATCACTTCAGCGATCTCAGGCGACCACCAAGGCACAGTCCGCCGCCGAAGGGACCCGGAAGAACGGGGAATGGCAGATTCGGCGGCAGTAACGATGCCGGTGGTGACCGACTGAACTACTGCATCAATGGCATCGTTAGAGAGAAGCTCAATAGCGGCAGTGGACGAGAACAAGTCCCAGTCAGCCTGATTCATACCCATCTGCTAGGGCGCCCAGAAGACTGACGCTGTGGCAGTGACAGAAAGAGCGGAAACTGGTCACTACCACGCAGGTCGTCATGCACTCTCCATTGGACAGACGGTAAGAGGCTAGGGCTACAGATGGAAAGGTCAATGGCGGAGTAAGTGCCATGCGCCACACTGAAGTGTGTGAAGGCACCATCATTTAAGATCGAGAGATCGAGCTGCGCCAATAAATGCTCAACGATGGCGCCTCGACCTGTTGCCAGTGACCCACCCCACAGATGGTTATGGGCGTTAAAGTCGACCAGTAACAGGAAAGGTGGAGGCAACTGAGCTATCAGAGCAGCCAGGACATGCTGCGCGACATCACCATCCGGTGGAAGGTAAAGACTGCAGACGGTAACAGCCTGTGGCGTCCACACCCGAACAGCGACAGCATCTAAAGATGTGTGGAGAGGTACAAACTCACTGAGGAGAGAGCTGAGAGAATCTGAACAGATAACATACTGTATCCGCTGATGGCGGCGGATGTATTGGACAGCCTGGAGAACAGCGTAAAGCTTCGAAGTATAAACCAAACACTAGTTGGGAAGCCGAAATCGATTTGGGGTGTCACCAACAATATAGGCAATCCCTACACCTAGCGATGTTTTCGAGCCATCAGTGTAAATTTGGCTTCCTTCATTTGTGCGGATAGAGCAGCAAATGCCCAACAATAACCAAGTGAAGGGGTACCTTCCTTGGGAAATTGACAAAGGTCACGGAGCAGGCAGATCTGGGGACGGAGCCAAGGCGGTGCTGTACCCCAAGTTGTCAAGAAGGTTTTAGGAAAGAGAATGGAGCTGTTGACGGAAGTGGACTCCCGGTGGTAGTAGGGAGGAAGGGCAGCCTGCATACTCTACATCCAAGGAGACGTCAAAGAAAACGTCATGGTCCGGATTAGCAGGCATGAAAGACAGATGGCTAGCATAACAACTCAGAAGGACAGCTCGCCGATTGGACAACGGAGGTTCAGCAGTCTCAGCATAAAGGATTTCCACAGGGCTGGTGTAAAAAGCTCCAGACACTAAACGTAATCCACGGTGGTGGATAGAGTCGAGACGCCGAAGAATAGACGGCTGAGCAGAGGAGTAAACTATGCTTCCATAGTCCAATTTCAAGCGCACTAAGGCGTGATAGAGGCAGAGAAGGACCCCTTGGTCCGCTCCGCAGGAGGTACCATTCAGGGCACAGAGGGTGCCGAGGGATCGCAGACAGCAAGCCAAAAGATAGGAAACGTGGGAGGACCAGCACAGTTTTCTGTCAAACATAAGACCCAAGAATTTAGCGACATCCGAAAACGGAAGGTTGACAGGTCCTAGATGTAAGGAGGGTGGAAGAAACTCCTTACATTGCCAAAAATTAACACAAACGGTCTTACTGGGAGAAAAACGGAAGCCAGTTTCGATGCTCCAAGAGTGGAGGCAATCGAGACATCCTTGAAGACGTCGTTCAAGAAGGCTGGTCCGTTGAGAGCTGAAGCAGATCGCAAAATCGTCCACAAAGAGGGAGCCCGAGACATCAGAAAGTAGACAATCCATAATCGGATTTATGGCAATGGCAAACAGTACAACACTCAGCACGGAGCCCTGCGGTACCCTGTTTTCTTGGGAGAAAGTACAGGAGAGAGTGGTGTTCACCCGCACTCTAAATGTGCGCTCTGCCATAAATTCGTGAAGAAAAAGGGGCAGCCGACCTCGAAAGCCCCAAAAGAACAGTGTGCGAAGGATTCCTGCCCTCCAACAGGTATCGTATGCTCTCTCCAGATCAAAAAATATTGGTACTGTTTGGCATTTCCGGAGAAAATTGTTCATGATATAAGTGGAGAGAGCAACAAGATGGTCAACTGCAGAACGATGCTTTCGGAAACCGCATTGGGCAGGTGTTAAAAGACTGCGGGACTCCAGCCACCAGGCTAAATGGCAATTCACCATACGCTCCAAAACCTTACATACACTACTCGTGAGAGAAATGGGGGGATAGCTAGAGGGGAGATGTTTGTCCTTTCCAGGTTTCGGAACAGGAACGACGATAGCTTCCCGCCATCGTCTGGGAAAAGTACTGTCGGTCCAAATTCGATTATAAAGGCAAAGGAGGTAACGCAGACTATGGGTTGATAAATGCAGCAACATTTGGATGTGGATACCATCCGGTCCTGGGGCGGAGGAGCAAGAAGAAGAGAGTGCATGTTGGAGTTCCTGCATGGAGAAAACAGTATTATAGCTTTCGCGATTTTGAGAGGAGCAAGCAAGAGGTTGCACTACCGCTGCATGTTTCTTCGGGAGAAATGTTGGCAGGTAATTTGAAGAGCTCCAAATCTCAGCAAAGTGTTGACCCAATGAGTTAGAAATTGCGACGGGGTCCACTAATGTATCATGCGCGACAGTGAGCCCAGACACCAGGGAGAAACTAGGTGCGCCAGATAATCGTCGAATCCGACTCCAAACTTCCGAGGAGGGAGTGAAAGTGTTAAATGAGCTAGTAAAGAATTTCCAGCTTGCCTTCTTGCTATTGCGGATGACGCAATGGCATCGCTCACGGAACTGCTTATAGCGGATACAGTTGGCCAAAGTAGGACAGTGGCGGGAAACGCGAAGAGCACGTCACCGCTCATGTACTGCGTCACGGCATGCCTCGTCCCACCAAAGAACTGGGGGGTGCCGGGGCAATTCGGAGGTGTGTGGTATTGAACATTCCACAGCTGTAAGAATAATGTCTGTAATATGTGTGACTTCATCGTAGACGCTAGGAAAGTGACGGTCATCGAATGTCGCTAGCGACAAAAAAAGTGTCCAATCGGCTTGGGCAAACTTCCAGTGTCGCAGGCGCATATATGGCAGTTGAGGCTGCAGTCTAAGCACACATGGAAAGTGGTCACTCGAGTGTTTATCATCAAGGGCGAACCATTCGAAGTGCCGAGCTAGCGGAACAGTACCGACCGAAAGTTCCAAATGAGAGAAATTTGTCGTGGAGGCAGACAAAAATGTGAGGTCCCCAGTGTTGAGGCAAACTAGATCTGCTTGGTGGAAGACGTATAGCAATAGTAAGCCACGCGGACAAGGATGTGGAGATCCCCAAAGCGGGTGGTGGGCATTGAAGTCCCCAACCAGCAAATAGGGGGCTGGAAGCTGACGAAGAAGATGAAGGAGATCAGCTCGTGCCATTGGTGTGGACGATGGAATGTATACAGTACAAAGAGAAAAGGTATATCCAGAAAGTGAAAGACAAATAGTGACAGCTTGGAAGGAAGTGTTTAAGGGGATTGGGTGATAATAGAGAGTATCATGGAGAAGAATCATGAGTCCTCCATGTGCTGGAGTGCCTTCAACAGAGGGGAGATCAAATCGGAAGGACTGAAAAGGGGGGAGAACAAAGTGGTCATGGGGACGCAGCTTTGTTTCCTGAAGACAGAAGATGACCGGCAAGTAGGATCTTAAGAGGATCGATAATTCATCCCGATTGGATCGAATGCTGCGGATATTCCAGTGGATAATGGACATAGGGTGAACAGAAAATGGAGGAATGTGACCAAGGTTGCCGTCAACTTAACGACTGCTCAGAGCTTGGGACCGACAGCAGGGAACAGCATTCAGCCGAAAGCAGAAGATCCTGATCCATAGGTTGTCAGGAGCAGCTCCTGTCACCAGCAATCGGCCAGTTGATCGGCCGCCAGCAGTGCACCTCGGCGAAAACGAAGACGGCTGAGGGCGATTACCGCCAGGTGGTGCTGTAGATGAGACACGCCTTGGCGGAGAAGGAGATGAACTGGGTTTCTTATTAGCCTTCTTGGAAACATGATGTTTAGATGAAGGAGGAACCAATGGTTGTGAAGTTGAGGTATGTAAAAAATCTTCACCAGTATGCTCTTTTTTCAAAGTCTTGGTGTCTGACTTGTGGGCTCGAGATTTAGCCATAGAGTGGGCAGGCAAAAGTGGGGAGGTTGAATGGGCGATCTTTGCACTGGCCGATCTGACGACCGTGGCACTAAAGGTGAGGTCACAAGTCTGCGTGGCCGCCTCCTTTGCTGGTCGAGGAGAGGCAAGGACAGTGCTGTATTTTCCTGTCTGAGCCGTGGTGGGCTGTTGACTGGCGAATAATTTTCGAGCAGCAAAGGTCGACACCTTTTCCTTCACTCTGATTTCCTGAATGAGCTATTCGTCTTTAAAAATGGGGCAATCTCAAGAGGAAGCAGTGTGGTCACCCATACAGTTGATGCAACGAGGGGATGGAGGTAGACAAGCACCCTCTTGGGCATCCTTGCCTCACGTAACACATTTGGCCGGATTGGGACATGACTGATCAACTTAAATTGGAAAGACAACATAGATTATATATGGGGGAATGCGAAACAAAGACTGCACTTTATTGTCAGAACACTTAGAAGATGCAACAAACCCACTAAAGAGAAGGTCTGTATTAAACCTGTCCGTCCTGTGACAGAATATTGCTGCGCGGTGTGGAGTCCTTACCTGGTAGGATTGACGGACTACATTGAAAAAGTGCAAAGAAGGGCAGCTCATTTCGTGTTATCGCGCAATAGTTGTGAGAGTGTCACTGATATGATACGTGAGTTGTGGTGGCAGTCACTAAAACAAAGGCGGTTTACTTTGTGGCCAGAAATACTTATGAAATTTCAATCACCAATTCTCTACTCTGAATGCGAAAATATTTTGTTGACACCCACCTACGTAGGGAGAAATGATCATCACAATCAGAGCACGAACAGAAAGATTTAGGTGTTCCTTTTTCCCGTGAGCCATTCGAGAGTGGAATGGTAGAGAAGTAGTATGAAAATGGTTTGATGAACCCTCTGCCAGGCACTTAAGTGTGAATTGCAGAGTAATCATGTACATGTAGATCTAGACATCAAATTGTGGCTACTTTTTGTACCCCCACTGAATAAATTTCAGCCCTCATTGACCCACACCTCCAACCAATTGCCTGTAATCTAGCCTCCCACATCAAAGGCACCAACCACTCCCTTCACTGACTCTCCTCCATCCCCACCCTTTTACTTCCTGGATGCCTACTCATTAATGTTGATGCCACCTCCCTATACACCAACATCACTCTTTCTTATGGTCCTACTGCTACTGAACATTATCTGTCACAATGTCCTTCAGACTTGAAACCCACAACCTCATTCCTCACACATCTTACTAACTTTATCCTAACCCACAACTACTTCTCCATTGAACGGAAGGTATATAACCCCAATATGACACAGCCGGGGCTCCCACATGGCACCCCCCCCCCCCCCCTCTTATGCCATCCCTTTTTTGTAGTCATCTAGAGGAACCTTGCTTGCCTCTAAAAATACCAAACCCCTAGTCTGGTTCAGGTTCATTGATGATATCTTCATGATCTAGATGTTAACCTTGTCCTCTCTGATGTCTCCATCTGCACCTCTGTCCACATTAATTCCACCAACCACCAACAATATCTGCATTTTGACAGCTGTCATCCCTTTTGCACCAAAAAAATCCCTTCCATCCAGCCTGGTGACCTGGGGCCAGTGTATGTGCAATGACAAAAAATCCCATGCTCAGTATGCTGAGGGTCTCACCAGGGCACTCACAAGCAGGCACTATCCCCCAGACTTTGTCTGCAAACAGATCTCCCTTGCCATTTCCCTTCACACCCCAAATCCTCCCATCACATCCAAGAATCAGCCCCTAAAGAGTGTCCCCTTCATCATCCAATACTTGCCCAGTTTGCAACAACTGAGCCCCATCCTTCTCCTGTGCTTGATTACCAATCATCATGGTCTGAAATGAGGAACATCTTAACCAAGATACTTCCCGCTCTCCTAAAGTGGTGTTCCATCGCCCAACCAATCGCCACAACATCCTAGTCCAACTCAATGCTGCTCCCAATCCTAACCCCTTGCCACAAGGCACAGTGGAAGACACAGGTGCAAAACCTGCTCAATCCACCTGCCCAGAACTTCCTATTCGAGTCCTCTCACAGGTTTATCCTATTCCATCATGGGCTCGGTCACCTTTGAAAGCAGCCATGTCATTTACCAGCTATGCTCCTATCATTGCACAGCTCCTTATATTGGTATGACTACCAACCAGCTGTCCACCAGGACGAATGGCCACTGCAAAACTGGGCCCAAGAGTAAAGCAGACCACCCTGTGGCACAACATGCAGCTGAACACAACACACTTGATTTCAAGGGCTACTGCAATACCTGCCTCATGTGGATCCTTCCCTTCTCACCATCTTTTTTTCTGAACTTCACAGAGGAGAGTTGCCCTTACCACACATTCTCTGCTCCCATACAGTAACATACTGACCCCACACCCTCCACGCAACAGTTTCCACGTCCTCTGCTGTATACTCTCCTCCCCATTCTTGTCTTCCACCCTGTACGTTTGCTGGCCTCTGCCAATGCACCTACCCACTTCCCCCACTCCTCTCCTTTTTCACTCTTTTTCTCCCCGCCTTCCTGTCCATCAATGTCCTGACGATGCACCTGTTGGCATCCTAGTCATTGCAGTATTCATCAGATAGCGTTCGTTTCTTTCACCACACATGCACTACGAATCTTTCCCCTTCCCTGCCCCCTAAAAATTGCTGCTTGCAACCCATGTGGTAGTTGCATTCCAGCCCGAGATGCTCGAGTTGGCAGTGATGTGTGCATGAGGTGACTTTGCTTGTGTGTTTGCATCATGTATGTGTCTCTTTTACTGATGAAGGCAGTGGCCAAAAGCTTTGCCCAAGTTTGTTAATTTTGCCTGTCTGCAACTTAATGTGTCTTCTTTACAGTAAGCAGCAATCTGTCTTTTCCTATATTATTGCTAAGATAATTCAAATTATTAAAATAGATGGGAGAGACAACTTAAACAATATGGGCCCATTATAATTTCCGACAGTCTGAGTAGCAATCCATCCTTTTCATATTGTAGTATATTAATTTAGATACTTAGCAGAATGTAAACTATTTAAATATGGTGTTCCTCAAGGATCAATAATGAGAACTACAATGGTGATGCTCTTAAATTACCACATTTGTATATGACACCATACATCTATTAAAATGTTAAAGTAATTGTTACTGCAATGACATTTGTATATGACACCATACATCTATTAAAATGTTAAAGTAATTGTTACTACTCTTGTTGTGGTCTTCAGTCCAGAGACTGGTTTGATGCAGCTCTCCATGCTACTATATCCTGTGAAAGCTGCTTCATCTCCCAGTACTTACTGCAACCTACATCCTTCTGAATCTGCTTAGTGTATCCATCTCTTGGTCTCCCTCTACGAATTTTACCCTCCATGCTTCCCTCCAATACTAAATTGGTGATCCCTTGATGCCTAAGTATGTGTCCTAACAACTGCTACCTTCTTCTAGTCAAGTTTTCCAACAAATTCGTCTTCTCCACAATTCTATTCAGTACCTCCTCATTAGTTACATGATCTACCCATCTACTCTTCAGCATTCTTCTGTAGCACCACATTTCGAAAGATTCTATTCTCTTCTCATCTGAACTATTTATTGTCCATGTTTCACTTCCATACATGGCTACTCTCCATACAAATACTTTCAGAAAGGACATCCTGACACTTAAATCTCTACTTGATGTCAACAAATTTCTCTTCTTCAGGAACACTTTCCTTGCCATAGCCAGTATATATTTTATATCCTCTCTACTTCAACCATCATGTTATTTTGCTTTCCAGATAGCAAAACTCATCTTCTTTAAGTGTCTCATTTCCTATTCTATTTCCCTCAGCATCAGCTGATTAAATTCGTTTACTTTCCATTATCCTTGTTTTGCTTTTGTTGATGTTCATCATATATCCCCTTTTCCTGACACTGTCCATCCCATTCAACTGCTCTTCCAGGTCCTTTGCTGTCTCTGACAGAATTATAATGTCATTGGCAAACCTCAAAATTTTTATTTCTTCTCCATGGATTTTGATTCCTACTCCGAATTTTTCTTTTGTTTCCTTTACTGCTTGCTCAATATACAGATTATATAAAATTGGGGATAGGCTACAACTGTCTCACTCCTTTCTCAATCACTGCTTCCCTTTCGTGTCCCTCGACTCTTATAACTGCCACTTGGTTTCTGTACAAATTGTAAATAGCCTTTCGCTCCCTTTATTTTACCTCTGCCACCTTCAGAATTTGAAAGAGAGTATTCTAGTCAACATTGTAAAAAGCTTTCTCTAGGTCTACATATGCTACAAACATAGGTTTGCCTTTCCTTAATTTAGAAGCTAAGATAAGCTGCATGGTCAGTATTGCCTCACATGGTCCAACACATCTACAGAATGCAAACTGATATTCCCCGAGGTCGGCTTCTACCAGCTTCAATTCATCTGTAAAATTTGGTGGCCAGAGGAACAAAACTTCTGGTCAGGTGAATACAGGCCTATAAATCCAAAATCAAATAAGAGTAATGTAGCAGTAGGTTTAATAACGAGTAAAAATAAATAGGAACTTGGATAAGTTACCATGAACAGCATAGTGAATGCATTATTGTAGCCAAGATAGACACGAAGCCCATGCCTACCACAGTAATACAAGTTTATATGCCAATTAGTTCGACAGATGTTGAAGAGATTGAAGAAATCTATGATGTTATAAAAGAAATTATTCAGATAGTTAAGAGAGATGAAAATTTAATATTTATGGGTGAATGGAATTAGATAGTAGGAAAATGAAGAGAAGGAAAAATATTTGGGGAATGTGGACTGGGGGTAAGGAATGAAAGAGGAAGGCACCTGGTGTAATTTTGCACAGAGGACAACTTAACCATAGAATAATATAACAATCAGTAAACACTGTCACAAGACAAATTAGCAACTTGGTGCAGGAAAATCAAATTTAATAACAGAAAAAAAACTCTCAGTAAAATTTCTCAACACTCCACCAATACTGAATTATGTAAAATTTGAAATTTTCCCAACAAATCAACTGTTCAAAAAGATTTTGGGCTTGCAGCCAGTCGTCGTAAACTTCATTGCACTATATTTTGGCTGGACAACTGCCAGCCATCTTCAGGTGAGCCAAACGAGGACTGACGAAGACATTCTCCGCTCCAGCTTATATAGTGCGCTGATAGTACTGCCGTGCATGCGTTGCATTCGCAGAGACAGAAGGGCCACACCGCCCAGTGACAGCGCCCTCACTGTGGAACTGCAATACTCAGCTGCCATCAGTATTGTCGCTGTATGGAGTTATCAAAGTCGTCTGGCTCTTCATTGACGTATCTCAAAAAAACCAGTTGGTTTACAAACCGCTGATTCAAATGCTCTCTCCTCAAAATCCTCCATAAAACGGATAGACACCAGATACATCGATGACACTTTCATAGTGTGGCCCCATGGAGAAGAAAAGTTTATGGAGTTTTTTGATCATCTTAACTCCATCCAGGAGTATATTTGATTTACTGCGGAACTAGAGAAAGATGACTGCCTTCCATTCCTGGATGTTTTGGTTAAACGGAAGAGTGACAGCAAGGTGGAACATTCTGTCTATCATAAGCCCACTCACACTGATTTGTGTCTGCATTCTGCAAGTTGCCATCACCCATCCCAGACCAAGAGTGTACTTAAAACCTTTGTGCACGGGGCACATATGGTGTCGGATGCAGAGAATTTGCCTAAGGAACTTGCACATTTGAGGACGATGTTCAGAGAAAATGGGTACTCGACCCGGCAAATTAACAGGGCCTTCTCAACTAGGGCCAGGAACCGGGAAGTAGATAAAGAGTAGAAAGTGTCAGCCAAGACCCAAGGTTTTCTTCCCTTCGTTGGAAATATCTCCTTCAAACTAGCGAGGATTCTTAATAATTTTCATGTGAAAGTGGTTTTTTGTCCGCATTCTAAGATTTCGGATTTGCTCAGATCGGTGGAGGATGATTTGTTACTGCGGAAGGCGGAAATTTACAGAATACTGTGTCAATGTGGTATGGCCTACATAGGACAAACAACGTGTACAGTGGAAGAGCATTGTACAGAACATCAATGTTGCACTCGTCTACTGCAACCCAGTAAGTCTGCAGTTCCG
Organism: Schistocerca gregaria; assembly: GCF_023897955.1. Lineage (NCBI taxonomy): Eukaryota > Metazoa > Arthropoda > Insecta > Orthoptera > Acrididae > Schistocerca > Schistocerca gregaria. Next base: position 1,557,676 of record NC_064920.1, on the reverse strand, counting down.
GAACATTGTTTTTCTGACGGGCATTCAGTGGAGTACAAAAAAACTTCGATTTTGGCCACAGCAACAACTTTTTGGGACCCCATTATCAAAGAATCCATTGAAACACACATTGCGGGAAATCTAATGAACTGTAACAGTGGTTACCAATTGAATAATGCATCAAATCCCGTCATCTATGAAATTTGCTCGAGACGAAGAGCCAGAAGACTTCGATAGCTGCGGAAAGTGACAATACCAACGGCAGCTGAGTACTGAAGTTCCACCAGTGAGGGCGCTTTCGCTGGGTGGTGTGGCTCTTCTGTCTACCCGACTGCAACACATACATGGCAGTACTATCAGTGCACTATATAAGCTGGAGCGGAAAACGTCTTCGTCAGTCCTTGTTTGGCTCACCGAAAGATGGCTGGCGGTTGTCCAGCCGAAATATCATGCAATGAAGTTTATGACGACTGGCTGCAAGCCCAAAATCTTTTTGAACAATGCTGAATTAGTTGATGACAGTACAGAACCCATATTCTTACGACTAAGATTGAAAAGAAATTTCAAATATATGAATGCAAAATTAACGAAAACCTGCTACCTTCACAATGCTCACTGAAAGTGAGAAAACAATATAGAGGGCATGTCGTATTTAATTTCATTTCTATCTTACATATGGGGTCACATTTGGGGGAAACTCAAAAAGCAGCATTCAGCACATTTCACTTGTAAGAATGCGCAGATCGAATTATGATTTGATGCAAGCCTAGAGATGAATGTCCATCACTGTTGCAAAACTGACCACTATCCATGGAGAAGCTGCTTTTGTAGATGAAAATGTCCAGTAAGAATACATACAATACAACAAGCAGACTTCAACTTTTCACTGGCAAAATTTTTGAGTGGAACGACAATGTGACTCATAAACAACACAATAGATTTTTGCTTGAATTTTCATAACCAAACAAAGAGTGGGTAATGGAGGAATGGGGTACAAAATTGATCAGAGTGATGTCTAGTTTTGCAAAAAAGTTTATTAGCCACATGAAGAGTGGAAATGGGGTACCAAATACACAAGGCTGAGGTGTAGTTGTGCAAAATAAGATTTAATTACTTGAAAGAAATCAGAAAAACTTAATGATCTGAGAAAAAAATGGATTATTTCATGAACAGGTGCTGCTACCCAGATAAATAAAAGAAAAAATGTTCTTCTCTTCTAGGCCTAACTGTTAGGCACATATCAAGTTGCAATGCTGCAATATTTAACTGTCAAAATGGCTACCTTCAATACAAGTACTAAATTCAAGGCATTTCAAGAACAAAAGATGCTAATAAAGTGATCTGGTAAATGGCTCCATGGTAATTCCTCAGTGTTATCTCTAATCTCTATAGATGATTGCTCTTTCTCCTGCAGCCATTAGTGCTTCACAGGAGAAAGCTGGTAACAGTGATACTGTCTAGGATCTCCTTATGTCAACTCGACTATAGAATGCCTCAAGCATCACCTGAACTGTGCAGACAAAGGCAGACCAACAAAAACACTGGTAAATATGGAAGGTATTTGAGCAACACTGAAGGCAGAGAAGCTTGTGAGGAAGACCAAGAACGGAAAAGACCATTCAGAAGTGTGGAATTACCTTAAATAGCAGTGACAAAATTCTAAACCAACACAGACACTCTCCCAAGCAATACTTGCTCTGTTTGCAATTGTTAAATGTTTCCACATCTTTTCATAAGGCACAAGGTTGGAAGAAGTACCACCTTGATACCTCACTGAACTTTAAATTCTCAGTCAACACCTCATTTACTTTCTCTTGATCTATACACTCCTTACAATAATAGAACACTAATTGATATTTATAAATACTGTATTTCAGGCTTACTGAACAAAACATTAAAATAAAAAAGTTAGAAAAGAACAAAAATGGTCAAATATTTAGTGAAATGATTTGTCTAAACGTAACAAATAAAATAGATTACAGAACATATGATGTACCTTTGAGTGATGCTTGGAATCATGTACAGCAAATGAGGCTCCTAATAAGAATCTGCACTTTAACTTATTTTATAGTATACTAGAGGATATTTGTTTAGTGGATTATGCAGACCGTGCAGTTTGCTATTGGGCGGCCTTCACATTTTTGCAATAGAAACTCCTTCAAATAAGAAAGTATAAACAAAAAACAATGGAAACTTGAAGTTGGGACATCAACAACGCAAGGAAAATCAAACTCCACATAGGGATATCAACAATGTAGAAAATATAGATTGCCACTTACCTTAAAGACGACATGTTAGGTTGCAGACAGGCACAATTACACGAATATTTTTGAAATGTGACTACTAACAGCTGTCAAGTACTGTATAAAATGCTTGTTTGACCATCAGCTGCTTTTTTATTTAAAACCCAAATATCTACTGGTTTCAGTCACAGACAACCTTTACAGATTAGGGTTAAAACAGTTTAGGCCACACACCACATTTTTCATTACTTAAATAATGTCCATGTCTCATATGTAGGGTATGCCATGAATGACTTTTAAAGACAAACATACTATGTTTGTGTGGGGTGTGCTTGCTTGGATGAATGAACAGTCACAAACTTTGACTGAAGCAGTTGATGGTCAAACATGCATTTTATACCATTAAAAGACACTGTGAGCTTGCTTCTGTGTATGAATGATGGGTGTTTCCCTATTTCTCTTTTGTTGATGAAGGCTGTGGCCAAAAGTTTTATGTAAGTGTCATTTAATAGTGCTTGCCTGCAACTTAGTGTGTCTTCTTCACGGTAAGTAGCAATCTTACCTTTCCCTACACTTTCAATACAAAGATGACACACTGAGCTACAGAAAGGCACAATGGAAAGACACTTACAAATTAGCTTTTGGCCAAAGCCTTTTACAGCAAAGGAAACAACGCCCACATTCATTCACACAAGCAAGCACACCTCACACACACAAGTACCACCTCCAACAATTTGGACCAGAATGCAAATTTCATGTAGAAAGGAGGCAGCAATGGTGGGGAAGGGGAAGAGATGATAGGGTACGGGTGGGGGAACAGAAGGCACTATCTATCAAAGCATGTGAGGACAGGACAGTCAACAGGCACAGCATCTGGAGGCTGTGCGGCAGGAGGGGGGCAGGAGGAGACCAAAAAAGGAGAGGAGCAGGAAAGGGGAAAGACAGGCAGTTGCATTGGCAGAGGGCAGCACATGAAGAGGATGGGTATACGAGAATAGGCAGGGGGTGATAGAATAGAGGGAGTGGAAACTGGTGGTTGGAGGGTGTGGGGACAGTAGGTTACCATGAATTGAGAGCAGGCCAATTTCAGTAGCACAGAATGTGGTGTAAGGATAAATCCCATCTGCACAACACTGGAAAGCTGCTGGTGGAGGGGAGGATTGAAGATGGCTCATGAAATGAAGTAGCCATTGAAATAAAGTATGTTATGTTCAGCTGCATATTTGCCACAGGGTAGTCTACTTTGCTCTTGGCCACAGTTTGGCAGTGGCCATTCATCTTGGTGGACTGCTGGATTGTAGTCGTTCCAATATATAAAGCTGTGCAATGATTGCAGCGGAGCTGGTAAATGACATGGCTGCCTTCATAGGTGTGATGGGGTAGGATAGCCTGTGACAGTACTGGAACAGGAACTGCTGGGTGGACACATTGGGCAGGTCCTTCACCTGGATCTTCCACAAGGGATATGATCCCTGTGGCAAGAAGGTGGGTTTGGGAGTGGCACAGGGATGGATTAGGAAGTTGTGGAGGTTGGGTGGGTGATGGAACACCTCTTTATGAGGGGTAGGAAGGATCTTGGGCAAGATGTTCATTTCAGGGTGTGGTGGGTGTGGGGAAGCAGACCAGACGGCGTGGTCATCGGTCTCATCGGATTAGGGAAGGACGGGGAAGGAAGACGGCCGTGCCTTTTGAAAGGAACCATCCCGGCATTTGCCTGGAGCAATTTAGGGAAATCACGGAAAACCTAAATCAGGATGGCCGGACGCGGGTTTCAGGGTGTAATGATAGGTGATCAAAGGCTTGATGAAGGATGTGGTTCAGTTGTTCCAGTCTGGGGTGCTAATCAGTGAGAAAGGGGGCATTCCTTTGTCACTGGTCCTTGGGTGTGATGGGAGGATTGGGGGTGTGCAGGGAAATGGCACACAAGCCATCTAGAGCAGACCTTCCTAGCCACACAAAATGCCAAACTCCTAGTCTGATTCAGGTTCAGTAATAGTATCTTCATGATCTGGACTCAGGGCCAAGACACCCTATGTTCATTCCTTCACAACCTCTGCACCTTTCCTCGCATCTGCTTCCTGTGGTGCCCCCCAACCTAGTATGCCACTTTCCTAGATATTGACCTACTCCTCTCTGACTGCTCCCCATCTGCATCTCTGTCCACATTAAACCCACCAACAGTACCTGCATTTTGACAGCTGTCATTCCTTCCACACAAAAAAAAAAAAAAAAAAAAAAATCCCTCCCATACAGCCTGCCACCTGGGTACAGTGTACTTGCAGAGACAATAACTCACTTACCCAGTACACTAAGGGTATCACTTTCACAAACAGGCACTATCGCCCGACGTAGTCTGCAAACAGATCTCCTGTGCCATTTCCCCACACACCCCCAATCCTCCCACCACACCCAAAAACTAGCCACAAAGGATTGCCCCTTTCTTCACCCAATACTGCCCTAGACTCGAACAACTGAACCACCTTCTTTTCAGAGCTTTGATTACCTGTCATCATAATGTGTAATGAGGGACAGCCTATCCGAGATCCTTCCCACACCTCCTAAGGTGTGTTTCATCACCCACCCAACCCCCAAAACATCCTAGTCTATCTCTATGCCACTCCTAATCCCAACCTCTTGCCACAGTAACCTTACTCCCATGTGCATGACTTGTCCAATCCATTCACCCAACACTTTCTATTCCAGTCCTGTCATGAGCTTATTTTACCCTATGAGATGCCAAGCCACCTGTGAAAGAAGCCATGTCATATACCAGCTCTGCTGCAATCATTGCACGGCTTTTTATATTGCTATGACTACCAACCAGCTGTCTGCCAGGATGAACGGCCTCTGCCAAACTGTGGCCAAGAACAAAGTAGACCACCCTGTGGCACAACATGCAGCTGAACATCACACATTTGATTTCAAGGACTGATTCACTGCCCAACCCATTTGGATCCTCTACTCCACCACCAGATTTTCTGAACTGCACAGATAGGAGTTATTCTTACAAAATACTTTCTGCTCCAGAAATTACCTGGCCCCAATTTATGGTAACCTTCAGCCAACATTTTCTAGCCCCTATCCTGTCACCTCCTCCTCATTCTTGTTCACCCACCCCCTTTACAGTTTGGGGGTTTGTTGGAAGGGGAGGTGTGTGTTGATGGGGTAGTAATAGTGATTACTCGAGTATTTTTACAAGAGTGGAGTGCCGTTACACTCTGTAGGTCTATATGCCAACAGAATCGTGACACACAGTATCCTTATCTGGCCTTTACTGGCAGTGTACCTTTCACAGTGATGCTGTTATTTTCCTCAGCAGCATCTTTTGTCATCTTCCACTTCACAATCTGCTATTTCAGTCATGATGATAATAATGGCTCTTTACTCAACACAACTCATATATTTTCAGTTTCCTCATTAAGCAAAGTACAAATCACTGTAAATTTCTAATAGGTTCTATCTCAATTACCAAATGAAAGAATGGAAAGTCAAGGTTGGAATATCAACAATTATAAAAAGGGTAAATTACTACTAATTGTAAGAATGGCACAGTCAGTTGCAGACAGGCACAGCAAAAAGACTGTTACACACTGAGCATAGCCATTTTCAGAAGAAAAAAAAAAAGGAAAACAAACACACATTCACACAAGCAGGCACACCTCATGCACACAGACCACTATCTCCTACACATTGGACAGACTGCAAGTCACATTACGAGATATGATCTTCAGTTAAAGATTAACACAATAAGACAAGTGTGTGGTGCAGTTAGGAACGGTATGTTTGTCTTGGAGCAGAAGTACTGATGGCGTGCAAATACCTGAACTTGATTCATCCAGTATTTGAGATTAAAAGCACTTAGTGGTGACACCCAACGAACTTTACACATAATTTCAAAATTTTACAAAATAATTTCTTTCACTGATATCCTCCACAAAATGATTAAAGGAAAAAAAATGTTTATTGCTTAATACATTTTCACTGTTCATGTTACCAATTTTCAATATTAGGCATGATATTTTAATTTGTTACTTCTTTCCTACTCAGCCTATTCACAATACAGTTTGCAGTCAGTATCCACATACATCACTGAATAGACCTGCAAAATTACGTCATTGTATGGCACACAGTTCATGAGATATGATGTCATAAACATTGAGATGTGTAAAAAAAGTAGCTTTTGCTTGGAAATGAGTGTAAATTACCCAAAGTATATTCATCCAGTATTTCACAATGAGAATGCTTCACAACTTCCAACAAAATTTCAAACCTCTTCTAAACTTTCTCTTGCTTACAGAGTTAACATCAAATATTTAATCCATTTGTAAAGTAATCAGTCACCTGAAGCTGTTTTATATATAGTAGTTCACTTCTTGAGCTCTAATACAAAGTCCTTTTTCAGAAGAAGAGCAATCACACAAATTCATACAGCAGTTTACACTATACTGGTTGTTATCTTACTGGTTTCTTAAATAACTGTAGAATTGTTTATAAAACCTTACACGGTATGATGTGGTAGGACAGCGCTCTCACCTAGTGTTATCGGTTTCCATTCAATAAGCTATTTGGATTCTTAAACAAGTTCACTGTTTATTACAAAAGAACATATTCATAATTAAATTAATAAATTACACACATTTTTTGGCAGCATACTACAGTCATGAAATTACTTCAACTCTTTATTATGGGTATCGTACTCTTCGCTTTAGATAAACCTTATTTCCATCGGTCGATTACATTACAAAACACACACACACACACACACACACACACACACACACACACACACACACACACACACACACAAGGGAGGGGAGAGGGGGGGGGGGCACTGTCACCAGCGCCAGGTGCTAAGGGCCGACTGAAACAGCTTATTACATGAGCACCAATCTACCTGGAGTGGATAGTGGTTGTAAGGAAGAGGTGTGGAGGGGGGAATAGCAGGGTATTAGTGCTGCTTATGGGCTGCTCGATGCAGCACTAGGAGGCTGTGCTGTGTGTGTGAGTGTGTGTGAGGGGTCAGAGGGGATGTGGGTGGGGGGGAGGGGGGGGGGGAGTAGTGAAGTGAAAAAATGGAAAGGTCTATGTAGGTGCTTTGGTGGGGTAGAAGATGTGAGTGTACTAGAGTGGGAACAGAGATGGGGATAGGCAGGTAGACAACGGCAATTATCAAAGGTTGAGAAGAGCAAGGGGATTATAGGAATGAAGAATATATTGTAGGGGGAGTTTCCATCAGCACAGTACAGAAAAGCTGGTGTTGCTGGAGAAAAATGTGGATGCTGTGTCACTATAAAATACCTTTTCTAGTGTGTTGTCTCAGAGAGATTGTGTAACTGTCCTGCAAAGGATTCTGAGGACTGAAATCAACTTATGATGTGTAGGGTGGAAATGATGCAGAATCAAATCAGTGATCAGTTGATGTTTGACCTCCACATCTAAAGTAGAGAAATGTTCCAGAATGTAAAATCAGTGCATGGCCACATACATATAGCAACTGCTTTTAGAGAAGTACTGACTGGGATCTGTTCACTAAAATTGGTCTCATGGCCCAATCAACAAAACCCACCCAATACTCATGCAGGGTTTTCTTGTATATGGTTGGTGATAATTTTAGTGAATATTTTGTGCATTACAGAGACAAGACTGATAGCTCAGTAGTTTTTTTTATGCCTTGTGTTTCTTGTTTCTTGTGAAGTAGAAGAATCACAGCATTGTTATAGTTTTTGAGATGTGTCTTCATCCACAGAAATTATGTAAAAATAAAAATTATTGTAGTTCTTGTTGCTATTTGTTCTGTCAGCTGCCAACAATGGAGGGTGAACCTTTGACAATGCCAATGTCTTTTTTGGCCAAACATCAGAAAAAATTACTCAACAAACAAATGTTGCCAGTGATTCTGTAAATGTTTTGAAAGTTCCTTTGGCATTACTTTGCCTACATTCTTAACCATTTCTGTTGAAATATCATCATCATTACTTTCGAGGTTGTATAAAATATTCTCTGTATTCATGCCATGTAAAACAGATTAAAAACTGGAGCTTTTGAAGATAATCTACAATTAGTTTGTTAATAACAGTTGACTGTCATAACTGCTGCTACAGTGTCACTGTAATCGGTCGTGATTGATCAGCCTACATTATGACCACACACTGCCAAAATAACACTATTTTTGTAATATGCTTTGTTATGTATGATAATAGGAGAGTAGAGTGCTGGCAAATGGATTTCATGCAATGCTATACTAACTTCTTGATGGAGTGCATTTGGTGTCCAGTGATGGAGTGGAAGTAGCTGTTGCACTGCATCTGTTTCAATGAAGGGAGTGAAAGCGGTGAAAATTGGTGTCACAATTAATGTGAGCCGGTACTTGATGTGGGGGTCCACTGTTAACTTGTTTAATTTCTGTACGTATCATTGGGGGGATCCACAGCCTTCAGGGTTACCGAATCTGTCTTTCCCTTCAGTCTCTTCTTTTCCTTTTGGGTGAATATGAATAGCCTGTCCTACAGGCCATTTCCAATGTGTCCTGTAGCCACTGGCTGTGTGTGAGATGGTTTGGTACGTGTGTTTGGGGGTGGGAGGCAGCCTTCTGCTTCCCCAGATGGAGAGTGCCAAGGACACTATTTCAGCCTAGTGTTGAGGGAGTGAGAGCGAGTATTCTCTTTTGCTGTAGGTGGTACTACTACCCACTTACATGGGGTGTAAGTGTTCACGTTTTCTGTACGTCAAACTATGTCAGTCAGTTGAAGATTCTACGTTCTTGTATTACGCTTTCTTTTTGGAAGGCTGGACAAATCAGTGAGCTGAGACAACGCTCTTTTCCATAGTTACAAGGAGTGTTCTCATGCAACTGACGATCATATTCTCCATATACCTCAAGCTATACAGTACAGTGTACAGTGTCAAGACTCTCCCAAAGAGCATGCATTTAAAACACATTATAGGAGGCTTTGCAAAAGGCCTGACATCACATTGATGGATCATCATTTTCTCTTACTTTGGGAGGGTATCTTTCTCGGAAGCCAGAATTAGTACTCCATTGTCTGTCCTGCTACCTTTTGGGCCTTGCTGGACACGACGAACAGTAGGGATTCCATGACTTAGTAAGATAGCCTGTAATTTTCCATCTGTTTGTAGTGTAAGGTCACAATGACAATTTTTTTCTTGCAGCATGCTGAGGCTCTTATATGGGATAACTGTGGCAAGGAAACCAGCAATTTAGTTACATGAGACCAGGAACAATAACTGGGTGGGAAATAACATTTCTATTATTACTTATCCATTTCTCATTTTATTTATTCACACGACTTCACAGTACTGACCTCCAATTGGTTACACAAAGAACAATGACATTGTATTCAAGAAGGATTCGCCATCTTTTCTAAAACAAGTGGCTGTGTCTATTTTACTCCTTTCTTCGTAAGTGTGTAGGTAAAGGAGGAAATGACTTGGGATTGTTATCTCTCAGCATTATAACTACCTAATTTTTTAAGCAAGGTGTATGAGCACCAGCTTGGTTTTACATGTACCGGGCACTCGAGCGAGCGAGCGTGCGCGCACCCAACCACCCACCTACCCACCCACCCACCCACACACACACACACACACACACAATGTGAATAGACAGAATTGCATTTCTGATTGGAAACACGCAATATTGAGTGACATTTCCTGCACCACCTGTACTATTGAGAAAATTCTGAGAAGTGGAGGATCAACCCACTAAAGGGGACTGTACTTGATTTGACAAAAAAGGAGATCAAATATAAGCTCAACGAGTGGAAGAGAGCCCAAAATAGTCAACATTAGATAAGCTCAGTCTGCATAAAAAAAGTGGCAGAGTTTATGAATCAGAGACTGCATGGGGGGCAAATCGCAACATGGGGTATGAAGAATTGCCATGCAATAGGTCGGGGCCCTTCATTCCAACACTGTGTTTATGATCTGGTCACACAGCATCAAAGTTTTTCAGCACTTTCCCCAATGTATGAATGGCATGCACCGTAACATCTAGTTCAGTGTCAAGAGCAGCAAAGGTGATATTTTCAAATGTTTTAGTAGGATCAACACCAGATGTGTGTATTGCACACCAAAGCATCCTGACTTAAATCTCAGCATGCAGAGCTTCCATCACCTAGCCCAGATATGTTGTTCACAGAGCTACAGCTGTTTCTCTGAAGTACCACTTGGATTCCATGATAAAATAATTTAAGCATATGTACCCAAAATAATGGTTGTCACAGTTGTGATATTAAATTATCACTCCCCAAAAAAGGAAAAAAACATACATGTTCAACAATGTAGGGTGATTCATGTATTGTGCTGCTTCTTTTCTTTGACATTGATTTCTAAGAAATAGATAGTATCATCCACAGCAGACACACGATAAGATGCATTTTATTTCTGCTCAAGACAATAAGAGAGCTCACACCCAGTGAGGAAACAACTGTATCTTCCAGTCAATTTGAACTATTTTTGAATGTTGTACAGAACACCAATGGCAGATTCAAAATCAGAGGAAAATCAGCACTTTCTGAGCAAAGCTTCACAAATAAACACAAAATTATGTTTGTCCTTCACATCAATCTACTAGGATTCTGTTATCAAACAGGCTGTAGAAATCAGAATGTACAACAATAACTGGGATTGTACTGATACACACTATGTTGAGAGGCTAAACAGAGATTCACCAGGGTTTTTACGTTTGAATGGCCACCAATAACACTGCAAACATCGACATTATTTTGGCAGTGTGTAGTCATAATGTAGGCTGATCAATCACGGCCGATTACAGTGACACTGTAGCAGCAGTTATGACAGTCAACTGTTCTTAATAAACTAAGTGTAGGTTATCTTCAAAAGCTCCAGTTTTTAATCTGTTTTACATGGCATGAATACAGAGAATATGTTATACACCTTCGAAAGTAATTATGATGATATTTCAACAGAAATTGTTAAGAATGTAGGCAAAGTAATGCCAAAGGAACTTTCAAAACATTTACAGAATCACTGGCAACGTTTGTTTGTTGAGTAATTTTTTCTGATGTTTGGCCAAAAAAGACATTGGCATTGTCAAAGGTTCACCCTCCATTGTTGGCAGCTGACAGAACAAATAGCAACAAGAACTACAATAATTTTTATTTTTACACAATGTCTGTGGATGAAGACACATCTCAAAAAATATAATAATGCTGTAATTCTTCTACTTCACAAGAAACAAGATACACCAGGCATAAAAAACTACTAAGCTATCAGCCTTGTCTCTGTAATGCACAAAATATTCACTAAAATTATCACCAACCATATACAAGAAAACCATTGAAGATCAATCATATATCACAATGATCCATTTACAAGTCGTCAATGAAATTATAGAACTGAGCAATAACAGGGTGTGCATGTGGGGAAGAAAAAAATCCCTGCATTTTTCCCCAGTTAAAAATACAGATTCTCCCGAGTGAACATACACCTCTTACAGGGTGAAAATACACTAGACACCAGGCAAAAGTCCATTAATTCTGTGTCAAGTGACAGTATACTTTCTCTTGGAACTGTAAAATTTATCAATCCTTTGAATGGTAAAGTATCTATACAGTGGCACAGAACTTTCTGGCAGTTAGAAAACAAAACTCAGCAAAAAATAACCAATTTTGGAAAGGTCTTTGATGCAGAGCAACATGCACACTGCATGTTTTCGCTGCACAAAACACAGTACATAGCTTCCGAAGCACTGAAATCGAAATTGCATTGTGTGACGTGCTTTAATCAGGCAACCATAGCTCGTGTCACGTGACCTCACCAGACAATGCCAACAGATATTCAGAACATAGCGCAAGTGATGTAATCGGCCAATAGCAACCTCACTGTTAAGCAGCATGAGGAAAAGTTAATGGTTTAAATTAATAATACATAAAGTATAGCAATAACAAAAGCTTAGCTTTCACATATAATATTGGTCACTAAAAAATTTTTGCTGGTTTTTTTTCCGGGGTTGTGGTTAGGCAGGATCCTAGGAAAATGCTTAAATTGCAGCAGCTGAGTATTCTGACAAGCATGATGATAAATTTCCACACTAGCACCGAACATTTCATGGGTTATCTGGTTGAAAACATGTTCCATCAAGTGCTTCCACTTTTCCACAGAAAACTGCTGAAGAACTCACCTCACACTTTTTAAAGGATAATTACACTATTTGCCATTGCTTATGCATAATTTGTAATCTATAAAAGAACTAAAGTAAATACAAAAAAACTAATCTTGAAGCTTGGTCATTTTTGGCATGTGTTACCCTTTAAGGGGACACAGTTGCGAACAGGCTCAAAAAATTCTTTTTTTTTTTTTAAATCTTAATGTATGCTCCAATTATTTGGCTACAAAATGCCGTCTGTTTCGTACAAATCTGATTATTAGATTCAGAGTTATTAATTTGTTCGTGAAACATGGTAACTAGCGCCACATCCATTTTTGCTGTGTCTTGCGCAGTAGTCAGCATTGACTATAGTACAACAATCAATTATGTTCCACGGATATAAATACTCTTTATTTGGGTTGCAAGAGAGAATTGTTATTCTGATGTTTGCCAGCCAGTCTGCATTGTTTGTCAGTTTCTTCATCCTAGTTGTTTATGTTTTGGTGATACAAATTTAATGATTTTGTGAAACGTTATAACACAATGGGTAGAATAAGGAGGTTTGGATATAAGTGTAAGTATCATGGAAATAAATATGTAAAAATAAACTGCAAAACTGCTAGTTTTGAACAGAAGGCAGAAAATAATATTGAAAGTGAAGTCAGGAGTTCACTACACTCAGCTGGCAGCTACACGGGTAGCGGAGGCTGTGTGGCGTGGACTGGGCGGTTTTTTAGGTTAGAAGGCCTCGGGAAAGTGCGGGATGGGCTGCAATGTCAAAGGGTGCTTGGCAATTACAGGACGTGCTTGGATCAAGGAACAGTCGGAATTTTAGTTGTAAATTGTTGTAGTTGCGCTGGAAAAGTCCCTGAGCTTCAAGCGCTAATAGAAAGCAGAGAAGCTGATATCGTTATAGGTACAGAAAGCTGGCTAAAGCCTGAAATAAGTTCTGCAGAAATTTTTACGAAGTCTCAGACGGTGTTCAGGAAAGATAGATTAGGCAGAATTGGTGGTGGAGTGTTTGTGTCTGTCAGTAGTGGTTTATCTTGTAGTGAAGTCGAAGTAGATACTCCGTGCGAATTGGTGTGGGTGGAGGTTATACTTAACAGCCGAATTAAGTTAATAATTGGCTCCTTCTACCGACCCCCAGACTCCGATGATACAGTTGCGGAACAGTTCAGAGAAAGTTTGAGTCTCGTAACAAATAAATACCCCACTCATATGGTTATAGTTGGTGGGGACTTCAAGACTTCAACCTACCCTCGGTATGTTGGCAAAAATACTTGTTCAAAACCAGTGGTAGGCAGAAAACGTCTTCCGAGATTGTCCTAAATGCATTCTCCGAAAATTATTTCGAGCAGTTAGTCCACGAACCCACGCGAATTGTAAATGGCTGCGAAAACACACTTGACCTCGTAGCCACAAACAATCCAGAGCTGATAGAGAGCATCATGACTGATACAGGGATTAGTGATCACAAGGTCATTGTAGCTAGGCTCAATATCATTTCTTCCAAATCCATCAGAAACAAACGCAAAAGAATTTTATTTAAAAAAGCGGATAAAGTGCCACTAGAAGCCTTCCTAAAAGACAATTTCCATTCCTTCCGAACTGACTATGCGAATGTAGACGAGATGTGGCTCAAATTCAAAGATATAGTAGCAACAGCAATTGAGATATTCATACCTCATAAATTGGTAAGAGATGGAACGGATCCCCCGTGGTACACAAAAAAGGTCCGAACGCTGTTGCAGAGGCAACGGAAAAAGCATGCGAAGTTCAGAAGAACGCGAAATCCTGAAGATGGGCTAAAATTTACAGACGCACGAAATTTGGCACGTACTTCGATGCGAGATGCCTTTAATAGGTTCCACAACGAAACATTGTCTCGAAATTTGGTAGAAAATCCGAAGAAATTCTGGTCGTATGTAAAGTACACAAGCGGCAAGACGCAGTCAATACCTTCGCTGCGCAGTGCCGATGGTACTGTTATCGACGACTGCGCCGCTAAAGCGGAGTTATTGAACGCAGTTTTCCGAAATTCCTTCACCAGGAAAGACGAATGGAATATTCCAGAATTTGAAACACGAACATCTGCTAGCATGAGTCTCTTAGAAGTAGATACCTTAGGGGTTGCGAAGCAACTCAAATCGCTTGATACGGGCAAGTCTTCAGGTCCAGATTGTATACCGATTAGGTTCCTTTCAGATTACGCTGATACTATAGCTCCCTACTTAGCACTCATATACAACCGCTCGCTCACCGATAGATCTGTACCTACAGATTGGAAAATTGCGCAGGTCGCACCAGTGTTCAAGAAGGGTAGTAGGAGTAATCCATTTAACTACAGACCTATATCATTGACGTCGGTTTGCAGTAGGGTTTTGGAGCATATACTGTATTCAAACATTATGAATCACCTCGAAGGGAACGATCTATTGACACGTAATCAGCATGGCTTCAGAAAACATCGCTCTTGTGCAACGCAGCTAGCTCTATATTCGCACGAAGTAATGGCCGCTATCGACAGGGGATCTCAAGTTGATTCCGTATTTCTAGATTTCCGGAAAGCTTTTGACACCGTTCCTCACAAGCGACTTCTAATCAAGCTGCGGAGCTATGGGGTATCGTCTCAGTTGTGCGACTGGATTCGTGATTTCCTGTCAGGAAGGTCGCAGTTCGTAGTAATAGACGGCAAATCATCGAGTAAAACTGACGTGATATCAGGTGTTCCCCAGGGAAGCGTCCTGGGACCTCTACTGTTCCTGATCTATATAAATGACCTGGGTGACAATCTGAGCAGTTCTCTTAGACTGTTCGCAGATGATGCTGTAATTTACCGTCTAGTAAGGTCATCCGAAGACCAGTATCAGCTGCAAAGCGATTTAGAAAAGATTGCTGTATGGTGTGTCAGGTGGCAGTCGACGCTAAATAACGAAAAGTGTGAGATGATCCACATGAGTTCCAAAAGAAATCCGTTGGAATTTGATTACTCGATAAATAGTACAATTCTCAAGGCTGTCAATTCAACTAAGTACCTGGGTGTTAAAATTACGAACAACTTCAGTTGGAAGGACCACATAGATAATATTGTCGGGAAGGCGAGCCAAAGGTTGCATTTCATTGGCAGGACACTTAGAAGATGCAACAAGTCCACTAAAGAGACAGCTTACACTACACTTGTTCGTTCTCTGTTAGAATATTGCTGCGCGGTGTGGGATCCTTACCAGGTGGGATTGATGGAGGACATCGAGAGGGTGCAAAGAAGGGCAGCTCGTTTTGTATCATCGCGTAATAGGGGAGAGAGTGTGGCAGATATGATACGCGAGTTGGGGTGGAAGTCATTAAAGCAAAGACGTGTTCCGTCGCGGCGAGATCTATTTACGAAATTTCGGTCACTAACTTTCTCTTCCGAATGCGAAAATATTTTGTTGAGCCCAACCTACATAGGCAGGAATGATCATCAAAATAAAATAAGAGAAATCAGAGCTCGAACAGAAAGGTTTAGGTGTTCGTTTTTCCCGCTCGCTGTTCGGGAGTGGAATAGTAGAGAGATAGTATAATTGTGGTTCGATGAACCCTCTGCCAAGCACTTAAATGTGAATTGCAGAGTAGTCATGTAGGTAGATATATAGTCAGTGCGAATGTCAGTGCTTCAAGCAAGAAGCTTCTAGGTGCTGCCGGTTTTCCAAGTGCCTCTCAAATGCGTGACAATGCAATATGAGGTGTGAACAGTGTTACTGACACAAACATTCTGATCTCCATGAGGTTATTACGTGAACTTATCGAAAAACACAAAAATTGTAAAAACTGTGGTGGAAACGTTACTTTGCATGAAGATGTGGTGAAAACCAAGGGAATTGTTTGTAATTTAGTTTTGACATGTTTGGAATGTAGCTATACTGCCAATACAATGTCATCCCACATAAAACAAGAGGCAGATTGTATGAAAACAATATAAGATCAGTGTATGCACTTAGATCTATTGGAAAAGGGCGAAGTGCAGGTGCTGTTCTTTGTGCAGTGATGAACATTCCTCCACCTCCAAGAAAGTTTGATGTTTAAAACAAGACTATTGGTGCAGCTGTAGCTGAGGTAAGTGAATCTACAATGTTGAAAGCAGCCAAAGAAGCAGTTCAGTTGAATGATACGAAATCTGACCCCAAGGCAAATTTCTGCTGGTTTTGATGGCAGTTGGCAGAAACGTGGGCATATATCCCTAAATGGCATTGTGTTAGCAACTTCTTTTGATACTGGGAAGGTTCTGGATATTGAAATTATTACTAAGTTCTGTGACATCTGTAGCAAAAATCCCACTATACAACATGGGTGCAAAAAGGACTATGATGGTTCTAGTGGAGGCATGGAAGTGG
The DNA here is from genome assembly GCF_023897955.1 of Schistocerca gregaria. Taxonomy (NCBI): domain Eukaryota; kingdom Metazoa; phylum Arthropoda; class Insecta; order Orthoptera; family Acrididae; genus Schistocerca; species Schistocerca gregaria. The sequence continues at coordinate 1,540,952 of NC_064920.1, read as the reverse complement.
CTGGTGTTGCTAACATTTTCAAAAGATCTGTGCAGTCAAGTGGTATCCTCTACACAGACTACCTTGGGGACGACGGGGACAGTAAGGCTTATCAGAACGTGGTAGAAGATAAACCTTATGGGCCCAGAGTCAAAATTAATAAACTGGAATGTATAGGACATGTACAGAAAGGAATGGGATCACGACTTCTAAACATATGCAAGGGAAAAAAGTTAGGTGGTAAAGGCGGCCTGACAAAGGCTGAAATAGACAGGATCCAGACTTATTATGGTATGGCCATTAGAAATAACTGCAACAATGTAGAACCAATGAGGAGAGCCATCTGGGCTATTTTCTTTCATAAAATTTCAACAGATGAGGAACCACAACATAACCTTTGCCCACGGGGACCTGACAGCTGGTGCAACTTCAACAACCCAGCTACTTCTTCCAGCTATAGGCACAAACATTCAATTCCAGAAAAAAATCCTGCTAGCTGTGAAACCCATTTTCAGAGACCTTAGCCAACAAGAGCTCTTGAAAAAGTGTTTCCATGGAAAAACTCAAAACCCAAATGAAAGTTTGAATTCTGTCTTTTGGAAAAGGCTACCAAAAACTGTTTTCGTTAGAAAAGAAACACTAAAATTTGGTGTTCATGATGCAGTGATGTGCTTCAATGCTGGTGTGTCAAAGAAGAATGAAAAAGATTGACATGGACCATATCCGTTATGCTGATATTTCTGCAGGAAATGCTACCAAGGACGCCAGGATAGCCAGAAGATCAGAGAAAAGAAGATAAACACCGAGAAGCTGAGCCGCAGTATAGCCCTGGAATGTTTTAACAGTGTGTCTGTATGACATTGTACATAACTTTCTTGCATGTAAAACTTTAATATAATTTTTCTCAAAACTACATTTTTTGACCTTCTGGTACACATTTCTAAAAAACTATGACTGCTACAGACATCAGACTTACAGTATCTCTTGTTAATATAATGATGATTAATTAGATAAAAAAATAGACCAGTAGTGTTAAAAAGAACAGATTTACAAGCTCCAAGGTGTTTAGAAAAGTTTTAATTTTTTGTCTTATAGAACAAAAAACTGATTACTCATGAAATATATAAAATACATTAACTATTTTTTATGTGATTTGAGAATGATGTTTCAGCTGTACACTGTAAAAGTTTCAGGTCTTTATCTCCATTAGTTACTTAAGGAAGTGTACCTGACGTTTGCTCGTTTTAGCATTGATTCCTTATGGGAGTTCCCTCGCGGCTGTGTCCCCTTAAGATATATCAAAACACAAATGTGCCACTAATATTTTAAATAATGGCTGGTCTTCTGGGCCTAAAATTTTCCTAAATGGTTGGATATCAAGGGTTACATCTCAAATGAATGTCATAACACCGTTCACAATATTTTCCCAGAACCTGGTAGAAATGTAAACAGTTGTGACATCAGGCTCATTTTTTAATTGGTAAACTAAATAGAACTTCAAAACCAAACCACCAATATTGTTTATTACCAGTTCTGACTTACAGCACTTAACACACAGATGCTTGGTGTAGAAACCACTCAAAAACTTAGGGTTACTCAGCAAGAAATGAAAAGATTACATTTTGGGAAATACACTCCTGGCCATTAAAAGTGCTACACCACGAAGATGACGTGCTACAGACGTGAAATTTAACCGACAGGAAGAAGTTGCTGTGATATGCAAATGATTAGCTTTTCAGAGCATTCACACAAGGTTGGCGCCAGTGGCGACACTTACGATGTGCTGGCATGAAGAAAGTTTCCAACCGATTTCTCATACAAAAACAGCAGCTGACCGGCGTTAACTGGTGAAACATTGTTGTGATGCCTCGTGTAAGGAGGAGAAATCATACCATCACGTTTCCGACTTTGAGAAAGGTGAGATTGCAGCCTATCGCGTTTGCGGTTCATCGTATCGTAACATTGCTGCTCGCGTTGGTCGAGATCCAATCACTGTTAGCAGAATATGGAATCGGTGGGTTCAGGAGGGTAATACGGAATGCTGTGCTGGATCCCAATGGCCTCGTATCACTAGCAGTCAAGATGACAGAAATCTTATCTGCATGGCTGAAACGGATCATGCAGCCACATCTCAATCCCTGAGTCAACAGATAGGGACGTTTGCAAGACAACAACCATCTGCACGAACATTTCAACGATTTTTGCAGCAGCATGGACTATCAGCTCGGAGACTGTGGCTGCGGTTACCCTTGACGCTGCACCACAGACAGGGAAGCCTGCGATGGTGTACTCAACAACGAACCTGGGTGCACGAATGGCAAAACATCATTTTTTCGGATGAATCCAGGTTCTGTTTACAGCATCATGATGGTCGCATCCGTGTTTGACGACATCACGGTGAATGCACATTGGAAGCGTGTATTCGTCATCGCCATAATGGCGTATCACCCAGCGTGATGGTATGGGATGCCATTGGCTACACGTATCAGTCAGCTCTTGTTCGCATTGATGGCTCTTTGAACAGTGGGCGTTACATTTCAGATGTCTTTTGGCCCATGGCTCTACCCTTCATTCGATCGCTGCGAAACCCTACATTTCACCAGGATAATGCATGACCACATGTTGCAGGTGCTGTAAGGGCGTTTCTGGATACAGAAAATGTTCGACTGCTGCCCTGGCCAGCACATTCTCCAGATCTCTCACCAATTGAAAACTCTGGTCAATGGTGGCCGAGCAACTGGCTCGTCACAATACGCCAGTCACTACTCTTGATGAACTGTGTCGTGTTGAAGCTGCATGGGCAGCTGTACCTGTACACGCCATCCAAGCTCTGTTTGACTCAATGCCCAGGCATATCAAGGCCGTTATTACAGCCGGGGGTAGTTGTTCTGGGTACTGATTTCTTAGGATCTATGCACCCAAATTGCATGAAAATGTAATCACATGTCAGCTCTAGTATAATATATTTGTCCAATGAATACCCGTTTATCATCTGCATTTCTTCTTGGTGTAACGATTTTAATGGCCAGTAGTGTAATAGTAGAGAAAAGAAAACAAATAGATTGGAATGGGAAATGCGATTAAGAGTGTAATATCAATGAAATGGAGATGGCAGAAATATTCAGACATGTGAATAAATGATTAATAGACCGAGGAAATTTTTTGCCGGATTCTAAGAGATAAGAGAATACCGAGATAGTGACTTAATAGAAGGCTTGTATATCACACGAGGAAATCTGCAAAAACAAAATGGATGAAAACTACTAAAGACCAAAACAAATCGAAAAGGCTAGAGGTGGAATTTATCAAGCAACTGACATCAAATCATTGAAGATGATGATAATCACAAAAAAGTGGAATATTTTAGTATAAAATGTTGTAGAATTCTACTGTACGATACAATAATCTACTGAGGCCTACTAACTTCAATATGCAATGTACACTTCTTGTTCACTTAAGTCCTATGAGGTTCTGCAGTTTATGTGCTAGACTTTGTTTACCTATATATGATACTGTTGCAATAAAAATTAGGCCAATGAAACAATGGTACAAAATATGCCTGATATAGATAACAGCAGATGATTAAGTATCTGGCTCTCAAGTGAGAATCATATAGAATAATTTTGCATCTCTCTCTCTCTCTCTCTCTCTCTGTGTGTGTGTGTCTGTGGGGGGGCGGGGGGGGGGGGGGGGGGGGGGGGGGGTAGTACACCTTGAAGTGGGAATCCAAGTAATGTTGCAAGCAGTAGGTAACAAATTCGGTGGACTGCAATATAAGTACGCAATAGACAGTGAGACGTATGGAAGTTTGGGTCAGTACAAGGACAGCCAAAAGTGTTAAGGTGACCAATTGCGATAGCAAGAAATTCGAGTTTGAGTCCTGGTCCAGTAGAAATTTTGATATGTCTCTACTGGTTGGTAGAACTACACCCAGCACAGCTGATATCAAGGACTTCGCATTTAGTGAATTAATTTTGAATTATTTCCGACAACTGTGGAGCATCAACACCATCTGTTTTTTCAGACATGCGTGTTAACTAACAGTCCTTTGTGAGTGCCTGTTTGCTGCTCAATGAGTCTTATCCTCGGTGGGTATTCTTTCATTTATTTCTCATCTCATAAGCTTAAAATCTTGTATTCTGTTACCTTAAGAATTTTTGCTTGGTCCTGATCTGCTTCTTCCTGGTCACGACGTCCTCTCCTGAGCCGCATCTTCCTTGCAATAGGATCCTTACTGGTGCCTAAAATATTGTTTGTGCATCAGTAACACTTCAGTTTGCTTAATTTAAAACAACTTTGAATTCAATCAATCAGTCATGATGACCTTATTAAAAAAAACTGAAAAACCCCTCAGACTACTTTAAAGAAATAGCTGACTGTACTTGTTGAAGTAATACATACCATGAAAACCAAAGGAACAAGCAAGATACAAAATAATGGTGATGTGTCACATTTTCTGAGCCTCAGTAAAAAGTGGCAAAAAGAAAAAGAACAGTACAGAATGGCAAAGGAGGAGGAAAAACTTCATTTAAAGAGAAGTGTATGAGGTACAGTATTATGCAAATACATAATTTTATTTCAAGTCATATTTTTAGCAAAAAACTAATTGACACCATGTTCTGTTTGTTCATTTTACACCAAAAATCTATGAATGAATTTTTCAGCATTCTGAGAAAGTAATGAAACTTTTTTACAAGAACTCGCTTTCACATCTTATCAAAAGTACTCTATTTGAATCACTGTTAACGCACTTGCACATCCCGTCAAAATAATATGTCAAGACATCATACTATGATTCAGTGAGGAAGATTTGTGAAGACTCAAATTGATGCCACAAAATAGTTTGTTTTAGTTTCGCAAAGTGGAAGAAATCTCAGCGGACTTCATCCACACTATAATGTAATGTGAAAAGTCTAGTCATTACGTGCACAGTGCTTTTCCTTTAAGATGGACCCACAAATCCCATATATAGATGCCTTGATTCGAAATGTCTGGAAAATTACAAGGGCTCACCAGTACTTACATTCAGGAGTAAAAATACCCATACTACTGATAGATACATCATAAATTACAAAATATCTATTCCTAGTTTCCAGCATTGTTAGTTCCTCATCCAGGAGGAAAGATGAATGGATTCCAGAAGGTTGGGAAGGAGTAACTGGTCACTCAGACTATGGATGAAATGCACCCACCTGATGTGAAGACAAGGAGGGAGAAAGATGAAGGAGGAGGTCAAGGGGGAGGTTGTCACGCAGTACTGTCCACACAACCAATTTCAAACATTTTTTCATACATTTCCCATCAATACAACACATAATTTCAACCAGTAACAACAATTTTCACAGTTTTTGTCTCCTGTACACTACTTACCGCCTGAAGGAGTTGGTGCAGGAACATTAGCCCCAGCAAGTCTCAGCTGGTGTTGTAAAGAAAAATCAATATTATAGAACTCAATGCCTGCTCCACGTTGCACTTCCACAGGCTTGGGAGGCATGATAAGATCTGGGTTGTCACGGAGATCCAGGACGTCAAGATCTGACAGCAAATGAACAGCGTCAGGAAGTGTTATTAAGCGATTTGACGCCAGTATCAATTTTTTCAAAGAACCACATCTGCAAATAAATATGACAAATTCCTGTTAATTAAACAGAATTCTTTATGTAAATGATTACACAGTACTATTATGCAAAAAATTAAGAACCTCTTGGCTTTGATAACATAGTCCACAATTTAATCTCAAATGGGATACATCCACAAATTTTCTTGTTGGAACAGGAAAATCTATTTAAGATACCATACTTACCCAATTATGAGATGAGGATATTTTCCCAAATATGTGATTAAAAAAATACAAGGTTATCTTATACTTTCAGATTAAACTATTCCTGCTGTGGTCAACATTTTTACATTGTTTAATACAGTATACAGGGGTCGCCTTACATTACGGATTAAGCTTTGTCTATTGAAGTCACATGCAGATTATTCTGAAGAATTTGGCAGTGCAGGGCTGGGCACATTATACTCTCATTTGAACAGGCTCGAGATTTCCCAAAACCCTGAAGTACTTGATACAGTTTTGACGTTGTTTTAACAATCATGTGTCATTTGACTCAAGCGACACTAGTGCAAGTGACATGCAAGAAACTGTGAACTAGTCACTACAACAGTCTCTTGCCTTGCTTAAAATGTGACAATATTGTGAAACACAGAAGGAAATATTATTAAATTCTATCACCTTACAAACTCTTGTCATATTTAAACAGGTTTGCAACAGAAAGTTCTCATACATGTATAGACACTGTATACAAACATTAATGCTGCTTTTTAAGTAAAGGTAACATTATAAAGTGAAAATGCTGTCCTTCAAAAAACATTACTTGCTTCTGAATCCAGATCAATATTTTCTTTGATTATGAGACTGTAATGATTTAGTAAGTGAGTTGCAAAGGAGAAATTTGATTGCTGTTTGTGTATTAGTATGCCGGGTAAAAACATTATCAGCTTTAGAACATGATTTTGACATTCAGATGAAACAAAAAGGAAAAATTAATCTAGAATGAAATATCTAACAATCAAAACAAACCATATTAAACTGACTGTAACTGTTACTGCAAGATAAAATTACAGAGGCAGACCCGTCTTTGAGATATACCAACAGATTGTGGGACAAGCAGAAGTTCAAGAATTTGACTGAATTGTGATTGTGATCCTTTACTTGTGTATTAGTTGCTGTTACACATAAATTGTACCCTAGAGGATACAGCAGTCCATGTTTCACAGTTGCTCAAACACAGTACTAAGGAAAATTTGGAATGGGAAACAGTGACACCAGCTTGGCTGAGATCTACGATAAGTGAGGGGAATAGCAAGTGGCAGCAATTACAGCAATTACATCATGCTCCCAACCGTGGAAATCTATACTGCATACTTTAGCTCTTTATGAACATCTACCACTTTTAACTAGGTTTGCCTGAATCAATTTGAAGTCTGAATTGAACTGATTTTCAAATTGTGCAAATTCTCAACAACAGTATTCATTTCTGCAGGAGACAGTAAAAGCCTAGCAAGGATCCAGAGGCATACTTAACTGTTTTGCACCACAATGCTGTCAACATTTTCACCATGATGTATTATGGGAATGAAAGGGAGTATGTCAACTGCTGGTTCCACGCAGACAATAAGAGAGTGGCAGGTAGATGATATATTTGGAAGCAAGAGAGGCACTGTAACAGACTCATATCAGTATAAATGCAAAATCCATTATTCATTTCGGGGGGGGGGGGGGGGGATAAATAAATAATCAAAAAAGAAATAAAATAGGTTGTATTCTCGGGCTCCACCGTAATCAAGCCTCAAAATCACAACATATCTGAAGAAACATCCAAATATTTGCGACAAAAAATATATAAAATTCGCAACTGTCACACAAACAACCTCAACCACAAAAAGCCATTTATTTTGTAGTAACTGGTTTCAGTCTTTTAACTTTTGTATGTTTATGTGTTTGTTTTACATTTATGACTACTTAGATGTCTCTATGATGTATTATGTTGTAATGATGTAACATATATTTCTGTACATCCTATTTTATTGAAATTTGTGGAATATATATGACTGTAAACAGCTATGTTCACAGTTCTGTTAAACTTCAGTTTCTTATGCTCATTGTGTTATGTCTTTGACTACCTCAACTGTCAATGAGATTTTGTGCTGTAGCTCTTTTGATGTAACTTTTTTTTTTCATGCTTTAGGTATTACGTACCTTACTTCACTTGTTATCTTGTTAGTGGGTCAATGTCAGCTGGGTGACCTGACACACATTACGACCACTTACTTCGGTGCCATTATTTTGTAACAATTACCCACTGTCACAACTTTGAAATTGTCTTCTGTTGAAACAGGCAACATCAATACCTCCATGCTGCTTCGATGGTAATAGCAGCTTCACTCATTCACTCAAGCAGTATTTTCATTGGCACTACAATCTGGGAGCAATGTAATCTGGTATGCAGTGGACAAAGCATATTTAAGCAACAGCTGCATTGCTCTCTTTAGCAGCTGACATTCTTGGAGTCATAAAACATGCTCTGTTCATCAGCATCTCATACCATATTGGGTATAATTTTTTCTTGTAATATTTGTTATATTTTATATGTTACTATTATTTTCAGATATCCGTCCAAATCCATTCTCTACCCTCATTCTATGTTCGTATTTCAATATAAGGTCTGAAGATGGTCAAAAACTGACCAAAATTAGTTACAACAAAATAAATGTCTCTTTGCAGTCGAAACTGTTTGTGTTCATTTTTAAAATACCTTTTGCCAGACTGCTGTTCTCCATGAGAAATGTTCTTAAAAATTATTATTCTCAAGGAGCCTCTTTTTTAAAACCAGATCTACAAAACAATACAATAACACTGGTGCAAATCTGAGTGTTGTATGTAGAAGAGAACTGTTCACGTGGTTACCTAAGTTCACAGGCCCAGCTCATCATGCAATACAACAGTAATGCTCCTAGTGCATAGTCAAAACTATACCACCTGTGATGTTAATGTTTAGGTGTAATGCACCAGTATGAATGGGACCATTTTCCTGACACCACGAACCAACAAATTATGCCTCAAAACATAAGTTTTTGAGAGTATATTCATCTTATATCCAACCTGTTTTCTGATGTTTACATTTACTTGCATGTTGCCAACACTGTTTCTTTACATACAAGGTTTTCACATTAGCTGTCTTAAAAACCTATGTTGAAAAATTCTGCAACATCAATAGAAAGGAATAACATTTATGATATGTAAATAAATGTAAATATATGACGATGGTGTGCCAGGCATTTTGAAATGTCATCATGGAAATATAAATGCCTATAAAAGCAACTAGTTGCAGGTGATGTAACATTATAAATTACATTCAATTTGAACAGTGGGAATGTTCTAATACATCCACAATACTTATTTACTAAATATAAGATCAAATAGAAAGACAAAATACAGTAATCAGGCAGGCAATCCCAGTCAACAAGCAATTAGAAGTAACTTTGCATTTTTGACCAGAGACAGATCATTACAGTGTTTGAAATTTAGTTTGTTAATATTCACAAATCTGTCCAAAAACACTTTTGATGACTGATCACACAAGCATGAATTTTTTCTGTGACACTGATTAGAATAAGTGAAGCTTTCATTTATTTCTACATTTTAAAAAAAATTAACAATCTAAATCACTCGAACTTTGCATATATTGGTTGTATTATAAAGAAGTGAAAAGGGAAAAATGCATCCCAGGCAGAGTACAATGTGAGCACCTCGCTTGCTTGCTCTCCCTCCCCCCCCCCCCCCCCCCCCCCCCCGGCCCCACACCCCAACAAATTTTTTATGCAAGCCACATTGAAACCAATAATGGGCCAGATAAGCTTCCTCTTTCACTCACTTTCTGAGAAATTTCTAGCGCCATTTTCTCATACACACTGTATATAAACATTACGGGCATACTTTTTTGGACACACAGACTTACAAAGTCATATCTCTTTGACATCCAAACAATGAAGAATTGAATATTTGGTAGATCTGCAGAAAAATTTGAATAACACTTGTGTTTTTTAAGTATTTCAATACATGTTAGATGAAGATAGTCCCTGCCCATGGGAAGCGGGTGTACCAATTATCAATGGGGAAATGTTTTTTTGCTCCCTTGGGTGCAAAAGAGTAAAGTCGCAAATGCTTATCTTCACCGTAGAAAAGACTTACATTTGTAGGCATAAATAGCTTTGTTCCATATCTGACTAGGTTATTTGAACTATATACAAGAAAACTGCAATAGCTATGGAAATCTTGGAGCTTTCGCACACTTGTAAAGAATGCACTGATTTGTGATCATCTGTAGAGTCATGAAAACATGGAGAACATCCTGTTTTGCTGCCAACTTATCATTAGCTTATCTTTTTGTTCTTCACTTATTTGTAATGAAACTGAATATATGTTGACAAAAGAAGTAATTGTTGTAACAGATGGTTATCCTTGTGATCAGCAATACTTAGAAGCCTTCGGGCACATTTCTCTGGCAATAGTGTGATTTAGGAATCTCTTTCAAATTAGGTGTTGTAAAAACAATATTTCCACAATTTTATTTCCTAATGTATCAATTATGGGAAATACTTGGAAGTAAAGATTTTTCAGAAAACTCAAAGATGCTAAAGAGTTACATGAACATACCTTAATTCTCTAAAGCTATTACAGCAGAGAGATCATAAAACCTATAAAAATGAATCAAGGTGTTAAGACATGATTGCTGTCTGTCTGCAGCCTTATTCATCCTGTTGTTAGACAATATGGTGTAGTAATAGAAATAAGTATCTCTGACAGGTATTAAAATCCAACGAGATGAAGCTATTAATACCTCACTCTTTGTTAATGCGTGGCAGTTATTGCCTCCGTAATGATTATTTGCAGAAAGTAGTCCATCTACTGCATAACGTAGCCAAAACATATAACTGTGAAATCTCAAAACCCATTTTGACGTGCATTTTCTGTATGCTATGGCACTTATTCATGATTCGGAAAGTAAAATCCATTGCTATGTACTTTAGGGAAAAAGAAATTATATGTTCAAAAATATGCTTAAATGGCACCTGTCTATAATTAGCACACACTACATCCTCTTTTTTCCTACATGTGTGTGCCAGAAGTTGAAGACCTAGATCAAGAGCTGCCTTCAATTGGTTGAAATCCACTTTTGAACTGGAAGAATCATTTGTAATCCATCAATCTAGAGCATTAGCTCTGTCTCAGATATCACTGAAAGATCAAAAATTCAGAAATAAAATGAGGTATCAATAATGTGAAAGCATGCGGTTATTCAAGAGGTTCTGATGGATACAGTGCTGCCAACTGATGCCACTTAGATGCTTTGTTACCTGGAAAAAAGTTTTTTTTTTTTTTAACATACATACATATATGAAGATAGACTGGGTAGTACTGGGTGGACATGAATTACAAAGGGTACAATGAACAAAACTTTTAAGAATGTAATGTCAACAAAGACTTAAACCAGAAAGAACATCAAACTAAACTCTCCCAGAGACCCAATTCTGTATTTTTTGCTCTGAGAATTATTTCTAAAGTTTTCTCTCAGACAGTGCTCAAATGGCCTATATTGGTTACTTCCAGTCCCTTGTAGCTTATGGAATAATTTTCTGAGGTAAAAGTAATACTCAATTAAATGAAATTTTTACATTACAGGAAAGGACTATTTGAATCTTGCCAAACAGCTTGGCTAGGACTCACTGTAAGCCCCTATTTAAAACTATGTGTTTGCTTTCTGTACCCTCGTTGTACATATAGAAATGTGTGTTGATGACAAGAGCTAGACATGGTGACCCGCAAACCAACTCCGATAACCACAGTTATAATACAATTGTGTACATCCATATAGAAAAAGTTAGAAAAAAAAACCCACTCAAAGGCCTGTGAGCCATTTTGATGTCATTCGTTATAATGCACTTCCAACATACATCAAGTGACTGGCACCAGAAACTGCTTTTACAGCAGAGTTAAAATCACTTCTTGTTGAGAAACATTTCTATAACGTAAATTAATATGTTAGCTTATGGGATGACAAACACCTTCATTTACTGTTGAGTTCTTTTGATTCTTTTAATATTATGTCTATAAAACATACAATCAGATAGATATATATGTAAGCTGCCAGGGGACAAACTCTTGACATACAGGTGTATCTACCTCTACCTCTCCCTCTTCCTCCCTCTTTAGGATGGACTAGGTTTTCTTAGGTATTTGTCTACTCTGAATGTTTCCAGGTGGTCTAGTTTTTTTTCCTATATTTTGGATATGGAGGTTGCTCATATACTGAAGCTTGAGTTATTAGCATGGCCTTTTGTTTCTTTTTAGGTTGTGGCTAGTGCTGATGTGTGTGTTTTGTTATTTATTACTGCTACCAGGTGTCCCTTAAGTCTGATGTCAAATGATCTACCAATTTCACCTACGTAGAAGTAGCCACAATCCAAACATCTGATTCTGTACATATCTGTATGGTGTATTGAGTTTCTTATATAGCTGCTATAAGATAATTTCTGCTTAATCTTGTGTGGCTGATGAAAAATATGTTTGTATGTTTGCCTTTAAGTACACTGGCAAGGCCCTTTTCCCAGTTTATCCTATCATTTGAGAACATTAAGTCTTCTCAGACTTTGAGACAATGTTTGAATTGATTTTTAGGTGGGCCAATCCCAAAAGTACTGCAAAGCTGGGGCAGTCTTCAATAGAGCTGGAGCAAGCCCCTACCACTCCATCATCGGCCAAGAATGAGTTTAATATTCTGGTCCTGCAATGCAGGACATATCATGTATTCAGCTGAGTAGAACAGATCCTACACTTTGATATTAGCCATTATTTAGTATTTTGAAGTGTCTACTATGTAGGTGCTATAGTGATTTGCAATGGCTGTTTGTTCTATTATTCCCATTTTTGCTTCAATTTAAGTTCAGATAGTGGTTGGCAACTGATTACTGTAATTTGTATTTTGTGTTGATTTTCACAAATGTAATGGTCAGATCTAATCAAAACATTCCCATTTAAAGGGAGCATGTCCCACTGTGGAAAACAGTTGTGTGTACAACAGCTTCTCAATGTCATGTGACAAGTTTGATTTAAAATGTCATCAACAACAGATTTTCAAGAGAAATTCAACATTGTTACGACAAGAACAGCTGAGTAAATTCTCCAATATTCAGAAGCTTATTTCAGAGACAGCCAAGCTCAACATGGACAGAATAATGTGATACAAAAAACATTTCTTTATATGAAAATTAATAATGGTTGTAGCACATATTACAGCAATACTTCATTTTATACCTGCACAAACCCTCTGGTATCATCTCAAGTTGATTGTTGGCAGCTGAGAAAACTTCAAGACTACTCAGTTTCCCAATCCCAGATGGAATTCCTTCAAAGTCAAGCTGATTGTCATTGACATACAATCTCCTGAGTGTGTTGATCTTGCATAATGAGGCTGGCAATGCTGTTAATTTATTCCGGCATAAATTTAAAGTTTCAAGATGTTGCCACAAATCTAGAAAATTGAAAAATCAAATATCAAATTAAAATTACAACCAAATGTATGATTCCACATTCTGCAACATAATAATACATCAACAAAATCATACAATAAATTAACTATAAATTGAAATAACTTTATCTATAAAGCAAACTTAAAATCCAAGAATGATAGTGCGTATATTTCCACCCTTGCAGCTGTCCGAGACAGAAATAAAACGCACCATGGTGACATGAAAAAACAAAATTGAGAAACTGCATCAGATGGATAAAAACTTCTTTGAGTCTAAAGACTGTACCACTGTAAGGTAAAACTGAGAAAAATAACTGTACAGCGTGAAGAAATTTGACAGACAAGAGGGAATGTCTAGATGTTGGATATACACGTAACTTAACTCACATAGTGTGTTTATATATCTGTCAGTAATATGCAAAACAATATTCCTGCTTAATTTACAAGTTGTTGTTGTTGTTGTTGTTGTTGTTGTCTTCAGTCCTGAGACTGATTTGATGCAGCTCTCCATGCTACTCTATCCTGTGCAAGCTTCTTCATCTCCCAGTACCTACTGCAACCTACATCCTTCTGAATCTGCTTGGTGTATTCATCTCTTGGTCTCCCTCTATGATCTTTACCCTCCACGCTGCCCTCCAATATTAAATTGGTGATCCCTTGATGCCTCAGAACATGTCCTACCAACCGATCCCTTCTTATAGTCAAGTTGTGCCACAAACTTCTCTTCTCCCCAATCCTCTGCAACACCTCCTCATTAGTTATGTGATCTACCCATCTAATCTTCAGCATTCTTCTGTAGCACCACATTTCGAAAGCTTCTATTCTCTTCTTGTCTAAACTATTTATCGTCCATGTTTCACTTCCATACATGGCTACACTCCATACAAATACTTTCAGAAACGACTTCCTGACACTGAAATCTATACTCGATGTTAACAAATTTCTCTTCTTAAGAAACGCTTTCCTTCCCATTGCCAGTCTACATTTTATATTCTCTCTACTTCGATCATCATCAGTTATCAGTTTACAAGTATGTCCTATATATTATTACACAGCTGTTACAAACTTAGAATAAAAATAAACTATGGGAACACCACTGTGCAAACTCTCTAAGTCCTAAATAACTCCAGAAACCATAATACATAAGGATACAAATGTAGGAAAAATAATTACCAACAGCCTGGGAAAGCTCCGTTATCTCATTATCACTTAGATTCAATCTTCTTAGGTTTGGGAGAGCATACAGGGCTTCAGGAACCTTTGGTAATGCATTCTGTGCTAAATCTAGGTCCCTTAGATTTGTGAGACTGTCAAGGTTTGATGGTATATTACTTAATGTGCGCTGTGTGTCTCGCATGTGCAAAGTTTCCAGATTCATTAATGATGGTAACTGCCTGTAAAATAATAATGAGTAAAACAAAGTGATCTTAAGATTCAATGCATCTCTATATCTACATGCTCATGTTGACCTAATGACAAGTGGAATATGGAAAAAAAAACACAAATGAAAAATATTAAGCACTTAAACTATAATTTTATATATTTTACTTTAACAGAATGAATTTCAATACATTATTTTTAAAATAATGAAACAAGTACAGTAAATCTGCAGTAAAAAAGCTACATGATTCTAAGACAATTCATTGACTCATTTCCTTGCTGCATAGATTATGGTTGTCCTACACATTTAATTTTGCTTTTAATCACCTATAAGTTCAAATTTTTTTTTTCATATTTATTCCGTGATAACAAAATGTTATTAAAACTACACAACCTGTGTCACTTTTTTGATCATTGATTAACTTCCCTTGTTTTAGCACCCATTTATGTCTGAGGCATCCAAATTATTATGTACTACTTTAGATCAAAACCGAAGCAAACTACTCACCTTAGCTGAAAATGTCCCAGTGGGTTATGATTTAACACTAGTGTCTGCAAATTTGCTAGTCTCCGTGTCTGTGGAGGCAGAGTTTCCAAATTATTAGAACTCAGATCCAAGAAAAGGAGATCTGTCAGTTGCATAAATAACTGATTTGGAATTGTGTCTATACTGTAAAAGAGAGAAATAACTTTAGTTATACCAAAATATTCAACAGATACTGTTAAACAGCTTTATGCCTCGGGAAAAAGTTCCCAAGGATGTGAAAATTTATCACAGCAAATTTATTCTTGGGACAATAATTTGGGACCAAGAGGATGTTCTTCTAGTATTGCAGTTACTTGATGCAATGGAAAATCCAGGATGGAATAATAACGATATGGAATGGACAGATTGCTACTCCTCACATAATAAATGTGTTGAGTCAGCGACAAGCACAATGAAGAATGACATTGTCTGAAAGCTGAAGTATTTCTATAATTCTTTTTCATTGTGTCTGTCTGTAACGCAACATCTCCTCTGTGTGCAGGAATCCATCGTTTCCATCCTGCTGTTTTAGCAGTTACAGCACGACTTTATCCATGATGGATGAATTTGGACGTGACAGGCAGACCATTGTGAATGCAAGCCACACTAAACTCGGCAACACATATCGATACGATAGACATTACTGAGGTCTCACTGCAATCCGCAACAACTGATGGGAGACACTCCTAAAGACCACACCTCCCCTCTTTGCACAGCAGCATTATTGCACCGAAGGTCAACATAAAGCCAAGCACACAAGTGCTCATGTCAGTTTGTGATGCTCTCTGAAGTAGTCAACATCACAGTGTAGGACCACTGAGTTGTTAAAGTTTCAGATGTACAGGGTGTACATAAAGTCCGGGAACACTTTCAATTATTTATCGCACAAGAACTAAACATTGTACAGAAGTCATACATATTTCATTTTGAAGAGAAACTCTGGATTTTTTTTTTTTTTTTTTTTTTTTTTTACAAAAATTCAATATGCGAACCATGAGTGACCCGGTAGACGTCAATACAGTAATCGAATTCTTGACATGCCCATAGCAGCATGGCGTCGTCAACTGTGAGTCACTTCCCATATTCTCTCCCAGAACTCTGCAACATCATGTGGCAGAGGCAGTACATAACCAGATCCTTAATGTGTCCCCACAGAACAAGGTCACACAGAGTGAGATCTAATGATCAGGGTGACCATTTCATGACACGGCTGTCCCCTTCTGTAGCACGGCTGATCCACTGATATTATGCAAATAGTGTTATCTCATGTAGGAGTGTGGGAACGTTTTTTAAATGTTAGCGAATTGTATAGCTGAGTCGAGAGACGGGTGCTAGCCCAGTATTACTTAGTCAGATGTGGGGAACTGACTAAAAATCACATCCAGGCTAGCTGGCACACTGGTCCTCATCATTAACCCACCTGGACAATTTGATCTAGAACCAGCAGACTTCCCAGAACACCAGAAGCAAAAAGTTAAAGTGTGGCTATCAAGATGGGTCAATCAATTGCTTTCTTTTGATATTCCGTAACCTTTCATGCAGATTTGTGCCATTCCTGGGGGAAGAGGGACAAAGAAGGAAGAAAATAAAGAAAAAGTGGCATAGATATTTCAGTGACTATGCTTTATGCCCTACACGCATCATGTTGCAATTTTCATTTTTCTGGTAGCCAGAAGAATGATTCAAGATGGTGCAAGTTTGCACTGGATACACAAATGATTAATGTAACCATGCCTCCAGCAGTCACGTAATTTTTATGAACGAGGAATAAAAAGGATTATGAGCAAATGGAAGAGATGCTAAAATGCTGTTGTGATTGTTTTGAAAATTATAAGTCTTCAACTCACAAACAAATTACACACACACACACACACACACACACACACACACACACACACACACACACACACACAAACACACAAACACACACACATTACTGTTCTATTGCTAGATAAAGAGCTAGTGCTCAAAAACTAGTGTGAATGCTGTAACTTGTTATGTGTTACTGTGCTCTGTGCATCAATCTACTATTGGTGAGTGGTTGCCTTTTCCTTATTTTATGCACTGGAATTCTTTCTTTAAATATCATAAATGTTAAAGAAAAATCTTGAAGTGGGAGAAATAACAAAGGAGACTTAGAGGCAAAAGTTTCTCACTGTTCCAATCAATCAACTGAAAAGAGAAATTATCACAATGTATTAGGTTGGTGCATACGTCCATGGCATTTATCCATAAATTTAATAAACACAACAGATTCCCACATCAGAGACTTTAGCCATCAATAACATTATATTCTCCTTCGCTATTTACAACAGTCTGCCAATACTGGGGTAACTTTTTGATTCCACAACTGTAGAAATCCTGTGGTTTTGAGGCAAAGAAATTGTTGAGCCATGTTCGGAGAGCATTTTCATCCAGAAAGGAAGTTCTTTGAAGGTTATTCAATCGAGTGTGGAAAAGGTGAAACTCTAACGGTGCAAGATCATGTGAATACAGTGGGATTGGAAAAACTTCCTAACCCAACTCCAGCACAGTGTTTTTTGACAGCGTAGCAGAAAGCAGGCGGGCATTATCATTGAGGAGCAGCACTTCACACAGTCTCCTGATTGTTGTTCTAGTATTGCATCTGCAAGACATCTTGCTGTTGACAATATATGTAGTACTGATGGTTACAACTGGGGGAAGCAATTTGTAGTACACTGCACGGTTACTGTTCCACCAGATGCATAGTGTTATCTATTGTAGATGCGCACAGGTCTTTGTACAGAGAGTCGTTGCTTTGTTTGAGTTCGATCACTCCTTTCTTTGTCTTATGTTAGCACAAAGACACTGTTTCCCATCATCAGTAACAATAAAGGATATGAATGGTTGTTCTTGTTCATGAGGAATGGTTGGTCTTGGTCACGAGCCAGTTGATGGCGTGCAAGCAGAAAGCCCATACGGCCACTCACTGGTTTTTACGTTTGTGGCTCGGAGCATGTGGTGCCCATACAAGCAAGTTTTGTATCTTCTCCATTGCATGGAAATGTCACATGATGATGGAATTATCAAAGTTCATCACATTTCCTAGTTCTCGAGTATACTGATGTATATCATTGTGGATTAATGTATTTAAATGAACATTATCAAACCCCAATGGTCTTCCTGAACATGGAGAGGCACTAATGTCAAAATGATCCTCTTCAAAACAAGAAAACCACTTCCTTGCTCCACACTATCTACATGCATTATCCCCATACACAGCACAAATGTTTCTGGCTGACTCTAGTGCTGTCACCCATCTACTGAACTCAAACAGAAGAATATGTCGGAAATGTTCAGATTTCTCCACTTGGCTCCGCAGTTTCTAGCATCCACAGTTCACTTCACTAACTCAAAATAACAAAATTACAATACATAAACTCAAACAGTAACAGTGAACTACAAATAAAAATTGATAGTCCATACATAAACCCATAGCAATCGAAGAAGTAACATGCAAAACAAAAAACTATGAATTTTGTACCAACTTAATATGAAAGGTATTAGAATCAAAGAACTAATTATTACATATGAAAAGTTTGTCAAATACAAACTGTTTACTGTGAACAGGTATGCATCATGAAAAGACTCAAATAAAAATTTTAAATATATAGTATTAGCTCAAACTAATGCAGTTATGCATTAACACCTAAATCAAATACTTACTGATTATGGCTCAGGTTAAGGACAAGTAAACTTTTTGCTCTCTCTAGACCCTCTGGAACTTCCTTCAGGTTATTGTGACTCAAGTCAAGTGTGGTCAGCTCTTCAAGATTAAACAAATCAGCTGGGATTCCAGAGCTTTTTACTTTATTATGGCGGATGTTGAGTGTTCTTAGACATGCAAGTTCTGTCAATTCACCATACAGCTTTTCTAAATCATTCCGTACAAGGGACAAATGTTCCTGGAAATTAAATACCACTAATCACTATTATGGACCACTTATAATGATTGTACGTACAGTAGATACTGAAAAAAAAAAATTTACTGGCAAACTAAAACCATATGTGAGTATACAATACATGCTCTGTCTGTACAATTTTAAATGTCAAGGACTTTCACAACCACATGTAGTGTGCTGCAGGGTGAATTATTCATTCTAGCCTCTGAAATCACTGTCTTTAATATTTCCTCCAATCCCACTGTACCTTCTGTTACCACTCATTTGCTAACACTTCAAAACAAATGAAAACCATTATGGACTTGAGATAGTCACTTATGGTATCACGTCACTGTATAAAGCTCCGTAACTTATGACTGATCAGGAATCAAACAAAAAGGCAAAAAAATTGTGATCTTAGTAGTAAAACAGGAAATGAATAGTTTAAAATTAAATAATATGCTTCATCAGGGCTTGGTCAATAATGAGACAGCATACAGACATATATGCAGATAACATGGGAAGACAGAGTACTGCTAGCACAGATAACATACACTTATTTTACACGCATCAAAAAAAGTTTTGCATCACCTTGGTTCTGAAAGTTCTGGAACCTTTGCAGAAAACTGCAATAGATATCAACATAAACATCATTTTCGCCCTTTTTATTGCTCATGAAAACCACACATTGCACGTTGTACCACCATACAGCAAGACCTTCAGAGGTAGCAGTGATCCACTGCAGTAGTAGCCCTTGGGTGGCCTGTGCAAGGCACGACATCGACAGTTCCTGTCTCTCTGTATCTCCTCCTTGTCCAAACAACGTCGCTTTGGTTCACTCCGAGACGCCTGGACACTTCCCTTGTTGAGAGCCCTTCCTGGCACAAAGTAACAATGCGAACATGATCGAACTGCGGTATTTACCGTCTAGGCATGGTTGAAGTACAGACAACACGTGCCGTGTACCTCCTTCCTGGTGGAATGACTGGAACTGATCGACTGTCAGACACCCTCTGTCTAATAGGCACTGCTCGTGCATGGTTTTTTATATCTTTGGGAGGGTTTAGTGTCATCTCTGAACAGTCAAATGGATTGCGCCTTTGTACAATACCCACAGTCATCGTCTATCTTCAGGAGTTCTGGAAACCAGGGTGAGGCAAAACTTTTTTTTATGTGTGTACATTTGTGGAATCCCAACATTTGTCAAGAATCGTCTGAATGAATCCAAGCTAGATAATATATAAGACAGTGCAAATATGACTACAGAGAATGTGTTAAACATAGTTCAAAAAATGAATATTCATTAAATAAAATGCAAATTTAGTGTCTATGTGCTTCACTGACACCAAAGGGGCACAGTTATCAGTAGAGACTGGATTATATGCATTTGCATGTTGCATAAGCATTTGCATATTTGGCTCCTTTTCACCAGTTATTGCATATTTTAACTAAAAACTAGTGATGATGCATATTTTTGCTCTATGTTTACAATATTTTAAAAATTTAGACAGGCGGTCTCTAGCTCAAGCTAGTTTTGATGTCTCACAAATTGGCTGCGACCTAGAACTGCATGCCATTGCTAACCGAGAGGCCACTGCCTAGCAAAATCATTACAGAGGAGGAACAGTTAGACAGAGTCAATGCTCCTATGCCCGCAGTTAATCTCCTCCATTGTCATACCGTACGCATCAGCAACAATTCAATTAAATTATGCAAGCTTTTAGCTGCATGTCCATTGTTTCAATTTAGTTTTCTATTTACTTGTACACAGTTGAACGTGTTTACGACATGTAGTGTGTAACGTGCTGTGCACCACGACGCAAAAAAAAAAAAACATCGAGTCATGGATAGCTAACCATCCTGTAATATGTACATATGACAGAATTGTTTTATATTGTTGAGTTTGAGAGAAAAACGTTTTGTGCCAAAGAAAATAAAAAAAAAAAAAAAAAAAACGTTCCAAGAGATCAGCATGTGAATACAAGTCTTCATATCACAGGAACGCAGAAGAAAGAACCATGACAACTTCTGACAACAGTTAGTTGGGAAAAGCAGAGGTAACCAAAAAGGTAACCAAAAAAGTAATCCAAAGGTAACCAAAAAAGTTGGTTTAACATAGATCTATGTGAAGCATTCGTTGCAAGCAATGTTTCTCTTCACAAACTTACAAACCCTATCCTCAAAGGCTTTCTGCGCAAATATTGCCTAAATCAAAATATATCAGATGAATCAATATTGTGTAAAAATCACATACGAACAATATTTAACTGTTAGTGCTTTAAAAGAATAGCCTTCTTCTTCCTATTTAGCGGTCTGCAAAAAAACCTGAAAAAGTAAATCAGTCTACGATCGTCATATTCGTGAATGAGGGTATTAGTAAAATATTTCCAGAATCTTCTGCAGATGAAAGGGTGTTTGTGTTTATTTCAGATGCTGCTCCCCATATGATCAAAGCAGGAAAAGCACTCCAAGTATTTTATCCTATTTTGATTCATGTGATGTGCTTTGCTCACGGAGTACATCATCTTGCTGAAGAAGTACATTCCATGTTTGTGAATGTAAATAAACTGATTTCATCCACAGAGAAAGTGTTTCTAAAGGCTCCTGCTCGCATCAAGACCTACAAAGAGAAACTACCAAGTGAGCCTTTACCTCCCTAACCAGTGGTAACTTGTTGGGGTACATCGGTCAAAGCTGTGTTGGTTTAAATAAACATTTCGAGGCCATTAAATGGGTAGTAAATGACTTTGATAGTACACAGGCTTTGGCAGTTTGCCAGTGCAAGGAGGCTTTTAATGATTCTGGTATTAAAAAAAAAGACATTGCTGTGATAAGCCCTCACTTTTCCCATATACCTGCAAGTATTAAAAAGCTTGAAAGTCAAGATTTGGCATTGAATGAATCTATTCAGTTAATGAATAAAATTATTCTAGTGAAATCAACATTGCCGGAGGTATTCCCAACAAAACTTCAACAAAAGTTTGAAAACATTTTAAACAATAACCCCGGGCTTTGAACCCTTGTGCCAAGTTTATAGTTTTATTAATGGAACTGGTGAACTTTTATGAGAAACAGTAAGTGAGCACCTAAATTCAAAAACTGTACTGCCCAGTTACCTCAGTTGATGTAGAACGGTCCTGTTTATAAATTTTTTTAGAGTGAACGGAGACAAACTTTCTACCAAACATTTGTAACAGTACTTGGTCATTGATGTTTACAATAGCGGAAAAATGTAAAATAAATTTTAAATGATGCTTTGGTCCAACAGTATTAATCAAAAGTTATGTTGTTTTTTTAAATAAAATATTACGAACTTTTTGAGCATGTCCCTCTGTGTGTGATATATCTCATATATGGTCCTGCACATATCGACTGTTTCACTGCAACTCATTCACATCGCATCCGCTTGTTACCAACAACAGTAGCGACGAAGAAACAATTCTTGAAACACAGTATCATCCCCATTTTGTAAATTTTTAGAAAATAATCCCAGAAAAGCCCCATTCCTAACCTCTACCAGAAAGTATTCAGAAAATTATATCAGCTTTCTAAATGTACCGATTTTTTGTGTGGCCTGTGCTCTTCCTCATAACTGATATGCACAGGTTCGACTTTGAGATATAATGCATGCAGTACCTACCATGTTTCTTATTATTTGACCTTCCAGATTTTGACACTTTTCATACATTTTTAAGCATTTTTCATGCATATTTTAAGGTTTTTATGATGCATATAATCTGGTCTCTAGTTATCAGTATGTGAGTGACTTTGATATAAACATTTTATACCATGTAGTTTCCATGTGTGTTGTAATTAAGAACTATGTTACATTACATTCATTTTTTCCATGTCACTCTGAAGCAAGAAACCATATGATAGCCAAAGCATCTGTAAATTGATCCACAGATTCTCAAGGGTGACAATTTGTAACTTACAATAAATTTATTTTTGTGACTATAGGTAGGATTTATAAATAACTTTTAATTACGACAGTGCAGTTGTTTCCAGCATAATGGGCAATAATACACAATATAATGTTTGAAATTCAAAACAGTGGCACATCAACTCGCATCTCAAATAACGTAAGTATGTTGTAACACTAAGAGCTGTATTCAAATAACAACAAAAAGATTTAAAGTTATAAATAGAGTCAAACAAAGAAGTTGCTTATCGCTTCTTCTCTTCACAATTATAAAGTATGCAGTAATAAAAACAGTTAAGATCACATTGCAAAAGTCCTGTTTTTCGATTACGACTTTATATGAGGAGAATCGGAAGCTATCCATGACATACTAGGCCACTGGCAAATAGAGTTTCAGAAAATGGGAAAGATCTGCAGTACAACAAAAACAGCTCGCTTGTCAGTAACTTAATATACCTAAATAATCCCCTTGAAGTTTGGTAATTAGGAAATTTACATAGTAGACAACTTCAAATACTTAGATTGCTTTCTTTTTTCAGACATCACCACAAAGTGTAAAATCACCAACACAATGCAAGCAGCTTCTAAATTCTATCATTTGTCATTCATGAGTTACTGTAGGACGAAACTTTACCATTATCTACAAAGACCACACTTTATGAAACATAGCTTCCTCAATTGTCAGATGACATGGAAAGAGTTACACTGGCTACATTAGCCAGTATTATCTCCAAGAAAATGAAATATTATACCTTCAGCCTTGTCTTCAAGAAACCAGGAAGGATAAAATGGGGATATATGATACCAACTTCAACTGGCAACAAGACCGACTGATATAATAACAATAATAATAATAATAATAATAATAATAATAATTTGTGGTAAGGTCTTATGCGACCAAACGGCTGAGGTCATCGGTCCCTTGATATAATAGACTGCAGGTGTGTGGACATATGTCGACAAAGAACCATATATTGTAAATATTCCTTGATTTAGTTATACATCTTAGCTTCTAATGCAGGTACTGCTCAAGAATGTAAGAGAGCTTATGCTCTATAAGTTTTTGATTTCCATATAAGAACATTCCCCAGCCATGAGAATAAACGCACCCAGTGAAGATAAGTGGGGACAAACAGAAAATTGTGTGGGGGTGAAAGATTGAAGCTTCAAAGAACAATGTAATTCAGAATAAATTATGTAACAATCCCATTTGCGACTGACACGAAACAAAGATTTCCACAATCTTTCATTTCTTGTGGCCTATAAAATATAAATTTCAAAATTCGTAGCAAAAGGCTGAGCTAAAGTTATAACTTGGAGCAGTGTGCAATGGTTTGTGCCTACGAAGATGCTATTAAGAGCAAATAGATAAGAAGTAGATTGAATCATACAAAGAATACAGGGTAAAAGTGCAGTTATGCTGTCTGTGGCTGTTGCATTGCATACCAATATTGGTAGCATCTCATGTGATGAACTACAGGAAATGAATATGGCAAACTGAGAACCAGTAGTCAGTCACAATGCTCATTTGTAAATTCCCATGGTTCACAAATAAAGTTAGCTGATATTTTGTTCCATTAGTTTAGAATTTGGCAAAATTGGAAATAAGACACACAATTAGTTTATTACAATGATGAAAGTTATAATCAGTCTACACTACACATAAATCTATTATAGCAGTTATATTACTGTGATGAGATTTGCTGGCTTCACCAACTCACAACCAAATTGTCATATTCCAACATAATGTGGGTCTCAGGCTTCACTGCTGCTCACTCTTCTCAGCACAGTTTTCTTTCCACTCTCCATTTCAAAAACAAATGTAATCAATTAGTACATGTCTCCAAAAGAAGTCAAATTAGTATCTTTCACCAAAAGAAGTCATTAGATCCAATGCTTATCATTGGCTACCACACACTTATCACCCAATTGATTGTGACCAACATAAATAAATTGCCAACATCAGCACATACCGCTAGCAATGTGGACATTGTAAGTGCATTTTAGTTGAATACTGCTTTAAAAGGAGTGATAATCTTGATAGAGAGGAAATGTAATACTTGTAAAAGAACACTGGAATGTTTTAGATACATGGTGCTCTGCAGCACAAATCTCACAAATTTCAAGACTATTAAAACATATCATCTGTGAAGGGTATATTTTAAAAATAAAATTATTATGCCGGACCACTATTATGTATTTATTCTCAAATGGCATATAGTCACCATGAAGTAGCTAAGAACACTACAGTCATTTTCATAGTGTCGGCAGTGCTCTGTTTACAACTAAGAGAGTACACCAAGTCAGTGGCATTGTTAGTATCATCTGGTTTTTCAGTGTTAGTGCTGGTTATTGCTAATAACCGCATGGTTATCACAAAGGTTGCTTCTGAACATAGTATTTTTTACGTTAGCATGTGAAAATCTCTTGTGCTAGCCAGCACTTATATTTTAAGTATGATACCTTCATCAAAAAGTGTGGCAATGAATTCTTTCTGAAGCTTTTACCTCTGAGGGCAAGTGAGACTCATGCAACTATGTAGACTTCCCTGGCATATTAACTAATGATATTTTTGTCAGGTCTGCAGCCTAATCATCTAGATAATTACTTTTTATGCTTTCCTCCCACTTAAGGTAGAATTTATAATTGTCACTTCTTTGTAGAGGTATACAGAAATAATATCCTTGCACTTATATGTAACAAGACCTATTAAGATATTATCATGTAGCTTCCATATTTTAGGATATTAAAATAGACTGTGAGACTTTTGGCATTCATGCTATTTTAGCTCCTGCAATATTTGGACAATATGTGTCCTGAATCTTCATGTAGATTTTAATCTATTTAGCTGCTCAAGATAAATGTTCGGTTAATGCTGACATTACTAAACATTTGCTGTTGTTTGCAAATATAATGTACAGACATGTAATTAACACCAGCTCCATATCTTTCTGGCTACAAAGTACAAGATTTCTGGGCTTCAAATAAACAAACAGATACAATATATCTGTAGTCCATCTGACCTCCATTACCACATAAGAAAACTGTCTTTCAATCATTACAAAACTGATTCATACCGAGGGCTTACCAAAGCTTACCGAGCACTTTAATACGCTGTGGGAGACCAACACTGTGCGCACCAGAAATTCTCACTGCTGCCAGACACAAGTGAAGGTGCAGAACCACATTGGTGTAAGCTGGTAAAAACAGGGAATCACTACAGAGTACCACAGTCAATACTTTCTGCCACTGAGACAAGAACCATTGTTTTTTTTTATGTCAGATAAAACAGGGTTTCAAATTTTAGTTGAAAGGTAACCATTGTGTCTATTTATATTGTTGTCTGGTAGTCCAATTTCAGCTGTTCCTTTAAAACGTAGGCCCAACAGTTAGATGCATAGAGAAGCAGTTGTCTTTCATCATACAACATTACGTGGCCCTTCATAAGACAGTGCTCCGCCACTGCAGATTTCTCAGGCTGTAATAATCACAAATGGTGATGGTGCTCAATACATGTATAGTTGTGACAATGTATTGTTTGGACACAATGGCAAAGGATTTGGAACATGCTGATCATCTTTCACCAAGCCAAGGAGTGCTTTAACCTCGGCTGGTTGATCCAAGTATATTTTTAAAATGCTACCTGTCTTTGAAGACAGGTCCGCAGCACGTTAGGAAACTCATCGATCTTCTACTGGTTCTAGTGAATGTTCAAACTCAAAGGCATGACAGAGCTATTTTTCTGTGTAACCACTCTGCTTGAACTTGAGCTTACAGTTTTCCAGCTCTTGTGTCAAGCTTCTGCATCTGAGATGATGTAAGCCCTGTTTATGTCAGTTTTTGACAAACACCATGCCCTGGAGTCCCATCACCCTTTCTGTAGGCTAATATACCTAGAAAGGAAAGCTTTAAAACACTTTTCATCTTCCTTGTGAAACTGATGCTGGAATGAAAGCAATGAAAATGATACAGGAAACAATTCAGAGTATCTGTTATATGTAGCCACAGCACAAAGATGTCGCTGATGTACCTCCAAAAACAGGCACGTTTTAAAAACACCATCCTCAGTGCCTTTTCTTCAGAATCTTCCATAAATAAATTGGCGACTACTGTTGATAATGTACCTACCACCCATACCCACTAAGTATGTTCGTGATTCAATAAAATCTATGTCAATGTCATAACATGATGACAAAATTTTGTCGGTTTGATGTCCAGTTTTTAACTAATTAACATCAATAATCTTCAAGAAAAAGAAGAGTTAAAAAAGAAACTACAACAAGGCTCACAAGAAAATCACAGAGACCAAGACAAGACAACTTCAACCACTGGATAAAGATCATAGAACTGGAAATATGGTGTTAGCACTTT
Organism: Schistocerca gregaria; assembly: GCF_023897955.1. NCBI lineage: Eukaryota > Metazoa > Arthropoda > Insecta > Orthoptera > Acrididae > Schistocerca > Schistocerca gregaria. The sequence goes on along the minus strand of NC_064920.1, from coordinate 1,513,781 downwards.
CTGACATGAGGCCTAAGAACAGATGCTAAATAGTTGACCAAGCTGTAAGTGGGCACATTAAAACTACTCACAATGGGATACAGTGCAGCAGCTTCTTTATGAACTTTTGACACACTGTATCATCACAGTGAACAGCAGCATTAGGCTTAAGCACATAGTCCGTTAACACACTCTTCTTCAGGAGTGAAGGTACCTTTCCTTTTACTAACTTGGTATGATCATTCTGCAATCTTCAGTACTTTGAGTGCTTCAGTAAAAAAATGTTTTTGTCTAGGTAATGGTTCATTGAAAGGAGAATCATAGTGTTAGCTTTGTCTGCTGGTAAGATTAATAAATACAGATCTTCTCTCATGGAGTGGATTGTTGCCCTTTTGACAGATAAGATATTACTGTGGGGAGGGGGATGTAATGTGTACACAACTTTTTGCTTGATTTCTTCTGGCTGGTCCTCATGAAAGCTGGACACTGCTTGCTCCAGTGAGAAAATAAATTCAGTGATGGGAAAACTCCTCGGCATAGAAGCAAACCTTAGGCTTTACACTGTTTTAATGTGTCACAAACATCTGTTAAAGCAAACATCAATTAAAATCATAAATTATTCTAACCTTTCAAAATTCAGTATTCTTTCCACTACAAACTACACAGGATTAAAGCTGGCCACCATCAGGTGGATTTAAATCAATTAATGAGCAATGAAAGTACTGTGTTTGATTTTCACATAACCTGTGCCATTGTCCTTCAGTGTTACAAGAGCGCTTTCAGTTGTCTTTACATTATATTCACTTTCTATACAAGAAAGAAGGAAAAACATACTGTGTCTATTTACAATAATTTGTAGTTTCAATTAATATTCACAGTTAAGCATAATCTAAAATGTTCTTATTTGAAGAAGATATTGAAGGCAAAGTAATTTTATTTCAGTATTCAATAGATGACTATGTCAAATTCTTATACTTACTAGCTTAAGCAGCTTCCCAAGCTCTTCTGGAATTTGTGAGAGGTTAGTTCTATCTAGTTTCAACCACTGAACTCCTGTCATAAGACGCACAGCCTCTGGAAATCTTTCATTCTGTAAATAACACAACAAAACACCTGTCAGTAATGCTGTGTACCAATTATTCATCAATATAAGTAATCCCTTTAAAAAAAAAAAAATAAACCAGCTTAAAGTCAATTACAGTCTTCAAATAGCTCACTGATATGCATTACAGAGCACTGGTGTACACACACTGAACTGGAGTACAGTCTATATATTGGGACAGTGCATAAGTTCATGATATTTATCTGTAAGTTAAATCAATAGGACAGATACATATAACAGACATTTCAGTAATCAGTAATATATTTTCCTTCACTGTTTATAACAGCCTACCAACACTGGGGTAACTTTATGACTCCATGATAGTTGAAATCACATGGCTTTGAGGCGAAGAAATTGTTGTCATGTTTGGAGCGCATTTTTAACCAGAAAGTAAGTTCCTTGAAGGTTGTTTGAAAGAGAGAAGAAAAGGTGGAAATCTGAGGCTGCAAGATCAGGTGAACAAGATAGGTGCAGAACGATTTCCCAACCCAACTCCCATACAGCGTATTTTGTCAACCCAGCAGAAAGCTGGTCGGCATTATTGTGTAGTAGCATCACTTCACACAGTCTTCCTGGTCATTGTACTTCGATTGCATCTGTAAGATGTCTCTGTTGTTGACAATAAATTTCCTCAGGGAAGCAATTTGTTGTACAACACACTGCCACTGTTCCACCAGATGTATAACATTATCTTTTTTGGATGCACACATATCTTTGTATATTGATTTGCTGCTTTGTGTGGGCTTTTTTAGCATAAAGGCACCACTTTCATCACCGTTAATGATACGGGAGAGGGATGGTCAGTGTTGTTCATGAGCCAATTGATGACAAGCAAATAAGAGATGCACTCATGGCCACCTACTGTTTTTTGTGATTTTGGTTTAGAGCATGCGGTACCCATACGCCCGATTTTTGACCTTTCCCCATTGCATGCAAGATGGTGGAATGCTCACAGTTCATCATGTTTGTTATTTCTCGAGTATAATGATGTGGATCATTGTTGATTACTGTATTTAAATATCTTCAACAACTGCCAAATATCCTCCTGAATGTGGAGATTCACTAATGTCAAAACAATCCTCCTTAAAATGAGAAAGCCATTTTCTTGCAGGGCTCTGTCCAAAATGTCTCTGAATGCCTCCACTGCTGTCACCTGTCTATTCAACTCAAACAAGAAGAATATGTTGGAAATGTTCCACTTTCTCCACTTGGCACTCCATTTTCTAAGAGTCCACAGCCCCATTCACTAATTCCAACTAACAAAATGACAATATGTACACTCAAATAGCAACAGTGAACAACAAATAAAAAGAATGGAAATTGATAAATAAACCCATAGGAATCAGAATAGCAACTTGCAACAAAAAGATGCTACGAACTTAGGAATCAACCTAACAGTACTGTACTATCATAATATGAATGTCAAGTTGCTACCGTAAAGCTACCTTAATGGGTGCTGGATCTTCTCAAATAGAGTACATTTAAATAAAATAGAAAGAAACTTCCACATGGGAAAAATATATTAAAAACAAAGATTCCAAGACTTACCAAGCGGGAAAGCGCCGGCAGACAGGCACATGAACAAAACACACAAACACACACACAGAATTACGAGCTTTCGCAACTGGCAGTTGCTTCGTCAGGAAAGAGGGAAGGAGAGGGAAAAATGAAAGGATGTGGGTTTTTAGGGAGAGGGTAAGGAGTCATTCCAATCCCGGGAGCGGAAAGACTTCCCTTAGGGGAAAAAAAGGACAGGTGTACACTGGCACACACACACACACACACACACACACACACACACACACACACACACACACACACACACACACATATCCCTAATATGTGTGTGTGTGTGTGCCAGTGTACACCTGTCCTTTTTTTCCCCTAAGGGAAGTCTTTCCGCTCCCGGGATTGGAATGACTCCTTACCCTCTCCCTAAAAACCCACATCCTTTCATTTTTCCCTCTCCTTCCCTCTTTCCTGACGAAGCAACTGCCAGTTGCGAAAGCTCGTAATTCTGTGTGTGTATTTGTGTGTTTTGTTCATGTGCCTGTCTGCCGGCGCTTTCCCGCTTGGTAAGTCTTGGAATCTCTGTTTTTAGAGTACATTTAAAGCCAGACAAGATCCGATCACAATTAGTGCATACAAAAGTTTTGAACTGGCAGCAGTTCAACTACTGAAGCAAGAAATCCTGAAGAAGTTAAATCATTCTGTGCGTGTATTGGTTACCTAGTGGTAACGTGGACAATTTTTCAAAAAGTTAGTGGAAGTTCTGAAAAAGAGTCTCAGCCTCAAAAACTAACACAATTAAAATGTGGAGACATATTACCACATGTGTTAAGTGTGAAGTTGGTAATAATGTCTAAACATTTTGAACACTTTTAGCATGGCATGAATGTTAAACACTGCTACTTTGAGTGGTACCAAAAAGTTCAGTATCAGTCTTCGAGTATGTGCTATTGTAAAGTATTTATACAAGCCCTTAGACACTCTGATCATTACTGTTGGATAATACAGCTAAAGACAGGTTTGGTAAAGCCAACAAAACTGCAGGCCTACAATAAAGGTCTTCTCCGGACATAAAATACATACTATTTCTAGATCATTGGCAAATCAATTCTGAGTTGAAGTCTGTGTCGAAGATAATGTAATGCTTAGTTCTCTGAATTCATTTTTTAAAATTTTTGATCATATTAATGAGATCCTAGATCAGAGAAAAGGCAGCATTGATCATAAATTTTTAATCTGTTTGTTGTAGATCGATTTCAGGTATTATGTAGCTATCTTCCATGAAATAATATTCACGTCATGATGACTCATCGAACATATAATTGCACATGGTACCACTTGAAGGTACAGATACAGAGGTTTCTTATCTGTAACATCAAATGGTACCTTGTGCAATTATATGTATGATGAGTCATCACAACTTGGAGATAATAGCACTCCTACACAGTTGCAGAATGCAATCTGCAATAAACAGATTAAAAATTCATGACTGATTCTTCCCTTCCTCCAATACTGGTTTAATAAGTCAGCTAAAAAAAAAAAAAAAAAAAAAAAAAAAAAAAAAGAAGAGAGAGAGAGAGAGAGGGAGAGAGAGAGAGAGTTGTTTTGAAGCGACTCGTCTTACTTCTCAACACCACAGTCTCCTTTGAGAGATACACGCTTTGTCCCGCGATCCGATCCTCTATGTGTTTCATCTCATTGGAATAATAGGTTCTGTCAAACTCTGCAAAATACTCATTGACTGGAACCTCCAATTCCTCATTTGACAAAAATTTATAACCAGCAAGAAAAAGTTCAAAGCTAGGTAAAAGGAAGAAATCACTTGGCACTACATCTGGTAGATGAGGAGCCCAGTTCATACACTTTCCCCATTGTTACTGCTGATATGTGGGACGGTGAATTATTCTGGTCAAAGAGCACTTTTTTTTGCCAACGCTGATCTTTTCTCAGCCAAAGCAAGTTTCAGATGATCCAACACTGACGCATATTAAGGTCCAGTTCTCGTTGTGCCCTTTTCCAAGTAAAGTCTGGGGATTATTCCTTGTCTTCTTCAGTTCACTTTCACCAGCCTTTCTCCATTGTTTTGACTCTGGTGTTCAATGACAGATCCAGATTTCATCAACAGTCACAAATTGGCACAAAAGTCTTGTGGATTGCGGTAATCACCACAAGACATAATGCTGAAATGATGTACCATCATTGTAAAAACCTACTTACATATTCTGTGTGCACATATATTTCAGATAAACCAAGATGTTCAATGCCGCTCATCGGCTTTGACCAATGATGTCACTCTTACCAAGCCCCAAGATGCAATGCAAAAACATAGTTTCAAGATAATGACCATTAACCTTAATTGTTTCCATGGTGCAAAAATACAAACATCAAGCACAGAATCATACAAATTCTAATAACAAACAGGATCTTGAAGTTAATGGGACTACTGGAAGAAAGTGGGGGTTTCGTGCTAAAAACTAACATAACAAATGCGAAATCCTATTAATAGTCAAACACATAGAACATAACCATGACATAAAAAGGGCAAAACAATAGTTACAAGTAAGCAAAAAAGAGCAATAAAAGCAAACAAACTGTAACTGGTACTGAGAGCATCAGCTGAGCTGGTATCGAAAACATCTGCTGAGCTATAAAGGTCAACTAGAAAGACCTTCACCAGCCTTTCTCCATTGTTTTGACTCTGGTGTTCAATGACAGATCCAGACATAGTGCTGAAATGATGTGCCTGATGGACTTTTGGTCAACTGCAAGCAATCGAAGCACCCACCCCAGACAAAAATACCACTACAAAAATACTAAATCAGATCACACTACACAAAGCCAAAATGAAAGGCCAACATTTTGATAAATCATTAACATAACTAAAGGCAGTATCAACAATAGCAATCAACCTACATAAATAAATCCGAAAGACCAATAGGTTACCAATACAAAAAATTCTAAACCAAATAGCACTTTAAAAAAAAGACACAATTGATAAAACCAGCAAAAAATCATGAAAAATAATGAAAGTAGTCTTGACACACGTTGAAATCTTATCAAGATCTAACTGAATATTTATGAACTTTTCCTCCGACAGAAAACTGTATTATCTGCAAAAAATCCTGATTTTACTATTAATAGTGTCTGCAAGGTCATCAACATACACCATGAGCAGCCAGGGAGGCAGCACACTTCCCTCAAATTGTCTTCAGGACGGGGAAGGAAATCAGCTATGACCTTTCAAAGGAACCATCCCGGCATTTTTCTGAAGTGATTTCTGTAAATCAGAGAAAACTTAAATCTGTATAACTGAATGCAGATTTGAACAGTCATCCTCCCACGTGCAAGCGCAATGTACTAACTGCTTCACCACCTCAGTTGGTCCCACATACACTGGACAACCTGGTTTGAGGTGTAGTGACTTTGGCCAATCTCATATCTTCTTCTCAAACATAACACTTCTGACACTCGGCAATTAACCAAGACCTCAAGCAAAGCTAAAGATCAGTATGTCGCCACAACCAGGTTTTTTAACTTTCATATTAGTAGGATTCACCAACTCACAATCATACTGTCATCATCCATGTCAAGCTGAATGTTCAGTACAAGTCATCGGCTTTGGCAAGTGACATAATGTTAATGGTTGCAGTCAAGTCACCTTTTGGCACATATATTCACCATTTTGTTGTTAGTTGGCAAAGCTAACAAGTAAGTGTGAAGGGGAAAGGTGGGAAGGAGGAGCGGGGGGGGGGGGGGGGGGGGGGGGGGGGGCAAGAAGCCTGCTATGGTGACATATTAATCTGTAGTTTAATTCGAGGTATAGGTTAAGTCAGAAGGTAATTGTGTGGTTGTGAGTTGGCAAAGCCAATGAATGTGATACTAAAAAACCTGGTTGTGTTGACACAATAATCTTCTGCTTAGTCCATTAGAAAAAAATCACCAGTAACCTATTGTCGCATGCTTCCAATGTCCCTGGTCAAAGCTGGCCACTCATATCAAACATTCCTCTATACCCCACCATCATAACTAACCTAGACCTTGTGCTAAACTACATATCAGTTTATCACCACAAACATTTTGCTTTCACATTTATTGACTTTGCCAACCAACAATAAAACTGTGAATAGATGCAACAAAATATAACATCACAGCAGTGATTAACATTTTCACAGTGGTCAAAGCCGATGACTTGCATCAAGCATTCCTCTTGACCAGTTTCAAATTTAACAATCATGGTAATCATGGCACCAAAATTAAAATGACATTTAGTTTGTGCTTCCGAGAGCACTACTGAGGAGCAAGAGATATTTTACAAAACCAACAATAGTAAAATGCATCTGTAGTTATGCTCAATTATTAAGATGTTTTCATTTTGTACCCTTATGTGCATCTATTTATTGATTTGATATTGTGAGTCCTGGTCATTTTCCTCTCCTGCATCTGAACAATAGGGCACATGCGTGGAACGCAGCTCATTCCAGCCAACTGACAACACAGTTACAATGTTTGCACGGGAATTTCTCCTGAAAATAGCCTAGATTTATATGAGTTTACATGCTTTCAAAGCCACTGTCACTGATGATAAAATCCAATGAGGCCAGGTCATATGCCTTTTCAAACTTCTTCCATGCTAAACCTTCTTCAAGAAAACTGTTCAACCATCGAGGGAAATCAGAGCAATCCTTATGAAGATCCCAGCAGAGGGAAACGTAGAGCACTGGAAGACTTTAAAGAGAAATTGATATAGCCTAGCTCAATAGATTTTATCATCAACAGCTCAGATTGCAAACACTACTGAAATGCTGGCAAATAGCTCCTCACTTTCTCCTGGAATTAACAGTTCCTAAGTCTTAGGGCGAAATGTTACGATGTGGCATACAATGCGTAAGTATCTAAACATGAATGCTAAATGTTAACAAAACACAGGCACACACAGTATCAACTACAAAAAACATAGTGACACTGACAATGCCCATCGATATTTTTCTTGGTGTGACAGAGGGCAAATTTTAACAAACTGCAAAACAAGTATTGAGCACAGTGGTCAATAAAATCTATTGCTGGAGATCTGCCCCACCGTTTTCGGCGTGACAATGATAAACGTAATTTGTTTATAATTTTGACAACTGCAAGGTTAATGACTTATTCCACCTTTTATAAATAACAACGAGATCTATGAAATAACACTCACGAAGTGCATAAGCTGCCCCGAATGCAATATAGGAGCAACTGTTGCAACACAATAAATTAGTAAAATGTTTACTTACACTGAAGTCATTTCTTGTGAAGTCAACACCTCTAACAAACGGTAACACGCCAGTGTTCGCCATGATGTTAATTGACAACTTTCAATCCCTGCTCATAAACTATCTATATGTCACAAACAAATACTATTTCGCGCAAGACTCTCAAAATTCACACACGTCCACCCATACATACACCAAAATCAAAACAACCCATGACACTACTTCACCTTGGCAAAGATACACTATCCACATACCATAGATATTCCGTCAAAAACAGTTGACACTGATAAATATAAAAACTAGAATTACAAATTTATGTTGTTATCTTAATAACTAGGAGATTCGATAACTACAAACATTAAACGGTACTATGTGATATCATATTATAATTTTGAACGTACACACACAATCCACAAATGCATAAAGAAATCATTTACTGCTGACAATAAAAGAGTTATTATAACTGCAAAAAAATCTTTTAGTGAATAATAGCGTTTCCGTACAATTTTCTTTTAACTGTGAAAGTATCGGTGTTTGTTAAATATTGTCGTTAACGATGAGGTGTGATTGTTATACTGTGCATTATTAAACATTGAGCGCTGTCAATGTATATACTTGCAAATATAATGTATTTAAAGCAAAACTTACATACAAAAAGACCACTCATCACTCAAAATCACACAATACACAGCTATGGTACAGGACAAAAATTGGATGTACATGTTCAAATCGCCAACACAAAGTTATTTCAAAACAGCCTTATCCATCCTAGTATCAAACTACAGAATGCCTTACCAGGTACCATTAAACACATACAGGACATTGGTCACTTCAAATCTAAACTGAAGTCGTACTTGGTTGATCACTGCTTTTGCACAGTAAATGAATACCTACAAAACTAAAGTTTTGTATGTTAACCCAATGTAGTCTCATTCAGAAGAACATTTGTATTTTATCTCTCTGTATATAGCGTAACAACATTTATTTAAGTATTCGTCATTAATTGATATATTAATGTGTGTTTTTATGTACAAAGGTATATTATATGTAAAACTGTTAATATTAACAAAAAAACATCTCTTGCATATTGTGCAGCTGTAGATGAAAATGGATGAATAAATCAAATTTTTTTTTTTTAGCTCACGTCAGAGTGATGTTGGTTGTGCATGGATTGTGTGGACGTATTCTACCGGTACTGGTGTACTTTTGTGGCGTTTTCAGTAAATGTTTTGTTTCACAACGGCATTTGATGTTTTATCAACGTGGTAGCAGATTTGCGTGCTCGGTTAAGTTTTCATGAAGTGCTAAGGCTATAGTCGATTTTGACGTCGCTCGACGCTGTAAAACAGCTAAAGACTGAGACAGTGGCCAACGAAAGACAACTAAATACAAACCTTCTGGCGAAGAAAATTGAGGAACCTGGAAAATTATAATGAAAAATATTTAGAGTCTTACTTCGATATGTAAATGGCAAGCTGATTAAACCAGAAGAAACTGCACGTAATTAAATAACCAATCTTGCTAAATGAACCAAGCCTTTGTTGCGTGTTGGGACTGCGAGGCTGCCAAATAGATCTGGGATCAGCAACATCAGATCTTTGACCTTCAGTCAACTGAAAACACTTACAGTGACCTTTGTGGGCGATTTTTTCAAACCTTGCACAAAGAGTTCGATTATATGGCACAATTTATTTGCAAAGGAGAAAACATGAAAGAGTTACAAAAACGATTTTTAGATTTAGGGCTGAGAATAAGAAACTGTGATGATGAAAATGTTGATACACCACTGACGTCTAAAATTAAGGTTAGAAAACAGCAACAAAGGGATGACCAAGCTTCATTTGAAGCTGACATATCAAAAACATTTCATTAAAACAAGAATAAAGACAGAAAATGCCTTCCTTGTTAAAAGGATTGCAAAACAAGTGGTGCTTGTTTTAAACATAAGAAAAATGGACGTCCATCAAATTAAGGTGCCAGCAAAGACAAAAGAAAAGATTGTGGCACGTTCTCACCCAGTCTGACATCAACGCGAATTTCAAGAAATTGTAGCCACAGGGATACTTCAAAAATTGAGAAAGAAGTTTTAATGGTGAGACACAAGAATTTTTCTGTTGATATTGCGGCAACGCTGGCTGTGCTGTAGCTGTTTCACTGCACAATGCACATCACAGCTATCAGGTGAGGTATATTAAGTGGAATGACAGGAGAAGGCTGGAAATGACATTCAAAATATTTTCCAGTGAAGTAACGAACAACGGAAGGGAGCAGTTTTTGGCAACACGAGGTATTTATTAAGATAGACAAAATACCTCATATTCTTTAACACTTACATAAAAGGAAATAAATTATCTGTACCCAAATGAGGTGCAACTAGCACAGCAAAGATTTTCAGTTCCAGTACAGAAGAAGATGTGCATTAAGTTCCTAGGTGGCAGCCTTCATTAAGATTTACACAAGTTCGAAGGTTTGATGTAAACTCTAAAACCTTCTCCCTAGTAGAGGCCACAAGAAATGACAAATAAAAGTAAAACATACACAATAACAAGGCGCAGTCTGTGTGAAGGAAGATTCGAAACGATGTGAGAACTGAATGGAATAGTTCACATGGACTGACTGGCTATCACAAAGCAGTACAACATACAGGGCACTCATATGTTTCACTACACTTAGAATTAATGGCCGCTGGAAATCGGAAGGTGGCTCTCCAAAGCAACTTGGGAAGGCTAAAGGGAATGCAGCGTTTCAGCCACCTCGGAAGCCTCCTGCTCGGAAAGATTTGGCACTTGCAAGCAATCCGCCCGAAGCAATGCTCACGTGATTTGTCCTCAAATAGTCACAGTGTGGTGGCCCTCAGGCCCTTGTTGAAAGCACTAATCCACAAACGAGGGCGCCACAGAGTTCGTCCCTTTGCAAGAAAAGAACGTTGAGGTAACAGTGCTCAATGCATCTCTGTAGCGTCAGACACTGGTGTGGATGTTGCGGTGGTGAGTGTCATTGACAGCACTTGACAGCTGTTACATTGACAGGCAGTGTGAATTACAACATGCAGTGGGGGAAAACAGCTGGCCACTGCCACTTATAGTGGAGATGGTGGTGTACAACGACGGCATACTGTGGGTTTGGTGGACAGTGGTCCAGATCATGTGATGGGCAGGATAGTGCGTTGTTCCACAAGGCTGAAGGCGTGCTTCATGAGGTGCATCATGGCTGCGGCTGCAACTTGGGAAAGAAGGTGCTGAATGGCAAAGCAGTGGATGTGGAGGAAGCATCTGGCAGCACAAGGAGCTTTGACACGACACAGTCTGACCATTGAGTGGGTGCAACCACTTGGGCAGGCATATGGCTACGCAGTTTGTGGCCAACACAAGTGCTGTAGTGCATGCTGAAGTGTGCATACAATGACGAGTGCCATTGCTGCCATCCACTAGACACCCCAGGGAGACGATGGCCTGGCACAAGTGTGTGTCGTTGAATCCGGGGTGCTGGAGGCTGCGTTTGGAGCTGCTGCTGGGTCTGTGGAGCTGCCTGGGGAGAAACAAATGCGACTCCATGAGGCGTTGAGCTTCACATGCTCAAGAATGAGAGGGAAGGCGAAGGGCTGTGAGGTGGCTGTGTCCCAGACACCAGCCACTGGTACACCAGTAGAGGGTGAGCACGTAAGCTGACTTTAACCTGTCGGTGAACATAATTGAAGGGATGCTGTGGAGACACACAGTAAATATTTTGTTGTTTCACTGTAAAGTGAGATGACGACCAAGTATTGCGAGCAGAGTGGGAGCTGGCAGGCATTGAGGCATAGCATGATGAGAGGCTGTGGTGCACAAAAGTCTTGCACTTGCCATGGTGACATGAAGGTGACAATCACAGTCAGACCATAGGGTCTTGAAGCTGTTGGATATAAGTTTGTACACAGATAGTAGTTGGGAGAGGCTGCAACTCAATAAAATTGTCTGGTAGGGCTAGGGGCAGCCCATATACCAGGTCAGTGACAGTTGCCACCAAATCTGCTTTGTGGGCCACCCACAAACTTAACAGAATCAGTGGCAGGTCAGTGGACCATTTTGTGTCATAACATTTAAGGACGTATTTCAATGTATGCTGGAAACATTACAGCATGCCATTGGCTACAGGGTGTCACTGGTAATAAAATGAACGAGAATGCCACCAGTCTCAGGCAGTGTTCTGAATAAATGTGAAGTGAGGAGGAGGAGCTTAGTGTTAACATCACATCAATAATGAGATCATTTCGGACAGAGCAGAAGCTCTGATTAGAGAGGGATAGGGGAGGAAATTGGCCATGCCTCATAAAAGCAGTTATCCCAGCATTTGCCTGGAGTGATTTAGGGAAATCACAGAACATCTAAATCAGGATGGCCAGACACATGTCTGAACCATAATCCTTCCAAATGTGAGTCCTCTGTACTAACCACTGGACCACCACGTTCAGTAATTGGAAATGAATTGTCGCCCATGTTCCAATGTCATGTTTTAGAGGTGAAGAAAAACACAAAAGCTTGGCATGGATGAATGCCATAGCAACTGTTCTGGTTGAAATTTCCTGGATGGCTTCTGGCCAGCATCAGTGTCTATCGACATCAGAAGACAGTGACAGCTGTCTGAGGATGCCATGGGGTCAACAATGTCGATGTGAACATAGGAGAACCGGTGCTCTTTAGTGTCCTGTACTGTAAATTTGGTTGCAAGATGATTATGAAGTTGCAATACAAACACTTTATTAATTTCAGAAAGTCACAATGACACTTGTCCCAAAACAACAACTTAAAGACTGAATTAAGAAACACAAAGTCTATTGTCATGATAACAGATGCACACAAAGTGTCATCACATATGGCTGTAGGGTGGTGTCCAATGACGGACCACACAGTGTGGAGTAGCATAAATATGATGATGGTGCAAAGCAGAGTGGATTGTACTGGCTTGTCTTGGCAAGTGCACTGAAATTCGAGCTCGAATCCGAATTGGGACTCGAACTGGAGCTGGCCTGCAGGAGGCTATTCCTGACATTATGTATTTAGCAGGCAGAAGTACATTTCCATCCAGATGATGTGCAGTGTTTGTTCTCTGCTAGCATCCCGGCCAGTTTCCTGGTGTACACACTGCTCTGAAGTGTAGCTGGTGCCTCCTGGTGGAGCCTGGAACAAATGGCACATAAAAATATGGTTTTTGTATACTATGGTGTCATGATGCCTGATGCCTATCTTGTATGAACACACAATCTCCAGATGAGGCACACTTGTGGGCCATGGGCAGGCAACTGTGCATAGCAGCGATGTCAGACGGCCAGTGGACATATACAGCCTATAGCCAATATACAACAGCTTGATAGAGGCAACATAGAGAAACAGGGGTGAGAACATGACAGCACACTTTATCTCACTGGAATGGGATGCAGATCCAGGCCCACATGTAACAGTGCTGTTGGACACCTGGCCAGAGGGAACATTCCTGGATGAGGATGGTGGATGTTGGGTGTGTTGGGCTGTACAGGCAGTCAAAAGCTCGCTGGCAGAAGGCAGGGGGAAGCGAGGGGGAAACATGGTCTTTGTAGCTGTCAGTGTGTATGGGGAGCAGAAAGAGTATCGTACCAAATGCCCAAGTCTTTGCCAGGGACATGGTGGACCTGGAGGACGACATTGGAATTTGGGTGCTGACATAAGTGAGCTAGTGTGGAGTCAGCAGACCGGGGTTTTACGAGGGTCTCATAATCTCAGGGAGGGCTGAGGACCCAGGAGCAGTAGAGGCAGTCGACAGTGACGTTATTGACACCAACTGCATGACGTATATTGGTAGAAGACTGAGCAACGTACTTCTTGTGACGGAACTGTCAGGGCAAAATTTGGGTGGCATCTTTCTGAGAATAGTTTGTCATAGGAGGACAGTAGTCATTGAAGATAGTGAAATGGCATCCTTTATGGAACGATGGAACTACTTCACTGCATCATAGATGGTGAGCAGTTCCCAATCATATGTGGCCTGTTTGTGCTGGGGCTCAAATAGCTTAGCCAAAAAGAAAGCCAGCAGCTGCAAATGTCCCCAATGCGATGTTGAAGGTCCTTGTTCATTATAGAATTATTTGCATTTGCAATGATAGTGAGTTGGCTGGTAGGGCAGCAATGTGCCAGAGTCGACACATTGTCGAAGTCGTGTTTAGTGCTCTCAAAACTAGCCATTATAAGCTTGCTCCAGAGTAAGGTTTCGTTACCCTTCGTTCTGTCAGCGTGCAGTGTGGCAGTCAGAGGTTCCTGAACAGATTTCTAAGAAAGTGGCAAAAAAAAAAAAAAAATAGCCACACTTAGGAATCAGAGAACCTCCTTACACAACGTGGGATGTGGGAATTTGGAGATCACAGGGACTTTCTCGGGCTGAGGTCTTGATACAGAAGCAGAAATAGTGTGCTCTAAGAATTCAAATTTGGCTACCATGAAAACGCATTTTTCCAGTTTGAAAATGACCACTGCTGTTTGCATGTAGATAAAACTCTCCCTAACGTGCTCATGATGCTCAGTTGTGTCCAGGGAGTAGAGAAGAATACCATCCAGGTAGGTAAAACTACAGCTGTAATTTTTCCCAAGTGCATGCAGCTTTACTGTATGATTAAATGATGATGGCGTCCTCTTGGGTGAAATATTCCGGAGGTAAAATAGTCCCCCATTCGGATCTCCGGGTGGGGACTACTCAAGAGGACATCGTTTTCAGAAGAAAGAAAACTGGCGTTCTACGTATTGGAGCGTGGAATGTCAGATCCCTTAATCGAGCAGGTAGGTTAGAAAATTTAAAAAGGGAAATGGATAGGTTAAAGTCAGATATAGTGGGAATTAGTGAAGTTCGGTGGCAGGAGGAACAAGACTTTTGGTCAGGTGAATACAGGGTTATAAATACAAAATCAGATAGGGGTAATGCAGGTGTAGGTTTAATAATGAATAAAAAAATAGGAGTACGGGTAAGCTACTACAAACAGCATAGTGAACACATTATTGTGGCCATGATAGACACGAATTGCACGCCTACTACAGTAGTACAGTTTATATGCCAACTAGCTCTGCAGATGATGAAGAAATTGATGAAAAGTATGATGAGATAAAAGAAATTATTCAGGTAGTGAAGGGAAATGAAAATTTAATAGCCATGGGTTACTGGAATTCGACAGTAGGAAAAGAAAGAGAAGGAAACATAGTAAGTGATTATGGATTGGGGGGAAGAAATGAAAGAGGAAGCTACCTGGTAGAATTTTGCGCAGAGCATAACTTAATCAGAGCTAACACTTGGTTCAAAAATCACAAAAGAAGGTTGTATAGATGGAAGAAGCCTGGAGATACTGACCGGTTTCAGATAGATTATATAATGGTAAGACAGAGATTTAGGAACCAGGTTTTCAATTGTAAGACATTTCCAGGGGCAGATGTGGACTCTGACCACAATCCATTGGTTATGAACTGTAGATTAAAACTGAAGAAACTGCAAAAAGGTGGCAATTTAAGGAGATGGGACCTGGATAAACTGACTAAACCAGAGGTTGTACAGAGTTTCAGGGAGAGCATAAGGGAACAATTGACAGGATTGGGGGAAGGAAATACGGTAGAAGAAGAATGGGTAGCTTTGAGGGATGAAGTAGTGAAGGCAGCAGAGGATCAAATAGGTAAAAAGATGAGGGCTAGTAGAAACCCTTGGGTAACAGAAGAAATATTGAATTTAATTGATGAGAGGAGAAAATATAAAAATGCAGTAAATGAAGCAGGCAAAAAGGAATACAAACGTCTCAAAAATTAGATCGACAGGAAGTGCAAAATGGCTAAGCAGGGATGGCTAGAAGACAAATGTAAGGATGTAGAGGCTTAGCTCATTAGGGGTAAGATGGATACTGCCTAAAGGAAAATTAAAGAGACCTTTGGAGAAAGGAGAACCACTTGCACGAATATCAAGAGCTTTGATGGAAACCCAGTTCTAAGCAAAGAAGGGAAAGCAGAAATGTGGAAAGAATATATAGAGGGTCTATACAAGGGCGATGTACTTGAGGACAATATTATGGAAATGGAAGAGGATGTAGATGAAGATGAAATGGGAGATTTGACACTGTGTGAAAAGTTTGACAGAGCATTGTAAGACCTGAGTCAAAACAAGGTCCCGGGAGTAGACAACATTCCATTAGAACTACTGACTGCCTTAGGAGAGACAATCTTGACAAAACTCTACCATCTGGTGAGCAAGATGTATGAGACAGGCGAAATACCCTCAGACTTCAAGAAGAATATAAAAATTCCAATTCCAAAGAAATTTGGTGTTGACAGATGTGAAAATTACCGAACTATCAGTTTAATAAGTCACAGCTGCAAAATAGTAACACGAATTCTTTATAGACGAATGGAAAAACTTATAGAAGTTGACCTCGGGGAAGATCAGTTTGGATTCCGTAGAGATGTTGGAACACGTGAGGCAATACAGACCCTACGACTTATCTTAGAAAAAAGATTAAGGAAAGGCAAACCTACGTTTCTAGCATTTGTCGACTTAGAGAAAGCTTTTGACAATGTTGACTGGAATATTCTCTTTCAAATTCTGAAGGTGGCAGGGGTAAAATACAGGGAACGAAAGGCTAGTTACAATTTGTACAGAAAGCAGATGGCAGTTATTAGAGTCGAGGGACATAAAAGGGAAACAGTGGTTGGGAAGGGAGTGAGACAGGGTTGTAGCCTATCCCCGATGTTATTCAATCTGCATATTGAGCAAGCAGTAAAGGAAACAAAAGAAAAATTTGGAGTAGAAATTAAAATCCATGGAGAAAAAATAAAAATTTTGAGGTTCGCCTATGACATTGTAATTCTGTCAGAGACAGCAAAGGACCTGGTAAAGCAGTTGAATGGAATGGATAGTATCTTGAAAGGAGGGCCTAAGATGAACATCAACAAAAGCAAAACGATGATAATGGGATGTAGTCGAATTAAGTCGGATGATGCTGAGGGAATTAGATTAGGAAATGGGACACTTAAAGTAGTAAAGGAGCAGATGAGTTTTGCTATTTGGGGAGCAAAAAAACTGATGATGGTCGAAGTAGAGAGGATACAAAATGTAGACTGACAATGGCAAGGAATGTGTTTCTGAAGAAGAAAAATTTGTTAACATCGAGTATAGATTTAAATGTCAGTGAAGATGTTTCTGAAAGTAATTGTATGGAGTGTAGCCATGTATGGAAGTGAAACGTGGACGATAAATAGTTTAGACAAGAAGAGAATAGAAGCTTTCGAAATGTGGTGCTACAGAAGAATGCTGAAGATTGGATGGGTAGATCACATAACTAATGAGGAGGATGTAGGTTGCAGTAGGTACTGGGAGATGAAGAAGCTTGCACAGGATAGAGTAGCATGGAGAGCTGCATCAAACCAGTCTCAGGACAGTCGAACCTTCTTTCAAATAACAAGAGAGACGCTGCCTTGTTCCTTCTGATCCATCCAAACCGGTGGTCTTGGCTGTGCATGTTTCTTCTTATGGCACTGGTGCAGTTTTTATGCATAAATTTGGTTCCGTTGATGGGGCGAATATTTTGGAATCAGCGTTGCTTAACACAGCTCATTCTACTTATTTGCAAATTGAAAAGCAGGCTCTCGCCACTGTATACAGTGTAACTAACTAAGTAAGTAAGTCAGTAAGTAAGTGGTGTAAGTTTCACAAGTATGTATTCCGTAGAAAATTTTACTTAGAGACTCACCATATACCTCTTCCAATCTTTGTTTAGCTCTTATCAGTCAGTCCCAACTCGCACAGAGCATAAGCTGCAATTGTAGGCTCTTCTTTTGTCAAATTACCAATATGAGATTGGGTATCGGTAAAACCTGATAGTCAAGGAAAGCCAGGATTCGGTTACAGTTGTGGGCGGGGCTGTAATCAATTACTGTTGGTTGCCTTTTATAGTTACAATTTATTTTAAACCAGCAATTCCAAACTCAACAATAAATAAAAATACCACACGTTATGAAGGAATAAACAACTATGTAAATAGTAGTGTTTTCAGTGAGTTAGAATTTGGCAAATCACCATTAAATACAGTTACAGCAGATAATGTTTTAAAAGCAAACCATTGTGATCTGGGCTGTAGGCCTTACACGCCAAGAATGGCAATAAATTAAGAATTGTTTAAGAACTCGCTGCAATTTACAATTTACAGGTATTGAAATATTAAAGGTACATCGCCACAAACACGGCAGAAGGCATCAGACAACAGGAATGGCAGTAAATGAGGTTTTAAGGCTTAATGCTAAAATATAAACACCAAATTAGAATTTTAAGGCAAATGACCACAATCACGGCTGAAAGCCTTACACGCCAAGAACGGCAATAATATAAAAAAATTGAGAAACCTGCTGTAAAATAGCAAATACAATAGCAAAGATTAATTAAAAAAATGGGTGAAATAAGATGATGGTAAACTTTGTAACACAACACTTAACATCCACTGAACACTACACTGCTAGATTTATTTCAGAAGGCGACCAGAACTATTAACTAGACATATATAACCTTTAATGTAGGCATTACAAGATATTGTAATAAATAATACAATAATAAATCACAAGGACCAGTACATAAGTTTCTTAAAGGTACCTGCAGAAGGCGCGGACTGAAGGAGCGTTACACTGAACTACTGGTCATCAGACCTCCTTTTAGAACACAGATGTCTTACAAGAACCGAGGGGCCATAGACGGTGCTCCAGGAATCGACCTCTGAGAAGCTCCGGCAACCAACACTTTCGCCAGCGATGAGATAGGCAGCCAAGAGTTGCATTCACTTCACAAGACGGTAACTCAGACTAGTGGCAGTCCAACGAATGACTAATTATAATCTTGCTGAAGCTACCTGACGTCCGATAAACCAAATGAAACGATGGAACTATACGCGAAAGCCGAAACTGGCGGTCTGCACTACGTCCCCAGATACTGTGCTTAGAACGCCCGGTACGAGAAAGGAATCACTGCCACCAGAGTAGAAGAATCACAAACCGGCACTAACCCCCAGGGCAGGTAACTGGGGCGTTAGCGGCCATCAGGCAAGAAAAATTACCGCTGGTTGAACTTAACAAATTGAACGCAATAAATAGTAATAAGAATTTGAGGAAAGCTAATCAGACCCGCCTTCCCCAAGCACTCCACTTGCTGCTCTTCGCCTCGATGACACTACGAGTAGCAACACGAACCCAAGTCACTGGAGAATCGCGAGATATCACAATGGTGGAGGTTTCTCTACTTGGATTGAAATGCACTCGTCTTAAAGCTTGCTGGATCCGGTTTACGACGAGGTCGTGCACCCTCGTGACCACAGCCCTTCCATCCGGCAGTCCATGCGTGCCGCCAGCGGTCCCGGCGTGTTCTGGCACTAAGCAGACCTGGTTCCTCCTGAGTCCCCAACCGAACTGGCACATTCACACGACCCGGAAAAACAAAGACGTCGCCCCAAAGATAGTGCAACAGTTACTACATATCGATAACCGCTGCCGCTGCCAGTATTGGACAAGCAATGCTTGCGAAACCGAGTGACGCCAGTCAAGAAAAAGACAAACAACTGCAACTATGCTAACTAAACGATACCATCTGGCCTCCAACAGAGGGTGGAAAGCTACAAACAGCACCAACGCGAGCCGTAACACGGCTCAACCTCCCCCTCTCAAGGCCAAACCTGGGGGGGGGGGGGGGATGTTAGGAGACTCAACTAGCAGCTTAACCAAACTTAATTTGACTATGGTGAACCCAATATTGCTTACCGGTACGGTTGTCCTTAACAAGAAGATTAACTGGGCCTAAAATCCACATAATCGTACACGGACCTGGAAAATGGGGAGTAAACTTACCAAGGTTGCCAACACGCACCTCCCCCTGGGAAAATTACGGACATACACCTCATCTCACGGCTTACCCCTGAAGGCTCATCAATTACAGATACAACTTGTCTGTTGTGGTCTTTGAGAATATTGCGCCTCGCACTATTCCAGTTTTCTTTGACGACCTAAGGGGAGATCTCAGCAGGAATTAGATCTAGAAACCCCCATAAGGTCGAAAGCGGGGAATTAACAGGATAAGCAAACATCAAGGAAACGGGAGTAGCCTTCAAAGCCTAATGGTTGGCGGTATTGAAGGCAAAGCTAAGCCAAGGCAGACTAGAATCCCACTTACTGGGAGACTTCTGATGAAAGATAATCAGTACAGATTTAATGTTATGATTGATCCTTTCCGCAAAGGACCGCTGCAGACAATACAGAGTAATAGTCACATACTTAACACCACTTTGAAAACAGAAGGCCTTGAAGGGAGCCGAAAGAAAGGCTGGTACATTACCACTAACGATTTGTTTAGGAGGGCCAAAATCACTAAATACATTAGATAAAGGCGCATTGGTGGTGGCAGCAGTCACATTACTACTCGGAAGAAGCCAGGTGAACCTGGAAAACGTGTCAATAATAACTAATACATACCGATGACCTCTTTTGGTGCGAGGTAAGGGCTCCACATAATCGATATAGAGTTTGTCGATGGGATAAAATTCACGCTCAGAACTAAGGAACCCCTGTTGAAGAGCGTTATTCGGTTTGGCCACACGACGCAACTGACACCCAGAAACCATTTCTCTAACGTCTCAGTCAATAGATGGCCAAGTCAGATGCTCCTTAATCTTCTGCAAGGTCTTACATGTTCCTAAATGCCCGCCAATCAACGAGTTGTTAAATTAATGGGAAACGGGGTGTACCAGCGGGCCTGGTAGACATATCTTAATCTCCGTGGTACGTCCCACCCCTTTGCACAAAATGCCTTTCCTGATAAAGTATTCATCCAAATGCTCCCCCGCGGAAAGCCGTCTCTTAACGGGTCCCCAAGTGGGGTCCTGATCCTGATGGTCGGCAATGTCACTAAACAAATGAGGAATACCGCCTAACATGACACAAGTAAGATTGCCTTCCGAAACTTCTTGGGTACCCTTTCTAGATGGTTGTTCAGTAAACATACAGCTGAGGACGTCTGCGAGCACATTCTCAGTGCCTCTAATGTGCTTAACCTCGAACTGAAACGCCGAAATGCGTACCGCCAACCTCCCGATATGGCCAGTTTTACATGACCCGGCTAGCACCCATCTTACTGCTGGATTGTCAGTCTCTAGCTGAAATTATTTTTGAGATAAATCCGGTACTTATCCAGCGCGAACAAGAGGGCCAATGCCTCACATTCGTAAACAGAATATTTGAGCTCGGCGCTGGTTAACCAACGAGACGCATATGATAATGGCTGCCTTTGACCCTTGAACTCCTGGAGGAGGACTGACAAAGTTCCCACATTAGATGTGTAGGTTTGGACAATAAATTTATTATTAAAATTATGCACTCCGAGATCTTGAAGATTGGCTTAATGAGCTCAAACGCAGCCTCTTGAGAAGGTCCCCAATCGAAACGCTCCCCTCTTCGGCGCAGTTTATTTGAAGGAGCTGCCAACTGAGCAAAATTAGGGACAAAACGCCTAAAATAACTCGCCATCCCTACGACCTTGGCGATCCCTCTCTATCAGTGGGTGGCAAAAGGTCTCTCAAGGCCTTAGTCTACTCCTGATCAATATGAATACTCTTGCCTGATATTAGGTGACCTAAGAAGGATACCTGCTGCCTGGCTAATGTTACCTTTTTGGGTTTAACAGTCAAACTGGCCCCGTGCAACCTAGCAAAATCTTGCTGGATATGTTTCAAATGCTCTTGAAACGAACGACTATAAATTACCAAATGGTCTGGGTAATTGTAAACACAGACTAATTTCAAGTCTCCGAGAATATTTGCCACCAAACGAGTAAGGACGCCTGCGCCAGTAGCCAAACCAAAGGGGACCATATTAAACTCAAGCAGATTCCAATCAGTACAAAATGCTGTAACGTGTTGACATGCTTCGGCTAAGGGAATGTGATAATAGGCTTGATTCTGGCTGAGAACAGTTTACCGATTAGCCCTGGCAAACCAAGTAAAAGGGTTATGAAGATCAGGTAAAGGAACCTATTCGAAACAACCTTGTTATTTAGGCAACGGTAGTCGACAACAGGCCGAAAGCCCCGACCCTGATCCTTAGGGACGAGGAATATAGGGGAAGCATAAGCTGATGTATTAGACGTTTTGGAGATCTTTCCCCTTAGTATCTTCAACTTAGGCAGTGAGAGACGATATGGGGACTGCCTGGCGGGAATATGGTCAGACATACGAATAGGATAGTCAAGAACATTAGTAACCCCCAGTCTATCACAGAGAAGCTCTGGGAACCTCTCCAACAAACCCCCAAGTTCAGAGGCCTGCTGGGAAGACAGATGGATGAGATCAAACTCACTAACCTTAGCATCAACAGCCAGCATTCCCGCATCTCGATGCACTTTGTGTTTAGTACACTCAGAGAACGCAAATTTCTGACCAGAAGCGAACTTAAAGAAAAAGATGTACCCCGAATAACCCAAGACAAGACCAGTTTTACCGATAAAATCACATCCCAAAATCAAATCGACCAGCAGCTCCTTAACCAAGGCCAAAGACAAGGACCACGAGAAATCCCCAACCGAGATACCCTCTTGGACCTGACCATGCAGAGACAACACCTGCCCGTTGGCAACCTGACACCTCTGCACCAAAGAAGGGACCAACCTGTCTCGCAAAGATGACCAAAGTCAAGAAACCATTCCAAGCTCAAGAATGAAAAGGAGCTATCAGAATCCAAAAGGCCACCTACTAGAGAACAAATACAAGACAGTGGAGTGATGATCGAGCAGCGACACGGACACACCAGGGTGCAAAGGCTCGCCCCAGGGGTCGCTGCCCAGCCTTGCATCATTTATTGACTCTGGGTGTCTGTGGCTAAACGCTAGTATGAACTAAATACCCTGTTCGACTGCGCCTGAAACAATGCTGTGATTCCCCTTTAGCAGACTCAGCTGATGTTGGTAGACCAGAGTTCACCTTGGTGACGTCCACGGGCTGAACTTTAACTGCACGGTGTCTATCGTCCGGGAGCAGAAACATGGATATCGCTAAAATGGTGGCACGAAGTTCTTCCCAAGTGGAAGGACGACCACGAAAAAAAAAGTTACTTATCCGCCGCTCGCATTCCCCTCAGGACAACTGAAACCAATTCTTGTTTTGGCAAATCCACTAACAAGGGCAAACAGGCTGTCTTAACTCTTTCCACATATTGATGCAACTCCTTCCTATCTTGCTGCATCTGCCAAATATAGCGACACTCGTGGTGTTTACGAACTCCCGTGGTCAATCTTTTGCTGATCACAAGCTCCTTCAACTGCTGCAGTGAAAACCCTTATGCCCTGGCGTCAATACCAGAGTCCTGAATTCGCCTCTAGTTAAAGGGTACAATAGAGACAAAATTACGCGATGTGAAACACCAAATGCATCAGCGTATTGCTCAAAGTGAACCGACAACCATGACAACCTTCCAATTTGCTCGAGTTGCTCTATAGCTACTTCTGTGATGTCTCGAAACAGATGCACCAGAGGATTAGGCAATTTAGCAAACGTCCCGGCTAACCCCTCGGTGGACATAAGGGCATTATTCCCGGGCTCGTTAGCACACCGCCCGGAGAATAACAAATCCTGCTCCCCCATCCTCTTCCCATCAAGCTCTAAACATGTGACCTTAAACTGCAATTTATTAACCAAGGACCCCAGTTCAGGGTTTGATTCCTTAACACGATAATCTAACTTTAATACCCTTAAATCAGATATGCATCAACTGTGCCCTCACCCTGTCTCACTGACTGCCACTAGGTTGAGTGCCCTCTAAGAAGCTGGTGTTGTCCTCTAGACTCCTAACAAAAACTCAATGGCTGCGTTTGTCTCACCACAACAGTCGGCATGACGCCAACTGGCTGAACAACGGTAGCATGCATACAAGCAGCCTGCTAGGTCCAGAACACTACCCTCAATAGGCTGGCGCCTTATTGCCAGCTCGTAAGTGAGGTGGTCCTTCCTCAATAGGTCGATCCTGGGGCACTGCCTGACCGCCATTACAGAGCCGATCACCTAAAGGTACTATTACGCTGCAACTGCCGGCCGCAGTTGACTGCTGTGTCTTTGTAACTGCTGGGCAGTCAGCGGTCGTGACGTCATCGCGACTGCCGTGTCTCGGCCGCTGCAGAAGCAGTTCCAGCAGTTGGGCCGCGACTGCCAGGTGTGTGACGACTGCAGAAATCAACGAAGCGCTGTGTCGAAGAAAGGTTTTCACGATGACGACGAACGAACAGTTAGTGGAGTATGTGAGCAGATACTCTATACTGTGTGATCATAAGCATACAGATTTCAGAAATGTGATGGCAAAGGATAAGGTGTGGAAGAAGATAGGAGAAGCAATGAAAAAAGATGGTAAGTGTTTTGCATATACGCATTCATTTATTTCTGTTTTTTCCCTACTGTGACAAATTGTACAATATGGAGGCTACAACAATGCTTCCATTCTTTCTGTCACCAAACGATTACAACAATAGTCGTTACGAGTAGTAACAATAATTTATTTTCTTTATTTGAGCCTTAGTTCTTTTCCAGGTTGTAACCATTGATTTGTAGGTTCACAGAAGTAATTCGTAATGTATCTCGTACATGAAATCCTTCAGATTGGTAGAATCCCCCTGTTCAGGGCAGGGGAATAATGTTCTGTGGTAAACTCACGTCATGGTCAAGTTCGTAAAAGGGTCGCCCTCTTTTTTTCTAAATAGGCGTCCCTGAGGAGATTGTGTAGACAGCAACAAGCTGTAACGAGTTTATCACATAGGTTGCAGATTCAGATTTGTGTAGAACACTCGAAATACCTGACACAAAAGTCCAAAAGCGTTTTCAGAAACTCCGGGCGCTCGCGACAATTTATAGTTGAAGGTCGCTTCTGATTTATCTTGCTGGGCAGACGAGCGAGTGTAAGGCTTGAGAATATGCTTTCGCAAACGGAATGCCTCGTCGCCTACTGTAACAAATGGCATCTTGATGTCAGCTAATGGAAGCTCTTCATCTGCTGGAAACACGTCTCCTTTCATGATCATTTTCCCCATTGCTGACTTATTAAATATGACACTGTCTCCTTCCTTCTCAGATGAACCTACGTCTATCGCAACGAATTTACACAGTTCGCATCAATCAATGCCAAAAGTACTATGGAGAAGTACCCTTTGCAATTCCAGCAAAGGGAACCACTTTTTCCAGGACACCGTATCCTTATATGTTTCACACCAATCGCAGCACAGCAGTTAGGGAAACCCCAAAGAGGGTAGAATTCTTTCGCACCTTCCCTGAAAGATTCTCGAGATGGAGGAGGCAGGAAGCTAGGTGCCAAGTGTTGGCACACAGCTTCTACTGTTTCACGAACTATGATGCTCACGTAGCTTGGTGATATCCGGAAACCACATCCAAGGGACACGAAACTCTCCCCTGTAGCTAGAAACCTGTAACACAAACCATAATTATTATTAATACACGAAACATAAGTAATATGTCTTGTCCTAATTACACAGCTAAAAAAATATCGTTCCGTTTTAGGTAACCAGTGTAAGAAGAGATGGGAAGACATCAAAGATAACTACTGGAAAACAGTTCGAAAAGAACAACTGCAAACAGGTTCTGCAACAGCAAGTTCCACAAAAATGGGCGTTGTTCAACAGAGAGATGTAGAAAGGGAGCG
This sequence comes from Schistocerca gregaria, assembly GCF_023897955.1. Classification (NCBI taxonomy): domain Eukaryota; kingdom Metazoa; phylum Arthropoda; class Insecta; order Orthoptera; family Acrididae; genus Schistocerca; species Schistocerca gregaria. The sequence goes on along the minus strand of NC_064920.1, from coordinate 1,488,249 downwards.
GTCGTCTTTTTGTAGTGTTCCGCTAAAGGAGCCAACAAGTGTTGAAGGACTGCTATCTGATGAAGACGGACAAATGCCAATGACACAGGACCTGACACTCCACAAGCCGTTGCTTCCTTGTCCTCTAGTGACGCACCTGCCGCCAACTCTTCCATCTCAGCTCGCAGATAGAGGAAAATACACTGGGATTCAATCAACCAAAGGGGCCAACAATGATTGGAATTGTTGCAGCGCTTGGCTAATAATCGGGAGTTGCAAGATGATGTGGGGCTGTTCATGAGAAGCATCGCAGCGTCCATTAGGAAACTACCACGTCACCTCACTAATAAAGCGAAAATTGGCATTTTAAGCTGTGTTACGGGACTTGACAGTTCTTCAGAATCATCTCTTGTGCCACTACCTGCCAGCATCAGTCCTTCCGGCTCGTCTTCCCCTTCACCCCCGTTCGAACGAACTTCATCGGTTGGAGACGATGCGTACACTTTCACCCCATTAATAAACGTCGAAGCACAAGCAGGTGATACTACTTTTGAAAATAATTACTAATCATAATGTAAACACAGTGTAAAGATAATGTAAAAATAAACAACAAACTGTACAGGCCCTCAGTCGTTTCCAATTAAACCTATTATTTTAATAGAAATTTATGTTATTTCACAGAGATACAAAATTATCCATTTTAAACTATTGTTGATGAATACGTATGTTTATTTACAGCTACTTACAGTAAAGTCAATGCCATTTTTTCGTCGGCTTCTATTGGAGTTTTCACTGCACTGGTAGCTGTTCCTGCAATATCTTCTTTCACCAGACTTAAAACAAAATCGGACTGAGATGGGTTAAGTCTAAAGAAATTTCTGAACCTCTCTTCATCGTTTCGCAAGTGACCGGTTACTAAGTTAGCACAAATTCCTTCACTTCTCCGTGTTTGGAAAATGCAGTGGGGATAAGATCTTGTAAGCATTGCAATAATTTCCTCTTCTTCTTCCGTGTCCATCAAAAAGCCTAGGATGATATTAGCATCTGTGTTGCGAACTCGCGTGCGTGTTCGTTTCACAAACTCGCGTGCGTGTTCCTTTCACAGAGGCAACTCACTGAGTGGCGTGGCCGTTGCTGTCAGCACTCTCAACGAAACACACCCTCCGGTGGCGGGCGGCAGTTACGGCCCGCAGTTACTGCTCGCCGAGTACGGTACTTTTAAACCGCCAGTTCGTTAACATTCAATGACTGCTCGCAGGCCCGTGCTCAACAATAAGCATTCGTCTCCATAACGGGCCCGACCATGCTCCAGATTTGAGATGAAAATAGAAATAAAAATAATAAAACGTTAATAAACTACTCACGATTTTACTAAATGTACATGAAAAGGACACTAATGATTAATTTTCCCTAATTATGAAAATTTCTACGGCAATATTGCTAAATACATTGCTTAAGAAAGACCTGTACAAGACGAAACGTGTTTTGCTAATGAAAGAATATGAAACCTAGACACAAACAATGAATAATATTTAATATATATGTACATAGTCTGTATAGCAATTTTCATTGTCTTAAATTCTTACTTTATATTCCTTTAGATTAAGATACTAGTTAATGAGCAAGACCTAATACAGATTTTTTTCTCTGTATTTTCATGTGCTGAAACATGAATTGGAATGAGATTAAGACAGTCACCAAACTGCCTCATTCCTCATTGAACCAGTCATCAACTTTCCTGATTCCCGACACGACCCGATGGATCGTCGAAACAAGAAATATCCCTTCCCCTTTCAAATAGTGAAATTCCCACCAGAATACGAAAAGGAGATCCTCAGTTATAGTGCAGTGAAAAGTGAAAGGTAATGAAAGAATTCCCCTGTGAAAATCACCCTAGTTTACAAGAAATACTCCCAACCAAAAATGAAGAGTGACGTCGCTACGAGAAAGACTGATAAAAGTTTTATGTTCTGTTCAAAATTGGCGGAAATGCACCAATACTTCAAATGAATTCCTGTAAACAAATTTCTTTTCTTCTTGTCAATATTTGTGTATATATGTATGTGTATGTGTATTTGATTTGTATTTCTATCTATGTTAGTATTTCAATGTTCCTATTGATTGACTGTGATTCTTGAGAATACGCAAGAAGGGACCTATGTTAAATCCTTGAACACTTATGATGGCATCAAGCCACAACGAAGTTTGTTAACGATCAAGCAACTGTGATGAGTTTTGACTACTTAATGTGAAACGTATATACCTCTATTTCCCTTATGTTATGTTTGTTTTGCTCCCTACAAGGAGAGATACTTAAATACTTCATTCACTAAGCAAGTGAATCCAATAATATTACGACTGTGCGTGAGTCGTAACGATCTTTTAAAATCATTACTCCTCACGCGGGAAGAGATGTAATATTATTGGGCTTTCCGTCGTATGAAAGCTGTGAGTACCCTTGGAAAGGCATTCACCTAGCTGTGTATTAAATGACCAACTTACGAGATGAGACCTATCATTTGAAAGAAAATTGTTTTATATAATTTACGTAACTGTAAAGATGCTCATCTAGCGCGATCGCTAACACATCGTTTGCGTAGTCGAAGAAACATTTTAACAGAAGCTGAACTGGGCGTTCCGTTTCATCCTAAATAAAAAATATGACGATAAAAAACCTTTATAGATCTTCAGATTTTGTCGTACTTCTTCTTGTAATGTGCAAGCGTAAAGAAGGTCGTCTTTAAGCCATAAAAGTGAGCGATCATGCCAGCGTGTAGACAGCAGTTATTAATTAATAAAATTCAAGTAATTTACGTTCGTTGCTGTAAATCGGCAAATTACTGTTATGAATGTGTTGAACGGTGCAAGAATTGTCTCGAAGGAAGGAGAAAAGTAATGACTCTAATTTGTGACAAAAACGTGAACCAAGAAGCTAGCACAGGACAGGCTGAAGTCTGACCGCACCATACAGTCAGAAAATTACTTATGTAAGTTATACTGTGTGTAAATAAGCCCTAATTGCTTGTGAGAATTATTTGAATATATTTAGTGTTTATCAGATTTCTAATTCTGTTCTTTTCCTTTATTTTTTTACCACCATGTCATATTATTTTTTTATAAATGTCAAACAGCCTCTACTACAACAGAGAATACTGCGGCATCCTGGTCGTAGACAGAAGGCCGCTCCTTGCCTTCTGTTCATCTCATAGCTGCCCCATTTATTTATGATTTCATTTGCAAATGCATATTTTTTTGTTAATTGTTAAAGGTCCCTTAGCTAATTATAAAATTCATACTGATTACGAAAAGGAATCCGGGTTGTTCTTTTCCAAATAATAGAAGCCTTTGCGTAATCAAAAACTAGCCTCCTTCTGACAACGATCAGGAGCCGACCAGAAGACGGACGTCTCCGGCCGCTTTCGTGTTTCCTGTGGCAAAGCTGTGCCAAACTGGGAACATGACATTCTAGTTTTTTATATATATATATATATATATATATATATATATATATATATATATATATATATATATATCAGAATGAAATTGAAAAAAAATTAATTACATTTAATTAAATTATTTTTTTTTCTTTTATCATACTAGAACGGTAAGGGAGAATTCATGTTAATTTACTGGCGAATGACGAATCAGTTTTTACATTTATCGACTAACGACTATTATTCACTATCCATTACATGATCTGGCCTTCTTCAAACTGATACGTCTGTGTTTTGGTGGAGCAGCATGTGACACCTGTCTGCGAAGATTTTTCTCCCAGAAAGAAGTGATTCGGGGGTTGGGGAAGAGGGGGAGAGGGAAGGTTCGCTACTGTGCTATTACTGACTACACCCCTCTAAACTGGATCACATTCCGTGGGTAACATGTCGGGTGCTCATTCACAAACAAAGCCATTATGCCGCAATAAAACTGGTAACTTGCAAAGAAATTAATATATTGTTGGATGCAAAGTGGATCTGTTACAATGGGGCGTAGAGTGGACATAATTAAGTCTTAAACCAATGTGATTGTAATTAAAAAACAGCATATATGCTGTCGTTAGAAGCACAATTAACTTCGAATGAGAGGTGCTCAGGAGTGTTTAGAAGCGACAGCGTGTCTCCTTCACATGTACAGGCGTCGCTGACGGTTGGCTACTAAGTATACACCTATAGAGACCTCACGTAAAGTTTAAGAAAGAATTTTCTAAGAGGACTGTAAAAGCACTCCTCCATTACATGTCCTGCCAAGGACATAGACGGTGTACGGAAGTAAAGAACATTTATTTGAATAAAGATGAATTTTTATACAACAAGTTTCTAAATCAGATTAAAAAGTACAAATTATTATTCTGGGGCCGTACTGATTCCTAATCCCACACACACAGTCTTGAAAATTTGTGACTTCGAATTTTTATTAGCTACGAAAACACTTGTAAGACTTAAATCGAAAAACGTGAAGCGCATGCAATAGATAATAGAAAGGAAGAGATCTATTCGTGCATCAATTGGTAACTAGTGTAACAGCAAGAATATCAACGACTCATGCATCAGTTATGTATTGCACGTGCTCGACGTTTCTCGTTTTAGATTCTATAAGAATAATAATACTTACTAAAAATCCACAATTCCAGATTTTCAGGAGCATCTGGAAGTGGTTAGGAATCTATATGGGGATAGGAGAACTTGTTTTATACATTTTAGTCTGCATTAAATTGTGGTATATTAAAATTATCTTTATTTAAATTTTTTTGTCTTGTCCTATCTATTTCACCCGTTTTGATGAGAGTACGACGTGAGACATTTGATAACTTTCAGTTTTACTTCGGATTATCTTCGTCTCACCAACCCATATATTGCTTGCTCCTACACATGTCTCGAGAAAAGAGTGAGAAGGTAAAATTAGGAGATTCGAGGTTACGCAGAGGGCTACCTTCCCGTGAGCCATTCGCTGCTGGAGCAGGAAATGTGGGAGGTGGCAGTGGTGCGCGAAGTACCCTGCACCACACACCACACACAAAGCGAGTTCACGCTTCACAATCATGCAATTCCTATCTCTGCTGGAAATTCGAAACTCCCAGCTAACCGCGAAATAGAAGTACTAAATAAAGTACCCTCCGTCACATACCGATCAAGAAAGCGTTGTTTGCACTGCATAGTCATCAGTTCTGAGGTATGTTTAAAATTTCAGATTTCTAATTCACTGGGAAATTATTTAAAATCAGCTGCATGATTTGTACCAAACGGACAGAGAAGATAGCGACGTAGTCTGTTAAGAACACGGTAAAAAAATGTATGTTTCCGCGCTCCTTTAACGACAGGAGTTGGAAAAGTAGGGATAAGCTTCGTTAAGAAGTACACTCCACCAAGTGCTGCACTGCACCGTGCCTGGTAGCATTTTCACGACAGGCAACGGCTGCTCGTGAGTTCAGCAATTAGACGTCACCCATTTAATGTAAAGTCTCATCTCACAGTCTGTTCCAGTCTAGGTGGCCACCATTGGTCTGTCCCGTTTCAAACAAAGTAAGTGGAAAATAATTGACATAATCATTTCTCACAAACTTGTTTCTATTTTTCATACACGTGATTTTCTTTTATAAATGCCGAATCACCTTCGACGACGTTAACGCGTCACGAGTTCTCCCTCTTCACAGTGCCTCCTGTTCGCTGGAGCCGTGGTCGACGGGTCACCCTGTGGCGCCGGAAGCAGCCTCAGCGCAGACATGGAAGGACGTACGAGCCTACCGCCGCCGCCAGGTCAGCCCCTCACAGATTCTGGGACGAGTTTTACACGCATGTTACCCACTAAAGCCTTAGGATCGTTACAAGAAACAGAGGATAAAGCAACGCATAACTGCAGTGCTATGTGATGGAAAGAAGTAAGACGATGACGGCTGCGCGAAAAAAAGATTTTCTGTCCAGTATTTTATATAAAGAAATGATAATTCCACTGCACTGGATGCTATCTAGTTTATTTCTTTGCCGCACAGGCGGTGTATCTTCCAAGCCTAATTGTACGCATATTCTGTTCTTTACAAGCAACACCATCGGTAGGACAGATGCTTTGTGTACAGGCGATTCCGCACGTTCTGAGAATCGTAACAAACTGATTGAATATAACAGAGAGAGAGAGAGAGAGGGAGACACGAGATTCAAAGGATAATTGGACGATTCCTCACTGCAGCGTTTAGTCAGCGCTGAGCGTCGCAACAATCTGCAGTCAGAAGTGCGACACAGACATTTTTTCGCATTACGGAAAGGCTTCGTCTTGCAACCGCCCCAAGCAGAGCCGCCAAGTCCCGTTTCTTCCTGCTACATGTAATACTCACCGCCGTATTGACGATAACATTATCGGCGCACCAGAAGTCGCATTTCGCACGCACCATCTGCATATGGGACGGAAGGGGAAACGATCCTCATATACTTCGTACTCTCCACAAAACACTGGGTCTAGTGAAGCAGGGGATACAACCCGTCGGCTTTGGCCAATAACGTCATACATTAGTCATTGATAGTAATGTCTTCACTTCGTGGCATAGATAATAAAACAGTTCTGTGTTCCGGATAAGCGCTATCATTGTACATTAAAATAATTATTCTTAATGAGATTGAGGTAATTTGGAATATTAGTTTGTTTTTGTAGAACAATTTTTAGTGTCTTATTTTCGTTTATAGAAATGGATTTGTCTGTGTGTGGGTATGTAATTTTGGTTACTGTCTGTCTAGGTGAGCTTCGGTTATTCCTCGATATTTCCGTGTGGTAAACTCACTTTTCCATTTGCTTCTTTCACTGTATTTCACAATTTTTACATATTTCACTGTTTTATTCCACTAATATGTGTATTTTCGTGTTGTGAAGAACGTAATAGAAATTTCTCAGCTGTCGATCTCCTTTCGTTTCCCAGCACTAGTATCAGTACGACATTTTCGAATTGTACTTGCTATATTACAGGCGAAACCCCCGACACAACTAAAATTTGTATTCCGTCCTTCACCTCGCCTTTACACTGACACTATATATGTCAATTGGCGAGCAAGATACAAATGTTGCGTATAGCTATATACACTCCTGGAAATGGAAAAAAGAACACATTGACACCGGTGTGTCAGACCCACCATACTTGCTCCGGACACTGCGAGAGGGCTGTACAAGCAATGATCACACGCACGGCACAGCGGACACACCAGGAACCGCGGTGTTGGCCGTCGAATGGCGCTAGCTGCGCAGCATTTGTGCACCGCCGCCGTCAGTGTCAGCCAGTTTGCCGTGGCATACGGAGCTCCATCGCAGTCTTTAACACTGGTAGCATGCCGCGACAGCGTGGACGTGAACCGTATGTGCAGTTGACGGACTTTGAGCGAGGGCGTATAGTGGGCATGCGGGAGGCCGGGTGGACGTACCGCAGAATTGCTCAACACGTGGGACGTGAGGTCTCCACAGTACGTCGATGTTGTCGCCAGTGGTCGGCGGAAGGTGCACGTGCCCGTCGACCTGGGACCGGACCGCAGCGACGCACGGATGCACGCCAAGACCGTAGGATCCTACGCAGTGCCGTAGGGGACCGCACCGCCACTTCCCAGCAAATTAGGGACACTGTTGCTCCTGGGGTATCGGCGAGGACCATTCGCAACCGTCTCCATGAAGCTGGGCTACGGTCCCGCACACCGTTAGGCCGTCTTCCGCTCACGCCCCAGCATCGTGCAGCCCGCCTCCAGTGGTGTCGCGACAGGCGTGAATGGAGGGACGAATGGAAACGTGTCGTCTTCAGCGATGAGAGTCGCTTCTGCCTTGGTGCCAATGATGGTCGTATGCGTGTTTGGCGCCGTGCAGGTGAGCGCCACAATCATGACTGCATACGACCGAGGCACACAGGGCCAACACCCGGCATCATGGTGTGGGGAGCGATCTCCTACACTGGCCGTACACCTCTGGTGATCGTCGAGGGGACACTGAATAGCGCACGGTGCATCCAAACCGTCATCGAACCCATCGTTCTACCATTCCTGACCGGCAAGGGAACTTGCTGTTCCAACAGGACAATGCACGTCCGCATGTATCCCGTGCCACCCATCGTGCTCTAGAAGGTGTAAGTCAACTACCCTGGCCAGCAAGATCTCCGGATCTGTCCCCCATTGAGCATGTTTGGGACTGGATGAAGCGTCGTCTCACGCGGTCTGCACGTCCAGCACGAACGCTGGTCCAACTGAGGCGCCAGGTGGAAATGGCATGGCAAGTCGTTCCACAGGACTACATCCAGCATCTCTACGATCGTCTCCATGGGAGAATAGCAGCCTCCATTGCTGCGAAAGGTGGATATACACTGTACTAGTGCCGACATTGTGCATGCTCTGTTGCCTGTGTCTATGTGCCTGTGGTTTTGTCAGTGTGATCATGTGATGTATCTGACCCCAGGAATGTGTCAATAAAGTTTCCCCTTCGTGGGACAATGAATTCACGGTGTTCTTATTTCAATTTCCAGGAGTGTAGCTCAAGTAACGGATGGGATACTATTAGCGTCAAAGGCAACAAGAAAACTATACCCCATAGTGAAGTACGGGATGCAAATTGTACATGTATCGTCTTCTAGTCTCCGTGTAGTTCAATTGAGGTACAGGTTGCAAATGTAACGTAGTCTTATTTCCACCTTTTCGTTACCAGTGTACATATATCGAGGTCAGCGGAAGTCTGGTATACATATATTACATACGTAGGTCCTTCTGTCATCAGTAGTACTGATATGTACGTAAGAAAAGACTGTTAGTAACAGCGGAGACGAAATAAACAACACATCTACAATTTGTATCCCGTGTTCCACCTTGGGTTTACTGAAGTGGAGGATACATCGTTCAAGTGAAGAACAGGACAGTAATGCTAGTGAAAACGAAAAAATCGACTTACGACAAACTTGTATTCCGTACTGTACTTAAGCAACACACCTCGAGTGAGCTTTTAATTTGTATCGTGTGTTTCATTTACGGTCTAGTGAAGCAGGGGATACATAGTTCAAGTGAACAACAGGACAGCAATGCTAGTTGAAACTAAGAAATCGACGTACGCTGAATTTGTATCCCGTATTGCACTTAAGCAATACAGTTCGAAAGAGTTTCGAGAACAACTGACATACATGTAACGTGGTGTATTCTTTGCTAGTAATATATTTCATTCATTTCTTTCCAATTTTGCGGAGAAATACTAAGATACAAACACGCGATATTGTTAACGTGAAAATTCTACTGGCCCTTATATATGTGAAGTACAGTTTTTCTCTCTTGCATTCCTTTGTTTCTGAACATTCTTCTCAGCTCTTTCATCTTTGTAATACAGGCTCTCTGGCGAATTCTGACATCATTGGTCAAAGCCGACGGGTTGTATTCCCTGTTAGACTAGATCCAAAACACGGCACAGCAGCTTGCCTGACATAGCTCAAAAATGGTTCAAATGGCTCTGCGCACTATGGGACTTAACATCTGAGGCCATCAGTCCCCTAGAACTTTGAACTACTTAAACCTAACTAACCTAAAGTCAGCACACATGGCCATGCCCGAGGCAGGATTCGAACCTGCGACCGTGTAGTGTAGTGGCGCGTTTCCGGACTGAAGCGCCTAGAACCGCTCGGCCACCGCGGCCGCCCCTGACATAGCTGTGGGTACAGATATAGAAACCATTACTTAATGCCAGTAGAACAGTTGCTCTGTAGCTAACGATAACACCACCGTGTATGCAATTGCTAAAATTTCCATTATTAAATTCTGGCGTTATAACAATAAGTTCAAAAATGGCTCTGAGCACTATGGGACTTAGCATTTGTGGTCATCAGTCCCCTAGAACTTAGAACTGCTTAAACCTAACTAACCTAAGGACATCACACACATCCATGCCCGAGGCAGGATTCGAACCTGCAACCGTAGCGGTCGCGCGGTTCTGGACTGAGCGCCTAGAACCGCTAGACCACCGCGGCCAGCTAACAATAAGTGCATAAGTGTAAGAACAGTACGTAGCTGGCTGGGAATACCAACCACATTCATTCAACAGTCCAACGCTACAAAATTAATCGAATAGAGAAGTCCATCTCAAACTGCAAAAGACTAAAGAACCATTTCTGTTCCCTCGAATCGTGTTTATTGAATAGGTTAGGAACACAGTTATACTACTTTCAGTGATTTATGACAGCTGGCGAATCCACGCATCCGTGGTCAAAGCACTCTTGTGGGGATTCCGATCGCTGGCAACAATGCCAGGTTGAAACCGTGGTTACTTCGCTCAGTCTGTGAAAAGACAATCGGATCGCAGAAGACCGCGCTCTCGCAGTTTAAGTGCACTGATTCTGTATTTTCTCACTGAGTTAGCGGCGTTTGTACGTCGAGGTGAGTAGCGTCTTACGGCTTCATAGTATCACACTTCCAAACGTTCTACACTGCAATGTCAAAGAAACTGGTACGCCTGCCTAAAATCATGTAGGGCCCCTGCGAGCACGCAGAAGAGCCGCAACACGACGTGGCACGGACTCGACTAATGTCTGAAGTAGTGCTGAAGGGAACTGACACCGTGAATCGTGCAGGGCTGTCCATAAATCCGTGAGAGTACGAGGGGGTGGAGAGCTCTTGTAAACAGCACGTTGCAAGGCCTCGCAGATTTGCTCAATAATGTTCATGTCTGGGGACTTTGGCGGCCAGCGGACGTGTTCAAACTCGTAGTATTCCTGGAGCCACTCTATTGCAATTCTGGACGTGTAGGGTGTCGCATTATCCTGCTGGAATTGCCCAAGTCCGTCGGGATGCACAAGTACGTAGATGAACAGACAGGTTGCTTACGTACGTATCGCCTGTCAGAGGTACATCAAGATGTATCAGGGGCGCCATATCACTGCAACTGCACACGCAACACACCATTACAGAGGCGCCGCCAGCTTAAAGAGTCCCATGCTGACATACAGGGTCCATGGATTCATGAGGTTGTCTGTATACCCGTACACGTCCATCCGCTTGATACAATTTGCAACCAGACTCCTCCACCCAAGCAACATCTTTCTAGTCATCAACAGTCCAATGTCAGTGCTGTCGGGTCCAGGAGAGGTGTACAGCTTTGTATCGTGCTGTCATAAAGGGTACACGAAGATGTTTTTGTTGAGTGGTTCTCACGCTGACACTTGCTGATGGACCACCATTGAAATCGGAGGCAATTTGCGGAGGTGTTGCTCTTCTGTGACAAACGATTCTCTTCAGTCGTCATTGGTCCCGTTCTTACAGGATCTTTTTCCGGCAGCAGTGATATCAGAGATTTGATGTTTCATCGGATTCCTGATATTCATGGTACACCCGTGTAATGGTCGTACGGGAAAATTCCCACTTCATCGCTACCTCGGAGATGCTGTGTCCCATCGCACGTGCGCCGACTAAACACCACGTTCTAACTCCCATTGTAACGGCAGTAAACGATCTAACAACTACGTCAAACACTTGTCCTGCATAGCCGTTGGCGACCGCAGCGCCGTATTCTGCCTGTTTACATATCTCTGTATTTTGAATACGCATGCCGGTACCAGTTTCTTTGGCGCTTCAGCGATAAAAGGTCACCCATGCGATAGACTTCGCTGTGTGTCAACGTGTGTTATGCTCCTAACTCCTGATTATCTAGGTGTGAAACAAGTGCTTATTTTAAAGATGAAAAAAATTTTTTCCTTGAAATGTACTGTTATAGCCACAACAAATATTTTTGTTTGGAATAGACTATTAGGGAAGCCACTCGTGTTTTTCCGCCACAAGCCTCAAACCCACCACATTTCATCTCATTTTCGATTTCATCTTAAGGTAACTACGGAGATTATTGCGTTGTAAAATGTCCACGCTTGATTTCCACTCTTAAATGTTTTCCTAGCCCCAGGTCGGTAATTCCCTTCACTCTGCTGCAGGCGTGTAACACGTTGGCCCTACACAATGCAGTGACCTTCCAAATGTGACAGGTACCGTGTTTTGTAAACGGAGTAAATACCAGTTTCCGGTGAGAAGAATAGGGAATGTGCCTTGTGTGGCTTAAAGCTTACCACTGCGGCCGAGCGGTTCTAGGCGCTCCAGTCCGGAACTGCGCGACTGCTACGGTCGCAGGTTCGAGTCCTGCCCCGGGCATCGATGCGTGTGATATCCTTAGGTTAGTTAGGTTTAAGTAGTTCTAAGTTCTAGAGGACTGATGACCTCAGCTGTAAAGTCCCATAGTGCTCAGACCATTTGAACCATTACAGCTTAAACTGCTCATAAATGTGTTCACATTTTAGCGAATTTGTAACCCATACAGGTTTATGGTCAGTTACATAGCAGAATGCTCCCCTTAAAGACAAGTAGCGACGTAATTATAAATGTCACAGTACTCCAACATTAGGGAACCGTTGAGTGTAATATTTTTTTTTCGGACTGCATCATAGTTTTATTTCGAAACAGCTTTAAGGATAACCAAACTCACTGTATGCAATTGCTCCTCCCAAGAACCGAAACATTCCTGCGCTAAATTTTTGAGGCTCAAAATAAAATGCATACAAGTTTCTACTCAGACAGATACTTTTTTTTAATTTATTGGCCTTTGTTCATAATCCATTAGCCAGACACCTCGTGTTTTATCCAAGTGTACTCTTGTATGAAATGTGTCTCCCGAGACAAATAATAAGTTTTTTGTTGACTGTGATCTACAGGTATTATGAATTGTAGAAATGACGTCATGTAACACACTATGCTGTTGCCAGTTTATTGTGCGACCTGTTTCCGTCGAGGACCGTTAATCAGCATAGATTTCTGGTTCAAATGGCTCTGAGCACTATGGGACTTAACTTCTGAGGTCATCAGTCCCCTAGAACTTAGAACTACTTTAACCTAAAGAACCTAAGGACATCACACACATCCATGCCCGATGCAGCGGTCGCACAGTTCCAGACTGTAGCGCCTAGAACCGCTCGGTCACTTTGGCCTGCCAAAGATTTCTGTTTACAGCATGAATTACCTATAATCTTAAAATAACATTATTTATAAATATTATACTTTTGACATTGTATTTTTTATTTTTATGTATATAACTCTTCCCGTTAACTAAAATCAATGTGGGGTAAAGGTCTTTAAACGAAGCTTCTCGCACAGCAAAGAATAAATTAAACAGCAACTTGAGCTGTTACAAGACATCATTTCTAAAAAATTATATCATATAATACCGAACTAGTTAACCTGGAATAATTACACATAAAGCAATTATTATATAAAAGCCTCCTAGCATAGTAAGTTTATTTTATTGCATGTTAATCACTTGTCTAATTTTTGTTTCACTTTGTACTATAAAATTGCACTGGTTCTATAGGTGATTCAGTACATGGTTATACCGTTTCCCACCAGTAAGTACTTCTGACTCTTTAGGAGCACGTTCCTCCATTACATCTTAGAAAGTTCACGGTGCTACACTCTCTTCCGAGATAACGGGGAGAAAATACAGTTGGCGTCTTCATCGGACCCATAGTCACAGCAGCGAGAAGGGCCCATACTGATTCGATTCAGGGGTTGGAAAAACTTCCAATGATTAAATCTGAGGTGGGATGTTGGCACTTGCAAGCTTTTGTTGCAATTGCTTTTGTTGTAGCAAGGACGTTTCGGCAAACCAAGAACCATTGCTACGTAACGCCTGGCCTTGGCTTCGCATGACAAGTGTAGGTTGTCATTGGACTGATTCTAAATCTGGGTCCTGGTGGTACACAGGAATTCATAAATAAGATGGTAGTTCGTCGTGTGCCAGCAAGCTCCGTACACTGCCTGTTGTTCCGAGCATCTATTTATCCATTGCCGTTAATTCCACTGTGATTCTTAGCCCAAAACATGATTATGGCTTTATTGCGGAATGAAAGTTCCCACGCTTCTTCTAGAATGTGGCACACACAATAATTGTTTGTGCTGTTACTATGGTACGTCAATGGCGGACGTGACTCTACCAACATGATAATGTCGTCCGAGAGCACTTTTGCTTAACTGGGTCCCTCCAGGATTACATCAAGTTTAGCTGTAAAGGGTAAATGGTTTTACTGTAACAGTTTTCCACTTCTGTAGCCGAGGTTAGTAAAACTTGTCTGTACTCTGGCTAGCGCTGGGAGAAACTTTTCACCACCAGAATTTGGCAGGCGAAAGAAGGAAATTCGGCGGTGCAAAGTTCCTGATCACCAGTCTTAGATAAAATTCCTAACCATTCCTCTTTGTCTCGCAATATATAGGCTCATTGCACTGTTTTCGATTACCTGTTTGTCGGACCAGGTTCCTCCCTCCCTCTGCCCTCGTCATCATACAACACAAACATGACACGGCGTAATGAGCTTAAGCCTCGGAGTCTCACAGCCAGCAGTAGCATCTGCCCTTTCTTTCTTACTGTAATATCTGGAATACATACAGATCTCATAGATAAGACGGCTGATTCCTTCATCTCTTGCTAAGAGTGTTATTTGCCCTAGTAAAGGAAAGTATGTATGTGGTGGTGTAGTACATAACATCATCTACGCAATCAAACGCCTTGGAGAGATCGTAAAAAATACCAGATGGCGATATTTCATTATTTGAGGCTTTTTATTTTTAATGAACTCATGTATAAGCAGTATTTTAAGTCGAGCAATCCATCTAGAATTCCTGGTTATCGGCATCGAAGACAGTGTGTCGACTGTAACTGCATTTTGTGATTGGAAACCCGCTGGCTGACTATCTGCTCGCCAGTTTCGTTGGCTGAAAAAGAACCGAGCCTCTACAGTCTAAAAGAGCCCACTCTGCCATGTGCAGTGGAGAATGAATATTACAAAAGCACAGAGATATCTGGATGGAAGAATAAAGATACAAAACAGTGCACGTTAATCTAATAAGAGTATAAAGAATAAAATGAAAGACTAAAAATAAAGGAAGTGTGTGTGTATGTGGCTCTGAGCACTATGGGACTCAACTGCTGTGGTCATTAGTCCCCTAGAACTTAGAACTACTTAAACCTAACTAACCTAAGGACATCACACACATCCATGCCCGAGGCAGGATTCGAACCTGCGACTGTAGCAGTCGCACGGTTCCGGACTGCGCGCCTTTTTTTTTTTTTTTTTTTTTTTTTTTTGCAGGCAAGTGCTCTACCTACTTTTTTTTTTTTTTCTGGAGAACAAAGTTTATTTACCACAACATAACAGTATCACAGTGGTATCAACACATGTATTCAGACAACAAAAACAAGTTCCTAGGCAATAGCCTTGATTTAAATAAAATTAAACAGTAAAATGAACTAGAATAGTACAATGAATTTATAGATTGGAGCGACTGGTGATTACCCTGTGAAATTTTGTCAATAAAGCATTTTCATAAGTTTTTTTTTATAAATGTTTAAAGGGAATTATAGGAATTAAAGAAAACACCCTCCTGGCAGAACAGACAAAGCAGCATCCGCGTCCCGCCAACTTGTGGGTAGACGCACACCGAATCCCTAGGCAGTCAAGCATGGTCCAGGCACGTCTTCACGAAGAATATTGCATTTTCCGGTACATGGGACTGAGTCCTGGTATTACACACTCTCATTGAAGTCATCTTCTCATACCTGGGACACCCCAGCTGCAGGGGGGATCGAAGAAGGCACTACCCAAAAAGTTGGCATAGTACTGACGGTATCGCGGATGGTGCATGAGAAAAGTAAAGCGATCTTGCAGGAATGTCCAAAAATCAAGAACACTCTTATCACCTTCATGGAACAAATAAGAGATCGAGAGACCTTTTATCCAGATCACAGCGTTGGTCTTCGTACTTGGGAAGTATGTCTCATCTGGGAACAGAAGAGATTTCGGTGTAATGGCATGGGGAGCCGTACGTAGAAGAAAGGCAAGCATCTTCTGAATCAGCTGCCACACCTCTGCAGAAGATCCACACATCAGTCGATGTTCGTCCGTATCAAGCGTTTGACAGCGAGGACACAGCGGCGAATCTGTCATTTTTATGGCATGTAGACGAAGTTGTGTCATGTATTTTCCATTAACGACCAAATACCAGGTCGCACGTGCGCTCGTGTCTAGGTATATATGGTGTACAGAACGCCATACCACGGGCCATGCGATCGTAGGATATCGCCTTTCCACAACATTCCGAGTGTGATTTCTCATCATGATTCGGTAAACATCACGTGCCATAGGGGGTCTGGTACTAGGCAAGTCGGCATGGACGTAACTGTATTCGATGAAAAAGGTCCGGATATGTGAGAGAGGGGAAGAAATATGGGCTACTGCAACGGGTGCCACTCGAGAGGGAGGGGCCACTTCATCAATCAGGCTTCCCGATAATCCGTTTCGGCGGCGGATCCACGATTTAACCATCGTACTTACATAAAGGGCAGCTGCTCTCGCTCGGACGTTGACAAGGCCGAGGCCGCCATCTCGAGGAGGAAGTGTCAGCGTGTCGTAGCGGACTTTGAAGATAAGACCCGCGCTAACAAAGTAGCCGAACGCCGCCTGAAGTCTGTGTGCCATTGCCTTTGGCATCGGTAAAATCTGTGCTAAATGGGGTAGTCGCGAGACTAGATGAGTGTTAACAAAATCCACCCTTTGTAACATGTCCAATGCTCTCAGGAGGTTGCCACGAACGTTCGTGCGGATAGCTTGAAGCAGGCGTTTGTAGTTAAATGAGATCGTGCGCTGTATATCACGCGTGAAGGTGATCCCCAAACATTTGAGCTTGTCCACTAATGGCAATGGTGCCACACTCTCAGCTGGAAGGCCTCTACCGACGGACATAGCACTAGATTTCGTCAGGTTCACACGGCTGCCCGCAGCAGCCCCGTACTGGTTGATCCACGCCAGTGCCTCTCGCACTTCATCCTCCGATAGAACCAAGAACACCAAGTCATCTGCATAGGCGCGGCAGATGAAAGAAGTCCCCCTCATTGTTATGCCTGTCAACCGGCTCCTCAAACCGTGTAATAGTGGCTCAAGGGCAATGGCGAAAAGCAGCATCGACAGCGGACATCCTTGACGGACCGACCGCATGACGTTAATAGGGCCCGCCACACGGCCATTGACCAGCACCCGCGACGTGGCACCTCGGAGAAGCCGCAAGACGAGGTGTATAAACCTGTGGGGAAAGGCCATCCGTCGAAGTACGTTTTCGAGAAAGTCATGACTCACTCTATCAAAGGCGTGGTCGAAGTCCACTGTCACTAAGGCACCACGACTGCGACAGGTCATGGTCAGGGCTATAACGTCACGGTAATCGCTGAGTGCCGTCTGAATGTTACTATCACCTCCAAAGCACGTTTGATCCAGAGAGATAACTTGAGGGACGACGCGCCTAATGCGAGCGCCAAGAATCCGGGTAAAAATCTTGAAGTCACAATTTAACATGGTCAGCGGCCGATAATGTTCCACTCCTCGACCTCCCGATGGCTTGGGGATCGGGATAAGCAAGCCTTCTACGAATTCGGGTGGGAGAGGAAAGTCAGGGTTCATCAGTTCTTCATACATCGCAGTCCAGCGTGAGCCCATGATGTCATGAAATGTGCGGTAAAACTCCAGCGGGAACCCATCTGGACCTGGGGCTTTGTTTGCCGCACCCTTATGAAGAGCATCGGCGACGTCATCAGCCGTAATTGTCGCCGTGAGAATCTCCGCAGCAGACTCGTCCAGGGTATCTGTCAAGGAACGGAGGACATCAGACATTACCGCCACGTTCCGGTCCTCTGCTGCATAGAACTCGTTGTAGTGATCCACAAAGGCTCTTACGATATCATTCTGGGACGTCAATCGACGACCATCTGGCATGTCGAGGGCGTTGATCAACCTTCTACGACACCGCTGCTTCTCTCGGATAACATGATGCATGGACGGGAGCTCTCCTGGTACACATTCGTGACATCTTGCGCGTACTACTGTTCCTTCAAGGCGGTGACGCATAAGAGAAATTATCTTCGCCTTAATACGTTGAATTTCAACCTATCGTTGAACTGAGGGGGCAAGGTTTGAGAGTTCCCGGAGAATTGTGAAATAGTATTCCATGGTATGTCGGTGCCATAACATTTTATCGCGACCGTAATTCATCATAGAACGACGTAAAGCAGGCTTGGCGCAGTCGATCCACCACCGAAGTGTTGAAGGATACGCTGGAAGGCGTCTCACACAGTTGTTCCACGTCGTCTCTACGACCTGCCTACATTCCGGATCCTTGAGATGGGCCACATTCAGCTTCCACAGGCCTCGACCGCGCCACACCTTCTGCCTCTGGAGCGAAACAGTGCAAATGTAGGCGATATGGTCGGAAAAGGCGGTAGGCCATAACTCAGCGTCAAGCGTGGCAGTTACGAGTCCTGGGGACACGTAGACACGGTCAAGACGACTTGCTGAGTGGCTGGTGACGTACGTATATCCAGGCCGATCGCCATGCACGTGGTCCCAAGTATCGGTGAGTTTCAGTTCATGCACAAGCAGCTTGAGTTCCTGGCATGTGGTGAAATGTGGATGTTGGTCCTTTTGGGATAACACACAATTGAAGTCGCCGCCAAGAACAATATGGTCGTAGCGTCCGACAAACAAAGGAGCGATCTGTTCTGAATAGAATCGCGACCGCTCCCGTCGCTTGGCCGTGCCCGAGGGAGCGTAAACATTGATGACTCGAACACCGTGGAAAGTCACAGCAAGACCCCTAGCCGATGGTAGGTAAATCACGTCATCTACATCAATGCCTTCCTTTAAAAGAATAGCTGTCCCACTGCCACCGTCGGCACACGGCGTGAGGTAGGAAACATAGCCATAGACATTAGGAAACGTCGCCAGGCGAACTTCCTGCAAAAGGGCAACATCTAGGTCCGACGCCCTCAACATATCACGGAGCAATTGTAGTTTGACAGGGGTGCCAATGGTGTTGACATTGATGGAGCCAATCCTGTAAGCTTGTTGTAGAATTGGGACTACAGGGACGCTCATGGAGGCACGAAGAGCAGCAGCGAACAAGAATGTTGTCCCAGTAGGCTGCACATCCCCATCCTGTAACCCTGTCGATTAGGAGTCGTGGGCTGGAGCAGCGGCATTCGCGGCTGTCTCACTAGTTGGTGTTTCGTCGGCTACATCGTCAGACCACGCAAGGGTGCGTGGATGGTGTGCGTCCAGTGGAGTACCAGCAGAGTCCGAAGGCAGTGTCACGTCGGTGGTGGAAGAGTTGTCCTGGCTCAGCTGTTGTTCAACGTCCATAGGTACAGCGCCTGGTGCATGCAAGGATGGTTGTACGTCCGACGGAGTGCAAGTTGGTGCTTCCACCATAGATTTGTCCTTCGGAGGAACAACTTGATAATTTTGATCTTCATCGTCTTGAGACTGCGTCCTGCAGGTGTCAGACGGGGCGATCCGCCGTTTCCGACGTCTCTTCGGCGACCGTTGCTTGCGCACGTGATCTTCAGTGTCCGAAGACGCCTGGGGATCCGGATGTTCAGACACAAAAGCATCGGTAGGCACAATCATGGAGTCAAGGGCCATCCTCTGTCCTTGAGATTGCTCACCACTGCACACGTCGGGAGGAGGAGGCAAGGGCGTTGGTCCGTCCGCAACAGCCTGAGGCAGTACCGGAGACGACGATGTACCAGTAGTAGGAGCCAGTGGTGTTCGCGGTCGGGGGTCGCTATGGAGAGCTTCGACAAACGTCAGCGGTAGCGACGTCGGAGCGGTCGTGGCCGGCAGGTCCCCAGGCGGTAACTGTGTGATTCTGCGCTGCAGACAGCTGGAACGGAGGTGTCCTTCTTTGCCACATCCCGAGCATGTCTTCGGCTGTCCATCATAAATAATAATTGCACGGCAGCCACCAATATATAAGTAGGACGGCACATGTTTGGTTAGTTCTATGCGGATCTGCCGTACTCCATTGAGAACCGGGTATGTAGTGAACTGAACCCACTTCTCAGCTGTGTGGCTAACACTTTTCCATATGGATGGAATGCAGATACCACTACCTCTGAAGGCACCTCGAAAGGGAGTTCAAAAACACGTATCGTGCGCAGTCCAAGTCCCGCATGTTCCACAGTTACGTCACCGATGTGTCCATCAGAGTGACGGAACTTAAGACCACTTCGAGTTGCATCTAGAATTTTTTCACATATGTCTTCGTTGACCAATTTCACGTATACCACACTGCTCACTATAGAAAGGTGGATGCCAACAAGATCGTTGCAGTCAATCTTGACTTCATCTCTAATAAACTGTTCGATTTCCAGTGCTTTTGGTCGGGCATATTCAGGTGCAAAGCTAATCTTCAGTGTCGATTTTCGGTGGGCATAAGCCATTCTCTGTCGAATGAAATATAGCGCGCTAAGACGGCAGAATCACGTAAACAACTCCGCGAGCGAGCTGCGCGGCGAGGACGTAAACAAGACGTCCGTGCCGCTAGCGTGCCGAAAGGCGACTGCGCCTTGAGCCGCGAGACCACCGCGGCCGGCGTATGTGTACGTGTGTGTGTATGCGACAGAGATATAAATTTGTTCCCATTCAACAATTTCTGTCAAGGTTTTCGTGAAATTTTCTCACATCAGGCATAGGAGCCGCTATACTTCAAGAGTTCATCTATGGTGTGTCGTTGTTATGCCTGACCAGCTCTGATTTCTAATACTACCGATATAATTAGTCCTTAGTGACTTCCGTTGCTCTCAAGTAACAAGCTCATTTTCCCACGCGAAAACTCCCTGTAAGATGAGTTGACTGCCAGTAACTCTCGCAAACCTCCGTGTTCAGTGCTGGTGTTGTCCTGTGGCTGCTGGGCAGGAACCTCCCCTGTCTACTGCTGTGTTCATTCTGCCTGCAAGTTCTGACAAACAGAATGACAGTCCTTCGTTAAGGAGTTGAAGTGTCTTTGTTTGTTGGTGGTATTAAGCGCTGACGCACAGGTAAATGAAATTCTGTGGTACGTTTCTCTTTCATAATACGTAGTTTTTTGCTGCTGTTGTCTGGGGACACGCAAAAATGTGTTGAACTTAGAGGCTACATATTCAAGAACAAACGGATCAGTCTAGAATTAAAAAACATTCTTGAAATAACTGTTAAACTTCATGTTAATAGCTATGAGTAAAACTATAAATCAATTCCCCAAAATTGACTGTGTCCCCGATGTAGCACTTAACGGAAGTGAAAGTGTGAAACGCAGTTGAAGTTGTCGTTCAACGCACGCCATTCATATTATTCTGTTATTAAGAATAATGCTAACAATAATGCAATATTTCTGTGACTCTGCTAATACAATGATCTCGGTTTTCATTGAACAAACTCTCACTCTAACCAATCTGTTTTTTGTTCTTCTTTGCAGCTTGTCACAACAGCGGCATCTTCAGTCGACATGTAAGTAAACTTATTACTATCCCAGCTGAAGATTACTTTAAGGGCAATCTACAGTTAGCGGCCTCCAGGGATTGTACAGAAATTGGGGAACACAGCGACAAATGTATGCTCGAACACAAATGCAGACGCCGGCCGCGGTTGTCTCGCGGTTCTAGGCGCGCAGTCCGGAGCCGTGCGACAGGTTCGAATCCTGCCTCGGGCATGGATGTGTGTGATGTCCTTAGGTTAGTTAGGTTTAAGTAGTTCTAAGTTCTAGGGGACTGATGACCACAGCTGTTAAGTCCCATAGTGCTCAGAGCCATTTGAACCTTTTTTTTTTTTTTTTTTTTTTTTTTTTTTTTTGAACAAATGCAGACGATAGACAAGCACGCAAGTTGCGCCGTTGTATTGGACCACGAGTGGTGCCTGTGGAATGTCTTCAACGGGTCGCAGTACTGAATCGTGGTCGGAACAGTGTTCTTCTGTGTAGGTGGGAGAGCGTTATGTCGGCGCTAAGTGAGTTCGAGCGTAGGCAGATTGTCGGCGGTCGTGTGATGGGTGCTTCCGTAACCAACGCAGACGGAGTGTTCAGTGTTCCAAGAGGCACCCTACCGAAGATATATACGCATTCTTGTGAAGTGGAGAAACATCATCCACTAAGTCACAGCGCGGACAATAGTGTGTGCTGAGTGATTGTGGCACAAAGTCACGAAGAGAATTGTGACCAAAAATTAGAGAACAAGAGCTGCGAAAGGCGCTGCGGAACTGAACATGGCACTCACGATCCCTGCTAGCCCCAAAACAACACGGAGGCTCCTCCATAGGCTGGAACTGCAGGGTACGTTGGAACTGCGAAACCACTGATGAGTGATACAAATACGCTTAACAGGAGGACGTGACGACAAAGCCACAAAACCTGAACTATGACGCAATGGCTGTGTTTTCGTCCCAATAGTGAAGCGTGGGTCTGGTGATTATTGGGGCAGCCACATCGTGTCATTCCGTGTACCCCAAGATTACTCTGCATTTTCGCATTACTGCCAAGGATTATCTGGCTGATCAGTTCCATCCCAATGCACAATATTTGTTCTCCAATGCCGTTTTTCTAATCCAAAGCGACAGGGTCCCTGTTCGCACAGCTGGTATCGTCAGGACTGGTTCTGTGAGCACGAGGGTGATATGTCGCACGTCCCCTGGCCACCACAATCATCACATCTCAATATTATTACGCCTTTTTTAAATCTAATTTGGAGAGAAGGCTGCGCGATCGCCATCCATCTCCAGCATTTGTATCTTACCGTTATTTTGCAGGAAGAATGGTATAAGGTTTCTCTGAAAACCGTACAAGACGTGTATTTATCCATTCTGAGACGACTGGAAACTGTTTTGAATGCTAGTTCAATAGTTCCCTACGCCTTGTTGTCTCCATTTTTCAGTCCACCTCCTTTGCTTTAAAACTGTTACAATCACCGCCTCTTTACAACGTGAAAATACAAATATGTCGAGAGAAACATAATTCCGTTGCTTTCGTCTCTCGCGCTCGAAAATCATGTTGTTCCCCACAAGATTATCTTTGGGTCGGCTCAAATGGTTCAAATGGCTCTGATCACTACGGGACTTAACTTCTCAGGTCATCAGTCCCCTAGAACTTACAACTACTTAAACCTAACTAACCTAAGCACATCACAAACATCCAAGCCTGAGGCAGGATTCGAACCTGCGACGGTAGCGGTCGCGCGGTTCGGTCGCTTGGCCACCCAGGCCGGCTTGGGTCGGCAGTTACCATGAAACGTCCCCTTAGAAAAATTAATGAATTACTGTGCTGATAAGCATCTTATGTCATTTGGTTTTCAAACAGCTGAGCAAAACTGAGCGTACTCAGACATTCACTAAAGTGACACACAATATTTTTAGCGCAACGCAATCTGACTTTCAGTAATCCCTACAAAAGAATGACTCTGACTAACAATAACCTATACTTTTCATGAATTTTTTCCTCACAAAAATCTTCGTTACTCGAACTACTGCAATACAGCGACCACCAATACTGCCAGCTAAATAAAAGATTCTACCTACTGAAGGCACTAACTACTGATAGGCATAGTTAGCAAATGAAATATTTTGATAGAGAACAAACAATGTAATTACCTTAAAGGTGTTCAAAAGTCATAATATATATAGCAGTTCATGGCATCCAGTCTTACAAATTTACTGTCTCTGATGGACACACGTCCAGATCATTCGCTCTCAAAACTCCGCCATTTGTCTCCCCACATCCACCACTGCTGGCGGCTCACCTCCAACTGCGCAGCGCTACGCGCTGTTCACATCCAACTGCCCAACACTACAATGACGAATATTGCAACAATGCCGACCAGCCTCAGACTGCACACAACACAGTGAGTCATTTTCATACAGAGCGCTACATGGCGTTACCAACATAAAAACCTAAACAGCCTACTTATAAACATATTAAACTAGATTGCCGACTACTGAAAGAGCAAAATCATCGAGGCAGCACTCAACAAACGGCAAACTGATGTGAAATGAACTGCAACCTTCGATATGCAGTCGATCAACATTGCAGCGTTACCGCAAAATGTAGCTAGGAGTAAAGCCATCTACATTCTGTAAATAAGCAAAGACTACACAGCCAGTTACTCGTTCAGAAATCAGGGTGGAGTGCTTGTTATTTGCGAGAAGACCGTGTTATTCCTCTTGTGAGAGGGAGAAACTTCTATCACATAAAGAGAATGCCGGAATCGTGAGCAGTCGGGGCTGTTGTTCGTCGTTCGGCGCTGTCGCTCGGGATCCCCCGCGGCTGCCATGCGGCCGTGGAATGGCTGGGTTCGGAAGGGCCACACCCGACGCCAAGAGGGATGCCACCAGCTCCACGAGACTGGTGCCCTGGAGGACAGACGGGTTATGCCGTTCGCTCGGTCGTGTAGAACCGTACAGCGACGTCACGCGCCTCTCCTGTGGCAGAGCGCGACGGCGTCTGTGGCACCGCCGATTGTCACAGCGGCCACAACTGCTGTGGCAACAGAGGAAGACAGTGGTGCTCCCAACAGCAACAAGTGCAACAGTGGCGTCACGTCATGTCTTAAACAAGCCTCGGCGTCTTAAGCAAGTGCCTGTTCTACGGCAGCGTCGCGTTGGCCATATCTGTACTTGGGGGCTGAAGGAACAAACGTTGCCACATTGGATTTGTGATCACCGGGCTGCCCTTGCATCTGGAGCGATGGGACGGAGGGCGACTCGGGTGCAACACGATCACGTCTGTTCTGCACATCATCTAATTTGGGCAACAGTCGTTACGTTTCTGACACGCTACAGACAGTAGTTGCGGTCTGTCTTCTAGCACTCTGTAACGTTAGCTTTCGACAAGCTAACGCAACACCGCCTATTGTACGTGGTGTCCTGACCAACGTGGCCTCCAGAACGTTCTCCAAATCTCTCACCCATTGAAAACATCTAGCACGACAACACTCGATAGCCGCTACCACTGATGTACTCTGGCGTTATACACTGCGCAAAAAAAAGTGACACATTTTCGAAAGGCCGTAATTGTCTCCCATTGCGGCACATAAGCTTGAAATTCGGCTCAAAGGTGCCTACGATCCTTCTCTCTTACGATGCCAGAGCGTGTCGACTCGTGACGTCACCCTCGGACTCGGAAAAGCTTCAGAGAGCAACGCGTCGACACATGGGTAAAGGGGCCACAGCTCCGAAGTTCACTTGAGGCGTACGGTGGATTAATGACGTCACATTGGCACCAAATTTCACCACGATTCTGCCCAATGCCATTGTGGACGTCTCACACGGTGGGACTGTTGTCACACTCCGTTTTACCCAAAATTGATCCCTCCTTTTGAGAACTCTGCGATTTGCGATGGAAGCCTGAACTGCAACACCCAGCGTTGCAATCGCGCGGTTTCATAACGAGTGGCCGAGGAAAACGTTTCAGACACACCGCTGCCCACAATCGACACGAAAATCCCGTCAGGAGGAGGTGCAGAAGGCGAGAATGAGACCACCGCTTCCCTTGCGGCGTCGGTTCCCACATATTTCGCCGTCGAAGACGACAGTTGGCAGGGTGATGAGCAAGATGACCTACGTTCTCGGCAACGTTCGACACTGATGACCCACCCTGGACCATTCATCCGTTCTCTAAAGACATGGTGGGACCGCAACCTCACTGAACGTGATCTGACCCCTTTGGAGTGTAGTGAGAACCGAAGTTCTGCTGTAATACAGGGTGTTACAAAAAGGTACAACCAAACTTTCAGAAAACATTCCTCACACACAAATACAGAAAAGATGTAATGTGGACATGTGTCCGGAAACGCTTAACTTCCATGTTAGAGTTCATTTTAGTTTTGTCAGTATGTACTGTATTTCCTCGATTCACCGCCAGTTGGTCCAATTGAAGGAAGGTAATGTTGACTTCGGTGCTTGTGTTGACATGCGGCTCATTGCTCTACAGTACTAACATCAATCAGATCAGTACGTAGCATCAACAGGTTAGTGTTCATCACGAACGTGGTTTTGCAGTCAGTGCAATGTTTACAAATGCGGAGTTGGCAGATGCCCATTTGATGTATGGATTAGCACGGGGCAATAGCCGTGGCGCGGTACGTTTGTATCGAGACAGATTTCCAGAACGAAGGTGTCCCGACAGGAAGACGTTCGAAGCAATTGATCGGCGTCTTAGGAAGCACGGGACATTCCAGCCTATGACTCGCGACTGGGGAAGACCTAGAACGACGAGGACACCTGCAATGGACGAGGCAATTCTTCGTGCGGTTGACGATAACCCTAGTATCAGCGTCAGAGAAGTTGCTGCTGTACAAGGTAACGTTGACCACGTCACTGTATGGAGAGTGCTACGGGAGAACCAGTTGTTTCCGTACCATGTACAGCGTGTGCAGGCATTATCAGCAGCTGATTGGCCTCCACGGGTACACTTCTGCGAATGGTTCATCCGACAATGTGGCAATCCTCATTCAGTGCAAATGTTCTCTTTACGGATGAGGCTTCATTCTAACGTGATCAAATCGCAAATTTTCACAATCAACATGTGTGGGCTGACGAGAATCCGCACGCAATTGTGCAATCACGTCATCAACACAGATTTTCTGTGAACGTTTGGGCAGGCATTGTTGGTGATGTCTTCATTGGGCCCCATGTTCTTCCACCTACGCTCTATGGAATGATCATATAAAGTTGATCGTCGGTAAAGCAGATGCCAGACTGAGATTCATTGGAAGAATCCTAAGGAAATTCCATCCGACAACAAAGGAAGTAGGTTACAGTACGCTTGTTCGTCCACTGCTTGAATACTGCTCAGCAGTGTGGGATCCGCACCAGATAGAGTCGATAGAAGAGATAGAGAAGATCCAACGGAGAGCAGCGCGCTTCGTTATAGGATCATTTAGTAATCGCGAAAGCGTTACGGAGATGATAGATAAACTCTAGTGGAAGACTCTGCACTAGAGACGCTCAGTAGCTCGGTACGGGCTTTTGTTAAAGTTTCGAGAACATACCTTCACCGAAGAGTCAAGCAGTATATTGCTCCCTCCTACGTATACCTCGCGAAGAGACCATGAGGATAAAATCAGAGAGATTAGAGCCCACACAGAAGCATACCGACACTCCTTCTTTCCACGTACAATACGAGACTGGAATAGAAGGGAGAACCGATAGAGGTACTCAGGGTACCCTCCGCCACACACCGTCAGGTGGCTTGCGGAGTATGGATGTAGATGTAGATGTATGGAGCACGTTATCATGATTTCATACGGGGTACTCTACCTGTGCTGCTAGAACATGTGCCTTTTCAGGTACTGCACAGCATGTGGTTCTTGCACGATGGAGCTCCTGCACATTTCAGTCGAAGTGTTCGTGCGCTTCTCAACAACAGATTCGGTGACCGATGGATTGGTAGAGGTGGACCAATTCCATGGCCTCCACGCTCTCCTGACCTCAACCCTCTTAACTTTCATTTACGGGGGCATTTGAAAGCTCTTGTCTACGCAACCCCGGTACCAAATGTAGAGACTCTTCGTGCTCGTATTGTGGACGGCTGTAATACAATACGCCATTCTGCAGGGCTGCATCAGCGCATCAGGGATTCCATGCGACGGAGGATGGATGCATGTATCCTCGCTAACGGAGGACATTTTGAACATTTCCTGTAACAAAGTGTTTGACGTCACGCTGGTAGGTTCTGTTGCTGTGTGTTTCCATTCCATGATTAATGTGATTTGAAGAGAGGTTATAAAATGAACTTTAACATGGAAAGTAAGCGTTTCCAGACACGTGTCCACATAACATATTTTCTTTCTTTGTGTGTGAGGAATGTTTCCTGAAAGTTTGGCCGTACCTTCTTGTAACGCCATGTATCTAGCGTGCGACTGCTAAGCACCGTGCAAAACCGTTCGACGTGGTCCGATGCAGCAAAGGGTGTTTACACTTAGAAAGCTCTCTTGTTTAACGTCCTCCTGTGACACGATCACTCTGAGGTGCAACATTGACAAACGGCAGAGGGTCCCTCTAAAGTCCCGCTCCCCCCACCCACCCACTCCGCCAATACACTCGGTGCCAGCCACGTACTTTGCCATGTAGCTAAGTGGTGCCTCGCGGCTGCTCTAGTGTGCCCTCCCTACCGGTAACATAGTGTATTTTTTTGTGGTTTTAGGGCGCACAACTACAATGGTCATTAGCGCCCAGACTAAGTTAGGAATGCACTGCGAGGCATAAGGTTAAAACAGCAACTAAAAGGGGCGACACTATAAAAGACATATTAACAGGCAAAGGAATAAAAAACCAGCATAATAAAATGTCCTTAGATAGGTCTGTCAAGTGGATAAAACGAAGAACGCGAGCAGCTGCTCCTGGGTCATCCACTAAAATGGCATCCAGAGTACATGGCAGGCCAAGATCAACGCGCATTGTATTAAAATTCGGACAGGACGTTAAAATGTGGCGTACCGTCAGCAATTGCCCACATGGCCAGAACGGCGCCAGCGCAGTCGTCAGCAGATGGCGATGGCTGAACCGGCAGTGTCCAATTCGTAACCGGGCCAAAACGACCTCCTCCCGCCGAGAAGGGCGTGAAGAGGTCGTCCGAGCCGTGGGAAGAGGTTTCAAAGCCCGAAGCCTGTTGTGTGTGCAACAGCGACAAAATGTGCTGACAAATGACCCTGCTACAATCAGATGAAGGCACACAACAACAAGCTCTCCGAGGCTGGAGGATCGCAGCCTTGGCCACGGCATCTGCAGCTTCGTTCCCAGGGATACCGACATGGCCAGGAACCAACATAAAGGTAACCGGAGAACCGTTGTCCGCCAGCTGCTGAAGAGAGCGTTGGATCCGGTGCACGAAAGGGTGAACCGGATACGGATCACTGAGGCTCTGGATGGCGCTCAGGGAATCGGAGCAGATGACATAAGCAGACTGTCGGTGACAGCATATGTAAAGAACAGCCTGGTAAAGGGAAAATAGCTCAGCTGTGAAGACCGAACAATGGCCATGGAGCCGGTATTTGAAACTGAGTGCCCCGACAATAAAAGAACACCCGATACCGTCATTGGTCTTAGAGCCATCTGTACAAATGAAGATCATATTAATGAACTTCGAAGTTCGACAAACCGGGAGCGGTATACCGAAGCTGGGGTAACCTGCTTTGGGAGCGAGCTGAGATCAAGGTGAGCGCGAACCTGAGCCTGGAGCCAAGGAGGCGTTTGGCTCTCGCACACTCGAAAGGTTGGAGCAGGGAAAAAGTTGTGGTTGCACTACACTCCAGAGGGTCGTATCACGTTTGGTGTGGTTGCAGCCCCACGATGTCCTTAGAGTGGGGATGAGTCGTACGAGTGAGAAGTGTCGAACGTTATTAAGAAAATCGTCCCACTGTTCAATATAATGCCAACTGTCGTGGAATCGAGTCCTCGTGGGAACGTGTGGTTTCATTAACGCCCTCTATGCCACCACCTGACGCGATTTTCGTGTCGATTGTGGGCAGCGGTCTGTCTGAAATGTTTTCCCCTGCCACTCATAAGAAAACCGCGCGATTTCAACACTGGCTGTTACGGTTCTGACTTCCATTACAAATCGCAGACGCCTCAAAAGAAGGGACGAATTGTGGGTAAAAGGGAGTGTGACAACCTTCGCACCGTGTGTCACGTCTGCGATGACGTTGGGCAGAATTGTGGTGAAATTTGGTGCCAATGTGACGTCGTTAATCCACCTTACAACTCACCTGAACTTCGGAGCTGTGGCCTTTTTTCCACATCTGTCGACGCGTTGCTATTTCAAGCGTCGGCGATCCCGAGGGTGACGTCACAGGGTGCTACGCTTCTGTACCATTACAGACGGAGGTGGAAGGTACCTTTGAGCCAAATTCCAAATTTACGCCTCACAATGGGAGACATTGGGGGATTTCGTGTAAGTGATACCCTTTTATGCGCAGTGTAGTTGCAGGTTTGCACCCACATCTGGCTTTCGAGATCAATTAGTATCAATGTCAAGCCGGGTTGGACGTGTTGTTGCTATCCTCTATACCCCCAAATCACCTTCCCATTAATAACCTAACAGCTTTTTTGTCGTTGTTTGATGTTTATTTTCGTCCTGGAACAGAGGACTACTGAGTAACTTACCCAAGTGATAAAAAGGTATTACTAAAACAGTGAAAGTCCCACGGCAACCGTTCGTGAATTGCGTGTGACACTCGGACGTAATGCTGCTCCAACTGAATTATCTGTTCGGAAGTTGATGCGGAAGTTTAAGACCAAGGGTTACGTTTCAGACGTTAAGAAAACAGGACGACCGTGTGCTGTTCAAAGACAAAAAAACATGTGACTTCTGAAATTTTCCCGGCGTATTTGTTCTTCTAATAATTTCCGGGTATGCAGCCGGATCCCGTCGACATTCTGCCACGATATTCCGGTCCAGAGACGTCTGGCCATCATCAGGTACTCACCTGATGATGGCCGGACGTCTCTGGGCCGAAATATCGTGGCAGAATGTCGACGGGATCCGGTTTCATACCCGGAAATTATTAGAAGAACAAGAAAACATTGCTGTCGGGTGTGACAATGTGACCGTACGGCCCAGGAAATCGGTTTACCGACTACTTCAACAACTGGGTTTGTCACGAAGTTAACTGCATGAAATCCTTTCAAAAGATCTAAGATCTGGAAATGCATGCGTACAAGATTCAACTTAAACAAGAGTTGAAGCCTGCAGAGCCCGGAAAGAGACATTGATTTGCTTAATGGGTCTCGGCTCGACAAGCGGAGAACGAGAACTTCAGAAAGAGAATAGTTCTCTCAGATGAGGCACACTCCACCTCAGTGGATACGTCGATAAGCAGAACTGCAGAATCTGGAGTAAAGAAAATCCGCGAGTGACTGTGGAAGACGAGATGCACCCACAACGCACGGCTGTGTGGTGTGGGTTCTGGGCAGGAGGAGTTACCGGCCTGTACTTCTTTGAAAATGATGAGCGCGTTGCCATCACTGTGAACGGCACCGGTAGCGAAACATGCTTTCTGATTGGTTTCTCCCACTTATTGATGAAGACGGCGATCTTTGGTTTCAGCAAGATGGTGGGACATGTCACACACTCCGTGAATCTATTGTTCTGCTGTATGAAAAGTTTCCTCAAAAAATTACCTCTGCCTGGCAACCAGCAATGTTCTGCCAGATGTGCGATCTTATGCCATGTGACCTTTTTGGAGCGGGTTTGTGGAATCAAAAGTGTACGCGCATCAACCGCAAACAACATACCAACTGAAGGATGAAATTAAAAGGGTTATTAACGGCATCTCACGAGATGTTTGCGAATGCGTCATCGAGAACTTCCATGGCTCGTTGCTGCGCGGTCTTGCACGGTCATATGGAGGATATATTTTTCATATAAATGTGGAAGTTACTTAATGCGTTTGTATTAAATTTTCAATAAATTTTGTGTGTTCTGTAGCACTTCAATATTCATCCCCACTTCCCTGGCACCTTCTATGTGCTACATGCTGCATTACACTTTGTATTAACTCAGCTGTAGTTGTAGCACAGGAAAATATATGAACACTAGACTTTGTCGTATTTGTTTATAAATAACATTTGCAACTGCCAATACGTATGCTGTTTCAACAGCGAAAAACTTAATGTGGATATTCTCGTTTTCAGGGCTCTGAATATAAGTTGGCGCCATCTTGGCGAGTGCTTCAGAGGGTAAGTGGTGACACTGAAATTCTATCTACAGTAATCTTCTGTTAGTCCATCCCTTCCTCCCCCCCCTTCTATCCATCTCCTCCTGCCTCTCTCTGTTTCCACCTCTTCGTCCTCCCTCTGTCTTTTCTTTATTTATTTTTTTATTTATTGTTCCGTGGGATCAAATTAAGGAGAAGTCTCCATGGTCATGTAACGAGTCAACACATGAAATTATAACACGATATTAGAAACCGATAAAATGAAATATAAAAAAAAACATTCAGGTGACAAGTCGTAAGTTTAAATAAAGAAAATCAACAATATAACACTGGAATTAGCTTAATTTCTTAGCTCTTCCAGGAGCTCCTCGACAGAATTGAAGGAGTGAGCCATGAGGGAACTCTTCAGTTTAGACTTAAAAGTAGTTTGGGCTACTGCTAAGATTTTTGAGTTCTTGTGGTAGCTTATTGAAAATGGATGCAGCAGAATACTGCACTCCCTTTCTGCACAAGAGTCAAGGAAGTGCATTCCACATACAGATTGCATTTCTGCCTAGTATTAACTGAGTGAAAGCTTCTAACTCTTGGGAATAGGCTAATATTGCTAACAACAAACGAGATTAAAGGAAATATATACTGTGAGGGCAATGTCAGAATTCCCAGACTATTGAATAGGTGTCGACAAGAGGTTCTCGAACTTACACCATATATAGCTCGAACAGCCCGTTTTTGAGCCAAAAATACCCTCTTTTGAATCAGAAGACTTACCCCAAAAAATAATACCATACGACATAAGCGTATGAAAATATGCGAAGTAGACTACATTTCGTGTTGAAGTGTCACTGTCTATCTGCGCCTTCCCCTTCTGCCAGTCCCCTCCTCCCCCAGTCGAATTCCATCTCCACCTCAGCTCTCTCTTTGTCCTTCTCCTCCTCTGCCCTCTCGCCGTCCACCTCTTGCTCCCCCCTCTTTCTATTAACACCTTCCCCCTCTCCCAGTCATTCCCCTCCGCTTTCCTTTCTCTGTCTGTCTCCTCCTCTTCACTTTCTGTGTTCATTTTCTCCTCCCCCTCAGTCTGTTCATCTCCTCCTCCGCCTCCTCCTCCTCCTCCTCCTCCTTCTGCATATCTCTTCCTCCCCCTCTTTCTGTTCATTTCCTCCACTTTCCTTTCGCTGATCATTTCCTCCTTCCCTCTCTGTGTCTTTGTCTTCCTTCCCCCTATCTCTTCGCACCCCCTTCCTCCTCATTGTCTGTCCATCTCCTACTCCCCCTTTTCTCTCCACGTTATCACGCTCACCCCGATAGAAGGCTGGTGGTTGTTACCACCACAGTATATCTTTCCAAATTGTAACTAATATGTGTACCAAATTCGGTTTAAATCGCTCCACGGGTTTAGGATGAGCTTCTTACTCACGGCTTTGTCTCCGTACGCACATTTCAAATACGTGTCACATATGTTAAACGTATTTCACAAGTATTTGTACACTTTTTTCACCTGTATCTCTAGCGAATTTCGCTCTGCGATTTCGTTTTCGTGCAGCTCTACATTTGAGACGTCACGTCACCTGAACTATGCACTGTACAATAATACAAATTTGCGGATACAATCAGTGGTATATTTGGATACTGTCGGCGAAACATTTTGCGAATAGACTTAGTAGTAAAACGTAAAAATTTAAAAAGTCATGCATGATGCAGGAATATTTTACGCATCTCAGTGTTGATGACATCATATCTCCTGATTAGGTCAGGAAGTTCGTGACATGTTTGTCGTAATACTGTTCAACTCAGAGAAAAAATAAACAACACATTGATGTGTGGATACTGAGGTACCGCATATAAAAATCTCTCAACTTCCACCCATTACACTCTATATGTACATACAACTATTTTTGTATGATGTGTGGATCCCATAAACTGCAACAGTAGCAGCAGCTCAACTCTGGGGTTTTCTAAGGTGCACACTCCAATTCCTACAAACACGAATACATCTCCTGAAATATTAGTGCGGAATAACTGAAGAGTTAAGTCTAAATGAGACTGGAAACAACAAATTCTTCTCAAAGCAATCACACAAGAATTCTATCTTTCTGCATTTAGCGGCTGGCAGGACCAAATGAATTTTATTGGCTCGAGTGCATCAGGACTCATGACTGTGGATGGCTGGATTATATTTCAAGTGAGAGCTTGTTTATATGGTCCCGTTTAACTATAACAAAGCATGGGCTTGCTTTACGAAAAGCTGTACATGACATAAGAAGACAAGTGAAAATGGGAAATAAAATTACTTGACTCAATAAATAAATGGTACTGTTATGTATGTGAATTTTGATTAAATCAATGAAAGGAATACTCTCATTTTTAAGAGCAAGGGACTTGCGCTTGTGTTTTGAAACCAGTTAATGTTCACCCAGCTTAAATTGTAATTGAGGTACATTCATGAAACCTTTTTTACGGCCGTGTTCTGACATAAGCAACAAAGTATATTCCGCAAGATTCGTCACAGGAGGTGCCCAGGCGTCATCTGTGTCTGGCAACTGGTTCGTAAAGCGTGCCATGCAAAATTGTGGTATTTTAAATATCTTCAGGAATATTCTGAAAATGCGATTCCCCTCCTTATTTCATTCCCTTCGTTACTAATTTTCTGATGTATAGGCCTTGTAGCGTGCTGGTCATGAAAGACCAATAAATCATATCGGAATATTGCATGATACACGTGCCGCTGCAAAACATTCATATCACATATAGAAGCATTACCTTGAGTTATTTATCGATAATTAATTTAAGAAAAATTCATACACAGAGAAGACTACAAAGTCCATTTTTTAAGACACTCAAAAGGCCACCTCAGTACCATTGTGCATCATTGCTTTCACTGAAAAGGCTGCTATGTGGGACCAGGTGTTCTACAGGCTCGATGCTGAAATTGGCTGACTACGGAACAGATGAACTGATGCACTTTTTTTAAAAAAAATTTGGAAACCTGAAATACAAATGTTGTTACCTTGCAATATATCTCTTCTCATCACACTTACGACTGTGGTTAGCACACTGGACTCGCATTCAGGGGGACGATAGTTCGTATAGCCGTCCAGACAAACATATTTAAGATTTCTGTGGTTCACTTTACAGGCAAATTCTGGGATGGCTCCTTTAGAACGGCTCGCTCGAATCCTTCCCCACCCTGTAGTAATACGAGCTTGTGCTCCGTCTCTGTTGTTCGGGTCTTGGATGGGACGCCAAACTCTTCATCTTCCTGCCTGCTTCTCATCTGTCCATCAGCCTTGTCCCACAATCACTGTCATGTTTCATAACCTAACACCACGCTCTTCTACATGAAATGAATAATTCCATCCAACTCTGAATCACTGAGTCATTCATTAATTCATTCCCCACACCCCTCCTCATATTTATGATGGCCGTGATTCAGATAACGATTTTCTGTTCGTATTAAGCATGTTGTGGCCGTTTGGAGTGTGTTGATCTCCTCGACCACCAGCCACCGCATCTATCTTGGTCATAACTGAAGTCATATCAAACACAATCCCAAACAAAGCAAGAATGTTTTAGTGGCATGTCCACAGCATGGCGTTGCGCCGCAACAGTGACAAGACGGTGACTATGATGATGATGATGATATTGGTTTCCTGGTGCTCGACAGCGTGATTATCAGGATACATACAGAACACACTAAGAGCTTTGTGGAAATAAAACAGTCCCTGATAAGCAGTCTCCTTTGGACAGGCACTTGTACACATTTACGAGAGACTTGAAAGACTGTCAGGCAATCGCAACACAATCATTAGGCGTTTACCAATATATTACAACAGGTAATAAAACTTGTATATGGGACTGTGTGTGTCTACATGCCCGTTCGTGCCTTTCAGTCAGCGTTAAATGAAATTATAATACATGCTGTATGATACATGTTATGGTTCATGGTGTGGGTTCCTGTAGTCATGTCCTAGTTCATGAACAACGGGCAACGTATGAGTGGCCAAGTAAGTGGTCCCGACAGTCGGGATACCAGTTACTTTGGAATAAGGCTGGGCATCTCGGACATATTCTGAGTCGTGGTCACCTTTGTGCTCATACGGCAAAGACTACCAAATCCACCGGTTAGTCCCTCAACTGTTAGGGGTAAAACCCAATGGGACTCGGGGCAAGTAAGGCTAGCAACCTGCTTCCCTGATAGTTTATATATGATGCTGGCAACAATCAGAGCAAAATGCCTCGGACCTTTGGATGTCGCGGAGTCCCACCTCTCACTGACAAACAGGGACTCCTAAGATACGACTTGGCAAACAAATGGTAATGAGATGGGGAGCTATGAATATCAATGGGGGCTACTCTGGGAAGAAGGTAGAGCTGGCAGAGGCTGCAAGTAAGATGGGGCTGGACGTTTTAGCTGTTAGTGACATTCGGATAAGGGGTGAGAAAGAAGAGGAAGTGGGAGAATACAAAGTCTACCTGTCAGGAGTCAAAGCAGGAATAGCACAATGGGGTGTAGGGCTTTACGTCAGGAAAGAAATGGAACACAGCGTAGTTGCAATAAGGTATGTAAACGATCGACTGATGTGGATAGATTTGACAGTGTCTAGCAAGAAAATTAGGATTGTGTCAGTATATTCGCATTGTGAAGTGACAGATCAAGATAAGATGGATAGTTTTTATGAGGCACTCAGTGATGTAGTTGTTAGAGTAAAGGATAAGAACAGTGTTCTGCTCATGGGTGATTTTAACGCCAGGATTGGAAATCGAACAGAAGGTTATGAAAAGGTTATGGGTGAATTTTGAGAGGATATGGAGGCCAACAGGAACGGGAAACAACTCTTGAATTTCTGTGCCAGTATGGGCTTAGTAATCACAAACTCCTTTTTTAAACATAAGAACATTCACCGGTATACTTGGGAAGGCCGGGGAACCAGATCGGTCTTTGACTATATAATAACAGATCAGGAATTCAGGAAGGCTATGAGGGACACACGTATATTCAGGGGATTCTTTGATGACACTGATCATTATTTAATCTGCAGTGAAATTGGGATTGTGGGGCCGAAAGTGCAGGAGGTCAGGTCCATATGTAGGAGGATAAGAGTGGAGAAACTTCAGGATTAGGAAATCAGGCACAAGTACATAATAGCGGTCTCAGAAAGGTACCAGTTAGTTGAATCTAGTCAATTACAGTCATTGGAAAAGGAATGGACAAGGTACAGGAACACAGTAATAGAAGTGGCTAAAGAATGTGTTGGAACAGTAGTGTGTAAAAGTAGGATGAAGCAAACAGCTTGGTGGAATGACACAGTCAAGGCCCTGTAAAAGGAAAAAGAAGGCGTATTTAAAATGGCCACATACTAGAACTCAGGTAGACAGAGAAAGTTATGTTGGAGAAAGGAACAAAGCCAAACAGATAACTGCAGCATCCAAGAAGAAATCTTGGGAAGACTTTGGAAACAGGTTGGAGACTATGGGTCAAGCTGCTGGAAAACCATTCTGGAGTGTAATTAGCAGTCTTCGAAAGGGAGGTAAAAAGGAAATGACAAGTATTTTGGACAGGTCAGGAAAACTGCTGGTGAATCCTGTGGATGCCTTGGGCAGATGGAGGGAATATTTTGAAGAGTTGTTCAATGTAGATGAAAATACGATCAGTAATGTTTCAGATTTCGAGGTAGAACGGGATAGGAATGATGATGGAAATAGGATCACATTTGAGGAAGTGAAAAAAATGGTCAATAGATTGCAATGCAATAAAGCAGCTGGGGTGAATGAAATTAAGTCGGAACTCATCAAATACAGTGGAATGTCAGGTCTTAAATGGCTACACAGGATAACTGAAATGGCCTGGGAGTCGGGACAGGTTACATCAGACTGGACAAAAGCAGTAATCACGCCAATCTTTAAACATGGAAACAGAAAAGATTGTAACAACTACAGAGGTATCTCCTTAATCAGCGTTGTGGGTAAAATCTTCTTAGGTATTGTTGAAAGGAAAGTGCGAGTATTAGTTGAGGACCAATTGGATGAAAATCAGTGTGGGTTTAGGCCTCTTAGAGGTTGTCAGGACCAGATCTTTAGCTTACGGCAAATAATGGAGAAGTGTTATGAGTGGAACAGGGAATTGTATCTGTGCTTTATAGATCTAGAAAAGGCATATGACCGGGTTCCTAGGAGGAAGTTATTGTCTGTTCTACGAGATTATGGAATAGGAGGCAATCTTTTGCAAGCAATTAAAGGTCTTTACATGGATAGTCGGGCAGCAGTTAGAGTTGACAGTAAATTGAGTTCATGGTTCGGAGTAGTTTCAGGGGTAAGACTAGGCTGCAACCTGTCTCCATTGTTGTTCATATTATTTATGGATCATATGTTGGAAACAATAGACTGGCTGGATGAGATTAAGATATGTGAACACAAAATAAGCAGTCTTGCATATGCGGATGACTTAGTTGTGATGGCAGATTCGATTGAAAGTTTGCAAAGTAATATTTCAGAGCTGGATCAGAAATGTAAGGACTATGGTATGAAGATTAGCATCTCCAAAACGAAAGTAATGTCAGTGGGAAAGAAATATAAACGGATTGAGTGCCAAATAGCAGGAACAAAGTTAGAACAGGTGGACGGTTTCGAGTACTTAGTATGCGTATTGTCACAGGATGGCAACATAGTGAATGAACTAGAAGCGAGGTGTAGCAAAGCTAATGCAGTGAGCGCTCAGCTACGATCTACTCTCTTCTGCAAGAAGGAAGTCAGTACCAAGACTAAGTTATCTGCGCACCGTTCAATCTTTCGACCAACTTTGTTGTATGGGAGCGAAAGCTGGGTGGATTCAGGTTACCTTATCAACAAGGTTGAGGTTACGGATATGAAAGTAGCTAGGATGATTGCAGGTACTAGTAGATGGAAACAATGGCAGGCGGGTGTCCACAATGAGGAAATCAAAGAAAAACTGGGAATGAACTCTATAGATGTAGCAGTCAGGGCGAACAGGCTTAGATGGTGGGGTCATGTTACACGCATGGGAGAAGCAAGGTTACCCAAGAGACTCATGGGTTCAGCAGTAGAGTGTAGGAGGAGTCGGGGCAGACCAAGGAGAAGGTACCTGGATTCAGTTAAGAATGATTTTGAAGTACTAGGTTTAACATCAGAAGAGGCACCAATGTTAGCACTGAGTAGGGGATCATGGAGGAATTTTATAAGGGGGCTATGCTCCAGACTGAACGCTGAAAGGCATAATCAGTCTTAAATGATGATGATGATGATGATGATGATGATGTTGTTTCAGGAGAAATCGTCAGTATTCAGGAACTAGACTGGAACAAGTATTCGAAGCAATACAGTCTAGCGAACATAGGCTAGAAAATGCATATCTTAAGAGCTATCAGCAATTCCTCATCATCGACAATGTGAAATCAGTCTGTTCTTCTGCAACCTCTTAGCTTTCCAGATTTTGAGAGCTGGTGTTATGGAACAAAACAATGAAAAACTGTCCAGTAAACATGGACCTTGCAATGCAACCGTGAAGAGTTATCTTCGCTACTGTGAATCAAACCTCTTCTATTGAACAAGTGATATTAGCTCTTAAGGTATTCACTATAGAGCCCATGTATACCAGACATTTTTTCCTTTTTTTGAACCATACTACCTTCTTCCAAACTTTGGGAAGGATAGCAGTTGCAATAGAAGAGATTTGTTTCATAATGTCGAAAACTAAGATGTGCCCATATCTCTTAACGCATGCATTTAACAACCTATGTTTATCAGACATTTTGGTTCGAATGATCATATCCCTGAACACTGGTCATTTCTCCCCGGTCACCCAGTATAATATCCACACAAGATACTGTCTAAAACGATAGATAGTTGAAGACAATGCTAAGATTTATTCCCTGGTAGATGTGGCTGGTAGACCACTAATAAAAACAGGGAAATAGCTAGCCAGTATGAGAACAAGTAAATCTTGGGGAATATGGGCGCTAAACGCACTGAAACGCAAAATCTGAGTCTCACTCTAAAATTATAGGATGAAGGAGATATGGATACAGAATCAAAATTGGAAAGTGGTTAAGATAATGGTAGCAGGCTTAATCACTGACTAAAAGAGAGTTAACGAGCCACTTCTGAGGGACATTAAATTTACCTTCCCTAATAATTTAAGCAGGAGTCTTGACAGCACACAAACCCTTATAACCTTTCCCATGCTCGTCTCGCTGTTATTGAAAAGAGTGGAGCAATCGTTATTAAGAAAATATCACAGTTGTACAAAAAACTTTTTTCTATTTTTGAAAAATACATTATAATCTTAGTTGTACATCGAGTGCTGAATTCAGAACTGTTTTTAGTTTTTTTCTGTCATGGAAAGTTTATCAGTAATACCAATTTTATTTCTCTTTTCTGTTTCTGATGTAGTGCAGCAACCATGAGGTGAAATTCGATAAACAAATTCACGCTTTTATGATGTTATATGTTCATCAAATTAATGGAGGGTGAGATCTATCATATAAAACAGTAATCTTTCTGTATACGCTTCGTAGCATTTATCTGACGTGAAAAATTACAGAATATTGACTAAAAAAATGAGCCACTGTATTGTAATGCACATCACTTTTTTCTCTTGTGTTGTGAATCTTTCTTCTCTCGAATGATATTCCAGCAATAATCTGCTAACATAGAAAGTACCCACTTTCCTTCATAACGCCTTTCTATGGTAGATATATCTTGATGGAATCTTTCGCCCTGTTCACCTGATACGTCACTACAACTCTCTGTCAAGTAGTCCTGATCAGAGTCTATCCTATCTATATACCTCTAAAGACATATCGCACCCCAGATCTCGGTATGCTTTGATCTTGTCATTAACCATTGCTTTGTAGTTAGTAGCTCTTCTTTTCCGTGTAAGTTTTCTGACACTATTTTGAAACAGTCCCATGCTGTCTTTTCTTGCTTGTCAGTTAAACGTGTTTCAGAATTTGCATCTTTCTGCAGCTTCTAATTTGTGGAACCATAAATACACCTTCCTTTATTTTTGCTGCTGAAAGATGATAGCTAGATATGCAAATCCACTGCCTCTTGGATCCATGGCCTTTACGAATTGTTTCATTGGACCAAGTTTAATATGAAGTGGTGGAAGTAGTATATCTTCAGGAGGTATCAGACTTTCACGTTGTACATTCTTTACTCCCACTTTCCATCTTCGCCTGGGTCATTTCTTTTCACGTAGTGAGAATTTCTGTCTCGATTATCCCATTCACAAAGAAATCAGGCATAATTCGTGTAGCCTTGTCGCATTACCAGTATCATAGCAATTATTTTGAAATCTGCACATATTTTCCATTTGTATTTATTGTATTGGAATGAATTTAGCATCCTTTGTACGAATTTGTAATTCTCTTTGGTCAAGCTGGCATAAGCTACTGGAACAGAGGGTATTTTATTTCTGTTATGGAGCAAAACACCCTTGAGACTCTTTTTCGATGCATCTATGAAAAATCCACCCTCCTGTGAAACATAGGTGAAGTTCAACACTTTCATTGCAAACTGCTAGTGCTCCGTCAGTTACAAAATAGGAAAAAAGACATTTTCTCTGTATCTGAACACATTGATTTTAGTACTATGGCAGAGTAGTTTATACTCTTGTAATCTTGAACCAAGCAGCTGCGCCTTTTGTTTGTTTAGTCCCAGACCACGAACTAAATCATTTAAATCTGCTTGTGTTCATAAATGTATCGATGACTCTTTTGTGTAGTGATACTAAGGATCATCATCTGTTGACCCTGAGCTCTTGAAGGTATTGGAAGTCTGCACTGCCATTCTTACTGAAGGCAGATCTGGGTAAATAATGTGCCTCTTCGATTTTATGTTTGTAAAACCGTGAATTTTTGTTAGACAGAAACAACAGTGAGTGATGTGGTCCTTGGGCTCTCTCCACACCATGGGCATAGCGAACAACGCCAACATTGTCTTTACCCTTCCACCACGGAATTATTTTGCAATAACATGGAGCCCATTCTCTGTTTTTGTAACCTGCCTCTACTCTGAAGTAATGTTTATATGCTATTTTTATCACTGTTGAAATTCTCTTCCTACTGCTGACAAAGGTGAGCTTCCCTCCGATAGAGAAGACGTTGTCTAGCTTATATCGACATCCACAACAACTTGGAATTTCTGAAAATTTAAAAATACCTCGTCAGTAATACACCTGTACTACATTAATACTAGAAAACTAGAGAAACTCTGATATGTAAAAACTAGCAGTCAATTTACCTTCAGCACCAGGCTAAATCAGTTTAAACATAGGAACTAACAAGTTCAACTGTGCTCGGAAATATGACAGAGAGTTTGGAAGGTAGGAGACGACATACTGGCACAAGTAAAGCTGTGAGTACCGGCCGTGAGTCGTGCTTCGGTAGCTCAGATGCTGCCGGCACGGTAGCTCAGCGTGTTTGGTCAGAGGGTTAGCTGCACTCTATATATATATATATATATAAAACCTGAGTAAATGGAATAATAACGAACTTCAATGGGCGTCAGGGGACGTCCGCCACGAACAATTGCAACGAACTATAACGAACAAAATGAGATTAAAAAAAAAAATGATGGTAGAGCACTTGCCTGCGAAAGGCAAAGGTCCCGAGTTCGAGTCTCGGTCGGCCACCCAGTTTTAATCTGCCAGGAAGTTTCATATCAGCGCACACTCCGCTGCAGAGTGAAAATCTCATACTGGGAACACCACCCAGGCTGTGGCTAAGCCATGTCTCCGTAATATCCTTTCTTTCAGGAGTGCTAGTTCTGCATGGTTCGCAGGAGAGCTTCTGTAAAGTTCGGAAGGTAGGAGACGAGATACTGCCAGAAGTAAAGCTGTCAGTAGCGGGCGTGAGTCGCCGGCACGGTAGCTCAGCGTGTTCGGTCAGAGAGTTACATGCTCTCTATAATAAAAAAAAAAAAAAAAAAAAAAAACTGAGTCAATCGATCAACAACGGACATAAATGGATATCTTACGACGTCCGCCCCGGACAGATGCAACGAACAATAGCGACAAAATGAGATTAAAAAAAAAAAGAGTTGGTAGAGCACTTGCCAGCGAAAGG
Source organism: Schistocerca gregaria (assembly GCF_023897955.1). Classification (NCBI taxonomy): domain Eukaryota; kingdom Metazoa; phylum Arthropoda; class Insecta; order Orthoptera; family Acrididae; genus Schistocerca; species Schistocerca gregaria. The sequence goes on along the minus strand of NC_064920.1, from coordinate 1,445,677 downwards.
CAAAAAAAGGTCCCGAGTTCGAGTCTCGGTCGGGCACACAGTTTTAATCTGCCAGGAAGTTTTATGACAGAGAGGGTTACTTGTTAGACAGATACGTCTCGGCTGCGTTTATTTTTAGACAACTGCATTATGAGCATAAGGAATACAAAAAACGATAGCTTCTTCAAAAACACAACATTATAGAGTAAATATTATTAACAAAACAACGGAAGTCAGACTCTACTAAAACATAGAATCAAATGCCTGTTCATTGGAATGTATGTTCCTCTATTGCTATGCCTAAAACGAACCCCATATAATGCAATCAGTCTGTAGAATTTAAGGCTTGTTCTCATTTTGTGTTCTTACTGAAAGGTAGAAGTTTTCTTTGAAGGACTGCATTGAAACTTAACAGTTCTTGCAAAACGAAGAGTGTTTAAAAAGTAAGCAGAAATTTATAATTTTGTGTGTTGTATTAGTCTGATTTGCACCACTTTTTTATCACTGCCTTTGTAGACATGCCTCAAATGTATGTGTACAATGTTATGCATATTTGGTATTTACTCTGTTGTTAGCTGTCAGAAAGGTTACATGTGTTTTGGTAGCATCAACGATTATTTGTTTTGTATAAAAATAAATTAGAGAATCTGTATTAAATTTTGTTATAAGAATGGAATAAAGTTTATGAAATTTTTAGAAATGGTAAATATTGATTTTGATGAGTCTGTTATGAGTAAACCAAGGGCAGACAAGTAGTATAAACATTTCAAAGCAGGCCTTAAAGGAGTGCGATTTTACTAGCATGGATGAGATTAAGAATGCACAGTTAAGAGACCTATAAACTATCCCAAAGAAACAGCTCCAAAAGTGTTTTGGGAATTGAAAAAAGCACTGGTATAAGTGTATAGTATGTATTCGGGAATATTTTGAAGAGCATAACACTGCTGTAGATTAACAAATAAATTCCTTACCAAAAAATAAAAATGAATATGTGAATGCACCTCCAATGTCAAGCTTTTTGCTTAGAAGTCCAGAATCGGTGTACATGTTTCGAAAGAAATTTCAGCAGTGTTTAGAATAGCTATTGCGCACATGTTTTAAGCAATATGTCTTAGAATCAGGTGAATAGAGACCGAGATACAGATTTAGTGTTCCATAAGCATCAAAGGTCTTATGTAATTTTGAAACTGTCTATACTGATGGGTTTCCTCCCAAAATTATTAGTTTTCCTTCCTGTCGATTTCAGTAAACCATGCGGCTTATTTTTCCGTTCCTTACTTATATGTCCTATTGAGTGAGGATGACATTTGCATAGATTGCAGCCCTTTAATTGGGACTGGTAATATTAGACAATAGTTCTTTTTGTGTCGCCTCTTTAATACACCCTGTAATAACATTAGACACGATCAAACGCTCGTGACACCGCAAATACCTCCACTTCTTTGTATTCTGCACATTTTCTTGCAATGCTAGACGATTATCCATCACTTCCGAATATCTAAGTCCATCAGTAAGTATCAAAAGTTAACTCACTGACACTGGCAACTAAGATCCCACGAACAGAAACGACGTATGTCACTGCACGGCGATCTACACCGTTAGACCGATTATGGGCAACAGATTTTGGCTGCCCCTGTAGGCCGGTGGCAGCATTCTTCCGAGAAAGGCCACTTCCCCCACCAAAAGCGCTGCTCGCTCTTCAGTTTACCGACAGACTATATCACTGACGGTCCAACTCACAATGTGGTTTTTGAAAGGTATGGGTCACGATACACGTATTTGTTTCTGCACACCTGCTGTTGTAGTAATTCCCCAAGGAAAGGAGGTCGCTACAGAAATGTGTACTGTGGGCAATGCTGTACACTGATGACATTATGCTTGCAGCAGACACCGGGTAGAATCTTGAAACTCAAGTGCGAATGTGGTACGTTCGTCTACAACATATGGTCTTCATTTAAATATTCACAAGACTGAGTACCTTGAAACGATTCCATCTCCAGGAAATGTACAGATTAATGGAGCTCCTCTTACCATGTTGGACACATTCCATTATCTAGGTGCTCGACTACAGACTGACTGCTATGTGAATGGGGATGAGAGAGCAAGTGACTTGGATGCGATTCAGAGACATCACTGGTGTCCTCTGGGATAAGAAGATGCCTCTCCATGTGAAATTAACAGTTTTGCCGCACAATGGTGCGGCCAGTTTTATGACATGGTAGCGAGTGTTGGCCCACAACTACAAGTGCTGAGCACTCACGCATTGTCATGGACATGTGGATACTGAGAAGATTGTTCGACATATATCTGCTCGACCTTATCAACAATATATCGACCCAACAACTAACTGGACTGGCTCCAATCAGTGAGAAGCTTCAACGTACCTTACTGGTATGGACACATCGTATGGCCACAATCTAGTGTAGTCTATGATGACAGTGTCAAAGGCCAAGGGCTGCATGGGGGACTTCAAAGTGCAGTGGCAAGATACTGTAAGAGAACGTCTAAGATCAAGAAGCGTAAGTCTAGAGTCAGCGTTAGACCATAAAAATTTGGGTGATTGACCCAAAAAGTGGCCCCTGTTCCAACAGGAAAACATAGGAAGAAGAAGATAAAGAAAAAGATGATAATTATTATTACTATTATCATTATCATTGTCACCATCTATATTATTATTATTAACTATCTGTTACTAATGGCTGCACTCACATATCAGTAGTTCTGGTATGATGTGTGATGGTGAAGAAGTAACCTATTATACATGCAGTAACATCAGCTGCCTTCACATGTCTGCCTGCAGTGCATACAAAGAGGCATGGGCAGGTGAGCTCATGTACGCAGTGTGCTACTGAAGTACCTATATGTTGTACAAGGTGTACATTTTGCAACAAACAGTGTTGAAGTATGGACTAAACACAGTTAAGATTGTGTAAGTATTGTATTCATTACTTTCAATCATACCATGTAGACACGTCTCACAAATACGATAAATACCAAAATTCAAAGAGTAAATATTTTTTCTTCTTCGTGTGATACTCTTCAAAGCAACATGTACTATGTACCATACACTTTCTAAAGAAACCTGTGTTCTTTCTCAGGGCAGAAAACTTGAATCTCATTACAAATAAGTACCCCACTCATACAGTTATAATTGGTGGAGACTTCAATCTACCCTCGATTTGTTGGCCGGTGGTAAACTGAAAACATCTTCCAAAATTGTACTTAATGCTTTCTTTGAGAATTACTTTGAACAGTTAGTTCATGGTCCCACACGTATTGTGCATGGTTGCGAAAACACACTTGACCTCTTAGCCACAAATAATCCTGATCTAATAGAGAGTGTCATGGTGGATACGGGGATTAGTGAACACAAGATCATTGTAGCGAGACTCAAAACCATATAAACCAAAAGCACTAAAAATAAACGCAAAATGTTTCTATTTAAAACAGCAGATAAAAATTCGCTTGATGCCTTCCTAAGAGAGAATCTCCATTCCCTCCAAGCTAATTATGTAAGTGTAGACCAGATATGGCTCAAATTCAAAGCAACTGTATCGACAGCAATAGATAGATTCATACCACATAAGTCAATAAGAGACGGGACTGATCCAACATGGTACACAATAAACGTCAGAACACTGTTGCAGAAACAACTAAAAAAGCATGCCAAATTCAGAAGAACGCAAAATCCCCAAGAGTGACTAAGTTTCACGAAAGCTCGAAATTTAGTGCGGACGTCAATGCGAGATGCTTTTAATAGTTTCCACAATGAAACATTGTCTAAAAATATGGTAGAAAACCTAAAGAGGTTCTGGTCGTATATAAAGTATACCAGTGACAAAAAACAGTCAATACCGTCACTGCGTTTTAGCGATGGAAATGTTTCCGATGATGGTAGCCACTAAAGCACAGTTACTAAATACAGTTTTCCGTAATTCCTTCACGAAAGGGGATGAAGTAAATATTCCAGAATTTGAAACTAGAACAGCTGCTGGCATGAGTGACATAAAAGTAGATGTCTTAGGTGTTGCGAAACAACTCAAATCACTTAATAAAGGCAAGTCTTCCGGTCCAGATGGTGTACCAACCGGGTTCCTCTCAGAGTATGCAGACACAATAGCGCCTTTCTTAGCAATCATATACAATCGCTCACTTGACGAAAGGGCTGTTCCTAAAGAGTGGAAAGTGGCACAGGTGGAAATAGGAAATAGGAGTAATCCATTGAATTACAGACCCATATCACTGACCTCAATTTGCAGTAGGATTTTGTAGCATATATTGTACTCGAACGTTATGAATCACCTTGAAGAAAATGACTTATTGATACATCACCAACACAGATTCAGAAAATATCGTTCTTGTGCAACACAGAGGTGACAGTTCGTAGTGATAGACGGTAAATCATCGATTAGTACAGAAGTGATGTCTGGCGTTCCGCAAGGTAGTGTCATAGGCCCTCTGCTGTTCCTGATTTACATAAATGATCTAGGTGATAATATCAGCAGTCCTCTTAGATTGTTTGCACATGAGGCTGTAATTTACCGTCTAGTAAACTCATCAGACGATCAATTTCAATTACAAAATGATGTAGAGAGAATTTCTGTATGGTGCAAAAAGTGGCAATTGGCACTAAACAAAGAAAAGTGCGAGGTCATACACATGGGTACTAAAAGAAATCCGATAAATTTTGGATATACAATAAATCGCACAAATCTAAGGGCTGTAAATTAGACTAAATACCTAGGAATTACAATTACGAACAACTTAAATTGGAAAGACATAGATAATATTGTGGGGGAGGCGAAAAAAAGACTGTGCGCTTTGTGGCAGAACACTTAGAAGATACAACAAACACACAAAAGAGACAGCCCATATTACACTTGTCCGTCCTCTGCTGGAATATTGCTGGGTGGTATGGGATCCTTACCAGGTAGGATTGACGGAGGACATCGAAAAAGTGCAAAGAAGGGCAGCTCGTTTCGTGTTATCGCGCAACAGAGGTTAGAATGTCACTGATATGATACGCAAGTTGGAGTGGAAGTCACTAAGAAAAAGGTGGTTTCCTTAGCGGCGAGATCCATTTACGAAATTTCAATCACCAACTCTCTCTTCCGAATGCGTAAATATTTTGTTGACACCCACATACGTAGGGAGAAATGATCATCATAATAAAGTAAGAGAAATCAAAGGTCGAACGACTGTGTTTAGATGTTACAGTTTCCCACGTTCCCACACGCCATTGGAGAGTGAAATTTTAGGTAAGTAGTATGAAAATGGTTCGATGAACCCTCTGCCAGGCACTTAAGTGTGAATTGCAAAGTAACCATGTAGACGTAAATGTAGATGAAGAAGCTATCTCCATACAAATGTCACTGAAATCGATTTAGTGCGTTAGTGGTGAAAACGTAACAGGTAGAGCTTCTTTTGAATTTATAATGGTAGTTGGATGAAGCTTTTAGGTACGATATATTTCTAATCCATGATCCGATTTTGATGAAATAAAGCCTATACAGCGTGTAATGGTACTTGAATTACGTAACCATTATGGTACCTCACCTGAACCTCTCGATACCAGTAATATTCTACTGTATTTCTGTTAACTACTTAACATATTTCTGAGGCAACATTCAGATTTGAATTCATTTTGATACATCGATATGTTTATATTGCAATGATATTATTCTTATGTGTATTATTTCTTTTGTCACTATGACCTTTGACGTACTTGTGACTGATTTTTGGGCGTGTAAGCGATAGTTAGTTAGTTGTTGAGTTGTTAGAGAGTCGGGCTTGAAAAAGTCAAGTGTTGGACGTCATGTTGGAAAGACACATAACGTAGTCCGCTTACAAAATGTCAACTTTAACAATGACTGTGAGAGAGATGTTTTCAAGTATGTTTTGTATCCCCCCCATGAACCATGGACCTTGCCGTTGGTGGGGAGGCTTGCGTGTCTCAGCGATACAGATAGCCGTACCGCAGGTGCAACCACAACGGAGGGGTATCTGTTGAGAGGCCAGACAAACGTGTGGTCCCTGAAGAGGGGCAGCAGCCTTTTCAGTACTTGCAAGGGCAAGGGCAACAGTCTGGATGATTGACTGATCTGGCCTTGTAACAATAACCAAAACGGCCTTGCTGTGCTGGTACTGCAAATGGCTGAAAGCAAGGGGAAACTACAGCCGTAATTTTTCCCAAGGGCATGCAGCTTTACTGTATGGTTAAATGATGATGGCGTCCTCTTGGGTAAAATATTCTGGAGGTAAAATAGTCCTCCATTTGGATCTCCGGGCGGGGACCACTCAAGAGAACGTTGTTATCAGGAGAAACAAAACTGGCGTTCTACGGATCGGAGCATGGAATGTCAGATCCCTTAATTGGGCAGGTAGGATAGAAAATTTAAAAAGGGAAATGGATAGGTTAAAGTTAGATATAATGGGAATTAGTGAAGTTTGGTGGCAGGAGGAACAAGACTTCTGGTCAGGTGACTACAGGGTTATAAACACAAAATCAAATAGGGGCAATGCAGGAGTAGGTTTAATAATGAATAGGAAAATAGGAATGCAGGAAAGCTACTACAAACAGCATAGTGAACGCATTATTGTGGCCAAGACAGATACGAAGCCCACACCTACTACAGTAGTACAAGTTTATATGCCAACTAGCTCTGCAGATGACGAAGAAATTGAAGAAATGTATGATGAGATAAAAGAAATTATTCAGATAGTGAAAGGAGACGAAAATTTAATAGTCAAGGGTGACTGGAATTCGAGTGTAGGAAAAGGGAGAGACGGAAACGTAGTAGGTGAATATGGATTGGGGCTAAGAAATGAAAGAGGAAGCCGCATGGTAGAATTTTGCACGGAGCACAACTTAATCATAGGTAACACTTGGTTTAAGAATCATGAAAGAAGGTTGTATACATGGAAGAACCCTGGAGATACTAAAAGGTATCAGATTATATAATGGTAAGGCAGAGATTTAGGAACCAGGTTTTAAACTGTAAGACATTTCCAGAGGCAGATGTGGACTCTGACCACAATCTTTTGGTTATGACCTGTAGATTCAAACTGAAGAAACTGCAAAAAGGTGGGAAATTAAGGAGATGGGACCTGGATAAACTGAAAGAACCAGAGGTTGCACAGAGTGTCAGGGAGAGCACAAGGGAACAATTGACAGGAATGGGGGAAAGAAATACAATAGAAGAAGAATGGGTAGCTTTGAGGGCTGAAGTAGTGAAGGCAGCAGAGGATCAAGTAGGTAAAAAGACGAGGGCTAGTAGAAATCCTTGGGTAACGGAAGAAATATTGAATTTAATTGATGAAAGGAGAAAATATAAAAATGCAGTAAATGAAGCAGGCAAAAAGGAATACAAACGTCTCAAAAATGAGATCGACAGGAAGTGCAAAATGGCTAAGCAGGGATGGCTAGAGGACAAATGTAGGGATGTAGAGGCTTATCTCACTAGGGGTAAGATAGATACTGCCTACAGGAAAATTAAAGAGACCTTTGGAGACAAGAGAACCACTTGTATGAACATCAAGAGCTCAGATGGAAACCCAGTTGTAAGCAAAGAAGGGAAAGCAGAAAGGTGGAAGGAGTATATAGAGGGTCTGGACAAGGGCGATATACTTGAGGACAATAGTATGGAAATGGAAGAGGATTTAGATGAAGATGAACTGGGAGATATGATATTGCGTGAAGAGTTTGACAGAGCACTGAAAGACCTGGGTCGAAACAAGGCTCCCGGAGTAGACAACATTCCACTGGAACTACTGACGGCCTTGGGAGAGCCATTCCTGACAAAACTCTACCATCTGGTGAGCAAGATGTATGAAACAGGCGAAATACCCTCAGACTTCAAGAAGAATATAATAATTCCAATAACAAAGAAAGCAGGTGTTGACAGATGTGAAAATTACCGAACAATCAGTTTAATAAGCCACAGCTGCAAAATACTAACACGACTTCTTTACAGACGAATGGAAAAACTAGTAGAAGCTGACCTCGGGGAAGATCAGTTTGGATTCCGTGGAAACAGTGGAACACGTGAGGCAATACTGACCTTACGACTTATCTTAGAAGAAAGATTAAGGAAAGGCAAACCTACGTTTCGAGCATTTGTAGACTTAGAGAAAGTTTTTGACAATGTTGACTGAAATACTCTCTTTCAAATTCTGAAGGTGGCAGGGGTAAAATACAGGGAGCGAAAGGCTATTTACAATTTGTACCGAAACCAGACGGCAGTTATAAGAGTCGAGGGACATGAAAGGGAAGAAGTGGTTGGGAAGGGAGTAAGACACGGTTGTAGCCTCTCCCCAATGTTATTCGATGTGTATATTGAGCAAGCAGTAAAGGAAACAAAAGAAAAATTCGTAGTAGGTATTAAAATCCATGGAGAAGAAGTAAAAACTTTGATGTTCGCCGATGACATTGTAATTCTGACAGAGACAGCAAAGGAGTTGGAAGAGCAGTTAAATGGAATGGACAGTGTCTTGAAAGGAGGATATAAGATGAACATCAACAAAAGCAAAACGAGGATAATGGAATGTAGTCGAATTAAGTCGGGTGATGCTGAGGGAATTAGATTAGGAAATGAGACACTTAAAGTAGTAAAGGAGTTTTGTTATTTGGGGAGCAAAATAACTGATGATGGTCGAAGTAGAGAGGATATAAAATGTACACTGGCAATTGCAAGGAAAGCGTTTCTGAAGAAGAGAAATTTGTTAACATCGATTATAGATTTAAGTGTCAGGAAGTCGTTTCTGAAACTATCTGTATGGAGTGTAGCCATGTATGAAGTGAAACATTGACAATAAATAGTTTAGACAAAAGAGAATAGAAGCTTTCGAAATGTGGTGCTACAGAAGAATTCTGAAGATTAGATGGGTAGATCACATAACTAATGAGGAAGTATTGAATAGGATTGGGGAGAAGAGAAGTTTATGGCACAATTTGACCAGAAGAAGGGATCGGTTGGTAGGACATGTTCTGAGGCATCAAGGGATCACCAATTTAGGGCATTGGAGGGCAGCGTGGAGGGTAAAAATCGTAGAGGGAGACCAAGAGATGAATACACTAAGCAGATTCAGAAGGATGTAGGTTGCAGTAGGTACTGGGAGATGAAGAAGCTTGCACAGGATAGAGTAGCACGGAGAGCTGCATCAAACCAGTCTGAGGACTGAAGACCACAACAACAACAATAACAACAACATGTTTTGAATTGTGAAGTGATGTTTTGTGTTTGTGTGATATTGCAATAAAAGCAATGAAAAGGAAGTGTAACTTAATTTCTGAGTGCTGATTATTTTTTTACATCACCATTGTGCTAACTTTGAAAGGTTTAATTTTCAAGGTTCAAGTTTTGTGAAGCGCATCTACATAACTTTTGAATATAGCAGAATAAAACCTAGGCCTATTTGCATCCGAGCTTGGAATCATAACGACCTAGATTTTCAACGATTGAGCCATGATTTTACGACGAGACCAGCGTGGGAAACACAAAAAGATGAGTGCATAGTTTTTTGATTATTACATGCAATGACTTTATTAACTGTGCTCTAATGACTCCTGCCACATAACAACTTCGTTGTTTCCTGAAAATGCAGTATTTAGCATCGTGAGCAACACCACAATCACTATGTGGTAGGGTTGTTAGAAGCGCCCCAAGCTAAGGTCAAGTTATCTGAGATGACGTCATGCAAATCGACTGGTAGTTTTCGAGAAGCATGTGCAAACAGACAAGCAGACACACATGACATGGGTGACAAGCATCTTATATTTGTGCATGTGGGAGGGGGCAGACAATAAAAGACAACGATGGTGTACCTAAAAAAATTCGCAATAACATTGGCGTGGGCGGAGCTTGTGTAGTACGCATTTCTGCCGCTAAGCATCTTAGTGCTGTTTTGTTCCTGTTTCGTTTTTCATGATGGCAAGTTGAAGTGAATAAATTGCAGCTTTGAAATTTTGTTTTCGACTCGTTAAAACTGCTGCTGAAACTGTTTTAATCTTGAAAACAGCTTACCAAGATGACGCCAGGGGGAAAAGTCAAGTGTATGAGATGGTTTACTCGATTTAAAATTGGCGACATGTCGATTGATGATAAACCTCGTTCTGGACGTGCCCGAATCCAGAAAATATTGAAAAAAATTCGAGACTTGTGCTCACAGCCCGTCGACAGAGAATTGGTCAACTTTCAGAGATAAGTAGGTTATCTTGGAGCTCGGTTCAGCAGATTTTAACGGAAGATTTGGGAATGAAAAATGTCGCTGCGAAGTTTGTTCCTCGGCCTCTGAGTGCCAATCAAAAGGAACGTCGAGTTTTTGGCTAAAAATGCGACAGTTCCGCTGCGCCACGCACCTTGCAGGTTTGACCTGGCACTATGCAACTTTTCTTATTTCCACGTATGGAAAGCGTCATCAAAGAGCAACGTTTTGTCAACGCTGAAGAGGACAAGAAGAAAACCAGGGAGGAGCTGTCAGCCATTTCGAAAGATGACTACAGAAAATGTTCGAAACAGTGGAAGCATTGGTGGTATAATGTATCAGTTGTAATGGGGAGTGTTTTTAAGGGGATAACGTGGTTTTGCAAACAATTCGAAAATATATAGCTTTCAAAAAATAATTCCAGTTGCTTTGGGTACTACGCCGTACGACGAATATTTACGCCCCCTTCGCCCCAGTATCAGAACTGCTCCTTGGCACCACGCCAGCTGCAGCTATAGTCCGTCTGTAAATTGAAGAGCGAGCAGTGCTTTTGGTGGGAGAAGTGGCCTTTCCCGAAAGAACGCTGCCACCGGCCTACAGGGGCAGCCAAAATCTGTTGCCCATAATCGGTCTAACGGTGTAGATCGCCGTGCAGTGACATACGTAGTTTCTGTTCGTGGGATCTTAGTTGCCAGTGTCAGTGAGTTAACTTTTGATACTTACTGATGGACATAGATATTCGGAAGTGATGGATAATCGTCTAGCATTTTAAGAAAATGTGCAGAATACAAAGAAGTGGAGGTATTTGCGGTGTCACGAGCGTTTGATCGTGTCTAATGTTATTACAGGGTGTATTAAAGAGGCAGCCCAAAAAGTTGCCTAATACTACCAGTCCCAACTAAAGGGCTGCAATCTATGCAAACGTCAGCCCCACCCAATAGGACACATAAGTAAGGAACGCAAAAATAATCTGCATGGTTTACTGGAATCGACACGAAGGAAGACTAATAATTTTTTGAGGAATTCATCGGTATAGACAGTTTCAAAATTAAGTAAACACTAAATCTGTATCTCGGTCTCTATTCACCTGGTTCTAAGACATATTGCTTAAAACATGTGCACAGTAGCTATTCTAAAGACTGCTGAAATTTCCATCGAAACATGTACACCAATTCTGGACTTCTAAGCAAAAAGCTTGACATTGGAGGTGCATTCACATATTCATTTTTATTTTTTGGTAAGAAATTTATTTGTTAATCTACAGCAGTGTTATCCTCTTCAAAATATTCCCAAATACATACTATACACTTATACCAGTGCTTTTTTCAATTCCCAAAACACCTTTGGAGCTGTTTCTTTGGGATAGTTTAAAGGTCTCTTAACTGTGCATTCTTAATCTCATCCATGCTAGTAAAATCGCTGTCCTTTAAGGCCTGCTTTAAAATGTTTATACTACTTGTCTGCCCTTGGTTTAATCATAACAGGCTCATCAAAAGCAACATTTACCATTTCTAAAAAGTTCATATACTTTATTCTATTCTTATAACAATATTTAATACAGATTCTCTAATTTATTTTTATACAAAACAAATAATCGTTGATGCTACCAAAACACATGTAACCTTTCTGACAGCTGACAACCGAGTAAACACCCAATATGCATAACATTGTACACATACTTTTGAGGCATGTTTACAAAGGGAGTGACAAAAAAGTGGTGCAAATCGGACTAATACACCACACTAAATTATAAATTTCTACTTGCTCTTTAAACACTCTTCATGTTGCAAGATTTGTTAAGTTTCAAAGAAAACTTCTACCTGCCAGTAAAAAGACAAAATAAGGTCAAGCCTTAAATTCTACAGACTGATTGTATTATGTGCGGCCCGTTTTACGAATAGCCGCAGATGAACATATATTCACTTGAACAGGCGTTCGGTTCTATGTTTGTAGTAGAATCCTGACTTCCATTGTTATGTTAATATTATGTACTTTATTGTTGTGTTTCGAAAGAAGCTATCGTATTTTGAATTTCTTACGGCCTTAATTCATTAGTCTAAAAATAAAGGCAGCCGAGACGTATCTGTACACGGCGTCGCCAGAGATTTAAATCGTGCACTGCGACAGGGCCGGCACTACGTTGTGAAACAGCCTGTAGAAGCGCCCTGTGACGTAGTTGGGTTGGCAGAGTGGGGGCAAGACTCAAGTTTCTCACGAAATTTGCAGTCTCCCCTCCACAACGGGCACAGGTCGGTCACGTGATTCCACCTCCACACGGACAGGACGCAGGGCGTGGCTGCCAGCGCTCTTGGTTTTCCTTGAGTGCGCTATGTTATTCAAAAGAACAAGTTTCCGAAGCTAATAACACACACATATTTTGGATATGCTATAGATACATAAGGTAATTCATAATACTGGCAACAGAGTTTGTCAGGGCAGCAAATATGTGTGGTTATTGTACAAAGCTTTAAATCCATTCAGCAGTTTGCTGAGGAAGACTGTATGGAAAATATTGACAGTTCAATAATTATTGTATCCTATTTGAGCAGCAAATAGACAAAATGTTGGAAACTCATTCTTCAGCCGACTGTAAAACTCTGAAAAGGTATATCCCATGTATTGCCAAACTATGCATTAATTGAAACTTCTTGGCAGATTAAAACTGTGTGCCCAACTAAGACTCGACCTTGAGACCTTTGCATTTCGTGGGCAAGTGCTCTACCATCTGAGCTACTGAAGCACAACTCACGCCCAGTCCTCACAGCTTTACTTCTGCCAGTATCTCGTCTCCTACCCTCCAAACTTTACAGAAGCTCTCCTCCTAACCATGCAGAACTAGCACTCCTGAAAGAAAGGGTATTGTGGAGACATGGCTTAGCCACAGCCTGGGGGATGTTTCCAGAATGAGATTTTCACTCTGCAGCAGAGTGTGCGCTGATATGAAAATCCCTGGCAAATTAAAACTGAGTGAGTACTTGCCCGCAAAAGACAAAGGTCCCGAGTTCGAGTCTCGGTTGGGCACACAGTTTTAATCTGCCAGGAAGTTTCATATCAGCGCACACTCTGCTGCTGAGTGAAAATCTCATTCTATGCATTAATTGTTATATCAGCCTAAGACACGGATATATTATGAACATAATGCTTGAAGTATGCGGAAAAAACTTTAATAAAGAAACGAAACGAACAATGAACTGTTTGCATCTACTAAATGTTTATGTACAAAGAAACAGCCAACACGTTACAGCACGTTAAAGTGGAAATTTCACGAACTTAAGCCTTTTTAATTGCCGTACACGAAATTAAAGCCGACTTCTTCGGCAATTTTGTCACAGACATTTTATTTTGAGCAATAAAAACATCACAGTAGAAACTCATGTTCGCTACACACAAAAGTTAATAAGAAAAATATTTATTTTGAGTAACAAAACGGAATAAGAGTGCAAACTTTTGTTAAATCTCTTAATCTTTTAGGCTCCTTTTGGGCTGTACATTTTTGAACACCTCGTAGTAAAAACCTGAAAAGTATCTGTGCAATCTGGTTGTAGTGCACTTTGCTGAGTTTGCTTACAAACACAAAGCAGGAGAGAGTTTGTTTGTTTTCCGGCGGGAAAGGCAACATAGTACACTCGAGTAAAAGCAGGAGCACTGGTAGTCACGCCTCGCCTCCTGTCCGTATGGAGGTGGAATCATGTGACCAGCCTTTGGCGTTGTGGAGGGGAGACTGCAGATTCTGTGTGAAACTTGAGTCTTGCCAGAGTGGGGACTCGCTAGCTCGCTCTTCAGTTTACCGACAGACTACAGCACGTGCAGAGTGTGTGACGGCCAGTGTGTCGCGCAGCACGACAAGCGTGGACTTGCTGTCGGCGCTGGGCCACCTCCTCCTGGAGAGGCTGGGCCTGCACGAGAGTCCGGACTGGCCCTGGGAAGACCAGCGGCCGCCCTCCCTGGCCGCCATCTGGCGCGCGATCCGCCGCCTCTGGGCCATAGCCTGTGGGGACCCCGACTGGTATGTCGGCCCCCCTGCCAGCCTGGGTCGCACCTCGTACCTCGGGTCGCCGAGCGCTTCGGTGATCCTCCACAGCCCCGCACCATGGACCAGGAGCTCTTGGGGCGACCTGTTCTACTGGCGGTCGCGTTCCAGGAGGAGCGCCATCGAGCGGGAGGAGCGTTTTGAGTGCGCGCTGGCCTCGACGAGCTGGGTGAGTCGGCACGAGCTGTCGGGGCTCTCGGGGCAGTAACTACAATCTAAATCAGTGGTTCCCTGAGGGTAAAATGAAATTTTCTGAGGGCTGAAAACAGACAAGTTCAATTGTGTTACGATCACGGAAATTATTTGAGACAGGTAAAACTGTAATGCTTATTACACGATTTACAAGTAAATACCTCATTTTTTATTTCAATTACTAGCAATGCCATGTGAGATAATGTGTTGGACGTTTAGCTAGTGAAACGAAAGTATGAACATCTTCCTCAAATATGTAGTTGACCTACTGTGTGAGTGTGTGTGTGTGTTTGTGTGTGTGTTTGTGTTGGGGCTTATGGGCGCTCAACGTCGAGGTCATCAGCCCCCTGACACACATTAAAGGGAACGAATGTGGACAGACGTAATAAAACTGAAACACGCACACAAAGAAAGCAGGAAGGAAGTAAAAAGCGACATAAGAAAGTAGAACATAAGGAAAGGAAAAACGTAGCGACAAGAATGCCACAGTAAATTGTCATTGCTGGCCACTTACATAAAATATGGGCGAGCTTGTCACACAGTGAGCAAATTAAGATCCTCTCCCTAAAATCTTTGTAAAAACATTTGACATGGCACAGAACTTTAAAACTTAATCCACATTCGTCCTAGTGTTGCCTAAAAGAGATGGCACGTCCGCTAGCAAGTCAGCCGCGGCCGGCTGGTCAGAAAATAAAACGCAATCCAGTAAAAAGTGGCGCACAGTGACCTGCACGCCAGAAGCACCAAACATTCATTGGAGGGTCCTCTCACCGGAGCAGGAAGCCATGCGTCTTAGGGCTGTCGCCTATTCGAAGCCGAGTGAGGAGAACCTCGTCCCGTCGATGGGGCTAAATTCTGGAAACATCCCCCAGGCTGTGGCTAAGCCATGTCTCCGCAATATCCTTTCTTTCAGGAGTGCTAGTTCTGCGTGGTTTGCAGGAGAGTTTCTGTAAAGTTTGGAAGGTAGGAGACGGATACTGGCAGAAGTTAAGCTGTGAGTACCGGGCGTGAGTCGTGCTTCGGTAGCTCAGTTGGTAGAGCACTTGCCCGCGAAAGGCAAAGGTCCCGAGTTCGAGTCTCGGTCGGGCACACAGTTTTAATCTGCCAGGAAGTTTCATTTTTTGAAGTGTTTGACCAATTAATGCAAAAATGACGCAGCCTCACTTCCGTTAATCTAGTTGGTAAATACCTATAAACCAAACCAATATAAACGAATCTCTAAATCTTTCCACAGATTTTGTTATCATCCTACGTACCTTTCCCCTGGCATACGGGGCTAATGCCATGGTTATCGGCCAAATCTTTGGGGCAAGTCAGAATCAGACCATGTCATAATTCATATCTTTTGTGCTTATTCTATAGGGCCTATATTGCAAATCTTAATAACAGTGCAGAGAGGGTTCCTTTGCATTTCTTGGCACACATCTTGTTCCGAGTCACACACGCCAACATCTGTAAGGAATGTTCATTTAGGGGAGCCCTCCATTGCACTGTGGAGTTCTCCTTTTCTATACAAGGTATACAAAACGGCAGATAGGAAATATTTATTGTGCTATTTCCTAACTCATTCTTGGAGACATCGGTTGGCTACAGTTGTGACTGCCGCTATCAATTCTTGGCCAGTCGTGAGTCTGAGCAAGCTCAGTGGTGTCTGTGAGGATGAGGGTAGGCAACAGGCACTCATCGTACAGCCTTACTGCTTTATGAGTAAAATCAGGCCTTAGCTTGGTTGGCTGTGACAATGTCACATGTGCTGTTTCCTTATTAAAATAAAGCAGGTGCATTGTTGCGGCTGTTCCAGGTTTCCTGTCCGCTTGAGTCTCCTTCGTCAATTAATTTTGTTACATGGTATGTCTGTCACCTTAATACACAGGTGATAAACCTAATTAAAAGTGTTGCATTGTTCAAATGTGTGTGAAATCTTATGGGAATTAACTGCTACGGTCATCATTCCCTAAGATTACACAGTACTTAACCTAAATTATCCTAAGGACAAACACACACACCCATGCCCGAGGAAGGACTCGAAACTCCGCCAGGACCAGCCGCGCAGTCCGTGACTGCAGTGCCTTAGACCACTCGAAAAGTGTTACGTAACATGTCATAATAGCTGACAACAGATCATGATAGCACATCGTTTGAACTCTTTGATGTTAATGAGGGAAACAAGCGAAAGAGTGATACAAGAACCTTAGTTTGTTATGAAGTGAAACTGCTACATATTGTCCTGGTTCAATAAGGAAGTAATTAATCAATACGTAGACAGTCCAGGGAATGGAGAGAAACTCTATGTGGGAATAGGTATTCAGTTAAATGTCCATGTTGATCACTCTTAAAGAATTCTTGATCGTTTTGGAAGATTTGTAATTTTATGATGTGGAGATACTGGTGTGAAACTGGTATTTGATGTTGCTTAGGTTTGTGTGAAGTGATTTGTGCATCACGATACCATTCACATAAAAGGAACAGTGATATTGATGAAGTACTGCAGGAACACTTGGCAAGTGTCTGTGCCTATCCTGTAGAACGGACCGAGGACGAGAACATGATGGAAATGTACCCTTATGTTGGGCGTTCTTACCGTCTACCGCTGGTACAGTCAGTAAGCATGGACCTCGTGGCACTAGAAGGTTCAGATTTCAGTGCCAGTGTCGTCTGTGAGGTCGCATCTCATATCATTCTCCGTTCCATACATTACATGCCCTCACATTGAAGTCAGCGATGATCTGTTGATATCAGGATTAAGTAAGTGTCTGCTGCACATTGCAACCCTCTAGAGGAGATGCATGTATTATTTGGCTGGACGCCTTGGGGCTCTGTTATGCAGAGCAAGTATCATACACCCTCCATATTGCTCGGCTGTTGGGACTGGAATTAAACGTAATGAGTCACATGTGATCAGGATCTGCTTCAGTCATAGCTATCTGGTGAAATGGAGATCTTGTATGATAGCTCTTAATCTGCCATCACCACTGACGTTTGCTAGGGGAAAGGGATTTACGATGGAGGTGCATCCCCACATGTGGTCAATCAGCTGTCTTCGACCCAACAGCGAAACGTTTAATTACCTGTTATCTCTGATCTTCTACACCCATCCATCCATTTTGGGAGATCCTGCTGTCACAATTACTGTAACATTCTGTTGTGTACATAGTTCTGCATTCAGCGCGTGCACAACTTTCCCACTAGAGCGTGCCCCGCTAAGCACAACAGCACAGGCACAGCGCTCGTCCGTCTCCACACTACGAGGTGGCGCTGCCATAGAAACGGACCAAATTCTGCTTCCGCCAATCCGCGTATTAATATGTAACACAGCCAATGAGATTGCTGCTAATGTAGAACCTTTTCTCCTCACGGATCAGACTCACACAGTGATACACGAACGCGCGAGGTATTATAACAAGTTTACAGACCTCCGATTAGTCAGTCTGCATTAGTCTGTACCAATCTGTACCAGTCTGCATTAGTCTGTACCAGTCTTACGAGCTCTACATTTGTCTGTACCAGTCTATAGTCAAGTTTCAGTCTGCGCCTAGTAAGATTACCATATTCCTGTACATAGCCGTGAAGATAAATGTATAGACACATTTGTCAAGTATCAGAGATATATGTGAGAATAAGATTAACGTACCAATACCAAAAGGAACTTCAGATTGTCAATTGTAAATAGCATCCAGAACCAAGTTAAGTAATTTTTATGCTTGTTATTATTTTAATAAATGTGTGTGAAAATTAATCAAGTTCTGTTGAAAGTTGGTCACTGTCAATGTGCTACTCTAAGCATGCAAGTGGCATTTCTATCATCTGACCTAACGGCAGAAGATAAACACGCCACGATAAGACCACAAAACAGATTGCTGACACTTGCCTACTTTGTTAGAGCGTCAAGTCAAATAATCTGATGGCGTGTGTACTGAGCCTTACAGTGCGTACACCACACATCCTTACTGCCTCACTGAGATACTGTGTACTGAAGAGTGACAGGGAAGCACTATGACACAAGTCAGTCGTTGCCTGCTGAAGCTTATACATTTTGTACACTTCCATACAGTCCTGGTGGAAGTGGGTTCATCTCACCCCACATTCAAATGGCGTGCAATCTGGCTACGAGCAGACCGTCAGTCTCCCTTTACGGCTCTGTGAAGGTGACGTGACTTTCCTACATAAAGTTCTTCTAGTTATAACATGGGTGGTTTTATGCATCTGGCTTCCCGTGTGTAATATGTGATATGCTAGGAGCAGTGCATCTGGTACCGATTATCATCCCACATTCCAAGTTTGTCATCTCGCGACATGCAGCCAAGTGCACTACGTGGCAGCCTCTAACAGACAGTTCAGATGCAGTGCCTACACCCGTAACGTAGATAACATCTACCCGAAAACTCTTGGAAGTCATACACAGCACATCTTTAAGTAGGACAACCGTTCGCATAACTTTTGGCCACACACGTTAGTTCACGTACCCTCCAAACAATGAGTCCCCCCTGTCTGGATTCCAGGTGAAGGTGGAGACCAGTCCCATGAGCGCGTCCAGTTGTCAGTCGCCCCTCCGCTCCCCCCACCGCTACGCGCGGAGCACACATCGCCGGCTGGCGCTGCAGGAGGCGGAACGCCGCCACTGCCGTGACGTCACACTGCGGCTCTGCGCTGCCGAGCTGTGGGTGGAGCGGTGGCTGAGCTCCAGTGCGCGGCCCCCCACACTCTGGTCGTTTTACGACCTGTATGATTTATAAACTTGTGCAGTTTTTTCCATTTTTTTCCTGTTCGGCCCAAGACCTCCTGTGTCTCCGACGGCTGATAGCGTCGCCCTACCAAATCTCCAGTGCAGCCTCACTTATTCCTCGGTTTATTGTGTTTCTTGGGCTGGATGCCTCGCCGTCGGATCGATCGATGAGGTCCCCAAAATTCCACCACAGTGGAAAAGACACTGGTAGACTATGAACTTTGCGGAAGTCACTGTGAATGGCTTCTCTGGTGGGGACCGCGTATTCCACTCCTTCGGCGATGCAGAGTCCGGAGCTTTCTGCACTTGTGGGGTCTTCAGGAGGCAGGGTAGTGCTATGCAATGAACAAAGACTTCGTTATGGTGACGCCGCCTGTCATGCAACAGGGAAGAAACATACTGAAGAAAAATATCTTGAAGAAAAAAAAAAAGGATTTTATATTTTGAGGCAGTCTCTGCCTTCACGTATAAACGGGGACTTAACTTGATAACACATCAACTGTCAACAATGTTACAAAAAACTTTAAAAACCAAGCATTATGTATCCCAAAAACTATAAAAGATATGAACAATAAGATTGCGTTGTATCTAATATCTCCCACATATTTCATGGTTTGTCAAAAGTTTTGTCTTGTTAAGTAAATCACAATATGAGAAACTTTAGAGTTATTTTTTATGTACTTGTGTGCAAAATACTAGCTAAAATAGTTATCTAACTACACACCACAATTTTTTTAAGACCACTGTATGTGACATAACTCAGTTAACTGCTGCATGTTTTTGTCCACGGTCACACTTCAGCAAACTAATCGAGTAATATCCCCCACGCTGAAAAATTGCGAAACCTGTGCACAGAGAAATCTGTTTTCGAGGTGATATCAGAGATGATTTGTTACTAACAGGTGACAATCTGAGCTTTAGCGTCATCTGTGCATCTCATTGTAAGCGTGAAAGCCGTACATGATGAACAAAAAATTTTCAGCGGAACATTGCTAGTTTACTTTACGGATGTGGTGGATGTAATTAAGATAAAGACAATCCGTCATTGAAAACTAACTGCTAATACAGCCACCATGTAGGAGAGCTATCTACAAATCAAATCACAGGTTAGAGGTGACAGGTTCTGTAGCAGACATTCCTCGCAATGTCCGCCCAAAATTACTAACTACTGATGAAAATCTGCAGCTCATTGCAAAGACTTTCATTCAACCACCCAAGAAACCTGCAAGAAGAGATTCTAAGCAACTACAGAAGTTCAAGTAGAATGTTAAAAATATTACATCGGAAGTCTACGCCGTAAACGACATGCTCTTCATCGAAGACGTGAATTCTGTGTGTCACCGCAGGGAAAGTGACTATAACTTTTGCAAAACAATCATGTGGTCTGATACAGCAAGTTTAAAGTAAAGTGGAAGATCTAACAACTTAAACTCAGTCTAATTGTATTCTGAAAGTGTTGTTGAGGTTTTAATTGTTTCTGGTGTTTCGGTTGATCTGGTATATGCAGCAAAGCAGTGAACGGCCGTTACTTAGTCGATGCGATCGTGACTGCGGCAGCAATTCGTGAAATGTTCAGAGAAATTATTAACTTGTTCAGTTAGACAAGACGCCTGGGCCTGAACCTGTGAAAAAACAATCTCATCTTGCAGTAAGGCGGAGCTCCACCACGCTATGAATGACATGTCTGTGCATATTTAAATGACAGTTTTCAGGTGCAATAAAGTCAATTGAGCTCCAAGATCAATGGACCTCATACAGTCTCATTTTTCTATGTGGGAGACACTGAAAGACAATGTTTTCGCTACAAAACCATTGAAGCTACAGCATTTATGGGAATTGATTTAATAAGAATTTGATAACATTTTTGATAATAATGGGAATTGATATGACAAGAGACGTAAATCAGTCTTTAAACGACGATTACATGCCTAAATAACAATGGAGGGCCCTGGGAACATTCTGAATAGTACAAATTACCTTACATAAACTTTTAAAGATACAAAACGCTGTAGTGCATTTTCGCATAACGGACTTGTTTCGCACTCTGTATATAATTACGAGATCAAGAAGGAGACATACTCCTGAAATGGATGGATTCCTTATTTAATCAATCAATTTTGGTCATGTGAGTGATGAACTACATCCAACACAATATCAACACTAAAGTTTGATAAAACTGCATATCAAAACGGAACTAAGGTACCACGTCTCTTTTTATGTTATTTGAACATACAGCATCAGTAAACATTGTACGTAGACCCAGTGGACGAAAACTTTTAATCAGGTACATATAATGACTCAGCCTGACCGTTTCGGAGCAGAGGGGAGCACCACAACGGATTTGAATTACTTCAGTCAGTTACCAGATAGCTTAAATTTTATTTACGGCAGCTGGGAAGTATGTGACTTTCATATTAACACAAACGCTTTGTTATGAAATATTCACTTTAAAATGATAATAATATTAATTTACTGAGCGTAGCTCGTGGTCTCGCGGTAGCGTTCCAGCTTCCCGAGCGCGTGTCATGGGATAGTTTCCCGGCGGGGTCAGGGATTTTCACGCACCCCGAGATGACTCAATGTTGTTGTGTCGTTATCATCATTCATCCCATTGCAGTCAGAGGAAGCAACGGCAAACCACCTGCATTAGGACCCTGCCTTGTACGGCTGGGCGGGTCTCCCGCATCGTTCCTCTACACTCTGTCAAGAAGCGTGGGACTTCATTTCCATTTAGAGTGCACAAGAATCTGTTAATCACAGAGTAGGATAATCATTAATTATTTACTTCACAGCCGGTTGTTGCCAACACTGACATACTACGCCGTCATTGCTGTAAGTAAATTTTTACCATGAAACATTAACTTTACGCGAGCTCGGATGTGTAGAGTAAACTACAATCATTTTGCGTGTCACCTGTTCCACAGAATGTCCGTGCCTTCACAAAGATTTGTAGTTGGGGTGTTATCTCTACTCTTGCTTTTAACTATCTACTCCGATTCACTTTAGACGTCAAGAACTTCAAAATTTTCAATAATACTAGATCATTAAAAAAATCACTATTGTCATCATGCAGTCAGATTCAAATTCAAATTATTATTTCAGATATTCATTCACTTTAGAAAACTAATGACGGTTAAATAAACAAATTCTCATGTCCATTGACGCATTTTAACATCGATGTTAGTCATATGTTTGGTTTTAGAAATGGTTTAACAACAGAAAATGCTATATTCTCTTTTCTTTGTGAGGTTTTGGACGCATTAAATAAAAGGTTGCTAGGTGTTTTCTTTGATTTAACGAAGGCTTTTTACTGTGTTGACCACAAAATATTACTGCAGAATTTGGACCATTACGGAGTAAGGGGAGTAGTTTACAATTGGTTCGTCTCTTACAGAAAGCAGAAGGTAATTCTCCGCAATATTGAGAGTGGCAGTGATGTTCCGTCCCAATGGAGCACTGTTAAGTGGGGCGCTCCCCAAGGGTCGGTACTGGGGCCACTGCTGTTTCTTATTTATATAAATGATATGTCTTCTAGTATTACAGGTGATTCAAAAATATCTCTGTTTGCTCATGACACCAGCTTGGTAGTGAAGGATTTTGTGTGTAATATTGAAACAGTATCAAATAATGTATTTCATGAAATAAGTTTGTGGCTTGTGGAAAATAATTTGATGCTTACTAAATAACAGTAAGACTCAGTTTTTACAGTTTCCAACTCACAATTCAACATGAACCGATATTTTGATCAGACAGAATGGGCATATTATAAGCGAGACGGAACAGTTCAAGTTCGTAGGCGTTTGGATAGACAGTAAGCTGTTGTGGAAAGCCCACATCCAGGATCCTGTTCAGAAACTAAATGGTGCTTTATTTACCATTAGAACAGTATCTGAAATAAGTGATAGTTCAACACGAAAAGTAATCTACTTCGCATATTTTCATACAATTAAGTGGTATGGTATCATTTTTTGGGGTAATTCTTCTGATTCAAAAAGGGTATTTTTGGCTCAAAAACGGGCTGTTCGAGCTATATGTGGTGTAAGTTCGAGAACCTCTTCAATAGTCTGGGAATCAATAGTCTGGGAATCCTGACATTGCCCTCACAGTAAATATTTTCTTTAATGTCGTTTGTTGTTAGCAATATTAGCCTATTCCCAAAAGTTAGCAGCTTTCACTCAGTTAATACTAGGAAGAAATCAAACATGCATGTGGAATTCACTGCCTTGACTCTTGTGCAGAAAGGAGTGCAGTATTCTGCTGCATACACTTTCAATAAGTTACCACAAGAGCTCAAAAATCTTAGCAGTAGCCCAAACTCTTTTAAGTCTAAACTGAAGAGTTTCCTCATGGCGCACTCCTTCTATTCTGTGGAGGAGCTCCTGGAAGAGCTAAAAAATTAAGCAAATTCCAGTGTTACATTGTTGATTTTCTTTATTTAAACTTAACACTTATCGCCTGAATATGTTTTTTATATTTCATTTTATTTGTTTCTACTATCATGTTATAATTCCATGTATTGGCTCGTTCCATGACCATGGAGACTTCTCCTTAATTCAGTCCCACAGAACAATAAATAAATAAATAAATAAAATGATGTCAAGACAAGAAGTAACTAATCATCATTACAATTTCCATTGGCATCATTGATCGACAATTATAAAGTTTGTAGTAAACAGTTAAATTCATTTCATCTTATGTGAATCACAGTGCCGTGACGCATGCCGACAAAATCTTGTCGCAGCGTGATGGCCTTCGGTTGGTGTGCAACAGCGGTCAGCCGTCAGCTTCGTGGCAGCGCCGACGTCTGTTACGGCGTTCTTCTTCGACATGAAACAGATACCAAAGAATCTTTTAAAAACACAACTCAAACTACCAAAGAATCTTTTAAAAACACAACTAAAACTTTACAATCACACAAATAACACTGACAATAAACACACGAATATTTGACGTCATATACGTATACCACATGTAATATGTTATTACCTGCAAATTGAGCGGTAGGTGACGTGTTGTAACTGTCTTGATATTTGGTTACACAACAAAACATACGCCTCGATCCAACTTTACACCACCGTTTTGAGCACCAGAGTACCATCTCGTCCACCAACACCTCGAATCCACTGTCAAATTGAAGCCACATTAATCGTTGTAACTGATTTTATTTTTCCGTCTACACAGGGGATACCCCAACAGCTGGAGGATACTCCACAGGCTTATGGGCTCTCCCAGACGGGTTTCAGTGTGCAGGGGGGCGAACTTGCTCAGTTTTTCCCGTTCTCCACTAACAAGTGGAAAGCCTTAAAACACGGCCAACTGACTGGGATCGTACTTGGCAGATCGCTTGTGTACAACCTGAAATGAAAGACTCTAGCAAAATTTGGTTCATTACCTCGCTGCTTTAGAGGAAACCACCTCTAACGTTCATAAAGAGCAATCGACTTAAAATGGAAAGGCTCGCAAGACAATTGAAAATTGTGCATTCTTTGTCGTCATACTGGTGTCGGAAAAAGAATACTTTCATAGAAACCTGCCTGTTACGTACCCAAAACGTGAAGGCTCTACAACTAAAGCGCCGCTGGCCTAGCGGCCAAAGAATCTGGCTGGCGAGCAAAAGGCCTGTGTTCGATGCATTTAGCAGTTTATTTTTATACGTATTTTTTTCGTTTGCACTTTGATAGGAACAGGATGGTTAATAAGGTAATGAATATGGAAGAATACCAAGGCAGGCAAATAAATTTCTCAAACGGCTTGTATGAGTGAAGAATCAAATCTTTAAGTCTCGTATGAAAACAGTTCCGTGTAACACGGCTGCTAGTCCATCACGAGGGACCGGGGACGGGCGACAACGCGATGCCGGTTTGCAAGGAGGTGCGGTGCAGAACTTCATTAGGAGGTTAAAAGCGGTGGCTGGTTTTATTTTACAGGTGTGTAGGGGCTGTAATTTTTGATATTATTTTTTTAAAAACCAGCAAGGTAAAACAGAGGCCACTACTTCCACCCCATCAAGTGGATTTAGTGCTCACGTACTCACACTGAGCCGTGAACACTTCCCGGTTTATCAGTGGGGGATAATTGAAAATTATTATTACTATTATCGGTGCCATGCGCGCAATGGTCGTGCCAGGAGCGCAATATTGAATTTTGATCCTATCATTAATGGCGCGAGACCTGCATGACCTTGTAGCAACTGTTACAGTTCTTCATTATTCTACTGTGACACTAAGGATGGTTTCACGCAATAAAAGGGATAATGTACAGATTAAAGGACTCATTTATTTAACAGTTGAATACTGAACAATTATACAATCAAATGGTGGTGGGGGAAGAAAGAATTGAGTTCAGCAGCTTGCCCTAACACTCGTTGATAATAAGCCACGGTAGCAGGAGACAAGGAATGTTAGGGACGATCGCCGTATTATCAAATGGGGTCCAATTTACTAAAGGAAGGGGTTGCAGACATGCAACGACTACCACCATGAATCAGCCAAAGACTAAGAAAGATGCTACTGTGGGTGAATCGCTAGGTAGCCTCCTGTACTAAAGGAATACAACCAGCAAGACGTGAAACTATTCATCTAACTTTGGCTCGCGGTCCGACTACGTTAATGAAACATGAAGGGGCGCCAGACTCTCACCACGTGGCGTAGTACAAAGGGCACAAGTTTTCAAGCTAGGAAGTCGAATTTTACACGGAGAACTGAAAGAGCTAGTGTCGGACAAAGTGGAAAAGTGAGCATGAATGTATGCACTTCAGTGCCGTACTGCAAGCTTCTGTGACTAACCAACACGTCTCGCACATTATGGCCGACTGTATAAGGAAAACCCTACAATCTTATAACACAGAAAACATTGCATAAACCGTAATTCAAGGAGTTCACATCAGTACAATGACCTATAAGGTTCCCTATGGTCCGCAGGGCGCGACTCTACAGTGCACGTCGGCGCTCATGCTTACCGAACTGCATCTCCTGAGAGCGGCACCTCCGGCCTCAGTCACGGTCACACTAGAACTGCCTCTACTGCCCCTTTGTCCACTATCCATCCGCGGAGGGCGGTTGGCGCCCGCCCGCGAGAAACTGGTGCGCACCTGAACTGGCCAATTATAGAGCCGGAATTTCACAGGGAGGCCACCTCGCGACGTTAAAGTTGAGAAGAAATATCAGTTACAAGGTTGGTAAGGCAGGTTGGGGAACTGAGAACAGGAGAAACTTTGGCCACTACTGAACTTTCAAACGCCACCACGTGCTACCCTGGCGATCGGAAAAAGGATAGGAAACGAGGAGCCATCATGGCTGCTAGGGAGATTGCTGCCCTCGCCCATAAATAAAGAAAATTCCTGGCGCCAACCTCCTTTCACAGATCAGTGGGAGACAAGCTGTAAAAACCGTCAAATAAATCAGACAACCCACAGAAATTATTAATATTACCTCAATAATTAGTTTACCGAATACCAGAATGCGTGGATTAGAAATATGAAATGCGAGCACTGAATGGTGAATGAAGTGCACGTCTTGCAAGGTTTCAGAACTACGTTTAGTTTCTGGAAACCCAACAGAAATTGCGTAACCGTTCGAATGCACCAACGATACTTAGCATGATTCATTATCAGCTATCTGCACCCATTATTCAGGCGATGTCATTGTATGTGTGGTATGTATTAAAATCCATTTCCGAAAAGGAAAGATTTTTAAATGTAAACTAAATTTGTTTTCCGTCAGATCGTCGGAAATAACGATATAGTTGGGGGAAGATTGCATTCATTATCAGTTCTTTGTGTTGCAAATATATTTGCTTCGAATGTTTACGTGACATGTATCATAGATTTAGTTTTTTGAAGCGAACTGAGGGCTTATAATGAGTATATATATGAAAGAGCTTTGGCTAGGCAACCACGATTAAAATTTTAATTCTTTACTAACTCAAGTCGTATGCAAAATTTACCTGCTTGCCTTGTTGTTGTTTCTTACTTATTTTGTTACTGAACACCTAATCCTAACAGTTTCGGTGGAGAAGCTCTCCATGCTACTCTATCCTGTGCAAGCTTCTTCATCTCTCTAGTACCTACTGCAACTTACATCCTTCGGTATCCGTTTAGTGTATTCATCTCTTGGTCTCCCTCTACAATTTTTACCCTCCATGCTGCCCACCAATACCAAATTGGTGGTCCCTTGATGCCTCAGAACATGTCCAACCAACTGATCCCTTCTTCTAGTCAAGTTGTGCCATAAACTTCTCTTCTCCCCAATCCTATTCAATACCTCCTCATTAATTATGTGATCTACCCATCAAATCTTGAGCATTAATCTGTAGCACCACATTTCGGAAGCTTCTATTCTCTTCTTGTCTAAACTATTTATCGTCCACGTTTCACTTCCATACATGGCTACACTCCATACAAATACTTTCAGAAACAAGTTCCTGATATTTAAATCTATACTCGATATTAACAAATTTCTCTTCTTCAGAAATGCTTTTCTTGCCATTACCAGTCTACATGTTATATCCTCTCTACTTCGACCATCATCAGTTATCTTGCTCACCAAATAGCAAAACTACTTTACTACCTTATGTGTCTCGTATCCTAATCTAATTCCCTCAGCATCACCAGACGTAATTCAACTACATTCCATTGTCCTCGTTTTGCATTTGTTGATGTTCGTTTTCTATCCTCCTTTCAAGACACTGTCCATTCCATTCAACAGCTCTTCCAAGTCCTTTGCTGTCTCTGACAGAATTACAATGTCATCGGCAAACCTCAGTTTTTATTTCTTCTCTATGGATTTTAATACCTACTCCGAATTTATCTTTTGTTTCCTTCACTGCTTGCTCAATATACAGATTGAATAACATTGGGGAGAGGCTACAACCCTGTCTCACTGCCTTCACTACCAGTGCTTCCCTTTCATGTCCCTCGACTCTTATAACTGCCATCAGGTTTCTGTGCAACTTGTAAATAGCCTTTTGGTCCCTGTATTTCACCCCTGCCACTTTCAGAATTTGAAAGAGAGTATTCCAGTCAACATTGTCAAAAGCTTTATCTAAGTCTACAAATGCTAGAAATATAGGTTTGCCTTTCCATAATCTATCTTCTAAGATAATCCATAGGGTCAGTATTGCCTCATGTGTTCCATCATTTCTACGGAACCAAAACTGATCTTCCCCCAGGTTGGCTTCTACCAGTTTTTCCATTTGCCTGTAAAGAATTCGCATTAGTATTTTGCAGCTGTGACTTATTAAACTGATTAGTTCGGTAATTTTCACATCTGTTAGCACCTGCTTTCTTTGGGATTGTAATTATTATATTCTTCTTGAAGTCTGAGGGTATTTCACCTGTCTCATACATCTTGCTCACCAGATGGTAGAATTTTGTCAGGACTGGCCCTCCCAAGGCAGTCAGTAGTTCTGATGGAATGTTGTCTACTCCCGGTGTCTTGTTTTGACTCAGGTCTTTCAGTGCTCTATCAAACTCTTCATGCAGTATCGTATCTCCCATTTCATCTTCATGTACATCCTCTTCCATTTCCATAATATTGTGCTCAAGTACATCGCCATTGTATAGGCCCTCTATATACTCCTTCCGCCTTTCTGCTTTCACTTCTTTGCTTAGAACTGTGTTTCCATCTGAGATCTTGATATTCATACAAGTGGTTCTCTTTCCTTCAAAGGTCACTTTAATTTTCCTGTAGGCAGTATATATCTTACCCCTAGTGAGATAAGCCTCTACATCCTTACATTTGACCTCTAGCCATCCCTGCTTAGCTATTTTGCACTCCTTGTCGATTTCATTTTTGAGACGTTTGTGTTCCTTTTTGTCTCCTTCACTTACTGCATTTTTATATTTTCTCCTTTCATCAATTAAATTCACTATTTCTTCTGTTACCCAACGATTTCTACTAGCCCTCGTGCTTTTACCTATTTGATCCTTTGCTGCCTTCACTACTTCATCTCTCATAGCTACCCATTCTTCTTCTACTGTATTTCTTACCCCCATTCCTGTCAATTGCTCACTTATTCTCTCCCTTAAACTCTGTACAAGCTCTGGTTTAATCAGTTTATCCAGGTCCCATCTCCTTAAATTCCCACCTTTTTGCAGTTTCTTCAATTTTAAACTACAGTTCATAACCAATAGATTGTGGTCAGAGTCCACATCTGCCCTTGGAAATGTCTTACAATTAAAACCTGGTTCCTAAATCTCTGTCTTACCATTATATAATCTATCTGAAACCTGTCAGTATCTCCAGGCTTCTTCCATGCATTCAACCTTCTTTTATTTTTCTTGAACCAATTGTTAGGTATGATTAAGTTGTGCTCTGTGCAAAATTCTACCATGCGGCTTCCTCTTTCATTTCTTAGCCCCAATCCATATTCCCCTACTAATTTTCCTTCTCTCCCTTTTCCTACTACCGAATTCCAGTCACCCACGACTATTAAATTTTCGTCTCCCTTCACTACCTGAATAATTTCTTTTATTTCATCATAAATTTTTTCAATTTCTTCGTCATCTGCAGAGCTAGTTGGCATATAAACTTGTACTACTGTGATAGGCGTGGGCTTCATGTCTATCTGTTGTTAGTAGCTTACCCGCACTCCTATTTTTTTATTCATTATTAAACCTACTGCTGCATTACCCCTATTTGATCTTGTATTTATAACCCTGACCAAAAGTCTTGTTCCTCCTGCCACTGAACTTCACTAACTCCTACTATATATAACTTTAACCTATCCATTTCCCTTTTTAGATTTTCTAACCTACCTGCTCATTTAATGGATCTGACATTCCACCCTCCGATCCGTAGAACGCCAGTTTTCTTTCTCCTGATAATGACGTCCTTCTGAGTAGTCCCCGCCCGGAGATCCAAATGGGGGACTATTTTACCTCCAGAATATTTTACCCAAGAGGACGCCATCTTCATTCAACCATACAGTAAAGCTGCATGCCCTCAGGAAAATTATATGTATTAAAATTTCAGTTTCAAGTACAGCCCAGAACTCACAATCCTGGAAGCATGAGTGATACATGAAAGGTCACAGGTTGTATTGAATCTTCTGCTAGCATGTTTTTGATGGCACTAGTAATACATTTCAGCTGTGATTTGTCTCCCACACCCATTTTGAAGTAATATTGGTTTAGAGTGCTACATTTGACCAGTCTCAGAGAATGTGACTTTCTTTTAGATATCTGAAATAATTTGAATTGTATCTGTTATGTATGGCTCAAATGCTCATTTCTTTGTTATTAAATTGACAAAATTGTTAGTGATGTGACGATAGTGAGTAACTGAATGAAGAAAAGTAGGTCTCTAACAAGACCCCAGTGGTTATTTTTTTCATACATTTTTTGTTGTAATAAGAAGAGCTGCATTTCATTTACTGAGGATCTCATGATACTGTGCTCTGCCATAATTAAATATTGATGTCTGAATGCTGGCACCTTTGAACACCCTTTTGATTAGCAGGTTATTAAAAGTAGAAATTATGAATTAAATTGATGTTAAACCTAATTTAAAGTTTATTTGCTACTACTCTCGGGAAGAATTCACAGGTGATCATAAGAAAGCCAAATAGCATGAGTCGTGATTACAAGAATTTTTAGGGAGGGCACTAGATGGGATCGTAGGTGGAATGAGTGTGACAACTGCTGAACTCTGAATACCTCAAAGTACTTCGTGCAAGCACTGTCAAAGTTTAAACTGTGAATGCAAAATGGGTAGACCCACCATATAAACTTCAGTCGCAGAACTTATCTTTTTGGCAGATTGTTTAGCTTTTGCTAATAACTTTTAAATACCCTTCAAAACATAAATAAGCTGGCTTACAGGACATGGTTGAGAATGTTTCTTACACTGATACTGCAAAACGTTGCCCCATGTCACAAATTAAATGGATTTCTGGGTAAACCCTAAAATACATATAGTGTGGAAAAGGTGGATTGCCACAAGACTCTTTTTAACAGACAAGTAGAGTTTAGACTATTGCCTGTGATCATGTTGAGAATCTAACAATAGTCAAATGTGGAAATGCTGTAATCAAAAGTATCCCACCCATGATTCTGTTCAGAAGAAAGATGTGTGAAGATGAAAAACATTAATATTTATGTGATGACACTTGTTTTGAAATAACAGAAATGGCTCACTAACAGCCGGTATCCATGCAAAACCTTCCTCACTGTTGACACAACTAAATCACATCTGGATGGCTAGTATTTTTTCTGCTGCTTAAGAAAACAATCACTTATCATGTGATGATTCAGCAATTGATAGTTCCCCCCAAGTTATTCATCTAATCTAGAGGAATTTATCAGGAACGTTCAGGGAACACAACCAAAGAATGACAGATAAACATCCTCACTGTGTAGTACAAGTATTAGAGAATTTCTCGGTATTTTATCTACTTGACAACTACAGCAAAAACAAAAGAAAAAGAAAACTACTTCAGCACAGTGCTCAGAACATAGAGGACAAAATTATTTTGAAGTCATTATTACTAGTAAAATGAACATAAACAAACTCATGGTTCACAGCAAAACCCAAAATATGTGCCAAGCACAGAAACAAAACTCCTCAACCTAATGAGAGAAACTGCTTGGAAAACTAACCAGGACCAAATGGTACCCAAGGGAGATAAGAACCAAATTTCAAGATTTATTGCTTTATATTCTGAAAATACGGAAACTTCATTTGTGCTAGCCGGCTGAAGTGGCTGAGCAATTCTAAGCGCTACAGTCCAGAATTGTATGACAGCTACGGTCGCAGGTTCGAGTCCTGCCTCAGGCGTGGATGTGTATGATGTCCTTATGTTAGTTAGGTTTAAGTAGTTCTAGGTGACTGATGACCTCAGAAGTTAAGTCCCATAGTGCTCAGAGCCATTTGTCCTGATTATGAGGATGACCTGTAAAATGAAGTTGAACATTGCATTATCAACTTAACCTGAAAGTTTCATTTGTTTTGTTTGCTTCATTATTTTTTCTGAAAGTTCTAACTGAATTTTGTATTCATTAAATAAGGGCCACTTGATGAGTAACTCTTAGCCATTTACATCAGAAAAACTATGAAATTCATAATCTACCATTTTTACCCATCTTAGAGAAATAAGTTGACTGTCTAGTACCATAGAAGGATTGCCATGAATTTCTAAATTTAAGATTCAGGATGTACTGGCATCAAGTTCCTTACTTCATAATGACATCAGTTACAGAAAGGATAGATTGCTGCCCATTATAAACATGACATGTGGCCTACAGCAAAAGGAGCACCCTGCACAACATGGAGATAAACATAACATGCCCAATTTCAGTGGTTGCTTCACAACCCAGGCCCTCTGCATTGTCTCATACACCACCAGCTTTTCTGAACTGTGAAGATTGGCATTATCCTTAAAACACATTATCTGCTCCCAAAAACTACTGTCCCCACATCATCTGCCAAACAGTTCCCTGCCATCCTCCCCCCACTGTCCTACCACCTCCTCTCGAGCCACATCCCTGCATCCCCACTGTGCACAGCTCTCCGCAAGTGCACCAACAAGTCCCTTCTACTTTTCTGTGCTCCTCTCCTTTGTGCTCAGTTTTATTTTCCCTCCACTTCCTCCCTCACAGTCTCCTGATGCTACATCAGATAGCCTTGTCAGCCACCTCTAGTCCCCGCACACACCACCAGGTTGCACTGTTTCCTCCTCTTCCACCCGTGCTGGGCTGTCCCTCCCCTGCCCTGCTCCACTATGGATTATTCCTCCTGTTTGACATATCTCTGGCCTGAGCAGCCAGAGATAGTGTGCGTGTATGTGAAAGGATTTAATAAGATACTGCTATGGTAGTCACTGAAGGCCCAACACTCCGCGAACCGTGGACCGTGCCTAGCCGAGGTGGCTTAGATGATATAGCAATACATATATCTGTACCAAATGTACAATCACAACACGGGTGTATCTCTGGAGATGTTAGACTAACCTGAAGTTCTCGAAGAACGAAGCTTCCTTTCCAGTAGTTGAAGTGGCAACTGCCTGTAAGACTTGTTTGTTCTTGTAACATATGCTAATACGGCCTCGATGTGCTGGTCCCACGAACAGCTGAAATCATGGGGAAACTACAGCCATTCCTTTTTCTTGTGGCTGTGTAGCTCTACTGTGTAACTTAACCCATTAGCACCCAATTAATTTTTAGTTAACCTATTTTTGTGTTTTTAGGAAACAGTGCTTTGTAAAAAGGCACCAGTACCACTTTTTATCATGTACTGCATTGGTATTGTGGTTGTGGGAGGAGGGGCAGAATTAAGAGTAGAACACAAGTGGTTAGCTTTGAGAAGTGAAATAATGAAGGCAGCAGAGAGTCACATAGGTGAAAACAAGACTATGATGAAAGGAGAATGCATTAAAATGAAGCAGGTGAAATGAATAGAAATTTGTAGAAAATATTCACAAAAAGTGGAAAATGGCTATGCATGGCCAAAGGAGTGTGCATAATTATGGTAATGACAGAGACCTCCAGTAGTAAAATTAGAAATGTTGGGAGAAAAGAGGAGCACCTGAATGAACATAGAGTTCTGATGGCAAGCCAGTAATAAGCAAAGAAGAGAAAACTGGAAGGTAGGACGAAAAGAGAGGATTATGTTATAGGAAGAGAGGGAGGCAGGTGAACATGAGATGAGGGATATGATGATGCTAGAAGAGTCTGACAAAGCACTGAAAGACCTAAGTGGAAACAAAGTTCCTGGTGTAGATGACAGTCAATGCAAATTATTGAGACACATAGGAGACCCAGCTACGTCAAAATTATTTCTCCTTCTGTGCAAAATAAGAGATGGGGAAATATCTTCAGATGTATGTCAGAATGCAAAAATTCCAATTCGAAGAAAGTTGTGTGCTCACACATGTGAATAATACTGAGCCATTACTCTGCCACAGTTAGAAAGTAAGTCCATTATTATGTGCAGAAGAATCAAAAGCTGGTAGAACATTATCTCTGGGAAGGTTAGTTTTGGTTCTGGATAAATGTCAGTGCTGACCTTAGAACTTGACCAAGAAAGTACCTTGAAGAAAGGCAAATTGACATTTTTATCATTTATAGATTTAGTGAAAGCTTGGAAAACAAATGTGGATTGGACTCGACTCTTTGACTTTTTGAATGTGGCATGCATAAAATACATTGAGCAAAAATTGATTTGCAATTTGGGAAACATACCATGGTTACAAGAGGAGGACATAAAAAGGGACATTATACATCATAAGAGAGGCAGACAGGACTATAGCCTATCCTGAATGTCATTCAGTATACATCTACAGTTACACTAAATGCAAAAATATGTGTAGTGCATGATGGAAGGTAGTTTCCACTGTATCAGATGTAGGGTTTTTTCCTATTCTGTATGTGTATAGATCAAGTAAAGAATGATTGCTTAAATTCGGTGCATTTATTTGCACTAGTCTAACTTTGTCTTCATGATTCCTATGGAAGTGTTATGTAAGGGGCTGTAACATTTTAAAAGGGTTTTTACTGGGCTGTCTAGGATGGGCCACATAAGTTTTTTTTATTCAGTCTCTTTCATGCACTGATTTCATTTCTGTTATTCTAGCAATGAACTGCATTATGCCGCCTGCTTTACCTCTGACAGGTTCTGTTTCATATCCATGAAAATTGTTACACCCAGGTGACTGGAAGAGTTGACAGATCCCCACTTTGTCATTGATATATAGAATACCCTGCTTGTCCTGTTGGTTTTGTGCACAATTTTGAATTACCGAACATTCAAAGTATGTTCCAAATGTTTCACCATTTTGAAAAAATTTCAGGGTATGATTATTTGTGCAGCTTCTTTCAGACTGTACTTAACTAAAGACAAATGCATGATCAGAGGTTATTAATATTAACACTTGAAAGTTCATTAGGATACAACATTAACAGCAAAGTTGTTAACATCCTTTCCTGGGACACACCTGAAGTTAGTTTCACATCTGTCAGTGAGTGACTCTCACCTGAACTAACTTGGTCTGTCCTACCTACCATAAAATCCCAATACAGTTGTAAACTTTGCTCAGTTCCTCCCATGTTCATGCTTCGATATTAATTAAGCTTAGATGTGGTATCAAGTCAAACACTTCTCAGAAAATCCCAAATTCTGCACCTACCTGACTTTCTTGATCCTTGGCTTTCAGTATCTCGATAGAGTAAATTGTGAGTCTAGTTTCATATGATTACTGTTTTTGGAATCTGTGCTGATTTTCATAAAGGAGATAATTCTGTTAGAAATACTTAATAATTATGTAAGTCACAACATGTTACAAGATTATGACAAATGAATGTACATTGAGGAAATTATGAAGGAAACAAACCAGAAATTTGGAAAGGAAATTAAAGTTCGGAGGCAAGGAAAAAAAATGGTGGATTGCACATGACACAGTTATTGTGTCAGAGATGGCACAGGACTTGAAGAAGCTGTTGAAGGGAATATATAGGTTCTTGAAAAGGAGATTGAGAGTTGAATATCAACAAAAGTTAAACAACAGAAATGAGGTGATGTTGGGTGAATCAGATTAGAAAAAATATACTAAAAGTACTAGATTTGTTTAACTATTTTGACAGAAAAATAGATGATCATAGTAGAGAGGATATAAAATGCAGACTGGCAATTGCAAGGTAAGCATTTGCGAAAAAAAGGAATGTCTTCACAGCTGATGTCAACTTCACTGTTAGGGACTTTTGTGAAGGTACTATTCTGAAGTAAATGAAAATGTGGATGATAAGCAGTTAAGACAAGAAGTGATCAGAAGGTTGTTAAATGTGGTCCTACATAAGCATGCTAAAAATTAGATGGATAGGTCGAATAACAAATGAAGCACTGAATTGAATTGAGTAATGAAACTTATGGTATAATTTGACTAAAAGAAGGGGTCAGTTGATAGGAAACATTGTGGGACATCAAAGGATTGTCAGATTGAAGTGAAGTGTGAGGGGATAAAAGTTGCAGAGGGAGTCCAAGGCTTGGATGCAGTAAGTAGGTTCCACTGCTGTGGGTTTTGGAAGTTTCACAAAGATGAGGAGGAGTGCACTGGATAGACCATCACAGATAACTACATCAAACCAATCTTCAGACTAATGACGATGATAAGTGATTGTATATTTCATGTGTTGCCCTTTGGAGAGCTGGATGTGCTCCCATCAGAATCTCTCTGTCCACAATACTGTTTTATTTTACATCTATTATTCAGTAGTCATTTTTCTATCAAAGTTTCCTTACAGTGTTCATCCTATCATGAACTGTTAAAAGATTTCAAGTACAAATATCTTGAACTGAAAAGAAAGTGTGTAAAAAAAAGGTGACATACATGTTGTGTGTTATGACAGTTTACACGACATCAAAAAGTAGCAAAGATGTATTCACTGTGTAACCGTGGGTATTTCAGGTAAAACAATACACAGTTGCAGTGGCGTAGCATGGTTTTAAAGATTGGGGAGACCTTACAGTTATTATAGGGAGACAAAATAGTTCAGTGAACAATAATTTAAACAAAAGAAACAAAATGCATCAAATAAAACAAATTAAACTACTACTACTACTACTACTACTACTACTACTACTGCTACCACTACCACCACCAATAATAATAATAATAATAATAATAATAATAATAATAATAATAATTTTGATAATAATAATAACTATCTTGTTCAAGAAAGGATGACAAATTTGTACAACTCCAGCAGCAAGAGAAAAAGCACTTATATTTTCTTGTACACAAGTGCAATGTGCCTGTCTTTTCTTTACATGAATAAGTTTATATCTCGATCTACAAAGATCTGATCACTGGATAGCTCTACAGGTAGTGTCTTTTCTATTGCTACAGTGCCCTAACACAACAGCCGGGTGTTGGACATTGAAGTTCTTAAGTCATTCTTCGCTCATTTAAGAGTACTCGTGCTTCTTTCTATGCTTGCTATAATTGCGGGTAGGGTCAAAACCAAAAGCAGGAACTTCATTGTTTCTTCATACACAGAGTTTAAATCATTGTTGACAATGTACTTTCAGAGAATTCTTGGAGGTAAGTGTTTTTTCTCAGCAGCGTATATGATAGACAGTTCATGCTCAAGTTGTTCTTGTTAGTAAAAAGGATACTGTTCTAATAACTGAAGCAGTTTCAATTTTGGGAATTCTTTTTGATAGTTAGGGAAACACTTTTCATTCAGAAGTTCAACAAATTTGGGATAAAGTCTTTAAATCTTCTTTCCATCTGAACAATATGCAAATCCATTATCTCGTAAGTTAATGCCCTGAGAGGTGTCTTTTGACAGTCACAGGATGAGAAGATGCCATTCAAACACAAGCTGTATTTAATGCATTCATCAATGAATGTTTCTGTTCTTAATTGTCATAAGTTTCTCACAACAGTTCTTATTTCATTGTGGCAAGCAATTATGCTGACAGATTTTGACTGATGAACATTAAAGGGATGATCTACATAAACAAAGCACCCTCGGTAGAAGCAAAGCAAGTAGACAAACGTAGGATCATTCATTTGTCATTTCTTTCCAGCAGCACAGCACAAAGATTTTGGGTCCCACTGAGAGTCTGTATCATCAATTATATAATTAAAAGTACCATATAACTCTGAGAAATGACTAGATATTGTTAAAACTGTCCTGGAATGAAAGTTCCAGTGAGTGTTGCTCACGTATGGCAGTTTAAATCCTTTCTCAGTTAGCAATACAGTTCATTTTGATGATTTGCTGAAAAACGTGTGGAATGTAGTGCTAACAAACATGTGTACTTGTCATATGATTTTGGAGGTACCAAATTCAGGTGATGTGTGTAACAATGAATAAACAGTGCATGAAGTCAGAACTACTTACCAATTGTTGTAGTCATCTTTCTCTGCCCTCCATTACTGATGTGCCATCATCTGTTTGACTAACCACTTTTCCTTTCACATTCCATTCTTTCAATACTGCATGAATAATGTTTGATACACCTTCAGCAGTTTTATCTCCAGAAACATTGTAAAAAACAATGAATCTTTCCTCAGTTTTGTCTGCAATACGGTACCTGAATATTATAATCATTTGACTCTTGCATAATGTGTCTAATGTTTCATCACCTTGAATCGAAAGAAATTGCAGTTCTGAATTTCAGATCTTGTTTTCTCATTAACTGCCAAAGTTATCATTTCTGTTACATCATTCTATATATCTGGAGAAGTTCCTTTAAAGGATGAAGATAATGAAAGATAGTCTCAGGTTAACTGCTCTCCTTAAGCTAGTAAATCCAACAATCCAGACAGTTACCATAGTTGCTAGAGGATTCGTCTTCTTCATGGCTGCAAAAGCCTAGATCTTGTTTATAAATAAATGAAATATTCTGAATAAGATGAGCCAATACTCTCCTGTTGGATGCAAGTAGTTCATTTTATTTCGTTGCCAGCAGATGAGCAGCTTCAGAAAGGGCGTGCTCAATTCTAATTTGACCAATAACTGAAATGATTCTTTGTTCTGCAGGAGACGTTTTGATATCTGATGCTTTTGTGCTCTCCTGTCAAAGTTCTTTTTTGTACAAATGCCCTCACTGCACCATTCCTTTTCACCACTGAACAGAAGACATATTTAACAATATAATCTGTTGTCAACTGCATTCACAGTCAGCCAAGTATACTTCTTATACCAGGCTGTCTGAAAAGTATGTTTTTGTTTGGCTTCACTTAAAACTACACTGAGTATAGGAGTAGGTCGTTTGTCCTTCAATTCACACTTTATTTCATACATAAGTGTAGAAAAATGCATTCTTAATAAAAATTCTCTAAGGTGTTCAGTTGCTGGCTCACTCATGTTGGCGACACAATGAAAACATGCACTAAAATCACACAAGAATGACTAAGAACACAACCGCACAACTGTTCACTTTCATGTTAAAAGCCAGCATAGAAGCGGCAGAGACTAGTCTCGATAACTGCTAGCAAGTGCAGCGCACCGGCCTTTGTGGAAGGGGAAGAGGAGGGGAGCGGAGAATGCTCAGGCGCACACAGCCACATAAGGGAAGGGAGGTAGAGACTGGGAGCAGCAGAGTTTCAAGCAGGCAAATACACCAATACTCGGGGTGTGGCGCGGGCTACAAAACTGATGTCTTTGCATGTTTAGAGCTCTTAGTAGAAAATTATTTATATTTTTGTTATGAATTACTATTGCCTCTTTTTTAAGCAGGAATACAGGGGAGACTAAGTCTCAGTTTCCCCTCACGCTAAGCCACTGCACAGTTGTAAATGTTGTAAACCAGTTCAATGTTCCTAAAATTGCCATTTAATGGATGTTGATGGGAAGGAACCTATTGTAATGGGAGTGGAGAGAAACTGTCATATAGTACTAACATTTCATTTCACCAAAGAGCCAGAAATCTCCAAGAAACAGAAGACATGTTTATGAAGTTGGTCAATAATAAATTGTTGCCAAAATGTTGTAAGCTTTGTTACAATGGTTTGAGTTGTACGGATACAGTAATATCATTGAAAATTATTTTTTGTTCAATATTATTACAGTGATAGTGTCTTGTAATAACAACACTTTGTATAGTACCTACATTGAAACAGGTCTCATTGATTAAAAGATAGTCGCACAAGCAATGGTCAGCAAACTACAAAGGGCAACAAAAACAGATAGAAAATTTTTTCAGAGAGTGGAAATCCAGGACTGGGTAATGACTATATTATAAAATGTATAAATTGCTACTCACCATACAGTTGTGATATTGAGTCGCAGTAATGCACAATAAAAAACTACAAAACCCAGAAGCTTCTGGCCAGAAGCCATCTTATGAAGTACCGTGCACACATGCATGCGTGGATGTGCACTCGTACATGCATTAAAGATTTGGTGTATGTGCTGTCTCTATCACATGATGTGGCAAGGCTCTCTGAGAAAATACGGAAGTGACTGCCAGAGTCAACAATACCATGCTGGGATGGCTATGGCAAGAATTAGATTATTGTATTGACATCTGCTCAGTCACTCGTGGTTTGCGTATCAAATGACTGTAAATTTTTTTAAAAAAAAATCTGTTTCTCTTCAAAATGCAGTATGTATGACAACTGTGCAATGTTTAGTTCTTCTGCAATAAATAATTGAAAGTGTTCCCGGATGTTACGTACACCTTCTAAGATGGTTACATGGCCGCTGACACTGCAAGTTGTCAGTAGTCAATTTGCTGGCAACATTTTTGGCCTGGATACTTTGTTGCTGTTTGGATTCTACATCACAAATGAAGTTCAGATTTTCTCTGACACGACCTCCATTTTTTCCAAATTTTCCCAAAGAGCGAGCCAATAGGAGAAGGGCGCCTTATCTGGTGCATCATGTGCTTTCATCATTCCTCATAATCACAGCTTTGCAGTTCTGCTCACACTCAATCTTTTGGATGAGGATACCTTCCTGTGTGCAATTTCCTCCATCCACTATGCAGTGCCGGTTTCTGTACTGACGACGACGGTGGACTTCTTTGCACCTCATATCTAGCAAGGTAGCCAGTTAATTGTGGTGGGGCTGCAATGTACCCTGTTGGTTGTAGCCTCCTGACTACATAGGGATTGCTCTGCTGCTGCCTGTGCTGTTAACTCCCCATGTATACCAAGATGAACCTCTCCCTGGGGCATTATCAGGACTCCTGTTAATGGCCATCCTGCAGCTGGGTGGTGTCCTTGGGGAGGGCCCTGGTCGGAGTGGGTGGTGTCAGGGCAGATGAGGTGCCGTGAAGTGTACCATGTCATCTAAATTTAATTCAAGGATGTGTGACCCAAACTTGTTCCCCTCCCTGGCCACACCATGGGAGGAATGCCAGGCTAAGGATGGCAGTGAACCTAATTCACACTGGTACCTCATATGTATGAGAGGTGATGGGGAATCCTTCATGTTGACAAAGCTTGTTTTTTGTAGAGCATTTAGAGAACAATTTTAGGGAGGTGGAGGGCTTGTCAAAAATGCGATCTGGGTCAGTCTCGATAAAACCAGCATCATTTTCCCAGTCACAGGCATTACTCACCTGTGACAAGCTGGGGATGTTTCTATTACCATTGGGCCCCATAAGAGCTTAAATATGGTGCAGGGTATTACATTGCTCAGGGACTTTCTTTTGCAGTTTGATGTTGGGCTGTGCACCAATTTAGAGTAGTAAAGTGTCAATTTCATGTGGTGCGTCCATTGGGGTCTGAGGGATAATCAGGTTGCCACCGGTGCTTTCACCTCAACCTTCAAGGGTGACACATTACCTGAGAAGGTCGAGGTGATGGTCTACCACTATGATGTCGAGCCATATACCTACCCCAATGCAGTGCTCTAAGTGTAGGTGGTTTGAGCATGTCTTCTCACTGTACTTCCCACATCACCTGTCGAGATTGTAGACATCCTTCACATCCCTACACTCCGTGTGCCCCACTTTCCATTTGTGTCAGCTGAAGAGAGCACTGTGCTCCTAGCTCGCCAGACTGCAGGATTTTCCAGAAAGGAAGGAAAATTGTGAAATACGAGACACTGGACCAATTGACCTACATTGAGGCTAAGACGAAATTTGAATGCCTGCATTCTGTGCATATGACATCCCCTTATGCCACAGCTATGAGAACAGTTCTAGCCCCATTAGTTCTGCCAATTCCTGTTAGCTCCCAGAGCCATAAGACTACACCTGCTCCCTTTCTGGTAGGGAGGGGGGGGGGGGGGGAGGCAGCCGGGGGTCCCTGGCATTAACATCAATGGCGTGTTATCTACTGATGCAAATGTCATTGCTGAGCACCTTTCTCTGCACTATGCCCTAGCCTCTGCGACAGAGAACTACCCCCCAGCCTTTTGCACCCTCAAACGATAGATGGAGGGGAATGTCCTGTCATTCACTGAATGTCACAGTGAACCCTATAATGCTCCTTTTACAGAGTGGAAGCTTCTCAGCACCCTTGCACATTGCCCTGACTCAGCTGCTGGGCCAGATTGGATCCACAGTCAGATGATCACACCTTCCTCATCGGATTGCAAGAGACATCTAGTCATTTTCAACCAGATCTGATGCAATGGCGTCTTTTCATCACAATGGCGGGAGAGGACCATTATTCTGGTACTCATATTGGGTAAAAACCCATTAGACGTGGATAGCTATCAGCCTCACCAACGTTTTTTTGTAAGCTGTTAGAATGTGTGGTATGTTGGCACTTGTGTTGACTCCTGGAGTCATGGGGCCTACTGGCTCCATTCCAGGGCGGTTTCCACCAGGGTTACTCTACCACTGATAATCTTGTGTCCCTAGTCTGCCATCTGAACAGCCTTTTCCAGATGGTAACACCTGATTGCCGTCTTTTTTTATTTATGAGAAGCATACGAAACGACCTGGTGACATCATATCTTTGCCACTTTATGTGAGTGGGGTCTCCAGGGCCCACTCCAGATTTTTATCCAAAACTTCCAGTCACTCCATGCATTTATGTGTCCAAATTGGTGCCTTCAATAGATCCAGCCCCCCCCCCCCCCCCACCCACCCCCATATCCAGGAAAACGTAGTCCCACAGGTCTTTGTATTGAGTGTGTCTCTATTTTTAGTGGCCATTAACAGCCTAGCAACAGCTTTACGTCCATCAGTCTCACCTTCTCTGCATGCAGACCACTTCTGCATTTTGTACTGCTCCTCCAGTACTGGTGCTGCTGAGTAGCATCGACAGGGAGCCATCCAAAAGGCGAAGTCATGGGTTCTAGATCAAAGCTTGTAGTTTTCAGCCATGAAGTCGTGTGTCCTGCATTTCTGTTGGCATCGTACCATTGATCCTGAACCAGAACTTTTCCAAAATGATGATCCACTCACAGTAGTGGAGGCATATTAATTCTTAGGACTGCTTTTCGACACCCAGTTGACTTTGCTCCCTCTTCTTCATCAACTCAAGTGGAAATGCTGGCAGCATCTCAATGCCCCCCACTGCCTGAGCAACACCAACTGAGGTTGCAGCTCTATAGAGCCCTTGTTCAATCCTGCCTTGACTACAGGAGTGTGGTTTATTCTTTGGCGGCACCCTTAGCATTGTGTTTACTTGACCCGGTGCAGCGCTGCGGAATGAGACTAGCGACAGTAGCTTTTAGGATGAGTCAAGTGACCAGTGTATTGGTGGAGGCTGGAGTTCCTCCATTTTAGATCAGACATGCACAACTGCTCGCCATTTACATTTTACATATTCGTAGCTCTCCTGAGCATGGGAATTACCATCTCCTTTTCCCAACCACAGTGATTCATCTCCCCCATCAGCAGCCCAGGTTGAGGGCTTAAGATTGCTGTTCATGTCCAATAACTTCTCTCTGAATTGGAGTCCTTCCCCTTACTACCTCTCCTCGTGGTCCATTTGTGTACTTTTCCACGATGTAAACCTAGGCCAAAGCTTCATCTGGAACTTCTGTATGGCCCTAAGGGCTCAGTTAACCTCATGGCTCTCTGCTCGAACTTCCTTTTGATTCCTGACATGTCCTGGGGCTATGAAGTGGTTTACAGAGACAGCTTAATGGTGACGGTCATGTTGCCTTCACCTGTGTTCACAGAGGATATATTGAACAGCACTCATTGCCAGACGTCTGCAGTGTTTTCACTGCAAAGCTGGTGGCCATATCTCATACTCTTGAGCACATCTGTTCTGGTCATGGTGAGTCATTTCCTCTCTGTACTGACTCCCTGAACAGCCCACAAGCTAAGTAGCAACCATCCAGGTGTCCACGTATACCCTGGAACAGTCCGTTCATTCAGTGGTGTATGTCTGGACCCTGGGACATGACGGAATCCGAGGTGACGAACTTGTCAACAGGCTGACCAAATGGGCTGGCCAAGCAGGCTATGTGGAAACTGCTTCTGGAGAAGGGCATCTGTGAAACTGACTTGTGTTCAGCATTACACCATGAGGTTGTTGGGCTTTGAGACGAAATGACATAACCTCAGTACACATGACAAACTGTGTGCCACTAAGTAGACTACAAATGTGGG
This sequence comes from Schistocerca gregaria, assembly GCF_023897955.1. Classification (NCBI taxonomy): domain Eukaryota; kingdom Metazoa; phylum Arthropoda; class Insecta; order Orthoptera; family Acrididae; genus Schistocerca; species Schistocerca gregaria. The sequence continues at coordinate 1,401,582 of NC_064920.1, read as the reverse complement.
GAAGTCCTCCAGGCAGTCCTCTCACAGGGACTCCATCGTTCTCTGTTGGCTCCACATTGGCCATCATCAGGTGATCCATAGCTATATCCTGTGCCACACAGACCCACCTCAGTGTTGGTGCGGTGCCCGGTTAATAGTGGCCCATATGCTGTCGAGCTATCCTGCTTTGGCTGCCTGCATCGTAATCTTTGTTTACCAGACTGGTTGTAGCTAATTTTAGCAGACAACGCCTCTTGAACTGAGTTAGAACAATAAAAAAACCCTCACTTCTAAAACTTAAATCTAAGTTTCAACACGTCCTTTGTCCCTCTGTGTCCTCCACACCTGGTGTTTTTAGGCTGGAGGTCTATCTGTGGCTCTTTTGGTTTTTCCTTCCTTGTGGTATTGTGCTGCTTATCTCGTTTGTTTTATTCTTTCCCTTGTGGGATTGTTTTAACAGGAACAAGGGACCGATGACTGAGCAGCTCGGTCCCTTTCCCCACTTTTAAACCAACTGACTAACCATTTCAGGAACTTCATGACCTTTGTGCTTTCACACCTGTTTGAGCCTGGCTTAGTGTGTGCCACAGATTTCTTTACATCCAGATGTAGTGCCCCGGTCCTGTCATGCACATCATCTTCCAGTCTCCTAATGGATGGCTGTCAAGCTAGAACTCGATCACCTTAAAGATGATGGGATCCTAGAATTGGTCAAATCTAGTGCTTTGGCCACTCCTCTGGTTGTAGTCCAGAAGCCAAATGGTTCCCTCTGGCTGTGCGAAGATTTTACTTTGATAAACAATGCCCAAGATCTGATGGAAACCAACCCCATACTATGTCAAGCGGACCTCCTCTCAAAGCTTGTTGAAGGTGATTTTTTTTTTTTCTAAAATAGATCTTGCTGATCCTTTTTTACAGATTCTACTCGATGAGGAATCACAATACATTGACATCAGTATGCCTTTTGGCTTATACGAATACAAGAGTTTGCCTATTGGTATCTCTTCTGCTCAAGTGATCTTCCAGAGATACCTGTACAGTATACTGTGTCAATCCCAACTTGTTCCAGTTACCTGGATAACTTAATTGTTATGGGTGCTATGCACCAAGACCACCTACATAACCTCTTTTCTACATTTCATGATGCAGGGGTCAACTGATGTTTACACAAATGCCAGTTTTTCGAGGAACACTTTCTCAGCAAGGACAGGATTCAGTTTGCTGATTCTAATGTTTCTGCTATTGATTCTGTCCTGTGTCCACAAAACTGCCAGCCGTTACAGGCTTTTTTGGGAAAGTGAATTATTACTCAAAGTTCCTTCTGTAAGCAGCATACATCATTCATCTTCTCAACCAGTTGTGGAAGAAAAGGCGTTCTGTTTCACTGTCAGCATCCTGTGAGCAGGCCTTAACACAGCTGAAGCATATGTTAAATTGGGCACTCTCTATTACAATCTTCTCTCTGTCATGCTCCCTTGTTTTGACTGTGGACATTTCTCACTATGGCAGTGGTGCAGTGCAGGCACACTATAATGATGATGGTACAGAGCAATCCATTCCTCATGTATCCAAAACACTGACGCCTGCATAACGTAATTATTCCCGTACCTTAGAAACAGATGTTGGCAATCATCTTTGCTATGAAGGAATTTCATGTTTATCTCTTTGGATCCCAATTTGCACTCGTTACAGACCATAAACTGCTTGTAGCACTATTTGGGCTATGCTCTCAGCTTACTGAGTAGATGGCCCTGAGGCTTCAGCACTGGGCTCTTTTCCTTAACTCCTACAACTACATCATCGGCTAGAAGCATACTGAACAACACACAAATGCAGATGCCCTTCCCTGTTTCCCCTCAGGACAAGACCCAGGTTGAGGGCTTAAGATTGCTGTTCATGTCCAATAACTTCTCTCTGAATTGGAGTCCTTCCCCTTACTACCTCTCCTCGTGGTCCATTTGTGTACTTTTCCACGATGTAAACCTAGGCCAAAGCTTCATCTGGAACTTCTGTATGGCCCTAAGGGCTCAGTTAACCTCATGGCTCTCTGCTCGAACTTCCTTTTGATTCCTGACATGTCCTGGGGCTATGAAGTGGTTTACAGAGACAGCTTAATGGTGACGGTCATGTTGCCTTCACCTGTGTTCACAGAGGATATATTGAACAGCACTCATTGCCAGACGTCTGCAGTGTTTTCACTGCAAAGCTGGTGGCCATATCTCATACTCTTGAGCACATCTGTTCTGGTCATGGTGAGTCATTTCCTCTCTGTACTGACTCCCTGAACAGCCCACAAGCTAAGTAGCAACCATCCAGGTGTCCACGTATACCCTGGAACAGTCCGTTCATTCAGTGGTGTATGTCTGGACCCTGGGACATGACGGAATCCGAGGTGACGAACTTGTCAACAGGCTGACCAAATGGGCTGGCCAAGCAGGCTATGTGGAAACTGCTTCTGGAGAAGGGCATCTGTGAAACTGACTTGTGTTCAGCATTACACCATGAGGTTGTTGGGCTTTGAGACGAAATGACATAACCTCAGTACACATGACAAACTGTGTGCCACTAAGTAGACTACAAATGTGGGGAAGTCCTCCAGGCAGTCCTCTCACAGGGACTCCATCGTTCTCTGTTGGCTCCACATTGGCCATCATCAGGTGATCCATAGCTATATCCTGTGCCACACAGACCCACCTCAGTGTTGGTGCGGTGCCCGGTTAATAGTGGCCCATATGCTGTCGAGCTATCCTGCTTTGGCTGCCTGCATCGTAATCTTTGTTTACCAGACTGGTTGTAGCTAATTTTAGCAGACAACGCCTCTTGAACTGAGTTAGAACAATAAAAAAACCCTCACTTCTAAAACTTAAATCTAAGTTTCAACACGTCCTTTGTCCCTCTGTGTCCTCCACACCTGGTGTTTTTAGGCTGGAGGTCTATCTGTGGCTCTTTTGGTTTTTCCTTCCTTGTGGTATTGTGCTGCTTATCTCGTTTGTTTTATTCTTTCCCTTGTGGGATTGTTTTAACAGGAACAAGGGACCGATGACTGAGCAGCTCGGTCCCTTTCCCCACTTTTAAACCAACTGACTAACCATTTCAGGAACTTCATGACCTTTGTGCTTTCACACCTGTTTGAGCCTGGCTTAGTGTGTGCCACAGATTTCTTTACATCCAGATGTAGTGCCCCGGTCCTGTCATGCACATCATCTTCCAGTCTCCTAATGGATGGCTGTCAAGCTAGAACTCGATCACCTTAAAGATGATGGGATCCTAGAATTGGTCAAATCTAGTGCTTTGGCCACTCCTCTGGTTGTAGTCCAGAAGCCAAATGGTTCCCTCTGGCTGTGCGAAGATTTTACTTTGATAAACAATGCCCAAGATCTGATGGAAACCAACCCCATACTATGTCAAGCGGACCTCCTCTCAAAGCTTGTTGAAGGTGATTTTTTTTTTTTCTAAAATAGATCTTGCTGATCCTTTTTTACAGATTCTACTCGATGAGGAATCACAATACATTGACATCAGTATGCCTTTTGGCTTATACGAATACAAGAGTTTGCCTATTGGTATCTCTTCTGCTCAAGTGATCTTCCAGAGATACCTGTACAGTATACTGTGTCAATCCCAACTTGTTCCAGTTACCTGGATAACTTAATTGTTATGGGTGCTATGCACCAAGACCACCTACATAACCTCTTTTCTACATTTCATGATGCAGGGGTCAACTGATGTTTACACAAATGCCAGTTTTTCGAGGAACACTTTCTCAGCAAGGACAGGATTCAGTTTGCTGATTCTAATGTTTCTGCTATTGATTCTGTCCTGTGTCCACAAAACTGCCAGCCGTTACAGGCTTTTTTGGGAAAGTGAATTATTACTCAAAGTTCCTTCTGTAAGCAGCATACATCATTCATCTTCTCAACCAGTTGTGGAAGAAAAGGCGTTCTGTTTCACTGTCAGCATCCTGTGAGCAGGCCTTAACACAGCTGAAGCATATGTTAAATTGGGCACTCTCTATTACAATCTTCTCTCTGTCATGCTCCCTTGTTTTGACTGTGGACATTTCTCACTATGGCAGTGGTGCAGTGCAGGCACACTATAATGATGATGGTACAGAGCAATCCATTCCTCATGTATCCAAAACACTGACGCCTGCATAACGTAATTATTCCCGTACCTTAGAAACAGATGTTGGCAATCATCTTTGCTATGAAGGAATTTCATGTTTATCTCTTTGGATCCCAATTTGCACTCGTTACAGACCATAAACTGCTTGTAGCACTATTTGGGCTATGCTCTCAGCTTACTGAGTAGATGGCCCTGAGGCTTCAGCACTGGGCTCTTTTCCTTAACTCCTACAACTACATCATCGGCTAGAAGCATACTGAACAACACACAAATGCAGATGCCCTTCCCTGTTTCCCCTCAGGACAAGACCCAGGTTGAGGGCTTAAGATTGCTGTTCATGTCCAATAACTTCTCTCTGAATTGGAGTCCTTCCCCTTACTACCTCTCCTCGTGGTCCATTTGTGTACTTTTCCACGATGTAAACCTAGGCCAAAGCTTCATCTGGAACTTCTGTATGGCCCTAAGGGCTCAGTTAACCTCATGGCTCTCTGCTCGAACTTCCTTTTGATTCCTGACATGTCCTGGGGCTATGAAGTGGTTTACAGAGACAGCTTAATGGTGACGGTCATGTTGCCTTCACCTGTGTTCACAGAGGATATATTGAACAGCACTCATTGCCAGACGTCTGCAGTGTTTTCACTGCAAAGCTGGTGGCCATATCTCATACTCTTGAGCACATCTGTTCTGGTCATGGTGAGTCATTTCCTCTCTGTACTGACTCCCTGAACAGCCCACAAGCTAAGTAGCAACCATCCAGGTGTCCACGTATACCCTGGAACAGTCCGTTCATTCAGTGGTGTATGTCTGGACCCTGGGACATGACGGAATCCGAGGTGACGAACTTGTCAACAGGCTGACCAAATGGGCTGGCCAAGCAGGCTATGTGGAAACTGCTTCTGGAGAAGGGCATCTGTGAAACTGACTTGTGTTCAGCATTACACCATGAGGTTGTTGGGCTTTGAGACGAAATGACATAACCTCAGTACACATGACAAACTGTGTGCCACTAAGTAGACTACAAATGTGGGGAAGTCCTCCAGGCAGTCCTCTCACAGGGACTCCATCGTTCTCTGTTGGCTCCACATTGGCCATCATCAGGTGATCCATAGCTATATCCTGTGCCACACAGACCCACCTCAGTGTTGGTGCGGTGCCCGGTTAATAGTGGCCCATATGCTGTCGAGCTATCCTGCTTTGGCTGCCTGCATCGTAATCTTTGTTTACCAGACTGGTTGTAGCTAATTTTAGCAGACAACGCCTCTTGAACTGAGTTAGAACAATAAAAAAACCCTCACTTCTAAAACTTAAATCTAAGTTTCAACACGTCCTTTGTCCCTCTGTGTCCTCCACACCTGGTGTTTTTAGGCTGGAGGTCTATCTGTGGCTCTTTTGGTTTTTCCTTCCTTGTGGTATTGTGCTGCTTATCTCGTTTGTTTTATTCTTTCCCTTGTGGGATTGTTTTAACAGGAACAAGGGACCGATGACTGAGCAGCTCGGTCCCTTTCCCCACTTTTAAACCAACTGACTAACCATTTCAGGAACTTCATGACCTTTGTGCTTTCACACCTGTTTGAGCCTGGCTTAGTGTGTGCCACAGATTTCTTTACATCCAGATGTAGTGCCCCGGTCCTGTCATGCACATCATCTTCCAGTCTCCTAATGGATGGCTGTCAAGCTAGAACTCGATCACCTTAAAGATGATGGGATCCTAGAATTGGTCAAATCTAGTGCTTTGGCCACTCCTCTGGTTGTAGTCCAGAAGCCAAATGGTTCCCTCTGGCTGTGCGAAGATTTTACTTTGATAAACAATGCCCAAGATCTGATGGAAACCAACCCCATACTATGTCAAGCGGACCTCCTCTCAAAGCTTGTTGAAGGTGATTTTTTTTTCTAAAATAGATCTTGCTGATCCTTTTTTACAGATTCTACTCGATGAGGAATCACAATACATTGACATCAGTATGCCTTTTGGCTTATACGAATACAAGAGTTTGCCTATTGGTATCTCTTCTGCTCAAGTGATCTTCCAGAGATACCTGTACAGTATACTGTGTCAATCCCAACTTGTTCCAGTTACCTGGATAACTTAATTGTTATGGGTGCTATGCACCAAGACCACCTACATAACCTCTTTTCTACATTTCATGATGCAGGGGTCAACTGATGTTTACACAAATGCCAGTTTTTCGAGGAACACTTTCTCAGCAAGGAGAGGATTCAGTTTGCTGATTCTAATGTTTCTGCTATTGATTCTGTCCTGTGTCCACAAAACTGCCAGCCATTACAGGCTTTTTTGGGAAAGTGAATTATTACTCAAAGTTCCTTCTGTAAGCAGCATACATCATTCATCTTCTCAACCAGTTGTGGAAGAAAAGGCGTTCTGTTTCACTGTCAGCATCCTGTGAGCAGGCCTTAACACAGCTGAAGCATATGTTAAATTGGGCACTCTCTATTACAATCTTCTCTCTGTCATGCTCCCTTGTTTTGACTGTGGACATTTCTCACTATGGCAGTGGTGCAGTGCAGGCACACTATAATGATGATGGTACAGAGCAATCCATTCCTCATGTATCCAAAACACTGACGCCTGCATAACGTAATTATTCCCGTACCTTAGAAACAGATGTTGGCAATCATCTTTGCTATGAAGGAATTTCATGTTTATCTCTTTGGATCCCAATTTGCACTCGTTACAGACCATAAACTGCTTGTAGCACTATTTGGGCTATGCTCTCAGCTTACTGAGTAGATGGCCCTGAGGCTTCAGCACTGGGCTCTTTTCCTTAACTCCTACAACTACATCATCGGCTAGAAGCATACTGAACAACACACAAATGCAGATGCCCTTCCCTGTTTCCCCTCAGGACAAGACCCAGGTTGAGGGCTTAAGATTGCTGTTCATGTCCAATAACTTCTCTCTGAATTGGAGTCCTTCCCCTTACTACCTCTCCTCGTGGTCCATTTGTGTACTTTTCCACGATGTAAACCTAGGCCAAAGCTTCATCTGGAACTTCTGTATGGCCCTAAGGGCTCAGTTAACCTCATGGCTCTCTGCTCGAACTTCCTTTTGATTCCTGACATGTCCTGGGGCTATGAAGTGGTTTACAGAGACAGCTTAATGGTGACGGTCATGTTGCCTTCACCTGTGTTCACAGAGGATATATTGAACAGCACTCATTGCCAGACGTCTGCAGTGTTTTCACTGCAAAGCTGGTGGCCATATCTCATACTCTTGAGCACATCTGTTCTGGTCATGGTGAGTCATTTCCTCTCTGTACTGACTCCCTGAACAGCCCACAAGCTAAGTAGCAACCATCCAGGTGTCCACGTATACCCTGGAACAGTCCGTTCATTCAGTGGTGTATGTCTGGACCCTGGGACATGACGGAATCCGAGGTGACGAACTTGTCAACAGGCTGACCAAATGGGCTGGCCAAGCAGGCTATGTGGAAACTGCTTCTGGAGAAGGGCATCTGTGAAACTGACTTGTGTTCAGCATTACACCATGAGGTTGTTGGGCTTTGAGACGAAATGACATAACCTCAGTACACATGACAAACTGTGTGCCACTAAGTAGACTACAAATGTGGGGAAGTCCTCCAGGCAGTCCTCTCACAGGGACTCCATCGTTCTCTGTTGGCTCCACATTGGCCATCATCAGGTGATCCATAGCTATATCCTGTGCCACACAGACCCACCTCAGTGTTGGTGCGGTGCCCGGTTAATAGTGGCCCATATGCTGTCGAGCTATCCTGCTTTGGCTGCCTGCATCGTAATCTTTGTTTACCAGACTGGTTGTAGCTAATTTTAGCAGACAACGCCTCTTGAACTGAGTTAGAACAATAAAAAAACCCTCACTTCTAAAACTTAAATCTAAGTTTCAACACGTCCTTTGTCCCTCTGTGTCCTCCACACCTGGTGTTTTTAGGCTGGAGGTCTATCTGTGGCTCTTTTGGTTTTTCCTTCCTTGTGGTATTGTGCTGCTTATCTCGTTTGTTTTATTCTTTCCCTTGTGGGATTGTTTTAACAGGAACAAGGGACCGATGACTGAGCAGCTCGGTCCCTTTCCCCACTTTTAAACCAACTGACTAACCATTTCAGGAACTTCATGACCTTTGTGCTTTCACACCTGTTTGAGCCTGGCTTAGTGTGTGCCACAGATTTCTTTACATCCAGATGTAGTGCCCCGGTCCTGTCATGCACATCATCTTCCAGTCTCCTAATGGATGGCTGTCAAGCTAGAACTCGATCACCTTAAAGATGATGGGATCCTAGAATTGGTCAAATCTAGTGCTTTGGCCACTCCTCTGGTTGTAGTCCAGAAGCCAAATGGTTCCCTCTGGCTGTGCGAAGATTTTACTTTGATAAACAATGCCCAAGATCTGATGGAAACCAACCCCATACTATGTCAAGCGGACCTCCTCTCAAAGCTTGTTGAAGGTGATTTTTTTTTTTTCTAAAATAGATCTTGCTGATCCTTTTTTACAGATTCTACTCGATGAGGAATCACAATACATTGACATCAGTATGCCTTTTGGCTTATACGAATACAAGAGTTTGCCTATTGGTATCTCTTCTGCTCAAGTGATCTTCCAGAGATACCTGTACAGTATACTGTGTCAATCCCAACTTGTTCCAGTTACCTGGATAACTTAATTGTTATGGGTGCTATGCACCAAGACCACCTACATAACCTCTTTTCTACATTTCATGATGCAGGGGTCAACTGATGTTTACACAAATGCCAGTTTTTCGAGGAACACTTTCTCAGCAAGGACAGGATTCAGTTTGCTGATTCTAATGTTTCTGCTATTGATTCTGTCCTGTGTCCACAAAACTGCCAGCCGTTACAGGCTTTTTTGGGAAAGTGAATTATTACTCAAAGTTCCTTCTGTAAGCAGCATACATCATTCATCTTCTCAACCAGTTGTGGAAGAAAAGGCGTTCTGTTTCACTGTCAGCATCCTGTGAGCAGGCCTTAACACAGCTGAAGCATATGTTAAATTGGGCACTCTCTATTACAATCTTCTCTCTGTCATGCTCCCTTGTTTTGACTGTGGACATTTCTCACTATGGCAGTGGTGCAGTGCAGGCACACTATAATGATGATGGTACAGAGCAATCCATTCCTCATGTATCCAAAACACTGACGCCTGCATAACGTAATTATTCCCGTACCTTAGAAACAGATGTTGGCAATCATCTTTGCTATGAAGGAATTTCATGTTTATCTCTTTGGATCCCAATTTGCACTCGTTACAGACCATAAACTGCTTGTAGCACTATTTGGGCTATGCTCTCAGCTTACTGAGTAGATGGCCCTGAGGCTTCAGCACTGGGCTCTTTTCCTTAACTCCTACAACTACATCATCGGCTAGAAGCATACTGAACAACACACAAATGCAGATGCCCTTCCCTGTTTCCCCTCAGGACAAGACCCAGTGTTTAACCAACTGGTGCTCTTATGTTTTCACATTGATATGGAATGACACACACACACACACACACACACACACACACACACACACACACACTACAATTCTATCTTGCAGCATGTCATACATTATGTCCTTAATAGGTAGCCAACTTATTTTTCCAACTCTGCTGCTTACAAGCTCTGGACCTGGGCTCTGTTTTCCCATCATCTCTGATGTGCTCCTGGTGGATGGAGAGGCTCGGTACCCCTCATGTTTGTCATCCCGACTACCTTACACACTCACGTCTGGGAACTCCTCCATCGTGGACACTGAGGTATGTCCCAGATGCCAGTGGGAGTGGCCGAGCAGTTCTCTGTGCTACAGTCTGGAACCGCGCGACAGCTACGGTCGCAGGTTCGAATCCCGCCTCAGGCATGGATGTGTGTGATGTTATTAGGTTAGTTAGATTTAAGTAGTTCTAAGTTCTAGGGGACTGATGACCTCAGATATTAAGTTCCATAGTGCTCAGAGCCATTTTGCCCCAGATGAAAGCCTGTGCCAGGTGACGTGCCTGTTGGCCAGGTCTGACAGAGGATGTGGAGGTTGTGGTGCACTGCTGTTCTGCCTCTGCTAATCATCAGGCTGCTCCACTCCAATCTTTCACCTCTGGCTGACTCTGTCACCTGTGGGATGGCATTCGTTTAGATTTCGCTGGACCATTCCTCAGCTCGATTCTGACTACCCCTACATGGCCAGCAAGGTGTCCACCACCACTGCGGCCATGCCCAGTACCCTTCAACAGATTCTCTGCACCATTGTCACTGAAAATGGGCCCCAATTTACTTCTACAGCATGGGAACAGGTCTGTACCACTAATTGCATCAAACGCCTTTGTAAACCTTCATTTCATTCTTCCTCCAATGAAACGCAGAGCGGATAGCATGCACACTTAAGCATCAAATGTTGAAGGCAGTGGTTGCATCTACGAAGATAGCATCTCTCACAATGTTCCTGAGCACTAGCAGGTCCACTCCTATGCATGGCCACAGCCTAGCAGAACTCCTTAACGATTGTCAGCTGTGTATTCTCCTCCATCTCCTGGCACCCCAAATCAAAGAACACCAGAACTTACACATTGGATGACATGCTCCTGGTACAGCTGTTAAGGCATGTTCCTATGGGAAAAATCCCTTGTGGATGCCAGCTGTGGTGGTGGCAGCTCACGGGTGGCCCCATAAAATGGTCAATACCCAGAGAGGTTTGGCGTGTCAGTGCATTGACCGACTCCGGCCCCTCCTCCACCCTCCACCCTACACCTTCAGCAGAGGAGTTGGTGTTCCTGCCCTCACACTTCCCTCCTCCTCACATGTGCTATTTCTATTCAAGGACAGCAGCTCCCATACACCGAGGTACGGAGGTCGGAACATCACAATTGCCTCAGTCTGTGCCTCGGTCATCCGTCATACTGCCGTTCCCCAGTGCAGTGCCCAATTTCCCATGTTCTTTCCACTGACAGCATACAACCTGTGCTCCTCACAAGGCATCGACCAGGGCCCTTCGATCCCTGTGTGCCCATTTTGGGAGGAGGCATGTGGTGTCTGATTTGACAATTTGGATAGCTTGCCAGAAGGCAAGGACATGGATGGCAGCTATTACATGGCACCCCTGTTACTAGTGAGTGCTGCCGTCGGCATGATGACTATCGGTACTCGTAGGGACCCTCTAAAGCTGGCAGTGGAGGGGCTCTGTGCCAGTTGAGTTCTGACTGAGCACTTGTGTTGTATACATTCCACATTATTGTCAGTTCAGGAGTCTTGCCACATATTTGCCCTCAATCTGGTTTACTCTGTGGACTTGTCTAGTTTCATATCCATTCATAGTTTTTGTTACTATTGTTGTCATTTTCTGTATCTGCTTGTGGTTGCTGTTCTTGTCCTTGTTGTCCATAGCTGTGTTACTATGGATTTGGGGGACTCACTATCAGCGCCCTCAGCTAGTCGGTCTCTGGCTACTGATCTGATTGCAGTTCCTAGAGTTGGTAGGAAGCATATGGCAAATGCTGTGATGAAGGACATAGTGCTGGGCAGCATGCTCAAAAACTATGTGATCCAGTTGTTTTTTCAACTTAGTTGGATGGAAGCTATTCCTGCAGGAAGCTTGTCAGTTGTCGTGCCCAAGTAGAGCACGGCACAGCTTAGCTTGTATATCACATGACGTGGTCCACAATTAGTCTTGCCTTCGGTTGTGTATGTGATGCTTCTGACAGGACTGTAGTAGGTGGTGGTGGGAGTATGTACAGCACAGGTCTTGCATCCAGTTATATTACAAGTATATGGACCATTAGACAATGAGTTGTGGAGCAGGGGTTGCCTAGGGATGGTTTGGTGGGAGGAAGAATGCCACTGTTTGAGGGGTGGGAAGGAGAGTGGGTAGGAAATAGCTCATTTCAATTCATGATGAGAGGTCCTGGTGGAGAATACAATTTAGTTGTTGCACAGTACTGAGTCACAAGGGGAATGCCCCTGGGACTTCTGGAGGTGGTGGGTGACTGGAGGGATGTGGCACAGGAGATGTGTCCAGTGGCTCACCATCTCCTAAAGTCCCACTGTACAGCCACAGAGGCTCTGTACCACCCAGGACTGGAACAACTGAATCACATTCTCTGCTATGGTTTCAACATCATCTTATTATGGCCTAAAATGAGGAATGTCCCAACCACTATCCTACAAACTCCTCAAACAGTGGTATTCTGACATTCACCAAATCCACACAATATCTTCATCCATCCCTACACAACCACTTCACCCAACCCCTTGCTGATGGCTCATATGCCTGATGAAACACCTGTCCAATATATCTTATGGCCGCCGCCGCCACCACCACCACCACCACCACCACCACCACCACCACCACCACCGACACCACCTACTTCATTCAGGAGCATCACCTACCCCATCCAAATGCAGGGCTCCCTGTGGAAAAAGTCATGTGATGAACAAACTAAGCTGCACCCACTCATTGCTTGTTTTGGGTAACACTTTGAGTTTCCTCTCTTGATATATTACATGTGATGCTCACATTTCTGGCTACTGTGTTGTTTCAGTCAGTTCAATTCTTCAAATGTCAAAACTCTTGGTATAGGCAACATGGTACAGCCTAGATAGAGAATTGTGTTTTCCCCCAGTCTGTGACTTAGTGTCTGAACCATTACTCTGAAAATGAGTGTGTCCCACACATGCATTGATTAAGTTGCATCACTGTGTACAGGCGATTTATGGAGTTACGGTGGTGGTGGCGGTGGCGGTGGCGGCAGCAGCAGCAGCAACTACAATAATGATGTAGTGAAATGTTGTCCTCCTGCAAGTGTTATCTCGAGAGCAACTGCAGAAACAGGTGTCACTGACAGCAGGCACTCTCTCTGTGTCTGTAAACCTGCCAGCTTTTTGGACTTCTCATCATAGGTGTGGAGAGGTCAGACAACAGCATTAAATGTAGGAACAGTTAGTGACCCTGTAGATGTGAGTGTAGACCTTCTTCCTACTTGTTCCTTTCTTTATAATTTGGTGCAAAAATTTTGTCTGCGCGCAGACCCTAATCCATTGAAATTTGATGATTGGTATATGGCAGTGACTGCTAATTTTGAGCGTAAATTGAAAGGTCTGGCAGTATGGCTCAAGTTAAATTGGCAACAAAAATGTGTTAAAAAATAGTATGTGAGTCGATAAGACTTACGGGGTTTGTCCAGAGATTGTATATTTGAATATCATCAGTGTGTTGTATGTTGTGCAGATTCCATTATCTAGGATATATTTAAAAGATATACTTTGGACCAGTTGTCGGAAGTGAAGTCTTCAGATTAGGTATCTATCTGTACGTGATGTGGCACAGTTAGTATGGTGATACGAACTGTCTGCACCATCCAGAAAGCCTCTGTCGAAGGTGCCACATAGCATAAGAGGATTTTAGTTTTTCTCATAGTACCTCATCAGACTACACAGCAGGGGCTTATTCTCTAGGGGCTGACGTACGTGTTGCCATTAGTTGTCAGAAAGCAGTCTTGCTGCTGCTCTGTTAAGCAATGTAATAAGGTAGACAATAGGAATAAGCTTTCCCCCATGAATGGATGTGCCTCCATATGAAAGGTGCAGTGGTTATCACAATTTGTGGTCCAGTGCAGGAGAAGATAATCTGCCACCTCCGTGTCAGTGGGAAGTTTGTTAGATTGTAGCACATGCCTCAGTTGCCAAACCCAACATAAGGGATGGAAATGTCTGCATTTAAATAAAGTTGGTTTCAGTTGCAACCACAGGGGCCACATCATTGCCATCAGTGCTATGGAGCGTAATGTTCACAATGTGGACTACTTGTCAGTTAATGCATTTTCCACACCTAGCTCACAACTTGGGCAAACAGTGCACAATCCCACAGCTCGTGCTCTAGCAGTTGCATTCTCGCTCCCAAGCACAAGGTCCTGGGTTTGATTCCTGGCAAGTTCATGGATTTTCACTTGCCTCATTTGTGTTTTCCTCATCATTTCCTCATCATTCCTGAAAGTGGCAAGATTGGACTGAGCAAAGGTCAGGAATTTGTATGGGCGCCGATAACCGTGCAGCTGGGAGTCCCACAAACCAAACATCATCATCCCAGTGCACAATCCTGTGATACAGTTGTATATTTTTGGATGCTCAGTTGTTTCAGCTTGATGCTGGAGCTTTGGTCTTGTTGTTAAAAGTGGCATATGTATCGCAACCTGTGTAACAGTTAGCAGATGCTTGCTTTGTTAAGATGTCAACTGGCTGTGGCAGCCAAATATGAGAAGTGGGAGCACCAAGTAACATTGTTAGCGGTTGATTCCCCTTTGGTGTCAAATATTTTTTGATTGGATGCTTTTACAGCATTCTGATATCTAAGTTGTTGATCATGTTACTTCAGTGGCATCAGTCATTCCTTTTCTTAACATTGAGTCAGTTTTGCAGTCCCATAAACAGTTGTTTGAGCAAACACTGGGTAAATAAAGGAATTTTCTGGCCCACATTCAGCTCAAGTCATCTGTGAACCATAAATATTCTTGTGCTCGTGCTTTGCCATTTGGAAGGAGAGGTGTATTTGACACTGAATTACCTAAATTACAGGAATTGACTGTTATTCTGCCTGCATCATAGTAAATGGGCAATGCCGTTAGTGTCTGTGAAAAACTAACTCATTTGTGGCTTTAAAACTGTCACAAAACCCAACTAATAGACATACTGAAGTGTAAGTTCATCCAACACCATGGACTAAGTAGATACTGGCAAGTGGGATGGTGGACATTATTTTTCAGACATTGATTTGAGAGGCCCATACCTGCAGTTACCCCTCAATGCAGAGTCACAGCAGTTGCTTGTTATTAATATGTTGTTTGACCTCTGTAAGTTTACCAGATTGCCTTTTGGTGTTTCATCACCTCCAGAAATCTTTCAGTGTTTCATCAAGCAGAGTGTCTGCTGTACCCTGAAGTGTGCAAATTATCTGGGTGCTTTAATTTTGAGAGTGTAACGGAACCTATTAAAGGCTTTACTTTACTGAAGTATGCAATACCCTCCAAATTCAAACAGTTTAACTAGTATTTATGATTATAGAAAAGTTATTGTGTATGTTAACAATGATTGCATAACATGTTTCCATAAACAATCAACCCATTAAATTATACTGAATAACTGACCCACACAAAAGTTAATATCACTTGATCACTGATACAGCAAATGTCATCACATAAAAACGCTAAGTTCATCTTAAATAATTAATATGCAGTACAAAAAATAGTGGCCAACTCAAGTATTTTGGATCTCCTTAAATAAAAATCACTCAGTGAAACCTGTTTGTTCACTAGGACCATTTTCACTCAGTATTCATGTAAACACTCCTATTTTAGATGAAAACCAATGTAATTCTTTATAATTCATGTTATTTACTTATTTATGCAAATTCGAGAAGTCAATGGACAAACTTCTAAAAAATGGCCTTTTTGTAACAAAGAATTATTCTGTCAAGTCAAAAACTCTGTCTGTCATTTTAATAATCTGTTAAATTAAGTCACTTGATATAAATCAATAACTTTTCTGCATAAATTATGGTAACAGATGTACATGTGACTTATAAACTATATGTCTTTTTTAGCAGTTCTTTGACAAGGTTATAAATACAAGCAGCAAGAAGGGTCGGGAGTGCAATCAGAATGTCACTTTGGTAAAGTGTGTTTGTGTGTTATTGTTTGAGGTGGATAAACAATGCAAAGAACATGTAAAAGAAGTACTACTTTGTGTTGTCATTGTCTTTGGTGCACAGTGGAATTAAGATGGACACTAGAGTAATAAATAATTGAAGTTTAAATATTTGTTGGTTGTGCTTGTTATTATCATCAAAAGCACATCAAAACATGGGACCTCATCTTTTTACCCCTATACAACCAGATTTAGAGCCACCATCAGCATTGAGACACAGCAGCAATCCAGCAAGCAGCAATTATTACCACAATGCATTTTAATGGTGCCAACCTAACATCAAGTGCTAACAAGCTCCGTGAATGGGAGTGAAATAGTGCGATTATAGCAATATCTATGACCAGGCAACCATTACAAGAGGCACCAAAGGGAAGGACATTTGCAGATCTTACACATGGTGTTGCAGGAGTGGAGGACAGTGGTCTGCATTGTAGTTGGAAAATTTTAGGTTTACTGCACCCAGTGTCCAGTACTAAGGGCACACCTCAAGTAAAGAGAGCATTTAACCACTTTGTCTCTCAGAACTTGAAGGGGCTGTTGTCATTCCTTGCTGATGGAAACTATTACAACAAATTGAAACCAGATGTGTCTGTCATCTCGCACCCTCTCAATGAGCTCCACAAGTGTAAAGCTTATTTGGTCAGACACATATAGGAACGATTTTTTGTGGTTAAAACATTATTTATGCTCTGCCCCTCAACTCACTATCATTCTTCTGAAGGAAACCTTAATACTGCCCACAGTTGCATTGCAGCAGCCAATTTCTTTTGCAATTGATACCCTTTCACACAGCCAAAAGAATTACTCCCAGATAGAGAAGGTGTCAAAAAGTTTCAAGTTTCCCAGTATGGCTCCAAATTTCAGTTGATCACAGATCATAAACTGTTGGTATAATTGTTGAAACATAAGGCTAGACTTCCTGACCGTAAGGCCCACATGACAGTGTTCAGAATATTTGTCAACAATTACTTTGATGATACCTGTTTTTGGTCCACCAACCAGCACGCTAAGGCCAATACATTGTCCTAGTTGCTAATGGGTCCTGATACGGAGTTTGATAGGGAAGAAATATTGGCTTTGTCATTGACAATACTTTAGAAACAACATTGAAATACTTATCACCAAAGAAGTATCGGTAGACACAAGTTATAGCTCAGTGTTGTGCAGTATTGTTGTAGCAGATCAATTGTAATGACCTGCTCACCTTCCTAAGGAAGCCCATTGCAATTTTTTACCTTGTTGCAGTATGAAACAGGGAATCAGCCTGTCAGGCAATATTGTTGCTTGCAACGGATGATGAATGTCACATTGTAGTTCCACCTTCACCTTTACCTTGTCCACACGTCCTCCAGTTGCTGCACACTTATCACTGGAGTGTGACACGCATGAAAGCATTAGCTTGATGGCACATATATTGGCCTGAGATAAGCTGCTGTATTGAATGTCAGGTTAGGCTGTGTCACACTTGTTCATGGTACTCAGTGACCAATCCCAGGAAGTTTTCACCTTGCACTCAACTGACTCACACACAGATTTTCTGGTACCTTTCCTGGGAAAATGTGGTTGACACTGGTGGACCTCCAGTCCTACTTCCCCTATATAGCATGGATGTCCACAACAACAGCACAAAACAGTGAGATCCACCAGCAAGAAGAGGGTGCACCAGCCATGCTACTCTGACACCCAAGGTTTGATGCATTCAGTCACTGCAGTGGTATATAGCCCCTGGCCACCACTATCTTCCATCAAATATTGAACTCGGAGGTTGAGTGGAACGTCAGGATATTTGAGACGTATGCCTCCTGAGACGCAGCAAGGCAGGAGTAGGCAAAATGCAACAGGGAATAACAATATTAATGTGCTAATAGTAAACTGCAGGAGCGTCTATAGAAAGGTCCCAGAACTGCTCTCATTAATAAACGGTCACAACGCCCATGTAGTATTAGGGACAGAAAGTTGGCTGAAACCACATGTAAACAGTAATGAAATCCTAAACTCAGATTGGAATGTATACCGCAGAGACAGGCTGGACAGTGAAGAGGGAGGCATGTTTATAGCGATAAGAAGTGCAATAGTATCGAAGGAAATTGACGGAGATTCGAATTGTGAAATGATTTGGGTGAAGGTCACGGTTAAAGCAGGCTCAGACATGGTAATTGGATGTCTCTATAGGCCCCCGGGCTCAGCAGCTGTTGTGGCTCAGCAACTGAAGAATAATTTGGAAAATATTTCGAGTAGATTTCCCCACCATGTTATAGTTCTGGGTGGACATTTTAATTTGCCGGATATAGACTGGGAGACTCAAACGTTCATAACGGGTGGCAGGGACAAAGAATCCAGTGAAATATTTTTAAGTGCTTTATCTGAAAACTACCTTGAGCAGTTAAACAGAGAACCAACTCGTGGCGATAACATATTAGACCTTCTGGTGACAAACAGATCTGAACTATTTGAAACATGTAATGCAGAACAGAGAATCAGATATTATAAAGCGCTTACTGCATCAATGATTTCAGCTGTAAATAGAAATATTAAAGAAGGTAGGAATATTTTTCTGTTTAGCAAAAGTGACAAAATGCAGATTTCAGAGTACTTGATGGCTCAACACAAAAGTTTTATTTTAAGTACAGATAGCATTGAGGATCAGTGGACAAAGTTAAAAAACCATCGTACAATATGTGTTAGATGAGTATGTGCCAAGCAAGATCATAAGAGATGGAAAAGAGCCACCATGGTACAACAACCATGTTAGGAAAGTGCTGTGAAAGCAAAGGGAACTACACAGCAAACATAAACATAGCCAATGTCTTGAAGACGAACAAAAATTATGCAAAGTGAAATGTAATGTGAGGGGGGCCATGCAAGAGGCATTCAATGAATTTGAAAGTAAAGTTCTATGTACTGACCTGGCAGAAAATCCTAAGAAATTTTGGTCCTATGTCAAAGCGGTAGGTGGATCAAAACAAAATGTCCAGGCACTCTGTGACCAAAATGGTACTGAAACAGAGGATGACAGACTAAAGGCCAAAATACTAAATGTCTCTTTCCAAAGCTGTTTCACAGAGGAAGACTGCACTGTAGTTCCTTGTCTAGATTGTCGCACAGATGACAAAATGGTAGATATTGAAATAGATGACAGAGGGATAGAGAAACAATTAAAATCACTCAAAAGAGGATGGAACACCAGTTTGATTTTACACAGAGTATGCGAAGATACTTGCCCCCTTTCTTGCAGTGGTGTACCGTAGATCTCTAGAAGAGTGAAGCATTCCAAAGGATTGGAAAAGGGCACAGGTCATCCCCATTTTCAAGAAGGGATGTCAGACAGATGTGCAGAACTATAATATAATACGTGTTCCACAATTCTACAACTGATCGACGTTAGAGATACAGGTCTAGAGTATAATGACTATTCTGGAGACTAGAAATCTACTCTGTAGGAATCAGCATGGGTTTTGAAAAAGACAATCGTGTGAAACCCAGCTTGTGCTATTCATCCACGAGACTCAGAGGGCCATAGACACGGGTTCCCAGGTAGATTCCATGTTTCTTGACTTGCACAAGGTGTTGGATACAGTTCCCCACAGTCGTTTAATGAACAAAGTAAGAGCATATGGACTATCAGACCAATTGTGTGATTGGATTGAAGAGTTTTTAGATAACAGAACGCAGCATGTCATTTTCAATGGAGAGAAGTCTTCCGAAGTAAGAGTGATTTCAGGTGTGCTGCAGGGGAGTGTCGTAGGACCGTTGCTATTCACAATATACATAAATGACCTTGTGGATGATATCAGATTCACTGAGGCTTTTTGCAGATGATACTGTGGTATACAATGGAAAATTGTACTGAAATGCAGGAGGATCTGCAGTGCATTGATGCATGGTGTAGGGAATGGCAACTGAATCTCAATGTAGATAAGTGTAATGTGCTGCAAATACGTAGAAAGAAAGATCCCTTACCATTTAGCTATGATATAGCAGGTCAGCAAGTAGTTAATTCCATAAATTATCTGGGAGTATGCATTAAGAGTGATTTAAAATGGAATGATCATATCAAGTTGATCATCGGTAAAGCAGATGCCAGACTGAGATTCATTGGAAGAATCCCAAGGAAATGCAATCCTGAAACAAATAAAGTAAGTTACAGTACGCTTGTTCACCCACTGCTTGAATACTGCCCACCAGTGTGGGATCCATACCAGATAGGGTTGATAGAAGAGATAGAAAAGATCCAACGGAGAGCAGCGCACTTCATTACAGGACCATTCAGTAAACGTGAAAGCGTTACGGACATGATAGATGAACTCCAGTGGAAGACCCTGCAGGAGAGATGCTCAGTATCTCAGTATGGGCTTTTGTTGAAGTTTCGAGAACATACCATCACCGAGGAGTCGAGCAGTATATTGCTCCCTCCTACGTATATCTTGCGAAGAGATCATGAGGATAAAATCAGAGAGATTGGAGCCCACACAGAGGCATACCGACAATCCTTCTTTCCATGAACAATACGATACTGGAAGAGAAGGGAGAACCGATAGAGGTACTCACGGTACCCTCCGCAACACACTGTCAGGTGCCTTGCTGAGTATGGATGTAGATGTAGCTGTAGATGTGTCTTCCCATGCCAACCAGAAAGGCTCCAAGAAATCAAAGAAAGGCAAATGATATGCTTCTTTATCAGCTCGGAGATCCTCCGTGATGGTGTCAGCACGATATCCATTGCTGGCTGACCACCTTGTTGCCGGTATGCCTTTGGTGGGCAAGTGCTCTACCATCTGAGCTACCAAAGCACGACTCTTGCCCGGTTTACTTCGGACAGTACCTCGTCTCCTACCTTCCAAACTTTACAGAAGCTCTCCTGCGAACCACGCAGAACTAGCACTCCTGAAAGAAAGGATACTGCGGTGACATGGCTTAGCCACAGCCTGGGGGGTGTTTCCAGAATGAGATTTTCACTCTGCAGGAGAGCTTCTGTAAAGTTTGGAAGGTAGGAGACAGGGTACTGTCAGAAGTAATGCTCTGAGAACCAGGCGTGAGTCGTGCTTCGGTAGCTCAGATGGTAGAGTTTGAGTCTCAGTTGTGCACACTGTTTTAATCTTCCAGGAAGTTTCATATCAGAGCACACTCGGCTGCAGAGTGAAAATCTCATTCGGGAAACAAGTTGTCTGTCTGCAGGAAAGGCCACTTACAAACTGTGGCCAGTAAACAAGTGGACCACCCTGTTGCTGCGCATGTTGCCCAACATTACATCATTCACTTCAATGACTGCTTGAGAGCCTGTGCCATTATGGATCCTTCTCACCAAACCCAACTTTTCTGAACTGCACAAGTGGGAACCCTGCCTGCATTACATCCTTTGTCCCCATAACACTCCTGGCCTCAACCTTGCGTCGTCAGTTTCCTCACCCATTCTGACCCTTCCCTGTCTCCATAGAAGAAATGTTTTCACACATGTGGAGAGAATGGCTGATAATAAGTATCCAACAATAATGTAAGTACAGTATCACTATTCCTTTGTTCATAAAATATTTGCCATTAAGATTTTTGCTACAGTTTGTTCCCAGACCAATCTGCTTTTGTATTATTTGCTTACTCTGGGTGATCTGATGGTACACAGTGTGTTGCAGATGTTGGAAAATGTCAGTTAACATTGTTAACATATATTAATATGGGCCCATAGTACCCTAATGTATTATATTGCTCAATGTTTTCAATTTAATAGAAATAGCAAGATTACTGTTCTAAGTATTCTTTTACAGAGTAAAAACAGTGACACAACAAATATGACTTCACAGCTTTGCTCATTTTTATGTTGTCTTTGACGGACTTAACACTTGTGAGAAGATTGTTGAACAATTGGAGGTTTATGTGGAAAGCTCCCTTTTTACACAGTTAAGTGTTTGTACGTATAACATGCAGATTTGCATTTTTCCCGGTGTTGTGTTCATGTATTTCATTATTTTTTACGACTCTGGGGTCAATTGGCACTATGTGGTTTCTGAAAAATTTTAGAGTCTCGAGAATGTAGAGAGAAGGCAGTGTAAGGATTTCCAACTTTCTGAAGATGGGTTTGCAGGAGTCTCTGGGTTTGTTCCCAGTAATAATCCTCATTGCTCTCTTCTGGATTCTGAATGTGCTCCAAGCAGTTGGAGAATTTCCACAGAATATTACACCATATTTTAGGTGGGCTCGTATGTAATCACAGTACGCGCTGGTTAATGTTTTCAGGCTTGCACATTTTCAGTACACTCAATGCAAAACAGCCAGTACAAATCCTGGCATTTACCTCTCCTGTATGTGTATTCCATTTCAGGTTATCTTGAACCCACAGACCCAGGAATCTGAAAACAGTGTTGGTATATATTTGCTGGTTATTTACAGTGACAAATGACTGAGAGGAATTTGTGCTTTGTGTTGTGTGAAAGTTCATGGAATCTGTCTTTTTGGTATTAATAGTTAATCTGTTGATTTTAGCCTATATGCTGATTTGTTCAGTGGCCAAGTTCTCAGCTTTTTGCGCAGCCTCTGTATTCTCCCCTTTGAGGAGTACAGTTGTGTCATCAGCAAATATTATTGTTCTGTGTGCGTCAACATTCAGGCTCAAGTCATTAATATACAGGAGGAAAACTAGAGGTCCCAATACTGAGACCTGTGGAACATCTTGCTTTACAGTTTTATTACTTGATAGTATTTTGGTTATTGAGTTGCTTTGTCTATTAGTGTATTTCATGCTGACTCTCTGTATCCAATTGGTTAGGAACATAGCAATCCAGTTGTTCACAATTCCTCTGATACCATAGTGTTCTAATTTTTCCAGTAATATTTTGTGATCAACAGTGTCAAAAGCCTTTGGAAGATCCAGAAATATGCCTGTTATGGGTTGTTTTCTATCTAACAGTTATAATAGCGTATTTATGCAATCATATACTGCAATTTCAGTAGATTTGTTGCTTCAGAACCCATGTTGAGCTAAACTTAATAAACTTTTTTTTGTTTGTTTGTTTTTCAATGAAGTTCATCATTTTTTTTGTACATTATTTTTTCAAAAACTATAGAACAGCAGTCTGAGATTGAGATAGGCCTGTAGTTATTCATGTCTTTATCACCACCTTTTTTGAAGACAGGAATTACTTTCGAAAGTTTCAGAGCTTCAGGGAAGATACCTGCCTGGAAAGAACAGCCACAGAGGTGAATTAATGGTTCAGCAATTGTGTGTTCACAATTTTTTATTACAGCTGCTGGGATACCATCAATTCCAGCTGAATATGAATTTTTTAACTCTCTGGGGGCTTTTGCAACATCATTTTCAGTGACTTTGGTAATTAAAGTTGACTCTGCACATGTGTGATATTTTTGGTTTGCTGGTTGGTAATTTGTGTTAGGATTATTTTTGACAATTTTTCAGCTATACTCGTAAAGAAATTGTTGAAAGAGTTCACCACAATGTTGGGATTAGATACAGATTCATTGTTGACTTTAATTTCTATGTTAGTGTGTGAAGCTTTCATTTCCCCTCTTTACCTTTTTATGATATTCCACATTGCTTTTTCTTTATTGCTGGATTTGGCAATGTACTCATCATTTTGCATCTTTTTTGCTTGTCCTATCACTCTTCTTAGGATAAATGTGTAGTTTTTTTATAATATTCTGTTAATTCGGGAGTCACTACTTTGTTTCATAACATATGGAGTATTCTTTTATGTTTGCAAGAGATTTTTATAGCTGGTGTAATCCAACTCTTGTTTCTATTATTATTACTATTTATTCTTACTGGTTTTTGTTGAAAGACCTCTTCAAAGTGGTGGATCATTTTGTCAAGAAATATGTTGAATTTCATGTTGACATCATTGGCTGTGTACATATCTGTCCACTTTTCTTTACTAAGGAGGACATTTAGCTTGTTGAAGTTCTCTTGGGTGAAAAACTTTAAAGTTTTAGGTGAGACTGGGTATGAGGTATCTTTGCTCACATCGACCTTTAGAATGACAGCTTGGTGGTTGCTGAATCCTGCATAGTATACTCGTACAGTTGGGTTAAGTTTATTTCTATTTGCAAAGATTTGATCTAGAGCTGTCTTGGATGTGGGTGTTATTCTAGTGGGCTCGTTTACAAGGCCATGCAGATTAAAAGTTTTTGCACTGTTAATCAATGTTTCCCTGTGTCTGTTGTGAGTGAGAAAGTCTATATTAAAGTCACCACATATAATCACATCTTGTTTCCACTGACTTATTTTGGATAGAAACAAGTCCATTTGTAACAGAAAATCATTAATACTACTGGAAGGGGGATGGTAAATTGTAGGTACAATTAGATTTAGATCTGTAAGCTTTATGGCTGCACATTCAAAGATCTTGTCTGTTCCTATTTCCTTTAGGGTAGGAAGTGGGCTATATTCAATGTGTTGATTGATGGAGATGGCAACACTACCATGTCCATCATTTGATCTGGAGTACTGTTAAGCCAATTTGAAGTTCGGTAGTGAGATTAACTTAATTACATCAGTGCAGAGCCAGTGCTCTGCTAGGCATATTACTGAGATGTCACTGAGTTCACTGGTCAGCAAAATACTTAAGTCATCAGTTTTGTTGCTCAAGGATTGAACATTGTGATAACAGATTTTCAGGTCTGAGTGGGATTTACTCAGAGGGGCTCGAAGTCATATTTACTGTGTCACTGACCTTTAGTTTAAACTGTACAGTATTCCAGGTATGTTTGTCAGTGGATTACTCGTACACTTTGTGGCAGATTGTTCACTTTGGGTTAATTTTTGTGTAAGATATTGTGCAACGTTAGACTGTAAATTGATCTTGCTAGCATCTTGCACCAGGTTGTTATCAGAAGTTACACTTTTAAAATCACTTCCTGGATCCATTTCACATAGGTCTACCCCACATTAGCTACGTTTTCCATTGCAGTTTGCTTACATTCAGATTTTACAGAGCTATGATCACATGTGGTGCTAGACAACACATGATTTCTGAGCATTGCATTCTGAGCATGATTTACAGCTTGACTATTTCTCGTAGTATGCTGTCCTGTCAAACGCCAGTTTTTGTTACCGATATTTACATTCAAGGTGTGGATAAAGAGTTCATTGTTTGTATTTTTACTGGTTACTGCCACTTCAGATTCATTACACTTCATTAATAGTTCATGATACTTAACCAGTAGGCTTTTATCCTTGTGGTTGAGGTCAATTGTTTCTTGTTTCAGTGACATAATTATGTGATCCTGCATTTTTAGAGTACTGTTTACTTTGGATTCAGTTGCTAGTATGATGCACTGGTGGCATATCCACTGTTCTTCTCTGTTAAAGTATTTCAGGTTAACTTTGACGCATTTTTCTTGGTACCAGTAATTACAGTTAATACACAGAATACCTTGTATAACTCTTTTTGAACATATTTTGCACTTATTACGGTCAAAATTTGTTAGAGCTGTTTGTATTCCTGCTTCACCTCTCTACAGGGAGTGCAGCAGGGAGCTGCTATTGGCCACCCAAACTCTTGGTCATATGTCCCACGTAATGTGGATGATCCATGCACAAGGAGAGAAATGTTGCTCAGGTAGCAATAACGTTAGTACTTTGTTGCAACACAGAAGGCACATGATAATGTTGTGCAAGTGAATCAGCTTCCTAGTGCAAGCAACATAAAAATGGTTCTAATATGCTCTAAGGTTGTCACTAATATGAGAATCATTCTTTAAGGTGTCAGGTGAGCACTGCAAATTGGACTGGTGACGTCCTCAATTCCAATGTTGTTGATGTGCTCAGTGGAAAAGTTGTCTATATAGCAGCAAAAAAATATGGCAGTGCCATCCAGGAGGTACAGACCTGGAAGAATAATACAGTAATAAGGCCACATCATCATTGAAGAAGGATGGTGAGATCGAATGACGCTGGTAATAAGTTTCCAGAAACAAAGAAGTAATGAAAATAACACAAGAACAGAGATGTTCCTGAGTAGTCAAATGGAATAGAGTTTCATTGCAACACAGATTGTGTGTAACAACATGCAGCTAATGAAACAGATTTCTAGTGAAGGCAAGATAGAGAATGCCCCATTCCACTGAAAGATATTTGCTACAATGAGAACTATTCTTGAATCTCCAGTTCAGCCCTCAGTCGGTAACAACTGAGAAGGACTGCTGTAGGCACCTGGAGTGTAGGTTGCACTGGTGATGCCAATATTGAGGGCTGCATCCTTATTAAAACAGCCATGGCACTCCGAAGTAGATAGTTGATGTAGAGTTTGTGACCTGGGTTGGCTGATAAGCTACTGTGCAGTGATCTATGAAGGCTGTGCATTGCAGGAGTACTGGAAAATTGTCCAGTGTTATGGGCCTCTGTACAGAAATTATACAGAGCCTGTCATGGGCAAGATGAGCTGCACTGAGTTTGTTTCAGGCCCCCTAACATGCCAGCAACAGAGCTTTTGAAACTCCAGTGGGATTTAAATTCTGTTCTTACAGACTGGTCAACATTTTCTGCAAATAGATGAGATATAATTATGTCTTGCAAGGATACAATTAGATGTAATGCCATCAGCACATGAACATTGTTTGAAGTAGTCCATGAAGTTTACTTGCACCGTTCCCATTCACTAAAGGAAGCACCAATAGGTTTCCCAGATGTGCTCCCGCAATAAATCTAGGGTTATTCTATGTATTGCAAACTGTATCAAAAGCTGCATTAAAATTAATGCTAGTCACCAGAAAATGGGTGTTAATATTGCGAGCAGCACATATTACTGAACTAAGAAAATGGCTATTTTAGCAGTGTCCTATAATTCCTCATTATTTACTACAAGACTCACAAATGTCTCAAAAATGCCTGCACTGCTTTACTTAACCTTTGAATGATGGCAATTTTATGATGGTCAACTTGATGGTACATTCTGATGCACTAAAGTCAGATCCCTTGCTGGGGTCTCACAGTTGTTTAGTGAATTCACACGTGGCACAGATGGGGCAATACAGCCAGTTCTTCTTTACTGCCTGCATTTGTCAACCTCCTCTCCCTCTCTATCCTTGCTCATTCTCCGATGCCCCCTCCTTCTCCTTTCCCTGTGTTCAGATTCAAATTGACATGGCTATCCACTTGCTTTCCTGTATTGTTCACAATTTTGTTCCTTTTGCCTGTTCATTCATACTTTTTGGTGTTTAGGTCCCCACTTGAGGTTTGACCTCCACTTCAAAATTTCCTGTTTTTTAGTGTGAGCCACTTGGGGAACAACTCCCTCCCTGGCATCTGTGGTGTGGATTCCTCCCCCCCTTCGTTCCCTCGCCCTTCCTCCCTGTAGCCCCCTTCCATCCTGCTAAGTCACCAGAGTGATGAGGCTGTTATGTACCCATATGGGTGAGCCCCTACACAACATAGGAATCACACTCCTGATTCCTCAGTTGTTCACTCCACATGTATGGCAAGTAGTGTTTTCTCTCCCTCTCGGAGGATTGGAAACCCTGGCAGCAGCTGTCGTGTCAGACGGCCCTTGCTGTGGCTGGGTGACACCCTTGTGGAGAGCCCCTGGTCAGAGTGGGTGCTATTGGGGGGGATGCTTGACGCATGAAGCATATTGAGTTACAAAGTTCTTTCTGATCTCAGAAGGAAGTTTCTATGAATTGTGAACAATCATTGAATGCAACTTCATATTAGACAGCAACTTTTCCTTTTCTGTCTACACCATTGGAGTAGGGCCTGGCTTCCCTACCTTTTCTCGCATTTGATAGAGAGATGCTTCTGTCAAAGATCAGTAAGACAACACATTCTGAACACACTGCACTGTTACCAGTTTGATCATTATGACCGCACTCTAATGTCCTGGTGACACCCAGCCAACTGTGTAACCTGGCTGCCTCCTCCTCCCTGCTGCGAAAGTTGTAATGGTGACCATGCCATCTCCTCCTTCCATGTACCTTGATGATTGGCCATCCGTGAAATCTGGGTCAAGGAAAAAGTTGCCCTTCCAGGTCACTTGCAAATTGTCGGCTTCTCAGTAATCCTGTGTTCTACCATCAGGCAGTTCCAGTATTTTTCCTGCTACATCTCAATTCATGAAGGACATGGACATCCAGACATGTGATGAGAAATACAACACTGTGGTTGTAAAATCACCCAGTGTCATAGTAGCATCCCATCTCCTTCTCCTTCTGCTCCTCCTTCTCCATCTGCTCCTCCTTCTCCTCCTCCTCCTACTCCTCCTCCTCTCCAGCTGTGCAAACAAGCCAAAAACTTTTGCCTCACAGGAGAAAATCATCTGCTACACAATTGACAGTCCAGGAAGGATAGAAGGAACACTCCCATGAAAACTTTCCATGTTCCTCCAGCCAACAAACATTTGAGACTTCCTCTGACAAACAGAAAGGGAAACGATCTGCTTATTTATCCGCTTGGAGATCCTCCTTGGTGGTTTTGTGACGTGATATCCTTGGCTGACTGACCACCTTGTTGCTGGTATGCATCTCCAGTCATTTTTCTGCTGTGGATTCCAAGGATGGACAGAATAGACAGAATGAGAATGCTGACACCTCTGTAGACCTCATAGAGGCGGATTCTCCAGCCTCTGTGACCTGCGCCAGTGAGCCTTCGAAAGCTGCCACTAAATAGCCACTGATGTGACACCCCTCCATTTTTTCCCTTTTTCCCTTTCCTAATCATGGGACTCTTTTGGTGGCATGTTTGTGGCCTTTGAATCAACAAAGAGGATTTATGGCTGCTCTTGGAATCTTAGCCTCTACTTGTTTTCTGCTTCCAGGAAACAAAATTGCATGCTCACGACCTGCTTTGAACTCTCTCATTTATTTCCAGTCTGCTTTGACATCCCCCCGAACTCACACCATCACCCAGGGAAATTTTTCATGTCATGCAGTGGAGTCATGCTGTTTATTAAGGATGAAGTTCATAGTCTTCCTGACTACTCAGCTTCAAGCTATTCCTGTCTGCCTTTTACTTCCTCATCTTGACTTTTCCATTTTTACTCTTTACATCCCTAAGTCACTGGACAGTCTGCTTCCAGCTTACTGGCCAACTCCCTCACCCGTTTCTGCTGCTCCCGTTGGGGCTCTCCCAGAACCTGTCAGAAAGGTGCCCTCTTTGTTGTCCTCCTGTCATCCCAACCTCATTTGGCTGACTGTGGGAGTACTCACATTTATTTCACACTCCATCCACTCCTACCCCCATCTGGACCTCTCCTGCACTGCTGAATTTGCCCTGATGATGATCTCATCATTATGTATGGTACGAAATCAAGCGCCCATTTCCCATTTGCCATCCATTCTCTGATTCCTACCCCGCCTATGTGCCCACCAAAATGGCAGCTTTATAAGGATGATTAGAGATTTAATGCTCCCTGTCACCCTTCGAGAAACATTATTTCCCCACTTACAAATGTAATCATCACTGCCAACAATGTTCCATTCTTGCACTTCAACTTTACTGGGCAATGTCACAGTCCCTTATTTGACTGAGCCATGTTGGGGCTCTTCTCACATGCAGAGATGTGCTCTCCATATTTTTTAACCATCATTCTATGATGGCAAACAACATTCATTGTAAACAGTTGCACACTTTGTGTCGTCGCACCCTTAAGGATAGCAAAAAACTGGCTGGATTAAATTTACTAGTTCTTTTAACAGTTCCACTTCCACTTCTGTTGTGTGGCCCAACCTCAGATAGCTCTGTGGGACCAAGATTCATTCACAAATTCCCGGCCCGATAGCAGCAGATGTAGCCACGATGGACCCAGTCACTATCTCTACGATCTGTGATTTTATAATGTCTGTTATTCATTTCCCCTATGTGATCCTTTTGACTACTACACCAGGTCATAGTTGAGGAGTGTTCAATCCAGAAAACTATGCTGTACCTTTGTTTTGGTCACTGGTAGTATCCTTACACCAGCCTTCAAACATCCATCAGTTATGATCTGAATTCCCACCCTGCCTACTTGCGTTTTGTGGGCACCTTTGCCCTACTCTGCGACAGTTGCTGTGTGTGGCAGCTGGCAGCTCTAGTGAATTCATACTTTTAAGCTCAATTAAAATTTAAATATTTTGTGATTCTTAACTTGTATCAATGTGCTGTTTTCATCAATCTCACATTTATAAAATTCCATATCTATCTACTTGTCACTGCACCTGATTCCTAATTACTATCAATATTTAATTTACCAACTTATTAACACTTAGACGAGCACGTGAAGTGAGATGACATACCACTGCCACATTTCAAGGTTTTTGATTTGCACTTAAATTATGTTGATGTAAAGTTATTCAGCTTTTTAATTTTTTGCAGGAGCCAGAACAAGTGCAGGGAGAGGAGGAATTAGCAGGTGAGATTTTCGCTTTCCTCAGTAGCTTAATTACATGTTAAAGTTATCACTTTAATGTTGTCTTGTGTGGCACATATATTTTCATCTTTTTCTTTGACATAAATTCTTCATTGGTGGTGAGGTAAAATATAAATTTTACCAGTGAAACGGTTGTTCAGAATTTTATGCTTGAACCTGACACTGGACGTGTGTGTGTGTGTGTGTGTGTGTGTGTGTGTGTGTGTGTGTGTGTGTGTGTGTGTGTGTGTGTGAGGAGAAAAGTGAAGACGCTACGATGGTGGAATGAGGGCTGAGCAGTGCTGGAATAGGAAGGTATGGATGTATGAGAAAAGTGAATAACTGAGGTGGAGAGTCGTAAGAGCATAGAATATATTGCCTGGAGGGTTCCCACCTTCACATTTCGGAAAAGATGGTGTTTGTGGGCATCATCTGTATGTCTCAGGCAGTGAAACAGTCATTGAAATGAAGGATGTTGTGTTGAGCATCCCGCAAACTTGTTTCTTGCCCTGTTTGTAGGTGGCCCTTTATGTGGACAGACAGCTTGTTTGTTGTCCTGCCATCATAGAATGCAGCACAATGGTTGCAACTTAGCTTATTTATAAAATGACTGGTTTCACAGGTACTCCTGCCCTTGATGGGACAGCTGGCGAATGGGACCAGATTGGAGCAGTAGGTGGTGGTGGTGGTGGTGGTGGTGGTGGTAGGATGTATGGGACAGGTCTTATAGCTAGGTCCGTTGCATGGATATGAGTGATGAAGTAATGGATTGAAAATCCTTCCTAAACACTCAGAATCCTAAAGCCGTCCCCTCGTTCAGGTTCACTGAGCACATCTTGCGATTTGGATTGAGATTGAAGACACCTTATCCACATCCCACAGAACCTCAACAGCTTCTCCCCCTTTGCTTCCCCTGGACCTTCTCAAGCAAACAAGCCACCTTCATAGTAGTTGACATCCACTTCAAAGGTGGCTTCTTCACTGCTTCTGTCCATATTGAACCTACTAACCACAAGTGATGCCTCCATTTTGACAACTGCCACCCATTCCATACCTAGAAGCTCCTTCCATACAGCTTATCCACCCACAGTTCTCACATCTACAGTCATGAGCATTATTCCTTGAAGTTACTGGGGGTCTCAATAAAGCGTACAATAACAAATCTCCTGTGCCTTATATTTGCAGTCTCCCCCCAAGTCTCTCTGTCTGGCCACAGAGGGGCATTCCCCTCATAACTAAGTACCAACCACAACTGGAACAACTGAATTACATTCTCCACCAAAGTTTTGAATACCCATCATTGTGTTCTGAAATTTGAAATGCCATGCCTACTATCCTTCCCACCCTTCCCACAGTAGTATTGCTCTGTCCACCAAACTTACAAAATATAATTGGCCATCTGAACACAAACCCTGATCCCAACCCATTACATCATGGCCCATATCCCTGTAACAGAACTAAATGCAAGACCTGTCCCATACATCCTTCCACTATCACCTACTCCAGTCAGCTCACAAATATCACATACCCACCAAAGGCAAGGTTTCCTGTGAAACCAGTCATGTGATTCACAAGCTAAACTGCACCCACTGTGCTGCTATCTGCATGGGATTGACAAGCAACAAGCTGTCTGTCTGCAGGAATGTCCACTGACCAACTGTGGCCAGTAAACAAGTGGACCATCCTGTTGCTGATCATGCTGCCCAACATCACATCATTCACTTCAATGATTTCTTGACAGCCTGTGCCATTATGGATCCTTCTGAACTGCACAAGTGGGGATCCTGCCTGCAGTATATCCTTTGTTCCCATAACACTCCCGGCCTCAACCTTGCGTAGTCAGTTTCCTCACCCATTCTGACCCTTCCCTGTCTCCATAGAAGAAATGTTTTCACACATGTGGAGAGAATGACTGATAATAAGTATCCAAAGATAATGTATGTACAGTTTCTCTGTCCCTTTGTTGGCAAAATACACTCCTGGAAATGGAAAAAAGAACACATTGACACCGGTGTGTCAGACCCACCATACTTGCTCCGGACACTGCGAGAGGGCTGTACAAGCGATGATCACACGCACGGCACAGCGGACACACCAGGAACCGCGGTGTTGGCCGTCAAATGGCGCTAGCTGCGCAGCATTTGTGCACCGCCGACGTCAGTGTCAGCCAGTTTGCCGTGGCATACGGAGCTCAATCGCAGTCTTTAACACTGGTAGCATGCCACGACAGGTTGGACGTGAACTGTATGTGCAGTTGATGGACTTTGAGCGAGGGCGTATAGTGGGCATGCGGGAGGCCGGGTGGACGTACCGCCGAATTGCTCAACACGTGGGGCGTGAGGTCTCCACAGTACATCGATGTTGTCGCCAGTGGTCGGTGGAAGGTGCACGTGCCCGTCGACCTGGGACCGGACCGCAGTGACACACGGATGCACGCCAAGACCGTAGGATCCTATGCAGTGCCGTAGGGGACCGCACCGCCACTTCCCAGCAAATTAGGAACACTGTTGCTCCTGGGGTATCGCCAAGGACCATTCGTAACCGTCTCCATGAAGCTGGGCTATGGTCCCGCACACCGTTAGGCCGTCTTCCGCTCACGCCCCAACATCGTGCAGCCCGCCTCCAGTGGTGTCGCGACAGGCGGAATGGAGGAACGAATGGAAACGTGTCGTCTTCAGCGATGAGAGTCGCTTCTGCCTTGGTGCCAATGATGGTCGTATGCGTGTTTGGCGCCGTGCAGGTGAGTGCCACAATCATGACTGCATACGACCGAGGCACACAGGGCCAACACCCGGCATCATGGTGTGGGGAGCGATCTCCTACACTGGCCGTACACCTCTGGTGATCGTCGAGGGGACACTGAATAGTGCGCGGTGCATCCAAACCGTCATCGAACCCATCGTTCTACCATTCCTGACCGGCAAGGGAACTTGTTGTTCCAACAGGACAATGCACGTCCGCATGTACCCCGTGCCACCCATCGTGCTCTAGAAGGTGTAAGTCAACTACCCTGGCCAGCAAGATCTCCGGATCTGTCCCCCATTGAGCATGTTTGGGACTGGATGAAGCATTGTCTCACGCGGTCTGCACGTCCAGCACGAACGCTGGTCCAACTGAGGCGCCAGGTGGAAATGGCATGGCAAGCCGTTCCACAGGACTACATCCAGCATCTCTACAATCGTCTCCATGGGAGAATAGCAGCCTGCATTGCTGCGAAAGGTGGATATACACTGTAATAGTGCCGACATTGTGCATGCTCTGTTGCCTGTGTCTATGTGCCTGTGGTTCTGTCAGTGTGATCATGTGATGTATCTGACCCCAGGAATGTGTCAATAAAGTTTCCCCTTCCTGGGACAATGAATTCACGGTGTTCTTATTTCAATTTCCAGGAGTGTATTTCCCACTAAGATATTTGCTACAGTCTGTTCCCAGACCAATCTGTTTCTATTCATGCCTCACCTCTGTACAGGGAGTCCAGCACGGAACTGCCATCTACCACCCATACTCATGGTCATATGTCCCACCTATTGTGGATGATCCATGCACAAGGAGATAAATATTGCTCAGATAGCCATAACGTTAGAACTTTGTTGTGATACAGAAGGCACATGATAATGTTGTGCAAGTGAAGCAACTTCCTAGTGCAAGCAACATAAAAATACTTCATATATGCTCTAAGCTTGTCACTAATATGAGAATCATTCTTTGAGGTGTTAGGTGAAAACTGCAAAGTTGCACTGGTGATATCCCAGATTCCAATGTTGTTGTGCTCAAAGGAAAAGTTTTCTATACAGCAGCAAAAAATATATCAACTGTCACCCTCATTGAGGCAATGGCAGTGGCGTACAGGAGGCACAGACCTGGAAGAATAATACAGGAATCGGGCCACATGATCATTGAAGAAGGATGGTGAGGTGGAATGACACGTAGATAAAGGCTACGCAATGGAACACAAGGCAGAAGTAATAATTTTCCAGAGACAGAGAAGTAATGAAAACAGCACAAAAGGAGAAATGTTCCTGAGTAGCCAAGTGGAATAGAGCTTCATTGCAACACAGATTGTGTGTAACAACATGCAGCTAATGAAACAGATTTCTAGTGAAGGCAAGATAGAGAATGCCCCATTCCACTGAAAGATATTTGCTACAATGAGAACTATTCTTGAATCTCCAGTTCAGCCCTCAGTCGGTAACAACTGAGAAGGACTGCTGTAGGCACCTGGAGTGTAGGTTGCACTGGTGATGCCAATATTGAGGGCTGCATTCTTATTAAAACAGCCATGGCACACTGAAGTAGGTAGTTGATGTAGAGTTTGTGACCTGGGTTGGCTGGCAAGCTACTGTGCAGTGATCTATGAAGGCTCTGCAATGCAGGAATACTGGAAAATTGTCCAGCGTTATGGGCCCTTGTATGGAAACTATGCAGTGTCTGTCATAGGGAAGATCAGCTATACTGAGTTTGTTTCAGGCCACTTAACATGCCAGCAACAGAGAGCCATTTGTTGAATTCCACAAGTTGGCATTGTAAGGTACCAACCAGATGGTACACCACCCAGTTTCACCTCACCCTATTATGTTTCCTACTCCATCCTTTTGTCACACCCATCAAAGTTCTTCCTGCCTCATCTCTATGAAGAAAGCACCTGAGAAATACCCCACTTTATTTGCCATGCATTCTTGTGTCTGTATGTACCCAACTGTAAGTAAAGAAATGAGGGTTGCATTGTTTGACATGGGAATTTTACTGCACAAA
The DNA here is from genome assembly GCF_023897955.1 of Schistocerca gregaria. NCBI lineage: Eukaryota > Metazoa > Arthropoda > Insecta > Orthoptera > Acrididae > Schistocerca > Schistocerca gregaria. The sequence continues at coordinate 1,366,722 of NC_064920.1, read as the reverse complement.
TAGCACAAATGTGTAAGTGATAAACGTTTTTGCTATTACTTTGTGTGGGGTATCCCTGAGAAAAATTCATGATAATTTGAAATTTGGGGTGAAGTTCCCTGCAAGTAACCAAGTGCTCTCATTGTCAAATACTTGATGAATATAATTTTTGCATATGCTTGCAGTGAGTGAGGCTGCATATGCAGTCATACACACAATTCCTAACTGTTCCACTTGCCACAGTGAATTAATCCTGTAACATACATTTGTTTCTTTCAATAAGTACGTTACTACAGGATTGTAAAATTTGGTCCTTAATTATGTGAAATGTTGACTAAAAATTTATTTGTCCCTGTGCAGTCTTCAGACAGTAGCCACCAACTGGAATAAAGTTTTGGCTTTATGGAACTCGGTTAGTAATGTTCATTGTTGGACATAATTGAGTGGATCAGATGCTCAGCTATTCACTGATCAGTAGGCACATTAAGAGATTGAAATAATTCTTTTCTTTATCATGTCACATTGTAACATTCTTAGTGAATCACCTGTTTATTTTACCTTTGCAGGTAATGTAATTTTTATATTAACACGCAATTTCTTTTCTCTCAATCAGGCCCTGTCGAGGAGCAAGATCCACCTCCTATTGCTCAGGTGAGTGAAACTAGAGGGTAGTACCTGTGAGACTGGCAGAGCATGGGTGAGTTTCACCAGTAGCAAAACAAGTTTGGTTTTGTGGCATGTAATGAACCCGAACACAGTTTCCTGGCCTCCTCCCAGGGTGCTCACTAATTTCATCAGGCAAGGGTTTTCATCCCTTGTGTGTGCTGCCCTTCACAAACCACATTTTAATTAATCTGCTCCTTTCTACATATCCTATTCATCTCCACTTCATTCTGATGGTTTTTTGCACTCCAATCATTCCTGGCCCCACAACTTTTGCAACTTGTCTACACTGTTAACCAAAATGTTATCTCAAGTACATTATCACACTAAAATTGTCTACTATACAGTCCAAAAAATTTCTCAAACAATACTTTCATACTGGCTAATTACAGCTTAACTGCATGTTTGTGTCCTTATGTAATGACAGTAGTCACTGTGCTCATAGATCTAGAGGCTAGGTTCATCACTGAACCAGAATGAGGTAGCAAGGAATAAACCAAAAATCTGCAGGTACGGTGAAGCCTCATAATGCAACTATCGTTGTCCCACTCTGTAGAAATTCTTCATTCATATGCAACAGAGTTCATCCACAAGAGAAAAAACATTTCTGAAGTGAATAAAAGTTGAAACCCACTGACTGGCCTTATTGCTACAGCCATCATTCATAGATACTATAGACATTGCAAAATACGTAACTTTATGCTACAGAAGAATGCTGAAGATTAGATGTGTAGATCACATAACTAATGGGGAGGTATTTGAATAGGATTGGGGAGAAGAGGAGTTTGTGGCACAACTTGACTAGAAGAAGGGATCGGTTGGTAGAACATGTTCTCAGGCATCAAGGGATCACCAATTTTCTTACTGGAGGGCAGCATGGAGGGTAAAAATCGTAGAGGGAGACCAAGAGATGAATACACTAAGCAGATTCAGAAGGATGTAGGCTGCAGTAGGTACTGGGAGATGATGAAGCTTGCACAGGATAGAGTAGCATGGAGAGCTGCATCAAACCAGTCGCAGGACTGAACACGACGATGACAACAACAACAACAACAACCCAAGTGATATGTTACACCACTGTAGATGTGATAGCTACAGTTGTCAAACGTATTGCAACTACAAAACAAGTACCTTTTTTAAAAATGATAGCAGAGTCACTCTTCTTGTTATTATCGTAGCCAGACAAACTTCAAATAATCTTCATAGAATATTTTTGTGTCTGTTAAATAGATATCTTGTGCACTTCATAGAGAGGTCTTCTTGTCTCTGGGTGTCAAGAGTGTAACACATGCAGCTTAATAATTCAATAAAACTAATTTCGTGTTTGGCAGCTCATGTTCACAGATTGTGCTGAGTGAAGGACAAGTACGTGTATAGCTACTTCTGCTTTTTGGGATTTGCTTCCAGTAATATTCAGATAGGTCTCTGATTCAGGAAATAGAATCAAATAATAAATCTTTTGAGAATCATACAGATCTTGTACTGACTTTTGTATTCTGATAGGTGTTCCTCCTGCAATGACTGTATGATCAATGTGCATGGTGCCTGCCACAAGGAATGCAACTCCGAGGGCAAGGGCTCGTTCCACATTAACTTATGCTGCCATAGACATAGCAAAAATATCCTTAATGTAATCACAATGGGACTAATTAATCCAAAAGGATAAAAATGTTTGCTGTGGCACACAGTAATATGTGTTTTGTGAAACTGTGGATATTAGGTTTGACATTGTTTGCAATTTTAAAATGATCATCAGCTGGATGCTAGAATAAACCTGAAGTTCTAATATCCTCAACATTATCAAGCAGTGGAAGTAGTTGTCTATGACACCACTGAGGGGATACTTTTGAATAGTGTGGCACTGTTTCTGTACAATTTCCATAGTGAATATCCACTTCTGATCAATATCTTCAAGATCTTGCTGGAGCTCAATTTCTGCCCTTACTGTATCACAACATGAGATACAGTGGTCCATATTGAAATGATTAGTGAGAATTTTTGCTGGCTCACTCTGCTCACTCTCTTTATGAGCTAATCGTAATAGACACTGTGCTGGAAGGAAGGGGCCACAAGTCATTGTGTATTTCTGAAGGGATGTAGATCTATCACTCCTCCACAATATTCATTGGAAAGTGACCCCCCTGTGGGTCCGGGGGTTAGAATAGGCCCGAGGTATTCCTGCCTGTCGTAAGAGGCGACTAAAAGGAGTCCCCCCCCCCCCCCCCCTCAAGGGGGTAGTTAGCACCTGCGTCCGGAGACGGATGGTTCCACGACCTATATTTGCGGTCATTTTGGTTTTTCACTTCTGGTTTCTTCCTTCCTTTGGTTGGTTCCTTTCTTTGTTCTTCTCCATCTCACTGTCTTCCTTACTCTTCTCCTTGCCTTCTTCTCCGTGCCTTCTTCTCTGTGCCTTCTTCTCCGTGCCTACCTCAGCGTTTGAGACAGTCTATCCTTTCTTTCCCTCTGTCCTTTCTTTCCCCCTGTCCTTTCTTTCCCCCTCTCCTTTCTTTCCCCCTGTCCTTTCTTTTCCCCCTGTGCATGCCTGAAGGCCGAACCACACGTTCGCATGCATAGCCGGGGACGGGTAATGCGTAATTTCCCACCCTGGGTAGACAAGTAAGGCACGCACGTACCCCGTGGTAAAGGCCAGGCCCAGGGGGGGTGATTGCCGGAGCTGATACCTTCTGACTATGTCGATTGGTCCCTCCGTCCATTTCTCAGGAGGTGTGACCTGAGGTGTGAACAATCACCTAAGGCAGGAGTGCCCTCTGAGAGGGTCCCCACAAGGAAGGAACGCTCCATTAGAGACGCTGGCAATCATGGGGGATTACTCTGCAATGGATATCTCTTCTTTTCTCTCTTGACTTCCGCCCACAAACGGAAACTCGACAAGGCACCAGTGACAAAAGTACTACCGCCTGCCCCACAGTTCCTCGTAGTTTCTCGATCTGAGGACAGAAAGGATTTTTCGTCTGTCAACCCTTTCGTTACCCAGAAGGGCGTAAATGCCATAGCAGAATCGGTCAAGTATTGTACCAGGTTGCGTAATGGTACCTTGTTACTAGAAACTGAGAGCGCCTTTCAGCCACAAAAACTGCTTCGGGCCACACCCCTGTACACATACCCTGTCCGGGTGGAGGCTCACCGCACTTTGAATTCGTCTCGTGGTGTGGTATATACTAGATCACTCGACGGATTGACTGACGAGGAGATTTTCTTTCCTCGCTGATCACGGCCTGACGGCTGTCCATAGGGTCATGAAAAAGGTCAACAATTACCTTGTACCAACCAGGACACTTTCCTTGACCTTTGATAGTGTTCATCTGCCCTCGCGCATCAAAGCGGGCTACGAGTTTATTTCTGTTCCCCCCTATGTCCCGACACCTACGCGTTGCTACCAGTGTCAGTGTTTTAATCACACTTGTCTTGTTCCAATGTGGCTAAATGTCACTTGTGGCTGGGATGCCCATGAGGGTGACTGTCCAACTCCATCTCCTTGTTGTGTGAACTGTCAGGGTGGCCATGCAGCGTCCTCCTGCGACTGACTCATCTAGAGGGAAGAATGCTGTATACAAGAAATTTGGGTCAAAGAGAAAGTGTCCACCTCGGCTGCTCACAAGCTAATTGCTAGTAGGAAGCCCATGCTGCTCCCAGCGGGGAAATGAAGTACTGTCCTTGCCTCTCATCTACATCTACATCTACATGACTACTCTGCAATTCACATTTAAGTGCTTGGCAGAGGGTTCATCGAACCACAATCATACTATCTCTCTACTATTCCACTCCCGAACAGCGAGCGGGAAAAACGAACACCTAAACCTTTCTGTTCGAGCTCTGATTTCTCTTATTTTATTTTGATGATCATTCCTACCTATGTAGGTTGGGCTCAACAAAATATTTTCGCATTTGGAAGAGAAAGTTGGTGACTGAAATTTCGTAAAAAGCTCTCGCCGCGACGAAAAACGTCTATGCTGTAATGACTTCCATCCCAACTCGTGTATCATATCTGCCACACTCTCTCCTCTATAACGCGATAATACAAAACGAGCTGCCCTTCTTTGCACCCTCTCGATGTCCTCCGTCAATCCCACCTGGTAAGGATCCCACACCGCGCAGCAATATTCTAACAGAGGACGAACGAGTGTAGTGTAAGCTGTCTCTTTAGTGGACTTGTTGCATCTTCTAAGTGTCCTGCCAATGAAACGCAACCTTTGGCTCGCCTTCCCGACAATATTATCTATGTGGTCCTTCCAACTGAAGTTGTTCGTAATTTTAACACCCAGGTACTTAGTTGAATTGACAGCCTTGAGAATTGTACTATTTATCGAGTAATCGAATTCCAACGGATTTCTTTTGGAACTCATGTGGATCATCTCACACTTTTCGTTATTTAGCGTCAACTGCCACCTGACACACCATACAGCAATCTTTTCTAAATCGCTTTGCAGCTGATACTGGTCTTCGGATGACCTTACTAGACGGTAAATTACAGCATCATCTGCGAACAACCTAAGAGAACTGCTCAGATTGTCACCCAGGTCATTTATATAGATCAGGAACAGTAGAGGTCCCAGGACGCTTCCCTGGGGAACACCTGATATCACTTCAGTTTTACTCGATGATTTGCCGTCTATTACTACGAACTGCGACCTTCCTGACAGGAAATCACAAATCCAGTCGCACATCTGAGACGATACCCCATAGCTCCGCAGCTTGATTAGAAGTCGCTTGTGAGGAACGGTGTCAAAAGCTTTCCGGAAATCTAGAAATACGGAATCAACTTGAGATCCCCTGTCGATAGCGGCCATTACTTCGTGCGAATAAAGAGCTAGCTGCGTTGCACAAGAGCGATGTTTTCTGAAGCCATGCTGATTACGTGTCAATAGATCGTTCTCTTCGAGGTGATTCATAATGTTTGAATACAGTATATGCTCCAAAACCCTACTGCAAACCGACGTCAATGATATAGGTCTGTAGTTAAATGGATTACTCCTACTACCCTTCTTGAACACTGGTGCGACCTGCGCAATTTTCCAATCTGTAGGTACAGATCTATCGGTGAGCGAGCGGTTGTATATGAGTGCTAAGTAGGGAGCTATAGTATCAGCGTAATCTGAAAGGAACCTAATCGGTATACAATCTGGACCTGAAGACTTGCCCTTATCAAGCGATTTGAGTTGCTTCGCAACCCCTAAGGTATCTACTTCTAAGAAACTCATGCTAGCAGATGTTCGTGTTTCAAATTCTGGAATATTCCATTCGTCTTCCCTGGTGAAGGAATTTCGGAAAACTGCGTTCAATAACTCCGCTTTAGCGGCACAGTCGTCGATAACAGTACCATTGGCAATGCGCAGCGAAGGTATTGACTGCGTCTTGCCGCTTGTGTACTTTACATACGACCAGAATTTCTTCGGATTTTCTACCAAATTTCGAGACAATGTTTCGTTGTGGAACCTATTAAAGGCATCTCGCATCGAAGTACGTGCCAAATTTCGCGCGTCTGTAAATTTTAGCCCATCTTCAGGATTTCGCGTTCTTCTGAACTTCGCATGCTTTTTCCGTTGCCTCTGCAACAGCGTTCGGACCTTTTTTGTGTACCACGGGGGATCCGTTCCATCTCTTACCAATTTATGAGGTATGAATATCTCAATTGCTGTTGCTACTATATCTTTGAATTTGAGCCACATCTCGTCTACATTCGCATAGTCAGTTCGGAAGGAATGGAAATTGTCTTTTAGGAAGGCTTCTAGTGGCACTTTATCCGCTTTTTTAAATAAAATTATTTTGCGTTTGTTTCTGATGGATTTGGAAGAAATGGTATTGAGCCTAGCTACAATGACCTTGTGATCACTAATCCCTGTATCAGTCATGATGCTCTCTATCAGCTCTGGATTGTTTGTGGCCAAGAGGTCAAGTGTGTTTTCGCAACCATTTACAATTCGCGTGGGTTCGTGGACTAACTGCTCTAAATAATTTTCGGAGAATGCATTTAGGACAATCTCGGAAGACGTTTTCTGCCTACCACCGGTTTTGAACAAGTATTTTTGCCAACATACCGAGGGTAGGTTGAAGTCCCCACCAACTATAACCGTATGAGTGGGGTATTTATTTGTTACGAGACTCAAACTTTCTCTGAACTGTTCCGCAACTGTATCATCGGAGTCTGGGGGTCGGTAGAAGGAGCCAATTATTAACTTAATTCGGCTGTTAAGTATAACCTCCACCCACACCAATTCGCATGGAGTATCTACTTCGACTTCACTACAAGATGAACCACTACTGACAGACACCAACACTCCACCACCAATTCTGCCTAATCTATCTTTCCTGAACACCGTCTGAGACTTCGTAAAAATTTCTGCAGAACTTATTTCAGGCTTTAGCCAGCTTTCTGTACCTATAACGATATCAGCTTCTGTGCTTTCTATTAGCGCTTGAAGCTCAGGGACTTTTCCAGCGCAACTACAACAGTTTACAACTATAATTCCGACTGTTCCTTGATCCAAGCACGTCCTGTAATTGCCAAGCACCCTTTGACATTGCAGCCCATCCCGCACTTTCCCGAGGCCTTCTAACCTAAAAAATCGCCCAGTCCATGCCACACAGCCTCCGCTACCCGTGGAGCCGCCAGCTGAGTGTAGTGAACTCCTGACCTATTCAGCGGAACCCGAAACCCCACCACCCTATGGTGCAAGTCAAGGAATCTGCAGCCAATACGGTCGCAAAACCGTCTGAGCCTCTGATTCGACCCTCCACCCGGCTCTGCACCAAAGGTCCGCAGTCGGTTCTGTCAACGATGCTGCAGATGGTGAGCTCTGCCTTCATCTCGTAAGCAAGACCGGCAGCCTTCACCAAATCAGATAGCCGCTGGAATCCAGAGAGAATTTCCTCAGATCCAAAGCGACACACGTCATTAGTGCCGACATGTGCCACCACCTGCAGCTGGCTGCACCCTGTGCTCTTCATGGCATCCGGAAGGACCCTTTCCACATCAGGAATGACTCCTCCCGGAATGCACACGGAGTGCACACTGGATTTCTTCCCCTCCTTAGCCGCCATATCCCTAAGGGGCCCCATCAAGCGCCTAACATTGGAGCTCCCAACTACCAGTAAGCCCACCCTCTGCGATTGCCCGGACCTTGAAGGCTGAGAATGATCCTCTGAAACAGGGCAGGCGGCTGCATCTGGCTCAGCCAGAGACAGTGCCTGAAACCGGTTTGTCAGACGCACCGGGGAGGCTTTCTGATCAGCCTCCGGGGACGCCTTTCGCTGCCTGCCACGCCTTGGAACGACCTCCCAATCAACTACAGGCGAGGGCTCAGCCCCACTGCGGGCAGCAACCGGGGCAACCACAGCGGCAGACCGATCTGGGGACAGACGGGATGAGGTTGACATCCCCGTGATACCCTTGGACTACAAAGAGGTGGTGACGCAGACATGCGATCTGACCTTCAGCACTATGGTCGTTCGTTCAGCCAGTGCTAAGATCGCCCGGTCAACATCTCCTCTTCCTCCCATCACCCCTAAGACACAAGCACCTTCATCAGCTTCTGCCAAGACGAATACCCAGAAGTCCGATGGACGGGCCTTCAAGAAGGAACCATCGCGTGCAGACTTCCTACGTACCTCAAATTCCCAGCCATCGACCAATACTTCCACAAAATGGCTTTCCAAGAAGGCTCATAGGAAGCACAGTTCTCCTTCCCCGCCACGGCGCATTTCTTCTCCTGCGCCACCCAGCGGTTGCCGCCCCAGGCTGTCATCTGTTTCACCTGGCCGCACCGCAGGTAGCTGAACATCTGTCCGTTTACCAGCAGAGGGAGCTTCCCCTGCCGGCCATCTTAACAAGATGGCCGATGAACCTATTGAACCAATGGACAATGACAATCCGCCTATTGATAGCGGCGGCAGTGCTCGCTCAAAGCAAGGCACTTAGCGGTCTTCGAGGTGACCCCTTCTTGCATCTTCTTCTTCTCACGATGGCATTTATTCACTGGAATATTCACAGCTTTCACTCCAACCAAGAGGACTTACACCTGCTGCTCCGCTTGCACCGTCCACTCGTCATAGCACTCCAGGAAATGAAGCTACGCCCATGCAATCACATTGCGTTGGCACACTACACCTCTGTGCGTTTTGACCTATCCCCAGTGGCAGGTATTCCGGCTCATGGAGGGGTTATGTTGCTGGTCTGGGATGATATCTACTATGATCCCATCACATTGCACACCGGCCTGCAGGCAGTTGCTGTCCGCATTACTCTCCCCACTTTTCCATTTTCCATTTGTACCATTTACACTCCATCGTCATCTGCCGTTACCAGGGCAGACATGATGCAAATTGTTGCTCAGCTGCCTGCTCCATTTTTGTTAAATGGCGACTTCAATGCTCACCACCCTCTTTGGGGCTCTCCGGCATCCTGTCCGAGGGGCTCCCTGTTAGCAGACGTTTTCAACCAGCTCAATCTTGCCTGCCTCAATACTGGCGCCCCTACTTTTCTTTCAGACACATCTCACACCTATTCCCATTTAGACCTCTCTGTATGTACTACCCAACTTGCACATCGATTTGAGTGGTATGCACTTTATGATACATATTCGAGCGACCACTTCCCGTGTGTTATCCATCTCCTGCATCATACCCCCTATCCGTGCTCAACTAGTTGGAACATCTTCAAAGCAGTCTGGGGGCTCTTCTCTTCCAGGGCGACCTTTCAGGATCATACCTTCACAAGCTGTGATAATCAGGCTGCACACCTCATGGAAGTCATTCTCACTCTGCTGAATATTCCATCCCTCACACTACTTCTTCTCCAAGTCGTGTACCAGTCCCCTGGTGGACCACAGCATGTAGAGACACTTTACGTGCTCGTCGACGTGGTTTACGCACCTTTAAACACCACTCTACATTGGCGAATTGTATCAATTATAAACGATTATGTGCGCAGTGTCGTCATATTATTAAAGAAAGCAAGAAAGCCAGCTAGGCTGCTTTCACAAGCTCCTTAAACAGTTTTACTTCTTCTGTTGTCTGGGGTAGCCTGAACCGGCTATCTAGCACCAAGGTCTACTCACCACTTTCTGGCTTGACGGTCTTGAATGACGTCCTTGTGGCCCCTGAGGGTGTCTCCAATGCCTTCAGCCGCTTTTTTGCAGAGGTTTCTAGCTCCGCTCATTACAACCCTGCCTTCCTCCTCCGAAAACAGGGAGAGGAGGCTCGGCCACCTAACTTCCACTCCTCGAATCGTGAAAGTTATAATGCCCCATTCACCATGCGGAAACTCGAAAAAGCACTTGCCCAGTCACGGTCCTTAGCTCCAGGGCCTGATTCTATACATATTCAAATGCTGAAGAACCTTTCTCCTGCTGGTAAAGGTTTCCTTCTTCGTACTTACAATCGCATCTGGATTGAGGGACATGTTCCCGCATGCTGGTGCGAGTCTATTGTTGTTCCGATTCCTAAGCCGGGGAAGGACAAGCACTTGCTTTGCAGTTATCGACCCATCTCGCTTACCAACTGTGTCTGTAAGGTAATGGAGCGAATGGTTAACTTTCGTTTGGTTTGGCTGCTCGAATCTCGACGCCTACTTACCAATGTACAATGTGGATTTCGTAGGCGCCGCTCTGCTGTCAACCATCTGGTTACCTTGTCGACCTTCATTATGAATAACTTCTTGCGGAAGTGCCCGACCGCGGCTGTATTCTTTGATTTGGAGAAGGCTTATGACACCTGTTGGAGGATGGGCATTCTCCGCACCATGCATACATGGGGCCTTCGCAGTCGCCTCCCTCTTTTTATTCGTTCCTTTTTAATGGATCGACAGTTCAGAGTACGTGTGGGTTCTGTCATGTCAGACACCTTTCGCCAGGAGAATAGGGTGCCACAGGGCTCAGTTTTGAAATCGCTCTCTTCGCCATAGTGATCAATCCAATAATGGATTGCCGCCCAGCTGATATATCAAGCTCCCTTTGCGTGGATGATTTTACCATCTATTGTAGAGCGCAGCATACATGTTTCCTGGAATGCTGTCTTCAGCGTTCTCTTGACCATCTTTACTCCTGGAATGTCACCAATGGCTTCAGTTTTTCTGCCGAGAAGATGCTCTGTATTAACTTCTGGCGCTACAAAGAGTTTCTCCCACCATCCTTAAGACTCGGTCCCATTGCTCTCCCATCCGTGGAAGCAACAAAATTATTAGGCCTTACATTTGACAGGAAACTTAGTTGGTCTCCACATGTGTCATATTTGGCTGTCCGTTGCAACCGTTCTCTAAATGTCCTCTGTGTTCTCAGTGGTATGTCGTGGGGAGGGGATCGAACCATCCTACTTCGCCTATATCAGTCAATTGTCCGCTCCAGGTTGGATTATGGGAGCTTCTTATACTCCTCTGCACAGCCGTCCATCTTGGCCACCTCAACTCCATACAACATCGGGGTGTAAGTCTTGCGATCAGAGCATTTTATACTAGTCCCTTCGAGAGTCTTCATGCTGAAGCCGGTGAATTGCCACTCATCTACTGGCGCGATATACTGCTTTGTTGTTACGCCTGTCGGCTACTGTCAAAGCCCGCCCACCCAACGTATCGTTCCTTCATTGACGACTCTCTCGACCATCAATACGGGTTGTATGTCTCTGCCCTGCTACCCTCTGGAGTTAGCTTTTGTTGCCTCCTTCATCATCTTGATTATTCACTCCCTGCACCGTGCAACCTTTAGAGTGGGAGAGAGTCACACCCCACCTTGGCTCAGGTTCGTGTTCACCTTGATCTCAGCTCGCTTGCAAAGGAGGTTACCCCCGGTTCAGTATACCACTTCTGTTTTTGTCGAACTTCGTTCGAAGTTCATTAATATGACCTTCATTTATACAGATGGCTCTAAGACCAATGACGGGGTCAGGTGTTCATTTATTGTCGGGGCACAAAGTTTCAAATACCGGCTACATGGCCATTGTTCAGTCTTCACAGCTGTGCTCTTTGCCCTCTACCAGGCTGTTCTTTACATCTGCCGCCACCAACATTCTGCTTATGTCATCTACTCTGATTCTCTGAGCGCCATCCAGAGCCTCAGTGTTCGGTATCCAGTTCACCCTTTCGTGCACTGGATCGAACGATCTCTTCAGCAGCTGGTGGATGACGGTTCTCCAGTTAGCTCTATGTGGGTTCCTGGCCATGTCAGTATCCCTGGGAACGAAGCTGCAGATGCCATGGCCAAGGCTGTGGTTCTCCATCCTCGGACGGCTTCTTGTTGTGTCCCTTCATCAGATTGTAGCAGGGTCATTTTTCGGCGCGTTTTATCACTGTGGCATGCCGATTGGGCTGCACTTACAGACAACAAGCTTCGGGCCTTGAAACTTTTTCCCTCATCTTGGACGACCTCCTCACGTCCTTCTCGGTGGGAGGAGGTCATTTTGGCCCAGCTACGAATTGGACACTGCGGGTTCAGCCATCGCCATCTGCTGATGGCTGCGCCGTCACCGTTCTGTCCATGTGGGCAATTGCTGATGGTCCGCCACATTTTAATGTCCTGTCCAGATTTTACTGCACTGCGTCTTGATCTTGTCCTGCCATGTACTCTGGATGCCATTTTAGTGGATGACCCAGGAGCTGCTGCTCGTGTACTTCGTTTTATCAACTTTACACACCTGTCTAAGGACGTTTGATTATGTTGTTGTTTTTTTTAATCCTATGCCTGTTAATATGTCTTTTATAGTGTTGTCCTTTTTAGTTGCTGTTTTAACCTTGTGCCTCGCAGTGTAATCCTAACTTAGTGAGGGCGCTAATGACCATTGTAGTTGTGTGCCCTAAAACCACAAAAAATGACTACTATCACCATATGACTTAAAACTTCACACTTTCTCATAAACTCTGTGTAGCTTTCCACAATCTTTGATTGTCTTGCTAGTTTAAGAGAAGCATTTGGGTTAATTATGGAGAGAACTGCATAACAAACTGAGCTCTTCCTGAAATGGAAGATGAACAATGAATCCATCTTGTGAATCTTCAGTTGTTTTTTGCCAGGAAGTGTGAATCACATTGCTGCTCTTCTTCTGTTATAAAGATATTGATATCTCATAACTTGGGTTGGAACAGCTTTAAGGAAAAGAAATGGAATGTGGATACACATATTTTGTCACTTGTTATTTTATGTAGTACACCTGATTACTTACCGACATTATTATTATTTCTTTCTTATCTCAGACATTATGTCTGGTCAGAAGTAGAAAGTGACGTGGACCTTGATCAAGCGTGACTTCCTTTCAACTGTACGGTATGTGTTACATTGCATTTAGGAACTTCCGGGTAATTGAACATGTATCAATAATTACAGATTTCTGTAGTTGTATATATAAGTTTGGATATAGCTGTATTGCATTGATGTACTGGTGGATATTGTGTGGTATGACTCCTGTAGTTCATAGTATAATTGGTATAATGTCAACTTTATCCTGATGCCACATATCCTTGACTTCCTCAGCCACTTGGATGTATTTTTCAATTTTTTCTCCTGTTTTCTTTTGTATATTTGTTGTATTGGGTATTGATATTTCGATTAGTTGTTAATTTCTTCTTTTTATTGGTGAGTATGATGTCAGGTTTGTTATGTGGTGGTGTTTTATCTGTTATGATGGTTCTGTTCCAGTATAATTTGTATTCATCACTCTCCATTACATTTTGTGGTGCATACTTGTATGTGGGAACTTGTTGTTGTATAAGTTTATGTTGTAAGGCAAGCTGTTGATGTATTATTTTTGCTACATTGTCATGTCTTCTGGTGTATTCTGTATTTGCTAGTATTGTACATCCGGTTGTGATGTGATCTACTGTTTCTATTTGTTGTTTGCAAAGTCTCCATTTATCTGTTGTGGTATTGGGATCTTTAATAATATGCTTGCTGTAATATCTGGTGTTTGTTGTTTGATCCTGTATTGCAATCATGAATCCTTCCGTCTCACTGTATATATTGCTTTTTCTTAACCATGTGTTGGATGCGTATTGATCGATGTGTGGCTGTGTTAGACGATACAGGTGCTTGCCATGTAGTGTTTTCTTTTTCCAATTTACTTTCTTCATATCTGTTGATGTTATGTGATCTAAAGGGTTGTAGAAGTGGTTATGAAATTGCAGTGGTGTAGCCGATGTATTTATATGAGTGATTGCTTTGTGTATTTTGCTAGTTTCTGCTCGTTCTAGAAAGAATTTTCTTAAATTGTCTACCTGTCCATAATGTAGGTTTTTTATGTCAATAATTCCCCTTCCTCCTCCCTTTCTGCTTAATGTGAATCTTTCTGTTGCTGAATGTATGTGATAAATTTTATATTTGTGGCATTGTGATCATGTAAGTGTATTGAGTGCTTCTAGGTCTGTGTTACTCCATTTCACTACTCCAAATGAGTAGGTCAATATTGGTATAGCATAATTATTTATAGCTTTTGTCTTGTTTCTTGCTGTCAATTCTGTTTTCAGTATTTTTGTTAGTCTTTGTCTGTATTTTCCTTTTAGTTCTCTTTAACATTTGCATTATCTATTCCTATTTTTTGTCTGTATCCTAGATATTTATAGGCATCTGTTTTTTTCCATTGCTTCTATGCATTCTATCATTGCTGAATACTTCTGTTATCTTTAGTAATTGGTTGAGTTGTTGATTTGTTGCTGCCAGTAGTTTTAGATCATCCATCTATAGCAAATGTGTGATTTTGTGTGGGTATGTTCCAGTAATATTGTATCCATAATTTGTATTATTTAGCATGTTGGATAGTGGGTTCAGAGCAAGGCAGAACCAGAAAGGACATAATGAGTCTCTTTGGTATATTCCACGCTTAGTCTGTATTGGCTGTGATGTGATATTATTTGAATTTGTTTGGATATTAAGTGTGGTTTTCCAATTTTTCATTACTATGTTTAGGAACTGTATCAATTTATGATCAACTTTGTGTATTTCCAATATTTGTAGTAATCATCATTGGGGTACACTATCAAAAGCTTTTCAGTAATCAATGTATGCATAGTGTAGCAACCTTTGTTTAGTTTTAGCTTGATATGTTACCTCTGCATCTATTATCAGTTGCTCTTTACATCCTCGTGCTCCTTTGCAACAACCTTTTTGTTCTTCATTTATAATTTTGTTCTTTGTTGTATATGTCATTAATTTCTGTGTAATGACTGAAGTTAATACTTTGTATATTCTTGGTATACATATTATGGGGCGGTATTTAGCTGGGTTTGCTGTGTCTACTTTCATATAAGTTATTCCATGTGTAAGTGTATCAGGGAATCTGTATGGGTCTGCAATCTAACTGTTAAATAATTTAGTTAGATGTGAATGTGTTGAGGTGAACTCCTTTAGCCAGAAATTTGCTATTTTATCTTTTCCAGGGGCTTTCCAATTGTGAGTAGAGTTAATTGCTTTGGTGACTTCAAGTTGCAAAATTATCACTTCAGGCATTTGTGGTATCATCTTATATGTGTCTGTTTCTGCTTCTATGCACTGTGCATGCCTGTTATGTTGTACCGGGTTTGACCATATGTTGCTCCAGAACTGTTCCCTGTCTGTTATGTTTGAAGGATTGTCTATTTTAATGTGTGTTATCTATTGTCTGGTAAAATTTCTTTTGGTTTGTGTTGAATGTTTGGTTTTGTTTCCTTATATTTTCACTTTTTTATATCTTGTAAGTTGTTTGGCCAATGCTTGTAATTTCTGCTTCTTTTCATCTAATTGCTCTATCGCTTCTTGTTGTGAGATTTTACCTAACCTTTTTAGTTTCTTTATGACATTTGATGTCTTATAAATTGTGTTAGCTGTCCAATGTCTCTTCTCAGTGTTTCTAAGCTGATCTGTAGCCTGTGTTGCCATGCTGGTTTTGTGGGTTTCTTCTGTGTGTTGGTTGGTTCTGATCTCTGCCTAGTGTGTATATTTAGTGTAATGAGTGCTCCTATATAAACCAGTAGTTGTAACTCTTCCATAGTTGTGTTTTCATTTATTTTGTTGTGTATGATTGTGTTGATAGTTTTTATTGTTGTTTCGACTTGTGGGTTATTTGGCGGTCTATGCAAGAATTGTCTAATGTCTGTATTTGTGTCTTTGTATTCTGTATATGTCAGCAGAAATTTTTCTTCAATATCTAACAGGTGTGTCACTTTGTGTTCTATTTGTACTTGTTCTGGTGGCAGTCTTAAGATTTCGTTTTCCTCTGATTGTTTAATTGATGCGTGTTGTTTGCTCTGGGATGTGTGAGTCCATTACTGTATTTTCTTCTTCTTTTGATTGCACATTATTTTGTTCCAGTATTTGTTGTACTTGTTGTTTGATGTTTTCTAATTCTGGCTGTGGTATCCTGGTATTTTTGATCATTACACGAATCTGATCAGCTGGTCGTTGTTCTGTTAAGAATTGTAATTCGGGGTATCTGGTAATAAATGTTGTGTATACTTGTGATCTGTATCCAGTTGTGTTTGTTCTTATGTTTCTTGCGTGGTAGTAACAGAACATGAGGTGTTGATTATTTTCATCTGACCATCTCATCCTCTGGCTTTGTTTTCCTTCTAGGGTGGTTGCAGGAAAGATATCCTGCAAAACAGCTCTATTTGGATTTAAATCATTTTCCAGTTGGCTTGCAGTGTCATTACCATTGTGGGCGGGCATAGGGCTCAAGCGTCGTCCCCGACCATGACAGCGCTTGTCCGAGGCTGCTTTAGTTGTGTCCTGAACCAACTAATCACACTAAAAGGGAGGTTAGCCCTATTAGTGGTTTGTTCTTTTCGACGCCTTTGACTGGCAGAGCATACCAGAGGCCAATTCTTTAACCGGTCCTCCATGGGGATTATTATTATTATTATTATTATTATTATTATTATTATTACACTCCTGGAAATGGAAAAAAGAACACATTGACACCGGTGTGTCAGACCCACCATACTTGCTCCGGACACTGCGAGAGGGCTGTACAAGCAATGATCACACGCACGGCACAACGGACACACCAGGAACCGCGGTGTTGGCCGTCGAATGGCGCTAGCTGCGCAGCATTTGTGCACCGCCACCGTCAGTGTCAGCCAGTTTGCCGTGGCATACGGAGCTCCATCGCAGTCTTTAACACTGGTAGCATGCCGCGACAGCGTGGACGTGAACCGTATGTGCAGTTGACGGACTTTGAGCGAGGGCGTATAGTGGGCATGCGGGAGGCCGGGTGGACGTACCGCTGAATTGCTCAACACGTGGGGCGTGAGGTCACCACAGTACATTGATGTTGTCGCCAGTGGTCGGCAGAAGATGCACGTGCCCGCGACCTGGGACCGGACCGCAGCGACGCACGGATGCACGCCAAGACTGTAGGATCCTACGTAGTACCGTAGGGGACCGCACCGCCACTTACCAGCAAATTACGGACACTGTTGCTCCTGGGGTATCGACGAGGACCATTCGCAACCGTCTCCATGAAGCTGGGCTACGGTCCCGCACACCGTTAGGCTGTCTTCCGCTCATGCCCCAACATCGTGCAGCCTGCCTCCAGTGGTGTCGCGACAGGCGTGAATGGAGGGACGAATGGAGACATGTCATCTTCAGCGATGAGAGTCGCTTCTGCCTTGGTGCCAATGATGGTCGTATGCGTGTTTGGCGCCGTGCAGGTGAGTGCCACAATCAGGACTGCATACGACCGAGGCACACACGGCCAACACCCGGCATCATGGTGTGGGGAGCGATCTCCTACACTGGCCGTACACCTCTGGTGATCGTCGAGGGGACACTGAATAATGCACGGTACATCCAAACCGTCATCGAACCCATCGTTTTACCATTCCTAGACCGACAAGGGAACTTGCTGTTCCAACAGGACAATGCACGTCCGCATGTATCTCGTGCCACCCAACGTGCTCTAGAAGGTGTAAGTCAACTACCCTGGCCAGCAAGATCTCCGGATCTGTCCCCCATTGAGCATGTTTGGGACTGGATGAAGCGTCGTCTCACGGGGTCTGCACGTCCAGCACGAACGCTGGTCCAACTGAGGCGCCAGGTGGAAATGGCATGGCAAGCCGTTCCACAGGACTACATCCAGCATCTCTACGATCGTCTCCATGGGAGAATAGCAGCCTGCATTGCTGCGAAAGGTGGATATACACTGTACTAGTGCCGACATTGTGCATGCTCTGTTGCCTGTGCCTATGTGCCTGTGGTTCTGTCAGTGTGATCATGTGATGTATCTGACCCCAGGAATGTGTCAATAGAGTTTCCCCTTCCTGGGACAATGAATTCACGGTGTTCTTATTTCAATTTCCAGGAGTGTATTATTACTACTCTTACAACTACAAATTAATAAACTACTTATAGTAACAATACTCACAGTCAAAACTTGAACAGGCAAAATTAATTGGAAGCCGTATTTTGTCAATTGTACCATTTTGCACAGGGCATGAAATTGGAAGTACACAGGTCACAAAACAAGGTAAGGTCACACTGATTGGGCAGGTTCAACAAAAAAATTTATCAGTCCAATGAACTACAATGACAGACAGAAAATGAGCTAACACCTTGCAGCTTTTGCAACTGTTAGACAATTGAATAACATTATTCCAAATACAGGAAGATTCACACCACTGATTGAAGCTGTTGCAAGAGCTCTTAGTAATGTATAACACTTAAGAAAAAGAAAGAAAAGCCCTTAAGTAGTAATTCATACATTGCAAACAAACATTAAAAATGACCTTTTATAAATGTTCCATCATCCAAAATTCAGAGCAAGCTGAGAGCTACAGCAGAGAGCTATCACAGTCAACAAGAAACAAGCAGCCAAATTCCCCAAGTGGAGTTAGCTAATGATTATTCACCGAGGCAACAATTGACAGACTATACTGATGGCTAACAGGGTTTAAACTTAATGTGTTGAAAATTAGTAATAAAAATACAAGGTTTAATCAAGTAGTTAAAGGTATAATAAGGAGGGACCTCAGGCTTGGTAAATATGCCTTAATCTGCTGATCTCAATAAATTCACCAAAAAGAGCAAACTACTGGTTGCTGCCCAGAGGTGATGCTCCACCACGGCACATGTCAAATGAGCAACTTCACTTCCCTCGAGCCACCACAGTGCGACCAGTGGGGGCAGCAGACTGCCCGTCAATCTGGGCGCCACGGGATGATGGAAGTGCCACCATGGCAAAATGCAAACATAGCTCTGCTCTAGGCCCAGGGAACTGGAACACCCATTTCCTGCTGCCACACGTCAAAGGGAACAGTAATCTGCACAAATATAGCTTCATACAATAAGGGCCAGGAAGTAGAAAATATCAGCACCTGTTGATACATTAGCTCAAGTGTACACATGTACTGAGATTGCTTTGCCTCCAACACAGATCGTGTTAGAGTAGGTTCCCTTCATGAGACTTAGAACATGGAATACTCTTACACTTGCATGACGCATGACCCAGAACATAAAGTGCAATTAATAACATTGACTATTGGTCATGCACTGAATCACTCATAGGTGCATTATTATTACAGTTGCAATTCTAGATAACACAGACAGGACCTTACTCAAATATAACAAAACAACTCAAAACTCAACTCAGTTGTGAAGGAGCAGTGCCTTGCAGGATTCCAGCCAGGGTATTATTGCATCCTAGCCCCACAGGTGATTGTCAAGGAGGCATAAAATTTAAGTTTGTAGAGTAAGCCATTAACTTGCCAATGCAGGTCACCACTATTGGTCCTCATGTGATCCGGCTCAGTTTGCCCCACCGATTCAAACTTCAGCGGTATCTCGGGGCACACATGCACACATGCACTATTGCACGTGTGCATCAATCAAAGATCTTAGCTTGTGGCAACCGATCAAATCAATATCGGCAACCTAAGAAGTTCATGATACCAGTGGAATGCTGTTCCTACAAGATTAGAGATACTGTGGTTCAGACGTGATTTGATCCTTTTGCCCTTCACAGTTTCTTCAAGAAAGACAGCCTAAGTTTTCACAGAACACAACACGAATGGATACCTTGACAAAATTTTGTGTTCTACCAATCGATACTGCTTTGACATACATAACCCAACACAGTTCCGTCTTTTGAAGCACATGATGGTCAGTTCCTATGGAGAGAGTCCTTGCCTTCTGAATGTACAGACAAACTTCTGCTCCAACATCATGTTGATCTTGCAAGGTGACCAAAATTCTGAATCAACAATTTTTATACTCATCAAATCTGACACATTGGGACTGAAATGAGATGTCAGTTATCTCCAGCAACATTAAACAGACAGAAGGTAAAATAAAGACGCTTATACAGGAGTCTACTTGAACAGAGATGCACTGTTTTGTTTCTGGTATGTTTCCATCTGTTCCCTGAATGGGTGCTCTACTTTGCCATTTGTGAAGTCAGAGGCACTGTGCGCATGCTTCAGATATAAATCGTGCCTGCGAGTCTGAACTGAGAGAGCATAAGTTTTTCATGTCCCACTGCTATCTTTTAACCATATTGCCACTGTTGTAAGCAGCAATTGTTTCTGCCAGGGATGACTTAAGTGAGGAATAACACAATGTACTTGATGGATGTATACCATTGTGTTTGTGTTTTATGTCACTAGGACAATCGTACCTTGTTCCACTTTGTGTGTTTTATTTCTGTATGGCGTCATTTTTGACAACCATAACAGCATACAGATGTGCAACTAGAAGCCCTATGGACTCCCTTCAGGCAATTGGGCAAACACTTTGTTGGGCATCATAATAGCTTTGTGTTCACTACACATGGCTTGCCTGAATTTTCTGCACTTCTGCAAAGTATCAGGCAAATGGCACATGACAAATGCAGCACTAGCAGGGACTAGATTCATCTCAAATGCTGTATGTGGCAGACGGCCCTTGCTTTGGCTTGGTGGCACCCTTGTGGAGAGCCCCTTGTCAGAATGACTGGTATTGGGGTGGTTGCTTGACGCATGAAATCTACTGAGCTGCAAAATTCTGGACGATCTCAAACAGCCGTTTCTATGAATGGTGAACAATCATTGAATGCAACTTCACATTACCCAGAAACCTTTCATTCCCTGGCTACACTGTGGTGTGAGGGCCAGGTTTGCCTTCCTTTCTTTTTTTCATATTTGATAGAGTGATGCTTCCATCAAAGATCAGTAAGACAACACATTCTGAACAAAATGCACTGCTACCAGTGTCATCATTATGGCCACACTCAAATGTAATGGTGACACCCAGCCAACTGTGTAAACTGGCTGCCTCCTCCTCCCTGCTGCATAAGTTGTAATGGTGACCATGCCACCTTCTCCCCAGATTGTCTCATGTACCTTGATGGTCGGGCATCCAGGAAATCTAGGTCAAGGAAAAAGATGCCTTACCAGGTCACTCACAAATTGTCACCTTGTCAATAACCCACAGCCTCTCCTCTTGCCCCATCCTTTCCAAACTAGCCACAAACTTTTGTCTCACAGGAGAAAGTCACCTGCTACACAACTGACAGGCCAGTAAGGGTAGAAGTAATACTCCCACAAAAGCTTTCCATGTTCCTCCAGCCAACAAACATCTGAGTCTTCCTCTGCCAACCAGAAAGGCTCCAAGAAATCAAAGAAAGGCAAACGATCATCTTTATTGGCTCGGAGATTCTCCTTGGTGGTGTCAGCACATGATGTGCTTGGCTGGCTTACCACCTTGTTGCTGGAATGCACCTCCAGCCATTTTTCTGCTCTGGACTTAAAGGACGGTTAGAATGAGAATGCCGACACCTCTGTAGATCTCATAGAGGCAGCATCTCCAGTCTCTTTGCCCTATAGCTGTGAGCTGCCACTCGATAGCCACTGAGGTGACACACTTCCATTTTTTTCCCTTTTCCCCTTGTTGCAGTCTTCCAGTGGAATGTTTGTGGCTTTTGATACAACAAAGAGGATTTATGGCTGCTCTTGGTATCACAGCCTCTGCTTTTTCTCTGCTTCCAGGAAACAAAATTGCATGCTCACAACCTGCTTTGAACTCTCTCATTTATTTCCAGTCTGCTTTGACATGCCCCCAACCTCTCACCATCACCCAGATGACAGATTACATATCATGCAGTGGAGTTGGGCTGCTTATGAAGGATGATGTTCATAGTCTTCCTGACAACCCATCTTAGAGCTATTCCTGTCTGCCTTTAACTTCCTCACCTCGACTTTTCCATTTGTACTGTTTACCCTCCTCAGTCACTGGACAGTCTGCTTCCAGCTTACTGGTAAACTCCCTCACCCATTTCTGCTGCTCCCCTTGGGGCTCTCCCTGAACCTGTCAGAGCTGTTCCCTCTTAGTTGACCTCCTCAGTCACCTTAACCTCATTTGACTTACTGTGGGAGTACCCACATTTATTTCACACTCCGTGCACTCCTACCGCAATCTGGACCTCTCCTGCACCGCCGAATTTGCCCTGATGATGATCTAATTATTATGTGTGGTACAAAATCAAGCGACCATTTCCCATTTTCTATCCATTATTGTCTCCTACCACACATACATGCACACCCAAATTAATGACTGTAGATTTACTGCTCCCTGACGATGTTCAAGAAACATTATTTCCCAATTTTTGATGACCAGGCAGAATATCTTACAAATGTTATCCTTACCACCACCAGTGTTCCTTTCTCGCACTTCTTTCGCATGCCGTGTTCTGGTCCCTTGGTAGACTGAGATGTTTCGTGACCCGACTTTTGTACAGAGATGTACTCTCCATGTTTTTACCCCTCATTCTGCATTGGCAAACTGTCTTCATTATAAAAAGTCCCATATTCAATGTTGTCGCAGCTTTCAGAATAGCAAAAAATTGGCTGTATTTTACTTGCTAGTTGTTTTAACAGTTCCACTCCCTCTTCTGTTGTGTGGGCCAACGTCCGATGGCTTAATGGGACCAAGACGGATTCCCAAGTTTCTGTTCCGACAGCAGAAGATTCACTATCTCCAATACATTGGACTCCTATTTTGCAGAGATTTTGATCTCCACCCACTATCACTTTGCTTTCTTCCATCAAAAACAAGTGACAGAATCTCAGGCAATAACCTTCTTTTGCCAGATTCGTGAGTGCTACAAGCTCTTGCCCTCATTTTCTTACCAATCCTCCACCCCATTGCTGGATGATGTTCCCATTCAGATGTTGCAAAACCTTTTCGTTGTGTGCAAGCACTTGCTGCTTCATATGTACAATCACATCTGGACAGAAAGAATGTTTCCCAGATGCTAGCATGAATCCACTGTCATACCCAAACCCAAGCACGATAAGGACGAACAACTTCCTTCTAGTTACTGTCCCGTTTCTCTCATGAGCTGTGTTTGCTAGGTCATATAATTCATACTCGGCTGGTGTAGTGGCTAGAGTCTGGCAATTTACCGCTCACTACACAGTGTGGATTTCGAGCAGGCTGTTCTGCATTTGGCCATCACGTCACTTCATCAACCTGTGTCATGAAAGGTTTTCCATGGAAATAGCAACTGTGGCAGTGTTTTTCAATTTGGAGAAAGCCTAAAACACCTCTTGAAGGATTGGTATCTTCAATGCTCTTTACATGCGGGGCTTCACAGCCCACGTGTTCCATTTCCTTCAGGAATTTTTAAAATATGGAGTTTCTAAGGTACGTGTGGGGTCTGTCTTGTTTGGACACCTGTATCAGGAAGACAATGTGCCTAAGGGTACTATCCTGAGCGTTGCCCTCATTACTATTGCCTTTAATCCTATTATGTTCTGTCTCCTGCATGTCATCTCTAGCAGTTTACTGTCCCCACCCCTACACTGGTATCCCTCACCCTCCCTGTCCCAGCCTCTTCCTTACCCTGCTTGGTTGCCTGTCCCATCACATGCAGTTTCTCCCAGTCTGGCTTTAGCTGCCAGAGACTGTGGTCACATGTGTGTGTGTGTGTGTGTGTGTGTGTGTGTGTGTGTGTGTGTGTGTGTGTGTGTGTGTGTGTGTGTGCGTGTGCGTGTGTTTGTTACCTATTTCCAAAGAAGGCCTTGTTGACTGAAAGCTCACTTTCTGACAGTTTTTTTGTTGTATCTGTCTATGACTCAGCATCTCTGCTTTATGGTGAGTAGCAGTTACCCTTTTCATAATATTGTTGATTTTGTTTTTGAAGGATTGTGATGGCTTGAGGCAATGAGGTGCAGAGGTATGGGCCAGTGTACACTCATCAGCAAACAAAAAATTGTGCCTTAGCAGACAAAAGGCAGGAAACATCAGACCATTTGGCAATAGTGCCATAACAACTGGACCAGAGAGTGATTTTGTAGAAATGAAGAGGGTCATCAGTTCTGTAAATGTGAGCTGTCTCATACTAACTCAGTTTTCACTTCTGCCCCCTTATGCTAGTGATTGCTTACTTAACTGCATGGATTATGGACCTGACTGTCAGAAATTTCATGTCAGTGACTGTCATGAATGCTAATAAATATGCTGCATGGAGACTCTGAAAGGCTAAGAGTGTGCTTGTAAGTGCTCACTCTCTACCATTCAGTTGACTAAGAATGGAAGACCAATTTTACCAAGACGTTTTTTATATTTTGCAGCGACTCATATTCATATCTTGCAACTTGAAAATATATCTTTGCATGTTTTGGAACAAAAGTTAGGGCAACAAAATTACCTTCTGTGAGCATGTGGAGTCCGTCTCACATCCATTCTTCAAAGTGTAATGACAGAAGCATTGCTTGGTAACCTGAGGTTGCAGTTGAGAGAGAGAGAGAGAGAGAGAGAGAGAGAGAGAGAGAGAGAGAGAGAGAGAGAGAGAGAGAGAGAGAGACCGTGATATTTTGGGCAACTATTATGCAGATTATGGAATTGAGTGTGAGAGAAATAAAATTTCTGCCCTTTTTGCAAATGGGCTTTACTCTTCCAGATTATTTTCTTAACGTACCTGTAGCTAAAGTCATGAAAGTTAAAATGTCTTATGATAGAGAAAATAACCAATCACAAAAGAAACATTTGATTAGCTCTTTTCAAAATACATAATGGAACATGAAACCATTACCAATTTGTCATAAGAAATGTTACAAATTAGTACAGCTGCACATAATACTTAAAATCCTTAAATATTTAAATCTGTGGTTAAATTTTCTCAATAAATTAATGACTGAATGCTTTGAGAAAGTGTGATCAATTAACAATGTACTTGTGCACCTACATGCAGCCATTAAAGCTCTATTGGATGTGCAACATTATCAAATTACTTAAGCAACATTGCTGGGTCACCTACTTGCCAGAGAATAATAACTATGTAATATATTACATGTATTATGAACCACTAGACAAAATGAAAGTCAGCAGCAAAAGCTTTCAGATGCATATGATCTTGGATGCTCACCTCTTAAGCACTGACTTGCGTGCATTTGCTGATTTAAATGTGGAATTTGCTTTAAGTTTGATATAGCTTGCTGAATGCAAACCAAACATCAATGTAAAGAATAGAAACAGTAAAACTAATAATTAACAGTATCATCCAGTTCCTGGCCTAGGTAAGCAAAGTGTTCCAACAAGATACTTGATCATATTCAAACACATATCATCTGTCACATGTGCCAAACTGTAATTTCACTTCCCATTACTGTGCTTGTGTATGATCCAGCACAATATTGACACTGTGAAGTGCACTTCCATAAACATTTCTACAGCAAAAAGAAGGTTCAATTCCTTCTTGGGATTTACGATATTATACAGGTTATCGTTGTACGATGTGTGGTTTGAATGGGAGTCCTAGTGCACTGTATATCCTGTGGATGCACCTGCAGTTATTTACAAGCTGTTTGACAAAAGACTAATTGTTCGAAAAACAGTGAGAAAGGGGTGGTTGTGGTGGTGGTGGTGGTGGTGGTGGTGGTGGTGGTGGTGGTGGTGAGCTGCAGTCTTGTGATAGACCATCATAGCAACAATAGTTAGGGACACAGAGCAGTGCTAGGTGTTATGGGAGGCCTTTGAACACGAGTGAGACCCCAGTTACTAGTAACAAACATAACAAATAAATATAAATAAATAAATGAATACACCTTTGGTTGTTATTACCCATGCCCTCGGCCCATCTCAAATCGTTGATGTCTGCTTGACTGTGATTTTCTTGTGTTTCTGATTGTGAATGGATGTCTGTAACTGAGGTACTGTCAAAAGTGTTTGTCTTATATGTCATAAATGGCAAATTAATCCAATGTTGATTTCTCTCTCGTCATGCTGATAATGGTGAAAGTGTTAAAGGAACTTTCCTTCGACATGGACTGTCCTCCAGTGTAAGCTGTGCAAGATTCAGCAAACATCTGCATTATGCAGATAATTTGACTTTCCATCTGTGCATGTCGCATATCTGGTAGATTCATGAATTTCTAGGTATCCTGTGTTGATGTTGTTGTTGTTATCTTGAGTCCTGAGACTGGTTTGATGCAGCTCTCCATGCTACTCTCTCCTGTGCAAGCTTCATTTCCCAGTACCTACTGCAGCCTACATCCTTCTGAATCTGCTTAGTGTATTCATCTCTTGGTCTCCCTCTATGATTTTTACCCGCCACACTGTCCTCCAATACTAAATTGGTGATCCCTTGATGCCTCAGAAGATGTCCAACCAACCAATCCCTTCTTCTAGTCAAGTTGTGCCACAAATTCCTCTTCTCCCCAATCCTGTTCCATACCTCCTCATTAGTTATGTGATCTACCCATCTAATATTTAGCGTTCTTCTGTAGCACCACATTTTGAAAGCTTCTATTCTCTTCTTGTCCAAACTATTTATTGTCTATGTTTCACTTCCATACATGGCTACACTCCAAACAAATACTTTCAGAAACGACTTCCTGACATTTAAATATATACTCAATGTTAACAAATTTTTCTTCTTCAGAAACAGTTTCCTTGCCATTGCCAATCTACATTTTATATCCTCTCTACTTCGACCATCATAATTTTTTTTGCTCCACAAATAGAAAAACTCCTTTACTACTTGAAGTGTCTCATTTCCTAATCTAATTCCCTCAGCATCACCCAACTTAATTAGACTACATTCCATTATCCTTGTTTTGCTTTTGTTGATGTCCATATGCCCTCCTTTAAAGACAGTGCCCATTCCTGTGTTCATATGACAATTATTCAGTGGTAGT